>NC_142876.1:58222000-59577500 GCF_051225735.1 Oryctolagus cuniculus | reverse complement strand
AAAGTGGTTCCTGCTTCGACAGAACTCATGGGTGCTTGTGGTGTGTTCATCACCTGTCAACCTTACCTCTCCCATTTGCCTTGCTGGGGAATGTCTGTAGTGGCCCCTGCTGATCAGGGGCCAGCCTAGGGCTTAAGACCCTGACACTTCCTGGCAACAGGCTGTGATTGGTTAGGGCATAGACCGCCCCTTGACCGGATTGGCTGCCTTGGCTATATAAGCTGCTGTACCAACTGAAATAAATGAGTCTGTGGGCTGCTCACCTCTGGCATGCTTTCACCCAACTCCCGGGGTCTGTGTGGTGACTTCGCGCCTCTTGCCCCCACCATGCTCCTCCTCTCAGAACGAATCCACCTCAACATGAGTCTAATTGGAGATCCTTTGGAAGTAATCTGGCATTTCTTGTGCATATTTTAGAATCTTTTTTTATGTTTTACTGTTGAAAGTTTGACTATAGTGTGTCATGGTGAAGATTTTTTCTGGTCATTTCTATAAGAAGTTCTGTGTGCCTTGTGTTCTTGGACATCCTTTTCTTTCTCCAAATTAGGGAAGGTTTCTCTAGTTATTTCACTGAATAGGCGTTGTACTCCATTCTCTTTTTCCATATCTTCAGGAACTCCTAAGACCTGTATGGTTGTTTGGTAGTATCCCATAAATCTCAATACTTTTTTTTTAAATCAGAGCCTGTGATAGCCCCTTTATTTTCTTTTTATTTAAGGTATACTAACTTCATGCATTTCATAAATAAAAATTTAGGAACAGAATGATTCTTCCCACCTTTCTCTCCTTCCCACCCACATTCTCTCCCCATTTCCCCCTCCCTCTCCTATCCCATTATTAGTTTTTTGTTTACCAAGATCTATTTTCAATAACTGTATACACATAAGATTACCCTATGCTAAGTAAAGAGTTCAACAAATAGTATGGGAAAAAACCCTTTTCCTTAACAGTTGAAACAACGGCCACTCAAAGTTATTGCATCTCAAAGTCCAACACTGTTTTTAATTTTTCTTCTTTTTTTTTTTTGGTCTGACGGAAAAGTTTTCAAAGATTTGTCTTCTAGGTTAAATATTGTTTCTTATGCCTCATCAAGTCTGTCATTGAGACTTTCCACTGTATTTTTATTTGACATATTGAATTATTCATTTCTAATATTTCATTTTGATTTTGATTTCAATGATCTAAGTTTCATGGAAGAATTTTTCCTTCATGTCACATATGGATTGTCCTAATTAATGAATTTGCTTCTCATTGCTTTTGAGTAATACTATTATTAATCTTGAATTCCATTTCAGGCATTTCACAGTATCTTCATCTTCACATTCTTTTTATACATAGACTTTTTAAAAATTTTTTTGACAGGCAGAGTGGACAGTGAGAGACAGAGACAGAGAGAAAGGTCTTCCTTTTGCCATTGGTTCACCCTCCAGTGGCTGCCGTGGCCGGTGTGCTGTGGCCGGCGCTCTGTGCTGATCCGATGGCAGGAGCCAGGTACTTCTCCTGGTCTCCCATGGGGTGCAGGGCCCAAGTACTTGGGCCATTCTCCACTGCACTCCCTGGCCACAGCAGAGAGCTGGCCTGGAAGAGGGGCAACCGGGAAAGAATCTGGTGCCCTGACCAGGACTAGAACCCAGTGTGCTGGCGCCGCAAGGCGGAGGATTAGCCTAGTGAGCCGTGGCGCTGGCCATCTTCACATTCTAATATTGAAGTGTTGTTGTGTTCTTTTGTGTGTGTGGTTGATCTTGTCTTCCTTACTCCTGTGTCTTGAATTTCTAAATTGTAAAAAATACTTGTAAAAATACTTATTGGTTTTTTCCTCTAATGCTTTTATCCATGAACTATGCTTCTGTGGCTTAGTGGAGTGTCTGCTCTTTCAGTGAATACCCAGAGGTGTGTCCTGGGTGTGGCCAGGGAGTTCTGGCCAATCCTCCAGTGTGGGGTGAATGTCCGGGGTGACACCTAAGTTGGGCATGGTATATCACCTCTTTTTAGCAGAAAGAAGAGTATGATCACCTCTGCTGGTATAATCACACCTTCACTGTCGCTCCCCCTCTTCGTGGAGGAACGACACTAAACCTGCCTAGGCTTCATATCCGAGTCACGGCACCATTATGTTGCTCCCCCTCTTCACAGAGGAACGACACAGGACCCTGCGCTGTTCTTTTGTCTGCTCGGCCCTTCCCGGGTTTGCTGCTGGTTCTTCCCGGGTTGGCTACCGACCCTTCCACCTCCGTGGAAGGGCGGTTCCCCCTAGCCACTTTCCCCACTTCCGCGGGGGAGCGGCACACCGCCGGCCGGCTCTCTCGGGGGCTGCACAGGTGTTCCCTCAGATGTTCCTGGTGCATGTTGTCTCTCTCCTCCTTTATAGTCCTCTTCCACCAATCCCAACTCTGCTACCCACACGCTGAGTACGCTGCTCTCCTCCAATCAGGAGCAGCTCCTGCAGCTTGTCAAGTTGGTGAGAGGCAGCTGGGTAGAAGCTGTTTGCTCCTCTCCCAGTGCCATATTGTGGGAGAGCAGATGTATAGAATAAGTCTTAATTCCAGTAACAGTATAGTCCGAGTTGCTCCCCACACTTCACCTCCTCTCTTGCAAAGTAGTCAATGCCCAGGTGTTACCCACAGTGGTTGCAATACTCATCCACGCTGTCACATGAACCTCACAAAGGATCTGTGCAGTCCTCAGTGTGAGCGTGGATACCATTGTAGTGACCCACTTGAGGTAATCAGGGAGCTCTGAGTGTAGAGCCACTCACATTGATTGCTCAGAGACCCAGTTACACCCTACACTCTCTTGTGCAAACACAGAATTCCCATAATTTCAGCACACAGGGGTCCCACAGGGTGCAGAGAATCTACTCCGCCCTACTAACCTGGCCTGTCCTCAGCAAGACAGAGGCATTCCCAGAGCAAGCTGCCTGTGGGTGCTCCATCTAGGCAGTTTGAACCCTGGAGCCTGTGATATGTTAAGAGGCTGGGGGCACTTTACAGTCCTGCATGAGTGCCTAGTCCCCTTGTCAATCCTCCCACCCAGACTCAGTCAGTGGGGAATGAGGATTTTTTCCTTCTGGTAGGCTGTCTGGATCACATGGGTTCACAACACCTGCCAGTGGCCTCTCCCACTCATTTAACAATGTTGCCTTCCCCCATCTAGTTGCCGGGTGCATGCAGCTGAGATGCTGTGGCCACTACCACTGACAAGATGATGTCTTGTCCCAGCCAGTTACTATGCATGTGCACAAGAGCTTCTGCAGCTGCTGTTTAGGCCCAAAATGGCACCTGTCCTCTCTCAGCCAGTCGGCAGGTACCGTTGTGTGTGTGTATGTGGGGGGAGGGGGAGAGAAAAGGGCCTCTTTTTTTCACTTGGTCAGTGGGTACCCTATCCTCCTTGGGGCTCCAGGCCGAATTCGTGCCAATCTCTCCCTCCAGAGCATGGGCTTCTGCAGTCTGATCTTACCTCACTCTCCAAAGCTGGCGTTTTTTCCAGCTCTCAGCTGCTGGGGTCATGTGTTTTATCCATGCTCATGCTGCACGTCTACACCTTCCACGCCGATCCACGGCATTCCTCTTACTTCTGTAGCATTTTCACTATAATTTTCTCTCTAGCTCTCTCCTGAGAATATACTTCCTCCATTTTTATTATTATTATTTTTACTACTTACCCTTAGCCTAGAGCAATATGCCCTTTCCTATTCTACCATCCTGGAATCTTCTCACTAGTATAATTTTAATGATCCTTGATTACTTTAAAATTTACTGTATCTGGGTGAAATGGTCATTTTTCCATTCAATTATTATTTATTGTCTATAGCCATTGTCTGTATTCCCCCCAAATTAGGATCTTTTTGCTTTTTACTTGTTAAACTCTTTATTCAAATAGTGAAGTATTAAGACTTTTCTTTTTACTGTAATGTAATGTGAAGATATGTTATCTCAAAAACTAAAAAAAAAAAACAAAACTAAAGAACAGAAAGGGAGAAGGAAGGAGAATGGGAAGGGAGAGAAGGAGACGGAGGAACGGAGGGAGGAAGGCAATATTATTATGTTCTTAGAACTGTTTAAAAAATTCACATTGAATTTGTTGAAAACTAATTAAAATTAAGATAAAAAAATTAGAAAAAAAAACAGCATTTAGGAGCTACCCTTCTGTGTATTAAAAAACAAAGAAAAGGAAAAAGTGAGAGATCTATTCCTATATTATTGTTTATAAGTCAAACAACAACCCTGAAAAGTAGCTATTTTACAGATGAGAGGGAGAGCCAAGGACGTTAAGTACTTACACAGGTCACACAGATAGTATGTGACAGAACTAGCATTCAAGGCAAGGAAGACAGGATTTTAGATTCTTTAATACTCACCTTCTACAGCCATCCCTATCAGATACTATGCCTTGCTGCTATAAGTAATGCCAGAATATGCTACTTTTAGCATAGTTTAGTACTTTCTGATTACAAATATGAAAATCAAGCAGCATGTAGCTGTTTTTTCTGGTCTCTAGAGTGAAATGGTGTTTTGTTCAGACTGGTGTAACAAAAATACCTTAGATTGGCTATCTTAAAAACAACAGAAATTCATTTCTCATAGTTCTAGAAGCTGGGAATTACTAGATTAGGGCACTGGAAGATCTGATGCCTGATAAGAACCTTTCCTTTTAGATGGCAGCTGCTTGCAGTATCCTTACCTGGTGGAAAAGGCAAGGCAGCTCCGTCTAATCTCTTTTATAAGGGCGCTTAATGACCCCTGAAAGGCCCTACCCCTTAATACCGCACAATGGGGAATAGGTTTCAATATATGGATTTTAGGATGGCGCATTCAGAACACAGCAGATGATAGGTGCTGTCATTGCTCTTGCTGGCTAGCTAGCTATGAAATACTACCTCTCAGATACCATTTAACATACAGTCTTGAGAAATATATTTCTTGAAACCAATTGAGACTTGAAAGTACTTTCTGTCTTGAAGAAGGAGACAAGAGGATAAAAGAATCCAGTTAGTATCCTTTTAAGCTGTAGTAAGAAACATTATTTAAGGATCAATAAAATGGTAACTTTGAATTGGCAGGATATCTGTAGAATAATGTGACTTTCATTGCTTTATGTGAAATTATGAAAGTGCAGCTGTAATTACAAAGGATTATCTTATATATGTGACTTTTAAGTAATTTTCTACCTCTACTCTTTTTCTTATTTTCTGCAAGTCTTTAGTCATGACTTTTTGTTGTTGTTTAATATTCTTTTTTATTTGCCATACTATCCCTGTGGCCTTCTCTTTTTTGAGTGCCTTAGGTGGATGAAAACATTAAAAACAATATATGCGGAATTGAGAAAAAACTTTTTAGCTAAAACATTGGAGCAGACATATGAGCACAGGGACCTCCAGTGCTGGAAACGAAGCTCCATGACTCATCTGAATGGGTTAGCTTTGCTTTTTCCTTGTCTGCAACAACATATCAATCAGTTATCTTACACTGACATGAGAGTTGACATTGATTATCTTAAGGCCAAAAGATTCATGATAGCTGCATGACGATTTCTGTGTTTCAGTCTTCTCTTGGCTGAAAGCAGGTTAATAATGGAGATGATATATACACACACGTACATATTTGAACATGGTTCTTTTGAATCATCAGATAAACAATTCTTGACCTAGTTTGGGAGGTCCTTAGTCTGCTCCAGATTAAGGATAATGACTGACAAAATCTATAAACAGTATCCAGCTATCATGTGCCGTATTCAGAGCTTTTATTAAAAAATTGATTTAATCCTTACAACATTGTTAACTTGTTATCCTGCTTTATAGTAGTAAATTAAGTGATTTATACAGGACTGTAGTTAAGATTTTGGCTGGGTTCCAAGCATAAATTTAAATCACCTTAAAAACAAAGGCTTATTTATTTATTTTGTTTACTTGAAAGGCAAAATTAGAGAGAGAGAGAGAGAGAGATTGAGATTGATCTTCCATCTGCTGATTGACTCCCCAGATATCTATAATAGCCAGGGTTCAGCCATGCTGAATTCAGGAGTATGGAACTGTACTCAAGTCTCCTACCTGGGTGGCAGGGGCCCAAGTAATTGAGCCATCATGTTCTGTCTCCCAAGATGCGTTGACCAGAAGCTGGATCAGAAGCAGAGTATCCAAGATGCAGACTGACACTCTGATATGGTATGTGGGCATCCCAAATAAATTCATTGAGATTTATTTTAACATCCAGGGTACAGTTTTATTCTGTTGAATATTCAGTATGTATTTGATCAAAAAGCTATATTGTGCTGTCACTGGTTGGAATGTTACATTAAAGGTAAATAGGTCAAATTGGGTTTCTTTATAGTGTTGTTTAGGTTTCTTATATCTTTGCTTATTTTATACCTATTTGTTCTCTCAATTGCTGAAGTTTCTAACTGTATATTTCTTTTTCATTTGAGGCAAAGAGAGAAACCACCCACTGGTTCACTCTTCAAATGCCCACAATAGTTGAGACTGGACCAGGGTAAGACTGAGAGCTAACTACTCATTCTGGGCTTCCCACATGGGTTACAGAAATCCAATTATTTGGTCATCACCACTGTCTCCCAGGGTTTGCATCAGTAGGAATTTGGAATCAGGAGCTGGAGCCAGATATTGAACATTGGTACTCTGATATAGGATGTGGGTGTCTTAAACAATGTCTTCACTGTGAGGTTTAAATGTTTACCCTCTACTATATTTTTCGATTTATGTATTTCCTCTTTCATTTTTTTCTTCATGAATTTTGAAGCTCTATTTTTGGATGCATGTACATTTATAATTATTATGTTCATTTATCATGATTAAATATGCTTCTTTACCCCTGTTACAATTTTTTTTATCTTTATTCTATGTTATTAACATAAGTACTACAACTATTTTATGATTAGTGTCTTCATGGGATATCATTTCCATTATTTTATTTTTAACTTATCTATGTCTTATTAAAGTAGTTTCTTGTAGAAAGAACATTGCTGGGTCTTCCTTTTAAAAATATCTATTCTAAAAATCTCTTTTAACTCAAGTGTTTACATCATTTATATTTATTGTAATGATATAATTTAGCTTACAGCTACCTTTTTTAAAATTTTATTTATTTATTTGACAATCAGAGTTACACAGAGAGATGAGAGGCAGAGAGAGAGAGAGAGAGAGGTCTTCCTTCCGCTGGTTCACTCCCCAGATGGCCGCAACCGGCCGGAGCTGCGCTGATCCGAAGCCAGGAGCCAGGAGCTTCTTCCGGGTCTCCCATGTGGGTGCAGGGGCTCAAGGACTTGGGCCATCTTCTACTGCTTTTCCAGGCCATAGCAGAGAGCTGGATCAGAAGTGGAGCAGCTGGGTCTCAAACTGGCGCCCATGTGGGATGCCGGCGCTTCAGGCCAGGGCATTAATCTGCTGCGCCACAGTGCCGGCCCCACAGCTGCCTTTTTTTATTTTTCTATTTCATCCATCTGTTCTTCCTTTGTTCCTGTTTCCCTAACTTCTTTTGGGTTAGTATTTTTTATTATTCTATTTGATCTTCATTATTAGCTTATAAGCCATCCTTTTATTTTTTTTAAACAGTTTAAGATTTAAAATATCTCACTTTAGCTTATCACAGGCTACCTTCAACTGATATCACCATTTATGTTCCAAATTATATCATGACATATATGTATAAGAATCTTACAACAATATAATTCTTTTTTTTATTTTTTTAAAAATTTTTTGACAGGCAGAGTGGACAGTGAGAGAGAGAGACAGAGAGAAAGGTCTTCCTTTGCCGTTGGTTCACCCTCCAATGGCTGCTGCAGCCGGTGCACTGCGGCCGGCGTATTGCGCTGATTCGATGGCAGGAGCCAGGTACTTCTCCTGGTCTCCCATGAGGTGCAGGGCCCAAGCACTTGGGCCATCTTCCACTGTACTCCCTGGCCACAGCAGAGAGCTGGCCTGGAAGAGGGGCAACCGGGACAGAATCCGGCGCCCTGACCGGGACTAGAACCCGGTGTGCCAGTGCCGCACGGCGAAGGATTAGCCTAGTGAGCTGCAGTGCTGGCCCCAAATTATATCATGACATATATGTATAAGAATCTTACAACAATATACTTCTATTATCCTCTTCCATTTTTTGTGCCCTTATTGTTTTAGATCTTATTTCTACATAAATTATGAAGTCCACAGCATGTTATTTTTTTCTTTGAACACTCAGTTGCCTTTTTAAGATATTTATTTATTGTTTTTTAAAGATTATTTATTTGAAAGTCAGAGTTACACAGAGAGAGGAGAGGCAGAGAAAGAGAGAGATCTTCCATCCGATGGTTCACTCCCCAATTGGCCACAACAGCCAGACCTGCGCCAATCCGAAGCCAGAAGCCAGGAGCTCCTTCCGGGTCTCCAATGTGGGTGCAGGGGCCCAAGGACTTGGGCTATCTTCTACTGCTTTCCCAGGCCATAGCAGAGAGCTGGGTTGGAAGAGGAGCAGCCGGGACTAGAACTGGCGCCCACATGGGATGCTGGTGCTTTAGGCCAGGGCATCAACTCACTGTGCTGCAGTGCTGGCCCCAGTATTTATTTTATTTAGTTATTTATTTGAGAGGTAAAGTTACAGACAGTGAGAGGGAGAAACAGAGAGGTCTTCCATCTGTTGGTTCACTCCCTAAATGGCTACAAGAGCTGGAGCTGGGTTGATCTGAAGCCAGGAGCCAGGAGCTTCTTCCAGGTCCCCCACATGAGTGCAGGGGCCCAAGCAATTGGACTATCTTCTGCTGCTTTCCCAGGCCATAGCAGAGAGCTGGATCGGAAGAAGAGCATCCGGGACTAGAACTGGCACCCTTATGGGATGCCGGCACTGCAGACTGAGGATTAACCCACTGTGCACAGCGCTGGCCTCCAAGAGATTTAAAAATTTAGAAAAAAACTCTTTTTACATTTGACTACATATTTACCATTTTTAGGCAGTTTCATTATTTTTATGGATCTAAGTTTCCAAATAGTATCATTTTCCACTTGAATAAGTTTCTGTACAATTTATTGCAATGAAGTATCTTTGAGACCACTTCTCTCTCCTTTTGTTTGAAGGAAGCTTTGTTTCATGTTTATTTCTGAAAATTTCACTGGTTATAGAATTCTTGGTTTATTTCTAGCACTTTAAAGATGTTCTAACACCTTCCATAAGTCCAGCCCTGTACTGTTAGTGAGGAACAAAACAGACAAAAGTAGAGCATTAATTTTTTAAGATTTATTTATTTATGTGTTTGAAAAGCAGAGTGCCTGAGAGAGAGAGAGAGGGAGAAATGGAGGGGGAGAGAGAGATCTCTGATTCTCTCCAAATGACTACAACTGCCAGGGCTGGGCCAGGCTGAAGCCAGGACAGGAGAACTCCATCCATGTTTCCCACGTGGGTGGTAGGGGCCCAGGCAATTTGGCCATGATCTGCTGCCTTCCCAGGTGCATTAGCAGGAAGCTGGATTGTAGTCACTGAGCAGCCGGGAACCAGCACTCTGACATGGAATGTGGCATTGCAAGCAGTGGCTCTACCTGCTCCGCCGCAACGCTGGCACCTAGGAGCACACATTCTAACAAGGGGAACAAGTCAGTAAACAACATAAACAATGAATCAATAAAACAACGTAAAACAACGTAGCAGCTAATATATTATTGGAAAGAAATAAGCTCAATCAAGAAACATAAGCAGTGAAAGGACACGCAGAGAACTGGGGGCAGGGTAAATTTTAAGCAGTGTGGCTAGAAAGGTCTCCTGCGCAACACTAGTATCTGGAAGGAGAATGTTCCAGGCAGGGGAACAGCAACTGCAAAGGTCCTGAGTGGGAAGCAACTCTGGTCAGTTTGAGGCCAAGCAAGGAGGTGAAAGAGCTAAAGCTGAGTAAAAGGGAGGGCTTGGGTAATGGTATCTACAGAATAAAGCACTTCACAGGATAATAAAAGGATCTAGGGACATGGAAATCCACAGTAGAGTACACATGAGCTGTGGTCCCTAATAAGTCAGCTGATTAGTAATGTGACAACCACAATTTTATAATGCCTTATTTTGGAAAGTATCCTAAACAGTGTTTTCTAAATTGTGCAATAATAAACCACCTCAAAATCTAGTGGTTTATATTAACAAGATTGATTTCTCACTCACTTAACGTGTTTGTAGTTATGAGTTGGTTGCTACAGTTTTGGTCCAGATCACAGGTCAGATTCAGACACTGTGCATGACTTCTCAGCTCATGGTTGCAACTCAGTCCTTAATTCTTCAGAGAGTAGGCCCTCATGTGGCACAAGGAAAGGGCATGGGGGTTTAAAATGAGAAGGCTGACCTACAAATCTGATTCCCACTATAAGGAGAACCTCAGCTAGAACCAAGACCAGTACTATTGGAAGGTTTGTGGGAAATTCCTCATAATCTCTATAGCTCTTAATTGTAGTTCTTATTTTTAATTATTGTGATTATTTTAATTAAATTACAAGAGAATTTTCTTTCTATTGATATCCTCTTGATAACAATTATTCTCCGAAGGCCAGTCTTTAAATGAACCCAATTGAACTCAGTAAAGTTAAGTTTGAGGTACTCAGGGCATTCAGAAGGGAGAGGTTCTCTTAGTTCACCAAAAATAAAGCTAAAAACAAGAACTTAATGCACATAGCAAAGATGAGCAGTTCCAAATAAACTGTTCATATGGAATTTTGGGAATCAGTTACTTTAATTTCCTCTTCTATGAATGGCTTTCTCATTTCGACAAATTAAGAATAGAGTTTCATAAAACATGATTAAAGCAGTTAAACTGGTGCTGTAGTGGCTATCTCTAGACTCTGTGTGACTCAGGGAACTCATGCTCACCCCTCTCTCCTTCCTAGAGAAAAGAGACTCCATTTACAACGTTCATAAAGCTAGACCGTGGAGTGGAACTCGTAATAAAAGGGAACCTTCCAGAGGGAAATATAAAGAGGTTAAAAGCACTTTTCCTACATGATACTGTTTTTGAGTTGGCCATCTATTATGGATCTCTTCCTCCTTTCCTTTTCCTTTCTTGCTTCCTTTGTCTTCTCTCTTCTCTCCTCTCCTTTCTTCTCTTCTCGTCTTCTCTTTAACATAGCTGGTAAGGAGGACCCAGAGAGACCTCCCTTTTCACTTGGGAGAGGACTTGGAAAGCCTAGTAGGCAGTAGGGCAGGGTGCAGTAGATACATGAAGAGTTTAATTCCAACCTAGGCAAAGTGACATTTGCATTTGCACATAGTCTGTCCAAGCTCACCAAAATAGGAGAGATCTTAGGACCAGGAACAGGCATTTAGGGATCTGTGATGGAATTAGGTGGTTAATGGAGGACCGTGGACTTCAGCTTCTGTTGACCTTTTCCATTTGTTAAGACTAAGAAATACAATGTGTTTGCGGTGACATCACATTATTATTTAAAACCTATTGATGGGAAGGGTAGTTTATTATCTCTGAGGACACAATGTTCTATAGCAAAGCTCAGTGCTCTGAAAACCTTTTAATTAAAGAAAATATATGTGTACTCTCTTGAAATTCTTGAAATTTAGTAAGTGAAAGAACACAAAAAGAGAAAAATGAGAAAAAGCTTAGAATAAAAAATGTCAAGCATTTTGATTATGCTCGTATACAACATGTCTCAAGGTTGTTCTATTCTTTTACATACAATATGAGAGCTGAGCTCATGCAGTTTTCAGCTTCTTCCCTTTTCGATCTTTAACTCCTAGCACAGTGCTTCATACTTAATAGGAATTCAGTAAATACACATTAATGCTGGATTGCAGACATTTGCACTGAAGTTGAAGGTCAACATAGGGAAAGGAGGCGCTCAGTGAAGTGAGTGGAAATTCTAGTCGCCAAATATGATGCATTAATGTGTCTGTAAGACTTTGTAGTTTACAAGGGAGAGCTATTATCATGTCTTATTTTTTTCCTCACAGCTCTGTGGGAGCAGATATTATTATTCCTTTTTTACTAATGAGGCTCAAAAAAGTGAAATGACTTTTTCTATTGTCTTACTTACAGTGGCAGTCAGCTATCAAACCCGATTCTCCTTTCTCCTCAAATAGAAGAAAGACTTTTCCAGAAGAAGTAGATTAACAAAAGATTCAGAGCTCAGAAATGTTAAGGAAGATATAATATTACAATGACATCTATGACATTCCTGAGAAATAGTTGTATTAAGATAAGAAGTGAGTTAAAAGATGGACAGGTTTCTGGAAGAGTACATGCTTATATTTTCTTCATGGGGAAAAATTCCTCTCTTAAGTACAATGATTTTCTTTCCTATTTGTTAACCAGAAAAAGTTAATGATCTTTAATAACCCCACAAGATATTCTATAATATTGACTCAGTTTATAGTTTTAAAATATTTTAAAGTTGCTGAACAGGCAGAACTTAACACTATTGGATGAGCATTAGTTAATTTTTTTTAAAAAAGATTTATTTGTTTATTTGAAAAGCAGAGATACAGAGAGAAGGGGCTGGGGAGAGAAAGAAAGAGAGCTTCCATTCACTGGTTCACTCCCCAAATGCTGCAACAGCTGGGGTTGGGCCAAGCTAAAGCCAGGAGCCAAGAGCTTCTTCCAGGTCTCCCACGTGGATACAGGGGCCTAAGGACTTGGGCCATCTTCTGCTGCTTTCCCAGGTGCATCATCAGGGAGCTGGATCCAAAGTAGAGTTGCCAGGACTTGAACCGCCATCCATATGGGATACTGGCATTACAGGCAAGGTTTAACCTTCTATACCACAGCATCAACCCCTGGTTAATTCTTTTACACATAGAAATATTTGTTTTTCTGAAATGTTTAAGAGCTACACATCTGTGTCTCATTTTTCTAAGAGATTCATTTAAGCATTTGCTAAAAGACAGGTATTGATAGGAATTGTTATTATACAAAATATATACAGTATTTTGCCAATTTCTATGTAAGCATTTAAGTTTTTCATGCATGTTTTTAATGTACTTTAATGCTAGAATATCTGTAGAATTCAGTATTTTAGAAAATACTCATCTCTAAATGTCAAGGCATTACTGTTTGATCTTATACAACTTGTTATTTTTAATAATCATGTAGTACCCTAAGCCCCTTCCCAAATATGTCAAAGAGTGTATCTGCACATAGTAAAATGAGTATCTGAAACTTGTTCTACCTTTCTGGGACCTAGGGAATTTCATGCATTGATATATTTTACTTTTCAATATTCTTAGTAGTCCACTTGTAATTCTAATTGTTATTGTTTGCTTTCAGTCTTTAATCTATGATACAATTATTTTGTACACACTCAAGATAAAGGATCAAAGAAATAACAGAGTATTTTATGTTTTCTCTTGAAGCTAGCTGATTGAAACCTTAGGTATAAAGATAGAAGTAGAACAGGAGTTATGTGAGACTGAGCGGGAGGGTAGATAGCATTACCTTGTTCTCATTTTGCTCTGCTTGCTGAAAAGGTAACCACAATGTTGACTACTTCCAATATAGTAAGGACCTCACCCTCACCCTGTTACACAGTCCATTAGCAGCTGTATTTTGCTGAAGCAGATAATTTTTAACTTCAGTGTTCCATTTGGATCCCAGATCATTCTTCTTGGGCTGCAATAACAAAGACCATCCAGTTTGGGACACCACATAATACTTTATCTCAGTACAATAACCTGTGAAATAGTCCAGTCAGAATGCTGGCTTATTAATCTCACTTTGCATATTGGTTTTGTCATCATCCACAGCCCTGAAATGTCAGTCAGTTTAGGCCTGGGCCCTTTCTAGTATGGCTATGTTAACCTGACTCTACCTGCAACTGGCTCTTTTCAAACTATCTCCTCTACTGATCTTTTGACCAGGCATTCCACTGGACTTTCTATATTCAGGAATCTTCCAGATGAATAGGGAGCTTTATTGTGGCAAAGGATTTCATAATTTCAAGAAAGAGCTTATTGGAGTTGGATATATTGTCAGTATCAGTCACAGGTAAATTGACTGCCACTGGAAGTGAAGCTGAGTCCAAGATATAAAGTCTGAGATGCAGAGACAAAGTTGGTATTAAACAGATATGGAGACACTTGCAATCATCTCCTCCATGGGACCTGACATTTACTTTCCCTTTTCTTGGGAAGCAGATGGATTGACTAGACTATAACAAGGACCTTCTATACTAAAGTGAGGGAACCATGGTCTTTGTGTTTCTTCCCAGAAATGGACCTAATAATCAACTGCAAAAACATGGAAGGGCTACTTACCTCCTGCTGAAAGCTCTTACAGTTAGTAATCATGGTTGTTTGCTTTGTAGATATTTCCTTAAGCAGTCCACATAAGGTAAAAGAAGATTATAACTAGATACACAGCTGGATCAGATCTTCTTGCCTGAGACATTCCTACCTCTCCTCACCCTCAGTCCTGCCTTGATGTGACTGATTGGTCACACGCATAGAAGCTTAAGTCTGTCAAGGTCAAGCACCATCCCTCTGTCACTCACCCAAGAAACTCATTGCTGAGGGGATTTCACCAGCTCTAATGCCTAGGAGTGTTTAGATGGTTGTAGACTCTCACCTTTAGGCAGGTATAGGGATTGTGCAAGTAATACTACTGTGCTTCATTTTTGATCACAGTAAAATACTTAGACTAATTTCATTCCTTACATAATTTCTATCTCATTGGGATCAAAACATAATCTCACTCGGAGAAAAAAGATATTCCTGATTTTAAAAAGTCCATGAGTGTTTCAGGCATGGAAAGCCAAGACACTCTGGGGGGAAAAAAAAGACTTAAATGAAAGATCTCCACAAGTGAGATCCCAGTGGAAAGAATGGGTCATCAAAGAAGGAGGTACCTTTCTCTGAAGGGAGGAGAGAACTTCCACTTTGACCATGCCCTTGTCTAAAAATGATCAGAGTCAGTGAACTCAGGGGCTTCCATAGCCTTGGCAGCTCATGACAAGAGTCTAGGGTGATTACTGATGCCATAAACAAGAGTGTCAATTTGTTAAGTCAACAACAGGAGTCACTGTGCACTTACTCCTCATGTAGGATCTTTGTCCTTAGTGTGCTGTACATTGAGATTTAATGCTATAACTAGTACTCAAACAGTATTTTTCACTTTATGTTTCTGTGTGGGAGGAAACTGTTGAAATCTTTGCTTAATGTAAGCTAAACTGATCTTCTGTATATAAAGAGAATTGAAAATGAATCTTTACATGAATGGAAAGGGAGAGGGAGTGGATAAGGGGAGGGTTGCGGGTTGGAGGGATGTTATGGGGGGGGAAGTCATTGTAATCAATATTCTGTACTTTGGAAATTTTTATTCATTAAATAAAAGTTAAAAAAAAAGAAAAAAAAGTCCTGTGTCACCTTGATTTTTAAATGTACTCTTTTAGTTTGTCTTTTTTTTTATTTTTTATTTTTTTGACAGACAGAGTGGACAGAGAGAGAGACAGAGAGAAAGGTCTTCCTTTGCCGTTGGTTCACCCTCCAATGGCCGCCGCGGCCGGCGTGCTGCGGCCGGCGCACCGCGCTGATCCGATGGCAGGAGCCAGGAGCCAGGTGCTTTTCCTGGTCTCCCATGGGGTGCAGGGCCCAAGCACCTGGTCCATCCTCCACTGCACTCCCTGGCCACAGCAGAGAGCTGGCCTGGATGAGGGGCAACCGGGACAGAATCTGGCGCCCCAACCGGGACTAGAACCTGGTGTGCCGGCGCCGCTAGGCGGGGGATTAGCCTAGTGAGCCGCAGTGCTGGCCTAGTTTGTCTTTTTAATTTTAGTTATGATATATTCGTACATGGAAGTATTTAACTTTTTATTTCATCAGGTCACTTTATCCTTTGGACTTTTGCTTTATATTTAGAAACTCTATGAAACTCTACTACTACAATTTAGGGGTCTTAAAAGAGCCAGGGACACTAGCAGGCTGCATCCTGCTTTTTTTCTCTGGCAGTGCTTTACACTGTTAGAATTCTTAGTTGCAAATGACAGAAACCAGTTTTGGTTAACTGAAGCAGAAAAGGAGTTTATTGCTAAGATATCCAATAATGAAAACTTTTGAGAACCAGGTCAGGAGATGGGTAGGAACCAAAGGGGTCATAGCCCATAACTGGCCTAGGGTCAGGTCACTTCAGGGCCTGCCATTGGTTTATCATCACTGCCACCATTGGATTCTCAGGTATCCCCTCTGTTTAGTTCAGTAAGGAAATATATGTGGAAATTAATAGAATTTTAAAAACATACCATGAGACATATATACATATACATATATATGTGTACATATATATTTTCACATTATCTGTCTGGATTGCAATAAGAAAGGCCATCCAGTTTGTGGCAGCCTTCAATACTGTCTCAGTACAGTAACCTGTGATGCATTCCAGTCAGAACTGGGACTTGTTAATCTGCTGCTTTCAAACAGTCATCTACCTCTCTGCCCCTGCCAAATTGTCAACTTGGCGTGCATATAAGATTATATTCCCTGGGGCCTCTCTGTAACTCTGCCTTTCAAATGAATAAATACTTGTCATTTAAACTGCTTGTGCTATGGAAATTTTCTCAAGTTCACTCCATTTATTCATGAATGCCTCAAGATCAAAAGTGGGACATGGACTTGGCCTAACCTGACTTCTTCACAAGGACCAGGGAGAAGGACAATCTGCTTCATCTTTGGCTTCCGTGACCTCCCAAAGGCATGCCTTGGCCTCCACCTCTTCTGGGATTTCCTCTGCAATAGAAAGGGAGTTTGTATGCTTGAGAATCAAAACAAGAGAAAAGAACAGCAGAAGCCCTGCTTGCCCTATCTGATACTAGCTTACTTCCAGAGTTCTCATTCCTTTAGTATCCTGGCCATGTGACTGCTGTTCCTCTTTGGTCTCCATAAGCCAGATATAGAAAAGAGTGAAGTCAGCATCCATTTTGCCCTTACTTCCACTTCTATTAAGTCAAACCTTTTTAGGCTGAGAGATCTCTTAAATAAAAGAATTTTTGAGGTATTTCAGATCCAGCAGGAAAAAGAAAGGACCAGGTCCTGAACAAGTAAGTTCCCACAACGACCAGCCTCAAGACTAGGTCGAATCTGGAGTGTTTACTGGACCTAGAGTTGAGGTATTTTATGAAATTTCTGAGTTGTGTGTGTTAAACTTCCACTGGCTATAGATAAGAGGGGACAGGATAAGGTGAAGCAGGAAAGCTTTGGGATAGAAGTGCAGAAGGAGATGTAGCTGTTATTTATGGACTGGTTGGAGTTAGTAGTCTGAAAAGTTTATATGTAAACAGAGTGCAGAGGTGGGCATTGGTGTTATATCAAGATTTAAATAGTCTTTTATTGGTTTTGTCTCCAATTGTTAACTAATAAATTTCCCTAACTCTTCCCTACATCATCCTCTAGCTTTGTAATTGATTTTAGGATGTCTCAGTCTTTTTCTTTCAACACCTATTTGGAGGATCTTGCCATCTGGCTAGAATACCCTTAACATCACTCTCATTGGAATTATTTACCAGCTTGCCTCTCCTCCACCATGTTAGAGGTGTCACTTGGCTCATCTCCCTGTTCTACATTTGCCTTGAGTAGTGACTTTAATGTATTTGTGCACGAATCATCTAGCACTATGATTTCACAGTTAAACTTGATCTTTTAAAAAAGATTTCTATTCATTTGAAAGGGAGAGAGAAATATATAGAAGACAGCCACAGATGGAGAGGTCTCCCATCCTCTAGTTCACCAAATGTCTACAATAATTGGAACTGTTCTAGACTGAAGCCAGGAGTTAGGAACTTATTCTAGGCTTTCCATGTGAGTAGCAGGAACCCAGCCATCAGCCGCTGATTCCCAGGGTGCACATGCAGGAGGCTAGAGCTAGAGGCAGAGCTGAGACTCAAACGCAAGAGCTCTGATATGGAATGCAGGCATCCTAAGTGGCATCATGACTTCTACTTCAAACATCTGCCCCAACTGAAGTTGATCTTATAGTTGGCTTTACAATATGATTTGACTTCCACTTTAATCCTATAGATTGAATTTACAATCTGTCCATTCCTAGGCTGCCTCTTTTCCTGAATTCTCTTAACAGCATCACCATCTTCCTACTCTCCCAAGCCAGAAATTAATGATTCATTCTAGATCTACCCCCTTTCTGGACATACTATGTGCAGCCCACTGATGGCAGATACCACCACCTTAAGGTCTGTTGAATCTATTTAATGTCTCTGTATGTCTTACTGTTTCTTTAAACAAGTTTAGATTCCTTTTTATGTGGATAACTTCAATCTCCTTGCTGATTTCTATTTTTAAAATATGTTCTCTTCAATCTATTCTCACATGCCAAACTAACCTTCCTAAAACAGATATGATCATTTCATTCTTTTGCTGAAATATTTTTGTAGTCCTTTTAGCTCCTAGAATATAAAGCATATTCATCCCTTTACCAAAAGTCTTTCCTAGATGTGACCTTTTAGTATTTCTGTACTTCAACTGCTGTGTTTCCTATTAGATAAATTTTGCCTGAGACAGAGTTCTCCAAATTGGTCTACTCTTTCTACTTTTCCCCCCATGGATGTTTTAAAACTCAACATGATTGGCTGGCGCCGTGGCTCAATAGGCTAATCCTCCACCTAGCGGCGCCAGCACACCCGGTTCTAGTCCCGGTCGGGGCACCGGATTCTTTCCCGGTTGCCCCTCTTCCGGGCCAGCCCTCTGCTGTGGCCAGGGAGTGCAGTGGAGGATGGCCCAAGTGCTTGGGCCCTGCACCCCATGGGAGACCAGGAGAAGCACCTGGCTCCTGCCTTTGGATCAGCGCGGTGCACTGGCCGCAGCGCGCCGGCCGCGGCAGCCATTGGAGAGTGAACCAATGGCAAAAGGAAGACCTTTCTCTCTGTCTCTCTCTCTCTCACTGTCCCACTCTGCCTGTCAAAAAAAAAAAAAAAAAAAAAAAACAAAAAACAAAAAACAAAAAAAAAAAAAAGAAGAAGAAGAAGCAGAGCAGCCGGACTGGAACCAGCACTCCCATGTCATCTAGGAAATTAAAAATAGTACAGATGCCTGGGTTCTTCCCAAATTAAATCAGAATTTCTTGGTGGTGGCAGTTGCAGTGGTGGGGTCGGGGAGAGACAAGAATAAGCATTTTATAAGATTTCCAGATTTCAACTTTCAGCAAGGGTCGAGAACCCCTGGTCTAACCTAATGTTCCTTGAGAAATCCAGCTTACCCACACATGGCATTTCATTGACCTCTTTTGCTCAGTGTAATTTTCCCTGGAGTGACCATAACATTAGAAATCAAGCTGCTGGCTTTCATGCTGTTTCGTAGGTTGAGATTAATTTCTGCAAAACTAGTTAGGGACATTTGATTGGGCACTGTCTACTTTTAATTCTTAAAGTAATAATGTGCTTGTAAACCCAAGGCAGCAAATCTCTATAAATTATGTTGCTCTAAATTTTCTTGTTTATATTTTTTTCAGCTTTACCTTGATAAGAGCTTTCTTTAAGGAAGTGACACTAGAAGTAAGACTAAACCTTCAATAGTTAACTGATGCTGAAGAAAATTATTAGAATAACATTAAAAGAAATACAAATATGTCATTAGAAGTTTAATATGTGGAATAAAAAGATTCCTTAGATTCAAATGTGCACTTTAGTCTATTTTTCTCAAGAGCAACATCCCCGTGCTGAAAACAGTTTATGTCCAAAATTTAAAGTATATTTGTTTAGGAGTGGATGTTTGGCCTAGCAATTAAAACACTGGCCAAGATGCCCACAGCCCATCTTGGAGTCCCTGGATTCAAATTCTGGTTCTTCTTCTAATTCTAGCTTTCTGCTAAATGCATACCCTGGGAGGCAGCAGGTGATAGAGTCCAGTGATTGAGTCTTTGCCACCCTTGTGGGAGACCTAACTTAGCCCCAGCTATTGTGGGTATTTGGGAAGTAAACCAATAGAAGGGAGATCTCTCTCTGTTTGTTTTCTCTGCCTCTCAAGTTGAATAAATCAATAATTTTTTAAAAGTACATTTAATTTTTTAAGAGAAGCATTGTGCAACTTTTTCTTTTAAAATTTTCTTTGTTTTCATTTTATTTGTAAGGCAGACAGACAGATAGAGATATTCTATTTATTGGTTCACTTCCCAAAAGTTCATAACAGCCAAGCCCAAGCCAGGATCTTGGAACTCCATTTGGGTTTCTCATGTGGGTGGTAGGGACTCAAGTACTTGAGTCATGATTGGCTCTTAGGATGCTCTATAGCAGGAAGCTGGATAAAAGTGGAGCCAGGTCACATTCAGAAATCTACCAACAATAGATACTGGAGAGGATGTGGGGAAAAAGGGACACTAACCCACTGTTGGGGGGAATACAAACTGGTTAAGCCACTATGGAAGTCAGTCTGGAGATTCCTCAGAAACCTGAATATAACCCTACCATACAACCCAGCCATACCACTCCTTGGAATTTACCCAAAGGAAATTAAATTGGCAAACAAACAAGCTGTCTGCACATTAATGTTTATTGCAGCTCAATTCACAATAGCCAAGACCTGGAACCAACCCAAATGCCCATCAACAGTAGACTGGATAAAGAAATTATGGGACATGTACTCTATAGAATACTATACAGCAGTCAAAAACAATAAAATCTGGTCATTTGCAACAAGATGGAGGAATCTGGAAAACATCATGCTGGGTGAACTAAGCCAGTCCCAAAGGGACAAATATCATATGTTCTCCCTGATTGGCGACAACTAACTGAGCACCAAAGGAGAAACCTGTTGAAGTGAAATGGACACCATGAGAAATAGTGACTTGATCAGCTCTTGTCCTGACTGCTGATGTACAATGTAATACTTTATCCATTTTAGTATTTTTTTTGTTCTTATACTATTGGTTGAACTCTGTAATTAACACACAATTATTCTTAGGTGTTTAAATTTTAACTGAAAAGTGATCCCTGTTAAATATAAGAGTGGGAATAAGAGAGGGAGGAGATGTACAATTTGGGACATGCTCAATTGGACTTGCCCCAAATGGTGGAGTTAGAAACGTGCCAGGGGATTCCAATACAATCCCCTCAAGGTGGCATGTACCAATGCCATTTCACTAGTCCAAGTGATCAATTTCTGTTCACAATTGATCATACTGATAGGTCTAAGAGTCAAAGGGATCACACAAACAAGACTAGTGTCTGCTAATACTAACTGATAGAATAAAAAAGGGAGAGAACGATCCAATATGGGAAGCGGGATACACAGCAGACTCATGGAATGACAGATGTCCTAAATAGCACTCTGGGCTCAGAATCAGCCCTTAAGGCATGCGGATCTGGCTGAAGAGCCCATGAGAGTATTTTAGGCATGGAAAGCCAAGACACTCTGGAAAAAAAAAAAAGACCTAAATGAAATATCTCTGCGAGTGAGATCCCAGTGGAAAGAACGGGGCCATCAAAGAAGGAGGTACCTTTCTCTGAACGGAGGAGAGAACTTCCACTTTGACTATGACCCTGTTGGAATAAGATCGAAGTCGGCGAACTCAAAGGCTTCCATAGCCTTGCCAACTCATGACTAGAGCCTAGGGAGATTACTGACGCCATAAACAAGAGTGTCAAATTGTTAAGTCAACAACAGGAGTCATTGTGTACTTACTTCTCGTGTGGGATCTGTCCTTAATGTGTTGTCCAGTGTGAAGTAATGCTAGAACTAGTACTGAAAGAGTATTTTACACTTTGTGTTTCTGTGTGGGTGCAAACTGATGAAATCTTTACTTAATATATACTAAATCGATCTTCTGCGTATAAAGATAATTGAAAATTAATCTTGATGTGAATGGAATGGGAGAGGGAGCAGGAGATGGGAGGGGTGTGAGTGGGATGGAAATTATGGGGGCGGGGAAAGCCATTGTAATCCATAAACTGTACTTTGGAAATTTATATTTACTAAATAAAAAAAAAAGAAAAGAAAGTGGAGCCAGGACTCCAACCAGGTTCTCCAGTGTGGGATGTGAGCATCCTAAGCAGCAACTTACACTGCTATGCCAAATGCCTGCCCTTTTGTGTTTGGGTTTTTGGTGCTGTATCTGATTAAAGACTGGCATATTTTTTAAGATTTATTTTATTTATTTGAAGGAGTTACAGAAAGAGCTGGAGACATAAAGAGAGAGGTCTTCCCATCCGCTGATTCACTACCTGAATGGCAGCAATAGCCGTAGCTGAGCTGATCTGAAGCCAGAAGCCAGGAGCTTCTTCCAGGTCTCCCACATGAGTGCAGGGGTCCAAGCACTTGGGCCATCTTCTACTGTGTTCCCAGGCCATTAGCAGGGAGCTGGATCAGAAGTAGAGCAGCCCAGGACTCAAACCACCACCCATATGGGATGCCAGCACCGCAGGCCAGGGCTTTAACCCGCTAGGCCACAGCACCGGCCTCGCATATTTTTCAAAATTTCCAGTTTATGATGTCTGCTGGTTGCTTCTAAGTATTACACTTGTACAAACCCCAAAGTCTTCTACCCTTATACTACATGTGTTTGTTTGGTTTACTTTAATTGTAATAGCATTTGAATAAATAAATTCACAGAAAACAATAGCTGAAAAGGAAACAATGAAGAGTTATACAAATTTAGGAATTAATTAAATTTGCTTAATTAATTAATCATACAAACATTAAACAGAATGCTTTCTTTGTGCCTCCCATTTCCTTAAGGGTGACAGGGGCATGAGCCTGGTTATCTGGAATTTAAAAACTAATAGGACAGATGAGACATGCAGAAAAATCAAATAAACTTGCAGGGAGCATGTGGTTCAATGCCAGACTGAAGGGTGCTCACAATAAGCACAGCATCTTAAATAAGAGAGGGATGCACACTAAGCCTTCTAAAGATGATAACTGTGAAAGGCCTATGGTCTTTGTGCACTTCAACACTCCACGATACTGTTCTAAGTTTTGTGTCTTCAAGACCCAGTACAAAAGCAAGTTCCCTGGGTGTCAACTTTTTGGTTTTACAACTTAGCCCTTAGGGAACATTGCTAGAAAGTTACATATTGATGGAGTGGGCTGATATTCTTTTAAAAGATTTTCAAAATTTAAAATGGGTAGATTTTAATTTTTAAGATTTGGATTCTGTTTCTCCTGACTTTCTTTCTTTTTTTTTTTTTTTAAATTTTTGACAGGCAGAGTGGACAGTGAAAGAGAGAGACAGAGAGAAAGGTCTTCCTTTTGCCGTTGGTTCACCCTCCAATAGCCGCCGCGGCTGGTGCGCTGCGGCCGGTGCACCGCGCTGATCCGATGGCAGGAGCCAGGAGCCAGGAGCCAGGTGCTTTTCCTGGTCTCCCATGGGGTGCAGGGCCCAAGCACCTGGGCCATCCTCCACTGCACTCCCGGGCCACAGGAGAGGGCTGGCCTGGAAGAGGGGCAACCGGGACAGAATCCGGCGCCCTGACCGGGACTAGAACCCGGTGTGCCGGCGCCGCTAGGCGGGGAGGATTAGCCTAGTGAGCCGCGGCGCCGGCTTCTCCTGACTTTCTTCCTCAACAGTGAAGGTAGGGTGAGCTCAGCAGAGAATGCTGGCTCCTGGCCTGGAGGACTGCTAATGAGGGGCAGGGCTCATGTCCTGGGAGTCTAGGGGGAATACATAATTTTTTCAACCTGTGGGCTCTCATGAGCTTATTGACATGTAGTCAGACACTTTGGCTTTTGCTTGGCATTTCCAGCACCCTTCCTAATTTGCTTTCCCTCTTTAGGATATGGCAACAACTTGAGATGACTAAATCACTTGTGAGGTATATTCCAAGTAGTGAATCATGAGTTTCCCACACATTGATGTGCCTAACCCACAGAGACAGTGCGGTCACTCATTACAATTCAAGAGTGGAAGAGAAAGGGATGAAATGGGGGTGAGAAGTTGCACACATCTAATATGCTAGGTTTTTTTGTACTTGTGGAGAATGTGTCTTAACTGGAAGCATCATTTGTCATATGTATGTTGGTGGAAAGAAGGTACAAAATGATTGCTTTAGTGCAAGGACGGAGTGATTTGTCTCTGGTCTCATCTCTCCTTATTGGGAAAGAGAGGTCCCTTTTTTCCCCTTCTGTCTGCATCACAAGTCCACTTTTTTTGGTGTCTGCTTAAAATTGCTTTTCTTTCAGTCACTTGAACAATGATGTAATTAGACTTTGTTTCTTTGGGGCACCCAATCCTTATTATATATATATATAAAAAATTCACCTAAATTGCCTGTGATATTTAACACTACCACCCAATTCTTATAACTTCTTATTGTTTTTTTCTCCTGAAGTTCTCCAGCTTTGTTTACAAGTTTGTCTCTTTATTTTTACTTTTTTACTTTTTATGACTACTTATTTTAGTTCTTTATCTGAGAATCAACTTTTGTCTGTCTCAAATAAATACTAGTATATCTACCAACTAATTATGTTTTAATCCCTCCAGCCTCAAGTACCTTGGGATTTCTCACATTGCTTTTGATTTGGAGAAAGGATTTTTAAAAATGTTTCCACTGCAATTATTTAATGATTCAACATTCGTAGAAACTTAAACTTCACAGGAGCAGATAGCCTCAGCCTAAGTCTAATTAAACCTCATGCTACTCTAGTGAAGGAGGAAGAAAAATTTGCACGGAGGCTGCAATCATTTCCTCTGAAGCCCCATTAAAAACAGAGTTTTAAAATGTTAAACCAGTGCTAATCTGCATGACTGCTTCAGGTTTCATTTGAAAAAGACCTGTGGCTGCTAACATTATCGCTAAAATATGTGAATCTATTTCCATAATCAGAGCCCTATGGGATGGAGCTTAGATTTCACGTGGCTATGGTGCTTCCGTGTGTTCCAGAACATTGATTAACACTGTCCTCTCAGGTGGAACCCAGTCAGGGGCAGCCTGCCAAAGGACCGTTTTCTATAAATTTCAACTGAACCAATATCCGTGGAAATCATAAGACTCAGGAAGAGTTGATGAATACACTACAATTAAACTTGCCTTGTGCATTTAAGAATGAAGCAAAGGATAATGAACATATTGAAATGATTCCACATGTTTTATGCATGACACACTTGTAATTAAAACAGATCCTGAAGGTAAGTTTGTATATACTAATATAATGATTTCAAAAAAGCAGAGTGTGATATTAAATATCTACAGGGCGTCTACTCCAAAGTGGAGAACATGAAACTTTGGCTCATTTTGCCTCCTCAATAGTTGCTTATCAGAAACTGGAGACTGGGTGCACCAGCAAATCACACTTGTTAGGAAATTTTTTTGTATCGATCAAATATATTATCAGTTCACTTGTAAAATATAAGTTCCTTAACTATGTTTGATAAATAGCTTTAATTTCAGTTACTCAACTAAGTATTAACATTTGTCAGAATTCATCCATCTTAAGAGGATCCTTTGAAATCTTTCACAATTCAATAGTTATTATTCATAGCAGCTCAAGATTGCATGATGACTATAGTCAGGACCAACTCAGATTTAATAATAATTTACATTTGCTTACATTTGCTAAGGGTTTCAACCCATTGCAGTTTGTAAAATTGCTACAGCTTGTTTTGTAATTTGATACTCAAAAAGATCCTGTGAGGTAGAAATAGTGTGGTTATCTTACAAATGAGGAAAGTTAAGATAAATTATATGTTCTATACACTTTCATTTTTGGTCTGTAAATAAGGACTAGTTACCAATAATCTACTAAGTGAGTTATTAAAAATTGGCAGAAATTTGGTTTTCATAGATGAAAATTAGTAGTTACCTAGAGGACTCTAATTCAGTATATTTGTGGTTAAAGAATATGGCTATTATGTAGTTCTTGACAAGTTTGCAAAGCTCTTTTTACATTTGTTCACATATGGATAGTAGCTCTTCCCACAATACCAAGAAAAACAGTGATCCCTACTTCCTACTGGCTATCTTGAGTATGGTGTTATTTTCAGTTGCTGCTTTTTTGCTCATAATTAATGAGTTATTGTTAGAGCACTATGAATTGCTTGGTTAACTTTACAGTGTATGGTGTTGCATAGTTGTAATAACTGTACTTGTGGCCCTTACTTTTCATCTTAAGTAGACTTAATTCTGTGAATACCAGCTTCTAACTCATTAAGTTGTGTAGGAACCATGAAGTTGGTATGCACAGATATAAACCAGCGTACTTCTATACTGAATCAAGCAGAGTCTCCCTACAGTGGGCGTAGTGGGATTGGTAGACTTTGGGGTCTTTGGCATTCCTTAAGTGGACTGAATTAAAAAGTGAAAAACACCTATCTTCAGGAGTCCTGAGTTGGAGAATTGCAGGCATCTGCTTGCTTGGCTTGTGGTTTACAAGTGCTCATAAACATCATTTTGGTATCATGTATTTATTTATTTATTTTTAAATTTTTTCCATTTTTTATTTAATAAATGTGAATTTACAAAGTGCAACTTTTGTATTGTTGTGGCTTCCCCCCCAACCTCCCTCCCTCCTGCAGCCCTCCCCTCTTCCACTCCCTCTCCTATCCCACCCTTCATCGAGTTTCATTTTCAATTATCTTTATATACAGAAGGGTATCATGTTTTTATAAGAAGAAGGTGGGACTGTTTGCACAGAATCCAGGCCTTTGCTATATGCCTGTGAACAAATAGAATCAGGGGTTGGCACTGTGAAATTGTAGGTTAAGCCTCTGCCTGAGACACCAGTATCCCATATGGGCTCCAGTTCTTGTCTCAGCTGCTCGTCTTCTGATCCGGCTCTATGCTGGTGGCTTGGAAGACAGTGGAACATGGCACAAGTGCCTGGGCCCCTGCACCCATGTTGGGGATCCAAAGGAAGCCTCTGGCTTTGGATAGGCCCAACTCTGGCTGTTGCTGCCATTTGGGGGAATGAACTAGCAGATGGAAGGCCTCTTTCTCTGTGTCTCCCTCTAGCTCTCTCTGTAACTCTGCCTCTCAAAGAAACAAACACCTTTAAAAAAAAAAAGAAAAGAAATGGAATCACAATCGTATGTATAGGCCAGAGCCACCATTAAGCTTATATGTGAAATGCAAAGAGGTAGTATTCTATTTCTTTGCTAAAGCAAAGATTTCTTAGACCAAAATTAGAGGGAACCTCAGAGATTTGCTAGTCTAGCTTCCTTTTTCTTTGAAGGAAACAATGGTTTACAGATAATTGCAGTGATTTAAGACCATGGAGGCTGAGAAAGAAACAGTGATTAGACTTCCTGATGGTCAGTCAAAAGTGTCTTGAAAAGAAAAAATCTAAATCATATTTATTTTTTATAGAAAATATTTCACATGTTTCTAAAGATGCTTATAATGAAACTTTCCCTTCCATTCCTCAGTTCTCCAACCCCCTTACATGGAGGCAAATGATTCTATCAGTTTTATAAATATTCCTTCTATCTGGCTGAAAAGCCCATGAGAGCATTTCAGGCATGGAAAGCCAAGGCACTGTGGCAAAAAATGTTCTACATGAAGGATCTCTGTGAGTGAGAACCCTGTGGAAAGAAGGGGCCATCAAAGAAGGATATATTTTTCTCTGAAGGGAGGAGAGGACTTCCACTTTGCACATGGCCCCGTCTAAATACTGATGGAGTCTGTGCACTCAAAAGGCTTCTATAGCCTTGGTGGCTTACTGAGTCTTGGGTGATCACTCGCTTCTCAGCCTTTTGGCTAAGATCAAGTGTGTAATTGTTAAATCAATAACAGGAGTCAATGTGCACCTACTCCCCACGTAGGACCTCTGTCCTTAATGAGTTATACTATGAGAATTAACTGTAAAACTTGTTTTCAAACAGTACTTTATATGATTTTTGTGTGTGTGGGTGAAAATTGTTAAATCTTTACTTAGTATAGAGTTGGTCTTCTGTATATAAAGTTAATTAAAGATGAATCTTAATGAAGATTGGGATCAGAGATGTAGTAGGAGGTGGGACAGGAGTGTGGGTGAGAGGGTGGGTATGGCAGGAAGAACCAGTATATTCCTAAAGCTGTACCTATGAAATTTATATTCATTAAATGAAAGCTTTCTTAAAAAAATAAATATTCCTTCCTGTTTTATGCATATGCAAATTAATACATATATAGATATTCCCCTTCTCTCTTTTCATATAAATGATAACATGCTCTTCACATGTTTTTGCTCTGTTTTTTTTTTTTAACTTAACATTTGAAATCATTTCATATTGTTAAGACAAGAGCCTTCTCATTAGCTTTTATGGCTGTAGAGTATTTCATTGAATGCATATATGCACATGTCAACATTTATTTAACCAGTCACTTACCGAGGGACTTGTGGGATGTTTCCAGTCTTTTGCTGTATCAAGTGATGCCACAGTGAATGTCTCCTATGTCTATCATTTTTCAGTTATTTGAATATATCCATAGGATATGTTTCTTGAAAGGAGTTTCTCTCTGTTTAAGAGTACATTATTTGACATATCTTGAACAATTATACTTCAGGGGATTGTGTTAATTTGTACTCTTTCCAGAAGAGATTGTCTGTTTCCATATACTTACCAACGTAGTATATTCAACTTTTGTGATCATTGCCTATCTAATAGTTGAAAATGGTAGTTGAATATTGTTTTAATTTTTGCTCCTTTTATTTTGAGTAATTTTGTACATTATTTTGTACCCCAAAATTTTTGTACATTATTTTTGTACCCCAAAAATGTATTTTGTCTTTTTTTTCACCTGTCTGTTTATGTATTTGACCATTTTTCTACTATTTTACATCAATTTTTTGGAAATTCTTTTTGCAAATGAATGAATTTAATATCTTGTCTATGCTATGGCTTGAGTATAGTTTTTTTCTTTGAGATTCATGGCTTTGTGATTCATGGTGAAATATGATTGCCACTGCAACAGAATTGGGAGGTGAGGCCTAGTGGGAGTTTGGGTCATGGGGTAGAGCCCTCATTAATAGATTAATGCCTTTTTTTTTTTTTTTTTTTTTTTTTTTTTACAGGCAGAGTGGACAGTGAGAGAGAGAGACAGAGAGAAAGGTCTTCCTTTGCCGTTGGTTCACCCTCCAATGGCTGCCGCGGCCGGCGCGCTGTGGCCAGCGCACCGCACTGATCCGATGGCAGGATCCAGGTACTTATCCTGGTCTCCCATGGGGTGCAGGGCCCAAGTACTTGGGCCATCCTCCACTGCACTCCCTGGCCACAGCAGAGAGCTGGCCTGGAAGAGGGGCAACCGGGACAGAATCCGGCACCCCGACCGGGACTAGAACCCAGTGAGCCGGCGCCGCAAGGCGGAGGATTAGCCTAGTGAGCCGCGGTGCCAGCCGATTAATGCCCTTTTTAAAATTAAAAAAAATTTAAGAGGGAGGGAGGTAGGGAGAAAGAGAGAGAGGGAGGGAGGGAATGAGAGAGAGAGAGAGAGATCCATCTCATCTGCTAGTTCACTCCCTAAATACCTGCAATGGCTGAGACTAGGCTGGGCTGGCTGAAGTTGGGGACTCAATCCAAGACTCCCATGTAGAGCTGGGTATGACACCCAGGCACTCTGATATACGAGACAGGTGCTTTAATCAGCAGTTAACTGTTAAGCCAAATGCCAGCCCTGATTAATGGCTTTTTTTTTTTTTTTTTTTTTTTTTTTTTGGCAGGAGGCGAATGAGTTAGCTGTTGCAGCAGTTCAGCCTCCCTTTTCTCATTTGTAAGCACCCACTTACCCTTCCACTTTCTACTATTCGTTGAAGCAGCACAAAGCCCTTGCCATGGCCATTGCCATGGTCTTGGACTTTCCAGGCTCCAGAACCATGAGCCAAGTAAACCTACATTTGTAAGTTACCCAGTCTCAAGAATTTTGTGATAGCAGCTGAAAATGGACTAGACAGCCTATGGTTTCTTTTTTCAGCTGATCCTACTTTGTATTTAGCACTAGACTAGGACATGGTACTCATTTTGAGAATGATGGTAGAAACTCAGTTTTGAATATTTATATGTTGAAGTGAGAAATTTTTTCCATTTGCCACATCTAGAAGAGTTGTGGAGAGACCTGGATTGTGGCTCAGTAGGTTAAGCTGCAGCCTGCAATGACAGCACCCCCTCTCAGAGTGCTGGTTTGAGTCCTGGATGCTTTGCTTCCCATCCAGCTCCCCACTAATGTGCCTGGCAACCATATGAAAGACCTGGATGGAATTCCAGGCTCCTGGCTTCAAACTGATCCCTCCCTGGCTGGTGGGGGCATTTGGGGAGTGAACCAGTGGTGGGCTTTCCCTACCCCATCCCCAATGATGGAAGTCCTTATAACAGCACAGTGTAGTGCTAATTGATCTTTTGCTTCAGTGTTGTATAGTGAAGATAGGATTGTAATACTAAGGCTGATGCTGTGGCATGGCGGGTAAAGCTGCCACCTGCAGTGCCGGCATCCCATGTGGGTGCCGGTTCGAGTCCCAGCTGCTCCACTTCCAATCCAGCTCTCTGCTATGGTCTGGGAAAGCCGTAGAGGATGGCCCAAGTCTTTGGGCCCCTGCACCCATGCGGGAGACCCAAAATAAGCTCCTGGATCCTGGCTTCAGATCAGCACAGCTCCAGCCATTGTGGCCACTTGAGGAGTGAACCAGCAGAGAGAAGACCTCTCTCTCTCTCTCTCGCTCTCTCGCTCTCTCTCGCTGCCTCTCCTTCTCTCTGTGTGTAACTCTGACTTCCAAATAAATAAATAAATTTGTAAAAAAAAAAAAAAAGGATTGTAATACCAAATTAAGTTCTTGTTTGAATGCACTTCTATTTTTCTTAGTTTCTGAGATATCATCAGAGAATCTTGTTGCTTTTGTTCTATTAGTTTACCAGTGAAATCCCTGACCACAGAGAGCTTGAAGGCATAGTTAAAAAGGTGAACATTATGGGGCAGGCATTTGGCACAGCAGTTAAGACACTGCTTGTAATGCCCACATCCCATATCAGAGTGCCTGGGGTCAAGTCCTGGGTCCACTTCCAATTCCAACTTCCCACTAGTGTGTCAGGAGCCAGGGATGAATTCAGATCTTCCATGATGGTGGGTTGTCATGTACTCCAATATACTGCAATGAATTAACTTATTTATTTTATTTTTAAAATGTTAACTTATTTATTTGAGAGGGAGAGGGTGAGGGAGGTAGGGAAGGAGAGAAAGAGAGAGGGAGGGACAGGGAGAGAAGAGAGAGAAGAGAAGAAATCATGCTTCTATCTACTGTTTCATTCCTCAAATAGCAGCAATGACTGGGGTTGGGCTGGGCTGGGTAGAAGCCAGGAGGCTGAAACACAATCCAAGTTGCCCTCATGGATGTCAGGAACTGAATTATTTGAACCTATACAGCTGCCTCCAGGGGTCTGCATTAACAGGAAGCTGGAATTAGGAGCTAGAGACTGAAGTTGAACCCAGGCACTCTGTTGTGGGATATGAGCATCCTAACTGGCATCCAAAATGCTAGGCCAAATGCTCTCCCCAGTTAACTTACTTGCTAACATATTTAGCAAGTATATTGTGAAACATCAAATTAATACTTATTTATAATATTTGTGGCTATTGATTTACTAGTATAATATATTGTGTGCAGTGGTTTCCAGAATATACTCTCCTATTAATTAGGTTGGTTACTTATGTCATGATATGTTTTATAATAAAACATCAAAATGTAGTACTGCAGATTTTATAATGGAAATTGAGATATATTTTGATTCCTGCATATTGATAGTGTAGTTCCCAGTAGTATAGAAAAATCCAGTCATCTGATATAGTATCAATTTGGACCTTCATGGATTATTAGACTTTAAGTGCAATTTGTCTAAGAGTAAGCATATAACAGGTGGCAAAACCCAGACTGATTAGTCATTCAATTTCATGAAGCCAAGTTTGTTTGACTGATAAATTTTCCTGTTCCTTAGAGAAGTTATCTGAATAACCATTCTGATGAATAAAAGAGATAGGGGAAAGAACACTATTTTGAGAAAGCAAAGTAGGAAACTGTAACGTATGATATAAAGCAAGAAAGATTTTTTATAGTTAATAGAATGTGATTTTTAGCTGGCCAAGAATCCAATTGTCTTTTATTCTTTTAAAGTGCTATCTTGAGAGTACTTTACTTCCTTTAAATTGGTTTATTGTATTATTGGTAAAGTCATGAATTTTGCTCTCCTACCCTATTCAGAGCCTGAGTCACAATCATGTTTTCTCTTCAAGTGAGATTATTACAGGATCAAGGCCAAATGAATGTCAGAAAAAACAGGACTTCAATAAAGGAAATTTGTAGAATCTTGTATCAAGGAGTGACCAGATGAGACTGAGATTTAAGGAACATATGAATATATAATGTTGAGGTCAAGAAGAGTGAATGATTGGGAGAAGGATGAACTGAGAAGATGGAAGATTGGGATGAATGTAAAGTTCTGTTTTTGTTTTCTTCTTCTGGACTAGGGTTAGAATGTGATCCTTGTTTCTTTATTTCTGGCCACTCTTTCTTCCACATCTATGTCTTCATGCCTGAGAATGAGGAACCACCACTCATGATAATCAGTGAACCATTTGCTTTTTTTTTTTTTTTTGACAGATAGACAGTGAGAGAGAGAGACAGAGAGAAAGGTCTTCCTTCCATTGGTTCACCCCCCAGATGGCCACTACAGCCAGAGCTACGCCAATCCGAATCCAAGAGCCAAGTGCTTCCTCCTGGTCTCCCATGCGGGTGCAGGGGCCCAAGGACTTGGGCCATCCTCCACTGCCTTCCTGGGCCACAGCAGAGAGCTGGACTGAAAGAAGAGCAACTGGGACTAGAACCCAGCGCCCATATGGGATGCTGGCGCCGCAGGCAGAGGATTAACCAAGTGAGCCATGGCGCTGGCCCCTGAACCATTTGCTTTTTCTGACTTGTGTCTTCTGAACAGATTGAAACTCAGAGGCATATTCACTGTTAGCTGAAGGATACCCATTCTCAAACTGGAATGCCACATGAAGCCTTGGGTAGACTTAGGTTTGCTGGCATCTCAAAATTTTGTTCTTCTTTTTTATATGGGTAAAGGAAGAAACCATAGAAGGTAGCTAGAGATGCTGTAGGGAAAGAGGCATCCAGTAACTTTTAAAATAGTTTTTAGTCTTCCAGATAAGAATACATTTAATTTCCATTTAATGAATGAGAAGAAATAAAGTGTAACAAATGTGAAATACAATGTGTGAGATTTTGTGGCTGGTTCCCAACACTGTGCAGTGAGAGCTGCATTTCCCCACCCAGGCTCCCTCCTCGTCATCACGACCTGCTCTCTGTGCTCTCCCTCCACGGTGTTGAGAATTTTTCCTGCTTAGCATTAACCATCACAACATGCAGCAGGCTTTTTCTTCTTCTTCTTCTTTTCCTCTTCCTTCTTCTTTTTAAAATTTCCTTCTGAAAACCTCACACAAGTTGCCTTGATGTGGTTAAGTTTGTTGAATATTAAGCTCATGACAAGAAGGTGATGCTTGAGGGGTCCACAGCGTGGTTTGCCTGGGATAGCCTTGTTTATACATTGTGTACTTGCATCTCTATTTCCTCTCACAGGGTCCAGGTTTGGATCATCGTGTACATGGTTGCCCTTGTTATATATTCAGATAGCAGGTAATTTATTAAGTTGAACATTTCCTTCCTCTCTCTCTCAAATAATTATTTATTTACTTGAAAGTCAGAGTTACAGAGACAGAGAGGAGAGACAGAGAGGTCTTCCATCCACTGGTTCATTCCCCAAATGGTGGCAACAGCTGGGGCTGAGCCAAGCTGAAGCCTGGAGCCAGGATCTTCTTCGGGGTCTCCCATATGAATGCAGAAGCCCAAGTACTTGGGCCACCTTCCACTGCTTTCCCAGGCCATCAGCAGGGAGCTGGATCGGAAGCAGAGTAGCTGGGACTCGAAGCTTTGCCCATATGTAATGCTGGTGCTGCAGACTGTGGCTTAACCTTCTGTACCACAGCACTGCCCTCCCCACCTTATTCTCAAAAAGCCCTATAGGATAATGTGGCTCCACTTTTTCCACCATGTGGGTAGGACTCTTTCCTTTTCTCTCAACTTTTCCTTTGTTCTCTTCATTGCGCCTAATTCCTGTTCCTTTTGTATACCTATCAGTTCAGCTTTATCCAGCCTTGCAGTCATACTCGGGCCTTGAATGTCCTTCATGTGCCTGAAGACCCATGTGAAGCTGTTAGAAACAATGGGTTATCAACTTTGGGGTCCCCTGTTCCCTCTGGCCCTTCATTAGGAACAGAGTGTAATGGATTTCTGTCTCTGCTCCTCATCCCTTCCTGGAATGCCCTCTATTCCAGTAGCGAATGGTGATACTATCTATTCATTATGAAAAGATATGCAGAGAATAATACACTTTCAAGCATGATGAAAATATACTGATTGGGGCCAGTGCTGTGGCGTAGCAGGTAAAGCCGCTGCTTGCAGTGCTGGCATCCCATATGGGCGCTGGTTTGAGACCTGGTTGCTCACTTCTGATCCAGCTCAATGCTATGGCCTGGGAAAGCAGGTGGAAGATGGCCCAAGTCCTTGGGCCCCTGCACCCATGTGGGAGACCTGGAAGAAGCTCCTAGCTCCTGGCTTCAGATTGGTGCAGCTCCAGCTGTTGTGGTCAACTGGGTAGTGAATCAGCAGATAGAAGACCTTTCCTTCTCTTTGCCTCTCCTTCTCTCTCTCTGTAACTCTGACTTTCAAATAAATAAATAAATATTTAAAAAATATACTGAGAAGAAAATAAAAAAGAAAAAAAAGAAACAAAAATATACTGAGATCTTTGTTTCAAATGCAAAGTTCAGTAAGGTGATAATTAGTCTATGATTTCATACCCAATAATTTAATAGTGTTATCTCTAAATTAGAAAGGGAAGAACAGTCTGGACTCTTTTTCTTTTTAAAGTTTTATTTATTTATTTATTTATTTATTTTTGAGAGGCAGAGTTACAGGCAGAGAGAGGGATGGAGAAAGAGGTGGTCCATCCACTGGTTCACTCCCCAAATGGCCACAATGGCTGGAGCTGAGGCGATCTGAAACCAGGAGCCAGGAGATTCTTCTGTGTCTCTCAAGTGGATACAGAGGCTCAAGCATTTGGACCATCTTTTGCTGCTTTCCCAGGACATTAGCAGGGAGCTGGATAGGAAGTGGAGCAGCCAGAACTCAAACCGGCACCTATATGGGATGCTGGTGCTGAAGGTGGAGGATTAACGTAGTATACCAGGGCACCAGCCACATGGACTCCTTTGTTCTAAGTTTCAGAAAGCTAGTTTGCACAAATTTGAACAAAAATGAGGTATTAAACCGACAGCTATCTCAAGGATGACTGGACCAATGTAAGCAGAATTTTCAAAATATCATGATTTTCAGTTTTGATTCCCTCTACCTGTTTGCCTCATTTTCTGGTACTTCACATGAGTATTTCCCATTTATTGGGCACATAGCCTTAGACAGCTTTGGACTTGGATCCTTCTAGTATCACAACTCAAGAGGAAAGGGAATCTTCTATCCTTGATTCAGTTAGAAAATCCCACCCAGGTGAGAATGGCATCCTGGCCTAAACCACATGCCCACTCCCTTAGACTAGTTCCTGAGGCCAGGTAGTGTGGCTGGTTGATGTAGTTTTAGGGACATGTATCTACTGGGGTGAGGAATGCAGTCTTGGTAACCTGGTGGCAGGGCTGTATAGGCATGTGGAGCCTTCTCTAATGACCAGCCTAGGGACCAGGAAGGCCTGGCTCTGTGTAAGACACAAAGCAGATGGACAGAGTCTGAGGTTTCTCAACCCACATTTCTGATGTGATGCTTGGTTTTCAACTGAAGCCCTTGGAAGACTTTTTTTTTAAAACATTTATTTTATTTATTTGAAAGAATTATAGAGAGAGGTAGAGACAGAGAGAGGTCTTCCATCAGATGGTTCATTCCCCAGATGGCTGCAATGGCTGGAGCTTCGCCGATCCAAAGTCAGGAGCCAGGAGCTTCTTCCAGGTCTCTCTGTGCAGGGGCCCAAGGACTTGGGCCATCTTCTACTGCTTTCCCAGGCCATAGCAGAGAACTGGATCGGAAGAGGAGCAGCTGAGACTAGAACTGGCGCCCATATGGGATGCCGGAGCTTCAGGACAGGACTTTAACCTGCTGCGCCACAGTGCCAGCCCTGGAAGACTTTCTTAAGGAAGATATATAGCTTCATTTCTTCCTCCTTCTATCTACAAATAAGAGGTATGGCTTGCTCCTTTGAAATTCTTTTACTATTAAAAAACTACATGGTTCAGTTAACTTTTTTTAAAAGATTTATTTATTGATTTTAAAGTCAGAGTTACACAAATATAGACAGAAAAGCAGAGAGAGAGAGAGAGAGAGAGAGAGAGAGGTCTTCCATCTACTGGTTCACTCCCCAATTGGCTGCAATGGCTGGAGCTGGGCTGATCCAAAACCAGGAACCTGGAGTTTGTTCGGGGTCTTCCACGTGGGTGCAGGGGCCCAAGAACTTGGGCTGTCTTGTAGCGTTTTCCCAGGCCATTGGCAGAGAGCTAGATTGGAAGTGGAGCAGCCGGGACACAAACTGGCGCCCATATGGGATGCCGGCACTGCAGGTAGCAACTTTACCCAGTACACCATAGCGCCGGCCCCTCAGTTTACTTTTTATTGCCATTTCCCCTTCTAAATTAACAGGAAGCAGTAGTATGAAGTGGGAGGATTCCAGTAGATGTAGATTAGCTTTTCTCTTCTGTTAGCACCCTCAAATATATTTACAGGGGCCTAGAACTGAAGGATGGGCTCTGGGGATGTTTGACACCTTTGAGAGCATTGCTCTCGAAATGACCAAAGCTATTCTTTAGCACTGCTTGGAGGAAAGATTCTGGTGGGAGGGTTGGTGACATCGAACTTTCCTGCCCTGCCTAGGAGTTTTGGTCCTCTCCTTGGAGCCTCTCACAGAGATCGATACTGAAGTTACCACGTAAGGGAATTTAGCAGAATGGTGGGTTAAATTTTCTCCTTAAAAGCAGTAAGGAGAAGGGCATTTGGCCCAAGGGTTAAGACACTAGTTAAAATGCCCACTTCCCACGTTGGAGTCCTTTCGTTCAATTCCCAGCTCCTCTCCTGATTCCAGTTTCCTGCTAATATGCAGCCTGGGAGGCAGCAGGTGATGGCTCAGATTTGGTCCCTGCTATTCATGTGGAGGACCTGGATTGAGTTGAAGGCTTCTGGCTTGGGCCAGGCCCAGTCCTGGCCATTGTAGGCATTTGGGGAATAAAGCAGTGAATGGAAAATCTCTCTCTCTCTCTCTCTCTCTGCCTCTTAACAAAACAAAACAAAACTCCCCAAAACAAAAGAAACAATCATGAAGTCTAGCCTTAAAGACAGCATGGAAGAACTGGAACTAGAATAGTTCAGAATCACTCAGACTTATGATGAGCATATTCATGAATAAAAATTCACATTATTTTACTTAGAAACTTTTGTTTTCTTCTACAGGATTGTCCTAATGAGAAGGCAGGTAAGATATTATATCCGTGGAAATCTGCCTTTAGCTGCACCCTCAACAAGCTGAACGGAAAAAATGATTGGAGTGAAATTAAAAGGTGACATTTATTGTTATCCCAAACAGATGTGAATTAAGTTTTGAGTTTTGGATTTTTAGTGTTACATGGTCAAAGCACTGGATAATAACTACTTCTGGTTGTCTTGGTGGTTTTTAGAAACAAGTTTCGTATATGAGTGAGTAAATGGAGAAAAAAACCAAGAAAGCCTCAGAGGAGAGAAATAACCAGATCTTTTCATGAATGGTACACAGCTGGAAATGAAAATTAGGACTCCTATATATATGTAGTGGAACACATTTCCTTTTGAAAGAGTCTCCAAACCTTTTGAAAATGTAATTTTTATTTAGAGAAAAAAATCAGTTTTTATGTTTTCCTCTCCTATTAAAAGGGATTTACAATCAAAGCATTGCTTCCAAATGTGTTTTCTTTTGAAGCTGTTCTTTTTATTTTGAAATCCAGGTCTCTAAAGCTTTTCTGGTTTAACTGTTCTTAGAAATAATGGGTGTAAGGAACAGCCGTGGTCCCCCACCAGGTGAATCAATACGAGACATGATGAATGGGATATTGAGGCTTTCATTTTCCTCCCTGATGGGTAGTTGATGAGTAAACACGCTGCTGACTCACTGTGCTAACTTTACAGAGACATGTAACGGGATCTTTAAAGGAAGCTCATAAACAGATGACCCTCAAATAAAAAAATGAATGAACAGTACAGATTATGGATTGTTTATTGCAGTCCTCTGTCATGTTCATTATTCACAACACTGAGGAATCAGACAACTAATTTTCCTGAATGTCTTAGAGCCTATGCATTTGGAGAGATGAACAGAGCAGTGTTTTTCCCAGAGACAGAATATCAATCCAGTCACACCTTGCTCAGTCACTGGGTATCTTCCTGAAAAATTGCTTCCGAGTTGAAGTACATAAAATGTGCTAAATTTAGTCTATTACAGATACTGGGTACATAAGTGTTTATTATATAATCTGCAGTACTTCTTTAAAGTCTAAAAAAGTTTCAAACTAAAAGAAAAATGATATAAGGGAATTCATTATTTAGTAGAATTATTTTGTTAAGCAAAATATCATTTCCTAATTTATACTGTTTATGAATTAGTGTGTTAGTCCAGGTCCTCCAAGATGCAGTCAGCAGGATGAGAAGAATTGTGTAGGGGTTTCATAGGGAAGCGTATGTGTGTGTGTGTGTGTGTGTGTGTGTGTGTGTGTTTGAGAGAGTGGGAGAGAGAGAGTAAGAGAGAGAGGACTGGGAAAGACTGGGAGTGCTGTCAGGGTATGGTGCAAGTTTGACCACAGTGACTTACTTTGTTGTGAGAAAATCTGGTCTGATCTTCTTGAGATTGAAGGTCAGTGAAGGTCCAGCTGACAGCCAGCATGTAGGCTCCCGAGCCGTGGGTGAGGTCATCTTGGATCTTCTGGCTGTTGCTGCTGCCATCTGACTGTAACTGCGGGAGTGACCCAGGTTAGACAAGCGTAAGACAACCCGGTCGACCCACTGAGAGATTCTGAGAGGCAATTAATCATTGTTATCTTAAGCCACAGAGTTTTGCGTAGCTGTAAGCAGCTGAAGATAACTAATGTGCCAAGGTTGACATGGATGAGTGTTCTTGTTTTCTTTGCTGTGAGTGCCCATTTTCCTAGTGCACTTCTCACTGAGGGTGCTGCCCCTTTGAGATTTCTGGCTTGATGTGACTGTCTCCATTTCAGCATCCCATCTTGCCTGAACCGATGGCCTTATTTCCTGTCTCACATGATTATTAAGACTCAAGACTTTAATTTATTGAAACAGATAAATTCCCCACTCCATGGCAGCTAAAACTAAAGCAGTACCTTGAACTGCTTTTATTATAATTTTAAATATTTTAGCCTTACCGTCTTACTCTCTTGGAATTGAGAGGTATGTGATTAAATTGAAATCAACATATGCTGGAGCTTTTCAAATTGTCTGATCTGCCAAATTGTTAGGTAAGGAGTCTCCTCCCAGTGCTTTTTCTTCCCTAGAGATTCTCCTTTGACTGTCCTGTTGGGGATTTGGGGGAGGAATTTTAAACTTTCTTTTGTAGTAGAACGAGTAGGTTGTAGTAATGGCACCATTGCTTTGTCCTAGGTTTTAATATACTAGAAATATACAGGCAGTACATATTTGCAAGTGATTCTATATGGCAAAGAATGTTTGTAAATTAATAAAATTGTATGCTAGGAAGAATGACAAACCAATTTTGCTTAATAAATATGATCTTACAAGATGGCTTGTCAATTAAATAATTCAAAATTGACTAATAGCCAGACAAATGTGTTCTTTGATCAAGCCCACAGAGAAACATTTTATAAAATAAAATAAGGCTTTCCTAATTTATAGATTTTATAGAGTTAATTTTTCTTTTTAATGTTAATATTAGTGGGCTTGAAATTGTTCAACAAATATGAAGGGTTGGAGGAGGGGTGGTCAACAGAGAAAGGAATCCTATCATGATTTTTTAAAAAAAGATTTATTTATTTGGAAAGCAGAGTTGAGAGAGAGAGAGAGAGAGAGAGAGAGAGAGTCTGAGAGAGAGAGAGAGACTGAGAGAGAGAGACTCTTGGATCTGCTGGTTCATTCATTCCCCCAGTTGCCATAAGGGCCAGGGCTGGGCCAGGCCAGGCAGAAGCCAGGAACCAGGAACTCCTGCTGGGTCCCCCATGTGTGTGACAGGGACCCAAGAACTTGGGCCATTTTCTATTGTTTCCCAGGCACATTAGCAGGGAGCTGGATTGAAAGTGGAGTATCTGGAACTTGAAACAGGGTTTATATGGGATGCCAGTGTCATAGACAGTGGCTTAACCCACTGCGCCACAATGCCAGACCCCTAATGTAATTTTTATTTTGAATAATGAGAAAAGAGTTCTTGAGGTCACACTTAGCCCAGAAATCATTTCCTTTTTGCTGGGAGTGTAAGGATTGGTGGTTCTTAAGATCAACTCTAAGGAGGGCAGAGGGAAAAACAAAAGCTATGTTGTTACAGGCAGTTGACAAAAAGGCTGTGACAGTGGAAACACTTACAGATCTGAATGTTGGACAGTCTTCAACAGAACAATTCATCAGCTTTTGTGACAAGAAATGACAAATACGGCTAAGACAGGGTTCTATGTCATTCTAAAAGATTAGTAAATGATGTACATGGAATGGTGAAAGAAAACCAAATATGTACAGAACCAGAGCAGGCAGATTTCCTTGTGTGCTCCTGGCTGATGGTTTTCTGACTAATGGTTTTATCAGTCTTCAGTAGGGAGGTGCTGGCAATCAGCACTGGATGTTTCTATACCTGTGTTTGTGCTGTGGGTTCATGTATGTTGTATGTATAATCTTATGTCCTTTGTAATACACCTCATTAGATGTGTTCAGTCATGTTCAAGATTGTTTTCAATTGTATTTTTAAGAAGCCAAACCCATGGAATGCCAAAACACTCTGGCAAAAAACAAAAAACAAAAAACCTAAATGAAAGATCTCCGCGAGTGAGATCCCAGGGAAAAGAATGGGTCATCAAAGAAGGAGGTACCTTTCTCTGAAGGGAAGAGAGTACTTCCACTTTGACTATGACCTTGTCTAAATATGATCAGAGTCGGAGAACTCAAAAGGCTTCCATAGCCTTGGCAACTCATGACAAGAGCCTAGGGGGATTACTGATGCCATAAACAAGAGTGTCAATTTGTTAAGTCAACAACAGGAGTCACTGTGTACTTACTCCTCATGTAGGATCTCTGTCCTTAATGTGCTGTGCATTGTGATTTAATGCTATAACTAGTACTCAAACAGTATTTTTCACTTTGTGTTTCTATGTGGGTGCAAAGTGTTGAAAAAGAGAATTGAAAATGAATCTTGATGTGAATGGAAGGGGGGAGGGAGAGGGAGGGTTGTGGGTGGGCGGGAAGTTATGGAGGGGGGAACCATTGTAATCCATAAGCTGTACTTTGGAAATTTATATTCATTAAATAAAAGTTAAAAAAAATTTCAAAAAAAAGGCACACAAACAAAAAAAACCACCAATTCCATTTGTTATCTGCTTGAAAAAAAAAAAAAAAAAAAGAAGCCAAACCAACCAACCAATTAACAAGCCAACCAAAACCCCCAAGCTTTCTGTTACTGTTCTGAAGAGATACCTTAATTGGATCAACTCATCTAATTGACACTGTTCTCAAAGGAGGTGCAACAGCAATCGTGGTCCCTTATGGCATGGCCTCGGCATTGGACTTCTATTAGTGAGTGCAAGGTATTTTTACTTGGACCTGCAATATGAGTATTTCTGTAACAAGTGCAGTATGAGTGACTAGAATACAAAGCCCCTTTGACTGCTGACAGGACTCTGTTTTAGACAGCACACATTCTGTTTAAAAAGCTCTGGAGAACTGCCACTTGAACACCTGGTAGGGAAAGAGCGTCAGGCTTCTCTGAAGCAATTACCCCCTTGAAAGGGATAAGAGGACCTGAGCCCGGTGTGATTGCCCTGGCCTGAAATGTATCTAAATGTCTCTCTCCCTCTCTTTTTCTCTGCAGTTTTTTTTTTTTTAAATTTCCCTTTTGATCTCTGTTATTATCCTCCTGGACAGAAATCTAACAACACAAGGAAAAGAGGCCCCCTTCCTTTTTTTTTTTTTTTTTTTTTTTTTTTTTTTTAATAGGAAGGACATGAAAGAAGGTAGCTTTGTGATTTTTATCTTTCCTGGTAATTTACCAGCAACAAAAACCCCAGCAGTGGCCAGGGTGCCTCCTACTCTAAGCCATATGGTCTTTCTGGTTGCAGACTGGCCTAAAGGCACAGCTGATTCTACCCTCTCTGGAAAGGATGGCTTGTGGTGGTGAAGCTGCTTTCTAACAGAACCAGTGCAGACCCTGGGGTGTGAAGCACAGACAGCTATGGGGTGAAGGGTTATCTTTGTACGAGGACAGTCACTGTTATGTGTAATTCTTACCGTTTGAAGAGGATATTGATTGTTTACTTCTTTTAAGGTTTTAACTGCCCTGGAACTATTATTTAAGGATCAAAATATACTTCCTATTTGAGGGTCAAAATATGCGAGAAAGTCTTGAGAGAAGTAGATTAACTCAGATAAACCCTGAGGGGTGTGGTTTCATACTACATGTGAGAGAAATTTGCTAATACTTGCTACCTGAATGTGGCAAAAGAGCCAAATTTCAGTCCATGTTTGTTTCAGTTGTATAAGAATTAGACAGCTCCTGCCCTTTCATGTTTCATCTATCTGTAATTAAAAATGTCTTTAATATTTCCTTTGAGCACTTGTATATATTAATAATATTACAGAAGGGCTGGTGTTATGGTCCAGAAGGTTAAGCTGCCACTTGCAATACCAGCATCCCACATCAGAGTGCTGTTCCAGTCCTGGCTGCTCCACTTCTGATCAAGCTTCCTGCTAATGTGTCTGGGAAGGCAGCAGATGATGGCCCAAATGTTTGGGCCCCTTCCACCCATTTGGGAGACCCGGGTGGAGTTCCTGGCTTCTGGCTTCTGCCTGGCCCAGTGCTGGTTGATGTGGCCCTTTGGGGTGGAATCAGTGGGTGGAAGACTCTTTCTCATTCTTGCTCTCTCGGTTGTTCTGCCTTTCAAATAAATGAATAAATAAATCTTTAAAAATGATATTTCAGAAATATATGTATGTACTTAAATAATTAAAATCTAGTGGGACCCAAAAAATTAATGTGAAAATTAAGTGCTTTTCAATTTACTCATTAATGTTTCTTCATGTGGAACCTTAGTTTGTCACACTCCCCCACTACAGATCTTTTTTTGAAAATATAGAAAATAGAAAATGACACAATATTCTACATGATAACCAAAGAGAAAATTATTATTGTATGGTTTAAATTGTTTCTTGAATGAAAAGTGATTGGATCTTTGTAGTAATGAATGTTGATTGACCAGTTCTTAGTTTCATACTAGTTGGACAGCAGACCCAGACCTTCCAGTATTTTCCAAGTAAACTCTGGAGTGGACCTTGCTTTAGTCTGTTTCTGCACTATAATAAAGTAACTTAGATGGGGTAATTTATGAACAGCAGAAGATCCAGTTCTGGAGACTGGGAAGTCCAGGATCAAGTTGCCACAGAGCTAGTATCTGGTGAGGACCCATTTCTCATAGATTGTGTCTTGTTTCTGTGCCCTCTCATGGTAAATGGAGAATAAAGAAAGAATAAAGGAGACTTAAATGGTCCCCCAAAACCGTTTTATATGTGGAGACTTCAACAAATTAATGGAAAATTCACATTATCTTTTTTTTTTTAAATTTATTTATTTATTTTTTTTGGTTTCTTTTTTTTTTTTTATCTTTTATTTAATGAATATAAATTTCCAAAGTACGACTCATGGGTTACAATGGCTTCCCCCCCCATACCGTCCCTCCCACCCACAACCCTCCCCTTTCCCACTCCCTCTCCCCTTCCATTCACATCAAGATTCATTTTCGATTATCTTAATATACAGAAGATCAGCTTAGTATACCTTAAGTAAGGATTTCAACAGTTTGCTCCCACACAGAAACATAAAGTGAAAAATCCTTTTTCTTTTTTGACAGGCAGAGTTAGAGAGAGAGAGAGAGACAGAGAGAAAGGTCTTCCTTTTCCATTGGTTCACCCCCTAAATGGCCGCTACGGCCAGTGCGTTGCATCTGGCGCGCTGCGCGGATCCAAAGCCAGGAGCCAGGTGCTTCCTCCTGGTCGCCCATGCGGGTGCAGGGCCCAAGCACTTGGGCCATCCTCCACTACCTCCCCGGGCCGCAGCAGAGAGCTGGACTGGAAGAGGAGCAACCGAGACAGAATATGGTGCCCCAACCAGGACTAGAACTCGGGGTGCCGGCGCCGCAGGTGGAGGATTAGCCAAGTGAGCCACGGCGCCGGCTTAATTCCTTTTTTCCACTAATTTTTTGAATAAAGATTTTATTTATTTGAGAGGTAGAGTTACAATCAATCAGAGAAAGGGAGAGACAGCGAGAAAGGTCTTCATCCACTGGTTCACTCCCCCAATGGCTGCAATAGCTAGAGCTGGGCCACTGTGAAGCCGAGAGCCAGGAGCTTCTTGTGGGTCTCCCATGCGGGTGCAGGAGCCCAATTGCGTGGGCCATCTTCCACTGCTTTCCCACGCCATAAGCAGAGAGATCGATTGGAAAAAGAGCAGCCAGGGCTCAAGCTGGCACCCATGTGGGATGTCAGCACTGCAGGCAGAGACTTAGCCTACTGTGCCACAGCGATGGCCCCTCCACCAATTTTTTTGAAGTCTCCTGTACAGGCACTAATACTGTTCACAAGGGCAACATCCTTCTCCCTAATCATCACCTAAAGACCCTACTTCTGAATATTATTGCATTGGGATTGTATTTCAATATGAATTTTAGAGGGATGCAAACATCCAACTGTGGCAGACATTTACTGTTTTGTGCATCGGCACGCTTCCATTTCTTATCAAGACCAGCACCTCTGCTGCTACGCAATGGAACTTTTATCCTTTTGGCCAGTGATTGCTCTAGGGTTGGACATCTGACCCATGCTGGTCTAGCAACAGGATCCCCTCTAACTTCAGTGTGCTGGTGAAACTATGGGCTGTGAGGCCTTATGTGCTGGAGGCCACATTCCCTGCCACTGGCAAGGTGGACAGGCTGGCATCCAGAGACAATCGAAGATGAGAGATGGAGAGAGTGAAGGTGCGCTTTTAGTTCCTGGTTCCAGCACCATTTCTGCCCTTTCAGAGACTTGTTCCTGTGAACCTATCTCATTTTTCTACCCTTTTCTCTTTCCTACTCAAGCTAGGATTAGGTGGTGGTTTTTTTTTTTTTTTTTTTTTAAGATTTATTCATTCATTTGAAAGGCAGAGTTACAGAGAGGCAGAGACAGAGAGAGACACACACACACAGATAGAGAAAGAGAGAGGGAGAAAGTCTTTCATTGGTTGGTTCACTACCCAGATGGCTGCAATGGCCGGAACTGGGCCAATCCGAAGCCAGAAGCCAGGAGCTTCTTCTCAGTCTCCTGCATGGGTGCAGGGGTCCAAGGACTTGGGCCACCTTCTACTGCTTTCCCAGGCCATAGCAGAGAGCTGGATTGGAAGTGGAGCAGCTGGGACTTGAATCGGCGCCCTTATGGGATGCTGGCACTGCAGGTGGTGGCTTTACCCACTACGCTACAGCACCAGCCCCCTATGTGGTTGTTTATGTTTTCTTTACATGCAACAGAAAGAGTCTAAAACAGAAGAAAATTCAGTCACATGCAACATTTCATGAATTTTGGTAAACTATGTTCTTTTTTTGTTTTGGAAGGGGAACAAATTTAGAATTTCCCTCAAAATATCTCCCTCCAGGCTTTTGTTCCACCAAAGTTTCTCCTGACTCACACTTTTCCTCTCCTCCCCCCAACCATATTGAGAAATCTGGGTTTCTTCTCTTGCATGCATTCAAGTTGAATAATTGTCTATCTTTTGAAAAATACTGAGTACTTGCCCTCTTTCCCAAGAAACTAAAGCCTGGCCAATTTTTTTCTACTGCAAAGGTGCTAACTAGAGCATCTTAATAAATGCAATTGCTTCCCTTACAAAGAAATTGTTGTGTTCACTGCTAAGAGAGTACTTATTCTCTCCATGTTAGAACACCTGCCACGTTTATAGACCGTTTTTCTCATTAAGCAGTCCACTGCCCTTTCCAAAGCCCTATATCAGCACATTTTATTCTAAATAGCCTATTTGTATCTATTATTTTCTTTTTCTACCCAATTTTCCATGTAATCCTAGACATTCCTCTCATCTGATTCTACCATTTACTTCTCAAACTGATTAATATAATCTAAATCTCTTTTTTCCATTAAAGGATTTTTGAAATTCTACCACTTCTACTTATCTTATGATTTAATTGAATGAACTGTTTGAAACAACTTCTGATTTTGCTTAAAATAATATTTAGCAATTCTTCCCTCACTCCCAACTTTTCCTGCTTCTGCAGCTGTTCTTGGAAACTAATTTTTTTAAAAAAGATTTTATTTATTTATTTGAGAGGTAGAATTACAGACAGTGAGAGGGAGAGACAGAGAGAAAGGTCTTCCCTCTGCTGGTTCATTCCTCAAATGGCTGCAACAGTTGGAGCTAGGCCAATGTGAAGCTGGGAGCCAGGAGCTTCTTCTGGGTCTCCCATGTGGGTGCAGGAGCCCAAGGACTTGGACCATCTTCTAGTACTTTCCCAGGCCACAGCAGAGAGCTGGATTGGAAGGGAAGCAGCCAGGACTAGAACCAGTGCCCATATGGGATGCCGGCGCCGCAGGCAGGGGATTAACCTACTGCAACACAGCGCGAGCTCCTCTTGGAAACTATTTTGCCATAGAAATGAAGGTGTGTGGAAAGGATGAAAGAATAATTGTCTGAAATTATTTCTAGTTATACTGAGAAGGGGAATTCTGGAGGAAGATGATGCACAGGTCTGGCCTGGGTCACAATTTCTTCTGTGAAAGTTTGCTAAGAACATTTGAAGGTATAGGTGTAGTATCTAGGGAGACTTCTTTGTGCTTTTAGCAAATTAGATATTGAAATTTCCTCAAATACTTGGGTTCAAAATGGCTGTAAATTCTTTGCAACCTTTTCCAGCAACAGGTAGTCTCCTTTTCCTCCCTTTTAATCTGGGCTGGCTTTGTACCTTGACCAGAAGAATGCAGTGGAAGTGATGCATGACTTCTTATAGAGATATTTCAGTTTCTGCTCATTTCCACTTGGAATGTTCCTTCAGTATGTTAGAAATTGGAGCCATCCTGGTTGAAAGGCTATGAGCAAGAGAATGGAGACATCTCAGCCCAACAACCTCTGGCTAATCACAAAGCATGGAGGTGAGGTCGTTGAGTGAACAGATGACTGCAGCCACATGTCTGACCTCCCGAGAGAACAACAGAAGAATGGACCCGACCCTACCCAGAATCATGACCAAATACTCTCTTCTCCTTACATCTAGTAGCAAGGAAAAACGGATGATACAGGGCATCAGTTGGCGATTGTAAGAACAGTGTTCTATAGTGGGGAAGAGGTGGTGGTAGAATCTAGTCAAGAAAGAATGGAGCTAGGAGCACAGGGAGTCTTCCTATGTAATGGAAGGGAAGGCAACATATATGTGGATACTCAGGACTACAGGACTACAGGAGTGTGAACTGGTGGGAATGGCTTGGAGAGTCTCTTTTCATGGCTTCAGTTTTGTTAACGTGAAGATAGGAAGGTGTAGGGAGTTGTAGAGTTGGAGGCTAAAGTTACAGCCAATTAAGGAGTAGGAAAGTAATTCAGTGGGATTATAGGAAAGCACCGGAAACCCCTTGAGGTTAGTGTTTTTACACCCTAACAGAGACCTGTCAGCTGAGTGCTTTTCCCTAGCCATATTCAGATGTTTGAGTACAGGGTAGCATAGGTTGAAAGAAAGTTGGGTTTAATTATCATTGAAGATTGAAGTATGACAGAGTGAGGGAGAGTCAATAAAATTTAGCATATATGCAAGGGAATTCTTACAATGACAGTCATGAAATGAATACAAGCCCATCAGTGGGAAAGAAAGACAATGGAAGGATAAAATTTTGAGAAAAGGGGAAAGATAAATGGACTGAATACAAACTTGGAAGAGAAGGTTCAATGTGTTATTGTATATTATCTACTTTTGGTACACATTGTGATCTTGGGAGCACCACTTAAATTTACTGATTTAAGTGGGAACTGAACTAGAAGAAACCCTAAGGTTTCCTTACAGTTTTAACAATCTGTCCTTATATGATTCTATGTAAAAAGTAGACAATAACAAGAAATAGACTGTTTTGCTTAAAAAAAAAAACACCCAATATGGGCAAAACTCAATGTTAAGTTTTCTCATAACATCTCAAGGTTAATTAGGTACTAATTATTTCTCTCACTTGTTTGTTGCATTTGTTTTGGATGACTGCTGTGCAGTTATCTTGAAATAAATATTGAGAGAAAGGATGGAACATACCTGGGGTCACTGGAATTACAGGCTAGTGAACAAGACTACACAGTGGAGGTAGAATGTTGGGTTTCTGCCCTGGCACTGATTGTGTGTGTGTGTGTGTGTGTGTGTAAGTAGTTTTTAATGCTTTTACTATGATTTGTTACAAATTCTGAGCTGCTTTGTATTTGTGGTTCACTTGAATGTTTTACTAAACCAGAGCTGGGCACAGAAGTCCTGGAACAGATTAGACATGATTGTGTTCTTTCCCCTTGTTCATCAGAATCTGGACAAGACACAGCAGCCATGATGGCATAAGAAAGCAAATAAACCTTCCGAACATCCTTGTCAAAGATGTTACATTTTTAATTGAAAAGAATCTTCTAATACCCATGCCCTTGCTGGCTATTCAAACTACTGCTATACTTGACAGCCTACTGCATTTTTTTCTGACTAGTCTCCCTTCTTCATTTCGCCTTTGCTACAGTTTTTTTTTAACCACATGGCATCCAGGAGTGACCATTACAGAGGGTGCGGGCACTCAGTGGTTACAACAACACTTGGGAACTTGCATCCCATGTTTGTGTGTCTGGCTCTGCTTCTGCTTTTGGCTTCTTGCTAATGTGTGTCTGGGAAGGCAGCAGGTGATGGATGCTCCTCCTCTCTACCCATGCAAGAGACCAGATTGAGTTCCAGGCTCCCAGTTTCAGCCTGGCCAAGCATTGACTGTTGCAGGCATTTGGGGAGTGAAGTAGTGAATAGAAAATCTCTCTCTGCCACTGTCTCTCTATCTTTGTTCTCTGCCTTTTAAATAAATAACTAAATGTAATTTAAGAGAAGTCCATACCAATAAATGTTTTTGTTCTTAGTGACTACCTGTGAGTAAATAGGATGTGGAATGTGTGACAGAGTGTCATGAATAGGGGAGGAAAAAAATCAGAGCCAAAGGACAAAGAATCACCAGGGAAGAAACAATGTCAAGAAAGGGGCAAAAACATGAAAAGGATTTGGGGGGAGAGTTACACTAGAATTTTGTCCTGAGTGGGAATAATTTTATTTTCCAATTTGCAAGATAATGGCACTGTTAACCACTGGTAATGTATACTTCCAAGTACTAGAAATTTTTACTTTTTAAAAGCAGGTTGTTGGGCTGCGTCAGGCTGCAGGAGAAGATGGCGGTCTCCACAGGAGTTAAAGTTCCTCGTAATTTTCGCTTGTTGGAAGAACTTGAAGAAGGACAAAAAGGAGTAGGCGATGGTACGGTTAGCTGGGGCCTTGAAGATGATGAAGATATGACACTTACAAGGTGGACAGGCATGATTATTGGGCCACCAAGGACAAATTATGAGAACAGAATATATAGCCTGAAAGTAGAATGTGGACCTAAATACCCAGAAGCTCCTCCATCAGTTAGATTTGTAACAAAAATTAATATGAATGGGATAAATAATTCCAGTGGAATGGTGGATGCACGGAGCATACCAGTATTAGCAAAATGGCAAAATTCATATAGCATTAAAGTTGTACTTCAAGAGCTAAGACGTCTAATGATGTCCAAAGAAAATATGAAGCTTCCACAGCCACCAGAAGGACAAACATACAACAATTAATTTTAATGGATCTCAAACTTGTCTTAAATCAACAACCTTCTACTCATATTAATGTCTTGATTAAATATCACAATGCAGAATACCCACACATTCAGTAAAGAATTCCAGCTGGTATATGTGACCCGGACATTTGCAATATATTTAATATATGTACACCCATTATGTTTTCAGGTAACGGGAGGAAAAATGCAGCACAATTTTTCTTTCTTTTGTTGAGGCATTGTCATTTAAACATAAACCTGGAGTGCTCCAAGTAGGATTCGGGTTTACAAGACGCAAGCGTGGCGAGACGTGTGAGATGGCAGTGGAAACGTGTGTTTCTGAAAAGTAAAAATCCCAAGAAGGACAAACAGAAATGGCATGCTTTTATCCATCTTGCTTAGTGAAAGAGCTGCAGTTGAAATTATTTAAAGTAGCAGGTACAATGAATATTGTCACAAATTGTGTTAAATTTTAAAGCGGTGTGGGTGCTGACTACTAGTAGTATAAAAATATGTTCAGGATTGTTTTGATACCTGTATTTATAATAAAAAAATGTTGGGGGGGTCGATGAATTTCTGTTAAAAGCTGTTCCTGTGTGTTACATGTAACAGACATGGTAAATATTTGTTTACATTCTTTGTTTAACAAACCATGCATTTAAGTTCAAGTGAAGTCAACAAAAAAAGAAAATAGGTGTATGGATATGTGATTTTGAGATTAAAGTTAGTCATAAAATGTAAATAAAATGTGGAAAGTGTCCTCGGGAAAAAAAAAAGCAGGTTGTTGATGGTTTTTCTTGGTACCAAATAAATTGAAAAAGAAAGGAAAGCTGTGCATCTGCTAAGAAAAGGTGAAGCAACCATTGCATAAGGCAATGGAAGCTGTTCAGCACAAGCCTTTCAGGGAAAGATCTGGTGTCTTATAATGTTACAGTTACTATGGTGACAATGCATTTTTAATGACACCATTAAATGGTGGTATAACTACTTGTAACCAAGGAGTGCTGAATACTCACAGCTGTGTTGTTTTGAGTTTATGTGACTTTTCTCCAGGATGGTTTTTAATGACTTCAAAATAAAAGTGTTCTATAACAGAACAGTACTTTGGTGTATAAAATATGTACATTTTAGAAACAGAAAGGACCTTAGAGGGCCTTAGAGGACGTTAATTCTCCCCATCTCACCATACACATTCACACACAGAGAATGAAAACTCCTACATGTTTATACTTTATAGATGAAAATCTAGAGGCAAAGATTATGTTGTTTTTTATCATATCATTTCACTGGTGACAGAATTAAGATATCAGGTTTTCTGACTCCTAGAATAATTTCTTTCCACCATAACATGTGGTATCTTCCCCCAAACAACATGACACATAAAATATTAAATATTCTTTTCACACATCAAAGTTAGTAAGAGGTTCCAATGAGTTTATATCACCTTGTGGGATTGTAAGGTGATCAGGACCCAAAGGAAATATTAACGAATGAGTAACGTAGCTGATAGAGTCTATAGATAGAAATAAAGAGGTTCATAAATCCTTTAAAAGTATTAGCAAATGTCCTTAGGCAAATATTTCTCTAGTGAGTGACTTTGCTATGGTTTGACTATGACTTGGCCCTAGTACTTATGCAGGGGTTTAAATCCCCAAGCCCTATATTAATAATACTAAGAGAGTGGAAATTAAATACGATTATGGTGTTAAGAGGTAGGGACTTTGAGAAGTGATAAAAACTACATTATATTGGGTTTTTCAAAGAGGGGGAGCTGACTGGTCTAATCTAGACGATGATAGTAAAAAAAAGTGGATGGAGTGCAATCTCAGGGAAGGGTTAGGGAGAAAATGGCAAAGGAAACTCCACACAAACTAGGGGGGACACTATGGAACAATGTGGAGGTTTTGGATGCACACAGCTTGGGACCCCAGCAGCTGAGAGCCTCAGTACCAGCTTTGGAGTGAGGTGAGACCAGACTGCAGCAGCCCAAGCCACTGATGATAAAGCTATGGGAAGAACCTGGTATGGGCCTGGCTTGGAGCTCTGTGGGGGACAGTGTAGCTGTCAACCTAGAGGGAAAAAAGGGGACATGTTTCTCTCTCCCCAACCACCCAGCACTGGCATCCTGTAACTAGCTGACAGAGGGTGGGTGCATTTTGGACATATGTAACAGCTGTGCCAACTCTTGTCACCATGCCCAGCAACCAGCCAAGAGGAGGCACCTGAGTCTGGCTGGGAGAATTAACAGGGGACTGGGTGCTCATGACTGTGGGAGCCTTGTGTGTGAGGACTGTGAAAACAATGTGGCTGTGTGGGAGGGCACAGGATGTGGCTAGGGCTTTGGGCATTCATGTGGGCAGCTCCACATGCTTGGTCTCCCTGATTCCCTGGTGAGGGTCATTGCTGCAGGATCTGTGTTCACACTGAAGACTGCATAGATCCTTTGTGTTGTTCTTGTAGCAGCATGGATGAAAATTATACCGACTGGGGCTAGTGTCCAAGCATTGGTTTCCTTTGAGGAGAAGAGGTGAGTGTGAGAATATGCCAACAGAGCAGAAGAAAAAAAAAGATTTATCATGCCCAACTTGGGTGTCACCTTGGATACTCCCTTCATCCTATCACTAAGCAGAGCACCCTGACCACACTCAGCACACATCTCTGGGACACTCCACTAAATCACAGAGAAATAGTCCAAAGATACAAACTATCACAAGAAAAAAAATGTGGGTGATCCTGTGCCTTGTTGGGAGACTGCCTTCCTATCCCATGCAGGAGGTTAAGAGGGCATGGCACACCATGCCTCCTGGGAAAGACCCTGGTTGTAGGCTCAGCACATGGAGATCCATATATGACCTGACTGCTGGCAGGTGGCAGGGACCCCAGGCACATTTCCCTCACCCGACTTTCTGATGAGGGACCCTGTGATTGTCAGCTAGGAACAGTTCTGGGGTCTGGTCCAGACCCATAAGACTGCTTGGGAGGCTATGTAGGCTATGTGACCTTCAAGCTGATTGGAGAAGCATAGAGGTGCCAGTATTGGCTTTATCAGATAAATTTAGTGTTGCTACTCTGAATAAGAGAGGGAGGATATATATATATATATATATATATATATATATATATATATATATAGTTCATTACATGCTCACTCAGACTTACCTCCGATGGTAGAACTAGAAATGTGCCAGGGGATTTCAATTCAATCTTATCAAACAGGCATGTACCAATGCCAGTGCACTTGCTAAAGTGATAAGTATAAGTACATAACTGATAAAAAAGATAGGGTAAGTGTCGAAGAGATTTAACAAATAAGACCAATGTAAGTAAATAATGAAGGATAGAATTAAAAGGGAGAGAATGATCCTGTGGGGGAAGCAGGGCACACAGCAGACTCATAGAATGGCAAACACCCCAAACAGCACTCTGGCCTCAGAATCAACCCCTGGGGCTTTGGATCTTGCTAAAAGGCCCATGGGAGTCTCACAGGCATGGAAAGCCATGACACAGTGGCAAAAACAACCTAAATGAAAGCTCCTTGTGAACAAGATCCCAGCAGAAGGAACAGGCCATCAAGGAGGGAGGTGCCTTTCTCTGAAGGGAGGAAGGAACCTCCACTGTGATACGGCCTTGACTAAACAAGTTCAGAGTTGGTGAACTCAAGGGGCTTCCATAGCCTAGACAGCTCATGGCAAGAGCCTCGGGTCATAATAAGAGTGCCAATTGTTAAATCAACAATGGGAGTCACTGGGTACAGGCTCCCCACGTAGGATCTCTGTCCTTAATGTGTTTTACTATGAAACTTAAAAACAACACTACTAGTTGAACAATACCCTATACCTTGTGCGGTTGTGTGAGTGCAGCCTGTTGAAATCCTTGCTTAGTATACTAAGTTGATCTTCTGTATATGAAGGTAATTGAAAATGAAACTCGATGAAGGGCGGGATGGGAGAGGGAGTGGTAGAGGGCAGGGCCACGGGAGGGAGGGAGGTTGTGGGGGGGGAAGCCACAACAATACAAAAGTTGCACTTTGTAAATTCACATTTATTAAATAAAAAAATATAAAATAGTGTTGCTACCCTGAATTAGCTACTCCCCTTTGCCTGCCCTATAAAAGCTTGTGCCTGACTGTTAAGAAATGGACATATTTGCCAAAACTGTCTCCAGTGCTTCTTGTCAAAGAACACCGTTGCCCCACCATCCCAACAGTGTGGGCCTTACAGGATGAGCCACCCCCCCCCCCCAAAAAAACTCCCCAAACCAACAAGTATCACAATAAATGCCTAATAATAAACTAAGTGATTCAAGAAACAAGAGTAAGGAAGACAATATGAGCCCCCAAAAGACACACACTTCAATACTAGAATGTGAAGATGAGGAGATTGATGAAATGCCAGAAACAGAATTCAAAAAATTGATTGTAGGATTAGTTAGAAGTAATTGGAAGCAAATTCATGAACTAAAGAAATCTATACATGACATGAATGAAAATTTTTCCCATGAAATTAACATTTTAGAGAGAAATCAAAATGAAATATTGGAAGTGAAGAATTCATTGGAACAAATAAAAATATGGTGGGAAGCCTTAGCAACAGCCTTGATGAGGCAGAGTAAAGAATATCCAAGTTAGAAGACAAATCTCTGGACATTTTACAGACCAAAAAAAAAAAAAAATTAGAAAACTGAAAAAAAGTGTTAGGAATTTATGGGATACTATCAAATGACCAACATATGGATCTTAGGAATTCCTGAAGGTGTGGAAAAAGAGAATAGATTAGGAAGCGTTTTTAGTGAAATAATTGCTGAAAACTTCCCTAATTTGGAGAAAAAAGGGACATTAAAGTAAAGAAAGCACATGGAACTCCTAATAGACATGACCAGAATAGATCTTCACCACAACACACTGTATCAAACAGATCAGTAACCAAGACGGAAATTGAATCAGTAATAAAGACCCTCTCAGCAAAGTGAAGTCCAGGGCTGGATGGCTTCATTGCTGAATTCTAGCAGACTTTTTTTTTGGGGGGGGGGTTATCTTTTTTTTTTAACTTTTATTTAATGAATATAAATTTCTAAAGTACAGCTTATGGATTACAATGGCTTCCCCCTCCATAACTTCCCTCCCACCCGCAACCCTCCCCTTTCCCTCTCCCTCCCCCCTTCCATTCACATCAAGATTCATTTTCAATTCTATTTATTTACAGAAGATCAGTTTAGCATATATTAAGTAAAGATTTCAACAGTTTGCACCCACATAGAAACACAAAGTGAAAAATACTGTTTGGGTACTCGTTATAGCATTAAATCACAATGTACAGCACATTAAGGACAGAGATCCTACATGAGGAGTAAGTGCACAGTGACTCCTGTTGTTGACTTAACAAATTGACACTCTTGTTTATGGCATCAGTAATCACCCTAGGCTCTTGTGATGAGTTGCCAAGGCTATGGAAGCCTTTTGAGTTCTCCGACTCTGATCATATTTAGACAAGGTCATGGTCAAAGTGGAAGTTCTCTCCTCCCTTCAGAGAAAGGTACCTCCTTCTTTGATGACCTGTTCTTTCCACTGGGATCTCACTCGCGGAGATCTTTCATTTAGGTTGTTTTTTGTTTGTTTGTTTGTTTGTTTTTGCCAGAGTGTTTTGGCTTTCCATGCCTGTAATACTCTCATGGGCTTTTCAGCTGGATCCGCGTGCCTTAAGGGCTGATTCTGAGGCCAGAGTGCTGTTTAGGACATCTGCCATTCTATGGGTCTGCTGTGTATCTCGTCTAGCAGACATTTAAAGAAGAACTAACACCAATTCTTCTCAAGCTATTCAAAACAATTAAAAGGGAGGGAATCCTCCCAAACTCCTTCTGTGAGGCCAGCATGACCTTAATTCCTAAACCTGAAAAAGATACAGCACAGATAGAGAACTACAGTCCAATTTCCCTGATGAACATAGATGCAAAAATCCTAACCAACTGAATCCAACAACACATCAGAAAGATCATTCACCTGGACCAAATGGGATTTATCCCAGGTATACAGGGATGGTTCAACATTTGGAAATCAATGTGATACATCACATTAATAAATTGAACAAAAATCTTATGATTATCTCAATAGATACAGAGAAAGCCTTTGACAAAATACTACACCCTTTCATGATGAAAACTTTAAACAAATTGGGCATAGAAGAGACATTCCTCAATACGATCGAGGCAATTTATGACAACTCCGTAGCCTGCATCTTATTGAATGGGGAAAAGCTGGAAGCATTCTCACTGAGACCTGGAACCAGACAAGGATGCCCATTCTCACCACTGCTATTCAATATAGTCCTGGAAGTTTTAGCCAGAGCCATTAGGCAAGAAAAAGAAATCAAAGGGATACAAATTGGGAAGGAGGAAGTCAAACAATCCATATTTGAGGATGACATGATTCTATATATATGGCATCCAAAAGACTCCACTAAGAGACTATTGGGGAGCCGGTGCCGCAGCTCACTAGGCTAATCCTCTGCCTTGCGGCACCGGCACACGGGGTTCTAGTCCCAGTCAGGGCGCCGGATTCTGTCCCGGTTGCCCCTCTTCCAGGCCAGCTCTCTGCTGTGGCCAGGGAGTGCAGTGGAGGATGGCCCAAGTCCTTGGGCCCTGCACCCCATGGGAGACCAGGAGAAGCACTTGGCTCCTGCCTTCGGATCAGTGCGGTGCGCCGGCCGCAGCATGCCGGTTCAATAATGATATATATATACATCTATAATAAAATTATTGGTTCAATAATGATATATATCTATAATGTATATATTAACCAAAATAACATTCAATATGGTAGGACTTTATAAAAATCATAAAGTTCTATCTAGGTTCTATATTTTACTGCCTTATCCTACAGAGGATATTTGATAATGTGGGATTATTGGTTGGGCATTTAATGGTGTTAGAGAGGCCAAACCATAATGTCCTTTTTGTGAATATAGTTTACAGAAAAAAGATTTTGTTTTCTGGTTGCCAGGTCAATGGGGCAGGTTGCAACTGCATCTGCCAAGTGCAGAGCGTTTACATGGTGGTTGGATGTGGCTCCATCTGTACCAAATCTTAACTTTAAGTTGAACAAAGTTCAGATTCTCTACATGTGTTTCATTTCAGAGTCCCAGTGAACCCCAGTGACGAGCCATGTGATAAGAAGGTTATCAGATAGTGACAGAACATGGTGGTTGTGTTTGCTTGGCTCAACTCTTGCTTTCAAACTTTCAATAACCATGAAACATGGTTAACATCAGTGTATTTAGCCCTCATTTTGATCAGGTTTTAATGTTTCTTGGAAGGATATTTTTTTAGGACTGCTATGTAATGATTTCTGAATTTGGTGCTCCTCTGCTTCCAAAGAGATGAATAGTAGTAGTAGTAGTAGAGATAAATAAACAACCTCTAAATTAACTTATTCCTATGCCCACTTGCTTATATTTTAAAATGAATGTACTTCAAATGAAAGGACTTCAAAAATTTGTGGAAAATGGAATTGAACACTAAATTTATTTTTGTGTAACAAAATTTTAAAATCAGTGCATGTGTGGGGGCTTCAAATAGTTCTTGGAAAATGTGTATCATGAAAAAATTTTGCTTGTATATCAAAATTTTTTGTACCAAAGTGCACTTACCTTGAATTCTATTTTTCCATAAGTGTATTAGAATATCCTTGTATTTAAGATATGGCTCTCTAGACAAGAAGGTTAGAGTTCCTGGAAACTAGTGGTGATTCTGTAAAAATATTATTTATTTCCTGAGAGATATCTTTTTCTTCTCTGCGGAACACTGGGAAGGTAATTGCATGCTTATTCTTCTCAGTTAAGATTATGACATTGTCCAGTGGATTAGGATACACAAGATATAATACGAAGTTCACAAATGACCTGTGATCGTTGATTTAGGTGTCATTCAGTGGAGCTAAAGGATGCCTACGTAGCTGGTAAAGCATTGTATTTAGGTTTGTCTGTGAGGTTGCTTGTAGAAGATACAGGAAATTTCAATAGACTGAATAAAGAAGACTCTTAGCTGGTTAAGTTGGTTAAGTGCTCAAGCCACTGCATGCGATGCCAGCATCTCATAAGGGCACTGGGGTCCCAGTTTGAGTCCTGGCTACTCCGTTTCTGATCCAGCTACCTGCTAATGTGCCTGGGAAAGCAGTGTAAGATGACTCAAGTATTTGGGCCCCTGTACCCACATGGGAGACCTGGACAGACTCCAGCCTGGCCCAGCCCCAGCCATTGTGGCCTTTTGGGGAGTGAACCAGTGGATAAAGATCTCTGTCTCTCCTTCTCTCTCTGTAACTCTGCCTTTCAAATAAATCTAAAAAAAGAGAGATTCCCCCCTCACTAAGGTGGGTGGGCATGATCTAATCCATGGAAGACTCGAATAGAATACCAAGGTGAGGAAAGATGAATTGACACGCCTTTTTAAAAAATTTTTAAAGATTTATTTATTTACTTGAAAGTCAGTTACACAGAGAAAGAAGAAGAAGCAGAGAGAGAGAGGTCTTCCATCCACTGCTTCACTCCCCAGATGACCTCAATGGCTGGAGATGTGCCAATCCAAAGCCAGGAGCCAGGAGCTTCTTCAGGGTCTCCCATGCAGGTGCAGGGGCCCAAGGACTTGGGCCACCTTCTGCTGCTTTCCCAGGCCATAGCAGAGAACTGGATTGGAAGTGGATCAGCTGGGACTTGAATTGGCGCCCACATGGGATGCTGACACTGCAGGCTGTGGCTTTATCCACTATGACACAGCACCAGCCCTGAATTGACACTTCTTGAACTGAGCTATCCATCTAATATCCAGGCCTTTGGACTTGAACTGAATTACACCATTGACTTTCCTGGTACTTCAGTTTGCAGATGGCATATCATGGAATATATTGGCCTGTATAATCACAGGAGCCAATTTCCACATTGAATCTCTCTTACGTATCTATAGACGAGTGTGTCCAAATGGTTTTGTCTTCTGAAGAACTCTAATTAATTTGTATCATAAGCCAAGAATCACATAATCTCACTGAACTTCATTTTTCTTTTATTTCTTACTGCTTAGTCATGTTATTCCAATGTGGATTTCTGAAACTTGGTCAATGAACTGACCATTAAAAGAGATACTGAAAGAGAAGAAGAATTTAAGAGATAATTTGAAAAGTAGGAGTAATTTCTGGGAGATAAGATAACAAGGAAGGTAAAAAGACATGAACTTCTTTCATGAATTCATGAGAGTTAGAGATATGCAAGGAAACTCAGGAGCATGAGTTTGGTTTTATTGAAAGAAAGCAATAGGGAATATCTAAAATAATAATAATCATACTAAAAGGGTAAACATCACATAGAAAAGAGCTTTGAACTATCTGATACAGAGGCTCTGGGGAATGAGGAGACATAAAGAAATAATGCATTGAAGTAGCTGATGGGGAAGATTTTTCCATTTTGTAGGAAATAGGCCAGGATGAATCACAAGCTATAGACTAAACTTGGCTTATTTACTTGGAGTCTGAGAAAACAGCTCAAGGCTATTTAGTGAAAAACACTCTTGGAAAATTACATGTAGATTCCACTTTGTTTGATAAACTCCACTCTGCTTTTGCTTTGAGACTTTCAACCTTAGAGAAGAACTTTGTTTTTTCAGAGACTTAAAAAAATTTTAATAGGCTTTGTTTTTTAGAGCAGCTTGAAGTTTATAGAAAAATTGCACAGAAAATATAGTTTTCATATATTCTCTTTTCCTCACACACAGTTTCCCTTGTTATAAACATCTTGCATTACACATTTATCACAGTTTATGAGCCAATATTGATGGATTATTATTAACTAAGAGCCATAATTTTCCTTAGAGCTCACCGTTTGCGTTGTATGTTTCTGTGGATTTGGACAAATGCATGACATGTATCCAGCATTACGGTATCACACAGAATGCTTTCACTGTTTTGAAAATACCCTGTGCTCCACCTATTTATCTTTCTTCCTTCTCCTGGATTTCTGGCAACATAATTTTTTTTTACTCTCTTTCTAGTTTTGTCTTTCTAAAATGTCAAACAGTTGGACTCCAACAATATGTAGCCTTTTCAGATTGGCTACATTTACTTAGTAATATGCATTTAAGATTCTTCCATGTATTTTTTTAAAAGATTTATTTATTTATTTGAAAGTCAGAGTTACACAGAGAGGAGAGGCAGAGCGAGAGAGAAGTCTTCCATCCGATGGTTCACTCCCCAGTTGGCCACAATGGCTGGAGTTGCGCCAATTCGAAGCCAGAAGCCAGGAGCTTCTTCCGGGTCTCCTGTGTGGGTGCAGGGGCCCAAGGACTTGGGCCATCTTCCACCGCTTTCCCAGGCCATAGTAGAGAGCTGGATTGGAAGAGGAGCAGCCGGGACTAGACCCGGCGCCCATATGGGATGGCAGCACTTCAGGCCAGGGCGTTAACCCACTGTGCCACAGCGCCAGCCCCTTCCATGTCTTTTTCATGGCTGACATCTCATTTGTTTTTAGTGCTGAATAATATTCAATTATCTAGATGCTCTACGGTTTATTCATTCACCTGCTGATGGGTATCTTGGTTGCCTCCAAGTTTTGGGAATTATGAGTAAAACTGCTATAAACATCCATGTGCAGGTTTTTATGTGGACATAAGTTTTCAGATAATTTAAGTATTATGGAGTGTGATTGTTAGATCATATGGTACAAATATGTTCTATAAGGAACTGCCAAAATGTCTTCCCAAGAGGCTTACAATTTTGCATTCCACCAGCAATGAGAGTTCCTGTTGTTCTACATCCCCATCAGCATTTTGTGGTGTCAATATTTGGATTTTAGTCATTCTATAGATGTGTAATAGCATCTTATTGCTGTTTTAATTTGGCATTGTCTGATGGCATATGATGTTGAACATCTTTTCGTTTGCTTATTTGCCAAACATATATTTCTGGTAATGTATCGTATTAGATATTTTTTACAACTTAAAAATGTTTTCAATTTCATTTTCTTTGAAAGGCAGAGAGAGAGGGGGAATGGAGAGAGGGAGGGAAGGAGGGGGAGAGAGAGAGAGAGAGAGAGAGAGAGAGAGAGAGAGAGAGAGAGAATCTTCTATCTGCTGGTTCACTCCCTAAGAATGTAAGTCGTGAAAGGTTTTGTAGCTACAAGGAAGTGAATTCTGCCGCATTAGCAGGGAAGAGGACCTTACGCTTCGCAAGAGACTGAAGCTCCAGTGGATACTTGAACTCCTGCCTTGTGAATCTCTGAGCAAAGGACCCAATTAAATTGTGCCCAGCCTCCCAGCATATGGAAACTGTAGGATAATAAACATATGTTATTTTATGCTGCTGTATTTGGGGAAATTTGTTGCATACCAATAGGAAACTATTGAGGCAAACTACAAGTGGATTTTTAGAGCTTATTTTACAAAGTGCTCTGGCAGTACCTATGTGTTTTTTAGAATGTGAGTGAACCTGCACATACCTTCAAAGCTGTCCATTCATTCCTTAATAAAAGAGTGGTTTACACTTGCTATTTTCTTCTCAAAAAGATTTATTTATTTGAAAGGCAGAGCTATAGAGAAAGTGAGAGACACAGAGAGAAATCTTCCATTCTTTGGTTCAGACCACAAATGGCCACCAGGAGCTTCATCTGGGTCTCCCATGTGGATGGCAGGAGCACATATACTTGGGCTATCTTCTGCTGCCTTCCCAGGTGCATTATCAAGAAGCTGGATATTACGTGGAGCAGCTGGGACTTGAACCAGTGCCCATATGAAATGTTGGTGTTGCGGGTAGCAGCTTAATCTGTTATGCCACAACATCAGCTCCACACTTATTATTTTCAAGTTGTTACCATCATAGGAGAAACATCTTCCATTTATAATTCAACCCACTGTCTGATGAACTTATTCTCCTAAATGATTATATTCTTCTAATCATTGAATTCAATGAGTATTACCAAGCAAAAATAATCAGGCTCATGTTCCTCGCTCCTGGACTGCCAATTCACCAGGGATGAGCACTGGTTAGAGGAAAGGGTTTATTTCAAGAAGCTAGTAATCTATGGAAAAAGAATGATTTCTGGATCCAAAATATGCTCCCCTTAGCCAAAAAAACAAAAACAAAAACAAAACAAAACAAAACAAAAACAAAAACAAAAAAAAACCCCAAAAAACCAGCAGAGACTTTTTTAAAGGGATGGAGTAGTTGCAGGTAGAGGTTAGAAAAACCAGTAAGTTCCGTCAATTTATTATTAAATGAATTTTCAGGCTTTTGATAATGGAGTTCAGGTGTCTACAATCAATGGCTGCATACTTTCTTCTCAGGTTGATGTGAGGTCTCTGTCATTCCAAGTCATCTCCTTTCTGTGGGCTCCTGAGATTCCCTTACAATTATTATATTCACTAGTCACAGCTTATTCACAACGCCAGCAGCTATGTTTGTGATTCCCAAATCTCATCTAGTGCTGATCTTTCCCTACAATTTAGATTCATATTTTGTGTTGGAATCTGTACTTGGAAGTCCAAAAGAGCTGCTATGACAAAGTACCATACATTGGGTGGCTGAAAGTAACAGATACTTATTGTTGCATAGTTTGGAGATGACAAGTCTAAGATCAAGGTGTTGGAAGTTCCCCTTGTGATCCTGGACAGTCTCTTCCTTGCCTCCTTCTAGCTTCTGATGATGGCCAACGGTCGTTGACATTCCTTGGCTTGTAGCTATATCACTGCAATCTCTGCCTCCTATGTCACATGACATTCTCCTTGCATGTCTTCCTGTTACCCTACTGTGTTACAATTTTTCCTTTTTATAAGGATACATCCTAACATGGATATAGGACCTACTTTGGAGACTCCATCTTAATCTGGTTAATATGCAAAGACTACATCCAAACAGGTCACATTTTGAGGTACTGTTAGAACTTCAACATATTGTTTTTTTTGGGAGACAGTTCATCCCATAAGAATGTCCCCAGTGAAACTAATTTTTGCCCTCCTACAATGCCCTTTTTTATATATGGTTCTGGGCTTATCTCATGAGGAAGCAATATACTTCATGGGTCAGAATGAGATATTAATGATGTGTGACCTTAGAAAAGCTACTTTAATTACTCTAAGCCTTAGTTCATATAACTTGGGACAATAGTAGGGAGTTTTGTGAAGATTTAATTTTCTATCCGTGCTTAATCAACTTAATAGGCATTAGGTATTGCTGTGGTTACTGCTACTCTCGCAATTAGTGGCACCATAAGTTAGGGGTTTGTTTATTAAGGGATACATAACCCAAATGATGTGTTGTGTTTTTATTCTGGTAATAGTCTGAAAGGAAGGTAAGATGGGCTAAGATTCCTGCTCTTTGAGATGAGTGTGCTTAGTAAAAACAATTAAAGTATTGACCTATTCATATAGATAATTAGCTGTGGAACCAGACTAGAAAGTCAGTCTATGTTTGAACTCTTAGATCCAAAGTTCTTCCCACCATATAATCTTGCTAGACCTTATACTCATATAACACCTCCCCAAGCAGATGAACACCATACTTTATATATTTTTCTTACAGCTATCAAGTAGAATATTCCTCTTAGAATATCTGTTAAAGGCATAGTCAATATTTTCTCTTTATTCAGATAACTGCTCATAACCTGCAAGGCATATCCTAAATCAGTGGCATTCTCTAATACTCTGCCCCTCTCCACATTCTTTTCCCATTTTGCTGTCCTTTCTAGGCCAAAGGAACAGACAGGTGGAAGAGCTGATGAATGTCAGTGAATAGGGAGCTGCAAAATTAAATTCATCTTCTTATATGCATTATGTCTTTGGAGGGACTTGAGCAAATAAATATAGGAGATCAATTTTTTAAAAAAGATTTATTTATTTGTTTGAAAAGCAGAGTTACAGAGATGCAGAGATGCAGAGGCAGAGAGAGAGAGAGAGAGAGAGAGAGAGAGAGAGAGAGGTCTTCCATCTGCTGGTTCACTTCCCAGATGGCTGCAATGGTTGGACACATGCTGATCTGAAGCCAGGAGCCAGGAGATTCTTCTGGGTCTCCCATGTGGGTTCAGGGGCCTAAGGACCTGGGCCATCTTCCACTGCCTTCCCAGGCCATAGCAGAGAGCTGGATTGGAAGTGGAGCAGCTGCGACTCGAACAGCGTCCAAATGGGATGCTGGCACCGCATGCAGTGGCTTTACCTGCTACACCACAGCCCTACCCCAACATGAATTATTGTTGAGATCTTGGGACCATATCTCTCTAATATAAAGACAGGACCATACCTCTTGTTTGTCTCCCTTAGCCAAGGTGTCCTTGCCCGTCCTTTACCTAAAGGAATTCAGTGAATTGAGGGAGTGGTACAGCTGGCCTTAGGAGATTCTATTCACCAGCCTCAAGAAGTCATTTGTCGGGCTGGCGCCTTGGCTCACTTGGCTAGTCCTCCGCCTGCGGAGCTGGCATCCCATATTGGCGCCAGGTTCTAGTCCCGGTTGCTCATCTTCCAGTCCAGCTCTCTGCTGTGGCCCAGGAAAGCAATGGAGGATGGCTCACGTGCTTGGGCCCCTGCACCCGCGTGGGAGACCAGGAAGAAGCACCTGGCTCCTGGCTTCGGACCAGTGCAGCGCTGGCCATAGCGGCCATTTAGGGGGTGAAACCAGCGGATGGAAGACCTTTCTCTCTGTCTCTCTCTCTCTACTGTCTAAAACTCTACCTGTCAAATAAAAAAAATTTTTTTTTAAAAAAAGAAGTCATTTTTTTCTCCAGGTTGGCCAATATTGTCCAGAGGGGTCTGTTTGGGGGAATTCCAGGCCTGGGCAGGGAAATTTCAGGTTTGGGGCAGAAAGTAACTACCACTTATGTGTGATACCCCCAGTCCACCTGGAGCCCACATGTTCATCATAAATTTCCTAAAGCACATGGCATTGCCGATCAATCAAAGGAAGGTCACAAGCACCACTGATCAATCAGGTACTTGGACATGAGCTGTTCACTCACCTCTCAGCCCCAATTTCAGTCCATAAGAACTTTCACCTCTAACTCTGCAGAGAAGCCAAGAATTCAGCGATAGCTGCCTGGCTCCTTGCTCTGTGCTTTGCAATAAACACCTACTTTTCTCCATCACCCTGTTGTCAGTGATTGGTTTTCTGCATGTCAGGTAGGGTGGACCCAAGTTTGGGGGTCCTATCACAACACCTCCATTATATTTGGGCTATTGTGTGGCAGAAATCTTTATCTTCTAGGTAATAATAGTGATAGCAAACGATAATGGCAACACAACTGACATTCGTTGAGTGCAAAATGATGTGCCAGCTACTTCAAGGAAGAGATATATAAGGACTTTTTCTTATTTTGATGGTTTTCATTTCAGGGGAAGCCCTTTTTTTGATTTATTTATTTACTTGAATGATAGAGTTACAGAGAGGCAGAGGCAGAGGCAGAGAGAGAGAGGTCTTCTATCTGATGGTTCACTCCCCAAATAGCTGCAATGGCCGGAGCTGGGCTGATCTGAAGCCAGGCGTCAGGAGATTCTTCCTGGTCTCCCATGCAGGTTCAGGGGCTCAAGCAGTTGGGCCGTCTTCCACTGCCTTCCTGGGCCACAGCAGAGAGCTGCATAGGAAGTGGAGCATCTGGGTCTTGAACTGGCACCCATATGGGATACTGGCATAGCAGGCAGCAGCTTTACCTGCTATGCCACAGTGCCAGCCCCAAAGCCCTGATTTCTGACTAATATAACTTAGCAAAAAAATGATTTGGTGCCTCACAAAAACACCAAGAGGTCTGGAGAAGCTAACTTGGGTCCTGTGCCACAGGAGCAGCAAAGACAGTTCTGCCTACCACCCCCCACCCTCACCCCAGGCCCTTGTACTTCCAACATCCATGACCCAGGAAGGTGGATTCATGCAGTTGCTCCACAGCCCTTGCAGCTCCAGGAGCCTGGGCTTGTGGCAACCCTCTTCTGTCACCAGAGAGAATTCTTTCCAGTGCCTACTTCTTTGCATCATTAGTGCCCAGTTCAAAGCCTGAGGTGGGTTCATCAGGCTAGCAGAAGCTGTCAGTGTACTTGCAAGCATAGCTGCAACAGCAACACCATCAGCATCAGTTGAGAACTTAGAATTGCAAATCGTGCCATTGGCTGCACTCTATCCTACTGAGTCTGATTCTCTGAGGGTGTTTTAATAAGCAGTCTAGTTTTGGGAGGCGCTCAAATGTAGTACATTATGCACACTAAAAGTTTACAAAAACAGTTTTCCAGGTAACATTTTCCTACCTGCAAAGGATGCTGAGAAGCAAAGAAACAGGTATTTTAAGCTTTTGAAGAAGGGAATGGTGCAGCCTTACCAAAGATTGACCATCTAGGGGGCTCCTAAGACATAAGAAGGAGGCTGAGCTTTTTGTAGCCAAAGAGAATGATACATGCCAGTACAGCTGCTACTCCTAGAATGGCATGGCTGGGCTTGCTGCAGCTATGATTAACCAGTGGGCTCGGTCTGCTTTGTTAAAGAGTGTCCTGGAGTGAGCTGTCCCCGAGAAACCCACACAAGTGTGGTGTCCGTCTCTCCTCTTGTGTCACGGTTGCCCTCTCTTTATTCTCCTCCTTCCTGGTCTCTCTTCCTTCCTTCTCACTCCCGTTCAGCCTCTCTCTTCCATTCTTTCTCACTTCTTTTCCTCTACCATTTCTAAAATTGATTTGAGATGTCTTCCCTTAAGATTTGAGGGAAAAAGGAAGTCATATTTCCCTCTCTTTTTTCCCCTAAGATTTATTTTATTTATTTGAAAGTCAGAGTTACACACAGAGAGAAGGAGAGGCAGAGAGGGAAAGAGATCTTCCATTGGCTGGTTCATTCCCCAACTGTCCACAATGGCCGGAGCTGGGTCGATCCGAAGCCAGTAGCCAGGAGCCTCCTCTGGGCCTCCTATATGGGTCCAGCGGCCCAAGGACTTGGGCCATCTTCCACTGCTTTCCCAGGCCATAGCAGAGAACTGGATCGGAAGTGGAGCAGCTGGGACTCAAACTGGCGCCCATATGGGATGCCGGTACTGCAGGTAGTGGCTTTACCTGCTATGCCTCAGCACCATCCCCGTCATTCTTTCTCTATTAAAGGCTACTGTAATCACTGGCTTACGGAGGTAATGAAGCTTTCAGGGGAATTTCTTTTTCATTTTCTTCCGACAGGCTAAGAACTCATACACCCAGGGCTTGCTCTAGGCAAAGTGTTCAAGCTGAGAAGTTGATTTTTAGTTGCCTTTAGGCTGTCTTTCAGTTTCTTTCCCCCCTCACAGCTTTCCTTCTCATTTCACTCGCACCTTCACTCACCAGCTACCCTCCTCCCTCGCATTTAAAACTCTTAGGAAAGACTGATATCCCTAATGATTTGATCTGTCAATAATATAGAGTCATGTCTCAGAGTACTTCCTTTCCAAGCTTTTTTTTTTTTTTTTGAGTATACAATGGGAGAATCAAAGGTTTTATTCTTGTTAAAAACAAATTTCAAATGCATCAGTCAGTTGGGGAAGTTATGATTTGTATCTATTTGCTGAATTACAGGGTCATGCTCATAAACTTCTTTCACTACTTCCCCTACTGGTTTTCATTTTCCACTTCCTGCTGTTGTAGTTGGAGAATGTGCCAGAGGTTTCCCACTCTTCCCATGCCTCACGACAGAGTGAGAGACTTTGGAAGTGATATGTGACCCTCAGGAGCCAAGCCAGGTATGTTGCTTATCCTGGCACACCTCCAACCTTTAGTTCCCTCTCCCATCCCACATGTTTATATTTTACTTCTTATGAATCACAGCCCTTGTCAGAATTGCTACCTGTTGTCTTGGCTCCTCAAAGGAGACAGTCAGAACTGGTGTTATGGTGTAGAAGGTTAGGCTACCACCTGTGATGCAGCAACCTATATGGTTTGAGTCCCAGCTGCCCCAGTTCCCTGCTAATGTGCCTGAGAAAACAGTGGAAGATGGCCCAAGTGTTTGGGCTCCTGCACCCACATGGGAAAACAGATGAAGTTCCTAGCCTGGCTCCTAGAGTGAACCAGCAGATGTAAGATCTCTCTTTCTCTGTCTCTGTCTCTCTGTAACTCTGCCTTTCAAATAAATAAAATTAATCTTTTAAAAAAATCATTAAATAATGGAAAAAGGAGCCAGTCTTCCCCATGATGTTCACTTGCTGATTATACCATTCAGCATCAAGGCCCAAAGAAATCATTCCTTTGTAGCATACACTAAAACTGTTTCAGAAAAGAAAAAATGTAGCCCTTCTGCTTTTCACAGCCCAAAACTTGAGAGACCCTTGTCCAGGCTGAATGTACTACCTTTTTCTGGTGGGGGAAGCCACTCTCCTCCTGAGGAGATAAATGAGGACAAGAGGCTCATTTCACAACAGTGATCTTGAATTTGACCCCAAGCACTTGTGGTTATAGGATAAACAACAGACTAATGTGAGAAACCATGGCAGAAATTGGATAGGGAGAGTAGGAAATGAAGCTATATTTCACAGTGCAATAAATATTATGGTGCCCATGTTTGTTTTTCTCTGTGGTTGTAATTAACTTTCCATGGCATCACAATTATTAGTGTCAAACAATGACATTGATGTGATACAGTTACTGGGGGGTGAAGAAATAAAAAACCAATTGTATGGAGGAAAAAAAAAAAGGCAACCTGGGAAAGAAGTCTGCTTCTTCAGCAGTGACTATAGCCGGGTTAGCCTTGGTAATTGGAAGCCTATGTTGCTGGTTCATGTGTAACCACTAGGACCACATTGTTCATGAACCCACTGGGTGCAGACAGGGGTGTGGGAGGAACAGGCTGGCTGGTTTCCACAGAAAACCTCGGTCTACCCATTTGATTATTCCAGTTCTCCTCTGCTGGAGTCGTGCAGCTCGTTGAGGTGAGCATTCACACTCAACCCAAAGATCTTCATGCTTTCTGTTTGTCCAGAGAGATCTAGTCATGTTTTCTGTCTGCCAGTTTCCCAGTGATGCTTTTTCCAGGCCCCTGGCCACAGAGATAACTGATTGGTCCCAGCCCATGAATCAGTATGTAATTGCAAACATGGCCTTTTCTCCTTCAAAGCTAAATCACCAACCAAGTGCACTTCTTGAAGTTATGCTGCTGGGAAGATTTGCCTTCTCCACTGTTCTTCAGAGATGCCCCATGGAGGGGCTGCAGTGCTGTACCTGTCCACTTTCACATGGTGCTTGTGTATCATTAAAAACAGCCATAAGCCAGACCCAAGTCTTCTCTTTCTCTGTCAGCTGATCAGAGGGAGCTCCCCATGGGCTGTAGGTGCAGGCTGGGAAAAGAAAACAGGGTGGTAGGGATGTGGACCATAGGCATTGGGGCCACTTCTTGGTGTGACCTACGTATGCCTTCACTGCCTGCGTGGGCCCCACCTCATATAACAAAATTTACATTTAATGATGAAATGGTTCTGTGCACACCCAGTTCAAGATGGGCTCTCAGGTCCCATGGTAACCTGCAAATTCATGGTCAAGTGTGCACTCTCTATCAAGGCTCAGTAGTAGGCCAAGAGCTGTCTCTCAAAATGAGAATGGTTATTTGTGAAGGATCGCAGAGTTTTGCTCTAAAACCCTGAGGGTCCACACTCAATTCATCTATGGAGGCTTGCCAAAGGCTCCAATCAGCATCCCTGTCTGCCACATAGAGTTCAAGTATCATCATTGAATCTGCTGGGTCTTATGGCCCAGGAGGCAAAACAGCTTGCATAGCCGCTCGTTCTATTACAGAGCCTTCTGTTCTGGGCCCTGCTAAAAACTAGCAGGAGGGCAGAGTAATGCACTCAATATGGAATATGTTATATCCAGAATCCAGAGAGACTCACTAAGCGTTGTGCCTCTCTTTAGGGTAGAAGGAGGGGCCAGATGGAACAACCTATCTTTTGCTTTGGGAAGGATATCTCCATTTACCCCATATCTCTGATACACAAAACCACTAAATTTTTTAAAGATTTATTTATTTATTTGAAAGGTAGAGTTACCATACAGAAATCAACAAACAACAAATGCTGGAGAGGATGTGGGGAAAGGGCACCCTAACCTGCTGTTGGTGGGAATGTAAACTGGTAAAGCCACTGTGGAAAACAATATGGAGCTACCTCAAAAATCTGAATATAGACCTGCTGTATGACCCAGCCATCCCACTCCTGGGAATTTACCCAAGGGAAATGAAATCAGTAAACAAAAGAGCTATCTGCACCTCCATGATTATTACAGCTCAATTCACAATAGTGAAGACATGGAAGCAACCTAAATGCCCATCAACCAAAGACTGGATAAAGAAATTGTGGGATATGAACACTATGGAATACTACATGGCAGTAAAAAAGAATGAAATCTGGTCATTTGCAACAAAATGGAGCAAGCTAGAAAACCTCATACTTAGATAAATAACACAGTCCCAAAGAGACAAACACCATATGTTCTCCCTGATTTGGGAGGATTAATAGCGCAGCTAAAATGAAATCTATAGAAGCAAAATTGACACTTTTAGAACCAATGACTTGAATAGTCCCTGACCTGACTGTTGAGAGACAGTTTAACATTGTTACTTTTTACTTTGTATATCCTTTTTGTTTTGTTTTTTTTTCTCTGTTTTCTTTCTTCCTTCCTTCCTTCCTTCTTTCTTTCTTCCTTCCTTCCTTCCTTCCTTCTTTTCTTTCTTTCTTTCTTTCTTTCTTTCTTTCTTTCTTTCTTTCTTTCTTTCTCTTTTCTCTTCTTCATGCTAGATGCTGAACTCTTCATGTAACATAGAGTTAACCATATGTATTTTAAGTCAATTGGAAAAAGATCCCAGTTAAAGATAAGAGGGGGAATAATAGATGGATGAGGTAGTCTATAACAGTAAAGCAGTATAGTTCTGCATACAGTCCTACAGACTAACTTCTAAAGGTACAGTCTAAAAGCTTGTCATGGGACTCCAAAACCATAAAAATTGGTGATATAAATGCCATCTTAATTGTTAAAATAATCATATAGTCATATTAAATGTTAAAGTCAACATATAGATGGGTTTAAGTGTAAAAGTGATCATATAAATAACATCAAGTACTGGTAATAATAACAGAAGTAAAAAGAAAGGAAAGTCCAATATGGGCAGCAGTCCACACAGCAGACTCCTAGAATGACATTCGCTGTAAATAACACTCTGACCTCAGAATCAACCCTTGAGGCTTCCTGGTCTGGCTGAAAGGCCTGCAAGAGCATTTCAGGCATGGAAAGCCAAGACTCTGTGGCAAAAAATGTCCTATCCTACACTGAGGATCTCTGTGAGACCTCAGTGGAAAGAAAGGGTCATCTAAGAAGGATGTACTCTTCTCTGAAGGGAGGAGAGAACATCCATTTTGCTTATGGCTGTGTCCAAATACCAATGGAGTTTATGGTCACAGAAGGCTTCTATAGCCTTGGCAGCCCATGGCAAGAGCCTCGGGTGATCACTGACATCATAAATAAGAGTGTTAATTATTAAATCAACAACAGAAGTCACTGTGCACTTACACCCCATACAGGACCTCGGTCCCTAATGAGTTGTATGATGAGAATCAACTGCAAATTTTGTTCTCAAACTGTACTCTATATGTTGTGTGTGTGTGTGTGTGTGGGTGCAAACTGTTGAAATCTATGCTAAACATGGAGTTGATCCTCTGTATATAAAATCAAACTAAAAATGAACCATAATGAAGAAGGAGATGGGAGAGGGAGGGTAAGTATGGGGGAAAGAACCACTGTATTCCTAAAGCTGTATCTATGAAAAAACGCATTAATTAAATAAAAACTTCAAAAAAAAAAAAAACACAACAAAGTAGCTCATCTTCTTGAAAAGTGGGGGGTGGGAGAGAAGAAGAGTAGAGTTACAGAGGCAGAAAGAGAGAGAGGGAGAAGAGGTGTTCCATCTGCTGCTTTACTCTGCAAATGGCCAGAATGGCCGGAGCTGAGCTGGCTGGAAGCCAGGAGCCAGGAGCTTCTTCTGGGTCTCTTATATGGGTGCAGGGGCCCAAGGACCTGGGCCATCTTCTACTGCTTTCCCAGGCCATGGCAGAGAGCTGGATCAAAAGTGGAGCAGCCAGGACTCAAACTGGTGCCCATATAGGATGCAGGCACTGCAGGCAGCGGCCCTACACTGTATACCACAGTGCCAGCCCCAAATCACTGAATTTTTATAAGATATGGTTTCCACTCCATGATACCGAAATGTTTTATCATTGTCTTTTTTTAAGATTTATATTTATTTATTTGAAAGAGTTACACAAAGAGAGAAGGTGAGGCAGACAGGGGGTGGAGAGAGTCTTGCATCCTTTGGCTCACTCCCCAATTTGCGCAATGGCCCGAGAAGCTCGTGGCTCCTGGCTTCTGATCAGCACAGCTCCAGTTATTGTAGCCATCTGGGGAGTGAACCAGTGGATGGAAGACCTCTCTCTCTCTCTGTGCCTCTCCTTTTCTCTGTGTAACTCTAACTTTCAAATAAATAAATATATAAATAAATAAATATTTTTTAAAAAAATAAAGCTTAAGTTCTCTGAATGAACCTTAGTTTAGTTTTGCCTTTGGAATCATGTAAAATTTTTTAAAATAATTATGAAATAAAAGTAATATTAAAATAAATTATTAAATAAATATTAAAATATTTATGTACCACTTATATATCAAATATCATATGGTACATACTATATATTATATAATAACTATTATATAACACATATTATATAATACATTATTATATATTATGTATATTTATATATAATATTATATATAAATAATATATGGTATATCCTATAACAATATGATATAATATTATATAATATATTATATAATTACTATATAAACACCATAATATATTAATATTATAGTAATATTAATATGTTGATATTATGTCATATATATCATAATTGTATATAATATATATTATATAATATAAATATTTATATAACAGTTATATATATTGAATACATATTAAAATAAATTTTAAAAAGTAATATTAAAATAAATTCTATCTAGAGCAATATGAACAAATGACATAAAATGAAAAAATGTACAAAGTTGACGGATTATGCACATCAGAACAAAATATTTCTAATGAATTGAAAATACATTAATATGACACTGTAATATTGCTGTGGAACATGTCCTAATGACACAAAGAAATGTAAAGAAACCTTAAACAATTTTCAGAACTCCTAATCATAGTAATAATATTATCCTCATTTTGAAAATATAATGTATGTATGATGGGTCTTCAAAAAGTTCATTGAAAATTCTACATTATATTTTATTCATTAAAATTATTTTAAGAAAAAAGTTTATCTGAGGGACTGGCATTGTGGTGTAGTGGGTAAAATCACTGCCTTGTGATGCTGGCATCCCACATGGATGCCAGTTCGTGTTCCAGCTGCTCCACTTCCAATCCAGCTTCTTGCTTGTTGCCTGGGAAAAGCAGTGGAGGATGGCCCAAGTGTTTGGACCCCTGCACCCATGTGGGAGACCTGGATGAAGCTCCTGGCTCCTGGATTTGGCCTGGCCCATGCCTGGCCATCTGAGAGAGTGAACTAGCAGATGGAAGGTCTGTCTTTCTCTTCCTCTCTCTTCCTCTTCTCTGTAACTCTTTGAAAATAAATCTTTTTTTTCTTTTTTAAAATGTTGTTTATATAAAAGAACAGATTTCATGTATTTCATACATATAGTTTTTTTTTTTTGACAGGCAGAATTAGACAGTGAGAGAGAGACAGAGAGAAAGGTCTTCCTTCCGTTGCTTCACCCCCAAAATGGCCGCTATGGTCAGCGCTGTGCTGATCTGAAGCCGCAAGCCAGGTGCTTCCTCCTGGTCTCCCATGCAGGTGCAGGGCCCAAGCACTTGGGCCATCCTCCACTGCCTTCCCGGGCCACAGCAGAGGGCTGGACTGGAAGAGGGGCAACCGGGACAGAATCCAGGGTGCTGGCGCTGCAGGCGGAGGATCAGCCTAGTGAGCTGGGTGCTGGCCCTCATACATATAGTTTTTTTTTTTTTTTTGACAGGCAGAGTGGACAGTGGGAGAGAGACAGAGAGAAAAGTCTTCCTTTGCCGTTGGTTCACCTTCTAATGGCTGCCGCGGCCGGCGCACCGCGCTGATCCGATGGCAGGAGCCAGGTGCTTCTCCTGGTCTCCCATGGGGTGCAGGGCCCAAGCACTTGGGCCATCCTCCACTGCACTCCCTGGCCACAGCAGAGAGCTGGCCTGGAAGAGGGACAACCGGGACAGAATCCGGCGCCCCGACCGGGACTAGAACCAGCCAGAGAGAGATAGAGAGGTCTTCCATTCGCTGGTTCACTCCCCAATCGGCTGCAATGGCTGGCGCTGCACCAATCTGAAGTCAGGAGCCAGGAGCTTCCTCCGGGTCTCCCATGTGGGTGCAAGGGCCCAAGGACCTGGGCCATCTTCCACTCCTTTCCCAGGCTGTAGCAGAGAGCTGGATCTGAAGTGGAGCAGCTGGAACTAGAACTACCATCTATATGGGATGTCGGCGCTTCAGGCCAGGGTATTAACCCGCTGTGCCACAGCGCTGGCCCCTCCAAGCAACTTTCTTGCTTTTCCTGAATGAGCTCTCAGATAACCAAATTGTTGGTGGGGGAAAATTTTCTTAAATAATGCAGCTAATACATTAAAAAGGAATGAAAGAATTAGAATGCCTTCTTCTTGCACCGCCTAACTTAGCTGAACAATGTGTCCTAGAGGCGATCCCTACTGACTGCTACCAGCATTAGCATTAGAGGAAGGATGATGGGGACAGGGACAGATATCTCTGACATCGTGCAACATTCCTTGGCACCGCCTGTGATTTTTACCCCAGCTCAGATTTCCCCTCCCCTGCCAGAGTCCCTCCTCAGTGCACGTGTGGTCTTTTTGCTCCCTGTTGCAGAGCCTTCTAATCCCTTGAAATCTGCTGGCTCCAGAATTCTGATTCATCCTAGAGAGCGGAAAAGCTAATGTCCCTTGGCAAACCCTTAACCAAGAGATGAGAGCAGGTGGACAAAAGCTTCTGCCTCTTCCATTCCAGGTGGGCGATGCTTGGATGTCTTCATGCTTCTCAAGAGGTGCAGTGGAGCTGCTCAGGGACACTTTTGCTGCTTGTCCTTTCTTTCCTGGGCCACCGGCTCTGCTCTCTGGCGATAGCTCCCTGGGGTCACCTCCCAGATGAACCTCCAGCATTAAATTCTTTTTCCAGACTTTACCTGGAGGAGCCAGAATGAGGACAGAACTGAATAATCTTAGATCAGGCTGACAACACTAGACCTCACTGGTTCACGGCATTGTTACAGAAAGAGAGACAACAAGACACTATCTTCAGCACCACATACTTGTATGGATAATGTTTTCCCCCAAATTGAGCTTGAATCAGATCAAGCTTCTGGTTCATAAGAACATGTTAAAGTATTCTGTGGGGTTGCAATTAGGCATCCAGAATGTGGGAAATTTAGGACAAGTAACCCAGTATCTTCCACAACTAAATGGTACAAAAAGAAAAAAGGAGGAGAAACCTGTAGGTTAAAAGATACCTAAGAGCTATGCCAACCAAATCTAATGGGTTTAGAATAGACAATATGTAAAAATTATAAGGAAGAAATTTTATTGGGGCAGGTGTTGTGCTAAAGTGGTTTAAGCCACTGGTTAGTGATATCAGAATTTGGACCCCTAAAAATTATACCAGAATGTGGCCTCTTAAAGTTCCCCAGAAGTCCCATCTGGGGTGCTACATATGTTACTGAAATTTGGGGTGCTATACGATATCACCATACACTTATTAATAAATCCCCAATATTAATAAGCCCGAGTGGGTTCTTGCCTAATATTTAGAGAAGAATTCTAAATACCAGCATAAATAAACGAGGCAGCATGGTACATTTTAAGCTTTTATTTAGTGTGAAAGATGCATAGGAGAGTGAGAGCTTTATCTAAGAGAGAGAGGTAAATCTGGGTTCATACCGAGCACCAGGAACCAGCCACGTGGAGGAGCATTTAGGCCAAGAAGCCTAGGGCTGGGGAGGGAGGGGAAGGAGGAAAGAGTGGACACACCTTGTTTCAGGCTTTTAATCCACTCTCAAAGTGGAGTGGTTAATTAACCTGATTGGCTGGTGGGCACTCAGGTGTGGCCAGCTAGGGGCATGAGGTCACACAGAGGTGTGGCGAAGGCGTGGTCTTCCAGCTCACAAACCTAATCAATTTTAGCCTGTATGCCTGCCTACTTCAGTTAGGACATCGTCATTCCTATTGAAGCACCTGGGGTAGAGTTCTGCCTCTGCTTCTGATCCAACTTCCTGCTAATGCACCTGGGATGCAGCAGATGATGGCCCAAGTACTTGGGTTCCTTCCATCCACGTGGGAGCCCCAAATGGGGTTCCTGGCTCCTGGCTCCTGGCTTCAGCCTGGCCCAACTCTGGCTATTGGCAGTATTTGGGGAATGAACTGGTAGATAGATGATCTCTTTTTCTCTTTCTGTATTTGCTCTCTCTTTTTGTTTTTCAAATTAAAAAAAAATCTTTAAAAAATCAGATGAATGAGGAAGTAGCTGATACTAAAGAATTGTTATTAATATTTTTTTGACAGGCAGAGTCAGACAGTGAGAGAGAGAGACAGAGAGAAAGGTCTTTCTTCTGTTGGTTCACCTCCCAAATGGCTGCTATGGCCGGCGAGCTGCACTGATCCGAAGCCAGGAGCCAGGTGCTTCTCCTGGTCTCCCACGAAGGTGCAGGGCCCAGACACTTGAGCCATCCTCCACTGCCTTCCCGGGCCACAGCAGAGAGCTGGTCTGGAAGAGGAGCAACCAGGACAGAACTGGTGCCCCAACTGGAACTAAAACCCGGGGTGCCGGCACCGCAGGCGGAGGATTAGCCCAGTAAGCCTTGGCGCCGGCCAAGAATTGTTATTAATTTTTAAGTGTGCTCTTTGATTATGTAGAGAGTCCTGTCTTGTAGTGGTATATACTTAAAATATTTATGAAGAAATGATATGTTTGATAATTGCTTTAAAATAATTCAGTGGGCAGGGAAATGGGTGGGGTGTAAATGAAAGGAGATGATCTCATGTCAGTGACCACAGAGCTGAGTGATGGATGGAGGGGGATTTAAAATGTGCATAAGAAATCGTTTTTCAAGAATGTATATTTCTCAAGAGACAGAAATAAGGAACTAATATACTAGAACTTTCGTGACAGACATATGCTGCCACCTTATGCTGAGCCATTTGGCTTCTTAGTCCCTCTGGGATTGTTATTTGTGAAACATGATCACATGCGGATTAACACGGTGCTTTCTCGCAGGAAGTGCTGGGCTCCCATCAAGCAGGGCATGCTCTCTAAGTAAGCTTTTTGGTGCTGATTCAGAGCCAAAACTGATGGTCTGAGGAAGTATTTGCGCATGCTCCAAAGATCCTATGAGTTCATTCCCTCACTCCTAGTCTAGTGCTGAAGATATCTCTAAATCTATACTTTTTTTTGAAAGACAGACTTCATTTTTTTTAATAAAAAGATTTTATTTAATGAATATGACAAACTTGATTTCACCCCTAGATTTATTGAGGTATGGTTGACATAAAAACTGTATATGTATAAGATGTACAAAGTGAGGCTTTGCTCTACATATACATTATGAAATATATTACCACAATCTAGATAATTAGCATTTCTATTATATGGTTTAGGTAAAACAAGGTAAGTATACAAACTTAACTATTTTGTGGTGGGAACATTCAAGACCTACTCTGTTAGCAAATTTCAAGCAGCTAGTACAGCATTGTTAACAAGGATAACTATATTGTGCATTAGGCTCCCAGATTTGAACTGTTTTATGACTGAGAGTTTGTACCTTTTGACCAACATCTCCCCATTTCTTCTAGCCCTTTGTAACCAATTCTGCTTTGTTTCTGTGAGTTCAGCTCTTAAATTCCACATGTAAGTTAAATTATGAACTGTTTGTCTTTCTGTACCTGGTTTACTTCACTCATGTCTTTCAGATTTATCTTAGTTGTTGAAAATGGCAAGATTTCCTTATTTTTTAGGACTGAATATCATTCCATTGTGTGTGTGCTTATACTTCATAATTTTTTTCCAGTCACTCATATGTGTCCCCCCCCCCCCCCCCCCATCTTCACTGTCTCTTGTCAACAATGGTGCAAAAGCTCTGGCCTCAGAATCAGCCCTAGAGGCATTCCAATCTGGCTGAAAAGCCCATGAGAGTATTTCAGGCATGGAAAGCCAAGACACTCTGGCAAAAAAAAAAAAAAAAAAAAAAAAAAAAAAAAAAAAAAAACAACAACAAAACAAAACAAAAACAAAAAAAACCCTAAATGAAAGATCTCTGTGAGTGAGATCCCAGTGGAAAGAACAGGTCTTCAAAGAAGGAGGTACCTTTCTCTGAAGGGAGGAAAGAACCTCCACTTTGACTATGACCTTGTCTAAACAAGATAAGAGTCGGTGAACTCAAAAGGCTTCCATAGCCTTGGAAACTCATGACTGGTGCATAGGGAGATTACTGATGCCATAGACAGGAGTGTCAATTTGTAAAGTCAACAACAGGAGTCACTGTGCACTTATTCCTCATGTAGGATCTCTGTCCTTAATGTGCTGTACATTGAGACTTAATGCTATAACGACTACTCAAACAGTATATTTCACTTTGTGTTTCTATGGGGGTGCAAACTGTTGAAATCTTTACTTAATGTATACTAAACTGATCTTCTGTAAAAAAAAAAAAAGGAAGAAATTATCAATTCCCAACTTGACTCTCACTGGGATTAAACATGACAATAGGTCTGATCTGATTTCATCATCATTTAAAAAATCATCTATCATTTTTCACTTTATGTTTCTGTGTGGGAGCAAACTGTTGAAATCTTTACTTAATGTATGCTAAACTGATCTTCTGTATATAAAGAGAATCAAAAATGAAAAAAAAAACAATGGTGCAAAAGACACAGGAGTGAAGATATCTTTTCAATACAGTGGTTTTATTCCCTTTACACATGGACGAGGGATTACTGGATCATTTGGTAGTTCTATTTTAATTTAAAAAATATTTATTTTCATTTTATTTGAAAAGAAGAGAGCAAGCGAGGGGTGGGGGTGAGGAGAGAGAGAGAGAGAATATCTTCCATTAACTAGTTCACTCCCCAAATGCCAGCAATAGCTTCCCCAAGCCAGGAGCCCAGAACTCAGCCTGAGTCTTGCACATGGGTAATAGGGACACAAGTACTCGAGCCATCACCTGCTGCCTCCCAGGTGCTAAGTAGCAAGAAGTTGGAATCAGAAGCCAAGATGAGACAGGATCTAAGTCACTCAAGATATGGGCCTACCTAAGGGTGTCTTAACCTCTGTAACCCCCCCCCCCCATTTTAAATGTTTCGAGGCAGCTACATAATATTTACATAGTGGCGGTACCAATTTACATTGCTGCCAACAATGGACAGGGTTCTCTTTTCTCTACACCCTTGCCAGCACTCATTATCTGTTGTCTTTTGGATAATAGCCACCCTAACAGGTGTGAGGTGATTTGAATTTGCATTTCCCTACTGATTAGTGATATTGAGCACCTTTTCATACACTGTCTGTGGTCTTTTTTAGAAAAATGTTCAGGTCTCATTTAAAAATCAAGTTATCAGGGCTGGTGTTGTGTAGTGGTTAAGATGCCACCTGCAACTCCAGTATCCCATTTGGGTACCTGTTCGGGTCCCAGATGTTCCACTTCCAATCCAGCTCCCTGCTAATGCACCTGGGAAAGCAGTGGAAGATGGCCCAAATACATGGGCCCCTGATGCCCACATGGGAGACTCAGATGGAGTTCCAGGCTCCTGGTTTTGGCCTGACCCAGAATTGGCCATTGCTGCCATTTTGGGAGTGAACCAGTAGATGGAAGATCTCTCTCTCTTTCCCTCTCTCTCTCCTCCCCCATCTCTGCCCTACAAATAAATAAATAAATCTTTAAAAATATAAAAATAAAATTCACATTATTATTATTATTATTTGGCTATGGAGTTGCATGAGTTTCTTAGGTATTTTGGGTATTAATCCTTTATTGGATGCATGACTTACAAACATTTTCTCCCACCCCATAAGTTGTCTTTTCATTTTGTTGATTGTTTCTTTTGCTTCGCAGAAACTTTTGAATTTGAAGTAATTCCACTTAAGTTTGCTTTTGTTGCCTGTGCTTTTGGTGTCTTATCAAAAAAATCATTGACAAGGTCAAAGTCAAGGGAACTTTCCTCCTATGTTTTCTTCTTGGAGCTTTGTGCTTTCAGGCCTTACATTTAATTCTTTAATCTATTTTGAATTGATTTTTACATACGATGCAAGATTAGAGTCCAATTTCATTCTTTTGCATGTGAAAATCCAGCTAATCTGTATCTCTGAAGCAATTTACTTTGTTAATTTCCTCAATTGCCTAAGACCCATCAATTGTCTTTATATTACAGTTTTTGGTTTTATCTGATGCTGCAAACCAGATTTCTTGAGTGTCTTCTCATGGTGCTAAGTTGTGAAGTCAGTCCCGGTCCTCTGTGTGGGTAGACAACCCTTCTTCTTCTTTTTCTTCTTTTTTTTTTACCTTTTATTTAATGAATATAAATTTCCAAAGTACAGCTTTTGGATTACAGTGGCTCCCCCCACCCCCCCATAACCTCCCTCCGACCTGCAACCATCCCATCTCCCACTCCCTCTCCCATCCCATTCACATCAAGATTCATTTTCAATTATCTTTATATACAGAAGATCAGTTTAGCATATATTAAGTAAAGATTTCAACAGTTTGCACCCACATAGAAACACAAAGTGAAAAATACTATTTGAGTACTAGTTATAGCATTAAATCATAATGTACAGCACATTAAGGACAGAGATCCTACATGAGGAGTAAGTGCACAACTCTTCTTCTTACCTCACAGGGAAAGGAGTGGAGTGGTGTGCCCTTTAGCTCCTGGAAGTGTGGTGAGAACTTGTATATTCTGAGTGACGACTGTGTGCCAAGTCCTATGCTATATGCTTTGTACAAAGGATCTCACTTTGCCTTCCATTATGGATGGAATGTTCCAGATGGCCTTTAAGGTTTTGAGGACAAAAGTCCCTCAAAACCTACTTTCTTATCCTCATTCTAGATGTGATTTTAGCTGCCTCTGTATTAGTTTTCTAGGGCTGAGGTAATAAAGTACTACAGACCGGGGACTTAAACAAAAATTTATTGTCTTAAGTTCTATCAGCTCTAAGTCCAAAATCAAGGTGTTGGTAGAGCTGGTTCCTTCTGAGCGCTGGGAGGTTTCTGTCCTTGACTTACCGATATCTGTCTTCACCCTATGTCTCTTCATATCATCTTTCTCTTTGCAAATCCATCTCTGTGTCCAAATTTCTTCCTTTTAATAACACAGTCATATTAGATTAAGGTCCATCCTCCTGATCTCATTCTGCAAAGCATCTATTTCCAAATTAGATTGTGTTCTGAGTTACAGAATGATAGAACTTCAACACATGATTTTGTCAAGGGTGGCAAAATTCAGTCCATAATTCTCCTATAGGGAACATTTCTTTTTAATTTCTTTTTAAATTTTATTTATTTGACAGGTAGAGTTACAGACAGTGAAGAAAGAGAGAGAGAGAAAGGTCTTCCTTCCGTTGGTTCATTCCCTCAAATGGCTGCTATGGCCGGCGCTGCGTCGATCCAAAGCCAGGAGCCAGGAGTTTCTTCCTGGTCTCCCATGTGGGTGCAGGGCCATCCTCCACTGCTTTCCTAGGCCATAGCAGAGAGCTGGACTGGAAGAGGAGCAACCGGGACTAGAACCGGCTCCCATATGGATGCCGGCGCCACAGGAGGAGGATTAAAGTGAGCCATGGCGCCGGCCCCTTGGGAACATTTTTTAAACTTCTGGAGTAACTTAGGAGTTTTCTTAAGAATTTGGTTTGTTAGTTATTACTAAATGGGCACCAGTGAGAAAATTGGGAGAATGCAAAAGGATGGGAACGTTCAGTTTAATGTTCTGGGAAATCTTGGAGACAAACGCGAGGCTATGGCAGTCTGTGAAGTGCTCAGCGTTCCACGTGAATTACCGTGCTTAAGACTGGCTGTTGATTCGATAGTCCACAAATAGCTGCTGAGCAACTTTTCATTAGCTTTAACTCTCACTCTGACTTTTCCTCTCCCTAAACTCTGCAGGAGGCAGAGGCTGTAGTGATGCTAGAACTCCAGGACCTGATGCAAAGGAGTTGGGCAAAGCCACTGATACCACAGAAGTGTACCTTTCTCCACTCGGAGAAACGTAGCTGTGGAGAAAGAAGGGGAAATGACTCCTTCCTCAGCAAATAGAATCAACAAGTAAAACAATAAGTACAACAAAAAGGAGGTAGTAGAAAGGGTGTAAGCTGAGATATTTCTGTTTGCAAAACTCAGTAAAAGCTGGTGAAAATGCTGAGAAATATAGGAGGCAGAGTAATTCTTGTGTTGATCTGGGAAGGAAAAACTAAGGAAGCCATTTGGGAAGTGGGTGAACTGTAGAGTGTGGGATAGCCAGTAGCAGAAGCTTGGCTAAATCCTGATATTTCCAATTCCCACTGGGTGTGGCTCAGCTGTGACCCCAGAATTCAAATATGGGCTCTCCCTACATATGCTCTTCCATTTAGCCATCCTCAGCCTTCACTCACCATCTGCTGTGCGAGTCTTTGCTCCACCTGCTCATTTGCTCTCAGAGGTCCCATAGCCAGCTCTGGATAACGGACAATCCCTCTGCCAAGGAACCCCGAGTACAGCCTGCTTCCTTCCCTTCCTTCTTTGTCTTCCTTGCTTCTCTTGTCTGGCTGGGGAAATGGGCTTACAACTAGACCAATCAGCACCTATTCTACACGCTAGGTGCTTGAGGGAAGTGAAGCCAGAAATCTGCTGATGAAGACTCGCAAATATAAAAATATCTATATTCTATAGCTAACGGATGATGCAGCTTACGTGTGGTTGCTCTGAGGGTGAAAAGCAAGTCCAATAGGTGGGGTGGTTGTCAGTATAGCTGGACACTTTTATAACTGGACATTTCATTCAGCTATGGCTCCTCGCTGCAATTTGACGTATGGACTTCACTAGGAAATATTGCTTTGGGTTGTCAGAGGTTAAAAAGAGGAATGCTGAGACCAGGTGGTTACAATACAGGCCCTGAAGTGTGGATTTTGCTAAGGTGATGCTAAGGGAAAAGAAGAGAATTGAGAGGGGCCTTCAGTGTTCTGTGGAAGCCCTGGATTTGCTTCCTGTGGCCAGCACAATGGTGTGGTTTCTTTCTTTCCTTTTTTTTTTTCTTTTTGACAGGCAGAGTGGACAGCGAGAGAGAGAGAGAGACAGAGAGAAAGGTCTTCCTTTTCCGTTGGTTCACCCCACAATGGCCGCTGCGGCTGGAGCGCTGAAGCCGGTGCACTGTGCTGATCTGAAGGCAGGAGCCAGGTGCTTCTCCTGGTCTCCCATGGGGTGCAGGGCCCAAGCACTTGGGCCATCCTCCACTGCACTCCCTGGCCACAGCAGAGAGCTGGCCTGGAAGAGGAGAAACTAGGACAGAATCTGGCACCCCGACCAGGACTAGAACCCGGTGTGCCAGCACCGCAGGCAGAGGATTAGCCTGTTGAGCCACGGTGCTGGCCCATGTGGTTTCTATTTATCTTATTTGAAAGGTAGCAGGGGTGGTAGGATATATCATCCATTTGCTGAATCACTCACAAATGGGCTGGGACAGGCTGAAGCCAGGAGCTAGGAACTCCATCTGGGCCTCCTACATGGGTGGCAAGGACACAAGTACTTGATCCATCACCTGCTGCCTCCCATGATGCACATTAGCAGAAAGCTGGATTTCAAGCAAAATAGCCAGGACTTGAATCAGGCACTCCATTATGAGATGTGGCATCCCACGTGGCTGCTCAACACATTGCGCCATGACAAGCCCTCTGGTTTGCAGAGGAGGCACTGGAGGCTGCCTAGGGTTTTCTCTTTATTTTTGACCTCCAAACTTATGTTCTCTTTTCCTTGCCTTATAGCTAGGTTTTTCTGCTTCTTATTGCTCTCCACTCCCTCCTTCCAGTTCCATGTCATTTTTGTGACCATCGCTACATTCCTACAATTGCCAGACTTCTTGTTTTTCCTTCTTTCTTGAGACTTGCCCAATACTATGAATATAAAACTTTTTTTGGGGGAGGAGTGGAAGGCAAGAAGTAGGTTCTTGGCCGGCGCCATAGCTCAATAGGCTAATCCTCTGCCTATGGCGCTGGCACACCGGGTTCTAGTCCCGGTCGGGGCACCGGATTCTGTCCTGGTTGCCCCTCTTCCAGGCCAGCTCTCTGCTGTGGCCTGGGAGTGCAGTGGAAGATGGCCCAAGTGCTTGGGCCCTGCACCCCATGGGAGACCAGGAGAAGCACCTGGCTCCTGCCTTCGGATCAGCGTGATGCGCGGCGGCCATTGGAGGGTGAACCAACGGCAAAGGAAGACCTTTCTCTCTGTCTCTCTCTCTCACTGTCCACTCTGCCTGTCCAAAAAAAAAAAAAAAAAAAAAAAAAAAGAAGTAGGTTCTTAATGAAATAAGAAGGACAACAGGCCTTGAAATTCTAGTGGAAACTCCTAGACATAATATTACTAGAGTGGTATCTCTGGACACTCAAACTTGTTATTAAGTATCAAATTAGGGCTAGAATTTTTTCCTGTGATTAAGTTCCTTATCTCCAAATGAGGAAATAGCATTGACCTATCATAGTGAATGTCAGCCATAATGTCTCTGGAGGGTTCCCTGCTGTGATCCTTTGGCATATGCAAGGGGATTTCAATAAGTTTGTGGGAAATAGAATTAAAAGATAAGTTTATTTTGGTACAAAATTTTTGGAAATGATGTGCATGAGGTGTCTTCAAAAAGTTCATGGAAAAGAAAATTATGTAAAAGTGGCAGTGAATGTCAAATGCAGATGTCTTTTTTTTTAGAAAAATGATTTTATTGATTTATTTGAGAGGTAGAGTTAGAGAGAGGGAGAGACAGAGAGAGAGGTCTTCCATCTGCTGGTTAACTCCCCAAATGGCTGCAATGGCCGGAGTTAGGCCAATCTGAAGCCAGGAGCAAGGAGCTTCTTCCAGGTCTCCATGAAGGCATGGGCACAAGCACTTGGGCCATACTCCACTGCTTTCCCATCCATAGCAGAGAAAAATAGGAAGAGGAGCTGCTGGGATAGGAACCAGCGCCCATATGGGATGCTGGTGCTGCAGGCAGAGGCATAGCCTACTACTCCACAGCGCTGGCCCCACAAAACTTATCTTTTTTAAAAAAATTATTCATTTATGGGAGAGGGAGAGGGAGAGGGAAAGGGAAAGGGAGAGGGAGGAAAGGGAGGGAGAATCTTATCCACTGATTCACTCCCCAGATCCCAAATGCCTGTAACAGCTAGGGCTGTGTCAGGCTTACACTAGGCACCAGAAAGTCAATCTGGGTCTCCCATGTGGGTGTCAGGGACCCAACTACCTGAGCCATCATCTTCCCCAGCTGTTGGAGGCATTTGGGGAGTGAACCAGAAGATGGAAGTGCTGCTCCACCTTTCAAATGAAAATAAATAAATAAATAAATATTTCTTAAAAATGATCTCATAATAAATACCCACAGAGATCACATAAACAAGACTAGTGTCTGCTAATACTATCTGAAAGAATTAAAAAGGAGAGAATGATCCAACATGGGAAGCGGGATACACAGCAGACTCATAGAATGGCAGATGTCCTAAACAGCACTCTGGCCTCAGAATCAGCCCTTAAGGCATTCGGATCTGGCTGAAGAGCCCATGAGAGTATTTTAGGCCTGGAAAGCCAAGACACTCTGGCAAAAAACAAACAAACAAACAAAAAACAAACCAACAACAACAACAAAACCAAACCAACAAAAACCAAACAACAACAACAACACCTAAATGAAAGTTCTCTGTGAGTGAGATCCCAGTGGAAAGAATTGGGCCATCAAAGAAGGAAGTACTTTTCTCTGAAGGGAGGAGAGAACTTCCACTTTGACTATGACTTGTCTAAATAAGATCAGAGTTGGCGAACTCAAAAGGCTTCCATAGCCTTGGCAACTCATGACAAGAGCCTAGGGAGATTACTGATGCCATAAACAAGAGTGTCAATTGTTAAGTCAACAGCAGGAGTCACTGTACACTTACTCCCCATGTAGGATCTTTGTCCTTAATGTGTTGTTCAATGTAAATTAATGCTATAACTAGTACTCAAATAGTACCTTACACTTTGTGTTTCTGTGTGGGTGCAAACTGTTGAAGTCTTTACTTAATATATACTAAACTGATCTTATGTATATAAAGAGAATTGAAAATGAATCTTGATGTGAATGAGATGGGAGAGGGAGCGGGAGATGGGAGGGTTGCAGGTGGGAGGGAAGATATGGAGGGGGGGAAGCCACTGTAATCCAAAAGCTGTACTTTGGAAATTTATATTTATTAAATAAAAGTTAAAAAATAATAAAAACAAAAAAATACCCACAGAATATTTTCAAAAAAGTACATGAAATGTTTTAACAAAAATGTTGTTAATTAATGTAAAAACCCAAAGAGATACAGTGGCACTATGCTGCACTAAATTGAATAATGATGTCCTACGGAAAAGAATGAATTGCAATTTAACAGCTAAAATGAGACTGGAAGGAAATAAGAGAAAGGTTTAGGGACAGATTATCCAACATTTGTATTTACCTCAAAGGTAATGCTTCCTTCAAGTAGTAATGGGTTTTACCTATTAGCTAATATAAATTTGAGCTTTTTCTCTGACTCCTAATTACTCATATTCCATCATCAGATATAATTAGTAATTTACTGCACTGCAGTGTGGCATAAAGTGACTGTCCTTACCTGAAGCAGAATGTCACATCCATCCCCAAGCTTCTCTTCCAACACACAGTGGCATAGCCGTTCCTGGTGCATGTTTATGTTGCTGCTATGAAATAGTTGTGTTTACTTGTAAATTGTTTTTATTTCAGAAACAAATATTGTGAAGGAAGGAGATAGTTGATTGTAGAATTTGCTGCTGACTTTTAGCTGTAGCTGCTTATCAGAAAAGGTTGGTGCTATTCCAGCATTCCCTGTAGAATTCTGTAATAGCTGAGTGTCATGCATAACATTTTGCCATTTATCATTATAATGTAATAGAGAGGTACCTTATGGGGATGAGGCTAGAAAGAGCTTTTATATGATTACATCATATGGTGATAGATGTTAACAATTTGTGCTTGTTATGAGAACAGTTTTCTGAAGAGAATTCTTGATAAATTTTTGCAATTGCTGCTCTGTAGATATATATATAAATATAGCAAATATTATATCATAAATATAAATAACAAAGTTAGAAATAGGCAAGAGGGACTTAAAATTTGCCTGGATAAAACAAATTAGAATTTGTGCGTATTTGCTCAGGTCTCATTTTGATTAAAGGACATCAGAGAAGAATGGGAAAAAAAAAGAGAAGTACTCTAGGAAAATATTTACTGGAATTATAATCTATGCCTCTGTGACCTCTGTACTGAATTATTAAAGGATATGCAAGTGGAGACCATAGAGAATATTCCTTAGATATTTGAGTTGGAACTGGAGAAACTGGAGAACTGGAGAAAGACTGAGAATTATTAGAAATCTCATTGTATCTCTATTCTTTTTTTTAAGGGAGAAATTAAAAAAAAATAAATTTACTTTAATTTTGTTTGAAAGGCCTACACAGAGAGAGAAGGAGATAAAGAGAGAAGATACCATCGCTGGTTTACTTTCCAAATGCCTGATACAGTTGAAGCTGGGCAGTTCAAAGCCAGGACGCTAGATGTCAACCCTTGATCTCTCAAGTGAGTGTCAGAGACATAACTACCTGAACCGTCAGCTTCCCCCTCCCAGGGTGTGTGTTAGCAGTAAGCAGAGCCTGGACTCAAATCCAAGTACTCCAGTATGGGATGTTGGTATCTTAAGGGTGTCTTAACTGCTGCACAAAACAGCCACTCCTATGTCTATGTTCTTAAAGGTCAGATGACAGATAAGTACCAGACCTGGTCCTACCCCTGGGAGCTGGTTTTGGAATTGCCGAGTTGAGAATATGTGTACTTCATAAACTAAGATGTCGACTTGTTCCTGACTTCAGTAACTGGGGCTCATTTTACGAAGGAAGAACACAAATGCTTTGCTAGAACCTGCCTGTTACTCTCTTAGGTGCCTCCAAAAAGTGCATGGAAAGTGTGTATTATGAACAAATTATGCATGGATTTTAATTTTTTGCACGGAACTATATCTTTTAATTCCATTTTCCATGAACTTTTTGAATTTCCCTTGCTCAGCTGAAGGGAGGTAAGCAACGTGTGTATATGCCTGTGTGCATTACACATGTGTATTTTACCTGACTGGCTACTATATCAATGTCAGCTAGCAAAAACTTAATGTATGCTTACAGTGTACTTCACATTGTGAATAATACGATGGGAGACCAAGAGGGCATAACACATGACTCCTATGCACTAAATGCTGTATTCAGGATTTGTAACCAGCTCCACCTGATTTCAAATCCTATCTATTATATGCACTACACCACAGAAAAAGCATTTTGCTTACTTTATTTTATTTAATATTTATAATAAGCTGGCAAAATACTTATTGTTTGTGGTTCTCCAGAAACCTCAGCCATTTCTTATTTATTTATTTATTATTTTTTTTTATAGTGAGAGAGAGAGAGAGAGACAAAGGTCTTCCTTCTGTTGGTTCACCCCCCAAATGGCCACTACGGCCGGTGCACTGCGCCGATCCAAAGCCAGGGGCCGGGTGCTTCCTCCTGGTCTCCAATGAGGGTGCAGGGCCCAAGGACTCGGGCCATCCTCCACTGCCCTCCTGGACCACAACAGAGAGCTGGACTGGAAGAGGAGCAACCGGACAGAACTGGCGCCCCAACTGGGACTAGAACCCAGGGTGCCGGTGCCGCAGGTGGAGGATTAGCCTAGTGAACTGCAGCGCCAGTCAAACCTCAGTCATTTCAACATAAGAAGCCAAGTTAGGAATAAAAGAAATGGGAAAACGTTTTATACAATCAAAGGAACAGCGCCAATGACCCTGTGTATGCAGGTTCTTGCGTGTACAGTTAGCTTGTTGTAATTTTATATATGAGTAAACAGAGGACTAGAGGAGGCAAATAGTCTTGCTAAGTTTGTGCTGCTGAAATAGCATATGTAGAACTCATATTTAAATCTCACATTGTTGATTTTTCTCTATCTCATGCTGCCTTCCCCTAGGCTGGGGATTTCAGTTGGTAGTAGCATATAGGATTTTTGTTTTCAACAATTAAAAAATGAAAAAAAAATTTGAAAGGCATACACACACATGTACACATACACACAGAGGAATAGAGATGGGGAGAGAGTGAGAGGGAGAGAAAGGGAGAGAGAGAAAGAGAGATCTTTCATAGTCTGGTTTGCTCCCCCAAATGCCTGTAACAGCCTGGGCTGAGTCAGGCTGAAGCCAGGAACCTGGGACCCAATTCCAGTCTCCCACATGGTAGGCAGGGTCTGAATTACTTGGATATGGGTGTGAATTAGCAGGAAGCTAGAATTGGAAGTGGAATTGGAAGTGGAATCAGCGTTGAACCCAGATGCTCTGATACGGGATGCACCCTAAATTGGGCCTCTCTGCTGTGCCAATACCTGCCCCCAGGACTTTTATAGGCAGAGAAAAGGTTTGATAACTTTCACATGTAGGTTTGCCAACCACCTCCCTATTAAGGTGTCACTAGAGAGATGTACATCATGACTCTAAACAAGACCAGGCCTCCTTAGAAGGTTTTGCTTATTTTTGTCACTTTAACATACTTTAGTTGAAAGAATAAATGCTATCTCAATGATAGCCTGATCCATATTCTTTCTTTTTAAATGATTTATTTTAAGTGTTTGAAAGGCAGGGTTACAGAGAGAGCACATGCAAGAGAGAGATCTTCATCCACTGGTTCACACCCCAAATGTCTGCAACAGCTGGGGCAGGGCCTGACAGGAGCCAGGAGCCTGGAGCTGGGAGCTTCATTCAGGTCTCCCACGTGGGTGCTAGAGTTCAAACACTTGGGGCATCTTTTGCTGCCTTTCCAGGCACGTTAGCAGGGAGCTGGATTGGAAGTAGAGCAGCTGGGACTTGAACTGGCTGGCACCTGTATGGTATGCTAGCAGTAATAGATGGTGGCTTTATTTACTATGCCACAATGCTGGGCCTTGATCCAGATTCTTAAATGAGCCCTTAAGAGACTTTTGCATATACCAAACAATGTTCATTTTCAAAGAGAATAAACTGTATTACCCCAGCGTTCTTTCGACAAATGCTAGGTGATACTAATTTTAAGACTAATGGTGAAGGAGAAAATCTCGGTTCAGACTCACAGTAGAGCATTCAATGCACGTGGGAATAGGTGCCCTTCTCCCATCTGCTTTGGAGGGTGCGGAAGCCGGAGGCTGTCAGTAAGCACCTTCACATGACTCCGACTTCGTCATTTATGGGGCTCGCTGCTCCTCACCAGATGGGCATTTATGAGCCAGAGTACAGCGGTTGCTCTTTGTAGATAGCTTACCTACATCCTTTTAATTGTAACTCAACTCTGGAAGTACCAGGAAAATGAAATGCTTGCTGTAATAATTAGTTTGAAAAGTTTAAATATCACCCATTGTGTGCATGTTATATTTTGAGATTTAAAAAAAAATTAATCTAAAAGGTTGGAAAAAAAGTAGTGACAGCATTCTTTTCCAAGAAACATCAGGTTTTCCATGGTTAATTAGTTAATACTGTACTTGTAAAGCACTTAGAAGATGAAAAGCACCATGTAATTAAGTGTCGCCTCACTTATCTGCACAGATAGACTTTAATCACATTATAAGGTCAGAGACTATCTATTTTGCTGCACTGGAAAAAGAATCCCTGCCGCCACCCTTCCCCCCCGAATGTAGATACTTCTTTAGAAGAAAATATGGGGAGAAATTATATTCCCTGGGCTTCTTTCAATGTTTCTTGCCTTTAAACCAAAAGAGACTTTTGTAGTTCCTGTGGGCTTTGTAATTTATGGTTACAGGTTAATAGTGGTTGGGGGAAAAGTTGGGGTCTGGCAAGGCCATGAGATGTAAATGAGCCTGTATAAACCTGAGGACTCGACATCTTGTCCAGCTATTCTCCAGTGTCTACCGACCCCTAACACAAAACATGATTTGAACCAAGACTTCTACTCAGACTCTTGCCCCTAATTTTATTATTTTTTAAAAAAATTATTTTCAATTTATTGCAAAGGCAGAGGGACAGAGAGATATTTCACCCACTGGTTCACTCCTCAAATGTTCACAACAGCTAGAGGCGGGGCCAGGTTGAAGCCAAAAGCCAGAAACTCCATCTGGTACTCTCAAGTGGCTTTCAGGGACCCAAGCACTTGAGCCATCATCATTTGCTGCCTCCCAGGACCACTGGCAGGAAGCTGTAATGGAAGGGGTGTAGCCAGCACTCAAACCAGGGACTCCAAAATGGGATGCAGGCATTCAGAGAAGCAACTTATCTGCTAGGCCAAATGCCTGGCTCCTCCCTCCTCTGACAATTTTATTCTGATTTAAATACTGGCATTCTTTTTACCTTGAGAGTTTCAATTTGCAGTTATCCTTTCTCCTTCTCGCCTTTGTTGTCTAGCCAGTTATTACATCCTAGACTTAATGGATTTGTCTCTTCTTTTCCCAACCCCAGCTGCAGTTTTGGTTTAGGTTTTCTGGTCAAATGCCTTTTTTTGTTTCTTCCCTTTTTTTCTATTAGCACATTTTGACATTTTGAGAGATCTTGAGCATCTCAGATGAAAGCTTTTTTTTTTCTTTGAACATGGAATTACATTTCAACCATGAACTATTGCCTCCTATACTGTGAATAGCATTTGATGCTAACACCTTAAGATTCTACCATTAGTGGAAGTTCTGCTCCAGAAATTTCTAAAGATTTGTGTGAAGAGATAATTAAGTAGATTTTTAAGTTAGTGAATTATTTATTTTGCAATTAATTAAGGTTGGCATATTCTTTAAAATTTTATACTGAAGACTCATATTTTAAAAATATTTATAAAATTCTGAGTAGCTTTTTATTTATAATACTAATATCCAAAAACCTAAGGAGAAAAAAATTAATGAACTAATATTCATAAAGAGTTCCAACTCCAGGTCTCATGCCTGTTGCCTTTAGAGTATGGTGATTTCTCCATTTTCCATTCTTTCTTTTTATTTTATTTATTTATTTATTTATTTTTGACAGGCAGAGTGGACAGTGATAGAGAGAGACAGAGAGAAAGGTCTTCCTTTTGCCGTTGGTTCACCCTCCAATGGCCGCCCCGGCCGGCGCACCGCACTGATCCGAAGGCAGGACCCAGGTGCTTCTCCTGGTCTCCCATGCAGGTGCAGGGCCCAAGGACCTGGGCCATCCTCCACTGCACTCCCGGGCCACAGCAGAGAGCTGGCCTGGAAGAGGGGCAACCGGGACAGAATCCGGCACCCCGACCGGGACTAGAACCTGGTGTGCTGGCGCCGCAAGGCGGAGGATTAGCCTGTTGAGCCACGGCGCCGGCCCATTCTTTCATTCTTAATAAGCTATGATCTTTGTAAGATATTTAGCCTGCAATTCAAACAGCTAGACTTTACCAACAGACACATCCAATTAATACAGAGTTGAGCTTTTTCTTTTTTTTTTTTTTCTGAATTTTTTTAAAAGCAAATCAGTGGGGCATTTAGTCTAATGATTAAGATACTTGGGTCCCACACTGGAGCACCTGGGGTTGCTTCCTGGCTTTGGCTCCTGCTAATGCAGACCCTGACTGCAGCCTCCTGCTAATGCAGACCCTGAGAGGCTCAAGTAGTTGCATTCCTGCCACCCTTGTGGGAAACCTGGGCTGTGTTTCCAGTTCCTGACCTGGACTCTGGCCCAGTGCCGGGTATTTCTGGCATTTGGGAGTGAATCAGTGGATGGGAGCTTGTTCTCTGTGTCTCTCCTTTTCACTCTCTTTTTCTCAAATAGATAAAAGCTTTAAAAATGAAACTAAATCAAAAGTAGAGCTTTTAATTAAAAACAGCAGCATATGCCACATTAAAGAATAGTATATTCTTTTTTAAAAAGATTTATTTATTTATTTGAAAGTCAGAGTTATACAGAAAGAGGAAAGGCAGAGAGAGAGAGAGAGGTCTTCCATCCGATGGTTCACTCCCCAACTGGCTGCAACAGCTGGAGCTGTGCTGATCCGAAGCCAGGAGCCAGGAGCTTCTTTGAGGTCTCCCACACAGGAGCAGGGGCCCAAGGACTTGGGCCATCTTCTACTTCTTTCCTAGGCCACAGCAGAGAGCTGGATCAGAAGTGGAACAGCCGTGTCTCGAACTGGTGCCCATATGGGATGCTGGCGCTTCTGGCAGGGGCATTATGCGTCACAGCACTGGCCCCAAGAATAGTATATTCTTAAAGAGACAAAAACTTAGGCATATTTTATTATTTGATGCTTTATTTTAAAATTCTTTTTTGCTTTATACCTTTAAAAAGAAACATACTCAGTTATATTATTAATTCAGTATCAAAATTAGCTTGTTTGAAATTTTTTATTGTGGCAAAATCATAATAAAAATAAAGACCATAAAATGCATGTAAAATGAATCACACGCACAAAATTAACATTTTAACTATCTTAGGTCATCAGTTCTGTGACATTAAGTACATTGGACGTAGAACATTCCCCCGAACTGGATCTGTGTGCCTGACATGCAGAAAACCATGGGGGTGGTGGAAGAAAGAAGTGCTTATTGCAAAGCACAGAGCAAAGAGCCTGGCAGCTGCCCCTTAATTTCCAGGCTCCCCAAGGAGGGTTATAGAGGTGAAGATTCATGTGGATTGGAGTTGGAACGAGAGAAGCATGCTCATGCATGTCCAGTCCAGGATCCTGGTTGGTCAGTGGTGCCTGTGGCCTTCCTTGATTGGTTGGTGATATGTTATTCTTTATGATGGAAAAGTGGACTATATGCAGATGGTACATATTCTCTGCCCCGGGCCTGGAATTCCTGGAAAAAAAAATCCCTTGAGATCAGACCAACCATCAAGATGTTATCTATTGGAGAAAGAGATAAGAATTTAAAATAGAGGCATAACTACAGTGTACAAGAGAAAGCAGGATTTATTTAAAGCAAGAAAGTAACGTATATATTCATGCATGAGTGTGGGCCATCCCACATGGAGATAAACCTGCCATGAATGGTCCAAAGAGTTGCCTATGAGGAAAGAGTATGGGGACAGGCCAGAGAAGGATCAACAAGGGCAAGAAGCCAGAATGCAAAAAAGACTACTCACGTGTAACCGTCCCCTTTATAGGGTAGCGGGATGGCCCTCTAATTGAATATAGAAATGGGGTAGAGTTTTGGTAAGGTTTGTGTGAGTCTCTCTGAGAGTTTCAATGTGCCTCCACATGGAGTTTACTTCCATATGGCCATCATGGCATCTCCTTCATCCTAGTCCTAAATGAGACACAGGTGCATTATGGAAAGTGAGTGTACTGGATTGACAGGTAAGGTGGTGGAGGGACAGTACAGAACTGTGCAGAAACTGTGAGAAATCTTCTAGCTTATTTATTCCTACCAAATCTTCCTGCCCATTTCCCCCATATCAACATCATGCTTCAACATTTCCCTCCTTTTTAAGGCTGAATAATATTCCATCATAAGTGTACATGTTTAACGTTCATTCATCAGTCAATGGTTACTTGTTTTTGGGGCATTGTGAAATCACTCAGTTCTTTTGAGTGTATTCCCAGAAGTGGAACTGCTATATCATATGGTAATTCTATGTTTAATTTTTTGAGGAATTTCTATGTTGGTTTCTGCAGCAGCTACTAGTAAGGCACATAGATTTAAGATTTTTCTTATCTGACAACACTTGTTACTTTCTCATTTAAATGATGACAATCATAAGTGTGGTGTCATGATTTTACTTTATGTCTCCCTAATGACTAGTGATGTTTAACATATTAATTGTTTGCAATCATATTTGAAATTAATATTTTTTCTCCCTCCTTCATTTCCTCTTCTCTTCTTCGTCCTTCATCACAATAATCATATTAATAAATGTATTGAGTGTCATAGTGTATTAGATGCTGGAAATACAAGGAACTAGGGGATGTATCTAGTTTGCTTTATCTTTTCTGTAATTGGTCAACATTTCAATTCATAAAATAGAATGAGTGCTATGCTGGACATGATAAAACAGTTGGTTTTTGAAACATTGGAATCAGAAAGTACAATAAAATAGATTAATTAACATCAGGTTTTTACAGGTGACTTTTTATAAAATATTGATTTTATTTATTTGACAGGCAGAGTGACAAAGAAGAGAGACAGATCTTTCATCTATTGGTTCACTTCCTAAATGGCTGCAACAACCAGGAACTTATGTGGGTAGCAGAGGCCATCTGCTGCTGCTTTCCTAGGCACATTAACAGGGAGATGGGTTGGACAAATTGGGACTCAAACCAGCCCTCTGACATGGGATGCTGGCTTTGTGCGTAATGACTTAATCCACTGCTCTACATTGCTGGTCTGCAGGCCACATTTCTTGTATGGGTTAAAGAAGAGGGGCTGTCCTTGTTGTGTTGACATAGTTGTGTTCCTTCTGATTTATTAATGTGAATCTTCTGATTTCAGGAAAAAAATGATCTATGCAAGCATCTACTTGCTTCCTTATTGTTTCAGTTTGATCATGTGGTGTTTTCCACAATTTATTCCATTTTGGTTTAGTCTGATCTGCTGGGCATAGTGTAGGAGGCTAGTTCAAAACAATGGCCTCCCATAAATTTTAACAAGTGAAACAGAAAGAATGGTGAATAAACAGATAGCCACAACAGTACTACAGAACAATCCCCAAAACTAGTTGGAGGAGTTGCTTTAGAAGCCCCAAACCTGGGTCTGATCACCCTACGCACAAAAAGCCAATTACTGATGGTGGAAGAAAGGAGGCTGTTATTGCTAAGTGTGGGGCAAGGATCTGGGCAGCTATCACTTAATCCCTGGCCTCCCCAAGAGGTTAGGAGTGAAGGTTCTTATAGACGGAAGTTGGGACGGAGAGGTGTGTGTTCAGCTCATGTCCAAGTTCCTGGTTGGTCAGTGGTGCTCATGATCTTCCTTTGATTGGTCAGCGATTCTGTGCTCTTCAGAGCATTTTTATGATGGTCAAGTACACTTCAGTTAGTCTGGGGCTCCACGCAGGTGGTAGCTGCTTCCTATCCTGGGCTAGCATTCTCCTGAAGCCAGACCACATGAGTTGACACTGACCAATGTTAATTACTGGAGAGTTTTCCCCTGGGCCAACTGAACTCATTTTGACAAGTTACTAGTTCCTAAAGGAAGGGCAAAGGTTCTTTGAGCTAAGGATGGGAGGCTGGGTCTCTCTGATGTCTTGCTTCTGCTTTAGGAACACTTGTATAGGTTTTGGTTTCACCAGCAACCTTCTCTTGTCTTACTGTCTCCCTGTCACATCTGCTTTTTGAACAACAACCTAGAATACTTAATCAATCTGTTATTGCTTTTGTAAGTTCTCTGCTCGAATGACCCGCAGAATGTGTGCTGCAGCCTACTGACTGCATGATTATCATTTAATTTATCAGCAGGTGTTATGTTTTCCAGCAAAGTCTTGCAGTTTTCCCTTTTATGTTTTCCACAGTTTAAATGTTTTTATTGTGCTCTATCCTAAACATAGATCACAGACTCTTAAATGTTGGGGATTTCTTATGATCTCTAGTCAACCTTGAATCCCCTGGATATTTATTTATTTATTTTACAATATCATGGAATTGTTAGTGAGAGGGGCCAAAGAACAAAAATGAGAAGTTTATGAGGTTGAATGAGGGGTGAAACATAGAAGTATGCCTTGGAAGCAGCCCAGCATTTACACATGAAGTGTCCTGCCTATGTCTCACAGCCTTGTAGCTATGTCCTGGCCTTTCCCCTCAGGGCAACCTTCCCATCTTTGAGTGTGGGGGAAGCAGCTAATAGGCCCAATAACACTGTTGATAAAGTCCTGGGAGGAATTCCACAGATTCCATGCCCAGAAAGCCCTCCACCCAGTAATATCCCATAAGAAGAGGGAGTGGAGAGCAGAAAGGTGGGCCCAAACCTATAAAACCCCAGTCAGAATGCAGATGGGGCTGTCAGTTCTTTGCCACTTCCCTTTTGATCCAGCTCCATGCTAATGGCCTGGGAAAAGCAGCAGAAGATGGCACAAGTGCTTAGGCCCCGCCACCCACCTGGGAGACCTGAATGAGGCTCCTGGCTCCGGCTTTGGCCTGGCCCATCCCCAACCATCTGGGGAATATACCTGCCTATGGAAGTTCTCTATCTCTCCCTTTGTAGCTCTGGCTTTCAAGTAAATGAATGACTAAATCTGCTAAAGAACATTTACTTACTTATTTATTTATGTATTTGAGAGACAGTGGGTGAAAGGGAAGCAGGAATGGAGGTAGGAAGAGAGAGAAAGAAAGAGAAGTATTTGTGATGTGGGCCTGAGCATCTTAATTTTCATTCCAGGTTCTGGTCTCACACAAAGATAAGAATTCAAAGTGGGGTCAGGGCTGTGGGTTAAGCCACATATAATGCTGACATCCCATATGGGTGCTGGTTCAAGTCCTGGCTTTTCTACTTCCAATCCAGTTCCCTGCTGTGGCCTGGGAAAGCAGTGAAAGATGGCCCAAGTCCTTGGGCCCCATGTGGGAGATCTGGAAGAAGCTCCTGGCTCCTGGCTCCTGGCTTTGGCTTGGCACAGCCCTGACTGTTACAGCCATCTGGGGAGTGAACCAGTGGATAGCAGAAGTCTCCTCCTTCCCTCCCCTCCCCTCCCCTCCCCTCCCCTCCCCTCCCCTCCCCTCCCCTCCCCTCCCCTCTCTCCTCTCCTCTCCCCTCCCCTCTCCTTTTTTCTTTTTTTTTCCTTCCTTCCTCCCTCCCTCCACCTTCCCTTCTTCCCTCCCCTCCCCTCCCTTCCCCTCCCCTCCCTTCCTTCCCCTCCCCTCCCCTCCCCTCTCCTTTTTTCTTTCTTTTTTCCTTCCTTCCTCCCTCCCTCCACCTTCCCTTCTTCCCTCCCCTCCCCTCCCTTCCCCTCCCCTCCCTTCCTTCCCCTCCCCTCCCTTCCCTTCCCTTCCCTTCCCCCCTCTCTCCTTCTTTCCCTCCCTCCCTGTAACTCTGCTTTCCAAAGAAATAAAATAAATCTTTTAAAAAAAAAAAGAATTCAAAGTGTAAGCATCCACATAGGTGCACAAAAATGAGAACAAGGTTTATTTATTTTTAGATAAATCTTTTATTTATTTTTTTTTCAGGCAGAGTGGATAGTGAGAGAGAGAGACAGAGAGAAAGGTCTTCCTTTGCCATTGGTTCACCCTCCAATGGCCGCCACGGCTGGCGCTCTGCGCTGATCCGAAGGCAGGAGCCAGGTGCTTCTCCTGGTCTCCCATAGGGTGCAGGGCCCAAGCACTTGGGCCATCCTCCACTGCACTCCAGGGCCACAGCAGAGAGCTGGCCTGGAAGAGGGGCAACGGGGAAAGAATCCGGCTCCGCGACCGGGACTAGAACCTGGTGTGCCGGCGCCGCTAGGTGGAGGATTAGCCTGTTGAGCCGCGGCGCCGGCCAAGGTTTATTTAATAGCAAGAGAGAACACATACATTCATTCACACATGACTGTGGTCACCCCACATGAAGAAACAGCCATTATGCGTGTGCCAGAGGGTTGCCCAAAAGAGAGGGAGGAAAAAGCCTGAATAGCACCCCAACCATGCTTGGGGCAAAAAGAGAACTCTCCCCCATTATCAGCCTCTTTTATGAGGTTGGATGTGATGCCTTAACATGCATGAGGCCTTCTGGGAATTTTATGGCACCTCCACATGGAGTTTAATATCCATATGATCATGGGGGCCAGTGCCATGGCTCACTTGGCTAATCCTCCACCTTCGGTGCTGGCATTCCATATGGGCGCTGGATTCTTGTCCCAACTGCTCCTCTTCCAGTCCAGCTCTCTGCTGTGGCCCGGGGGGGTGGGTAGTGGAGAATGGCCCAAGTGCTTGGGCACCTGCACCCGCATGGAAGACCAGGAAGAAGCACCTGGCTCCTGGCTTCGGATTGGCGCAGCGCTGACCATAGTGGCCATTTGGGGGGTGAACCAACGGAAGGAAGACCTTTCTCTTTGTCTCTTTCTCTCTCTCACTAACTCTACCTGTCAAATTAAAAAAAAATCCATATGATCATGGTACCTCCCCTTCTTGGTCCCAGATGGGACACAGTGGAATCCTGGGAAGGTGGACATTTTTGATTGACAGGTAGAGACTATAATGCAAAGTCTCAAAGATTCCAGCTCACTTAGCCCTACTTATGCTTGCCCTTTCACACTACATCACTCCCATCTGTTGGTTCATTACCCAAATGCCCACAATGTTCCAATAGGAGCTGAAGTCTGAGCGGAAAGCAGAGCCTGAATAAGGAAGTCTATCCACCTTTCACATTGGTGGCAGAGCCCAATTACCTGAGCCTTCAGGGTCTACATTAGCAAGAAGTTGAAGTTGGGTGTCAGAGCTGGAGATTGAAATCAAGTACTCTGATTTGGGATGTAAGCATCCTAACCAGTGTCTTAACTGCTAGGCCAGATGCCTACCCCTCTCCTTATTTTTAATAATTCAATACCTTTTTTTCATTTCTTCACTTCTGCTTTGGGAACCTCTAAAACTTGGATTTGCTCACCTGTTAGGCAGCAAGCCAATCACTGATATTGGGGTGGTGGAAGAAAGTAGATATTTATTTGCAAAGCACAGAGCAAGGGGTAGGCAGCTATCAGCCAATTCTGGGCTCCCTGAGGCATTAGGATTAAGGTTTTTATGTATTAAATTTGGGGTTGACAGATGTATGTTCAGCTCATGTGCAGGTCCCTGATTGGTCTACAGTGCTCATGCTCCTCCTTTGATTGGTCAGCGACATCTTGTTCTTTTGGAAATTTTTGATGATAGCAAAAGGATTTTAGTCTGTTAGGTGGTGGCTACTGCTTGCCAAGGGCCTGGGGTTCTTGGAAATACCCTCAAGACCAGAGTACGATATAAATGACCTTGATCTTGTGATCAGGACCCCGCAGGGCCAATTGCACTGCTTCTTGACTTAGTGAGTGATCTGCAATCATAAAGGCCAGCAAAGGAAACTTTAGGCTAAGGGAGGGAGGCTCAGAGACCATGGAAGACTAGGACTGCATAAAATCTAGCATCTGTATCAAAGACACTACAGAGGGGCTCAGTTTCAAGAATGTTGTCGAAATAAGTTTATGTGTATGAATTGTTGTAGGAGTAAAGTTATAGTATAGGAAGTCAGCTGCATTAATGAGGATATGTGTGATATCAATACGGTACAAATTCATATGTGCTAAGAGGATGTCATCAATTGTTGACTAAAAATATTGAGGAGTGGTCGGCACTATGGTGTAGTGGGCTAAGCTTCTGCTGTGGTGCCAGCATCCCATATAGGCACCGGTTCTAGTACTGGCTGCTCCTCTTCTGATTATCTCCCTGCTTATGGTCTGGGAAAGCAGTGGAAGCTGGCCCAAGTGCTTGGGCCTCTGCACCCACGTGGGAGACCTGGAACAAATTCCTGGCTCCTGGCTTTAGACTGACTCAGCTCCAGCCATTACAGCCATTTGGGGAGTGAACCAGCAGAGAGAAGACCTTTCTCTCTGTCTCTTCATCTCTCTATTTGTAACTCTACCTCTCAAATAAATAATATCTTTAAAAAATATTGAGGACTGGTATTTGCTGCTGTAGTAAAGGAAGATTCTCCTTTTCCCTCTTAGGTTGTTTTGCTGGGTCTGTAAATTAAACCCACAGTAGGGAGATTAGCAGGAGGAAAGGAACACGAATTTACTTGATGTTAAAAGTTTTTCACAGCACAGGGAATAGAGGTGGAGCTTCTTAGAAGGGAGAGGAAATCCGTAAAGCAGCAGTCATGCTTGGAGCTTTTACAGAGCTCAGATGAAAGAGGACAGATTTAAAGAGAAGTGAGGAGACGAAGGAAGGGACTGTGCTTCCAGGGGAAGCAGATTGGAGGAAGGTCAGTATATGGCTGACAAGGGGAGCACAATTTCTTAGTGCATGTCTGTGGTGCTAAGGTTGTTATCCCTTCTTGTAGAGGGAGGTATTTATGTTTCGAGAAGACAGGGGGACAACAGAATTCATTCTGTGCCTACTTTTACTTTAAAAGCCTTCATCTGGAACTAATCCTTAAACCAGCATGGCATATTTTGGGGGTGGTATACAAGGAACTACAGTGCCACAAACAGAATTCTGTGGTATCATGTACCTATTATCCATTTAGGCAGGGGTGCTCAGAGCACCCAACAAGTGGGGAACATGGGTTCCTGGCACACCTCCATGCTGGGTGAGGACCTGACCACCCAATGTACTCCACTCATTGTAGGAGAGAAAGTTTTCTTTTTATTTATTTATTTGAAAGGCAGAGTTACACAGGGAGAGGGAGAAAGGGGGGTGGGGAGAGGTAATCTTGCATCCTCTGGTTCACTCCCCTAATGGCTATAACAAGCCAGGACTGGGCCATGTGGAAGTCAGGCGCCTGGAACTCTAGCCAGTGCTCCCAAGTGGGTGGCAGGGATCCTAGCACTTAGGCCATCTTCCACTGCTTTCCCAGGTGCCTTAGGAGGGAGCTGAATTGGAAGTGGAACAGCTGTGACTTGAACTGGTGCCCATATGGGATTCCTAGTGTTACAGGTGATAGCTTAACAGGCTGCTCCACCATTCTGGCCCCAGGATATAAAGTTTTTTTTTTTTTTTTCACATTTCCAGTTTTAATTGGGAAAACAAAACACATACATACATTTAGAGGGAAAAGGGGTTGATTTACCAATATCCATTTGCAAGTGTTGATGACTGGTTCTATAATTCAGATTTTTCTACTCCAATCCTAAGTTCCAAAGTTTATTCTAATTTTTCTGTACATTTACCTGTTTGAACAACATCAACATTAAATGACTAAAACAAGATGGTCTAGAAAATTCTTTGTATAGATTTCTGGCTGGAATATATCATTTCTAAAGCTAATTCTCCAATATACTGAAATTCCCTCTCTGCACTGTATTTAACTGTGTACACCTTTTCTTTACTATTCATATATGTAGTCATAAAACATTAAAATAAGGCTACTGCTTAATGTACCAAAACCCATGTTCACAAGACAATATAATAATTGTCTTCCAGAGATGAAAAAAACTGCACTAATTATGTTTAAAAGGCATGTTTTATTCCTCTTGTATATATTTTGGACAAAAAGATTTATCCGCTAATTATGTTCCTTCACACATCATATTTACTGGGTTTACCACCACAGTTTTAGTGCAACAAGATATCTTTGCAAAGCCACTCTACAGTAATTATGGCAAGGCTCATTAAAATGCAGAGGTAAATATTCCGTTTGTATAGAAACTTAGAAAATAACGTTTTGAAAAAGAAAGATGTTCCATTAGGCTGAATTTTTTTTGATGCTAAAAATATTTAGAAACATTTCTTGAATTAATTTTATAGTCAATTTTGATGCAGTATCATTTAGTGGTAATAGACTTTGAGAGGCATATGTTTAACAAACATACTTGAGAGTATAGTTTAGGTTAACATTTAATACACATTGCCAAGGTAGTTTCCTTTTTTTTAAATTTTTGTACCAAAAACTCATAATTTAACATTGACATTTCTTCTATCTGTGTGCCTCATATTAACAAAATACTCTGCATTAAATTTTTTTTAAAGATTTACTTATTTTACTTGAAAGTCACAGTAACACAGAGAGAAGGAAACTCCCCAGTTGGCTGCAATGGTTGGAGCTGCACTGATCCAAAGCCAGGGGCCAGGAGCTTCTTCTGGGTCTCCCACACGGGTGCAGGGGCCCAAGGACTTGGACCATCTTCTACTGCTTTCCCAGGCCATAGCAGAGAGCTGGATTGGAAATGGAGCAGCCAGGTCTTGAACCTGCGCCCGAATGGGATGCTGGCATTGCAGGCGGTGGCTTTACCCGCTATGCCAGGGCACCCGCCCCATGCATTGCAATTTAAATCTCAAGACAGTATTACAGCACTGAAAAAAATTGTAAAGCAGCTCAGAGACACTGAATCTAGCTTTACATTTTCATATGTCAGAATAGAATATAAAAAGCTTGAAAATCAACTTGAAAAAGCTTATTCTTCCTCAAGAAAAAGTATGAACAATCTGAAAATGATCAACTAGTATGAATGAAACACTGTACATAGTTAAGTCACATTTAGCGGTTGCTAAGCATACCACTCTCTCCTGGAAATTATAGGACCATCTACATGTGAAACTAAGTCATCTTCATTTTTGTCATAATGTTCATCACTGACAAATTTCATTCCCATTTTTAGATCTTTGTAATAATCCATTAGTCTTTCAAACCTATTGAGATTTTCTATATTTTTCCACTGGGTCTTTTTAGGATAGAGCAACTTCAAAGATGTTTTCACCTTCAATTTCTTTGGCCATCTCCAACCTGAATGGATAGAATATAACTCTATAATAATAATACAGGGTTAAGTTGCTGCCTCTGATGCTGGCATCCCAAATGAATGCTGGATCAAGTCTTGGCTGCTTCACTTTCAAACCAGCTTCCTGCTCACGTTATTGGGAAAGCAGCAGAAAATGGCCCAAATTCTTGGACCCCTGCCACCCACGTGGGAGACCCAGATGGAGTTCCTGGCTCCTGGTTTTGGCCTGGCCCAACTCCAAAAGTCTTGTCCATTTGGGGAGAGTGAACCAATGGTTGGAAGATCTCTTTCTCTATTTCCCCCTCCCCATTCTGCCTTTCAAATAAACAAAATAAATTTAAAAAATGATGTCGAGTTATTTAAGAACAAGATGAAAAGACAATGCCGTTTCTTTTTGTTCTCCCCATGTCCTTCTTTTTGTTTTTCGGAATAGAGATGGGATGTGACAAGCCGCAGCCCCACCCACCAAGAAGTGGGCTGAAAGATAACAGGCAAAAGACTGAATCAGCTAAATCCAAGATGGTGCCTAACATAACCTCAAGGAGACTTGAGCTCTCATTATGCCCTGATCATAATTCAGTAACATAAAGTAACTTTTCCTCATGCCCTGACAATCTACAATTGCCATGACAACCCATAGAAGTGTCCATACGGGGGAAGAAAAGAGGTGGACCTCTAATTCCTGGAAGTTGTTGCTTCTTTCTCAGAAAGACCGAGATATTAGTGTACATTTCCTGGGCCCTATGAAAGTAGAACCCCAACGACACACTGGCTTCTCAGTCTGTAGAGTAGCCTGCTGTTGCCAATTTTTAAATAAAACTCTCTTTGCTTTTACTTTGCTGGTCCCTGGGCTGATTTCTAGTTCTTGAAGACAAGGGCCCCCTGAGTCTATGGACGAGGGGCATGTAGGGTTTCCCAGCTGCCCCTTAACGCTTCTGTTGATGGTTTCTAAGTAAGACTGGGGAAAAACTGTGGTAGAATAAATGATATTTCCACTTTTGAAATGTAAACCAGAAACTCTTAGTGGCCCATGCTCCTCTTTACCATTTTGTGGTAATTAAATGAACTGAACACAAGCTACAACAGTAGGAGCACACCGTTTTCCTCAAATTCTTAATCTGGACCACTTCTCGGGAAGTAAAATTTTCGGTCTCTTTAGACTCGTTTGTACTGTTGGCTCATACTGATTTTTATCCTTAAGCAAACAATGGGAAATTTTCATAAGATATGTGTTCAAAGTAGACATCTTCATATTACATTTGCATTCAGGCAGGCATTGTGGTGTAGTGGGTAAAGATGCCACCTATGATGCTGGTATTCCATATGGGCATTGGTTTGTGTCCCAGTTGATCCACTTCTGATCCCACTCCCTGTTAATGGCCTGGGAAAGCAGCAGAAGATGGCCCAAGTGTTTGGGCCTGTACCACCCATGTGGGAGATCTTGATGAGGCTCCTGGCTTTGGCCATCTGCAGAGTGAACCAGCAGATGGAAGATAGCTCACTCACTCGCTCTCTAATGCTTTTCTTTTCTTTTTTTTAAAGATTTATTTATTTCTTTGAAAATCAGAGTTACAGAGAGAGGAGAGGTAGAGAGAGAGAGAGAGGTCTTCCATCCAATGGTTTACTCCCCAGTTGGCTGTAACGGCTGGCTCTGCGCCAATCTGAAGCCAGGAGCCAGGAGCTTCTTCCGGGTCTCCCATGTGGGTGCAGGGGCCCAAGGACTTGGGCCATCCTCTGCCACTTTCCCGGGCCATAGCAGAGAGCTGGATTGGAAGTAGAGCAGCTGGGTCTTGAACCAGCACCCATATGGGATGGCAGCACTTCAGGCCAGGGCGTTAACCCGCTGCACCACAGTGCTGGCCCCAACACTTTAAAAAAAAAAAAAACCCTCCCAAGAGTCTAAGATGGTTGAACAGGGAAAAGACATGCTGTTTTTGACCAGGAGAATACAGCAAAAGAGAAACAGAACAGAAGACATACATTCCCAGGGGAGAGTTGGAGAGAAGTTTGCAGTGGAAATTCTACAGAAGGAAGAGAGAATGCCATGGAGCAGTGTGGAAGGGGCAGACGATGAGCAATGAGTGTGGACAACATGCACGACCTCAGCTGGGAGCTGGAGGAGATGCCAGCTTTGGAGAGCGAGGTGAGAGCAGACTGCGGCCCACCATGCCACTGGTGTTATTGCCTGAGGGAGATCCTTGTGGACCACAGTGTCTTTGGGTCCTGCCTAGAGCCCTAGTGGGTGGTCATCAAAGAAGGATGTACTTTTCTCTGAAGGGAGGAGAGAACTTCCAATTTGCTTATGGCCTTGTCTAAGTATTGAAGGAGTTTGTGGATTCAAAAGGCTTCCATAGCTTAGACAGCTCAAGTGCCTCAGGCGATCACTGATGTGATACATAAGAGTGTTAATTGTTAAATCAACAACAGGAGTCACCGTGCACTAACTTCCCAGGCAGGACCTCTGTCCTCAAAGAGTTGTAGTATGAGAATTAATAGTAAAACTTGCTGGTGCCGCGGCTCACTAGGCTAACCCTCCGCTTTGCGGCGCTGGCACACCGGGTTCTAGTCCTGGTCAGGGCGCCGGATTCTGTCCCGGTTGCCCCTCTTCCAGGCCAGCTCTCTGCTGTGGCTAGGGAGTGCAGTGGAGGATGGCCCAAGTCCTTGGGCCCTGCACCCCATGGGAGACCAGGATAAGTACCTGGCTCCTGCCATCGGATCAGCGTGGTGCACCGGCCGCAGCGCGCTGGCCTTGGCGGCCATTGGAGGGTGAACCAACTGCAAAGGAAGACCTTTCTCTCTGTCTCTCTCTCTCACTGTCCACTCTGCCTTTCAAAAAAAAAAAAAATAGTAAACTTGTTCTCAAAGATTTATTTCATTTTAGTGTATTAAGTGGAGGATATTCTTGTGTCTCCTAAGTTTTGAATAAGCCTAAGTGCCCAACTCCATTGTCTATTTCCTTAGGTGCTTCTTCAAAGAAAAAAAAGTATATTATAGCAAAAATTAAAAGAAAATAAGAAAGGCAGCAGGAGGAAGGGTAGGAGTGAGGAAGGGAGGGAAGATGGGGTTGGAAGTGCCATTATGTACTTAAAACTGTATGTATGAATTCCATGAAATTTATTTCATTTATATAAATAAAAATTTAAATAAAAGAGAAACTTACAGGCTTAATATCCAGAATCTATAAAGAGCTCAGAAAACTCAACAACAAAACAAACTATCCAAATAAGATATGGACAAAGGACTTGAAAAGGCATTTTTCCAAAGAGGAAATTCAAATGGCCAATAGACACATGAAAAATCGCTCAGTATCAATAGCCGTCAGAGAAATGCAAATAAAAGGCACAATGAGGTTTCTACTCACTTCATTTAGAATGGCTCTCATACAGATATCAACAAACAACAAATGCTGGTGAGGATGTGGAGAAAAAGGAACCCTAATCAACTGTTTTTGGGAGTGTAAACTAGTACAGCCGTTGTGGAAGATAGTATGGAATACCTCAGAAAGCTGAAAACAGGTCTAACATATGATCCAGCCATCCCACTCCTGAGAACTTATCAAAGAAAAGAAATTAGCATATGAAAGGATGATCTGTACCCTCCTGTTTGTTGTGGCTCAATTCACAATTGCTAAGGATAGGGAATCAGCCCAGATGTCCATCCACTGATGACTGGATAAAGAAATTGTGGTATATAAATAGAATGGAATAGTATTCAGACATAAAAAAATGAAATCCTTTCTTTTGCAACAAAATGGATGCAACTGGAAAGCATCATACTTGGTGAATAAATCAGTCCCCAAAACACAAATACTATGTGTCCCCAAACACAAATACCCTGATTTGTGGTAACTAACACAGTACCAAAAAAATGTAATGTATTTGAGTGAAATTGAGATTGTGTGATTTGATGATTGTTTACAGCCCTTGTCTCTACTATTGAGGAACAGTGTTTTTTTTTTTCTTTCTTAATATTTGTTGAATTCATTACTTAGCGTAGGATTAATCTTATGTGTATAACAGAAACTGAAATTAGATCATTTTAAAAAATTAAAAGAATAAAAAAGAAAGGAGGTAAAGTGGGAGCATGGGCAGGTAGGAGAGTAGGTGGGAATATCAGTATGCTCCTAATTTGTATATATAAATACACAAAATGTTCATCTTAAAAAATTAAAAATTAAAAGTTTTAAAAATATGAAAAATCCCCAAATTCAAATGCAAGGTTTTACATTTACTCATTTTTTTGAAGTTGTTTCAGCCAACCAAGATAAATTTGAATATTGAGCCCATCTATCACACCACTACTTCATTTTTGGCTTTCTGTGAAAATCTGATAAAAGTGTTTCTATGCAACTTCATTGTGATTAAAAGATTATAAGATGTTGAATGACACAGGAGCAAGGTTCAAACCCAGTGGTAGTGTGCTGAAAGACCATGCTTGTTGCCTGGTACCCAGGTTCTTCATCATAACGAAGAATTTATGAGCAAGGGGAAAACAGCAAATAGTAGGCAGCAAGCACTTTATTAAGAAAATGAAAATTCACACTCCATAGTCATAGCGTGAGCTCAGTCAGAGGGGAGTGGCCCTGTCTCTGAACTGAGTTTGGCATTGTATGTGTTGTTTAATGAAAGGGGAGGTACATTCTAATAGAGGGAGGGGATCTCCATGGTTTTCCAGGAAGTAGGTGGTGATTTCTCAGAAGCTAGCTACTGCCCCTTCTCACTCTTTATATTGCCCAATGTTCTTTGTCCTGGTGGTTGGTATGTGTAGCACTTAGTATGCTAATGTATATCCATGAGCACATATAATGAACTATAGGACTCCATTTCCCTCTCTTATTCCCCCACTGAGAGAATTCCTTCAATAATCTTAAAAGAACAATGAGGAGTGAAGGTCTGTCTTCTGTTAATTCTTCAGTGCTGTGCATAGGCTTCTCGTCCTGCCTACCCAAGGGCATGGAATTTTCTGGAATCCTGATCTAGGGGGTCCCAGCAGTGGAGTTGAATCAGAAGCTGAGACCAGCTTAGTTGCCAGTAGCTAGAAGCCTGGTATGACCATCATCCTGATGCGGAACTGCTCCACTCTACAGGAGACAAATGGTAATGAGCAGGTTGGCCAGACCTGGGCTGAAAAGCAGTAACAAGATTATAGCCATTTGGTGTCCTAACAGAGATAGAAATCAGGTGATGCCTAGAAGGGCATCCTTTACAGCTTTCCGGATGGACTTAACTGTTGGCACCCCTTGCCCAAACGAGTATAGCCATTTAGATTGGTCATAACATTTTTTTAACTTTTATTTAATGAATATAAATTTCTAAAGTACAGCTTATGGATTACAAAGGCTTCCCCCCACCCGTAACTTCCCTCCCACCCGCAAACCTCCCCTTTCCCTCTCCCTCCCCCCTTCCATTCACATCAAGATTCATTTTCAATTTTCTTTATATACAGAAGATCAGTTTAGCATATACTAAGATTTCAACAGTTTGCACCCCCATAGAAACACAAAGTGAAAAATACTGTTTGAGTACTAGTTATAGCATTAAATCACAATGTACAGCACATTAAGGACAGAGATCCTACATGAGGAGTAAGTGCACAGTGACTCTTGTTGTTGACTTAACAAATTGACACTCTTGTTTATGGCCTCAGTAATCACCCTAGGCTCTTGTCATGAGCTGCCAAGGCTATGGAAGCCTTTTGAATTCACCAACTCTAATCGTATTTAGACAGGGCCATGGTCAAAGTGGAAGTTCTCTCCTCCCTTCAGAGAAAGGTACCTCCTTCTTTGATGACCCATTCTTTCCACTGGGATCTTGCTCATGGAGATCTTTCATTTGGTTTTTTTTTTTTTTGCCAGAGTGAGAGTGTCTTGGCTTTCCATGCCTGAAACTCTCATGGGCTTTTCAGCCGGATCCGCATGCCTTAAGGGCTGATTCTGAGGCCAGAGTGCTGTTTAGGACATCTGCCATTCTATGGGTCTGCTGTGTATCTCACTTCCCATGTTGGATCGTTCTCTCCCTTTTTTATTCTATCAGCTAGTATTTGCAGACACTAGTCTTGCTTATGTGCTCCCTTTGGCTCTTAGTCCTATCATTATGATCTATTGTGACCTGAAATTGATCACTTGGACTAGTGAGATGACATTGGTACATGCCACCTTGATGGGATTGAATTGGAATCCCCTGGTATGTTTCTAACTCTACCATTTGGGGCAAGTCCTATTGAGCATGTCCCAAATTGTACATCTCTTCCCTCTCTTATTCCCACTCTTATATTTAACAGTGATCACTTTTCAGTTAAATTTCAACACTTGAGAATAACTGTGTATTGATTACAGTATTCAACCAAAAGTATTAAGGAGAACAAACAAACAAACAAAAATACTAAGAGGGATAATGTATTCAGTTGTTCATCAACAGTCAGGGCAAGGGCTGATCAAGTCACTGTTTCTCATAGTGTCCATTTCACTTCAATAAGTGCTCAGTTAGTTGTCACCGATCAGGGAGAACATACGATATTTGTCCCTTTGGGACTGGCTTAATTCACTCAGCATGATGTTTTCCAAATTCCTCCATCTTATTGCAAATGACCGGATTTCATTGTTTTTAACTGCTGTATAGTATTCTATAGAGTACCTGTCCCATAATTTCTTTATCCAGTCTACTGTTGATGGGAATTTGGGTTGGTTCCAGGTCTTTGCTATTGTGAATTGAGCTGCAATAAACATTAAGGTGCAGAAGCTTTGTTGTTTGCCAATTTCATTTCCTTTGGGTAAATTCCAAGGAGTGGGATGGCTGGGTTGAATGGTAGGGTTATATTAAGGTTTCTGAGGAATCTCCAGACTGACTTCCATAGTGGCTTGACCAGTTTGCATTCCCACCAACAGTGGGTTAGTGTCCCTTTTTCCCCACATCCTCTCCAGCATCTATTGTTGGTAGATTTCTGAATGTGAGCCATTCTAACTGGGGTGAGGTGAAACCTCATTGTGGTTTTGATTTGCATTTCCCTGATTGCTAGTAATCTGGAACATTTTTCCATGTGCCTGTTGGCCATTTGGATTTCCTCTTTTGAAAAATGTCTATTGAGGTCCTTGGCCCATCTCTTAAGTGGGTTGTTTGTTTTGATGTTGTGGAGTTTCTTGATCTCTTTGTAGATTCTGGTTATCAACCCTTTATCTGTTGTATAGTTTGCAAATATTTTTTCCCATTCTGTCTGTTGCCTCTTCACTCTCCTGACTGTTTCTTTTGAAGTACAGAAATGTCTCAATTTGATGCAATCCCAAATAACATTTTTTTAAAAAAAGATTTATTTATTTATTTGCAAGGCAGTTTACAGAGAGGCAGAGGCAGAGGAAGAGACAGGTTTTCCATTCCCTGGCTTACTCTCCAAATGGCCACAATGGCTGGAGCTGGGCCAATCGGAGGAAGCCAGGAGCCAGGAGCTTCTTCCGCGTCTCCCAACCAAGGACCTGGGCCGTCTTCTCCTTCCCTTCCTTTCCCCACCTAACACCTTGTCCTCCTTGTGGGGAGCAGCCCGGACTGGACTGAGTTACTGGAATTAAGACTTATTCTATGCATCTGCTCTCCCACAATATGGCGCTGGGAGAGAAGTAAACAGCTTCCGCACAGCTGCCTCCGGTTCAACCAATAAACTGTAGGACTTGCTCCTGATTGGAGGAGAGCAGCGTACTCGGCGTGTGGGCAGCCGAGTTAGGATTGGCGGAGGAGGACTATAAAGGAGGAGAGAGACGGCATGCACCGGGAACATCTAAGGGGAACATCTAAGGGAACACCTGTGCAGCCCCCGAGAGAGCCGGCCGGCGGTGTGCCGCTCCCCTGCGGAAGTGGGGAAAGTGGCCAGGGGGAACTGCCCTTCCACGGAGGTGGAAGGGATAGTAGCCAACCCGGGAAGAACCAGCAGCAAACCCGGGGAGGGCCGAGCAGAAGAAAGAACAGCGCAGGGTCCTGTGTCATTCCCCCACGAAGATGGGGAGCGACATAATGGTGCCGTGACTCGGATATGAAGCCTAGGCAGGGTTTAGTGTCGTTCCTCCATGAAGAGGGGGAGCGACACTCCTCTTCCCCCCTCCCTCCTTTTTAATCTTTAATGGAAACTGTGCTCAAATAATGTCACAACAAAAATATACAGAATGTACACAATACAAAATATTTAGAAACTCACCTTGTGTTTTGACTCTGTTGCCCTCGCTCGCGCTCTGGGCGGGCGGTTCTAAGGCAGAGGCGGCCGGGCTTCACAGCCAGCCTGGGCTGGGAAAGGGTCCAGGAAGACCAAGCTGGGTGAGCACTGGCTCCCCGACCGCTGGTGAGAATGGTTCTCACGGAAATGGAGCGTCCTACTAGCTGGCAAGAGCGCCTCCTGGGGAGTGTTTCTTAAGGATGGATGGCGTCGCTAAAGCGCGAGTCTGCTCCGAAGGCCCGTTTTCCCTCCCCAGTTTCTGACTTCCCTCTCCTGTGTGACCAAGGAGCCAGCCGGCTCAGGGATGCTTTCAACTTCCGCTTCCTGTGGCTGACCACCTCTGCCAAGCTCAGGATTCCCACCAGCTGCGCTCCCCAGTGCCTGCGACCAGGAAGGAAGGAGGTGAGAAAGGCTAGGGCTGGGGAGGGCGGAGCACAGGGACCTGCTGCAGAGACGTCCACACACTGAGAAGCAGACCTCTGCGCCCAGCCAGGGAGCGGACCCCTGGCCTTGGGTCTGCTGAAGCCAGGCGACCTCTCTCCACCCTGAGGCCCTGCTGGGACGCGGTGGAGGAGGTGGGTGCTGGCACGCGGAGCAGCTGGGGCTGGCGGCTCTCCTGTGTACCTGGTCTCCAAGCGCAGACTCCATAGGGCGGAAGCCAGGCAGTACCAGGCGCCTTTCAGAAGCCCTGGAGGGCGGGCTGCTCGCACTACTTCCCAGGCCCCTGCCCCGCGGGGAAGTCCCGCTTCCCAGCAGGGCACCTGGCATCTCTGCTGCTCCAGGAAGCGACAGCACCCCTCGCTCTTGCTTAGCCTTGACCGCATCCCATAGCAGAGGCAGCTAAGTCCCAGCCCCTTCCCCACCCTTCCCCAAGTCTCAGCCCTTAGCTTCACGGCCTCAGTGTCCTCTCCTGAGAAGCTGGCTCTCTCATCTACCTGCCCCCCCCCCCCCCCCAACTCACCACCATTCACCAGTCAATCTCACTCTCTCACTAAGGCAGAGAAAGGCAGGCGGGGCACAGACAAGACGCTCAAACAGGCACAACTCTAGGAGCGCCACTCTAGGGCCGCCCATTTCCACGGCGTCACAGGGACAGACTCCAAACGCCTGGCTAGCATTGTGGTGCAGTGGGTTAAGCTGCTGCCTGCCACACCAGCATCCTACATCAGGGCTCTGGTCTGAGACTTGGCTGCTCCACTTCCAGTCCAGCTCCCTGCTAATGAATCTGGGAAGGCAGCAGAAGATGGCCCAAGTATCTGCGTCCCTGGCATCCTTGTGGGAGACTTGGATGGAGTTCCAGGATTCTGGCTTTGGCTTGGCCCAGTTGTGGCTGTTGCAGCCATTTGGGGGAGTGGACCAGAATATGAAAAATTCCCCCTCCCCTCTGTAATTGCCTTTCAAATAATAAGTAAATCTGTAAAAATATTCTAAGCGGCAAGTTAAGAGGTAATTCCTCTCTCTCTCTCTCTCTTTTTTTTTGACAGGCAGAGTTAGTGAGAGAGAGAAAGGTCTTCCTTTTTTCGTTGGTTCACCCCCCAAGTGGCTGCTACACGGCACGCTGTGCTGATCCGACGTCAGGAGCCAGGTGCTTCCTCCTGGTCTCCCATGCGGGTGCAGGGCCCAAGGACCTGGGCCATCCTCCACTGCACTCCCGGTCAGAGAGCCGGACTGGAAGAGGAGTAACCAGGACAGAATCCGGCGTCCCGTCCAGGACTAGAACCCAGGGTGCTGGCACTGCAGGCGGAGGATTAGCCTAGTGAGCCGCGGCACCGGCCAGAGGTAATTCTTTTCCAGGTAAGGAGATCCCCTCAGATAGTTCCAACCAGGACGGTTATGGAAACGGCTATGTGTCTCACCCAAAAATACTCTGTGGCCTGGGTGTCATTCTTTGATTTCCTTTGCTTAAGCTCTGATGGCCCTAGCTGTTCTTTGCTTTTCCTTTACAAAGCAGTAAGCAGACAGTAGGATCTCCAGGTCTTGCCAAGTCAGATTAAAGTCATGATCACCTTAATAAATTCTTCAGTGACTCATTCCAGGTCCTCAGAAAATTGCTCCAACTTTTTCTTGCATAAGGACAGATCAGACATAGAGAAATGCACAGCCGATCCTGTGTGTCCCGATCCCCACTGGGAACTTCTCAGAGAGAGATTTCCTTCAGGTTTTTGACATTGTGTCCTGCTATAAGTAGTTGCTGGTCTTGGGGATGCCGTCCTTCCAGCTGGGGGATCCTCAGGAAGGGGTGCAGAAGGGCCTCCTGAATGAGGAAGGGATAGTGCAGGGATGTTGGGACACAGTGAAGAAGGCCCAGCTGACTGGGAGTGGAACTCAGGGAGGAGGAAGCACAATCTTCTCTCATCTCGAAGACTGGGGATTAGGGTTGAAGGAGAAAGAGGAGGGCCTCCTTGGGGGAGCACTCGGGAAGGAATCATCTAAGACATCAGACTCCTGTTTGGGGGCTTGGGGAAACTTAATGTGAGCCAGACAAACCCTACATTGCTTGCTCAGGTCAGCGTCCTGATATAGGACCGTAAAAACCTCTAAACACATGGAACCTGTCCGCATTTTCCTTCCCTGTTACAAAACAGAGCTAATTGGAGGGTAATGTTATGCTTAGCAGACTCACTCATTATCCAGGTCTCCTGAGCCTCAAGTTTGTATTCAGTCCACCCAGTGCTAAAGAAAAATATAAGAGCCTCTTCAATCAGACTTACCCCTAATGGTAGAGTTAGAAACGTGCCAGGGGATTCCAATTCGATCCCAAGAAGGTGGCATGTACCAATGCCATCTCACTAGTCCAAGTGATCAGTTTCAGTTCATAATTGATCATAATAATAGGACTAAGAGTCAAAGGGATCACATAAACAAGACTAGTGTCTGCTAATGCTAACTGAAAGAATTAAAAAGGAGAGAACAATCCAACATGGGAAGTGGGATACACAGCAGACTCATAGAATGGCAGATGCCCTAAACAGCACTCTGGCCTCAGAATCAGTCCTTAAGGCATTCGGATCCAGCTAAAAAGCCCATGAGAGTTTTTCAGGCATGGAAAGCCAAGACACTGACACACACAAAAAATGACCTAAATGAAAGATCTCTGTGAGTGAGATCCCAGTGGAAAGAACGGGCCATCAAAGAAGGAGGTACTTTTCTCTGAAGGGAGGAGAGAACTTCCACTTTGACTATGGCCTTGTCTAAATAAGATTGGAGTTGGCGAACTCAAGAGGCTTCAAAAGTTAAAAAAATGAGAGCTTTTTTTTTGAGCATCTTCCTTAAATGTGTCTGTTAGCCAACATACATCCTAATAGGAAACCTTTTGTTGGGTCTGTTATTTGACACTGGGATTCTGCTCAGTTTGGCTAGGTTGTTTCACATCCACTGCCACAGGTCCCTGTGTTTTAAAGGGTCTGAAACAGTAAGCACTGTCAATAGCTGCAAAGGAGAGAGTAGCACTTCGTGGTAGAACCCCAGATAGATGCCAGATGAGGGTATTGGAAGGTGCCACTGGGTAGTGCCTGGAAACCTTGACTTTACGAGACATGTTTAAAGAGGCACAGGACAGAGGACACTACTGGTAGAGGCCAGGTTCAGAGAAAAAATGTTAACAGAAACAGCTTAGAGAACTGAATGGACAACAGCAATCTGCAATTCTTTTTTCTTTATTTGAGAGGTAGAGTTACAGAGAGAAGGAGAGACAGAAAGGTCTTTCATCTGCTGGTTCACTCCCCAGATGGCCGCAAAGGTTGGAGCTGGGCCAATCTGAAGCCAAGAGCCAGGAGCTTCTTCCAGGTCTTCCACATGGGTGCAGGGGCCCAAGCACTTGGGCCATCTTCTATTGCTTTTCCAGGCCACAGTAGGGAGCTGAATAGGAAGAGGAGTAGCGTCGATATGGGGTGCTTGCACTGCAGATGGAGGCTTAGCCTGCTATGCCATAGTGCTGCTCGCCAAACTGCAATTATAATCTGCAATATTATTCAAGGCCTAAGGACCAGATTTAAGAGGTGACAGAAAAGAAATGCCACTGTCCCAGCAGGTATGATCCATCCCTTACACTGGGGGCTGTAATTTGTGTCTAAAGTTTTTTGCACCCTTCCAAGAGTTTCTCTGTAGTGAGAAGAGTGAGAAGCCCCTGCAAGGTGTGATGTTGCTAAAGCTTTTGGAAGTGGCAAGAATAGGAATTATGAGAAATTTCTTCAGGGCCTCCCCTTCAGTGGCGTCCCCAGTGTGGCAGAGAAGGCATCGAGGGTCCTAATGGATGAATGAGGGAGAAGGTCCTGCCAGAGGTAATCTGATTTAGAGTACTTTGACTATCCCTATAGAAGCAACGGTTCAGCAGGTAGCAAGAGAACAGCAGAGAAATGAACAGAATTCCTGTAAACCAGGATGTGCAAAGACAGACATAGTTACTGACCTGAGAGAGAGGGAGGGTGGGAGGTGGCCTCCTGCAAGGTGTGGGATTGTGCTTTACCAGTTTCCTGGTTCTGATTCTGCACTATGTACAGTGTGAACTCTTACCACCCAAGGAAGTGATAATGTGGAGAGAAATTCAGAGTCATGCTTCCTCCGCATTAAACTTGAATGTTGAACTCTTAACAATCAGATGTTAGTTTTCCAGAGAAACTAAAGCCAAAAATTATTTTTATCTCTGAAGTATTGATCTATAGAGTTGGAGAATCTGTTTAATTCTTTCCTTCTCAAGATGCAGCTTGTAAGGTTTTAGCCAATGGATGAACTAATAAGAAAAGATCAGAAGCAAAGAGATGGCAGCCTGCTAGAAATTCTAAATGGTTTTAATAAACCCTGTGATCTGTCATGTGATGTGCTGTGAATGAGTAGTAGACAGAAAGATAGGATGAACTGAAGACAAACAGAGGGGTATGCTTGATAATGGGGGATGAACCAGACAGATGGCAGGCTCCACTCTGCTCCCAAGCTGGGGGATGATAAAGTGGACTTTCCTCTGTAGAATAGAGAAAATAGCTCCTCTCCAACTTGAGGAAAACTTATACAAATGGGTGTATCTTCAACCTTTGCTTAGTATTTCGTCTCTGTGATCCCAAAATGATGCCAATCTGGGACGTATTGAGAGCTTCCTTCTTCATACTTCAAGTAATGATCCTGATAAACCAGCTCTGAAGCACTACTTTAGAATTCTTATGTGATCACCGGCAAGGAGTTGTCAGTTTCAAAGAAATTAAGGGAATGGATAAGGAGGTCATACCGTTATTTTTTATTTTTTATTTTTTTGACAGATAGTGTTAGACAGTGAGAGAGACAGAGAGAAAGGTCTTCCCTCTGTTGGCTCACCCCCCAAATGGCTGCCATGGCTAGAGCTACACCGATCTGAAGCTAGAGTGCTTCCTCCTGGTCTCCCACGAGGACGCAGGCACCCAAGCACTTGGGCCATCCTCCACTGCACTCCCGGGCCACAGCAGAGAGCTGGCCTGGAAGAGGAGCAACCTGGACTAGAACCCAGCGCCCACATGGGATGCTGGTGCCGCAGGCAGAGGATTAACCAAGTGAGCCACAGCACTGGCCCTGATCATACCAGTTAGACTATGGAGTTGGAATTCTTTCTGATGACAAGTGGCTAGTTATATAATTATAATATTTCTGGGTTGGAGGTGACTTTTCATATGATTTAGTCCAGCTCCTTTATTTTTGGAATAAAATGGTGTATTCAGGCTTGGGATAGAATTTTTCAACTTTAAAGTTTCTTTGCATAACACTAAGTCTTTATGTGTCAAGGTGAAACATTTAATAAAAAGTATTCACAAGTTCCATTCTGGCAATAATCATTAAAATGAACATTTATTGAGTGCTAGTCATTGTATTAAATACTTAGCCTATGTTAGCACACTTAGTCCTTACAATCCCTATAGGAGATGGGTGTCCTTTTCATTTCCTGTTTTACAGATGGAGAGGCAGAGACTCAGAGAGGTAAAGTAATTTGCCTACAACTAAAGACATGGATGAGCCCTGAATTTATAGCACTTAATCACAGTGTTGTCCTGCCTCTTAAAATTGTAGAGAGATAAAGCAACCACAGATTTGACCGTTCAAAGTCACTGAATTAGTGAAGTAAGTAATCAAAGGTTGGTGGAAATTCTAGATTGATAATACAGAAATACTAGAGTTGTCAAATTAAGTACTGTCCCTAATAGGTTTGGAGTTGTTGAATAAAAAATCTGCCTGGTCTTTGTCCCTGGTTACTGGCATGGGACTTCTAAAACTCTTGAAACTCCTAAGATATTAGTGTTTTTGTTTTTTCCTGGGGGTTTGACTTGGAGTCAGCCTGACCTATAAGGAAGGGGGGGGGTTGGAAATTGAGCTCAATTATGTGCCAATGATTTGCTCAGTCATTCAGTAATTATACTGCAGTGAAAGCGTTAGATCCTGAAGCTTGCCAATGCTTACTAATTAGTGACCGCATTGTGTGTCTCCTCATTTGGCTATTCCTGAGTTGTGTCCTTTAAAATGAAGTGGTAATCATACATATAATGGCTTCCTGAGTTTTGCAGTCTTTCCAGTGAATTCTCAAACACTAATGGGATTATGGGAACCCCTCGGATTTGAGGCAAGTTGGTGTGGAGTGAGGAAAATCTTGTGGGCCATGTCTTTAACTTGTGATATCTATGTAAAATCCAGGTGATTAGTGCTTGAACTGAATTTCAGTACACCAGTTGGGATTGACACTGAGTAAGGGTGAATAAGAGCAAGCATTAATCGTTACTTTCTCATGTTTGGTAACAAAGCTAAGACTTATATAACTAGAATATTGTAGATAAGAATGTAAAAGGCTATGGAAGATGACCTTGGTCTTGACCTCCTCCTAAGGATCTGTATGTATGTATAAGTGTATGATATCAGAGTATATGTGAAGTTGAAATATTTTGAACTATGTAAATGATTATAGGCATTGATTAGAGACAGAAAAACTTACCAAGAAAACAGAGGCTAGGAGAGATTTATTGACTAAGAATATTCCTTTTTGGGGCTGGCACTGTGGTGAAGCAGGTAAAGCTGCCTCCTGCAATGCTGGCATCTGATATGGGCACTGGTTTGAGTCCCAGCTGCTCCACTTCTGATCCAGCTCTCTGCTGTGGCCTGGGAAAGCAGTGGAAGATGACCTAACTCCTTGGGCTCCTGCAGCCATGTGGGAGACCCAGAAGGAGCTCCTGACTCCTGGCTTCAGATTGGCCCAGCTCCAGCCATTGTGGTCATTCGGAGAGTAAACTAGTGGATGGAAGACACTCTCTCTCCTCTCTCTTTCTGCCTTTGCCTCTCTGTACCTCTGCCTTTCAGATAAATAAATAAATCTTTTAAAAATGGATATTTATTTTAACAGTAAAATTATTATTTTTAAAAAGTTATTTGTTTATTTGAGAGGCAGAGTGACAGTGAGAGTAGAGAGATAGCTTCCATGTGCTGGTTCACTTCCCAAATGGCCACAGTGCTGGAGCTGGGCTGATCCAAAGCTAGGAGCCAGGAGCTTCTTCCAGGTCTCCCACATGGGTGCAGGGGCCCAAGTACTTGGGTCATCCTCTGTTGCTTCCCTAGGCATATTAACAGGGAGCTGGATTGGAAGTGGAACAGCCAAGACATGAGCCAGCACCCATATGGGATGGAGCTGCTGCAGATGGCTGCTTTACCAGCTATGCCATAGCGCCAGCCCCTACAGTAACGCTATTAACACTTAGGAAGGGGCTTATGACATTTTTAATTCAATCTCCTTATTTTAATGATGAAGAATTGAAGATTTAGGTTGAATAACTCATCTAAGTTCAATTGTTTAATTAGGGTGGTGCTGGAACTGGATTGTGGAGAGCTCTCAAGTTGGCAAGCATTCTAGCCTTGTATCCTATTCTGCAGCTCTCTCCACTAAAGAAGAGGTTGTGCTTATATATTAAAGATTTAGATTTAAAATTTTTATGTAAATTGGCAAATAATAGACAAATGTATTCTTATTGAAAATCTCAAATGACTGAGAAGAACCTAGAATAAATATCAAAGTTCCTTTTTCATACACCAATCACAATTCTCTCCTAGAGGAAGCTGTTTTTACAGTTGGCTATATATTCTTCCAAACATTATTCCATGCATTTACATACACAAAGCATATTAGCTTGGGTGAAAGTGACTTCATAGAAAAGAGTTCATGAATATATATTGCTCTTGTACTTTCTTTTCACACTTAATGAAAGACATTGGGCATATTTCTATGTTGGCATTGTAGCTCCAATCCATTCTTCTAACTACTGCATTGATTGTGCATATTCAATTGTGTGTAGAAAATTAAAAAGGAGATGATCATATCTTCTTGGTAAGAGAAAACTAAAGAGTCTCATCATTACTTTGTGGATTTCCTTTTATTATTTTTGCTTCCTTTGTTGTACTTGTTCTCTGAAAATGTACTTGCTTTCTCAAAATGTCTTTCATCCCTTACTCTTTGTTAGAAGAAATATATGCACAACTGTTGCCTTATGCAGTATTTTCTAACTTCACCTTATTTAAAATACTTCATCATGTGACTAACTAAGTCTGTAGCTACTCCCAGGAGAAGGGCATTTATCATCATTACGATGAGAAATTACTCATGAGTTGCAAATAAAAGAAACAAAAAATGGTGTATGCTTCACTTATGCATAATCACTGAAAATGTTTCCTGCGTACTTGAGCCAACATAAAATATTAGATCTTCAATATAATGTTGTTAAATGCTTTTAGTAAAATTTAAAATTTTAACTGGCTACTTAACCCAGGAAGATTAGAAATTAAGAATGAGCTCTGTAACTGAAATGTATTTTCAGCTTTTTCTTGTTTTAATTCTATTTAAATTTTGTTTGCCTGAATAAGTTCTCTGATTTTTTTTCATATTTTTTCAGTTCTGATGAATAACTGCCTAGAGCCCAATTAGATTAAACATGGGAACATATTTTTGTATTGATTATGATAGGTGCCTTATTGTATCAATTATGATCTACAGAGTCTATGTAGTAGATTGCATTAGTTCTTTTGTTAAAGTTGAACGACAAGCAGGTTTCAGATACTTTGCAAATAGGTCCAAGATAGAAGCAGCATTTCTAGTATATAAATTGATTTGAAGTACACACACACACACAAACACACATATGCTTTCTAATTAGAATATTTTAAGGCAAATATTCTGTTACGTAGACTCTTTTTTTTTAAAAAAAGATTTATTTTATTTATTTGGAAGCAGAGTTACAGAGAGAGGTAGAGCCAGAGAGAGAGAGAGAGGTCTTCCAAATGCTGGTTCACTCCCCAAATGACCACAACAGTCAGAGCTGAGCTGATCTGCAGCCAGGAGCCAGGAGTTTCCTCCGCATCTCCCATGTGGGAGCAGGGGCCCAAGCACTTGCACCATCTTCTACTGCTTTCCCAGGCCATAGCAGAGAGCTGGATTGGAAGTGGAGCAGTCAGGACTCGAACTGGCGCCCATATGGAATGCTGGTGCTGCAGGCTGAGGCTTTAACCTGCTTTGCCACAGCACCAGCCCCCTATATAGATTTTTTTATAAAGATTTATTTTTATTTGAAAGACAGAGTTACAGAGAGAGGTAGAGAAACACAGAGAGGTCTTCCATCCGCTGGTTCACTCCCCAAATGACCACAATGGCCAGAGCTGAGCCGATCTGAAGTCAGGAGCCAGGAGCTTCTCCTGGGTCTCCCATGCAGGTGCAGGGGTCCAAAGGCTTGGACCATCTTCTACTGCTTTCCAAGGCCATAGCAGAGGGCTGCATCAGAAGTGGAGAGCTGGATGGGAAGAGGAACAGCCAGGATTAGAACCGGTGCCCATATGGGATGCTGGTGTTTCAGGCTGGGGCTTTACCCACTGCACCACAGCACTGGCTTCCTAGATTCTTGTTAATAGTCTGTTTACCAGTGACTTAACAAATAAGATTCATGTTACCTGATGTATATAAATCTTCAGCATATTTCTCCCATTCTTCATACTAGTCTATTTGAATATATTAACATAATACTATGTTTAGCACAGTCCAAGTGTGAAATGGTTCTGTCAAGACTGGCAGGAACATAAAACAAAGAATAACACAATTAATCAAGTTAGTTAATAAGGAGATACAAATTTTCCCTTTAAAAACCTCCAGGTAATATTTCTGGAATCAGTAATTTGTTGCAGCAAACAATGAACAAGGATGTTTGTTAGGTCTTAGTAAATTTGAGACACAGATGAGAAATAAATGGAAAGCGAGGAGTTTTTTTTTTTTTTTTTTTTTTGGCTGTGCTAACATTGAACAGTCTTGCAGTTTTAGTTCAGTGACTACCTGACATAAATTATTTTGCTTTATACCTAACTGTGGGGAGCAATCCGGACTGGACTAAGTTACTGGAATTAAGACTTATTCTATGCATCTGCTCTCCCACAATATGGCGCTGGGAGAGAAGTAAACAGCTTCCGCACAGCTGCCTCCAGTTCAACCAATAAACTGTAGGACTTGCTCCTGATTGGAGAGCAGCGTACTCGGCGTGTGGGCAGCCGAGTTAGGATTGGCGGAGGAGGACTATAAAGGAGGAGAGAGACGGCATGCACCAGGAACATCTATGGGGAACATCTAAGGGAACCCGTGCAGCCCCCGAGAAAGCCGGCCGGCGGTGTGCCGCTCCCCTGCGGAAGTGGGGAATGTGGCCAGGGGGAACTGCCCTTCCACGGAGGTGGAAGGGATAGTAGCCAACCCGGGAAGAACCAGCAGCAAACCCGGGGAGGGCCGAGCAGACAGAAAGAACAGCGCAGGGTCCTGTGTCATTCCCCCACGAAGACGGGGAGCGACACCTAACACAGTGTGACATAGTCTAGCTGTACCCAAAGTCTTGATTTTATTATAGTACAGTATCCTAAGTGAGTACGAGTACTGCCCTAAGAAACTGTTTTGAATGGAGGCAGCCTTTCACGGTTATTAAGAAACCTGCTTTTGTAATCAGGTAGATCTGAGTTTTAAATCTAGCTCTGTTCATGCCAGCTCTGTGGATTTAGGCTACTTAATTAAATTGTCTAAACTTTAGTTTCTTCATTTATAAAATTTATTGATGATGCCCATCTATAGGATGGCTTTTTGATCAAATTAACATGTATGATGTGCTTAGCACCGGAATATCATGTCTATGTTGTGATTTGGGAGTTTAAGTGGGACATTTCCTAGGAAATGTCATGGCTCTCAGTAGAGAATCTATCTTTGTATTTAATTTCAAGTAGAAAAGTAAACCTTCTACATGTGTATGTCTCAAATCTTTTGGAATAAGTACTGATCCAGATGCTGTTTCAATCAGAATAGTAAACAAAGAATCAAAAATTGTACTTTCATCGGCTTGTATAGATAAAGAACAAACAAACACCAAAGGGAGATGCATGAATAAAATGCAAATTATGTTAGATGATGATGAATGCTAAAGAGGAAACAAAAGGAGGAGGATATATGATAGCGGTGGAGGTGGGGAGATTGAAAGTTAAAACAGTGTGTCCAGGGAAATCTTCACCAAGAAGATAACATTTGAGCAGAGGCCTAAAAGATATGATGGAGAAAGCCATAAGGAAACTTTGGGAAAAAATTCCTGCAATACTGACAGTAAAGCTGATGTGTCCAAGGAACAGCAAGGGATCACCTGTGACAGAAGTAAGATGTGGCTGAGATGAGAGAGAGAGAGAGAGAGAGAGAGGCAGGCTAGAGAGAGAGGCTAGATTGTGTACATCCTTGCAGATCATTGTAAAGATTTTGCATTTGCTTTGTAAAGGACAGGAAGCCAGAGACAGATTTTGGCATGATCTGAGTTAAATTTGAATGGATCACTCAAGGATCTTGTGTTAAGTACAGTATGAGGGGATAGTGGGGAGGAAGGAGACCAGTTAGGAAGCTATTATAATAATCTGGGAAAGACAGATGATGGCTTAAATAGAAGTGATAGTAGCAGGTCAGGTAAGAAGTGGTTGGATTCTGAATATAGTTGGAAGGCTATAGAGTAGACTAGATTTGCTAATGGGTGAAATGTGGTATAAGATAAAGAAAGGAATCAAGGATGAGTCTAAGGAATTTGATCTAAGCGACTAGAAGGAAGGAATTGCCACTTACTGAGGTGGGGAAACCTTGGGAAGAGAAAGTTTGGGGGAAAAGTCAAGAACTCATTCATGTGCAAATTTGAGCTAACTACTAGATACCTGAGTAGAGAGAATTCAAGGATTAACTAAGTCTAGACCAGAGATGTACCTTTCGGAATCATTAGGCATAGATGGTATCTAAAGTCACAAGACTGGGTAAGATCACTATCTTAGTCTTTTTTGTGCTGCTATAACAAAATATCACACATTGTGTAATTTATAACAACTAACATTTATTGACTCATGTTTCTGGAGCCTGGAAAGTTCTAGCAAAAGGGACTGGAATTTGGTGGGAGCCTCCTTCTTACTATGTTGTGCAATGGCAGAAAGGCTAAAAGAGGGAGGGAGAGGGAGAAAAGAAGGGTGGGAAAGGAGAGAGACAAAGAAGGTAGCAGGGATGCTAAGCTTGTCTTATTTATTTAAAAGATTTACAGGGAGAGAGGGAGGGACAGAGAGGAAGAGGAGACAGATCCTCCATCCATTGGATTACTCCCCATTGGCCACAAAAACCAGGGCTGGGCCAGGCCAAAGCCAGGAGCCAGGAGATTCATCTGGGTTTCCCACATAGATGCAGAAGTCCAAGTTCTTGGGCTATCCACTGCTTTCCCAGGCATACTTTTAGGGAGCTGGATTGGAAGTGTAGCAGCTGGTACTCAAACTGGCAGCCATATGGGATGCCAGCCTTACAGATGGTGGCTTAACTTGCCATACCATGGCACCAGCCCCAAACTTGTCCTTTTAAAGAAACTCACTTCTGAGATAATGAGCCCACTCATGAAATAATGAGCCCACTCTTGTGATAATGGTATTGATCCACTTATGAGGGTGGTGCCCTTATGTCCTATTCACTTCCTAAAAGTCCCACTTCCCAACATTGTTGCATTGAGGACTAGGTTTACATCACATGAAATCTGTGGGACTAGGGAGTGAGAGTAGAGAGAAAAAGATGTCTAAGGAATGAATCTGAGAGATTTCAAATTTTTGCTGTTTTTTGGCTACAATAAATTGCTATGAACATGTTGTTCATTTTTTGGTTATGTGTATTAATAAAATTGTTGGATTATAGGATAGAGATATATAATTAGGTTTATTAAACCTGATTAGAAAGTGCATTTTCCACCAAAAATATTTGAGTTCCAGTAGCTTCCACTTCTAAATTTGAGCCATTCTAGTGGGTGTGCAGTCTATCACATTATGGTTTCAATTTGCATTTCTCTTATGACTACTGGTGTTGAGCACTTTTCACTTGTGTATTAGTCATTTGGATGTCTTTAAGAAAGGCTTGCTCGAGTCTTGCTGATTTTCTTCAAAAACAGGTTGCTTTTTATTATTCAGTTGTAGGAATCATTCACATATTTTGGTACTGGTCCTTTGTCAAGTATATGTATAGCAAATATCTGTTCCTAGTGGTTCTAGGATGGCTTTGCCTTTCATAATGATATCTTTTGGTGAAGAGATGTTTGATTTTGATGGAATCCAAGTTAGCTTGTTCATCCTATGGTCAATATATTTTGTGCCTTGATTAAAATCTTTGCCAACTTCCATGTCATGAAGATAACTTGTTTCTTTTGGTTTTAGCTTCATTGCTGCGTGGGCCTATATTTCATCTCAAATGAGGTCAGGTCACTTCTGTTTGTATGTATCTTATGGGTGGGTTTAGGTGCATGCGGAGCAGAGCTTTACAGCCCGGGAATGGGGAGCCTCTGAGGGCTCTCTGCTTCTGAGCTCTGTTACTCAGTTGCCACTTACTCAGCGAGAGTGGGGGAGAATTGTTGGATCAGGAAGATTAGTATTACATTTGAGTCTCTTCTAGATTTTATAGCATCTCTCTTTAGTCATAAAATTTTGTTTGGTTTTTCTGTTGTCCTAGGAAAAAATCTTATGGTAGACCTTGTTTGACCTCCTTTACATGTTTACATGCCCAGAGAAGTCATCCAGTTACGAGAAGAGCCACCAGACCTTATTCACTTACAAAGAGATCACTCTTCCTTGGAATTTTGGCTGCTTTGTGTCTACTGTACTTTGATGGTTTTAAAGAAAAGCATAGTTTTTAATTTATCTTATGATTTCTTCTATGACAGACAGGGACAAAAATTCTTTTATGGTTTCTTACAATATAACTAGAAGTGGAATTATAGCATTTAGTTTGATACATCTAATAATTAACAAAATTGGGCTGGCGCTGTGGCCCAGCAGGTTAAAGCCCTGGCCTGAAGCACCAGCATCCCATATGGGCGCTGGTATGAGACCCTGCTGCTCCTCTTCTGATCCAGCTCTCCGCTATGGCCTGGGAAGGCAATAGAAGATGGCCCAAGTCCTAGGACCCCTGCACCCGCATTAGAGGCCTGGGGGAAGCTCCTGGCTCCTGGCTTCGGATTGGTGCAGCTCTGGCTGTTGCGGCCATCTGGGGAGTGAACCAGTGGATGGAAAACCTCTCTCTGTCTCTGCCTCTCTCTGTAACTCTTTCCAATAAATAAAATAAATCTTTAAAAAAATAATAAACAAGATTGATAAAAGTCCACTAGCTACTCTGACAATACTTATACCCAGGATAATTTTCAAAATATTTAAAGATCAGTGTAGCAGGGGGCCCGCTAAAATAGACGTGGGCCAGGACAGGCATTAGGAAGAGGATTGGCTTATTTAAATATAAATATGAAGAATGTAACTACAAAGACAGGTTGATTATGAAAGTCTCATGAGCTAATAAATGAGATGAAAACTTTGAAATTTGCATTTCAAATGAAAGTTTAACCAATACAACTCTCATTCTGAATGTGCATTAGCAGTGTCAGGTTCAAAGTAGCACACAATGTTTTCTGCACAATTATTTGTCTAGTATTTGAGAGATGTCATGTCATGAACCTGTATTATTTACACATCTTATCTTTTTGAAAAAAAAAAAGTTATTTACTCATTTGAGGAACAGAGGGACAGGGAGGGACAGAAATCTCCCTTCTGCTGGTTCACTCCCCTAATGCTCATGATGGCTAGGGCTGGACTGAGGCTGAAGCCAGGAGTTGGGAACTCACTCTGGGTCTCCCTCATGGTGAGAGGGACCCAGTGACTTGAGCCATCACCACTTCCTCCCAGCGTCTGCATAAGTAGGATAGTGAAATCAGGAGCTGAGGCCAGAAAACAAACCCAGGTACTCCAACATGCGATGTAGTATTCTTAAGTGGCATTTTAACTATGAGGCTAAACGCTGCCTCTCAAGTCTCACCTTTTAACTGGTTTAAACTTTAAACTGGTTTGAGAGACCTTCCTGTCTTCCCTGCTGGCATTCTGCTCTTGAGAATAGTAGAAACTGACACTGTGGAAAATGAGTGCCCTGATGGAAAAGCAGAGTCCTTTGCAGATCTTGTTCACGACGGGAGGCAGGGGCTCTGAGCCCTGCCCTGCTGGCCGCCCTGCCATGTGAATCAGGCTCTTTCACTTCAGTCAGCCTCACCGATGGAGAATGAGACCCATGTCTTCAAATAACATATGGCTGGGCTGTGCTTTCATTGAGCCCACAGGACATGATCTATGCTGTTGGTTTGTAATCTAAGGAAAGAGAGAACATGAGGAAGAGATAACAATGAAGCATTTTATTTCTTTTGGGAAGAAGGTAGTATACAAAACAGCAGTAAATAAATGAATAAATTTGGGGTTATGGGGTTGATTTTATAGCTCTTGACCATCTGGTCATACCTAGAATCTGTATGACCCATTGGATATCTGATATATCTAAATATCTTGATGTGATATTCTTCTAGGTAATGGGAAATAATACCACTCTTTTCCTTTCCAGGAGATTAAGCAATAGGCACTGGTCCAATGTAAGTGTAACACTCTGCTTCTTATAGGTCCTCATGTTCCTCTAGTCCATCAGTAGAAAATCAGGAAGAACAATGGGGGGGAAAAGCCCAGAGGAAATACAAACACACACACACACACACACACACACATAAGTTAATATATATATATAAAACATATATATTTACTTTCAATTTAAAAATATTCATAGGGAGAATGATTTTTGAAAAATTTAAGTGTTTTACATTCATCACTGTGGATTTTTAAAAAATATTTATTTATTTGAAAGTCATAGTTACACAGAGGAAGGAGAGGCAGAGAGAGACAGTGAGAGAAGTTGTCCATCTGCTGGTTCACTCCCCAACTGGCTGCAATGGCTGGAGCTGCACCAATCCGAAGCCAGGAGCCAGGAGTTTCTTCCAGGTCTCCCATGCGGGTGGAGGGGCCCAAGGACCTGGGCCATCTTCTACTGCTTTCCCAGGCCATGGCAGAGAGCTGGATTGGAAGTGGAGCAGCTGGGACTTGAACCAGCGCTCATATGGGATGCCGGCACTGCAGGTGGCAGCTTTACCTGCTACGCCACAGCGCCAGCCCCCGTCATCACTGTGGATATTGTAAGACAGAGCTTTAATCCTAACCCCACACTGAAGAGTACATTTCTGAATCCATGCCTTACAAAATATATACTATATCTTCAAAAAAAGAGCAAATAAGAGCAACAGCTACCTACTACCACCATTTTCTTATATATTTATTTAGTTTGGGAGAGTGAGAGAGCTTTCATTTGTTGGTTCACTTCCCAAATATCTGCAATGACTGGGACAGGGTTGGAGCAAAAGCTAGGAGCTGGGAACTCAGTTCAAATATCCTACATGGGCAGGAACCCAATTACTTTAGTCATTACTGCTGCCTCTCAGAAGCTGCATTGGCAGGAAGCTGGAATCAGGAGTGGGAGCTGGGGATTGAAGCCAGGCGTTCTGAAAAGGGTTGAGGGCATCTGAACTGCTAGGCCAAATGCTTGTTCGACTACCATCATTAGTACCAATATTAACTGTACTCTGACTACAAGGCACACTCTGTACCAATTGTGTGAACTAGATCAAGAAGACTGGATAGAAATCTAACACCTTTGGACATATCGTGATAGATGGCCAATACAGGACAAGAAAATGAATTGGTGCTATTGGCAAGTAGTAGAAATTAATGGAAAAGCATAAAATTTTCCAGATTGAAACAGTTACTTCTGTAGAAGTGTCTAAAAACTTAGGAAAAAGAGGCTATTGAGGTCCAGTTCCACTGATTGCAGATTTGAAATCTCCAAAAGGGGATAAAAGACATTTTTTGAGCCAAATGTCCTGATGTAAGTGTGACACAAATTTGAAACTATCTCTAAATTTGTAAGTAACAATGAACAGTACCCAAAATGTTTCATTTCTGTTTCACTGGACATTTCACTGTGTTTGTACTTCCTCTGGGCTTCCCGCCCCCATTGTTCTTCCTGATTTTCTACTGATGGACTAGGGGAACATGAGGACCTATATATGAAAGAGAGTGTTATACTTACATTGGACCAGTGCCTATTGCTTAATCTCCTGGAAAGGAAAAGAGTGAAGAATATCACATCAAGACTGTTAGCTTTTCTTTTTTAAAGCTTTTCCCCACATAAACCTTTTTGCTTAAGGAATACAAACTTCATGTATTTCATAAGTACAACTCTAGGAATATAGTGATTCTTCCCACCATACTTGCCCTCCCACCCACACTCTCACTCCTCCTCTTCCTCCTCTCTCTCCCATTCCCAGTCCTGTTCTCCGCTAAGATCCATTTTCAATTAATTTTATACTCAGAAGACCAACTCTGTAGTAAGTAAAGAGTTTAACAATTTGCGCATGCGCGCGCGCACACACACACACACACACAAAACTTGTTCCTCAACAGTCGAGACAAGGGCTGTTTAAAGTCATTGCATCTTAAAGTTAATTTCACTTTTTTTTTGAGAAAATTAAAGAAGCACTGAAGAAGTATACATCTTTTATGGCACATATTATAACTTATGAGGCATAAGATGATCCTCAATTTAATATAGTAAAAGAAAATAAGTCTTTTGTCTGTCTTTGTCCGCTCCCTGTACTTGGTAGTGTGTTCTCAAAGGGTGGTGGTTCCATCTACATAGAATTTTGTGTTCTTAGGTGTAAATGCAAATGCTACATGTGCTAATTGTATAAAAGCCTGTCTCTGGAATCCTTTGTGTAGTTAACAGGCAAGGGGTTAATTAACAATGTTCGCTTTCTAACTGCTTGTTTTATTCCTACTCACTGAAATCTCAACAATGGGAAGTAAAATGTTATGTTTCTGGTTCTGGAGAGAATAATCTACTTGGAAAGCAGTGAAAATTCAATTTTTCTCAATCTTAATTTCTGACATGAAAGGGAAGGTACTTTAGTACTATAATTTTTTGTTTTTGTCAGTGAAAATTAGTTTCTAGAGTGGCCAATATTGCCACCAGTGAAACAAAATTAGAATTTTATAAGAAACACACTGTTGAGAACTTGACTTTTCCAAAAGATCTCATTAGGCTCATTTCATAGGCATTTAAAATGTGTCACAAATCTTTAGTGAGAGTAATGAGTAAAACCTGACTGCTTCTGTATCTTCCCCTATTATTTATTCCTAACTGGTAAAATTTTTCCAGTGTATTATAAGTGGTCCAAGTATCAATTTAACCTCATATCTCTATTGGAGAAGGCTGTGAATTTGGCAAAACAATATTCTTTCCCTGTGGGTCTATACATACTAAAATTTGTAAACATTTTAAGAATACACTTTTCTTCAATGACAGTGAACACTTACTAAATGGAATGCTTGCTATGCAGCATGTACCATGCTAAGTGTTTTGTATGCAACAACTCATTTTCTCCTCAAAACAATCTTATGAAGTAGGTACTATTGCTACCCATTTCACAGTTCAGGAAATCAAGGTATAGAGAATTTAATTAGCTTGTCAAAATTGTTATAGGCAGTAAATTGTGTTTCTAAGATTTGAAGCCAGACGGTCTGACTTTGGAATCAGTGCTTCAAGATTACATTTTATTGTTCCTGCATGGAAAATAAAACCGTTCAACCACAGTAGAACGAGTAGGTGGTTTGGAATGGCATGGGCAATCTTAAATCCAAAGAAAATGCTGAAAGTTTGCACTTAGCATTTCCTTATGTTATCATTTTGGAGCTTTCTATTAACAGTCGAAATGAATTTATCAAGCATTTAAACACTACTGTTTATGTGTTTAAGTTAACAGGAGAAGAATGAAACTTCCCTGCTTTTTCAGAATGCTGGAGGTAGTAGTGGGTGATAGATGCTTAGAAGTAAGATGATATAAGAAATGACAAAATATATGGCAGGCAACGGGGAGGAAGAATGGGGAAGACGTCACTTTGTGTGGATAACTTACATGGGAAGACAGCCCCATAATGAGCCTGCTCCATTGTGTGTTCCATGGTCCCATCATGCTATGCAAAAGTTCCAATCAATCTTGCAAGTGCCAGGGTAAAATTAAGATAGGATTTATAAGGGAAGAATGATATGTAGACATTAATATTTGAAAGAGTTTTTGTTTCAGAAGTTGCTGATAGAATGGATTGCAAATGGAATTACAAAGCGGTGGTCTAGCTAAGAGGTTGTCATTTTGTCTAGATGGAAGAGCAGGCTGAGATTGGAAATAAAGCAAAAGCTCAAAAGATGCGGAAGAAATGTGTAAGGTTAATATGGTGATAACATTAGAGGTGCTGGTTTATTGTAGCAGAATGAGGCGATTCCAGAATTTAATTTGAGGGTCGAAAACATTGCACACATTGGAGTGAGTGTTGTGGGCAGTTACTTAAGCTGCTGCTTGGAATGCCCACATCTCTTATTGGAGTGCAGGTTTGTGTCCTGACAGCTCTGCTTTTGATCCAGCTTCCTACTTAACATGTCCTGGAAGGCAGTGGATGATGGCTCAACTGCTTGGGCCTTGGCCACCCATGTAGGAGATCTGAATGGAGCTCTGGGCTCCCTGCTTTAGCCTGGACCAGCCCTGGATGTTGTGGGAACTTGGGGAGTAAACAAGAAGAAGGAAGATCTCTCTCTCTCTCTCTCTGCCTTTCAAGCAGATGGAAAAAAAAATTAACCTATGACCTGTGTATGCAAATAGACATGCCCAATAGTCATCTAAACACATTATACAGAAATGTGTACTTCTATGGCATTTTTGAAATGAGAGGTTGCATTCTGAATTGTCACAATAAAGATGGAGCCTATGTATTATGTACTGGGCATGAGTCAGGAATTCTCCATAGCCTTAAATTCTTTAAGATGTGAGCATTTAGATATTAAAGTTAATCTTATCTCATTATAAATTGTTTTCTTTCACAGTATAGTGAGGATATTATATTGATCAAAAAAAGATTATGTGTATAGGTAAGATATATATGAGGGATCTTCAAAAAGTTCATGGTAAATGCAGATTATGAAAAAAATAGACATGAATTTCGAAAGTTTTTACACCAAATTTAGTATATCATTTAATTCCATTTTTTTTCTATGAACTTTTTGAAGTCCCTTGAATTATCTATGGGTTTAATTTCATGGTAAGAAAAGGGTGTTACAAAAATATTTCTTATAAAACTTTACTTTCTAATTATGCTCATCACTGAAAAAAATACTAAGTTTTAGTTTAATAGAATATATGGAGATTTGGAGAGACATTCTAAATGTTCGTATCTAAATTTAAACACAATTATGTTTAAGCCTTGGGTTCACCTCATTATCCCTAAAAAGAATGAACAGAGTGTGAAGTGCTGTCCAGATGTGAATTTGAGAGCTGTCATCCTGGGCTGGGCCTGGGCCACAGCATCTGGAACCCCATCTCAGGGATTTGCACAGAGGGACAGGCTGGAAGTGGGCCCTGTGACAGTTCTGACACCTGCCACAGACATCAGAGTTGTACCTTTCCTAAGTTTCAGTTTCCCTTTGTCAGTATGATAAATATGCCACTCATATATTCATTCTGAGGTGTTGTGAACCTAATTATATTTTTCTTTTATTCCATATTTTGGTTGAGTGACTTCTAGACGTTTACTACCAACTCTCCTAAATGGTTTTCTCAAGCTAAGAGTGGAGCTCCCCAGGAGCAGTTTTCTAGAATTTAGTGAGTTGCAGGGATTTGCAAAGCCCCCACAGAGCATCCATGTCTAGCCAGCACGCCATAAAACAGATGCTGAGGAGAAGTATACGTGGAATAAACTTAATGTTATACTTGTTTATAGCAGGATCGTGGTGCACATTAGCACGTTGAAGATGTGCTGGCAAATGTGATAACAAAAACCCTCTATGTGCGACACCATACAGAGCTTGTGTTCCCCGGGAAAGAACTGTTCTTGCAGTTTAGGGGCAAACTGTTGGAGCTCTTTATATCCATAGACTGACTAAGGGTACCAGTTGTCAGATTATGGCAAGAAAGTATTTTCCACTTTTTAAAAAATGATTTATTTATTTATTTGAAAGAGCTACAGAGAGGGAGGGAGAGGAGGGCTCTTTCATCCGCTGGTTCACTTCCCAAATGGCTGCCACAGCTGGGGCTGGACCAGGCAGAAACCAGGGAATTCATTTGGGTCTCCCACATGGGTGCAGGGACCCAATCAGCTGGACCATCTTCACGGCTTTCCCAGGTGCATTAGCAGGGAGGTGGAACAGAAGTGAAGTAGACAGGACTCCATCCAGTGCCCATATGGAATACTGGCTTCATAGGCAGTGGCTTAACCCACTGTGCCACCACATTGGCTTCAGCATTTTCCTAAGCTATTTTAAAAAAATGTACAACTTAATGTTTTTAAAACTTAAAACTTACCTTATTTAAACAATTTTTATTTATTCATTTATTTACTTGAAGAGGAGACACACACACACACAAACACACACACACACGCACAGAGTGAGATCTTTCTCAGATGACTGTAAAAGTTGGGCTTGGGTCAGGCCAAAGCCAGGAGCCTGGAACTCAAACTAAGTTCTTCCACATAGGTAGCAGGGACTGAAGTACTTGAGTCATCACCTGCTGCCTGCCAAGGTGTGCATTAGTAGGAAGCTAGAGTTGAAGCGGAACTGGGACTCCAACCTAGACATCCCAATATGGGATGTGGGCATCTCAAGCAGGAGCTTAACATGGCGCCAAATCTATTTATTTATTTATTTGAAAGTCAGAGTTAGAGAGAAAGAGAGAGGGAGAGAGGGAGAGAGGGAGAGAGGGAGAGAGAGAGAGAGAGAGATTCATCCCTCTTCCATTGCTGGTTCACTTTCCAGGTAGCTGCAAAGGCCAGGGATGAGCAGGCCAAATCTAAGATCCAGATTTATCCGGGTCTCCCATGTGGGTGTTAGGGGCCCAAGCACTTGGATCATCTTCTACTGCTTTTCCCAAGCCTTTAGCAGAGCCAGATAGGAAGTGGAGCAGCGGGGACATGAACTGATGCTGATATGGGATACTAGTGTTGCAGGCAGCGGCTTTACATGCTATGACACAACACTGGCCCTTGTGCACATTTTTTAATTGGTAGATAATAACTGTGCCTATTTATGGGATACCATGTGATATTTTGATATAAATATACAATGTGTAATGGTGTAATTAGGTTTATAGACATGTCTGTGACCGCATACATTTAATCATATCTGGTGAGAACATTGAAAACATTTTTCCCGACTATTTTGAAATGTGCAATACATTGTTATTAACTGTGGTCAACTACCACAGTTAACTAACTGTGGTTAACTACCGTGCCAACAGAGCACCAGAACTTATTCCTACAGTCTAACTAACTTTGCTGCAGTTGACAAACCTCTCCCTGTCCTTTCTCCATCTCCCCTCTTCAGTCTGGTAACTCTGTTGTACTCTCTGCTAACCCGTTTCTAATCTGGATGGTTGACTGTGAGTGGTGACTCAGTGGGCCATCTCCCTGTGATTTCTGTTACCATTGTCTCAACAACCACCAACAAGGATGGCCAGCTCGGTGAAGGAACTTGAGGGTATGGTTTACTAATCAGGAGCTGGAATCCGAGTTGTCCATTGCCCTGTAGCTGTGTGATCTTGGGAGTGTCACTTGGTTCTCTGCATTACTTCATGTATGAAATGGGATAGTATAATGGTGTTGACTACCCGAATTATTTTGTGAATTATATTTGTTAATGTGTATGGAACTTGGCACAATGTATTGGCTTTTTGAAAAATGTGTTTAAATTTGTTCTAATTAGTGAATTGGATTATTCAACATGTAGGAGGTCACTCTTTATGTTTAAGGCTAAAAGGGTATTTTGTATATAATTGTTTAAAGGGAAGAGAAATACAGTGGTTCCTCTGAAAAGATGAAAATGCCCACCCCATTGAGGTTAATAACTATGGTGTCTTTCACTGCCCCAAGTGGAAATATTAGCTTTTAGGCCACTCATGCAACTGGCCCCATTTAGTGTCAGCACTTGTTTGTTGCTGTCTTTTTTTTTCTTTTTTGTTTCTGTTGTGCTGTAATTCTCAGCACAAAGAAAATCTGCTAGAAAACTGGTTTTAATACCTTGCTAAGATAATATTCTCAAGGGTTTAGGTCTACAAATAAACTATTTTTATCATTTCCTTTTACAGCAAACATGATTTCAGTTGGGTTTAAGAAAACAAAAATTGTTACAAACAGAACTGAGATTTTTCTCACCAATTCCAAAGAAGATGACAGAACTATGATGCCCCTCCTTGTACTTAGGAACCAGAAACAATTGAAGAAATGTTAACTTCATGTTAGAATTTAAGAAACCATGCTTTTTAAAAAATATTTATTTATTTAAAAATTCTATAGGCAGAGAGAAAGAAGCAGAGATTTTTCCATCTTCTGGTTCATTCCTCAAAGACCTGCAACAGTTGGGGCTGAGTCAGGCCTATGCCAGGATCCTAGAACTCAGTTCCATGCGGGTGTTAGGGACCTGAGTACTTGTTTCATCAGCTGCTGCTTCCCAGGGTGCACATTAGTAGGAAGCTGGAATTAGAATTGGAGCAAGGACATGAACCCAGGCACTCTGATGTGGAATGTGGCACCCCAACTGTATCTTAACCACTAGGCCAAATACCTACTCCACAAAAATATTCTCATGTTCTGAATATATTATGCAAATAATGCTGAGTTCTTAAAGCAACACTATTTAGCGGGGACTTTGCCACTTCAAAAAATATAATTTGAATCTGATTTGAATTAACTTTCATTTAGAACACATGTGTGTGCCATAGGCCACTGCTCAGAGATGAGAGGTATGACAACATCAAACAATGAGTGATGGGTCCCCTCTACCATAAAGCATAATCAGCGCCTAACTCTGAGCTTCCAAGCAAAACCAAGTTTGTTGATAGGTTGCGAACATTGAATTTGAAGGAGCTTTGGAGGGGTGGGTCTGGGAGAGGACCTCAGGCATTGTGAGTGATCCCACAAGGGAAAGAATCAAGGATGGAAAGAAGGGACAGCTCTGTTTTATTTTTTTGATATCAGAGTTGGTAGTGTTGGTGTTGGGGTGTGAGATGTATGTGTGGGTATGTGTGAATGTGTAAGAAATAGGATACAGTATTGGATGTTGAAGTTATGCTAAACCTGCTAAAAATTGAAAGACGTATAGGAGAGCAAGTGTAACAAGTGCACTTGGTGCAGCTGACATGTTAAATGATGAAGGGTAAGGCTGAAGAGTGTAATCCTTGGTGCGGGCTATGATAGAACAAATATGTACCACTGAAAGACCTTCAGAGAACATTATTGTATTCTATTTTAGTTTTTAAGCTCTATTCTGACCAAATAAAGCAGTTGTATGGGTTCTAAGCCATCGATTGGTGTCGCTCCCCCTCTTCGTGGAGGAACGACACAGGACCCTGCGCTGTTCTTTTGTCTGCTCGGCCCTCCCCGGGTTTGCTGCTGGTTCTTCCTGGGTTGGCTACTGTCCCTTCCACCTCCGTGGAAGGGCGGTTCCCCCTGGCCACTTTCCCCACTTCCGCAGGGGAGCGGCACGCCGCCGGCCGGCTCTCTCGGGGGCTGCACAGGTGTTCCTTCAGATGTTCCCCTTAGATGTTCCTGGTGCATGTTGTCTCTCTCCTCCTTTATAGTCCTCTTCCGCCAATCCCAACTCTGCTACCCACACGCCGAGTACGCTGCTCTTCTCCAATCAGGAGCAGGTCCTACAGTTTATTGGTTGAACTGGAGGCAGCTGTGTAGAAGTTGTTACTCCCTTCTCAGCGCCATATTGTGGGAGAGCAGATGCATAGAATAAGTCTTAATTCCAGTAACTTAGTCTAGTCCGAGTTGCTCCCCACAGATTGGTAGCCTGGATTGATGGCCAGTTTGCAACTCTGAGATAAACACTTAAAGAGTAAGGGCTCTGGAGTCAAAGTGCCTAGATTCAGTTCCCCTTAAGCCTGATAACATCTAGAAAGCTACTTAACATCTGAACACCTCATTTTCCTCATCTCTAAAATGTAGATAATAATAGTATTTACCTCTTGGGATTATTGCAAGACGGTGACATACGATATACACAATGTGTTTAATAGAATGTCACTCAGTGAGCAGTTAATATTAGCTTAAGTATACACATAGAACTGAAAGTATATGTACAAATCACCATTTCATTTTAAAAGCTGTATAGAGAAGCTATGCATTTTTATAATGATGTCTTTGACAATAAATACCTTTTCATTGTTCATTTTTGTGTCTCCCCATTTTGAAGTGCTGTCAGAGCCTGTGGTGTGTTCCTTTGAATGTAACTTAATGTAGCAAATCTTTTCTTTCTGAGAGTGGGAAGGATTTGGGGTTTGGAAGATATTATAAATCTTCTGAAGTAAAGTCTGACTGTGGGGAGCAACCGGACTAGACTAAGTTACTGGAATTAAGACTTATTCTATGCATCTGCTCTCCCACAATATGGCGCTGGGAGAGAAGTAAACAGCTTCCGCACAGCTGCCTCCAGTTCAACTAATAAACTGTAGGACTTGCTCCTGATTGGAGAGCAGCGTGCTCAGCGTGTGGGCAGCCGAGTTAGGATTGGCGGAGGAGGACTATAAAGGAGGAGAGAGACGGCATGCACCAGGAACATCTATGGGGAACATCTAAGGGAACCCGTGCAGCCCCCGAGAAAGCCGGCCGGCGGTGTGCCGCTCCCCTGCGGAAGTGGGGAATGCGGCCAGGGGGAACTGCCCTTCCACAGAGGTGGAAGGGATAGTAGCCAACCCGGGAAGAACCAGCAGCAAACCCGGGGAGGGCCGAGCAGACAGAAAGAACAGCGCAGGGTCCTGTGTCGTTCCTCCACGAAGAGGGGGAGCGACATAATGGTGCCGTGACTCGGATAGGAAACCTAGCTCGGATTAGGAAACCTAGGACGGATAGCAAACTTAGGAGGGAAGAAACGGGAAGAACTGGGAAATTACCGGAAAGAGAGACTAGCAAACAGCCTAGGGAAAAGCCGGACGAAAAAGGTGCCGGAAGAAGCTATTGAAAGCCTAGGCATAGACTCAGATACGGACTACGGGGGGAAGCTGGGAGAAATCTCTAAGGTCGAAAGCGAAAGTGAAAGCTAGAACAAACAGACTCGGACGCGGACTGTGGGGAGAGGCCAGGAGAAATGAGGGAGGAGTATTGTTGGAGGAAAGCTTGGGGAAACATACCGGGTAGAGAAAAATGCTAGGGAAATTGAAGCCGCGGGGGGCAGGCCGAGGCGGATACGAAAGCCACTTTGGGGTTCTCAAGTTAGCCCGGGAATAGGGGGCGAAAAGTTGAAACCAGAAGCTGAGACGTAAGCCAGATTGGGATCCGTCTGATTAGCCCGGGGAGCAAAGGACGGGAAGCCAAACCGTGGGGCGGAGACGTACGCTGGGTTGAATTCGCCAGGCTAGCCCGGGGAACTTAGATTGAATGCTAGTGGCGGACACGTAAGCTACGCTGTGTTACTCGCGGAAGCTGCCGCGTGCAGAGAGAGCACGGGGCGTGAGTAGATAGGGAACGGGGCTGGCGTAGGCCGTGGTTCAGACGCGAAAGGGTTAAGCGTGGAGACCGCGGAGATGAGACTGCGCAGATGAGAGAGGCGCGCGGGCTGAAGCGGCGCAGAGCCGGGAACCCGCCGGCGGGGCGAGGTGCCGGAAAGCCGCAGGGATAAGAGAAACAGAAGTTTAGAAGTAAAGTGAGAAAAATAGGAATCCTGGAAGATAGAAGTAAAATGGGAGAAATAGGAATGCCCGGAGATAGAGAAATAGAGAAATAAAAAGGCCTCCCTACAACACTGCAATGTGAGAGCTTGGATTCGGTCTGCCTAATCAAGTGAGGCGATGAGCACCTGCGGGCAGCTAGCAGCTTATGCGCCGCAGGTCACCGAAGACAGGCACGAATTAACATCAGTAAGGCTTCCCCACAATACAACAATATTAAGCTTGGATTCGGTCTGCCTGATTTAAGGCGGTAAGCGCCAGCAAGCAGCTCGACCAGAGTATGAGCTGCAGGTCACCGAAGATAGGCACGAACCAACACTAATAAGTCTCCCCCACAATAAGGCAATGAGAAGGCTTGGATTCGGTTTGCCTGATAGGTTTTGTAAGCCCCTGCAGGCAGAGCAAAGCATGCGCTGCAGGGCACCGAACACAGGCACGCATCAGCGCCTAAAAACCTCCTCACAATGGCGAAGAGAGGACCCGGATTCGGTTTGCCTGATTGATAGGACTTGTAAGAGCCTGTGGCAACTCTAGCAAGTAGAGCAGAGTGTGTGCCGCGGGACACCGAAGACAGGCGCGTATCAACGCCAAAAAATAAAAAGAAAGGGGGATCTGTGGGGAGCAACCGGACTAGACTAAGTTACTGGAATTAAGACTTATTCTATGCATCTGCTCTCCCACAATATGGCGCTGGGAGAGAAGTAAACAGCTTCCGCACAGCTGCCTCCAGTTCAACTAATAAACTGTAGGACTTGCTCCTGATTGGAGAGCAGCGTGCTCAGCGTGTGGGCAGCCGAGTTAGGATTGGCGGAGGAGGACTATAAAGGAGGAGAGAGACGGCATGCACCAGGAACATCTATGGGGAACATCTAAGGGAACCCGTGCAGCCCCCGAGAAAGCCGGCCGGCGGTGTGCCGCTCCCCTGCGGAAGTGGGGAATGCGGCCAGGGGGAACTGCCCTTCCACGGAGGTGGAAGGGATAGTAGCCAACCCGGGAAGAACCAGCAGCAAACCCGGGGAGGGCCGAGCAGACAGAAAGAACAGCGCAGGGTCCTGTGTCGTTCCTCCACGAAGAGGGGGAGCGACATCTGACAAACATGATAAATAATCAAACTGGTTAATATGGTTTTGCACAAAAATAAGCTAATAAAAAAAATCAAGAATTTAAGCTTAAAACAATGTTCAATGTGGAGCTTGGGAATTATTCAGAGAGAAAGGATGATATTTATTTTCGTTAGATTTCTGGTTCCCTGATACTCCTCTCTAGCACAATTTTCATGACTTTTAAATGTTGGAGAACCCTGCAGCTCAGTCACTCAGTCTCTTCTCCTTCTATCCCCACTCTCCCTAGGTGATCTTATCCATTCTCATGGCTTTGAATACTTTTTATTTGCTTAACTCCTAAATGTAAGCCTTCAGCTAGTATTTGCCTTCCAGACTCTAATATTGGACAAGGGGTCTTCGAAAAGTTCATGGAAAATGTGTCTTGAAAAAAAAACTATGAATAGATTTCAAATTTTTTTGCTACCAAAGTAAACCCCTCTTTCAATTCTATTTTCTACAATTTTTTAAATCTTCATAGACTCAACCACCCAGTTCACACCTACACACAGATGTCTAATAAGCTCCTCAAACTTATATTCTGAGTGAGAATCCTGATATTCACTATCCCCTTTCCAAACCAGCTTCTCTCATATTCTTCCTTCCCTCTGTGAATGGTAACCCTGTCCTTCCAACTGTTTAGGCAGAAACATCAGTGTCATGTTTGATGCCTCTCTCACTCTCTTTTTAAAAAATATTTATTTATTTGAAAAGTAGAGTTACAGAGAGACAGAGAGAGAGACAGAGAGACAGAATCGATGATTCACTCCCCAAATGGCCACAATGGCCCAAGGACTTGGGCCATCTGCTGCTTTCCCAGTTGCATTAGCAGGGATCTGGGCTGTAAATAGAGCAGCCAGAATGGGCACTCATATGGATGCTGATGCTGCAGGTGGAGGCTTTACCCACTATGTCACAACACCAGCCCCGTTAATGCTTCTCTTTCTCTCCTGCCTTGTGCCTGGTTCACCACCAAATTCTACCACTTATAACCTCAGTTCTGCCACTCTAGTCCAAAGCACTGTCATCTCTCTCCTGGATGAATACAGCAATCCTTCCTGCTCTATTCTTGTTGTCTTCCTCAGCACTCCATCGCAGTGACTCTGTTAAGGTCAACATCTGATCATGTTACTCCTCCAAGGCTTCTCATCTGACTCAGTTGCAGTCCTTACCATGACCCACAAAGCCATCCATAAACATATCTTCCATCAACACCCTATGACTTCATTGACTCATTGATTATTCATTCCTACCTGCCTTGATATTCCTTCTGTCTGGAAAGTTCCTCTGTTGTGTATTTGCATAGCTAATTCTCACGCTTCCTTCAGATCTTTACTTAAAAGTCATCTTAGGGCTAGACATATGGTACAGTGGTTATGATACTGTTTGGGATGCCTGTATTCCATATTGGAGTCCCTGGGTTCAAGTCTCAGTTCTGCTCCTGATTCTAGTTTCTTATGTATGTGTGACTTGGAAGGCAGCATGTGATGTCTCAAAGTACTTGGGCCCCTGCCACTCAGATGGGAGACCTGAACTGAGTTCCTGACTCCTGGGGTCAGCCTGGCCCAGCCCTGGCTGATACAGGCATTTGGGGAGTGCATCAATAAGTAGGTGGGAGCTCGGTCTGTCTGTCAGTCTCTGCCTCTCTTCTTCTCAAAAACAAAGAAATAAAAAATTTAAGAAGTCTCATTCCCTTGTTATATACAAATTTTCTTTCTTTTCCACATACTTTCATTGCCTGCTTTGTCTATTTCTTATTAGCAATTGCTTTTTTGTCTCTCCCCACAGAAAGAAAGCTTAATAAAAATTATTTACTATAATATACCTGGTGCCTTGACCGTAGTAAATACTCAATAAATATTTGCTGAGTGAATAAGCAAATGCATCCAATGCCCTTTCTGTTATTGACTAAAATGATGTAAGAATTATGAGAGAGAGAAAGGCAATGAGTATAGTGGAGAATACAGAGATCCGGAATCCAGGCACTTGGGGCATCTAATCATCTCTCTGTATCTGTAGGGTCTTGGTTCCAGGATCCTCATGTCTATCATGAGCATCTATGGATGCTCAAGTTCCTTTTATAAAATAGTATAGCACTTGCGTGTGATAAACACGTCTTCCCATATACTTAAAATAGTCTCTAGATTACTTAAAATACCTAATAAAGTATAGGATTACTTAAAATACACAATGCAGTATAAATTGTATCTAAGTAGTTGATATATTTTATTGTTTAGGAATTAATGACAAGAAAAAAGTCGGTCTGGCGCTGAGGTACAGTGGGTTAAGGCCCCGACCTGCAGTGCAGCATCTCATGTGGGTGCCGGTTCAAGTCCCGCTGCTCCACTTCTGATCCAGCTCTCTGCTGATGTGCCTGGGAGGGCAGTGGGGGATGGCCCAAATTCTTGGGCCTCTGCACCCATGTGGGAGGCCTGAAGGAGGCTCCTGGCTCTTGGCTTCGGATCAGCTCAGCTCTGGCCGTTTAGCCATTTGGGGAGTGGGCCAATGGATGGAGGACCTCTTTCTCTCTCTACTTCTCCCTGTAACTCTGTCTTTCAAATAAATAAAATAACAAATCTTAAAAAAAAGAGATTCCTGATCAAACTTGCACATTCAGTATGAAAGCAGGTGTTTTCTTTTTCTGCATATTTTTTTTTTTTTATTTTTTTTTTTGACAGGCAGAGTGGACAGTGAGAGAGAGAGACAGAGAGAAAGGTCTTCCTTTGCCGTTGGTTCACCCTCCAATGGCCGCCGCGGCCGGCGCGCTGCGGCCGGCGCACCGCGCTGATCCGATGGCAGGAGCCAGGAGCCAGGTGCTTTTCCTGGTCTCCCATGGGGTGCAGGGCCCAAGCACCTGGGCCATCCTCCACTGCACTCCCTGGCCACAGCAGAGGGCTGGCCTGGAAGAGGGGCAACCGGGACAGAATCCGGCGCCCCGACCGGGACTAGAACCCGGTGTGCCGGCGCCGCTAGGCGGAGGATTAGCCTAGTGAGCCGCGGCGCCGGCCCTCTGCATATTTTTGATCCAACAACAGTGGTATCCACGCACAATGGACATGGGGTGCTGACTGTACTTCTAACTGTGCCACTCAGTGGCTGTGAAGTTTGGGACCTATTGCTAAGGCCTCATTTCCTCCTTGGCAAAATGAGGCAGTCATATAAGATAATAGATGGTTTCTAGAATCCCATTTCTGGGGTTATGTGACTCTAACAAGGAGGATGCTTTATAACATCAAAGATCTATGTTCTATTTCAGCCCAACTTAGAACTTAACTTTCTGTGGTAGCCAGAAAGTGTGCATTTGTGTGTCTCTCCCTTTTAAGGTCAGCACTAACAGTTTTTGTCTTTGAGGAAGGACCAGAGCTAGACAGTGGGTAGGAGAGAGGGTAAGGCCCCTGTGCTGATCCTCAGCCTCTCATTTACCACATCAGCTACCACATGTCCTCCTCAAACTGGTAGCTTATTCTGTGCTCTTGTACTGATGCTGATGATATAAAGCTCTATGTTTCTTAAATATTCCTGCATGTTGATGGGCCTCTTACCACAAAGAAGGTATGTTAGGTTTTATTCACATATTCACTTACAGAAGATAGAAGCAGAGTATGGGAGTTACTGATTGGCAATGTCACAGAGAACTTTTTTAATAAGTCAAGGCCAGATCCTATAAAGTGTTCTTTTTCAGTAATAGAGTACCACCATTAGGATGCTGGTAGAATTAGGATGGTAAAATTCTTGCCAAAGTCTCTAAGTCTGGAGTGGTGAGTTGCTTAGTAACACTTGTATAGATATCTCTGTAACTCATGGAGTGTCAGGGTAGAGGCTTGAAGATGTTCAATGACATGTGGAGTTGAGAGAACAGAGCCTCTTGACCTTGGACTTTATAGGATAAGTACTGCTTTTCTTCTTTTCACTCAAATCATGTGACAGTAATGTCCTACCTGGGCATTTTCTCAGAATAACAACAGAATTATGTCCTCTGAATTTTTTGGCAAATATGTGGAGCAAAATATGCTTAAATATTAAGCAATACAATCTGTCTCTCAACTGAGCACAGAAGTGAGCAATGACAGACATAAGTATAAAGATAATTATAAATCAATGCAGAACTTTAAAGACAAGTTCCCCAAATCAACTTTGGACAACCACAAATTTTATCACAGCGTAGACTGCATCAATGAAATAGAAACATTTAGATATCCAAGCTTAATATTTAGAATATTATCTTACTAAGCTTAATTTGAGTTAAACCCATCCTGGGTAAATTTGGCTTCTGGTAAGGTGAGGTTTAGGGGCTGGCACATGTTGTACAGGGGTTCAAGTTTGCACATGGAAAAACAACAGGGTTGGACCATGTCTCTTCCCCTGAAAACACAGGAGAGTGGTTTCAGAAGGCTAGAATCTTGTAAGACTGTCAAAATACCATAATTGTTGATAACAGGGTCATATATCTTACATTGACTGGAAAGGTGAGAAAACTGAGTATAACAAGTATAATATTTGCATTATTGTTTATGGGTTTTCAGCCTTGGTGATGGAATGCTTGAGTTAGGCAGTGTCAGGGGCATATGCATTGTAGGTCTGTTTATAGCTGGAGTCCCAGTGCCTTGAAGACTCTTCCTGGCAAGAGAACAGATTAAACCTTCCACTTGGCACTGGCATCCCAGAGAGAATGCAGCTGTCAGAGCAGAGACTTCTGTACATGAAATTCATGTTAGAGCTGCCTAGACCAGCAGGCAGACAAAAGTGATTCCAAGAGTAAAGCAGACGGCAAACATTTTGCAAAGCATATTTGAATAAAACCAAGTTTCATTGTCAATGAGCAGTTAAAGGAGAATTCTGAAAATTCCATGTACCCGGGCTGACCATCCTGAAAGGTAATAGTGGGAGTCCTAAGCAAAATGTCCCAGCTGATGCCAGCTGAGGCAGTGCCGTTAGTCACACTAGCTACGTGTGCTTGTGAGCGTTTTCAGGGGACTTGCACGTCAATTTCGGAAAGTCATTACTTACGATTTATATTTGTATGTATTATTTCGGTCTGTGGGTGTGAGTTGAGTCATTCCCAATGAGCACTTTGGCCTACTCATGGTGCTCAGCTGAAAGACCCCTCTAGGGATTGTTATTATTAGATATCTGGACTAGGTGGATGTGAATGTTATTGATACAAGTGGAGATTGTGACATTTAATGAATGACTGTTAGTAGGACCCTTTGATATTGCGGTTGTAATTTGCAGCTTGGCATTTTCTGAGGGACATTGGTTAGAACCTTACTTCTCTTGCCTTGCTTCTGGAATTATATGTCTTAGAATTTTAACGGTTATGTATTATTGTAATGTTTGCTGCACAACCCACAAAATTACATATAAACATAAATGTTAAAGATGGTTTTCTGGAAGCCATAAGATAAATTATCTCCCCATAAATTGCCTGTGAACACATGTGCACATGTGCACACACACACAGATGAGTGTGTACACTCACACACACAAACGAAAATAAATTTTGTTTTTGGAAAAGACACCTTGGTAACACCAACCTCATGTTCCAGAGGTTCTATCCACAGATATCCATTCCTTTTTATCAAGGCCTAATTGAGATTGTCACCGAGGTCTTCCATCCAGGTAACTCATTGTCCAGTGGGTAACATAAATCTAACTCTGTTACTCGTTAACAAAACCTTCAGTGACTCCTCATCATCGATGGGATCAAACTCAGAGATCATCGAGCACCACACAAGACTTCACCTTTGGCCTTCCCTGCCTCACCTTTTAAGCTCTAGCAGCAGCTTGCTGAGTCATTGCCTGCTCCTCTTGGTTTATGTGCTTTCTCTGGAATACCTTTTGTTCTCATTTTCCCCTGATTGTTCATGTGGTAGCTTAGCTCTAGCACCACCTCTTCTTCATTGGTTCCTTTAGGCCTCTGCTCTCAACTTGATCAACAAGATTGCTTGAGAAGCCCCTCTTAAGTTCCACTGGACTCAGAAAATCACTAAGAAGCACATTTTCTTTGGTTATCTCTCTTCCAAAAGACTTCAGTTTCCATGAAAGTAGAGGTTGTATATTTCTCATTAATCTTTGGCTTTCTCATTGTCTAGCTCCACACTTGGCATATAACAGCAGCTGCAGTAAATGTCACATATTTATTTAATTAAAAATACATTATCACTTACAAAGCAGATGATAAAATGTTATGCTTTTTGAGTACTTGTATACTCTTTGTACAAATCATGTTTGTTGGGATACTTAAAATACAGAGTGCCTATTCTGGATAATGCAGCATGACTCATGTTGTCTAATTGGAATTATATAGGCTTTTCCTGTTTTCAGGCACTTAGTTCAGATCTCATCACTCATTATACTATTAGGAATTTGAGTTTGGACTTCTGGAAGGGTAGCAAGATTGAGAAAAGTTTGTTGGAGAATTAGGCTGTAGGACTTAATGTGTACTTCACAATCTGTGTCCTGGTGTTTTGGATTTTCAGATCTTTTCCCTTTACCCCATCCTACCAGTTTTATTTCCTGTTCCTCCCCAGTCAGTACCCTTTACTCTGCTCATGTAAAAATAAAAAGAATATGTCTTCTCTCATTGTCCTGAGAACTTATTTCTATCTGGGTCCCTTTGCTCATGTTTTTTCCCTGTCACTGGACTGTTCCTTCTCTTGGGTAGTCTTTGTTTTGCACTTCATTTGAGCCTTTTTCAATTTCTAAGTATGCTGATTTCTTTTTTTTTTTAATAAAAGATTGATTGATTTATTTGAAAGTCAGAGTTACACAGAGAGAGGAGAGGCAGAGAGAGAGAGAGAGAGAGAGACAGACAGATAGACAGACAGAGGTCTTCTATCTGCTGGTTTACTCCCCAAATAGCCGCAATGGCTGGAGCTGTGCTAATCTGAAGTCAGGAGCCAGGAACTTCTTCCGAGCCTCCCGTGCGGGTGCAGGAGCCCAAGGACTTGGGCCATCTTCTACTGTTTTCTCAGGCCATGGTAGAGAGCTGGATCGGAAGAGGAGCAGCCAGGACTAGAACTGGCGCCCATATGGGATGCCGGCACTTCAGGCCAGGGCATTAATCTGCACCAGAGAGCTGGCCCCGTATGCTGATTTCTTTTTTCTCAAAAAAAAAAAAAAATAAAAAAATAAAAAGAAAGAAAAGAAAAGAAATTGTCTATTTTATTTAACTTATACAAATACTGCTTTAAATTTTTTATTTTAAATTTGTACATACTATTTGTGCATATTTACAAGGTACCATACCTGTGTACCTTTTTTTTTTTTTTGACAGGCAGAGTGGACAGTGAGAGAAAGAGAGAGACAGAGAGAAAGGTCTTCCTTTGCCGTTGGTTCACCCTCCAATGGCCGCCACGGCCGGCTGCAGCGTGCCAGCACCCCGCTGATAAGATGGCAGGAGCCAGGTTCTTCTCCTGGTCTCCCATGGGGTGCAGGGCCCAAGCACTTGGGCCATCCTCCACTGCCTTCCCGGGCCACAGCAGAGAGCTGGCCTGGAAGAGGGGCAACCGGGAAAGAATCTGGCGCCCCGACCGGGACTAGAACCTGGTGTGCCGGCGCCGCAAGACGGAGGATTAGCCTAGTGAGCTGCGGCGCCGGCCCACCTGTGTACCTTTTTTCTTTTTTTAAAGATTTATTTATTTTAATTTAAAAGGTAGAGTTAGAGGCAGAAAGAGAGAGAGAGAGAGAGAGAGAGAGAGAATCTTCTATCTGCTGGTTCACTCCCCAGATGGCCTCAATGGCTGGAGCTGTGGTGATCTGAAGCTAGGAATTTCTTCTGGGTCTCCCACTTGGGTGCAGGAGCCCAAAGACTTGGGCCATCTTCTACTGCTTTCCCAGGCCATATCAGAGAGCTGTATCGGAAGTGGAGCTGCCGAGACTTGAACTGGTGCCCATACGGGATGCTGGCACAGCTGGTGGTGGCTTTACCCACTATACCACAGTGCTGGCCCTGCCTGTGTACCTTATACACATGTTTGGTATATAAGTATTAAATTATGGTAATTAGCATTTATTATTTTTTCAAGTATATACGTTGGCTTGAACAAATCTCAGTAGTAATTTCCATTCTTGAGATTCTGATTCTAATTATCAATTATTTCTTTTCTTTATAAAAGGACACTTAATTTTATCTTCTTATTTAATAAATTATTTTTTTAGTTTTCATTTCATTTGAAAAACTTAACTGAAAAGTGATTGCTGTTAAATGTAAGAGTGGGAATAAGAGAGGGAAGAGATGTGCAATTCGGGACATGCTCAAGCTGACTTACCTCAAACGGTAGAGTTAGAAACATACCAGGGGATTCCAATTCAATCCCATCAAGGTGGCATGTACCAAGGCCATCTCACTAGTCCCAGTGATCAATTTCTGTTCACAACTGATCATAATGATAGGACTAAGATCCAAAGGGATCACATAAACAAAAATAGTGTCTGCAAATACTAGCTGATAGAATAAAAATGGGAGAGAATGATCCAACATGGGAAGTGAGATACACAGCAGACCCATAGAATGGCAGATGTCCTAAACAGCACTCTGGCCTCAGAATCAGCCCTTAAGGCATGCGGATCCAGCTGAAAAGCCCATGAGAGTATTTCAGGCATGGAAAGCCAAGACACTCTGGGGGAAAAAAAAAACACCTAAATGAAAGATCTCCGCGAGTGAGATCCCCAGTGGAAAGAATGGGTCATCAAAAAAGGAGGTACCTTTCTATGAAGGGAGGAGAGAACTTCCACTTTGACCATGGCCTTGTCTAAATATGATCAGAGTCAGTGAACTCAGGGGGCTTCCATAGCCTTGGCAGCTCATGACAAGAGCCTAGGGTGATTACTGAGGCCATAAACAAGAGTGTCAATTTGTTAAGTCAACAACAGGAGTCACTGTGCACTTACTCCTCATGTAGGATCTTTGTCCTTAGTGTGCTGTACATTGAGATTTAATGCTATAACTAGTACTCAAACAGTATTTTTCACTTTATGTTTCTGTGTGGGTGCAAACTGTTGAAATCTTTACTTAATGTATGCTAAACTGATCTTCTGTATATAAAGAGAATCGAAAATGAATCTTGATGTGAATGGAAGGGGAGAGGGAGTGGGAAAGGGGAGGTTTGCGGGTGGGAGGGACGTTATGGGGGGGAAGCCATTGTAATCCATAAGCTGTACTTTGGAAATTTCTATTCATTAAATAAAAGTTTGAAAGCAAACAAACAAACAAACAGAAAAAGAAAAGCAGAGAGAGAAAGAGAGAGAGAACACAGACAGAAGAGAGATATTCCATCTACTTATTCATTTCAAAAATGCCTGCAACAATTGAGGCTACGCCAGGCTGAAACTAGGAACCCAGAATTTCATTTGGGTCTCCCATGGGGGTGGCAAGGACCCAAGTACTTAAGCCATCATCTACTGACTTCCAGAGTGTGCTTTGGGAGGAAGCTGTAATTGGAAGTGGAGCTGGGATTTGAACCTAGGCACTATGATATGGGATGAGGGTATCCCCAGTGGCTTCTTAATTGCTGTGCCCAATGTCTGCCCCCTAGATTATCTTCTTAACCAGTGAGTTCCATAAAAGTTGCAACTTATTTTTTGGGAAATGCTTACAATATCTAGAATATTGCAAAGCAAATAAGTTCTAATAAATGTAGTCTGAGTGCTGAAAAGATTTAAAATTGAGATTCAAAAAATTTCATAAGACATGTATTTTCCATAGAGGAGACAGTGATCAGAATGAAGTTATTTGTACTGACAATAAATTGGTCATTGCTATTTAAACCTTTTGCTAATCTACCTTCACTTTAAAGCACAAAGAATGAGACAATAGCTTATTGGACTCACAAATAGAATTCTTATGAACCACCTGTACAGGGCTGTTTAAAATCTACCATTAAATTAATTATAAAACCATGAAACAAAAAATTCTTAGATTAGCTGTCACTATGTATGTGACTTTGCTTATCTTTTCTTCTGATGGAATTTGCCCAGGAAAGAATTTAAAAAGTCACAAGGGCAAGACACAATAAAGAGAGAGCATGACCTGTCCAAGGAAATAAAAACAGTCAGCTATTAGTTTCTGCCTTTGGAAACTGATTCTGACATTTTTGACATGGTTGAGGGCATCAGTAAATTGCCTTTTTGGTTCCTACTCTGAACCATGTTCTCTGATAAGCTCTTTGTTGCCAGGTGGGCTGAGACTGCTTTCCGGAGAAACGAAGCCAGTTTGTCAGTACAGGCTTGGGGCTTACATTAGACAATGTGGACGATTGCAGGTGCTCCCTGGAAACATGTTTGCTTTGGTTATGTACATATAATATGTGTATAATCATTCAACGAATAACATAATTTCACTAACTCCTCTTTCATTCACAGATCAACTTCCCTCAGTGGTTCCTAGGCTGGGTGGGGCCACCAGCTTCATGTTCACAACTGCCTGCCCAGGGGCTGCCCAAGGCCTGGATGGTGCAGTTGATGGGCAGGGGGATTCATTCTCCACAGTGTCAGTGTTACCCAGTGAGAATCAGGAGGCAGCAGGAAGCCAGATGGAAAATTTCCTGTTTCCTACCCAGAGACTCCTGTCTGTGCAGCCTGTCTGACAACATCCCAGCAGCCGAGCAATTGCCTGGTCAGTGTCTCTTCGGGTCCAGTGTGCAGCAATTGCCAGCCCAGAGTGCAGCTCTTTGCCTGACTCCTCTTTCCTCCAGCTTGATGTACACAATTTCCTTTTCACGCTCTCCTGGAATTACATTCTCCAAATAAGTTTTTAGGGCTTCACCTGGACTTAACAGTACACTGATAATTTGTGTATAAGCTTGACCCTCCCACCTGGAAGACTGATGACCTCTAGAAAGCAGGACACATGTCATGTTTTTTGGTTATGTCTACCCTAGTACCTGACATAATAGACCAAATGTTCATGCCCATATGACAACTACTACATGAAAATGCAGAAAATCATAGAAAATTTTTTTTCAAAAAATGGATACCTTCAAATATGCCCATTTACAGGTCTTTAATCTTTCAGTCTAATATTTAAAAACCATCTCTTGTATATAAAATATAACATACTATTTGAATGATGGAGAAAGTAAGAAAAGGGAAGTTTTACTAGGCAGACAGTTAAAAGACCCTTGATATTTTTGCTATGTTGTTTTCCTCACCAATAATATTATCCTTATTTTTTTTACAGGCAGAGGGGACAGTGAGAGAGAGAGACAGAGAGAAAGGTCTTCCTTTGCCATTGGTTCACCCTCCAATGGCCGCCGCAGCTGGCGCACCACACTGATCTGATGGCAGGAGCCAGGTGCTTCTCCTGGTCTCCCATGGGGTGCAGGGCCCAAGCACTTGGGCCATCCTGCACTGCACTCCCGGGCCACAGCAGAGAGCTGGCCTGGAAGAGGAGCAACCGGGACAGAATCCAGCACCCCGACCGGGACCAGAATCCGGTGTGCCGGCGCCGCTAGGCAGAGGATTAGCCTATTGAGCTGCGGCACCGGCCTGATATTATCCTTATTAAAAATGAACATTGGGGCCAGTGTTGTGGCACAGTGGCTTAAGCCACCACCAGCAACACCTGCATCCCATGAGGGCACCCGTTCAAGTCCCAGCTGCTCCACTTCTGATCCAGCTCTTGCTAATGCACTGGGAAAGCAGAAGAAGGCCCAAGTACTCAGGCCTCTGCATCTTTCTCTGTTTCTCCCCCTTCTCTGAACTCTCTTTCAAATAAATAAATAAATAAGTAAATAGTCTTAAAAAATGAAGCTGGCAGGGGCAGGCATTGTGGTGCATCAGGTTAATGCCACGTGGGATGCTGCATGCCACCTTGGACTGTGTGGTTGGAGTCCTGGCTACTCCATGCTTCCAATCCAGCTTCCTGCTAATGTACCTGGGAAGCACCAATGATGGCCCCAGTATGCAGCTTCCTAGCACTAATGTGGGAGACTCAGATGGAGTTCCCGACTCCTGGCTTCTGCCTGGTCTGGCTCTGGCTGTTGTGGCTATCTGGGGGAGTGAATCAGTGGATATAAGATCTTTTTCTTTGTGTCTTGTCCTCTCTATTTATCACCCAACAAATGAATCTTTAAAAAAGATGAGTCTGGCAGGGCAAGCATTTGGTCTAGCTGCTAAAACACCTGTGCCCTGTATTGAACTGCCTAGGTTCTAGCTGTACTGCCAACTCCTGACTCCAGCTTCTTGCTAATGCAGATCCTGGGAGACAGCGGTGATGGCTTACATAATTGGGTTCCCGCCAACCATGTGAAAAACCTGGATTATGTCCCTCATTCTTGGCTCTGGTCCTGGTCTAGTCCCATCTGTTGGAGGCATTTGGCGAGTGAATCAATGAATAGGAACCCTTTTTGTCTCTTTCTCTGCCATTCAAATACATACATACATACATACATACATACATACATAAAAGCAAACCTGGAAAATTCAGAGTCCTTGAAATAAACATCCTAGGATCTTGCTATCTCTGAAAGGTAAAGGATAAATAAATATCAAGTAATAAGCATCTAAGCATTTGGACAGAAGATAAAGGCAGAGAGCCCATTACCTTCATAAAAAGTGGTGGAGTTGAAGGTTCTTAGTTTTTCTTATTAGATGCTCTGTTCTCATCCGTGAGACAGTGGGAACTTTGCCAGCCTTTTGCTTTCTATGACTGGATCCTGGTTTTAGCGTAAACTGTAATGGCTTGGGGTTTTGTCAAAAAGAGTGGGAAGCAAGACCTGGACGTGGTATTAATCAGGATCCTCCAGCGTAGCAACAAAGTGTACTCTCTGTGTCACCGGAGCTTGGCTAACAGGTCGCCATGACTTCAGTGTGATCCCGAGCTGAGTTATAAATTTGGTTCCAGATGAGGATGAGGATGAGGATTGAAGTCATGCTTTTAAGTTCTGCCTCTTAACTTTGCTCTTGGTTCTAGGCTTGGTTCCAATAGTCACGTAAATTTTATTTTTGATAGAGTATAATGAAAAAGCCACAGATATTTTGCCTGGAAAATCAATTATTTTGCTTTCTGAATGTTTGCCTTATACATGCACCATTATCAATATTTTCTTCACCAATGGGATGTCTATGCGTCATTGCTAAGTAGAACACTTTGTTTTCTATGGTGAAAGATGTCTCACATGTTGGAAATGGTCTATGTTTTGTAATACCTCACAAGCAAACAAATGCTGAAATGCCATTATTAAAAGTGTGTGTGTAAATGCCTTTGACATTGGGCCAGGATTCAAGGAAATCTTTTTTCCCTTTTATTTTAACATACATTCTTACTTTTTTCATTTCTTTCTGTAGTAACTGCAAATATCATCAGGCAAAAATTTCACTTCTTCAGCTTCCTGAGCTCATAGGTCACATTGCTTTTTTACTGGAATCCCTACCTGGCTCAGTAACCAAGGCAACAAATCCCTGGTTAATGACTCAGTAGAAATTCACTGTGGAGGTGGCTTATTAGTTTTTTCCCCAAGAGCGGGGATAAAAACCTTGCTCGTGAGTTTTTTCATCTATTTCTTCTTTCTCTCTTACTTGCAATCCAGACAACTGAAAGTATGTTTAATTAAAATCAATAGATAAAAATATTTAGCACTTAAAAATACTAGTTAAAGCACTTAAAGATTTTCACCTTACATGTACATGTAAAACATTTTATGTCTCTACTTCTTTCAGTTTGAGTGTGTGAGAAGCAAAACAAAAAAAAAAATTAAAATGATGGTTTTAGGTTTAAGCATCTCCTAGTCCTTTGAAAAATTGTGTGGAGAAGGCATCTTTAAGATGATCCCAAGCATGCCCTCAGGGAAAGAAGAGAGAAGAAGCTGGGATGGGAAAAAAGAAGTCAACTTAATGATAAGAATAAATGTGGGAAGAAATGGATAAGAGGCAAAACCAAAAAACAAAAAAATCCCCCACAGTCTTTGGTATTATCTAAAAGTATTCCACAGCACACAGCAATACGGTTGTAAGGAGGAAACATTCAAATATATTTCTGGAAACCATTTTTCTACCAGATATTGCCAATGAAACAAGGGCATACTTCTCAGGTGTTTACAGAGGAGAAAAAGGCAGTGACAGGAGGGAACATGGTCACTTGGGTTAAATGCGCTAAAAGGCACAGCTCTTTTAGGACAGGTGTCTGCGAACAGGGGAGCCATTAGCAACAGACTTGTCATACACTTCCCCTTGCCTTGGGGGCTATTAGTGCCGTCACTGAACAAGGCAGTTTCGCAGCCTGGTCTCAGAACACACAGCCCAGCCTGTTGTACAAGTCTTTTGGGAAGGGAAAGGCTTCATTTTTGTTGGCTAACAAAGGAAGGCAGGAGAGGCAACTCATTCCCCAAGGGGAGGTCTGGAGAAGGTTTTTTTTTTTTTTTTTTTTTTTTTTTTTTTTTTTTTTTTTTTTGACAGGCAGAGTGGATAGTGAGAGAGAGAGACAGAGAGAAAGGTCTTCCTTTTGCCATTGGTTCACCCTCCGATGGCCGCCTCGCACCACGCCTATCCGAAGGCAGGAGCCAGGTGCTTCTCCTGGTCTCCCATGGGGTGCAGGGCCCAAGCACTTGGGCCATCCTCCACTGCCTTCCCAGGCCACAGCAGAGAGCTGGCCTGGAAGAGGGGAAACCGGTTCAGAATCCGGCGCCCCGACCGGGACTAAAACCCGGTGTGCCGGTGCCGCTAGATGGAGGATTAGCCTATTGAGCCGCGGTGCCGGCCTGGAGAAGGTCTTAAGCATTAGGAGCAGAAGGCTTGCCTGCCCAAATGCTGGCAAGGCAAGTCCTGAGTGGAGGGGTGGGATCAGGCCAGCCTAGTCCCATGTGGCCTGAGCTCTTCTTCTAATAAAGCAGGAACTTACACACACACACACACACACACACACGATCAGATTCATTGTAAAGCATACGATGAAAACTTTCAGGAAAGGAATGGGGAATATTAAAAGAAGCTTTTGAGTTTGGGGCATCAGGAGAAACATGGTAAAGGAGTAGTCACTGCTGTGTTAAAAAATATGGGTGGGTATAGTGCAGCCACTTGGAAAACTCACATCCCATATGGGGGTTCCTGGGCTTGGATCCTGGCTACCCTTGCTTCTGATTCAGCCTCTTATTCCTGTGTACTTGTCGCTCCCCGTCTTCGTGGGGGAACGACACAAGACCCTGCGCTGTTCTTTCGTCTGCTCGGCCCTCCCCGGGTTTGCTGCTGGTTCTTCCCGGGTTGGCTACTATCCCTTCCACCTCCGTGGAAGGGCAGTTCCCCCTGGCCGCATTCCCCACTTCCGCAGGGGAGCGGCACACCGCCGGCCGGCTCTCTCGGGGGCTGCACAGGTGTTCCCCTTAGATGTTCCTCATAGATGTTCCCGGTGCATGCCGTCTCTCTCCTCCTTTATAGTCCTCTTACCAATCCCAACTCTGCTACCCACACGCCGAGTACGCTGCTCTCCTCCAATCAGGAGCAGGTCCCACAGTTTATTGGTTGAACTGGAGGCAGCTGTGCGGAAGCTGTTTACTTCTCTCCCAGCGCCATATTGTGGGAGAGCAGATGCATAGAATAAGTCCTAATTCGAGTAACTTAGTCCAGTCCGGATTGCTCCCCACAGATCCCCCTTTCTTTTTATTTTTTAGCGTTGATACGCGCCTGTCTTCGGTGTCCCGCGGAACACACTCTGCTCTACTTGCTAGAGTTGCCACAGGCTCTTACAAGTCCTATCAATCAGGAAAACCGAATCCGGGTCCTCTCTTCGCCATTGTGAGGAGGTTTTTAGGCGCTGATGCATGCCTGTGTTCGGTGCCCTGCAGCGCATGCTCTGCTCTGCCCGCAGGGGCTTACAAAACCTATCAGGCAAACCGAATCCAAGCCTTCTCATTGCCTTATTGTGGGGGAGACTTATTAGTGTTGGTTCGTGCCTATCTTCGGTGACCTGCAGCTCATACTCTGGTTGAGCTGCTTGCTGGCGCTTACCGCCTTAATCAGGCAGACCGAATCCAAGCCTCCTAATTGTTGCATTGTGGGGAAGCCTTACTGATGTTAATTCGTGCCTGTCTTCGGTGACCTGCGGCGCATAAGCTGCTAGCCCCCGCAGGTGCTCATCGCCTCACTTAATTAGGCAGACCGAATCCAAGCTCTCACATTGCAGTGTTGTAGGGAGGCCTTTTTATTTCTCTATTTCTCTATCTCCGGGCATTCCTATTTCTCCCATTTTACTTCTGTCTGCCAACATTCCCATTTCTCTCACTTTTACTTCCAAACTTCTGTTTCTCTTATCCCTGCGGCTTTCCGGCGGCGCCCGCCCCGAGGCTGCTTCTCGGCACCTCGCCCCGCGGCAGCTTCACGGCTCTGCGCGGCTTCCCGGCGCCTCGACCCGCCGGCGCCCGCCCCGCGCGGCGGCTTCACAGTTCTGCGCGGCTTCCTGGCGCCTCGCCCCGCCGGCAGGTTCCCGGCTCTGCGCGCACGCTCCGCGGTCTCCACGCACCTCGCGCCCGCACCACGGCCCCGCGCCAACGCCCCGTGCTCTCTCTGCACGCGGCGGCTTCCGCGAATGTTTCCGCCACCACCGGCATTCAGTCCAAGTTCCCCGGACTAACCTGGCGAATCCTGGCGGCCCACGTCTCTGCCTCTGGTTCCAGATCTTCGCCTCTTGCTCCCCGGGGTGACTTGAAGAATTCCAAGGTGGCTTATATCTCTGCCTCGGCCTGCACTCGCGGCTTCATCCTCCCTAACATTTCTCTCTACCCGGTATGTTTCCTTAAGTTTTCTTCCAACAATATTCCTCTCATTTCTCCTGGCTTCTCCCCACAGTCCGTATCCGAGTCCAAGCCTCCTCCAGGTTTCACTTTCGCTTTCAGTCTCCTAGCTTCCCCGCCATAGTCCGCATCCGAGTCTATGAAAGCTTTCACTTTCGCTGTCAATCCTAACTTCTTTCCCACAGTCCATATCCGAGTCTATGCCTAGGCTTTCAATAGCTTCTTCCGGCACCTAGGCTCTTTGCTAGTCTCTCTCTCCGGTAATTTCCCTAGGCTGTTTGCTAGTTTCTCTCTCCGATATTTTCCCAGTTCTTCCCGTTTCTTCCCTCCTAAGTTTCATATCCGTCCTAAGTTTCCTATCCGTCCTAGGTTTTCTATCCGAGTCACGGCACCATTATGTCGCTCCCCGTCTTCATGGGGGAACGACACTAAACCCTGCCTAGGCTTCATATCCGAGTCACGGCACCATTATGTCGCTCCCCGTCTTCGTGGGGGAACGACACAAGACCCTGCGCTGTTCTTTCGTCTGCTCGGCCCTCCCCGGGTTTGCTGCTGGTTCTTCCCGGGTTGGCTACTATCCCTTCCACCTCCGTGGAAGGGCAGTTCCCCCTGGCCGCATTCCCCACTTCCGCAGGGGAGCGGCACACCGCCGGCCGGCTCTCTCGGGGGCTGCACAGGTGTTCCCCTTAGATGTTCCTCATAGATGTTCCCGGTGCATGCCGTCTCTCTCCTCCTTTATAGTCCTCTTACCAATCCCAACTCTGCTACCCACACGCCGAGTACGCTGCTCTCCTCCAATCAGGAGCAGGTCCCACAGTTTATTGGTTTAACTGGAGGCAGCTGTGCGGAAGCTGTTTACTTCTCTCCCAGCGCCATATTGTGGGAGAGCAGATGCATAGAATAAGTCCTAATTCGAGTAACTTAGTCCAGTCCGGATTGCTCCCCACAGTACTTTTGGAAGCATCAGGTACTTGGGTCTCCATCCCCCACGTGGGAGACCCAGATGGAGTTTCTAACTTTGGACTGGTGTAGCCGTGGCTGTTTTGGGTATCTGGGGAGTGAATCAGCAGATGGAAGACCTCTTGCTCTTTCTCTGTTCTTTTCCTTTCAAAGAAATAAAAATAAAATGAACCTTTTTTAAAAAGGTAAAAATAATCAGAACCATCAAGCAAGAATTGTTAATTCCAGAAAATATTTTATAATCCCTGTTAAGAGTTGGAGAAAGTTAATACAAAATTCACTGATCTTTATAAATTAATAGAAGATATTGATGGCATTGCAGTTGTTCATAATGTCAAAAAACAGATAATGAAAAAGTTACATAATTTTGTTACATGGCGAGCTCGAGAAGAACATACTAAAGAAAGGATGGTAGAAGTCTAGCTACACTATTGTACATCTGTAGTATTTATTTATTTATTTATCTATCTATCTAGTGTTTTTAAAAAAATTATTTGACAGGTAGAGATATAGACAGTGAGAGAGAAACAGAGAGAAAGGTCTTCCTTCCGTTGGTTCACCCCCCAAAGGCTGCTATGGCCAGCGCTGTGCCAATCTGAAGCCAGGAGCCAGGTGCCTCCTCCCGGTCTCCCATGCAGATGCAGGGCCCAAGCACTTGGGCCATCCTCCACTGCCTTCCCGGGCCACAGCAGAGAGCTGGACTGGAAGAGGAGCAACCGGGACTAGAACCCGGTGCCCATATGGGATGCTGGCGCCACAGGCGGAGGATTAGCCAAGTGAGCCATGGCGCCAGCCCCCCTGTATTTATTTTACCTGAATTTGGAAATGTTTAGGGAAGAACAACTCCAGATTATGTTTGGTCGTCTTATAGCATGTGTCTACCGTTAGAAAATGTCAGGGTAGCGTAACAGAAACCAGAGAGGACTACTGCTCTTCTGAAGACCTGAGTATAAGGGAAAATAGTAACCAATCACCTGAAAGTGTAAAGTGGATGTGATATGACACCTGGCTGCAGATTGACTTTTGTCCCCTTTTGGCTGCATTCCCTTTACCATAATTTTGCCTGGAAGCACCTCAGCCATCCCCCTTAACTCACATATTTTGGGCTATGTCTATCCCTGGGCTCCAGAGTTGATGCCTTTCCGAAAGCTAAACCATCAGCATCTGCCCACCCAGCCAGTTTCAGCTGAGAAGACTGAGACTTTGTGCTGGGAACCTGAAGTTGCAGAAACGCCCGTAGGGAGCCTGTGAATGGAGTCAATTCCAAAGAAGCAAAGGAAAGAGGTGATCTCACTTGAGTCTGGAATAAACCTACCCTAAGTTAACTACTTTGGACTTTTAATTTAACTGAACAGTAAATACTACTTCTTTGTTTAAACCCGTGTTGAGATGGTTTCCCTCCACTTTCGACTACAAGGTGTCTTACAGAGACAGCGCTGTGACCTTCCTACAGGTGCAGCGATTCCAGAGTGGAGTCCACAGAGGTTGAAGAATCGTGTGATGAAGACAAGTGCAACTTGTACATGGTATCTGTTCTGGCTAACGACTGAAATATCAGAAAATAATTTGAAAGCATGTGCCTTGTCTTCAACAAGGCTGTTTCTTAGTTAAGGTTAAAAAAAATCAAGGAACAATTAGGTGCTATGTTCTGCTATTCTGATTGAATAAATACACAAGGAATATACTGGAGGGAGGATAGTGTGATGAGTGTAAGGCTTTGAGAAAGAGACCAATGACATGGCAAATAGGCAGAATAACTGCATTAGATGACTCATAATGCATGGCCAACAGTTAAGGACTTCTTATGGCAGGTAGCTTGGAAATTTTTAAATTTCTTAGAGTTTATGCTAGGTATTAGCTAAATTGGTTCACATTTCAGTAGAGAACAAATCAGATCATTTGATGGATATGTTTTAGTTTTTGGAACATAATTTGGGAATCAGGGCACCAAATTGAGAAAATATTTAAGGTGCCTTTGCAGTAGATATCATTTTTATTAATAACATTTCTCCTTAAAAAACAAACATTCTGGTTGCATTCATACGCAAGTGATTCTGTGCTGTACAGATTTTCCTTGACTTATGAGGACACATATCAGAATTTGCTACTCAGGTGAAATAGTTACTTTCCAATCACTTTGTTCCTATTGCCGACAGGGAAGCTTGGAATAAAGTTTAAGTTCAATTAGAAATGATAAATTGTGATATTTTCATTAATGAGTAGAGGTCTAGTATTTCTGTGTTTTAAGTTGAACAGGTAAAGCATAGGAAACTTGGTGGGTGAGAGAAGAAAGTCAGTAGGTTAATTGGGAATTAAAAGAAAGTCTTCTTACTGAGATAGAGAGTATAAAGGATCTTAACATTGTCATTGACCTTCAGTAAAAAGTGAGTGGATGGATTTTTTTTTTAAGGGATGATTATAAAAAGTGAGACATACACAGATAGACTATTGGAAACTCAGTAGACTTGAAGTTTAAATCTGAGTGTTGAAAATGTTGAATCTGGTTGTGAAAAAGGATGCAATGAATTTGTAGATTAAAAGAATAAAGATGTGAATGGAAAACATAAAGAGCAGAGTTGCATTTTGGTTAGAAATGATAATTTGTTGTGTGTCTATTTTATTCATTTCTCTTATAAAAATTTTGGATATTTTGAGTTGTTCAGAAGAGAGTAGATAATCTCTTCACCAGTTTAGGAGTTAAACATTTTCAAAGTACTGTGTTTTAAGGTAATTTGAAATTCCTGACTGTGAATGAATTTTAATCAGGGATAATAAAAATGCTATATGGTATATTGATTACTGGTTTGAGTACTTATTTTTTTGTGCACGGTGCAATCCGTTTTTACCTTTTACTGACTTAACTGCATGAAGTCTTTGCCTCTTTTGTTGTCCAGTTCCAATTAATTTTCTGTGTTGCAGTCTGGGTGATCTTCACAAAATGAAGATCAGTTGTGTGTGCTTCTCCAGTATGGCCTTCCAAGACACAGGTCCGCCATGTGAACGCACTTCATAGCTCTCTGGCCGCGCGGTGCCTGATAGATGCAGGGCCCTGGCTGCTGTGTCCTGAAGTCCGTGGCTGCTTTTTTTTTTTATTATTTTTTGACAGGCAGAGTGGACAGTGAAAGAGAGAGACAGAGAGAAAGGTCTTCCTTTTGCCGTTGGTTCACCCTCCAATGGCCGCCGCGGCTGGCGTGCTGCGGCCGGTGCACTGCGCTGATCCGATGGCGGGAGCCAGGTGCTTCTCCTGATCTCCCATGGGGTGCAGGGCCCAAGCACTTGGGCCATCCTGCACTGCACTCCCTGGCCACAGCAGAGAGCTGGCCTGGAAGAGGAGCAACCGGGACAGAATCCGGCGCCCCGACCGGGACTAGAACCCGGTGTGCCGGCGCCGCTAGATGGAGGATTAGCCTAGTAAGCCGCGGCGCCGGCCTCGTGGCTGCTTTTTGACCAAGTCCTTGCTTCCCTCCAGCTGCTCCCTGCCAAGGAGTGCGGAGGCTGCTAATAAGGCAGCTGTTCCTGGGGCACATAGTATTCACTCACAGCCTTCGTTGCACAGACTCCCTGATCACCCTGCCATGCTTTCCTAGGACTGCATGGCCATCTAGCACTTCCTCACAAGTGACTGACCTTCCCAGTGTGCCAGAGAGGGATCTGGGAGACACATTTTTGAGACATGTTTGAAAATGTCTTTATTCTCACCTCACCTCACCCTTAATTGATATTTTTGTAGGATATAAAATTCTGGATAGTAAACAGTTTTATCTCATAACTTTGAAGGCATCATCTTCCATCTTCCAGTGTTCCTATTGAGCAATGTGATCTCAGACTCTTAATTCTTTGTGAATGGAATTTGTTTTTTCCTCTCTGGAAGTTTCAAGAGTACCCTATTTGCCTCAGAAGTCTGATATTTACTGATGATGTGCCTTATTGTGGGTCTATTTTTATTCACTGTTCTGTATTCTCATGGATTGCTGCAACATAAAAACAGATACCCCTGTTTCAGAAAGTGTTCTGTTTTCTTTATTCCATTTCTGGAACTCTTTTATTATGATACTGGAGTTTCTTGACTTAACCTTTCATTTATTTTCTTAGTTTTTCATAACTTTTTTCTTTGATATTACTTTCTGAGAGAGAGCCTCATCTTTCTCTTCCAATAATTTTATTTTTTCATATCTACTATCACTTAAAAATTCTCAATGTTCTTTTTTCTTTGAAAGTTTCTTCTCTGTACTGTCATGTTCAAACTTCATTGATACAAAAATCACTTTTCCTGCTAAAAATTCCGATGATGCATTAAAGGTGTGCCTTTTCTTGAGTTTGTATTTGCTTCAAGTTCCTTTTCAGTTTTTTTTTTCTCTCCATAAAACTTAGAATCTTCCTTCCATGTCTGTTGGTCCTTACCTGTGAATTATACTGAAGTGTGGTTTACTAAACTCGTTGAATGTATAGGGCTTGTTGACCATGGACTTTGCAATCAGTTGAACTGAGTAGGCCATTTCATTGGAAGGACACTCAAATAGCAATATCTTTAGTTTCTTCTGCTTGAGCTGGTCAGATTCTGAAGATAAGGGTCTTACAGTCTCCTCCCAGCAGCTTTCTGTGAGCCAAGTCAAGGAAGAGGGTTGAGGTTTCATTTGATCCTTCAAAATGGTCCTCTGACTTCAACTGTGTTTGATCCCAGTCAAGAGTCCCTCTGTTGACCCTTTCCTGGGATGAAGGAGTGGCACACACACACACACACACACACACACACCATGCTCCTGTCTGCTGGATCTTTTCCCAAATGCCTGCAACAGCCATAGATAGACCAGGCTAAAGCCAGGAGCCAGGAACTCAATCTGAGTCTCCCATGTGGGGCAGGGACCCAACTACTTGAGCCATCACCTATTGTCTTCCAGAGCACACATTAACAGGAAGTTGGAGTTGGGAGTGGAATCAGAACTTGAACTCAGGCTTTCAGATACTGAATATGGGTGTCCTATCTGATTCCTAACACTTTTGGAAAGTCTGATTTGTAAATTAGATTACTGCTTAGCTTTTCCCATTGACAACTTTTTTTTTTTTTTTTTTTTTGACAGGCAGAGTTAGACAGTGAGAGAGAGAGAGACAGAGAAAGGTCTTCCTTTGGTTCACCCCCAAAATGGCCGCTAAGGCTGGCGGGCTGCACCCATCCGAAGCCAGGAGCCAAGCATTTCCTCCTGGCCTCCCATGTGGGTGCAGGGCCCTAGCACTTGGGCCATCCTCCACTGCCTTCCCGGGCCACAGTAGAGAGCTGGACTGGAAGAGGAACAACTGGGACAGAACTGGCGCCCAGACCGGGACTAGAACTCGGAGTGCCGGCGCTGCAGGTGGAGGATTAGCCTAGTGAGCCACAGTGCAGGCCCCCATTAACAACTTTGAATTCAGCTTTTTCCAGTTTGCAGAGTAAACATTATTCATCTACTTCACTTTCCAAAAAAAAATTGCTGCCATTGATGTTTTAATTGTATTTTTTAGAGTGTATTTTAAGTTAACGGAAAAATTAAGAGGAGGTTACAGGGATTTCCCATATACCCCCTGCTCTTATATGTGCATAGTCTCCCCCATTGTCAATATCCTCGACCAAAGTAGTGTAGTTGCAATTGATGAATCTACACTGACACGTCGTTATCTCCCAAGCTCAGAGTTTACATCGGAGTTCACTCTTGGTGCACTATATTCTATGTGTTTGGACAAATGTATAGCAGCATGCATTATAGTATTTTACAGAATCACTTTACTGCCTTTAAAAAGTCATTCGTGTTTTTCCTCTTCATCCCTTCTATCTCCTAACTTCTGTCGTTATTTTTTTTAACTCAAATATCCTTGTACTTATAATTTTATGCTTCCTTCTTTTCTTATTAAATAACTTTATAGTTTTGATAGTGGGGTTTTACAAGGGAGAAAAGGTACATATATATGTTTGATGTCATATATCCATGTGAAATATACGCTGTATTTAGTCTCATTGATCTTATGATCTAAAAATAACAAATTGACATACTATTGTAAAAAGTCAGATTTAAGGACTTTTTATAGAAAGTTTAATTTACTTATTCAAAAGGCAGACACACACAACACAAAGAAGGAGATAATGATAGAGGTAGAGAAAGAGCTAGAGAGAGAGAGGGAGAGAGAGAAAGGAAGAGAGAAAGCTCTCTTGTGCTGGTTCATTTCCCAAATGCCTGCCATGCTTGGGATTTAGGATTTGGTGAGACCAAAGCCAGTATCCTGGGACTGGGAGTGAAATTGTGATCTCCCACACAGGTGGCAGGAATCCAACTACTTGAGCTTTCACGGATGCTTCCCAGGCTCTGCAGTAGCAAGAGGCTGGAGTCAGGAACCAGAGTCAGCATCAAATTTAGGCTCTCTGATATGGGATGCGGGCATCTTAACCAGTGTCTTAATCACTAAGCTCTATGCCTGCCTCAGGACTTTTTCATTTTCCCCTGTGCTGGATAGTATTTTCTGTTGACCTAAGACAAAAGTACTAAAAGTTGGACATTTTGCTTTCAAGCAAAATCAATAAAGTTGATGGAACATTACACCTTTTACCCTCAAAACACCAGTAAACCTCAACACATAGATGATGGAACCTTAGGGTGATCATTGTGTTAACATCTTTAATTTATAGAGAATTAAAGTCCCAATTCTAGGTGGAATCTTGAAGTTGTGCATTTGATCCTGGAAGAACTGGGACCAACACTTTTTGAAGAAGAGTTGACCATGATGATGGAATAGGAGAGAGGGAGGTGATGGGCTGGGGGTGGGGGACAATGAAAGGTTAGCCTGAGGTAAAATTCGCTCTTTACTGAAGTATGAGTCATATAGATGTCTTTCATGCTCCTTTAAACTCCCTCTTCATAAGGGAGGTAATGCTTCCCACATGCTTGATATTTCTTTTTTTTTTCACTAGAAGGAAGGCAAGTCTTTTTAAAAAAACTTTTATTTAATAAATACAAATTTTGAAAGTACAACTTTTAGATTTATAGCAGCTTTTCCCCCCATAGCCTATCTCCCATCTGCAACCATCCCATTTCCCTCTCCCTCTCCCATCCCATTCTTCTTCAAGATTCATTTTCAATTATCTTGATATACAGAAGATCAACTTGGTGTATACTAAGATTTCAACAGTTTACACCCACACAGATACACAAAGTATAAAGTACTGTTTGAAGAGTAGTTTTACCATTAATTTGCATAGTACAACACATTAAGGACAGGCATCCTACATGGGGAGCAAGTATACATTGACTCCGGTTGTTGATTTAACAATTGACACTCTTATTTGTGACGTGAGTAATACCTCAAGGCTCTTGTCATGAGCTGCCAAGGCTATGGAAGCCTCTTGAGTTCACAAACTCCGATCTTATTTAGACAAGACCATAGTCAAAGTGGAAGTTCTCTCCTCTCTTTAGAGTAAGGTACTTCCTTCTTTGAAGGCCTGTTCTTTCTGCTGGGATCTCACTCGCAGAGATCTTTCATTTAGGTCATTTTTTTTTTTTGTGTATGTGTGTGTGTGTGTCAATGTCTTGTATTTCCATGCCTGAGAAACTCTCATGGGCTTTTTAGGTGGATCTGAATGCCTTAAGGACTGATTCTGAGGCCAGAGTGCTGGTTAGGGCATCTGCCATTCTATGAGTCTGCTGTGTATCCCGCTTCCCATGTTGGATCATTCTCTCCTTTTTAATTCTATCCGTTAGTATTAGCAGACACTAGTCTTGTTTATGTGATCCCTTTGACACTTAATCTTGTCATTATGATCAATTATGAATTGAAACTGATCACTTTGATTAGTAAGATGGCATTGGTACATGCCACCTTGATGGGATTGATTTGGAATCCCCTGGCATGTTTCTAGCTCTACCATTAGGGGTAAGTCTGAGTGAGCACGTGCCAAACTGTACATCTCCTCCCTCTCGTATTCCCACTCTTATATTTAACAGGTATCACTTTTCAGTTAAATTGAAACACCTTAATTGTGTGTTAATTAAAGAGTTCAACCAATGGTATTAAGTAGAACCAAAAAATATTAAAAGGAATAAAATAGTAAGTTGTTCTTTGACAGTCAGGACAAAGGCTGATCAAGTCATTGTTTCTCATAGTGTCCATTTCACTTCTACAGGATTCCTTTTAGGTGCTCAGTTAGTTGTCCCAATCAGGGAGAACAAGTGATATTTATCCCTTTGGAACTCAGCATGATGTTTTCCAGATTCCTCCATTTTGTTACAAATGACTGGATTTCATTTTTTTTTTTACTGCTGTATAGTATTCTATAGAGTACATATCCCATAATTTCTTTATCCATTCTTCTGTTGATGGGCATTTAGGTTGATTCCAGGTCTTTGCTATTGTGAATTGAGCTGCAATAAACATTAATGTGCAGACAGCTTTGTTGTTTGCCAATTTAATTTCCTTTGGGTAAATTCCAAGGAGTGGGATGGCTGGGTTGTATGGTAGGGTTATCTTCAGGTTTCTGAGGACTCTCCAAACTGTCTTCCATAGTGGCTTTACCAGTTTGCATTCCCACCAACAGTGAGTTAGTGTCCCTTTTTCCCCACATCCTTGCCAGCATCTATTGTTGGTTGATTTTTGTATGAAAGCCATTCTTGGCTGGCGCCGTGGCTCACTAGGCTAATCCTCCGCCTTGTGGCGCCGGCACACCGGGTTCTAGTCCAGGTCGGGACACCGGATTCTGTCCCGGTTGCCCCTCTTCCAGGCCAGCTCTCTGCTGTGGTCAGGGAGTGCAGTGGAGGATGGCCCAAGTGCTTGGGCCCTGCACCGCATGGGAGACCAGGAGAAGTACCTGGCTCCTGCCATTGGATCAGTGCGGTGCGCCGGCCATGGCGGCCATTGGAGGGTGAACCAACAGCAAAGGAAGACCAGATTTCTCTCTGTCTCTCTCTCTCTCCACTCTGCCTGTCAAAAAAAAAAAAAAAAAAAAAAAAAAAAAAAAAAAAAAGAAAAGAAAAGATAAAGAAAGCCATTCTAACCCGGGTGAGGTGAAACCTCATTGTGGTTTTGATTTGCATTTCCCTGATTGCTAGTGATCCTGAACATTTTTTCATGTGTCTGTTGGCCATTGGGATTTCCTCTTTTGAAAAATGTCTGTTGAGGTCCTTGGCCCATCTCTTAAGTGGGTTGTTTGTTTTGTTTTTGTGGAGTTTCTTGATCTCTTTGTAGATTCTGGTTATTAATCCTTTATCTGTTGCATAGTTTGCAAATATTTTTTCCCATTCTGTCGGTTGTCTCTTCACTCTCCTGACTGTTTCTTTTGCAGTACAGAAATTTCTCAATTTGATGCAATCCCAATTGTTAATTCTGGCTTTGACTGCCTGTGCCTCTGGGTTCTTTTCCAAGAAATCTTTGTCTGTGGAAGGCAACTGTTTTAAATCATACACATCCTTCAGTTACATCTGTTACTTCTGATTGGAATGTTTGCATTTTCAAAGAGGGTATACAAAGAGGGAGATTAGGTTACTCTAATAATGAAATTTTAGAAGACTTAATTATTTTGCATGGAGTGATTATTTTGCAATGGTAGTGTTTCAGGTGTTCTTCAAGTAAACTTATATTCTGGTTACTTGGAAACACCATCCTGGACATCCTTGTCTGCACCTCTAAAGGTTCACTTCTGAAAATCTTTCTCCTGATTAAATATTTAGCTCTGATTTGAACCTCATTCTATCTGTTGTAACCATTGTGTCATATATGTATAAATATATTTATGTCTAATGCAAATACATATATTTGTATATAGTATGAATAATTATATTTATTTTAGCTAGCAACATATGGAAATCTCTTACACAAATGACAATCTAATTTTCCCTGTAAACACAATAGTAGGAGCTAAAGTTAAAAAGCTTAATCAGAAATAATACCATATTTAGCCCTCTCTATCTGCAAGGTTCTGAATCTGTGGATCCAACCAACTATAGATGGAAAATGCTATTGTTACTATACTGAACATATACAAACTTTTTCTTATCACTATTCCTTAGACAATGGAGTAAAACAACTATTACATAGCCTTGCATTGCATTATATATTGTGAGTGACCTAGAGATGATTTAAAGCATACAGCAGGATGGGTAGATCATGGAAACACTACATTATTTTATGTAAAGGGATTGGAGCATTGGAGAATTTTGGCCTCTGTGCAAATCCTGGAACCAACTCCCTCCAGATTTCTAGGGATAAGTAGAATGAAAATGTCATGGGTTGTTACAATTTTCTTTACATACAAACTGCATCTATAGTTACAAACCTAGAGAGTACCAAATTAAAGATTATAATTAACTAGAGTTTAGGAGAGGCCATATTTCAGTAAATACATAAAAATAAAGGTTTTAGCTTTCTACTAACAATAACTAGTTGTGAAAATTAACAAAATTATTTCTCTTATAATAAAAAATGTTAATAGTTTGTCTAAAATATGTGGGAATCATATGAAGGAAGTATATGTGATCTTTGTTATATTTGATTGAAAGTAAATTAAATCTATACATAAGATTAGGAAGAATTGATACCTATACAAACATACTATTTTTTATGAATCTATATAAGGATTTCATTCAATTCAAGACATTAAGATTTATTTTATTGAATGGGGTGTTAATCTTTGAATTTTATATGGAATAATGAACTGGAAAGCTATGCAATAAAGTTTTAAAAAGAATGATGCAGTTACTTATCATAATCGCTATATATTAGAATTTACAGGGTACTTTACAAGTTCATTTAAAATTTAATTAAAAGATAAATTTATTTTGATCCAAGAATTTTTGAAATCCATGCATATTTTTTTCATAATATGAATTTCCAGAAACTTTTGAAGATCCTTTGTATTTTTTTAAAGAGTTTATTTATTTGAGAGGTAGAGTTAGAGACAGAGAGGGAGAGGCAAAGAGAAATCCACTGGTTCACTCTCCAGATGGCCACAAGATCCCGGGCTGGGCTGATCCGCAGCCAGGAGCCAGGAGCTTCTGGGTCTCCCATGTGGGTTCAGGGGCCCAAGCACTTGGGTCATCTACTACTGCTTTCCCAGGCCATAAGCAGAGAGCTTGATGAGAGGAGGAGCAGCCAGGACCAGAAGTCCTGTATGGGATGCTGGCACCACTAGTAAGAGGCTACTACGCCACAGCGCTGTCTCTGATAGCTTGTATTATTATTTTTTTAAAACTAGTCTTCAAACGTTACTTTTTTAAAAAAAAGATTTATTTATTTTACTTGAAAGAGTTACACAGAGAGGCCGGCGCCGTGGCTCAATAGGCTTATCCTCCGCCTAGCGGCGCCGGCACACCGGGTTCTAGTCCCGGTCGGGGCGCCGGATTCTGTCCCGGTTGCCCCTCTTCCAGGCCAGCCCTCTGCTGTGGCCAGGTAGTGCAGTGGAGGATGGCCCAGGTGCTTGGGCCCTGCACCCCATGGGAGACCAGGAAAAGCACCTGGCTCCTGGCTCCTGCCATCGGATCAGCGCGGTGCGCCGGCCGCAGCGCGCCGGCCGCGGCGGCCATTGGAGGGTGAACCAACGGCAAAGGAAGACCTTTCTCTCTGTCTCTCTCTCTCACTGTCCACTCTGCCTGTCAAAAAAAAAAAAAAAAAAAAAAAAAAAGAGTTACACAGAGAGAGGAGAGGCAGAGAGAGAGAGAGAGAGAGAGAGAGAGAGAGAGGTCTTCCATCTGCTGGCTCACTCCCCAAATTGGCTGCAACAGCTGGAGCTGTGCTGATCTGAAGCCAGGAGCCAGGAACTTCTTCCGCGTCTCCAACATGGGTGCAGGGGCCCAAGGGCTTGGGCCATCTTCTACTGCTTTCCCAGGTCATAGCAGAGAGCTGGATAGGAAGTAAAGCAGCCCGGAATCAAACCAGCTCCCATATGGAATGTAGGCACTGCAGATGAGGGCTTTACCAGCTATGCCACAGCACCTCCCCCCGCCTTGCATTATTAAATAATGCTATTTACAACTGCGTTTCTGATGCAAATAATAGGCAAAAAGACCAATGGAAAAGGTTTGGTCTGAAAAAGACTATAAAACATAGCCAGATTAATAGATAATGAAACAAACTTCATGAATAATAATGGAATTTATAATTTTTCAGTAGTTTCTTAAGGAAAATTTTCTTTAACAGTTCATAAATTTAGTTTGGATTCTTACAGGTTTTCAAAATTTTTTGGTGTGCTGAAGAGTTAAGTAAAAATTATAAAACTATGAAAAGTTAGAGAAATATGAACAAAAATAGCTTCTATCTGAATGTATGAGCTCATTCTAGGCTTAAAGTTGATAGATGAAATAACGTGGAGTGAAGGACCTAAATGAAACACCATTTATGTGAGCAAAATGAAAGTCCTACGAAACAGGTAAGAAAAAGCTAAATAGGCCAGCGCCGTGGTTCACTAGGCTAATCCTCCGCCTTGTGGCGCCGGCACACCGGCTTCTAGTCCCGGTTGGGGCGCCGGATTCTGTCCCGGCTGCCCCTCTTCCAGGCCAGCCCTCTGCTGTGGCCAGGGAGTGCAGTGGAGGATGGCTCACGTCCTTGGGCCCTGCACCGCATGGGAGACCAGGAGAAGTACCTGGCTCCTGCCATTGGATTAGCGCGGTGCACCGGCCATGGCGGCCATTGGAGGGTGAACCAACGGCAAAGGAAGACATTTCTCTCTGTCTCTCTCTCTCTCTCTCACTGTCCACTCTGCGTGTCAAAAAAAAAAAAAAAAAAAAAAAAAAGCTAAATAAAGCAATGGATATATATAAGCATGTATGAATAACAGAGTTAATATTGTCACTGTATAAAAATCAATAGAAAGAAATAAAAACCTAAAAAATCTTGAAATATAATGGCAAAGAAAACAGATAATTTACAAAATACTGGAGAAAACTGGATAACAAAATAAAACTGGAAAGAAAATACTTGTATTCTCTAAACTGGAATTTAGAGTGAAATAAGAATGAAAAGATGTTATTTTCTTATTATATTTCAGAAAATTAAAAAATGATAATATTTAGTGCTAGAATGAGGATTTGCCATTGTGTCAAATGGGATGCATGAGTTTTAGAAACTTGATACAATCTAATGATACACAAAACAGGAGTTTTAGTGAGGAAGGCTGCTGACGTGATAATAAGGTTTAAAGGAATCCAGCCTAAAGAAAGAACCTAAAAACCTGAAGATGAAATGCATTTTGCAGTACAAGTTATAATGGTGAAAAACTATATAAATATCTCTAAATAGAAATGAATATAATAAAACTGTGGTATATCTGTACTACTGTATGACTATTAAACATTTGCATAGAATTTCTAGTATCATGGGAAAATAGCTATGTAGTATAGTGTTAAAGAGTAAGAGTAGGATAAAAAAAAGAGTAAGAGTAGGTAAATGTGATGCCTCACAACTGTATAAATGCTCATAAAATAGGAGATATATTCGACTAGTCATTACATCTGGCTTTGGATTGTGGGGTTATGGGCATTATATGTTTCTTTTTGCTTTGATGTAGTTTCTAAATTTTCTACAGGGCACATGGGATATCTCTATAACTAGTAAGTAATAAACCTCCAAAACAGCCACAACCTTCTTTTCACATAAAATGCAATTTGCATGTATTTTAAATTCTCTTTGGCTTTGTAACATCCTGTCTTTTTCTCCTTTTTTAAGGAAAGTTATTTTTCAAATATTTTTCCTTCCAGTTGTCTCCTCTTAGTCATTCCTCTATGTTTTGGGGCCTGTTTAATAATTCTGTGTCTGCATCTTCTCCATTACATCCTATGTTGTCTTTTATTTCCTTTCCTACCTCAGGAACTTCTCTTCTGGAAGATGACTTTGTCATCTTGGGAGGCGCCTGTTGTAGCTCACATCCGTGAAGGTGTTGTGTTGTAGTCGGTAAGGCCTCGTGCCGTGGTCAGTGCCTCCATGCCGTCTATCTTCTGGCAACTTAGAAAAAAATCCGTAATCACATTTTCTATTTTCAGTCAGCAGTGGCTATGGGTATAATATAATTAGTATATTCTGAGCAGTGTTAGGTGTCATTCCTTCCTCAAATGGTACCTCAAGCTAGTGCAAGGTGCTCAACAAACAGTAACTGACACAGAGTCAGGGCGTTCATTTCCCCTCTGCTTTAGTAGTTCTTGAGGAACATGTCTGGATTTCTTAGAAGAGGTGATACGTTTTTCTTGTTGACCTAGCCTCTTCTATCTTCCTCTGCCCACTCATATCTAATAAAGACTGTCTGTGTTATCATTTCCTTAGCTCAACTCCATGTTTGCTGGTCATGCTGTGACAGGTTAGGAAACAAAATGAGTGTTTGCATTCTGTAACTATTTTGCCTTTGTGTTCTCTCTTTATATTTTGTCTCTGAAAGGAACTATCAAGCTGCCCTAAGTAATTTCTGGCTAGGCATTCAGGACTTTTGGGAAAGGAGAGAGGATTTAGACCAGGAGATTGAGAGGAGCTGCAAGGACAGGGCTGTGATGGGAAGCATCTGCTTGGCCCCCCGGGTGTCAGGGTACTGCTAAGCATGGAACTACTCAGTCTGCTATGCTTCAGCCTGAAGACGGAAGCTCACTCTTACAGTTGCCTTGTGGAGATACTTCAGTCTGGTCCCTAGGACAATGCAGACTTTAATGTTGGTGACATGATTTTTTCCCCTGTGTTTCTTAATTGGAGGCAGATGAAACAAAAGGGCATTTTCAGCTTGGTTTTACAATAATCCATCCTTATCTGGGGTTTTACTGTGCTTTGTTTCATTATCAATGATCAATCATGGTCTGAAAATATTAAGCAAAAAATTCCACATTTAGAACATTCATAGTTTAAATGGTGTGTTATTCTGAGGAATGTTACAAAATCTTGTGTTGTCCTGTACCTTCCTTCCCAGGATGCTGTCTACACCACCTGCCCACTGGTTACTCAGAAACCATCTTGGTAATCATACTGACTGTTGCTGTATCCCAGGAACCTTTATTTTACCTAAGAATTATCCTAAAGTGTAAGCACAAAAATAGTGATGCTGGCAATGAATAGAGGCCAAAGAGAAACCACAAAATGCTTCTATGAAAAACCATCTCATATCATTACAAAAAGGGTGAATATGGCACAAAAGATTTTGAGAGAGAGAGATAAAGTCTAGTCATAGATCTTTTATTACAGTATATTATTGCAATTGTTCTACTTTTTGTTAGTTACTGTTAACCTCTTAGTATACCTAATTTATACAGCCAATTTTATCATAGGGATGTATGTATGTGTAGGGAAACACATGGCATGCATAGAGTTTGGTGCAGTCGTCAGCTGGGAGTCTTGGAATAAAGGGAGTACAGTGCTGATATACAGGCTATTTTCTGAATTGAATTTATTTTGTTTTATGTCTGCCAGTTTATGGCTACTGCTCAAAGAGAAGGCTTTGCTAGACAACAGCCGGGGAAAATTCCTGCACCTTCCAGCTGACTTCTAGCTGGTCTCTTGGGGAGAGATGTTAATAAGTCCTTAGATGGGGATGGGGAGGAGAGCAGACTTTCCTGTCACATAAAATATTAATTTAAAAGTTGATCAAGGCAGTTCAGTTGCAAACCTGCTTCTCATCTCCTGAAATGTATGCCCTGAGTGCTGTTTTCCTTTCAGTCACAGAGAACTGATGGGTACTGACAGAAATCCTTTTTGTTTATATGTGGCAGTTTCAGACTTTTAAAGATACAATTCTTTTATCATCCCTACCCTCCCATATACACATTACCACCAAAATTAAATTAAAGGAGGAAAAAAGAAACAGATCACTAAAAATAACCCACCACCACACAGCCTAGCTAGGATAGGAATGCTATGTCACAATGGGGATGAGAGCAGGTCTGGAGTTTTCTTCATCAATCTGTCATTTCCGCAGGTGACTGGCAATGGTTATGAAATGTCTTTTCCCATACCTGCGAGTCTCAAAAGCTCCCTCATCTCATGGGAAAGATCAGTTCTGAAAGAATGAAAGTGGTCTTTGGATTTCTACTATTTGTCTTCTTTGCTTTTCTTCCTTGTTTCTGTCTCTCTTCTACACAGAAATGCATGGCCACACATAACCCTCTGTTCATATTTTTACTGATCATGTGTATGTTGAAGTGGCATTAATTCAGTCACATTACTTGGCAATGTTTGATATCATCTGAGAATGCCTGTAGGCATGGGTCAAACCCTCTTCTTTTCAGACCACTCTGATACTGAATGACCTAAGGAAAGCTGCTATTCTGTATTGAGATGATGTCTGATCACGAGGAAGGACTAAAGAGGGGCAGGCATGTGGAAATGGGGAAAGATTGAGAGACAATGCCCTGAATAGGAAGTCAGAAAATCCCAATTTTGTTATGGCTAATGTCCAATAATAGGGACTCTAGTTAGTGCATTAACTAATTTAACAATACAGAAAAATATTTGGAAGCGAGGGTTGTGGTGAAGTGGGTCATGCCTCATCTCTGGTTCGAGTTCCAGCTGCTCTGCTTCTTATCCAGCTCCCTGCTAATGTGCCTGGGAAGGCAGTGGAAATGGCCTAAGTACTTGGTTCCCTGCCACCCATGTGGGAGAGAGATGGAGTTCCTGGCTCCAGACTTTGGCCTGGCCAATAACCAGCTGTTGTGGCCATTTGGAGAGAGAACCGGAGTTGGAAGATTTCTTTCTCTCTCTGTATCTGTCTCCGTCTTTCCCCTCTGTGTGTCACCCTACCTTTAAAAATAAATAAATAAAAAGAAAAATACGTGCTGAAATTGAATCTCGATTGCAAAATGCAAGATATGTGGAATTTAAGATCATCTGTGAGATTCTGAGGGTTAACTGATTTTCACAAAAAATTAATAAAAGAGATTACTTATTTAAAACATGGTCTTTGCAAATCTAGTAGGAGAAGAGAAATAATTAAAATCAGAGATGAAATCAACAGGATTGAATCCAAAAAACATTATAAAAAATCAGTCAAATGAGGAGCTGGTTCTTTGAAAAAATAAACAAAATTGACACCCCATTGGCCCAACTAACTAAAAAAAAGACAAAAGACCCAAATCAATAAAATCAGAGATGTAAAAGGAAACGTAACAACAGACACCACAGAAATAAAAAGAATCATCAGAAATCACTACAAGGATCTGTATACCAGCAAACAGGGAAACCTATCAGAAATGGATAGATTCCTGGACACATGCAACCTACCTAAATTGAACCAGGAAGACATAGAAAACCTAAACAGACCCATAACTGAGACAGAAATTGAAACAGTAATAAAGGCCCTCCCAACAAAGAAAAGCCCAGGACCAGATGGATTCACTGCGGAATTTTACCATGCATTTAAAGAAGAACTAACTCCAATTCTTCTCAAACTGTTCAGAACAATCGAAAAAGAGGGAATCCTCCCAAATTCTTTTTATGAAGCCAGCATCACCTTAATCCCTAAGCCATAAAAGATGCAGCATTGAAAGAGAATTACAGACCAATATCCCTGATGAACATAGACGCAAAAATCTTCAATAAAATTCTGGCCAATAGAATGCAACAACACATCAGAAAGATCATCCACCCAGACCAAGTGGGATTTATCCCTGGTATGCAGGGATGGTTCAGTGTTCGCAAATCATTCAATGTGATACACCACATAAACAGACTGCAGAAGAAAAACCATATGATTATCTCAATAGATGCAGAGAAAGCATTTGAAAAATGCAACACGCAATCATGATGAAAGCTCTAAGCAAACTGGGTATGGAAGGAACATTCCTCAATACAATCGAAGCAATTTATGAAAAACCCATGGCCAGCATCCTATTGAATGGGGAAAAATTGGAAGCATTTCCACTGAGATCTGGTACCAGACAGGGATGTCTACTCTCACCACTGCTATTCAATATAGTTCTGGAAGTTTTAGCCAGAGCCATTAGGCAAGAAAAATAAATTGAAGGGATACAAATTGGGAAGGAAGAAGTCAAACTATCCCTCTTTGCAAATGATATGATTCTTTATTTAGGGGATCCAAAGAACTCTACTAAGATACTATTGGAACTCATTGAAGAGTTTGCCAATGTAGCAGGATATAAAATCAAGGCACAAAAATCAACAGCAGCCTTGTATATACAGCCAATGCCATGGCTGAGGAAGAACTGCTAAGATCAATCCCATTCACAATAGCTACAAAAACAATCAAATACCTTGGAATAAACTTTACAAGAACGTTAAAGATCTCTACAATGAAAATTACAAAACCTTAAAGAAAGAAATAGAAGAGGATACCAAAAAATGGAAAAATCTCCCATGCTCATGGATTGGAAGAATCAATGTCATAAAAATGTCCATTCTCCCAAAAGCAATTTATACATTCAATGCAATACCAATCAAGATACTGAAGACCTTCTCGTATCTGGAATAAATGATGCTGAAATTCATATGGAGACACAGGAGACCTTGAATAGCTAAAGCAATCTTGTACAACAAAAACAAAGCTGGAGGCATCACAATACCAGATTTCAGGACATACTACAGGGCAGTTGTAATCAAAACAGCATGGTACTGGTACAGAAACAGATGGATAGACCAATGGAACAGAATAGAAACACCAGAAATCAATCCAAACATCTACAACCAACTTATATTTGATCAAGGATCGAAAACCAATCCCTGGAGTAAGGACAGTCTATTCAATAAATGGTGCTGGGAAAATTGGATTTCCACGTCCAGAATCATGAAGCAAGACCCCTAGCTTTCACCTGACACAAAAATTCACTCAACAAGGATTAAAGACTTAAATCTATGAACAGACACCATCAAATTATTAGAGAACATTAGAGAAACCCTGCAAGATATAGGTACTGGCAAAGACTTCTTGGAAAAGACCCCAGAAGCACAGGCAGTCAAAGCCAAAATTAACATTTGGGATTGCATCAAATTGAGAAGTTTCTGTACTGCAAAAGAAACAGTCAGGAAAGTGAAGAGGCAACCGACAGAATGGGAAAAAATATTTGCAAACTATACAACAGATAAAGGGTTGATGACCAGAATCTACAAAGAGATCAAGAAACTCCACAACATCAAAACAAACAATCCACTTAAGAGATGGGCAAAGGACCTCAATAGACATTTTTCAAAAGAGGAAATCCAAATGGCCAATAGGCACATGGAAAAATGTTCAGGATCACTAGCAATCAGGGAAATGCAAATCAAAACCACAATGAGGTTTCACCTCACCCCAGTTAGAAGGGCTCACATACAGAAATCTACCAACAATAGATGCTGGCGAGGATGTGGGGAAAAAGGGACACTAACCCACTGTTGGTGGGAATGCAAACTGGTCAAGCCACTATGGAAGACAGTTTGGAGAGTCCTCAGAAACCTGAAGATAACCCTACCATACAACCCAGCCATCCCACTCCTTGGAATTTACCCAAAGGAAATTAAATTGGCAAACAACAAAGCTGTCTGCACATTAATGTTTATTGCAGCTCAATTCACAATAGCAAAGATCTGGAACCAACCCAAATGCCCATCAACAGTAGACTGGATAAAGAAATTATGGGACATGTACTCTATTGAATACTATACAGCAGTGAAAAACAATGAAATCCGGTCATTTGCAATAAGATGGAGGAATCTGGAAAACATCATGTTGAGTGAATTAAGCCAGTCCCAAAGGGACAAATATCATATGTTCTCCCTGATCGGTGACAACTAACCAAGCACCAAAGGGGAAACCTGTTGAAGTGAAATGGACACTATAAGAAACGGTGACTTGATCAGCCCTTCTCCTGACTGCTGATGTACAATGTAATACTTTATCCCTTTTAGTATTTTTTTTTGTTCTAGTACTATATGTTGAACTCTAATTAACACACAATTATTCTTAGGTGTTTAAATTTTAACTGAAAAGTGATCCCTGTTAAATATAAGAGTGGGAATAAGAGAGGGAGGAGATGTACAATTTGGGACATGCTCAATCAGACTTGCCCCAGATGGTGGAGTTAGAAACGTGCCAGGGGATTCCAATACAATCCCATGAAGGTGGCATGTACCAATGCCATCTCACTAGTCCAAGGGATCAATTTCAGTTCACAATTGATCACACTGATAGGTCCAAGAGTCAAAGGGATCACACACACAAGACTAGTGTCTGCTAATACTGATAGAATCAAAAAGGGAGAGAACGATCCAACATGGGAAGCGGGATACACAGCAGACTCATAGAATGGCAGATGTCCTAAATAGCACTCTGGCCTCAAAATCAGCCCTTAAGGCATTCAGATATGGCTGAAGAGCCCATGAGAGTATTTTAGGCATGGAAAGCCAAGACACTCTGGAAAAGAAAAAAAAAAAAACAAAGAAGAAGACCTAAATGAAATATCTCTGCGAGTGAGATCCCAGTGGAAAGAATGGGGTCATCAAAGAAGGAGGTACCTTTCTCTGAAGGGAGGAGAGAACTTCTACTTTGACTATGACCCTGTTGGAATAAGATCGAAGTCGGCGAACTCAAAAGGCTTCCATAGCCTTGGCAACTCATGACTAGAGCCTAGGGAGATTACTGACGCCATAAACAAGAGTGTCAAATTGTTAAGTCAACAAGAGGAGTCACTGCGTACTTACTTCTCATGTGGGATCTGTCTTTAATGTGTTGTCCAATGTGAAGTAATGCTATAACTAGTACTGAAACAGTATTTTACACTTTGTGTTTCTGTGTGGGTGCAAACTGATGAAATCTTTACTTAATATATACTAAATTGATCTTCTGTATGTAAAGAGAATTGAAAATGAATCTTGATGTGAATGGAATTGTAGAGGGAGTGGGAGATGGGAGGGGTGTGAGTGGGAGGGAAATTATGTGGGGGGAAAGCCATTGTAATCCATAAACTGTACTTTGGAAATTTATAGTTACTAAGTAAAAAAAAAATAAAACATGGTCTTGGTCAAGGATGGCAATAAGGAAGCTAAGAAATGAACATATTGATTGCAGTCCATAATGGGAAGTGGTTGGAAAAAGCCCTCTCACAAGAGGAGGCATTTGGTACAGTTGTTAAGACATTATTGGTTATGTCTGCATCCCAAGTTGGGATCTGAGTCCAGTTCTGCTTCAAATTTCATCTTCCTGTTAATTTGCACCCTGATAGGCAGCAAGTGATGCTAGAGTACTTGGGTCTCTCACACCCATGTGGAAGACCCAAATTGAGTTTCGGGCTTCTGAATTCAGCCTGGCCCAACCCTGGGTACTGTGGGCATTTGGAAGCATAAACTAGCAGATGGGATCACTCTTTTTTTCTACTCTCTCTGTTTCTCTGTTTTCAAATCAGTGAACAAGTTTCTCCCTACTTTTTCCTTTTTATAAAGATTTATTTATTTATTTATTTGAAAGGCAGAGTTACAGAGAGTCAGAGGCAGAGGCAGCAAGAGAGAGAGAGAGAGAGAGAGAGAGAGAGAGAGAGAGAGAGAGGGAGAGAGAGAGAGAGAGGTCTTCCATCTGCTACTTCACTCCCCAGATGGCTGCAGTGGCCGGGCTTCTGCCTATCCTAAGCCAGAAGCCAGGAGCTTCTTCTGGGTCTCTCACACAGGTGCAGAGACCCCAGGATTAGGGCCGTCTTCTACTACTTTCCCAGGCAGCCAGGTCTTGATCTGGTGCCCGTATAGGATGCTGGCACTACAGGGGGCAGCTTTACCTGCTATGCCACAGGACTGCCCCTCCACCCCCCCCATTTTCTTTTTTGGACATAATTTTAGTTTTTTTTTTTTCCCAAAGAAGCTATTTATTTAATCAGTACAAATTTCATAAGTACAACTTTAGGAATATAGTGATTCTTCCCATTATACCCTCATTCCCACTCCCACTCCCACCCCACCTCCTTCTCCCTCTCCCATTCCCAGTCCCAGTCCCATTCTCCATTAAGAAAACAAAACAGGGGCCAGTGTGGTGGTGTACTAGGTTAATCCTCTGCCTGTAGCACTGACATCCCATATGGACGCTGGGTTCTAGTCCTGGTTGCTCCTCTTCCAGTCCAGCTCTCTGCTGTGGTCCAGGAAGGCAGTAGAGGATGGCCCAAGTGCTTGGGCCCCTGCATCCATGTGGGAGACCAGGAAAGAAGCTCCTGGCTCCTGGCTTCGGATCGATGTAGCTCCGGCCATGGCAGTCATTTGGGGAGTGAACCAATGGAAGGAAGACATTTCTCTCTGTCTCTCTCTCACTGTCTATAACTCTACCTGTCAAATAAATAAGAAAAGAAAAGAAAAGAAAAGAACCTGTTCCCCAAAGTCAAGAGACGGGCTGTTCAAGTCATTTCTTCTGAAAGTATCACTTTTACTTCTACAGATTTCCTTTTAGATGCTCTATTAGTTAGCACAGATCAGAGAAAATATATGGTATTTGTACCTTTGGAACTGGCTTATTTCACTAAATATGTTTTCCAGATTCATCCATTTTGTTGCACATGACTGGATTTCATTTTTTTTAATCATTGTGTAGTATTCCATAGAGTACATACTCTATAATTTCTTTTTTTAAAATAAGATTTATTTATTTTATTTGAAAGTCAGAGTTACACAGAGAGAAGAGAGAGGAGAGAGGAGAGAGGAGAGAGGAGAGGCAGAGCGAGAGCGAGAGCGAGAGTGAGAGCGAGAGGTCTTCCATCTGCTGGTTCATTCCCCAATTGGCCACAATGGCCAGAGCTGCGCCGATCTGATGCCGGGAGCCAGGAGCTTCTCCCAGGTCTCCCATGTGGGTGCAGGGGCCAAGGACTTGGGCCATCTTCTATTGCATTCTCAGGCTGTAGCAGAGAGCCAGATCGGAAGTGGAGCAGCCAGGTCTTGAACCGGCGCCCATATGGGATGCTGGTGCTTCAGGCCAGGGCGTTAACCCATTGCGCCACAGTGCCAGCTCCACCCCATATTTTCTTTATCCAGTCTTCAGCTGATGGGCATTTAGGTTGATTACATCTCTTATCCTTTGTCGATTGAGCCTAAAATAAACATGGGGGTGCAGATAACTTTTTTTTTTTTTTTCTGATTTCATTTCCCTTGGGTAAATTCCCAGGAGGGGGATGGCTGGGCCATATGGTAGGTCTATATTCAGATTTCTGAGGTATTTACAAACTGTTTTCCATAGTGGTTTGAACAGTTTACATTCCCACCAACAGTGGATTAGGTACCTTTTCCCCACATGCTCACCAGCATTTGTTGTTTGTTGATTTCTGTATGAAAGCCATTCTAACTGGGGTGAGGTGAAACCTCATTGTGCTTTTGGTTTGAATTTCCCTGATGGCTAGTGATCCTGAGCATTTTTTCATGTGCCTGTTGGCCATTTGGATTTCCTCTTTTGAAAAATGTTCATTTAAGTCCTTGGTCAATTTCTTAAGTGGGTTGTTTATTTTGTTGTTGTGGAGTGTTTTGATCTCTTTATATATTCTGGTTATTAATTCTTTTTCAGTTGCATGGTTTGCAAATAATTTCTCCCATTCTGTTGGTTACCTCTTCACTTTCCTGACTGTTTCTTTTGCAGTACAGAAACATCTCAATTTGATGTAATCCCAGTTCCTAATTTTGCCTTTGGCTGCCTGTGCCTCTGGGGCCTTTTCTAATAAGTCTTTGCCTGTGCCAGTGTCTTGCAGGGTTTCTCCAATATTCTCTAATAATTTGATGGTGTCAGATTGTAGATTTAGATCTTTAATCCATATTGAGTGAATTTTTCTGTAAGATGTCAGGTAGGGGTCTTTCTTCATACTTCTGCATGTGGAAATCCAGTTTTCCCAGCACCATTTGTTGAATGCACTGTACTTGCTCCAGGAATTGGTTTTAGCTCCTTGATCAAATATAAGTTGGTTATAGATCTTTGGATTGATTTCTGGTGTTTCTATTCTGTTCCATTGGTCTATCCATCTGTTTTTGTACCAGAACCAGGCTGTTTTGATTATAACTGCCCTTTAGTATGTCTTGAAATCTGGTATTGTGATGCCTCCAGCTTTGTTTCTGTTCTATAAGATTGCTTTAGCTATTCAAGGTCTCCTGTGTCTCCATATGAATTTCAACATCATTTTTTCCAGATCTGAGAAGAATGTCTTCAGTATTTTGATTGGTATCACATTGAATCTGTAAATCGCTGTTGGAAGAATGGACATTTTGATGATATTGATTCTTCCAATCCATGAACATGGAAGATTTTGCCATTCTTTCGTATCTTCTTCTGTTCTTTCTTTAATGTTTTGTAATTCTCATCATAGTGATCTTTGACATCCTTGATTAAGTTTATTCCAAGGTATTTTATTCATTTTGTAGCTATTGTGAATGGGATTGATTTTAGAAGTTCTTTTTCAGACGTGTCATTTACTGTGTATACAAAGGCTATTGATTTTTGTGTATTGATTTATATATTGCTACTTTACCAAACTCTTGTATGAGTTCCAATAGTCTCTTAGTGGAGTTCTTTGGATCCCAAAATAATCATATCATCTGCAAAGAGGGATAGTTTGACTTCTTCCTTCCCAATTTGTATCCCTATGATTTATTTTTCTTGCATAACGGCTCTGGCTAAAGCTTCCAGTACTACTTTGAATAGCAATGGTGAGAGTGAGAGTGGCATTCCTGTGTGCTACCTGGTCTCAGTGGAAATACTTCCAACTTTCCCCTTTCAATAGGATGTTAGCCGTGGGTTTTTCATAAATTGCCTTGATTGTGTTGAGGAATGTTCTTTCTATACCCAATTTGCTTAGAGTTTTCATCATGAAAGGATGTTGTATTTTATCAAAAGATTTCTCTGCATCTATTGAGATAATAATATGGTTTTTGTTCAGCAGTTTGTTAAAGTGATGTATCACATTGATTGATTTGTGAATGTTGGACCATCTTTGCATATCAGGGATAAATCCCTCTTGGTCCAGATGAATTATCTTTCTGATGTATTGTAGGATTTGATTGGCCAGAATTTTGTTGAGGATTTTCGCATCTATGTTCATCAGGGAAATTGGTCAGTATTTCTTTTTCTCTGTTCTGTCTTTTTCAGGTTTAGAAATTAAGGTGATTCTGGCTTCATAGAAAGAATTTGGGGAAATTCTCTTCCTTTCAATTGTTTTGAATCACTTTAGAAGAATTGGAGTTAGTTATTTTTTTAAATGTCTGGTAGAATTCAGCAGTGAAGCCATCCATTCCTGGGCTTTTTTTTTTTTTTTGTTCAGAGGGCCTTTATTACCTTTTCAGTTTTCATCTTGGCTATGGGTCTGTTTAGGTTTTCTATGTCTTCATGGCTCGATTTACATAGGTTGTATGTGTCCCAGAATCTGTCCATTTCTTCTAGGTTTCCCAGTTTGTTGGCATACAGCTCTTTTTTAAAAAAATATTTATTGATTTTACTTGAAAGTCACATTTACACAGAGAGAGGAGAGAGAGAGAGAGAGTCTTCCATCCGATGGTTCACTCCCCAGATGGCCGCAACGCCAGAGCTTCGCTGATCTGAAGCCAGGAGCCAGGAGTTCTTCCAGGTCTCCCACATGGGTGCTGGAGTCCAAGGACTTGGGCCATCTTCCACTGCTTTCCCAGGTCATAGCAATCATAGCAGAGAACTGGATCCGAAGTGGAGCAGCCGGGTCTCGAACAGGCACCCATATGGGATGCCGGCAGTTCGGGCGATGGCTTTACCCGCTACTCCACAGCACCAGCCCCAGCATACAGCTCTTTGTACTACTTCTGATTGTTTTTATTTCTATGATGTCTGCTTGTACATTTCCTTTTTCATCTCTAATTTTATTGATTTGGGTCTTCTCTCTTCTTTTTTTGGTTAGTTGGCCCAATGATGTGTCAAGTTTGTTTCTTTTTTCTTTTTCTTTTTAAAAAAATTTTTTTTGACAGGCAGAGTTAGACAGTGAGAGAGAGAAAGACAGAGAGAAAGGTATTCCTTCTGTTGGTTCACCCCCCCAAATGGCTGCTAAGGCCGGAGTGCTGTGCCGATCCGAAGCCAGGAGCCAGGTGCTTCTCCTGGTCTCCCATGTGGATGCAGGTGCCCAAGCACTTGGGCCATCTTCCACTGCCTTCCCAGGCCACAGCAGAGAGCTGGACTGGAAGAGAAGCAACCAAGACAGAACTGTCACCCCAACCGGGACTAGAACCCGGGGTGCCGGCACCACAGGCGGAGGATTAGCCTAGTGAGCTGTGGTGCCTGCCAAGTTTGTTTATTTTTTCAAAAAACCAGCTCTTTGTTTTGCTGCTTTTTTTTTTTTGGATTCAAATTTGTTGATTTCTTTTCTAATTTTAATTATTTCTTTTCTCCTATTAGTTTTGGATTTGGTTTGCTGTTGTTTTTCTTGATCCTTGAGATGAACTGATAGTTCATTTATTTGTTGCTTTTTCAATTTCTTGATGTAGGCACCTATTGCTATAAAGTTTCCTCCTAACACTGCTTTTGTGTTAAGTTTTGATCTATTTTGTTGTCATCTTTATTTGTTTCCAGAAATTTTTAAATTTCTCTCAGGAGCGTGTTTTTCAGTCTCCATGTGTTTGCATATGCTTTAAGGATTACTGAGTTGCTGATTTCCATCTTCATTGCATTGTGTTCTGAGAAGATGCATGGTATGATTTTGATTGTTTTAATTTGCTGAGACTTGTTTTATGGCCTGGCACATGGTCTATCTATGCACAGGTGAGAAGAATGTGTATTCTGCAACTGTAGGTTGAAAAGTTATGCAGATATCCATTAGGTCCAGTTGGTCTGCTGTATCAGTTAAATCTGCTGTTTCCTTGCTGATTTTCTGTCTGGTTGATCTGTCCATTGCTGAAAGTGGGGTATTGAAATCCACCATTACTATTGTATTGGAGTCTGTGTCTCCCTTTGGATGTCTTAAGATTTCTTTTAAATAGCAGGTGACCTGAATTAGGTGCACATACATTTATAATAGTCACATCTTCCTGTTGAATTGATGCCTTAATCGTTACATAATGTCCTTCTTTGTCTCTTTAAACAGTTTTTTGTTAAAGTCTATTTGGTCTGTTAGGATGGATACACCAACTCCTTTTGGTTTCTTTTAGCATGGAATATCTTTTCCCATCCTTTGACTTTCAGTCTGTGTACATCTTTGTTCGTGAGGTATGTTTCTTGTTCTCAGCAAATAGATGGGTTTTGTTTTTAAGTCATTTAGCCAGTCTGTTTTTTTTTTAACTTTTATTTAATGAATATAGATGTCCAAAGTACAGCTTATGGACTTCATTGGCTCCCCCCCACCCCCCCGCCGATGACTTGCTTCCCACCCGCAACCCTCCCCTTTCCCGCTCTCTCTCCCCTTCCATTCATATCAAGATTCATTTTCAATTTTCTTTATATACAGAAAATCAGTTTAGTATACATTAAGTAAAGATTTCAACAGTTTGCACCCACATAGAAACACAAAGTGAAAAATACTGTTTGAGTACTCATTATAGCATTAAATCTCAATGTACAGCACATTAAGGACAGAGATGCTACATGAGGAGTAAGTGCACAGTGACTCCTGTTGTTGACTTAAATTGACACTCTTGTTTATGGCATCAGTAATCACCCTAGGCTCTTGTCATGAGCTGCCAAGGCTATGGAAGCCCCCTGAGTTCACTGACTCTGATCATATTTAGACAAGGCCATGGTCAAAGTGGAAGTTCTCTCCTCCCTTCAGAGAAAGGTACCTCCTTCTTTGAAGATCTGTTCTTTCCACTGGGATCTCACTCACAGAGATCTTTCATTTAGGTTTTTTTTTTTTTTTTTTTTTTTTTTTTTTTTTTTTTTTTCCAGAGTGTCTTGGCTTTCCATGCCTGAAATACTCTCATGGGCTTTTCAGCCAGATCCGAATGCCTTTAGGGCTGATTCTGAGGCCAGAGTGCTGTTTAGGACATCCGCCATTCTATGAGTCTGCTGTGTATCTCGCTTCCCATGTTGGATCGCTCTCCCCTTTATTTAGTCTATCGGTTAGTATTAGCAGGCACTAGACTTGTTTATGTGATCCCTTTGACTCTTAGTCCTTTCATTATGATCAATTGTGACCTGAAATAGATCCCTTGGACTAGTGAGATGGCATTGGTACATGCCACCTTGATGGGATTGAATTGGAGTCCCCTGGTATGTTTCTAACTCTACCATTTGGGGCAAGTAAGCTTGAGCATGTCCCGAATTGCACATCTCTTCCCTCTCTTATTCCCACTCTTATATTTAACAGGGATCACATTTCAGTTAAATTTCAACACTTAAGAATAACTGTGTATTAATTACAGAATTAAACCAGTCATATTAAGTAGAACAGACAAAAAAATACTAAGAGGGATAATGTATTAAGTTATTCATTAACAGTCAGTGCTATGCTGATCAAGTCACCGTTTCTCATAGTGTCGATTTCACTTCAACAGGTTTCCTTTTTGGTGTTCAGTCAGTTGTCACCGATCAGGGAGAACATATGATATTTGTCCCTTTGGGACTGGCTTATTTCAGTCAGCATGATGTGTTCCAGATTCTTCCATTTTGTTGCAAGTGACCGGATTTCATTGTTTTTTTACTGCGGTATAGTATTCTAAAGAGTATATATCCCATAATTTCTTTATTTTAATTTTTACCATTGATGGGCATTTAGGTTGGTTCCAGGTCTTTAGCCAGTCTGTTTTTTTAAACTGGAGAGTTGAGGACATTCACATTCAAGGTGACTATTGATATGTAACAACTTTGCCCTGCCATTTTTCCATAAGTATTCCTATTGTTTTTTATTTCCTTTTTCTTTGGGAGCTTTCCTTTCTTTACCGTCTTTCATAGTGATGACCATGTTTTTGTGTTTCTGTGTGCAGCATATCCTTAAGCATCTTCTGCAGGGTTGGTCAGGTGGTGACAAATTCTTTCAGTTTCTGTTTGTCATGGAAGGTCTAGTATATGAGGTTTTGTGTTCTTTTGGGGGTGTCATGTTGTATTCCTTGTTCTTGTTTCTTGGATTGGTGCATTTGTTATTTGGCATTCGTTCGTTTCGTCTTTGATTTTTTTCACTGTGGTAGCTTTTTATCTTTAGACTATGTCTGATTGGATTTATGGAATGTCTGCTTTCAAGGAATAATTAGAGGGGGTGTGGTGGGAGTGGCCAGACAGCTCTGTTCAGTGCTCCAGGGTGAAGGGTGTGTCTAAGGTGACACATGGTCAATCTTTTTTTTTTTTTTTTAAATCAGAGGGGAGGTTTCTTTATGTCTGTTGGTGTAGACTCACCTGAGCTCCTCTCCTGGAAGGAGGCCAGTGCCTGAGTGCTAGCCCCAGGGAGTATATTATTTGTCTGCTCTGCCACAAGGACCACACAAAGTATCTGTGCAGTCCTCAGAATAAGCTCAGATTTCCTGGTATGTCTCTTGCCAGTTAGCCCTGATCATGTGTAGCCTCCCACAGTGACTGCCCAATGTCCCAGCCACACCCCGAGTCTTGCTACACAGCCTCAATGTTTTCACAGTCCTGGCACACAAGCATCCCACAGTCACGAGCACCCTGCCCTCTGTCTATTCTCTTCACCATATTCAGGAGTCTCCCCTTGGCTGGTTGCTGGGCGCAGACATGAGCTGGCACAGCTGTTACGTATGTCTAAAATGTCACCTTCTCTCTGTCAACTTGTTACAGGATGCCTTTGCAGTATGATGGGGAGAGAGAAAACATATCCCTCTTTGTTTTTTCTCCTCTAGTTTGGTGGGTACACTATCCCCCACGGGGCTCCAAGCTGGATTCCCTCTAGGCACTTATGCAGCTTTTTCACCAGTGGCTTGGGCTACTGTAGTCTGGTCTCACCTTGCTCTTTAGTGCTGATGTGGAGGCTCTCAGCTAGTGGGGTCCTAACTTGTGTGTGTTTTTGCCCTCCATGTAGGTCCGCTGTGTTCCTCCAATTTACGTAGAGTTTCCTCCCTAACTGTTCTTTAAGACTGCACTCTTTCCAATTTTTTAAAACTATCTTCTCTTAGATTTGAGCAGCAGCTCCCTATTCTGGATCTTAATATCTAATCTCCCCTATTTTCTAATAATAACATTATTCCTAAACTATAGGAAAGGGTATACTGTAATGTAAAAATAAGAGGTGTAAATACTAGTATCAAAGAAAAACAATATGTGAAATCTAATAAAAACTTTAGAAGAGCAAGGACATACTTGGGATCACTGTCAAATTATAAAAGCATTCTTTCTAAGTGGTAGAGGAATGAAGAATTAGGTAGATTTTTGTAGATTTTATGCACAAACAGGAAATAATGCAAATTTCTGAAAGAAACATGATGAATTCTCTTTAAGAAATAATTGGCTATTCCAAGTTTGTTGCGCTTTTATGGTTTGTCATTGTATAATTTTCTAAACTTAAAAACATATTACAGTAAGTATTTTACATTTTACTTCTGTCTGAAATGCTGTAATGTTAGGGCTTAATTTTTATTCTTGGATTGTTCAAAGAAGATGTTGACCTTGGTTGCCAATACACAGAAATTTATGTCATTTGCAAAGTAGACTAATGATTAGCATTCAAATCATAATGTTTGGATTCTTCTATTGGATCACAGTATTTTCAGAAAGAAAGAGACATTCAATATTGAAAGTTCAGTGTTCCAAATGTGACCTTCAATGAGATGGGTTTCATTCAGCCTCAGAGCATAGAGGTCTTTCACTTTGTAAGTTTAGGTAGATTTGAAAAAAATATAAAAAGAGAAGTTTCATTATTAAATAATTGAATACAGGTTTCAAATTAATAATACACGGGCTATTGAAATCATACAATGCTAAAAACCATGAAGAAATGCTATTCCATATAAAGCAGGTTCATTGAGATGAGCACACATGAGCTAATGTTATTTTGTTGCTGTATTCTTTCTTTTAATGATGAACCTCTATGACTATGCTTTTAGAATTTTAGGTTCTGTTAGTTCTATGCTAAATTGTGTGAAGCATACATAAGAATGAATAATAATTTCTGTTATGTGATGTGCAATGCGGCCCTCATTGAACTTAGAAAATAAATTCCTATTTCTCTGGTAGTTTTCTGTCTTATAAGATTGAAAAAAGTAAAAGATGAAAACTGTCTGTAAAGGCCTCCCCTGCTGGGAGAGGTGTTTGAGGAGTGAGGAGGAGGAAAGTTGGAGAGTGTGAATCATGTTTGGTATTGAGCATCATTATGAAGGTACATAAAGCAGTTGGCATAGGTGTAAAACTATTCACTGAAAAATTAGGAGATCTGTATCCAAAGTTTTTCATTGAACTTTCAGGGATGTTTAAGAAGTAGTCTAACCTTTTCCTGTTTGAGCTGGGGATAATAACGCTGGGATTGGAGTGAGAGTGATTTAGCTGTGACATTTACTGCTTCATTGATTACAAGAGTTTATTTGAAGACATGAGCAACTTGGTGGCTGTTCACAGTTCACTGTGTGTAGGTCTCAGAAAAAGTTAACTAGCAACAAAGACAATATAGACAATCTCTTCACAAAGGGTGTGTGTCAGTGAGGGTTGGTGAGGTTATGCTCTGCTAGCCAACAATCTTCAAATACCAGCAACCTAATGTGGCTCCAACATTGCTGTTCAGTTTGAGAATGCTCAGTTGTTAGTTCACACAGAAGAGGTCATAGAATGACCCAGTGGCAGCAGAACTGAAAGCAGGAAAGTGGTCATGGCTGCACTTTGCTTCATGTTGGTTTTCTCAGTAAGGTAAAACTAATAATATAAAATTTCATTGTGACTTAGCAATGAGGGGTAATGGAAATAGTAGTGATAAATGGATAAGCTTATTTTGACTGTCATATGCCTTTCATAAGAGGCCTCTAGAGTAAGTTCCAAGACAAGATACATCGCATTGTCCATATTCTAGGAGTTGAGTCTTCTCTATCATGAAATGAAAGAGGTTTCTCCATTATTTTGAGGATCTCATCAATATTAGATGGTTTCATCCAAAGTGTCCAGTACAGAGCAGATTTTATTTCTAGCTCTCTTTCTGCTTTATATTCTTATTCTATGAAATAACTCCTTTTGTGGTCTATGGGAAACAGACACAGATTACAGAGATCCCAGACTATGAAGGGGGAAAAAACTAAGGTGTTTCCCAGAATATATCACTCAAATTAAACACACACAATAAGATATACACAAAATAAGAACATAATGATTGATGTGAGATTTATTGCATTAAAAAACCACATTGCTGACATCTCAGCATCTTTCAATTCTGTGTATTTCACATTATGGAAGATATTCATTTGGCTCTCAGGTTTGGGATGGAGAATTTGAACAGGTTTGGAAAAGTGTATCCTCTGTTTTCTACTTAAGTGACATCAATGTGTAGTTGTCTATATGATCTGCAGCAATTTCTCTTTTGAATTCTGAAGCACAAACATCAATTCTCAGATGCCGAGTACATCTCAGACAATTTAATCAAAGTCAGAAATTTGCATTCTCTAGTTGCTAGGAAATGGCATTTCTGTATATTTTTCAAAGAGAAGCATCAGAAGTTGCTTCCAATACAAAGTAACATTTGAGTCAGATTAATTTGATACTGACTACCATTCAATAAAGGTGAAATATATATTTGCCACTCATAGCCAGATTTACATATATAATTTTTGGTGCTTTTCTCATGTTTTCTATATTTTTAGTAATCTGTTAAATTTAGTGGCTTATTGTTTTATTGCAAATCATTTTATTATAAAAATTAATTAAAAGTGGACATTCTATTTTAGTAAAAGGAAACGATAAATCATTATAATGGTTGAATATACCAACTAACCAGCCAATTTATCAGAACTGGAAAAACATAAGGAAAACTATATAATAAGCCAACATTCTTCTAGAATTAACTGGTAAATAATGGTCTTCAATAAATATTAAATGCTTCTATAATAATACTAAACAAATTTATAGAAATATTTTTTCTTATTTCTTCTTCTAGTGGTAGGTTTTCTCCCCAGTTGATCAGGACTTTTTAAAACAGCTCTATCAAGAAGTATAATACCAGACACAGACTGGTATTGTGGCATAGTGGGTTGAGCATCCTTTGATGTTGGCATCCAATGGGTGCTGGTTGGTATCTTGGCTGTTCCACTTCTGATCCAGCTCCCTGTTGGTGGCCTTGGAAGGCAGCAGAAGATGGTCTGTTTGGGGCCCTGCACCTATGTGGGAGACCTGAAGGAAGTTTCTGGGCCCTGGGTTTGGGCCTGGTTTGGTCCTAGCTGTTGTAGCCATCTGGGGAGTGAGTCAGCAGATGGAGATCTCTCTCTCTCTCTCTGTGTCTCTCCCTCTCTCTTTGTAAGTCTTGACTTTCAAATAAATAGATAATTTTTTTAAAAGAAGTATAATTCCTGTTCTTTTTCCTTGTGCCCATGTATAATCAGTTACTACTTTCACACCCAAATCCAGGCAATCACTGATATGCTTTTGGTAGCAACAAGTTTTTAAAAATCTAACAATTAAATTTGGAGGTGGAGTGGGATGGTGGCTGAGTTAGGTGCTCTGTTGATCTCCTCCCCACAGAAACACCAATTGGAACATTTTTTTCATGCACCAAGTCACCTTAGAAGACCTGTGAGAGAACACAAAGCCTGGTTTTAGCATGATATTAAAAGATGCATTGAAGGCCGGCGCTGCGGCTCACTAGGCTAATCCTCTGCCTGCGGTGCCGGCACCCCGGGTTCTAGCCCTGGTTGGGGCGCCAGATTCTGTTCCGGTTGCTCCTCTTCCAGGCCAGCTCTCTGCTGTGGCCCGGGAAGGCAGTGGAGGATGGCCCAGGTGCTTGGGCCCTGCACCCGCATGGAAGACCAGGAGAAGCACCTGGCTCCTGGCTTTGGATCAGCGTGGTGCGCCGGCCACAGCAGCCATTGGAGGGTGAACCAACGGCAAAGGAAGACCTTTCTCTCTGTCTCTCTCTCTCACTGTCCACTCTGCCTGTCCAAAAAAAAAAAAAAAAAAAAAAAAAAGATGCATTGAAGAAAGCAAAAGGAAAGAATTGTCAATGTTACAATGTTACTCCTCCTCCAGATTTAAGAGGTACAGAATGTAGGGACTCCATGCTTCCTGCTTGAGCGATGGAGAAGGAATTTAAATCTAGGCTTTAGACTTGAAACCAGTATCAGGGCCACCATGACAAAAACCAATTCTCAACAGGGCACCATAGCCCCTCCCCCAGACTCCTGTTTGCAGACTGGGTCTTTGGATTGTCCTCCCCCAACCTCTGGCATGCAGTGGAACAAGACTCCCACCATTGGGGAATAGGTAGAAAAGGAAACTCAGGATCTTGTTTTGCAGTTCAGAGCTGAGCTCGCCTCTGTGAGACCCAGCATTGAAAGGCTCTATCCCCAGGCCATTATTCATAGTTGCTCTAGACTTGCCTAGGTGTCAGGCAGAGACCCGTATCCTGGTGGGATAGACACTTTTGTATCACTGCAGCCTTGCTTAAGTTTGTCATGCACTGTCACTCCCAGGACTGTGCAAGTACTTGTGCTGTGAAACTGAAGTGTGACACAGCTTAGTGCCAGCTTGAGTATCCAGGGGAGTTCTTTTAACAGCCCTCCCAGACTGGGGCAGAATCATGGGACTGTTTCTTGGGACTTAGTGTTAGCCTGGTAAAACTCAATACCAGGCAGGTCTTGTCCCCTTCCCCAGGCCAGTGTCTGCAGATAGAGCCTCTGGGATTACCCCAGTGCCAGGAAATCTCTCAAAGGCCCAGCAGGTTGGATTTGTTTCAGCCAGCATCGCCTGTAACTAGTTGCAGTGGCCTCAGTCTGTGTGTCTACTTCATCATCTGACATCCTATGTCAGTGTGGGTTTTAGTCCCATCACCGTGCTGCACTGGCTTATTCAGACTGTGGACTTCATGTGGGATCTACTATTGCAGTATTGGTGGCCATAGAACTAGGCCTACCTCAGCCCCAAGGACAGGTTGGTAAGGACAGATTACCCGTTATTTACTTATTTATTTATATCTATTTTTAAATGATTTATTTATTTGAAAGAGTTACACACAGAAAGGAGAGGCAGAGAGAGAGAGAGAGAGAGAGAGAGAGAATCTTCCATCCGCTGGTACACTCCCCAGTTGGCCACAACAGTTAGAGCCGCACCAATCCGTAGCCAGAAGCCAGGAGCTTCCTCTGGGTCTTCCCATGTGGGTGGCAGGGGTCCAAGGCTTGGGCCATCTTCCACTGTTTTCCCAGGCCATAGCAGAGAGCTGGATTGGAAGTGGAGCAGCCAGGTCTCAAACTGGCACCCATATGGGATGCCAGCACTGCAGGTGGCGGCTTTACCTGCTATGCCATAGTGCCGGCCCTGATTACCCATTTTTTAGACACTGCCTTAGTTTATTATGAATAACACAACTCTGGGTTTGAGGCAAATTTGAGCTTGATGCATCCCAAAGGGCTGAAACAGCTATAGTCCAACACTGGGCTTGAGACAAATCTCAGCTTAGGGTGCCATCTAGTGCTGAAATAGCAGAAGTAGCTACAGACTCAGAAGATAAGCAGATTGCTTAGAATTTTTGGAAAGGTGGTTACAACAAAGTCAGATTAGAAAAACTGGAAAAAAAATACCTTAATCTACCAATGCATGGATGATGTTGTATGCCAAAAAACATCAAGAACTTTAGGGAAAAATGACCTTAAAAAACAAAATAAGGTGCCAAAGACCAATCAGAAAGCAACCAACATTTGTAAATTCTCAGATGAAGAATTTGAAATGGCTGTTTTAAGGAAACTCAACGAACTTTAAGAAAACAGAGAAATGACATAGTGCTGTAACAGACTTAACAGAGAGATGCAAGTAATTAAAAAAAATCAACTGGAAGTCCCTGAATTGAATTGCAAAGTTCACTAATTGAAATTTGTTTGAAAGGAGGGGGGAGAGAGAGACAGAATGAAGAGAAGAGAAGAAGAGAAGAAAGGAGGAGAGTAGGAGAAGAGAACATCCAAACATCTACTGGCCACTTCCCCAAACCCGCCACAACTGAGGCTGGGCCAGTCTACAGATGGGAGCTGGTAACTCAGTCAGGTCTCCCACATGGGAGTCAGGGACCCAACTACTGGAGTCGTCACCTGATGTCTCCCGGGCGAGGATTAGCAGGAAATTGGAATTTTTGAAAACAGAGCTGGGACTCAAAGCAAGGCACCCTGATAATATACAGGGTGTAGTTCGTCACCCCAAATAGTGTGATAGTATTGAGTCAAATGCCTACACCACTAGCTTAAATAAAAAATGAGATAGAGGGCATTGATAGCAGAATAGGTCAAACAGAAAATAGTGATACGCTATTTGAAAATGCAGCCTGGAGAGGAAAAAAGAGACCACTGTATTTATGATTTGAATGGAACATTGTAATTTGTAGTCTTTAGGGCCCTTCAAGATTGACTCATACTGCAGCACATAATAGTAGTTCCTTCCTTTATATTGCTTAGTACTATTCCATTTTATTTATTTGTTCAGGAATTGATCGACACTTGGGCTGCTTCTAGTTTTTGGCTACTATTAGTAAAGGGGCTATGAATATTTATGTAGAAGTCTTTATGTGCAGAGATGATTTTATTTCTCTTGGATGGATATCTAGGAAGAAAATTGTGGAGTTACATAGCACATTTATGTTTTTCAGTTTTAAAAGAAACTACCAAAATATTTCCAAAGAGTTTGTAACGTTTTGTATTCTCACTAACAGTATATAAGTGTTCCAGTTTCTCAACATCATTGCTAGCACTTGATATTGCCAATCTTTCTAATTATAGGTATTCTAGTGTTTGTATATAGTGTTGTATCTTTGTGACTTTAACTTGAATTCTCCTTTGCAATGACTGATGGTATTGAGTGTCAATTCATTTGTTTTCATTTTTAACTATTCATGTGTCTTTGATAAAATATCTATTCAAATCTTTCCCCTTTGCTTTCTGTTAGGTTGTTTTCCTGTTATTGAATTACAAGAGTTTTTTTTTTCTCCTTTCATATATTATGGGTACCAGTCATAGAAACAATTGCAATTATTTTCTCCCAGTCTGTAGCTTCTCTTTTCATGTTATCAATGGTGTCATTTGAAGATTAAGAGTTTTATCTCTTGGTGGAGTACAATTTATTTCAATTTTTAATTTTTCCTGTCATGGGCCGGGTTTCTTGTGTCACATCTGAGACATCTTTGCTTAACGCAATTTGTATCCTTTCACAGGGTTTATAGTTTGGTCCTTACATTTAGGTATATTTCAAATTAATTTGGTCTATGATGTATGGATGTGTGTGAGAAAAAAAAAGATATACAGGTGTCCCTTGGTATCTGCAGGAGACTGATTCCAGTACACCCCAGAGGTGCTCGGATCTCTTATATACAATGACATAGTCTTTTTATGTTACTTAGGTAATCCTCTTACAGGCTTTCAATTATACTATATGACTTTTAATATATAATACAATGAAATACTATGTAAACCATTGTTATTCTAAATTGTTTAAGGAACAATGCCAAGAAAAAAGTGTATGTGTTCAGTGCAGATGCAATTTGGTTTTCAAATATTTTCCAACTCTTTCTGGTGAATCTAAAGATGTAGAACCTATGGATACAGACAGTGAATTGTAGTGTGAAGTAACAGTGTGATTTTATTTATTGTGCATGTAAATACTTTTTGTTCTTTAGAGAATGGCCATTTTAATAATATTCAGTCTTCCAATCCATGAAAATGGAACTTTTCTCTTTTTATGCAGATTTTTAACTTAAACTTTTGTTAAACTTATCCTTAAATACTTTATTTTTTGATGCCGTGGTTTAATGTAATTGATTCCTTAATGCTTGTTTATTGCTTATATATAGACATTCAGCTGATTTTTTGCATGGATATTATATTCTATAATCTAAACTTTTCTTTGTTAGTTCTAGAAGGTTTTTAATTTGTGAGTTACTTAGGAATTCCTATCTTCACATCCTGATACCTGCTCTCAATAATATCTCAGATAATATCTCAGATAATATTATCTGTTCTCAAACCAAGAGGGTTGTAGTCTTTCACCATTAAGAATGGTATTTTTTTCATAGATCTTTCCACATTATAGAATTTCCCTTCTATTCTTAATTTATTGCAAGCTTTTAATCTTAAAAGGATGCTGGCTTTTGTCAAATACTATGTTTACATTGATTGGGAAGATTATGTGTTTTCTTGTCTTTATGTTTATTAATATGGTATGTTTTACTAATTGATTTTCAGATGTTAAGTGAAACTTGAAGTCCCAGGAAAACTCCCACTTGATCAAAGTGGTTATTTCTTTTCATATATTCCTGGATATTATGGGATAATACTTTTTTTTTTTGACAGGCAGAGTGGATAGTGAGAGAGAGAGACAGAGAGAAAGGTCTTCCTTTTGCCGCTGGTTCACCCTCCAATGGCCGCCATGGCTGAAGCGCTGTGGCCGGCGCACTGCGCTAATCCGAAGGCAGGAGCCAGGTGCTTCTCCTGGTCTCCCATGCAGGTGCAGGGCCCAAGCACTTGGGCCATCCTCCACTGCCTTCCCGGGCCACAGCAGAGAGCTGGCCTGGAAGAGGAGCAACCAGGACAGAATCTGGCGCCCCGACCGGGACTAGAACCCGGTGTCCCAGTGCCACAAGGTGGAGGATTAGCCTATTGAGCCGCGGCGCCGGCCTGTGATAATACTTTAAAAAGAATTTTCTGTGTGTATCATGAAAGGCTTTAGCCTGTATTTTTTAATTTTGAAAAATGGCTTTGACTTTATTAGGGAAACATTGGCTTGACAAAATGAGTTTTCTTTCCCCTTCAACTAATTTCTAACTGCATTTGTGAAGGATTGCTAATATTTTTTACCTTAAATATTTGATAGTGATTCAGGTTGGGACAGGGCTTTTCTTTCTGGAAATATTTTAATTTACTCTTTTCTTCTTTTTTTAATTTTTAATTTTTTTATTTTTTGACAGGCAGAGTGGACAGTGAGAGAGAGAGACAGAGAGAAAGGTCTTCCTTTGCCATTGGTTCACCCTCCAATGGCCGCCGCGGCTGGCGTGCTGCGGCCGGTGCACCGCGCTGATCCGATGGCAGGAGCCAGGAGCCAGGTGCTTCTCCTGGTCTCCCACGGGGTGCAGGGCCCAAGCACTTGGGCCATCCTGCACTGCACTCCCTGGCCACAGCAGAGAGCTGGCCTGGAAGAGGGGCAACTGGGACAGAATCTGGCGCCCTGACCGGGACTAGAACCTGGTGTGCCGGCGCCGCAAGGCGGAGGATTGGCCTAGTGAGCTGCAGTGCCGGCCTTAATTTACTCTTAAATTTCTTTACCTGATATGCATAATGTCTCTCTCTCTCTATTTTTTTTTTATTAGACAGGCAGAGTTAGACAGTGAGAGAGAGACAGAGAGAAAGGTCTTCCTTTCCATTGGTTCACCCCCCCAAATGGCCGCTATGGCCGGTGTGCTGTGCTGATCTGAAGCCAGGAGCCAGGTGCTTCCTCCTGGTCTCCCACATGGGTGCAGGTGCCCAAGCACTTGGGCCATCTTCCACTGCCTTCCCGGGCCACAGCAGAGAGCTGGACTGGAAGAGGAGCAACTGGGACTAGAACCTGGTGCCCATATGGGATGCAGGCGCCACAGGCAGATGATTAATCAAGTGAGCCACAGCGCTGGCCTAATGTCTTTTATTTCATGATAAAGTTTTGATAATCCTTCTAAAAATGTGTCCATTTCATCTACATTATCTAAATTGTTGACATAAATTTGTTCATTAGATTTCTTTCAATTTATTTGAAGTATGTAGTGATGGTCCTTCATACTTTCTCTATTTTGATAATTTTTGTCACTTCTTCCTTTGTTTTCCAATGTAGTTATTAATAATAAATTTTTGTTGAGTGTTCAAAGAACCAACTCTTGATTTGTTTTTCTCCATTGCTTTTCTATTTTCTATTTCATTGTTTTCTATTCTCATTTTCTATTTTCTTTCATCTACTTTGTGTTTTACTTGGTCTTTTTTTAACTTCTTAAAGTAGAAACTTAGATATTTTAGATCTTTTTTCCTTTCTAAAATTATTTAAAGTTATACATTTTCTCTGTGTATTATAATGTTTTAATATATTGTGTCTTTACTTTTCATTCTCTTTCATGAATGAAGTTGGAAATTAGCAACTCAGGAATCCCTAGAGCATATGCAAACACATGGAGATTAAACAATATGTTCCTGAATGAACAAAGGGTCATAGAAGAAATCAAAAGAGAAATCAAAAACTTTCTGGAAATAAATGAGGATAACAGCACAACGTATCAAAACTTATGGGATACAGCAAAAGCAGTGTTAAGATAAAAGATTATAGCAATAGGTGCCTACATGAAGAAATTGGAAAAGCAGCAAATAAATGAGCTTTCAATGCATCACAATGATCTAGAAAAACTGCAGTAATCCAACCCAAATCAAGTAGGAGAAGAGAAATAATTAAAATCAGAGAAGAAATCCATAGGATTGAATCCAAAAAAACATTACAAAAAATCAGCTAAACGAGGAGCTGGTTTTTTGAAAAAAATAAACAAAATTTACACCCCATTGGCCCAACTAACTAAAAAGAAAAAAGAAGACAAAAGACCCAAATCAATAAATTCAGAGATGTAAAAGGAAACATCACAACAGAAACCACAGAAATAAAAAGAATCATCAGAAATTACTACAAGGACTTGTATGCCAGCAAACAGGGAAACCTATCAGAAATGGATAGATTCCTGGACACATGCAACCTACCTAAATTGAACCAGGAAGACATAGAAAACCTAAACAGACCCATAACTGAGACAGAAATTGAAACAGTAATAAAGGCCCTCCCAACAAAGAAAAGCCCAGGACCAGATGGATTCACTGCTGAATTCTACCAGACATTCAAAGAAGAACTAACTCCAATTCTTCTCAAACTGTTCAGAACAATCAAAAAGAGGGAATCCTCCCAAATTCTTTTTATGAAGCCAGCATCACCTTAATCCCTAAGCCGGAAAAAAATGCAGAATTGAAAGAGAATTACAGAAAATATCCCTGATGAACATAGATGCAAAAATCTTCAATAAAATTCTGGCCAATAGAATGCAACAACACATCAGAAAGATCATCCACCCAGACCAAGTGGGATTTATCCCTGGAATGCAGGGATGGTTCAGTGTTCGCAAATCATTCAATGTGATACACCACATAAACAGACTGCAGAAGAAAAACCATATGATTATCTCAATAGATGCCGAGAAAGCATTTGATAAAATACAACACCCTTTCATGATGAAAGCTCTAAGCAAACTGGGTTTGGAAGGAACATTCCTCAATACAATCAAAGCAATTTATGAAAAACCTATGGCCAGCAGCCTATTGAATGGGGAAAAATTGGAAGCATTTCCACTGAGATCTGGCACCAGACAGGGATGCCCACTCTCACCACTGCTATTCAATATAGTTCTGGAAGTTTTAGCCAGAGCTATTAGGCAAGAAAAAGAAATTAAAGGGATACAAATTGGGAAGGAAGAAGTCAAACTATCCCTCTTTGTAGATGATATGATTCTTTACTTATTGGACCCAAAGAACTCTACTAAAAGACTATTGGAACTCATAGAAGGGTTTAGTAAAGTAACAGGATATAAAATCAATGCGCTGGTGCCGCGGCTCAATAGGCTAATCCTCCGCCTTGTGGCGCTGGCACACCAGGTTCTAGTCCCGGTTGGGGCGCCGGATTCTGTCCCGGTTGCCCCTCTTCCAGGCCAGCTCTCTGCTGTGGCCAGGGAGTGCAGTGGAGGATGGCCCAGGTGCTTGGGCCCTGCACCCCATGGGAGACCAGGATAAGCACCTGGCTCCTGCCTTTGGATCAGTGCGGTGTGCCAGCCGCAGCGCACCAGCCGTGGCAGCCATTGGAGGGTGAACCAACAGCAAAGCAAAACCTTTCTCTCTGTCTCTCTCTCTAACTGTCCACACAACCTGTAAAAAAAAAAATCAACAGCCTTTGTATACACTGCCAATGCCATGGCTGAGAAAGAACTTCTAAGATCAATCCCATTCACAATAGCTGCAAAAACAATCAAATACCTTGGAATAAACTTAACCAAGAACGTTAAAGATCTCTACAATGAAAATTACAAAACCTTAAAGAAAGAAATAGAAGAAGATACCAAAAAATGGAAAAATCTTCCATGCTCATGGATTGAAAGAATCAACATAATCAAAATGTCCATTTTCCCAAAAGCAGTTTATACATTCCATGCAATACCAATCAAGATACCGAAGACCTTCTTCTCAGATCTGGAATAAATGATGCTGAAATTCATATGGAGACATAGGAAACCTCGAATAGCTAAAGCAATCTTGTATAACAAAAACAAAGCTGGAGGCATCACAATACCAGATTTCAGGACATACTACAGGGCAGTTGTAATCAAAACAGCATGGTACTGGTACAGAAACAGATGGATAGACCAATGGAACAGAATAGAAACACCAGAAATCAATCCAAACATCTACAACCAACTTATATTTGATCAAGGATCGAAAACCAATCCCTGGAGTAAGGACAGTCTATTCAATAAATGGTGCTGGGAAAACTGGAAGTCCACGTCCAGAATCATGAAGCCAGACCCCTAGCTTTCATCTTACAGAAAAATTCACTCAACATGGATTAAAGACTTAAATCTACGACCTGACACCATCAAATTATTAGAGAACATTGGATAATCCCTGCAAGATATAGGTACCGGCAAAGACTTCTTGGAAAAGACCCCAGAAGCACAGGCAGTCAAAGCCAAAATTAACATTTGGGATTGCATCAAATTGAGAAGTTTCTGTACTGCAAAAGAAACAGTCAGGAAAGTGAAGAGGCAACCCACAGAATAGGAAAAATATTTGCAAACTATACAACAGAAAAAGGGTTGATAACCAGAATCTACAAAGAGATCAAGAAACTCCACAACATCAAAATAAACAACCCACTTAAGAGATGGGCAAAGGACCTCAATAGACATTTTTCAAAAGAGGAAATCCAAGTGGCCAACAGGCACATGGAAAAATGTTCAGGATCACTAGCAATCAGGGAAATGTAAATCAAAACCACAATGAGGTTTCACCTCACCCCGGTTAGAATGGCTCACATACAGAAATCTACCAACAACAGATGCTGGCGAGGATGTGGGGAAAAAGGGACACTAACCCACTGTTGGTGGGAATGCAAACTGGTCAAGCCACTATGGAAGTCAGTCTGGAGATTCCTCAGAAACCTGAAGATAACCCTACCATACAACCCAGCCATCCCACTCCTTGGAATTTACCCAAAGGAAATTAAATTGGCAAACAACAAAGCTGTCTGCACATTAATGTTTATTGCAGCTCAATTCACAATAGCAAGGATCTGGAACCAACCCAAATGCCCATCAACAGTAGACTGGATAAAGAAATTATGGGACATGTACTCTATCGAATACTATACAGCAGTCAAAAACAATGAAACTCAGGAATTTGCAACAAGATGGAGAAATCTGGAAAACATCATGCTGAGTGAATTAAGCCAGAGTCAAAGGGACAAATATAAGTTCTCCCTGATCGGTGAGAACTAACCAAGCACCAAAGGGGAAACCTGTTGAAGTGAAATGGACACTATGAGAAACAATGACTTGATCAGCCCTTGTCCTGACTGTTGAGGAACAACTTAATACTTTATCCCTTTTAGTATTTTTTTTTTGACTAGTACTATTGGTTGAACTCTGTAATTAACACACAATTATTCTTAGGTGTTTAAATTCTAACTGAAAAGTGATCCCTGTTAAATATAAGAGTGGGAATAAGAGAGGGAGGAGATGGACAATTTGGGACATGCTCAATTGGACTTGCCCCAAATGGTGGAGTTAGAAACATGCCAGGGGATTCCAATACAATCCCCTCAAGGTGGCATGTACCAATGCCATTTCACTAGTCCAAGTGATCAATTTCAGTTCACAATTGATCACACTGATAGGTCCAAGAGTCAAAGGGATCACACACACAAGACTAGTGTCTGCTGATATTATCTGATAGAATCAAAAAGAGAGAGAACGATCCAACATGGGAAGCGGGATACACAGCAGACTCATAGAATGGCAGATGTTCTAAATAGCACTCTGGCCTCAGAATCAGCCCTTAAGGCATTCAGATATGGCTGAAGAGCCCATGAGAGTATTTCAGGCATGGAAAGCCAAGACACTCTGGAAAAGAAAAAAAAAAACAAAGAAGAAGACCTAAATGAAATATCTCTGCGAGTGAGATCCCCGTGGAAAGAATGGGGTCATCAAAGAAGGAGGTACCTTTCTCTGAAGGGAGGAGAGAACTTCTACTTTGACTATGACCCTGTTGGAATAAGATTGAAGTTGGCGAACTGAAAAGGCTTCCATAGCCTTGGCAACTCATGACTAGAGCCTAGGGAGATTACTGACACCATAAACAAGAGTGTCAAATTGCTAAGTCAACAAGAGGAGTCACTGCGTACTTACTTCTCATGTGGGATCTGTCCTTAATGTGTTGTCCAATGTGAAGTAATGCTAGAACTAGTACTGAAACAGTATTTTACACTTTGTGTTTCTGTGTGGGTGCAAACTGATGAAATCTTTACTTAATATATACTAAATTGATCTTCTGTATATAAAGAGAATTGAAAATGAATCTTGATGTGAATGGAATGGGAGAGGGAGTGGGAGATGGAAGGGGTGAGAGTGGGAGGGAAATTATGTGGGGGACAAGCCATTGTAATCCATAAACTGTACTTTGGAAATTTATATTTACTAAATAAAAGTTAAAAAAAAGATATTCAGTAGAAAAGTTTTTGTGTTAACTTTTTCTCTTTTTTTTTTAAAAAAAATTATTTGAGAGGTAGAGTTATAGACAGAGAGAAGGAAAGACAGAAATTACTTCCATCCACTGGTTCACTCCCCAATGGCCACAAAAGCTGGAGCTGAGCTGATCTGAAACCAGGAGCTTCTTCCAGGTCCCCCAGGCATGTATAGGGGCCCTGGCATTTGGGCCATCTTCCACTTCTTTTCCAGGTGTAAGCAGATTGCTGGATCAGAAAAGGAGCAGTGGGGACACAATTTGGCACCCACCTGGGATGCTGACACCGCAGGTGGAGGTTTAGGCTACTGTACCACAGTGATAGCCCCTATCTTTTAATTTTTGTGTTTTTTGACATATTTGTTACTTGAAAATATGATTTTATTTTCTAAATATTTGAACAATTTCTCATATTTATTTTGTTGATTTCTAATTTAAATCCTTTGGATTCAGAACTATGCTTAATACCATTTCAGTCTTGTGATTTAGACTAGCACATTAGGTATGCCTTATAAATATTTTATATATACTTAGAAAATATTAGTCGTCTATTTTGGGATGACAGGTTCTGTATATGGCAATTAGGTAACATAGATTTATAGTCTTTATTCTATCTGATATTCTGTCTAGTAGTTCTAAAAAGAACCACAACTAAAATTTTAGATTGTCCATTTATATTTCTCATTTTTAGTTCTGTTTTTATTTTATCTATTTTGAGCTGTTGTCAAGTGCAAACGCATTTATATCTTTATGATATATTTATTCCTTTATGATAACAAAACATTCCTTCTTTTCTACTTCTTCACTTCACATGTATTTGTGTCTTTTAAAGATTTTATTTATTCACTTGAAGGAGGGAGAGAGAGAGAAAAAGAGAGAGATGGAGATAAGGCAATCTTCCATCTGATGGTGCACTCTTCAAATGGCTACAGCATCCAGGGCTAGACCAGGCTGAGTCCAGGAGCCTGGAAATCCAGCTGGGTCTCTCACAAGGTTGGCAGGGCCCCAAGAACCGTGGGCTGTCTTCTGCTGCCTTCCTAGATGCATTAGCAGGGAGCAGATTAGAAGCAGAGGAGCTGGGACTCAATATTGGATACCAGCATTGCGGGTGGCTTCTTAACTGCTGTACCACAACACCAACTCTAATCGAAATGGTGTCTCCTATACACAGTATAGTTGGATCTTATGTTTTTAAAATCCAGTCTGTCGACTTTTTGATTGAAATATTTAGTCCATTCAAATTTAATTAAGTGTATTTAGTGTGGTTACATTTACACATGTCATTTTGTTATTTGTTTTCTATAGGTTTCATGTCTTTTTGCTATTGCATTCTTTGTATTAAATACTTTTTAAGGTTCCATTATAGCTCCTCAGTTGATTTTCATCTATATGTATGTTTTTTTTTTGATAGGCAGAATTAGTGAGGGAGACAGAGAGAAAGGTCTTTCTTCCGTTGGTTCACCCCCCAAAATGGCCACTACGGCCAGTGCGCTGCGCCGATCCGAAGCCAGGAGCCAGGTGCTTCCTCCTGGTCTCCCACGCAGGTGCAGGGCCCAAGCACTTGGGCCATCCTCCACTGCCTTCCTGGGCCACAGCAGAGCGCTGGACTGGAAGAGGAGCAACCGGGACAGAATCCGGTGCCCCAACTGGGACTAGAACCTGGGGTGCCTGTGCCGCAGGTGGAGGATTAGCCAAGTGAGTTGTGGCGCCAGCCTATATGTATGTTTTTAAAAAAGATTTATTTGTTTTATTTGAAAGAGTTACAGAGACAAGGGGGGGGGGTGGAAAGGGGAGATGGAAAGGGAGAGGGAGAGGGGGAGGGAGAGAGAGAGGGAGAGAGGTCTTCCATCCACTGATTCATTCCCCAAGTGGTTACAATGGCGGGCCAAGGCTGAGCCAGGCTGAGGCCAGGAGCCAGGAGCTTCACCCAGGTTTCTCACATGAGTGACAATGGCTCAGACACTTGGGCCATCTTCTGCTGCTTTTACCCAGGACATTAACAGGCTGCTGGATTATCAGAGAAGCAACAGGGACATGAACCAGCACCTAATATTTATATTAGTTTCTAATATTATTTTCTAATACCTACTTTATAATTGGTGTCTTCACAAGAGTTTACTGCTGAGCTCTAGGTTTGAGATAACCTTTTAATTATTCATTTATTTGAGAGATAGAGTTACAGACAGAGAGAAAAGTCTCTCATCCACTCGTTTATTCACCAAATGGCCACAACAGTTGGTACTGGGCTGATCTGAAGCCAGGAGCCAGGAGCTTATTCTGGGTCTCCCATGTGGATGCATGGGCCCATGCACCTGGGCCATCTTCTCTTTGCTTTCCCAGGCTATAGCAGAGAACTGGATCAAAAGAGGAGCAGCGGGATACAAACAGCATCCATATGGGCTGGCTCCGTAGGTAGAGGCTTAGCCCACTATGCCACAGTGCCGGCTCTGGAATAACCTTTTATATGGTCTTCTAAGTTAATTGTTGAATCACTACATTGGCAGGTGCTCAGCTATTCTTATTCAATGATAGATGAGTATTTTACTCTATAAAATGGGAGAAACTACATGGATGTGTCAATATTTCCATTTTTGACCCGCAAAAATGTCAATAAGGTTTAACCTAGAATATGTTGATACTGAGCAAGTGCCAATCCTATTTGAGTTTTTCCCTTGTCCTCATTCAAAAACTGCCATGTTGTTTTTTGCCCTTGTTTATTTTTTATTTTCCCTTTCTTTCAAACTCCAATATTTAAAAAGCAATTTACCTTAGACCTACTACAAATTCCCTTTGTTCCCTCAAGATACGTAGCTATAATGGAAATAATTCATTAATAATTTCATGGTAAAAAATCAAATCAAACCATTACTTAAACATAATATGAGTGTTTTTGAATTAATGTCCTATGTGCATTTGTAAAACTATATCCAGGAGTATAGCACAGGATTGGGAGGTAGCTTAGTAGGAGAGAAAGGGGATGGCACTGTAGATAGTACTGTCTAGTCCCTAGAGTTTAAGATTTATATAATTCAGTTAAGACCAAGAATATACACATGTAATGACATGCATATATACCACCCATAGAAAGCGTGTTTGAATGAGAAACAGTTTTGGAAATTTTATTTGAATGACAGAGTTACAGAGATAGGGAGGGAGAGAGAGAAAGAGAGAGGTCTTCCATCTGCTGTTTTACTCCCCAGTTGGGCCCAATGGCCAGAGATGAACTGATCTGAAGTCAGGAGCCAGGAGCTTCTTCTGGGTCTCTCATGTAGGTGCAGGGGCCTCAAGACTTCGCCCATCCTCCACTGCTTTCCCAAGTGAATTAGCAGGGAGCTGGATCAGAAGCGGAGCAGCTGGTACTTGAACTGGTGTTCACATGGGTGAAACTTCTTAATGATGTAGTGTACTAAGAATAATGTATGTTTTATAGGGAAATAAGAAAATGAAGCAATTTTTTTTGTCTGAGAAGCTCAGCATATTTTGTGTAAAAGGAAGCTTCTGTTGTCCAATGAGCTCACTGGCTGCCATCTGGCTGTGTTCATTAAAAGAGTAATCCAAGCAGGGAAACCTGCTGGTTGCAGCAAAGGTTGGAGCCCAGTGGGTTCCAGGTGCTTAGCAGGAGGTAAGCAGTTGCAATTCATGTTCCCAGCCACTTGAGGTCAAAGAGGAGGTATTCTGTCAATATACTCTCAGTGATGCCTGCAGCCATGAGATCAGAAAATGCCCTTAGAATTTTTTTGTTTCCTTATAGAGAATCAAAATTTAAAAGAAGTTTGTAAAAGCACAGCCTTAACTGCAAGAGAGTAAATCAATATGAAGCTTAATCTGATTTGAGGAATTTATGGTGTTCTTTTTTACTGTTTTTAAATTTGAGGGAAATAATATATATATATATATCTGTGTGATAAACCAGAAATGAAATTTCAAGTTGGATGATGAGTTTGTATGATGGTTACATTTCTCAGTAACTCTATATTGTAGATGCCAGTATGAAGTCTCTGGATTCCAGCATTCTTACATCTATTTAAGTGACAGAGTAGAGTTAAATCAAATGAGATGTGTGAAAATGTGTAAGCAATGAGATACATGATGTTAGTCATCTCGAATATAATCTAGAAAATTTTACTAGGGATTTGTAGAAGGTAGAAAGTAGAATCATGATCTGTTACTATCCTCAAAAATGGAAGACAGTATTTTTCAGTTATGTCACTATAATTCTTGATGGTATGAGAATGAAAATTTAGCTATTGTAGACCTGCTTACTTGGTTCATACTTTGATCCTCCCTGTTTTCCCCAGCTGGAAAATTAGTGTTAGGATAAGACATTTTCTTATTTGTAATGGAGTAGCATATAGAATAATTTAGTTTAGTTCAAATCAACATTTTTTGAGTTCCTATATAGTGTCATAAATTGCATCTTTAGTGAGTTAGCACTTTAAATTGAGACATTGTATATACAGGAGTCCATTTTCAAATTTCAAATAATGCAACTTCAGGAGAAATAACAAAATAATCTGTGATCTGTAGGCAGTGAACATTTTAAGGAAAAGAGGAAAGTTTCAGGATGATCTCATCTGTATGACTGGGAAACATGTTTGTCATCTTTTCTAGTACTTATTAATCTAAAACCTAATGTTAAGTTTTCATCCCATTAAAGTACAATGATAGTTTAATATTATTCTAATATTATCACGTTGATTACTAAAGAATAATACGTAACAGCTTAATATAATTTTATCTTAAGAGGTATCAGAGATATACGGATCAATGGCAACAACCTCTAGAAGAAGTTTCACTAATTTTAAATGAAGGAAGAAAGTTTCATTAAAATCGCTTCAATCCAAAAGTCTAATCCATAAACATTCACTCGTAGTTCTTTTCACATATTCTCTTAAAGTAAGTAATAAAATTTTAGAAGATCAGCAAGCTTCAGAGCAATAATAATTAAGAATCTGAAGGTGTTTGGAAAACAACCAAAATTTAATTTGGCTTGATATTGACTGAGCCCAGTAAATCAAATTTTGTTAACAAACCCAATGGAATATCACAAGAAGAGAACTTCCACTTAAAACTTCCTTGCCTGCAAACCTTCTTCTGTTAGCTGTACTTCATTTCTTTATCTCATTGTGGCAAAAACACTTGGAAAATTGTCCATACTCACTTATATCTTCAATTTTCTCTTCAGTTCACTGAAATCCAGTTACTGGTTCCATTTCACTTACATTTATTGAGAGATTAATATTTGCTGGGTACTACACTAAGTCAAGTTATGTATATTATCATTGATTCCTTATAGTAATATTTCCATTGATAGAGATTAGGAATTCAATTTTACTTATACTGAAATTACTCCAGAATAATCACTTTACCAGTTGGAACTGTTTGATCGTTAATGGTGAAGCAAAAGCAAACTGCTTTGAGAGAATGTATTTGGTCATGCAACTGAAATGTCAGGATTTCATGCAGTTAAGATCTTCTCCCTTTCTTAGGCTGCTTTTTATGTGTTGACTTTATTCTCAAGCAGGCCCTCTGATAGCAGTAGCAAATACAGACAGTATTAGATCTAAACTTACATTTTACCAACTTCCAATTTCAATAAAAAGAGACTGACTAGATCCCAGAAACAGCTCTGATATTATTTTTTGGTCAGGGTTGGCTATGTACATATCATTGAAAACAGGAGGGAATCATTGTGACATTGGGCTAAGCAAAATGGAACTCCAAAAACATGATCCACAAGAGAAAAAAATTAACAAATTGGAATTTTTGATCATCTTTCTATTTTACACCCATGAAGCATTTGACAGTGTTCAGAATTCCTATCTTGTTAGAATGTTCTCTCTTTACCTTACCATTTCAGTTTAAGATCACAGTTTTTGGAGTGCTAGACATTGTACCATTTGCTGAGTAAACACTAAGTAAAATGGAGTTATGACCCATTCCCATCAACACTTGCTACCATTTAGTTTTTAAATTTTTGCTGTTCTGATAGGTATGTAGTGAGTGATTTCTCAATGTGATTTAATTTGCTTTTTACTAATGACTAATGGTATTGAGCTTCTTTTAATGTACTCACTTGATAGCCATATATCCTTGATGATATGTTTATTCAAATATTTCATTCATTATACTTTTTTAAAAAAAGATTTATTTATTTTTTTAACTTTTGTTTACCCAGAAACCTTTTATTTAAGGTATACAAAATTCATGCATTTCATAAATACAACTACAGGAACACAGTGATTCTTCCCACCCTACCTGTCATCCCACCTCTACTCTCACCCTTCCTCCTCCTCCCTCTCCTAGTCCCATTCTTGATTTTTACTAAAATCTATTTTCAATTAACTTTATACACACAAGATTAACTTTATACTAGGTAAAGAATTCACCAAGTAGTATGAAAAAAAGAAAACCTTCCTGAGCAATTGAAACAAGGGCTGTTCAAAGTCATTACATTTCAAAGTGTCAATTTCACTTCTGTAGGTTACTTTTTAGGAGCTCTAATAGTTACCACAGATCAGTGAGAACATATGATATTTGTCCTTTTGGGACTGGCTTATTTCACTAAGAATGATGATTTCCAGTTGCATCCATTTTGTTGTAAATGACAAACTTTCATTTTATTTTTTTTAACACTGTGGAGTATTCCATGGTGTACATATCTCATAATTTCTTTTTTTTAAATATTTTATTTATTTATTTAACAGGTAGAGCTACAGACAGAGAGAGGGAAAGACAGAGAGAAAGGCCCTCCACCTTCTGGTTCACTCCTTAAATGGCCACAACAGCTGGAGCTGGGCTGATCCAAAGCCAGGAGCTAGGAGCTTCCTCAGGGTCTCCCTTGTAGTTGCAGAGACCCAAGCACTTGGTCCATTCTTCACTGCTTTTCCAGGCCATAGCGGAGAGCTGGATCAGAAGAAGAGCATCTGGGAACTGAACTGGCATGCATAAGGTATGCCAGCATCACAGGTGGAGGCTCAACCCACCATGCCACAGCTGTAGCCCCCTCCCCATAATTTCTTTATCCAGTATTCAGTTGACAGAAATTTTTTATTTTTATTTTTATATTTTCAACTTTAATAAATATAAATTTCCAAAGTACAACAATTGGATTATAGCAGCTTCCCCCCATAACCTCCCTCATACCCACAACCATCCCATCTCCCACTCTCTCTCTCACCCTATTCTATATCAAGATTAATTTTCAATTATCTTGATATACAGAAGATCAACTTAGTATATACTATGTAAAGATTTCAACAGTTTGCACCCACACAGACACACAAAGTATAAAGTATTGTTTGAATACTAGTTTTACCGTTAATTCACATAGTACAACACATTAAGGACAGAGATCCTACGTGGGGAGTAAGTGCACAGTGACTCCTGTTGTTGATTGAACAATTGAAACTCTTATTTATGACGTCAGTAATCACCCGAGGCTCTTGTCATGAGGTGCAAAGGCTACGGAAGCCTCTTGAGTTCATCAACTCTGATCTTGTTTAGACAAGGTCATAGTCAAAGTGGCTGAGTAGCAGTGAACTCAGGGGCTGGGGCCGTCCATTCCACCCTGAAACTCCTGCTTGGTCACAACTTTTTCAGTGGCAGTCTGTTTTTCTTTTTCAGTCTCTTCAGGATCTCCGTAGAAGCAGAGATCAGGCATGACCTCCTGGGGTGTTCATGGGAGATGGTACCATGCATGCACAGAGCCTCCCAGGCCAGCGTCCACCACATCAGACCCACTGAGTGCGCTCTCTTGATGGATGGCAGTGTCCACATAAGGCTGAGGAGAGTCTGTCACACAGAGCCATGACAGGCAGGTTCACAGAAGATGCTTCTGTGCGAGACTGCAACCACCAGAAGCCGTGGTTCCCGGAAAGCTGCCTGGATCTGGTTAGTGAAGGTTCCAGGTATGAAGTGGCCAGCAATAGGAGCAGCTCCAGTGGCAGCAGCAAACTTCAGCACAGCCCTCTGGCCAGTGCTTTTGGAGGATATCACACTGACATCAGCAAAGTTTTGAATGGCCACAATGGCACGAGCTGCCAACAGAAGTTTCTCCCAGGTCCTCTGCAGATTGATGATGTAGACGCCATCACTTTTCCTATTGTAGATGTACTGTTCCATTTGGAAGTCAAGGTTGGTGCCACCTAGGTGGGTCCCTGCTGCAAGGACTTTGAGGACATCTCCTTCATTTGCAGGACATCAAGGGCTCAGGACATTGTGACAGCTTCCCTTTTAAGTTATTCTAGGAATCAAAAACAATGCTGTATGGACCCCTCGCTGGGTAGCATGGAAAGTAATTTATATTTCCAAGCAGAATAGGCACACAAGCTCTTGTAATCTCCCCAAATTTGGTTAAAAAATATCAAAGGTAATGCCACTGTCAGACTTTTTCTTCTAATAGTGAGTTCAATTCCTTTTCAGTTTATTGAAAACTCAACAAAAACAAAGCAATAGGAAATATTTCCCTGACTTCTTATACCCTATGCCTAACAAGCTTCCAATTGTTCACCTTTAATAAAATATATTATCGTTGAGAAATTTAGGGTTTCTTTTGAAGGGGAGGCTTATATTTCATATAAAATAAAATAAAATACAAATATTATAATAACTTCTTATAAATAGGCCTATACCTTTCTTATAAAATTAGAGTAATGCAGTGTTAATCCCCAGTGTTTCACAGAATGAATGATCCACAATTGAAGGTATCATTTTGATTAAAGGCACAGAATCTGATACTAACTGGTTTAAGCAAAAATGAAGAATTTCTAGAAAGCTATTGGGGTATGTCCTGTAAGTAAAGGAAGAGTTGACATAGGAAAAGAAGGCATTTGGAAAGTTCCAGAGACTGAGCAATAATAGTTTGTACACCTTTCCTTTGGAATACCTGTCACCAAGTAGCCTCAGCTCCAGCAATGCCCAGGCTTTGCATCTCTGGATCTGTAGGTTTGGATTCTTAGGAGATGGAACAGGATTGACTACTTTGGTCAGATCTCTACTCCTTGAGCTATCCCCTATGGCTAAGGGAACAAAGTCACAGAGAACAGATTTGAAAATGATGACCTGCTTTGTTGAGTCAGGCTCATTCTCAAAGCTGAGACTCATGTGAGCTGGGCAACCCTGCCCAAAGTTGCCTGTTACACCAACAGATGTGAAGATGATAAAAAACCAACCCAAAGTCACACAGCTCCCTCTACCCTAAGTGTGTGAGCTTGGTCATGACACTTAGCCTCCTCTGAGGTTATCAGCTCTTTGAGTAGTGATGGAACTGGCTGCGTGTAGCCCTTAGAGCTCTTCATCACAGTTATAAGATGCTTCATATTACGTATTAATTTATAACATGACAAAGCTCTATTTCACTCAATCCTCATGAAAATTATGTAGGGTGCATGTTGACTTATTATTATTAATCAAGAGGAAACTAAGACTTATGGAAGTCAGAGCTAGTGAACGAGAGTCTGTTGCCTACCTTTGAGTTTATAAGTCGAAGTCTGAGGAGGTATTAGGGAAGAATGGATCATAGATGGGCTTTTAGAGAGTTTCAGTAAAATATTTTGTTGGAAAAATGGCAGTGCAAGAAGGAGAAATGATATATGCATATTTAGATATTTGTCTTTCCCAATCAGTGGTAACAAAGATCAGAGTTTATTTGTTTAAATCTCCTATAGGACTATTGAGCCAATCAATCTTGATGGTAGTTACTTTTCTAAATGAAAAAGAAATCCACAAAATATTGAGTTGTCTTTTTTTTCCTGTGTTTTGGATTTAGCCAAGAGGGTCCTAAGTCTGTACAAAGGAAAGAAAAGAAGACATGAGTTCTTAAGGGCTGCTTATAGGAAACAAAAAAATTAGAAACTCAAGCTTTATGGAACTATTGTTACTTTCAAGTTTGTAAATAGGGATTTTTTTTTATAATATTGTAACATTCCAGTGGGGTGTGGTATCACTTTCGCCCAAGGAATTGCATGTATATTTTATTTCCATAGTGAGGAGATTAAAAATAATAATGATGACAGGTGAACTAGGTCCAATAAAAGATCCAATGATATTTAAGTAAGCAGTGAGTGAAATAGAAACAGCAGAAAATATTCTCCACATGTGAAGTGCCTTTGTTTTGTTGCATCTCAAATACTCAATGTCAGAATAGGAAACATGATTTGTGAGCTGAATAATTCTCTGATTTTTTTATATGCTTTATTCAGGTCTGACCTTGGAAGATAATATTAGAGAAGATCTTCCAGTAATATAAATACCAAATCTCCCAGCCACAATATCTCTCACAGAAAAGCTATTATTCCCCTTTATTCTATTGTATTTTTGTCCTGCCTTTCTTATTATAGTGGATATTTGGAGACTCTCTTTTTGCAATTTATAATAATCACAAATTAATTTGTAATCTCCTTTGGGTGCCTACATTGGAATAAAGGATCTTAGGGCACCTTTCTGACTCTTGATTCTTTATAAAATGGTGAATGCTGTTCTCAGTCTAATTAGTGATGTGAATATCTGGAAATGTGTTTCTGTAAAGTTGGGTGGTGAGAATATGGGTGTTCCGGCTACTGCCACTTAGTTATCACCTAGAGCTTGGATCATGAGGGGGATTTTTAGGAGGACAAAAGCCATGTTCCTCCAGTTTCCTCCCCCATCTCCACTAAGCCAGGAGCAGGGACAATAATGTTACTTTAGAGATTGTCTAATATCGCCTACCTTCTTTCACTGATTATTTAAAACTTCTTTTCCTTGGGGTGGTGTTGTGTCTCAATGGGCTGGACCACTGCTTTCATCACCTGTATCCAATATTGAAGTTCCAATTCAAGTCTGACTACTTGGCCTCACATGCAGATTCCTGCTAATGTGCCTGTAGATGATGGCTCAAGTACTTGGGTCCCTGCTACCCTCATGGGAGACCCAGATGGAGTTTCTGACTCCTGACCTTGGCCTGGTCCAGCCTTGGTTGTTGTGCCATTTGGGAAGTCAACCAGCAGGTGGAAGATCTCTCTTTCAATCTCTTCCTTTCTCTATTACTCTGCCTTTCAAATATATAAATATTATATTATTTATATTTTTTCATATACTCATATTTTTCTTATATTTACATATACTCTGTAGTGTTTCTTAAAAGAAGCAAAAGTCTAGACCTATGTATTTTATAGTGGACTTTATTAAGTATTTCATATTAAAGAATTTTTGACTTATAAATTATAAACTATTTGGGCCTTAAATTAGTTGCTGAAGTTACCATTGATGTAAACTGCATTCATTTTTAAGATACTTATGCGACTTTCTCTCTTTTAAAATGAGATGGCTTTAATTATAAAGAAGGCTAAATCAAAATTGCCCATCAATGTACATGGGCTATGAGTAGAAGGAAATAGACAGTAACAGCAAGAATGTAACTAGAAGGCTCGATGACTGAGGAAAATACGTAATTGGTTAGCCCAGGAGGGTTCTCCAGCATGATCATTTTGTTGGGCCAGCAGCAGCTGAGCAACTCCTTCAGTCATCACAGTTTTGTACTAAGGATCATGAATCTCTCTAGAAAATGCAAATCAGAACTTCTCAGTGTCTATGACCTCTTTGTTACAGAAATAAAGATAAGGATATGGAAAGTTTTATAGCATTCTGACATTGCTGTCAAGTTCAAGCTTGGGATCAGTGGTCTTTTTGCATTAACAGGAAACTGGAGTCAGGAACCAGAGCTAGGCATTGAACCCAGGCACTCTGATAGGGGATACAGGCCTCTTAACTGGTGTCTTAACTGGTAGGCCAAATGCCTGCTCCTACTATTTTTGTTATTCAGGGTAGAATATAGAATCTTCAAGGACAAAAGTTGTATGCTTATTTCTTGTGCTAGTACTTTTAAAAAGTCACACTGCTAATTACCTATTGGGCACTTAGTAAATGTTTCTTGTATTGATGGTGCTACCAACATGTCATTAATAGTAGAAAGAGCCCTGATCATTACTTAGGTTTCCAGACTCAACACTCTCAGCTGCTGGTAAAGTGACCTTGAGAAAAACTTAACCTCCTCTGAACTTTGATTTTCTTGTGTAAATGAGATAGAATAATTCCTGCCTTGCTTAACAGATGATTGCTTGATAAATCAAATTACTTGATAGTAACTTTTTAAGTGATAAGTTATAAAATATTAAGAAATAAAAATATGGATGAAAGCTTTCCCACAGTTTCCTTATAGCCCATCTGAAACAATTAAGTTAAATCATACCATTTTGCATAACTGATACAAGCAAATAGCAACCAATACAGCAATGATTTATGTAACATTTGCTAAATGTTTTTTATTCCTGGCTCAATTTGTTCTGGAGGTTTTTTCACTTTTTAAAAATTGATTTTAGTTTCATTTTGTTTTTAAATAATGTATAATAGTTATATCTATTTATGGGACACAGTGTGATATTTTGACACATGCATACATTTTATAATGATCATATCATTATTGAGATAATTAAAGATTCCTATAGCACTATGGTTAATATTATGATTTTGTAAAGAATATGTTATAAAACCTTTCAACATGAAAGTAATAAGAATAACTCTTCTCTTGCATCATGATGGGATTAGAATGGACTCTTTAATAAGGAAACACTGAAATAGAAAGGAGTAAATATATATTTTGGGACAGACATAGATAATTCTTCCTATTGTAAATATAGCCTCTACCTCAAAAGGAATTTGGAAGATTAAAAGATAAACCTTGATGATTATGAACTAGTTTGAGTTCCCCTAGGAGGAGATATTTTATTTAACACAGAGACAAGGGCAATACATAACTTTTTACAGAGAAATTTTGGCTAAGATCTTGAACTTTGTGGTAGCTGACATACAAAACCAGGAGAAATCATTAAATGACAGTTTTAATTTGCTGTTTCCGCTTCAAGCACTTCAAGGTAAGAGAGCTATTTACATGTACTTAAAATAAATATGATGTTACTAATCAAATATAAAAGCAGAAGTTCATGTGCCATTAAAAAGGAACACCCAGAAAAGCTTCCTTCCAAATGTAGCTTTATATTTTGCTTTCTAAATATAAGTAAATGTTCCTTCTGTGGGAATAAGATGATTTGTATATGAAACAAGAAAGCCTACAAAAAGCAGTATAATAAAAATTGTGTGGCAGACAATAATATTGTTATAGAAAATGGGAATACTTTTTATTCCTATCACTCTCTGTAACACTAAAATGTGCTCATTTTGAGCATGTTCTTAACTTAGTATCTACAATAATGGAAAATGATAGAGCTTTTTCTACCAGAAAAGCTCTAGCTATTAAAAAATCTTATGTAAAAGAAAGCTTCTACTTCAAGTTTTGAACACAGGAACTGATTTATTTCTTGGATTTTTGAATGAGATATTCTTAGTGGACATTTTTTGTTAACCAAATTAGAAACTTTGGTCAAGGAAGATTTTTATATATATTTTTTGAGAAGGAAAGAAAGAAGGGAGGAGGGAGAGGGATGGAGAAAGACCTAACAGAGTGAGGCTAAACTTTCATAGGCTGCTGAGAGTCAAGTTCATCCCCCAACAGACAGAGCTCATTGTCATGTTGAAAAGGCATTGCTTCTGGGTTTTTCCTTATCTTGTTATTTATGTGGGCCCCAATTCTCCTTTCAGGTAGTTCCTTTTTAAAATATAGGGCAAGTGAAAAAATATGGGCCATGTGGGAAAAATGTGTTGTAGGACCATGAGCAAAATCTTGTTGCCACAGAGAATCTAGAAGGATATTTATTAACAGGTTTATTTAAATATGACACAAAGTTTTGGTTTCTAGTTCTGTTTTTAGGAATAGCAAAACTCAGTCATGGAATAAGTGGCACCCCACACACATTAAATTCCTTACAAAGATGTAGCAAGTTGATAAAAATTTAAACATAAACGAATAGATTAGCCATTAGGTCATGAAAACTAAAAACATCTCAACGGTCTAAAATAAATCCTTAAGACAGACAACAAACAAGAAAAGCCAAATTAAAGTGCTTTATCTCTCAGCATAATGCAATCAAAATCTATGGGCAATGGAAATAATTATTTAAAAAACACTGACGCTTAATGAAGGTAAAAGAAGCATATATATGCAAGTGATGAAACAACAGGGAAGGGTTAGAGGTGTTTTGGAATGATCTCCCGAGATCTCATTAGTGTTAAAGAGGCTGGAATTCTTAGTCTACAGAAATATGTGATGGAGTTTGAAACAGCATAACTGAATCTAGCATACTTTTTAAGAAAAGTATTAAAAATGTTATATGTGTTTACCTGGACCCAAAGGAGCTCTTGCTATCTAATTGGTCTATCTGTTAAGAGAATGACCTAAAGGAAGAGCTTGATGTTTATGATTTTAAAATAATCTCACATATTACAAATTGTGCATATTGTTACCTGTTAGTGCCAAAAGGGAGCACATGCAAGTGTTTTGAGAAAGACTGCTAAGGATTTATCTCTGAATGGAGGTGGGAGTCACTCAGTGTCTGGGGTTAAACATCTCCGGTCCTGGGAAGAGCTGGGCATCATCTGCTGAGCGTGCGTCAACAGGAGTCCCTGCATTGAGAGCCTTGCTGTTCTGGAGTTTCACAATGAAGGTTCATAAACAGCATGCACATGCACACCTGCTTTTCACTCATACATTCCTGGTGTTTCTCCTTCTAAAATTGTGTTGGGCCATGAACTCTGCATTGCTTTTCTGGAAAGAGAGAGGATTATTTCTCAAATATATGACTTTTGCTGTGAACCAAGAATATTTCCAGACCTCTGGCAGTTAGGATGCAGCACTGAAAACGGGGCCCCCTGACAATTCTGGAAAGCCTGGGAAAGCTGTTAAAGAGCTTCTCTGGCCCCTTGCAAATGAATTCTATTTAAAGTGTTGTATAAGACAAATGTGTAGTTTCTTTCTTCCTCAATGTTTCTGTGTCATCTAAAGTTGCCGTGAGAATTAAGCAAAATCAATTTATGGCACTATACTGAAACAGTATGTTGCTTTTATAAACATAAGATGCCTTGTTTTAACTTTATACAATTATAGAATCAGGAGAAATCAAAACAAAGTTGTATTTATTGAGCATGTCTATTTTATTTTTAGCTTTTTTTAATAATACATGAACTAAAATTTTTCAGTTTTTATTAGTCACTGCTTCAGTGCTTGTACTGCATCTATATTATCTTGGCTTGGATCCATACACAGAAAACAGGAACAATTGCTTCATTTGTATTTTTCATTTTGGAGGCAGAAAATATTCAATATCTAATGCGAATGTAATGAAAGATGAAAATCAAGTTACATATTTGTTCAGTATGATTATAAATCTGCTAGGAAATGTTTCATGATTCAAATGTCCTACTATGCTGTTCAGTTAAGAAAATAATTTCCAGGGTCAGCATTATGGAATAGCCGATAAAGCCTCTGCCTCTGTCACCAGCATCCCATGCTGGCCCTGGTTCGTTTCCTGGCTGCTCCACTTCTAATCCAACTCCCTGCTAATGGCCTGGGAAAAGCAGTGGAAGATGGCTCAAGTGTTTGGGCCCTGACTTTAGTCTGGGCTAGCACTGGTAGTTGTAGCCACTTGGGGAGTGAACCAGTGAATGGAAGATCTCTCTCTCCGTCTCTCCCTCTCTCTCTGTAACTGACTTTCAAATAAATAAATAAAATCTTAAAAAAGAAAATAATCTTCACAGATTAGCCATGTATGTGTATGTGTGTGTATATTTATGTATGTGTGTATGTGTATGTGTTTTGCTTTTCAATTTGATGTTGGTCTTCCTCCATTTCTGGTTCCACTTCCTTGAGTGCCTTCTAGCCTTTTGTGGGAAATTGTGTTAAATGTTTCCATATTGTTAATATTTATATTTCAACTTAAAAATAACACATTCTCATAACTTTGGGAAAGACAGAAATCTATGAAGAAGAAAATTATAATTATGCTTCTATCATTGTAAGGCTACCACAAAACACATCAAACACCAGAATAAGGGAAAAGGTTTACTGGTGGGGAAACCTGACAGACTGGAGGGAAGGGGCGAAGAAGGGAAAGAGAGCATAAGAGAGAGAGAGAGATCAAGAGACAAAGAGAGAGAACCACGTGTTCAGGAACAGGTCCTCTTCAAACTTTGCTAGGGGGTGGGCAATGAGCTAGAAGCAGTGAATCCCATTAGGGTAGGGGTGGAGCTGACACCAGTAGTTGGGCCACGGGGTTACCTGGCAGGGGCTAGAGCTTAGGATGGTGTCCAGGGTATAGATCATGCCATAGATAACTGCGCCATTTTACTAACAATCATTACCTGGAGATAATCTTTTTTTTTTTTTTCCAATTTGCTCTCTAGTCTTTTCTGTTCACATATAAAATATAAATGTACTTATAATACAGCCAACCCTTCGTATATACCAGTTCCACAATGCAGATTCAACCATCTACAGATTTAAAATATTGGAGAAAATATTGTGTCGGTACCAAATTATGTAGATTGTTTCTTTTCTTTTCTCTCTCTCTCTCTCTCTTTCTTTTTTTTTTTTTACAGGCAGAGTGGATAGTGAGAGAGAGAGACAGAGAGAAAGGTCTTGCTTTTGCCATTGGTTCACCCCCCAATGGCTGCTGTGGCTGGCATGCGGCAGCCGGCGCACCGCGCTGATCCAAAGCCCAGAGCCAGGTGCCTCTCCTGGTCTCCCATGCGGGTGCAGGGGCCCAAGGACTTGGGCCATCCTCCACTGCCTTCCCGGGCCACAGCAGAGAGCTGGACAGGAAGAGGAGCGACCAGGACAGAATCCGGCGCCCCGACCGGGACTAGAACCTGGGGTGCCGGCGCTGCAGGCGGAGGATTAGCCTATTGAGCCGTGGTGCCAGCTACAGATGGTTTCTTACCATTATTCTGTAAACTATACAGTATGCCAACTGTTTACATAGATTTTACATTATCTTAGGTATAAGTAAGATGATTCGAAGTATACAGGAGGATTTTGTAAGTTATATATAAACATGAGGTACTTCAAAATGTTCATGGAAAAATGAAACTGAGATAAATTTATTTCGGCATCAAAAAATTTGAAATCCTTGCATAGCTTTTTCATGATACATATTCCCATGAACTTTTAAAAAGAGAGGTTTTATTTATTTATTTGAGAGGTGACATAGAGAGGGAAAGACAGAGGAAGAGGTCTTCCATCTTCTGGTTCACTCCCCAAATTGCTGCATCATCCAGAGCCGGGCTAATCCAAAGCCAGGAGCTTCTTCCTGGTCTCCCACAAGGGTACAGGGGCCCAAGGACTTGGGCCATCTTCTACTGCTTTCCCAGGCCATAAGCAGAGAGCTGGATTAAAAGTAGGGGCAGCTGGGACTAAAACTGGTGCCCATATGGGATGCTGCCACTACAGGCGGAGGCTTTACCCACTACACCACAGCGCTGGCCCCTCCATGAACTTTTTGGTTACCCCCTTTTACCATGTTATTTTATATAAGGTACTTGAGCATCTATGGATGCTCTAGGACCATGAAGGTCCTAGAAACCATGCCTTGTGGGTACCAAATGTGTATTTCTTTGTTAGTCACAGAAAAATAAAAATGCCTATCAATATTATATAACTGAATTGAGTTTTTACTGATGTATATACAAGGAGGTGTCAGATATTCAGGGAAAGGGTCAGCATTGTGGCATAGCTTGCTGGGCTGCTACTTGTGACGCTGGCATCCCATGTGGGCCATGGTTTGAGTCCCAGTTGTTCCTCTTCTAATCAGCCCCCTTTTGGTGTGCCTAGAAAAGCAGCAGAAGACGGCCCAAGTCCTTGGGCCCCTGTCACCCACATGGGAGACCTGGATGGTGTTATTGGCTACTGACTTCAGCCTGGCACAACCCTGGGCTTGTGGCCATCTGGGGAATGAACCATCAGATGGAAGATCTCTCTCTCTCTCTCTTTAACTATCCCTCTTTGGAATTTTAAAATTCCATTTCCATGAGCTTTTAGAAGCCCCTTCATATATATTTAATAATTTTGTTAATGTTCTACTATTTTTTTAATGTTTATTTATTTGGAAGGCAGAGAGAGAGGAAGAAAGAGAGAGAGAGAGAGAGAGAGAGAGAGAGAGAGAGAGAGAAAGATCATCTATCTGCTGGTTCACTCCTCAAATGCTTGTGGCACCAGGGCTGGGTCAGGCAGAAGCCATGAGCTTGGAACTCCATTGGGATTTCCCATGTGAATGGCAGGAAAGCATGTAGTTGAGCCATCACTGCGGCTTCCCAGGGTGCACATTAGCAGGAAGCTGAATGGGAAGTGGAATAGCCAGAACTTGAACCAGGCATACAAGCATGGGATGTGGGAGTCCCAAGCAACACTTAATTCACTGTGCCAAATGCATTTTGTTGAGAATGGCTAAAGAATCTTTGTCAGTCCTGTCACTGAGAGATACAATCTATTTTCCTTTTCCTTCAAACAGGGTCGGCCCTGGGAATTATTTTGATGAATAAAATGCAGCAGCAGATGTGATGTTGCCTAACTTCTGAGATGAAGCCTCAAAAGACATACAGCTTTCAGTTTTGCTGTGGACAATGCTTCTTCTGATTCCAATCCCTGTTTCCTGAAGAAGACTAAGGTACATGTGGTGATGCTCTTGTGGAGGAGAATCTAGGGCTAGGCATTGGAGGCCATTTTAGACCCTCCAGTTCTCTCTGTTAGAATGGCAGTCATCCAAAGTGAAAAAAAAAAAAAACAATAAATGTGGGCAAGGATGAGGGGGAAAATGTACTGTAATCCACTTTGTGGGGTAGTACAATCATTATGGAAGACAGTATGGAAATTACTCAGAAATCTGAAAGCAGATCTACCATATGACTGAGCCATCCCACTCCTTGGAATTTACCTAAATGATATGAAAATAGCACATGAAAGAGTTATTTGTACTCTGTGTTTATTGAAGCTCAATTCACAATATTAAAGATATGAAATCAGCCAATATTTTTCACCTGATGATTGGATAAAGAAAATGTGGTGTATCTACACTGTGTAATACTACTCAGCCATAAAAAGAATGAAATCTTGTTTTGTTTTTTTTTTACAACAAAATGAATGCAATTGGAAATCATTATCCTTTTTTTGAAGATTTATTTATTTATTTTTAAATATATATTTAATAAATATAAATTTCCAAAGTACAGCTTTTGGATTACTGTGGCTTTTTTCCCCCCCTAATTTCCCTCCCACATGCAACCTTCCCATCTCCTGTTTTATATTTATATACAGAAGGTAAATTGAATAAATGCTAAGTAAAGATTTGAACAGTTTGCACCTACACAGAAACACAAAGTGTAGAGTACTGTTTGAGTACTAGTTATACTGTTAATTCACATAGTACAACACATTAAGGACAGAGATCCTACATGGGGAGTAAGTGCACAGTGACTCCTGTTGTTGATTTAACAATTGACACTCTTATTTATGACATCAGTAATCACCCTAGGCTCTTGTCATGAGCTGCCAAGGCTATGAAAGCCTTTTGAGTTCACCAACTCCGAGCTTATTTAGACAAGGTCATAGTCAAAATGGAAGAGGATCACTTTTCAGTTAAATTTAACACCTAAGAATAGTTGTATGTTAATTAAAGAGTTCAACCAATAGTATTAAGTAGAACAAAAAAAATACTAAAAGGGATAAAGTATTAAGTTGTTCCTCAACAGTCAGGACAAGGGCTGATCAAGTCACCGTTTCTCATAGTGTCCATTTCACTTCAACAGGTTTCCTTTTTGATGCTAGGTTAGTTGTCACAGATCAGGGAGAACATATGATATTTGTCCCTTTGGGACTGGCTTATTTTACTCAGTATAATGTTTTCCAGATTCCTCCATTTTGTTGCAAATGACCGGATTTCATTTTTTTTTTTTACTGCTCTGTAGCATTCTATAGAGTACATATCGCATAGTTTATTTATCTAGTCTACTGTTGATGGGCACTTAGGTTGCTTCCAGGTCTTAGCTATTATGAATTGAGCTGCAATAAACACTCAGGTGCAGACAGCTCTTTTATTGCCAATTTAAACTCCTTTGGGTAAATTCCAAGGAGTGGGATGGCTGGGTCATGTGGTAGGGCTATATTCAGGTTTCTGAGGAATCTCCAGACTGACTTCCATAGTGGCTTGACCAGTTTGGATTCCCACTGACAGTGGGTTAGTGTCCTTTTTTCCTCACATCCTTGCCAGCATCTGTTGGTAGATATCTGTATGTGAGCTATTCTAACCGGGGTGAGGTGAAACCTCATTGTGGTTTTGATTTGCATTTCCCTGATTGCTAGTGATCTTGAACATTTTTTCATGTGCCTGTTGGCCATTTGGATTTCCTCTTTTGAAAAATGTCTATTGAGGTCCTTGGCCCATCTCTTAAGTGGGTTGTTTGTTTTGTTGTTGTGGAGTTTCTTGATCTCTTTGTAGATTCTGGTTATTAACCCTTTATCTGTAGTATAGTTTGCAAATATTTTTTCCCGTTCTGTCGGTTGCCTCTTCACTCTCTTGACTGTTTCTTTTGCAGTACAGAAACTTCTCAATTTGATGCAATCCCAAATGTTAATTTTGGCTTTGACTGCCATGCCTCCGGAGTCTTTTCCAAGAAGTCTTTGCCTGTGCCTATATCTTGCAGGGTTTCTCCAATGTTCTCTAATAATTTGATGGTGTCAGGTCGAAGATTTAGGTCTTTAATCCATGTTGGGTGGATTTTTGTGTCAGGTGAAACCAAAGGTCTTGCTTCGTGATTCTGCATGTGGAAATCCAGTTTTCCCAGCACCATTTATTGAATAGACTGTCCTGACTCCAGGGATTGGTTTTGGATCCTTGATCAAATATAAGTTGGCTGTAGATGTTTGGATTGATTTCTGATGTTTCTATTCTGTTCCATTGGTCTATTCATCTGTTTCTGTACCAGTACCATGCTGTTTTGATTACAACTGCCCTGTATAGTATGTCCTGAAATTTGGTATTGTGATGCCTCCAGCTTTGTTTTTGTTGTACAAGATTGCTTTAGCTATTCGAGGTCTCCTGTGTCTCCATATGAATTTCAGCATCATTTTTTCCAGATCTGAGAAGAAGATCTTCGGTATCTTGATTGGTATTGCATTGAATGTATAAATTGCTTTTGGGAGAATGGACATTTTGATGATGTTGATTCTTTCAATCCATGAGCATGGAAGATTCTTCCATTTTTTTGGTATCTTCTTCTATTTCTTTCTTTAAGGCTTTGTAATTTTCATTGTATAGATCTTTAACGTTCTTGGTTAAGTTTATTCCAAGGTATTTGATTGTTTTTGTAGCTATTGTGAATGGGATTGATCTTAGAAGTTCTTTCTCAGCCATGGCATTGGCAGTGTATACAAAGGCTGTTGTTTTTATTTTTTTTACAGGTTGTGTGGACAGTTAGAGAGAGAGACAGAGAGAAAGGTTTTGCTTTGCCGTTGGTTCACCCTCCAATGGCCGCCGCGGCCCGTGCGCTGCGGCCGGCACACCACGCTGATCCAAAGGCAGGAGCCAGGTGCTTATCCTGGTCTCCCATGGGGTGCAGGGCCCAAGCACTTGGGCCATCCTCCACTGCACTCCCTGGCCATAGCAGAGAGCTGGCCTGGAAGAGGTGCAACCGGGACAGAATCTGGTGCCCCGACCGGGACTAGAACCCGGTGTGCTGGCGCCACAAGGCGGGGGATTAGCCTATTGAGCCGTAGCGCCAGCACATTGATTTTATATCCTGCTACTTTACCAAACTCTTCTATGAGTTCCAATAGTCTCTTAGTAGAGTTCTTTGGGTCCAATAAGTAAAGAATCATATCATCTACAAAGAGGGATAGTTTGACTTCTTCCTTACCAATTTGTATCCCTTTAATTTCTTTTTCTTGCCTAATGGCTCTGGCTAAAACTTCCAGAACTATATTGAACAGCAATGGTGAGAGTGGGCATCCATGTCTGGTACCAGATCTCAGTGGAAATGCTTCCAATTTTTCCCCATTCAATAGGATGCTGGCCGTGGGTTTTCATAAATTGCTTTGATTGTATTGAGAAATGTTCCTTCCATACACAGTTTGCTTAGAGCTTTCATCATGAAAGGGTGTTTAATTTTATCAAATGCTTTCTCTGCATCTATTGAGATAATCATATGGTTTTTCTTCTGCAGTCTGTTTATGTGGTGTATCACATTGATTGATTTGTGAACATTGAACCATCCCTGCATACCAGAGATAAATCCCACTTGGTCTGGGTGGATGATCTTTCTGATGTGTTGTTGCATTATATTGGCCAGAATTTTATTGAGAATTTTTGCATCTATGTTCATCAGGGATATTGGTCTGTAATTCTCTTTCAATGCTGCATCTTTTTCCGGCTTGGGGATTAAGGCGATGCTGGCTTCATAAAAAGAATTTGGGAGGATTCCCTCTTTTTCGATTGTTCTGAATAGTTTGAGAAGAATTGGAGTTAGTTCTTCTTTAAATGTCTGGTAGGATTCCGCAGTGAATCCATCTGGTCCTGGGCTTTTCTTTGTTGGGAGGGCCTTTATTACTGTTTCAATTTCTGTCTCAGTTATGGGTCTGTTTAGGTTTTCTATGTCTTCCTGGTTCAATTTAGGTAGGTTGCATACATTTCTGATAGACTTCCCTGTTTGCTGGCATACAGATCCTTGTAGTGATTTCTGATGATTCTTTTTATTTCTGTGGTTTCTGTTGTTATGTTTCCTTTTTCATCTCTGATCTTATTGATTTGGGTCTTTTCTATTCTTTTTTTTAGTTAGTTGAGCCAATGGGGTGTCAATTTTGTTTATTTTTTCAAAAAACCAGCTCTTCGTTTGGCTGATCTTTAGTAATGTTCTCTTATTCAATTTTATGATTTCTTCTCTGATTTTAATTATTTCTCTTCTCCTACTAGTTTTGGGTCTGGTTTGTTGCAGTTTTTCTAGATCCTTGAGATGTGTTGAAAGCTCATTTATTTGGTGCCTTTCCAATTTCTTGATTTCGGCACCTATTGCTATCAACTTTCCTCTTAACACTGCTTTTGCTGTATGCCTAAGTTTAGATATGTTGTGTTGTTATTCTCATTTATTTCCAAAAACTTTTGATTTCTCTTTTGATTTCTTGAATGACCCAGTGTTCATTCAGGAGTATGTTGTTCAGTATCCATGTGTTTGCATATGCTCTAGGGTTTCCTGAGTTGCTAATTTCCAGCTTCATTCCACTGTTGTCTGAGAAGCTGCATCATATGATTCTAATTTTTTTGAATTTGCTGAGACTTGCTTTATGGCCTAGTATGTGGTCAGTCCTAGAGTAGGTTCCATGTACTGCTGAGAAGAATGTAAATTCTTTAAGTGTAGGATGAAAAGTTCTGCAGAGATCTGTTAGCTCCATTTGGGCTATAGTGTCAATTAAATCCGCTGTTTCCTTGTTGATCTTCTGTCCGATTGATCTGTCTATTTCTGAAAGTGGAGTATTGAAGTCCCCAATACTATTGTATTGGAGTCTAAGTCTCCCTTTAATCCTTTAACAAATCTTTTAAACAAATTTGTGCCCTGTAATTAGATGCATATACATTTATAATAGTTACCTCTTCCTGTTAAATTGATCCTTTAATCATTATATAGTGCCCCTCTTGTCTCTCTTAACAGTTTTTGTGTTAAAGTTTATTTTGTCTGATATTAAGGTGGCTACACTAGCTCGTTTATGGTTTCTGTTGGCATGGAATATCTTTTTTTAACCTTTCACTTTCAGTCTGTATGCATCTTTGTTGGAAAGATGTGTTTCTTGTAAGCAGCAAATAGATGGGTTTTGTTCCTTAATTCATTCAGCCAGTCTGTGTTTTTTAACTGGAGACTTGAGGCCATTAACATTCAATGTGACTATTGATACGTAGTAAATTTGCCCTGCCATTTTCCCCAAGATATTTCTAATATATGCTTTGAACTTCCTGTGATCTTTTACTGGGAGGTTTTCTTCCTTTACCTTCTTTCATGTTGATGGCCATGTTTCTGTGTGTAACATATCTTTAAGCATCTTTTGCAGGGCTGGATGAGTGGCAACAAATTCTTTCAATTTCTGTTTGCTATGAAAGGTCTTTATTTCACCTTCATTCACAAATGTGAGCTTTGCAGGATATAATATTCTGGGCTGGCAGTTTTTTTCTATTAGTACCTGGACTTTATCTTGCCATTCCCTCCCAGCCTGTAGGGTTTCTGATGAGAAGTCTGCTGTGAGTCTAATTGGAGATCCTCTGAGAATAATCTGATGTTTCTCTCTTGCACATTTTAGAATCTTTTCTTTATGTTTCACTGTGGTGAGTTTGATTACAATGTGTCGTGGTGAGGATCTCTTTTGGTCAATGATTATTGGGGATCCTATGTGCTTCCTGTACTTGGATGTCTCTGTCTTTTTCCAAGCCCAGGACGTTTTCTGCTAGTATCTCACTAAAAAGGCCTTCTTTTTTTTTTCTGTTTTTGAGCCATGCCTTCCATAAATTTTTTTTTAAACTTTTATTTAATGAAGATAAATTTCCAAAGTACGACTTATGGATTACAATGGCTTCCCCCCCATACCGTCCTTCCCACCCACAACCCTCCCCTTTCCCACTCCCTCTCCCCTTCCATTCACATCAAGATTCATTTTCGATTATTTTAATATACAGAAGATCAGCTTAGTATACATTAAGTATGGATTTCAACAGTTTGCTCCCACACAGAAACATAAAGTGAAAAATAATAGATGATTTTTTTTAAATGATGATGAAATCAGATCAGACCTATTGTCATGTTTAATCCCAGTGAGAGTCAAGTTGGGAATTGATAATTTCTTTTTTTTTTTTTTTACAGAGGATCAGTTTAGTATGCATTAAGTAAGGATTTCAACAGTTTGCACCCCCATAGAAACACAAAGTGAAATATATTGTTTGAGTACTCGTTATAGCATTAAATCTCAATGTACAGCACATTAAGGATAGAGATCCTACATGAGGAGTAAGTGCACAGTGACTCCTGTTGTTGACTTTACCAATTGACACTCCTGTCTATGGCATCAGTAATCTCCCTATGCTCCAGTCATGAGTTTCCAAGGCTATGGAAGCCCTCTGAGTTCTCCGACTCTTATCTTGTTTAGACAAGGTCATAGTCAAAGTGGAGGTTCTCTCCTCCCTTCAGAGAAAGGTACCTCCTTCTTTGAGGACCTGTTCTTTCCACTGGGATCTCACTCACAGAGATCTTTTGCCAGAGTGTCTTGGCTTTCCATGCCTGAAATACTCTCATGGGCTTTTCAGCCAGATCCGAATGCCTTTAGGGCTGATTCTGAGGCCAGAGTGCTATTTAGGACATCTGCCATTCTATGAGTCTGCTGAGTATCTCACTTCCCATGTTGGATCTCTCTCCCCTTTATTTACTCCATCGGTTAGTGTTAGCAGGTACTAGACTTGTCTATGTGCTCCCTAAAAAGGCCTTCTAATCCTTTCTTTCTCTCTCCATGCCTTCAGGAACTCCTAGAACCCGAATGTTGGTTTTTTAAAATTGTATCCTTTATATTCCCAACAATATTTTTTAGAATTCTAATTTCTTCTTTTCTTTGGTTTGACTGTATACTTTCCTGTGCTCTGTCTTCTAAGTCCAATATTCTCTCTTCTATCTAACTGATTCTGTTGTTAAGCCTCCCCAATGCATTTGTCATTTTTCCATTGGATTCTTCATTTCATTTTGATTTCTCTTCAATGTCTCAATTTCATGTTCTACTAAATTCCTCATTTCATTTTGATTCCTCCTTAAGATTTCATTTTCACGAACAGGTCATAAAAGAAGGAGGTACCTTTCTCTGAAGGGAGGAGAGAACTTCCAATTTGACTATGACCTTGTCTAAATATCATCAGAGTCAGTGAACTCAGGGGGCTTCCATAGCCTTGGCAACTCATGACAAGAGCCTAGGGGGATTACTGATGACATAAACAAGAGTGTCAATTTGTTAAGTCAACAACAGGAGTTACTGTGCACTTACTCGTCATATAGGATCTCTGTCCTTAATGTGCTGTACATTGAGATTTAATGCTATAACTAGTACTCAAACAGTATTTTTCACTTTGTGTTTCGATGTGGGTGCAAACTGTTGAAATCTTTACTTAATATATGCTAAACTGATCTTCTGTATATAAAGAGAATTGAAAATGAATCTTGATGTGAATGGAAGGGGAGAGGGAGCGGGAAAGGGGAGGGTTGCGGGTGGGAGGGAAGTTGTGGGGGGGGAGGCCATTGTAATCCATAAGCTATACTTTGGAAATTTATATTCATTAAATAAAAGTTTAAAAAAATTTCATTTTCACGAGAAAGATTTTCTATCCTGTCCAATATGGATTTCTGTAGCCTATGAATTTGTTTTTGATAAGTTCTAAATGTTCTTATCATAAATTGTTTGAAATCCGTATCTTGCATTTCTTCCATCTAATCATCTTCATAATCTTGTTTTGGAGTGTCATGTTCATTTTGGAGCATCATGATGTCTTCCTTGTTCTTGTTTCCTCAGTTTCTGTGTTTGTTGTTTGGTATTGTGGAGATATTCTTTGGTTTCTTCTTCTTCTTCTTCTTTTTCTTTTTCCCACTGTAGTGGCTTTTCCCGTTATACCATGAGTCTAGATTAAGTGGACTCTGCTTTTGTTGACTCTCTAGGGGCTTGTGGTGGGTGTGGCCAGAGAGCTGTAATCAGTTCTTCAGTGTTAAGGGTGTGCCAAAGGTGACACACCTGGTAAATCTCTCTCTCTCTCTCTCTCTCTCTCTCTCTCTCTCTCTCTCTTTTATTCAGAAGGGACGTAATTCTGCTCAGCTGAGCTCTTCTCCTTGATGGCAATCAGTGCCTGAGCACTAGCCCAGTGGGTATAATATTTGTCTGCTCTGTCCCAAGGACCACACATAGGATCCTGTGCAGTCCTCAGTGTAAGCTCCGATTCCCCTGCAATTTCTCTCACCAGGTAGCCACGGCCACCTGAGTTTGTGCCGTCTCCCACCAAGGTTACTCACCTCTCAGCCACATCGTGAGTTCTCCCACACACCCTCAGTTTTTATCTTATTTTTTTCACAGTCCCAGTTCATAAGCTCCACACATTCACTAGGTCTTAACCTCCTGTTATTTCTCCCAACCAGTCAGGTTTTTCTGCTTGGCTGAGGGTGGGCACAGCCCTGAGTTGGCACAGCTGTTATGTATGTCCAAAATGGTCCCTGCTTTATTATTTTCTCCACATTTGTAAGGTGAGTGGAGAGAGAGAATCGTGTCCATACTGGTCCCTTTTAGTATTTTTTTTTCTCTCCTCTAGTTAGGCGGGTGAACTTTCCCTCATGGGGCTTCAAGCCTCGTTCCCTCTAGGCACTTCCTGCCACTTTTCTGCCAGTGTCTTGGGCTACTGCGGTTTCACCTCACCCCCCTTTCCAGCACTGGTGTGTAGACTCAGTGGCTGGGGTCCCGAGCTATGGGTGCCTGTGTCCTCCAAGTAGGTCCACCATGTCCCACAAGTTCCAGAAGAGTTTCCTCTGCAGTTTTTTCCTTAACTCTTCCCTGAGACTACAGTATCTCCACTTTTATTAAACTATCTTTTCCCAGACTATCAGTGTGCTCCCTCCCTATTCCGCCATCTTGGAGCACCCTCTACCAAGATTTATTTATTTATTTGAAAGGCAGAGTTAGAGGCAGAAGCAGAGAGAGAGAGAGAGAGAGAGAGAGAGGTCTTCCATCTGCTTGTTCACTTCCCAAATGACTGAGTATACATATCTGAATCACATAAAATTAAAATAATTTTTATAAATAACATTTTTGCTTATTGAACTAAAGGATTTTTATTTTGTTATTGCTTTGCATTTGTTTTGTATCTTAAGTGCTTATTTTCAGTCAGTTCTGATGTGAAATGCATACCCTATGAGGGTATTAAGGGTGTTAAAGGTTTAGTCTATTTACTATATAACAGATTATTATAAACTGTAATGCCTTGAAACAATCACAGTTTATTATTTCTTTTTAAAAATTTTATTAATATAGAGAATAGATTTCATGTATTTACTCAATCCCCCTCCTTACTTTTTTTCTGTAAAGATCTTATTTATTTATTTAACAGGTAGAGTTACAGACAGTGAGAGGAAGAGACAGAAAGGTCTTACTTCCGTTGGTTCACTCCCCAAATGGCAGCAATGGCTGGAGCTTCGCCAATCTGAAACCAGGAGCCAGGAGCCTCTTCCCGGTCTCACATGCAGGTGCAGGGGCCCAGGCACTTGGGCCATCTTCTACTGCATTCCCAGGCCATAGCAGAGAGCCAGATTGGAAGAGAAACAGCTGAGACTAGAACCAGCACCCATATGGGATGCTGGCGCTGCAGGTGGAGGATTAACGTACCATTCCACGGCGCCAGCCCCTTTCCTTTTCTTTTTGTTGTTTAAGTTTTGCAAAAACATAATTTCAATCACCTCTATAATCACAGGCTTAATGCATGACTAAACATAATAATCACCAAGTAGAATTACAAAGACCACTGTTCCACAGGAGAACAAACAAGGGCTAAAAACAGTCACATCAAAAGATATCCATTTCATTCCTATGTACTTTTTATATTCTATATTAATTCTCACTCATCAGACAGAATATATATATATATGTATATATATATATAGAGAGAGAGAGAGAGAGAGAGAATCTTTTATCTATTGGTTCACTCCCCAAATAACTGCAGCAGTCAGACAGAGCTGGGCCGCATCTGGATCTCCCATATGGTGACAGGGGCTTGCTTGGGTCACCTTCCTCTGCTTTCCCCCGGTGCATTAGTAGGGAGCTGCATTGGAAGCAGAGCAGCCGGGACTTGAACCAGAGCTCTGATACAGGATGCTGGTGTCACTAGTGGCTTAACTCACTGCAGCACAATGCCAGGTCTAGAGAGCTCTGTTTTTAAGAATGTTACCTTTAATGTTTCTGAAAAATAGTTTTTAAGGGTTTATTGTTTATTTTGTTTGTATTTAAAAATGTTTATTCATTTGGGAGACAGAGTGCTTCCACTTACTGATTCACTCCCCATATGCCCACAGTGACCGGTGTGCTGAAGCTGAGAGCAGGAACTTAATTTTCAGGTCTCCCATGTGGGCGGCAGGGACTCACCCATTTCAGCCATAGCCTGCTGTTTACCAAGGTCTTCATTCACAGGAGGCTCCAACTAGCAACTCGACCCAGCAATTGAACCTCTGTGTTCCCGTATTTGACACAAATGTCCCAACTGGTATGTTCACTACTAGACCAGCCAGCCACCTGCCCCTGAAGATTTTTTTTGTTTTTTTAGATTCATTTGTTTATTTTGAAAGAATTAGAGAGAGAGGGAGAGACAGAGAGGGAGATCTTTGATCCACTGATAGACTCTCCAGATGGTCACAACGGCCAATGCTGGGCCAGGCCAGGAGCCAGGAGCTTCATGTATGTTGCCCACGTGGGTGGCAGGGACCCAAACACTTGTTCCATCTTCTGCTGCTTTTCCCAGGCCATTAACAGGGAGCTGGATTGAAAGTGGAACAGTCAGAACTGGCGCCACAGGAGGCGGCTTTATGCACTATGCCACAATACTGGCTCAGTAGTTTTTTTTTTTTTAATGTAAAAGTTTAACATTGTTATTTACTTTTATTTATTAACTTGCTTTTATGGTGACTTCCATTGTCTTTATTTTTTTTTAAGATTTATTTATTTATTTGAAAATCAGAGTTACACAGAGAGAAGAAGAGGCAAAGAGAGAGAGAGGTCTTCCATCCGCTGGTTTACTCCCCAGTTGGCCGTAATGGCCAGAGCTGTGCTGATCTGAAGCCAGGAGCCAGGTCTCCCATGTGGGTGCAGGGGTCAAGGACTTGGGCCATCTCCTACTGCTTTCCCAGGCCATAGCAGAGAGCTGGACAGGAAATTGAACAGCCAGGTCTCGAACCGGCACCCGTATGGGATGCCAGCACTGCAGGCAGCAGCTTTACCCACTATGCCACAATGTCAGCCCCTCCATTGCCTTTAAATACACCTCTACCACAGCATTTTTAGTCACTTAGGACGATATAATTTACATTGCAAGTGGCTAGATATTTTGAAACTTTTGCTTTTAAAAATTTTTTCTTTTGTTTTTATTTTCTTAGGGAGCTTGTGCTTTGTTTAGTGACGTGAAGTTTTCTTTGTGGCCTAGTCATGATCCAGTTTTGGAAACGTTTGATTTATAGCAGTTTTTTCTATTTCTGGGGTTACAAAGTTCAGGTTGTATTAATGTAACCTTGTTATACAGTTCAATTCTTCTATGCCCTTATTTATTTTTTATTGAATTGATTTGTCAAAGATTGATAGTGTTGTGTTAAAATATCTCATGATTGAATAACTGTCATTTCTGCTTTTATTTATAATAGATTTAGTTTATGTATTTTGATGTCATATTATTTACTGCAAAAGATTCATGCCTTTTTCTTCTTCATTCACTTGTTTACCAAGTCTGGAGATAAACAGATCACAGATACGGTCTCTCCTTTAGAAGCACTCACAGTTATAGGCCACCTACCAAAAGGGATGACGATAATATATCTAGAGAGGATTGCAAAAGAGCTGAGCAATGGTGAGAAACCTCTTCTGGACAGGATGGAGAACTGCAGGGCCAGTCACCAGGACACTGCCCTCTTATAAATCGCGTGGTTTATGGGGTAGCACTATGGTGTAGTATGCTAAGCCTTGTCTGTGGTGCCAGCATCCCACATGGGCACTGGTTTGTGTCCCAGCTGCTCCTCTTCTGGTCCAGCTCTCTGCATAGGAGAAAGCAGCCGAAGATGGCCCAAGCGTTTGGGCCCCTGAACTCAAGTGGGAGACCTGGAAGAAGCTCCTGGTTCTTGGCTTCATTGCGGCCATTTGGGGAGTGAACCAGTGGATGGAAGACCTTTCTCTCTGTCTCTCCCTCTCTCTGTTACTCTACCTCTCAAATAAATAAATAAAAATCTTAAAAAAAAAATTTGCATGGTTTAGTCAGTGAGTCCTTGGCTTGTTTAATGATTTCATCTATTTCATTTCATAATTTTGCCACCACTACACTTCCAGGCTTTTGTAAGCTGCATGTAAGTGGATTTTATTTTAAAACTCAAACTGAGAGTTTGACTCTAAGTAAAATAAGCAGTTCATTTAAGAAACAAATACTGTGGCTGGCGCTGCGGCTCACTAGGCTAATCTTCCGCCTTGCGGCGCTGGCACACCGGGTTCTAGTCCCGGTCGGGGCACCGGATTCTGTCCCGGTTGCCCCTCTTCCAGGCCAGCTCTCTGCTGTGGCCAGGGAGTGCAGTGGAGGATAGCCCAATTGCTTGGGCCCTGCACTCCATGGGAGACCAGGAGAAGCACCCGGCTCCTGCCTTCAGATCAGTGCGGTGTGCCGGCCACAGCGTGCCGGCCGCGGCGGCCATTGGAGGGTGAACCAACAGCAAAGGAAGACCTTTCTCTCTGTCTCTCTCTCTCTCACTGTCCACTCTGCCTGTCAAAAAAAAAATTAAAAAGAAAGGAGATTCTCTTCTTGTGTTTCTGAAACATCAGGGATCTGCAATTTTCTTTAAAAAAAAAAAAGAAATGAATACTGTGTTCCTACTGTGTGCCTGACACTGAGGTAAGCCTGGAGATAAAACGGGAAAGGCAATCAGTCCTCAGAAAGTATTCAGTTAACCACAGGAGTGGCGAGTAAATAAAGAGACAAAGCACAAATGGAGCCTACCGAGAGGTTGCTGGTGTAGACATGGTCTTGAATCCTGAAAGGTAAGTAGGAATTACTCAAAGAGGGAGGCAGCGATAGATGTTTCAGACAGAACATAGCGTGTTCCACTGCCAGGAGCTGAGAGAGGGCATAGTCCATTCTAGTCACTGTAAGTAACCCAGTAGGTGAGCCACAGTGGGATAATGGGTGTGGTAGGAGTTGTGAGTTGGTGGTAGATAGGGGCAGATTCTGATGGATCCTCAGGGAGGTTTAATTCCTCTCAAAAGATTTGTAAGAGACATTTTAAGTAGGTGAGTAATGTGGATGGATTTGCTTTTGGGTGATTCCTTTGGTGATAGCCTCTTCTGTTCTACCCAACAGGGCTGATTACTGCTACTAGTAGTGACTAGTACTGATTACTGTTACTACATGCTAGAGCCTTCTGCTAGGCTAGTAGAGGTTTTAGCTACTGCATAACACATCTGGCTTACAATTCTGATGTGCCCAAATCCTTTTGCAATGCAACTTCTCTGTTTCAGTGACAGCTCTTAACTCCCCAACTATTTCTGTAATTTCAAATTTCAGTTCTAGAGGTCAGGAATCAGATCAATTCAAGTTGTCATTAAACAGTTTTGTTTTCACTATGATATCTCTCAAGATGCTAGACACTCTGTTGCCATTCAGGCTTATTGCGACCTGTGAAATCTGTTACTGGGCACTCCCATCTGTGTTAATGACTCCTTAGGGTACATGGGAGAGTGAATAAGAGGGCATGTGGAGTATCAGTGGATTTCACTGAAAACACTTGGAAAGTTAGGAATAATACAGAAACAGGCTACACCCAAACTTGAGCCTGGCTAAAGAAACTTTGAAAACAATTGTTCTATGTTACCTTAGCTCTGTACCATCTTATCTCTTGCTCTTGCAATTATTCTCTTCTGACATCTGCATAAAAGTTCACATTGCGTAATGAACAGCCACTACCATTGCCACAGATGGGCAGGAGGATCTGATGTGGGCTTTTTGAGAAATCTTGTGTAGCTCTTTTTTTCTCTCATTGCACAAGTATTACTTTCCCAATTTAGGTCACTCAAATTTAAAAAGTGACCAACTGTTCGAGACTACCCAGGAACTACCACCTTTATTGCTAACATTTTATGTTGAATAGCTCAAATAATCTAAAATTTAAATATCAAACAAAATAAACTAAGTAAAAGGAGAGCTCAAAACAGTACCCTGGAAAAGTGTAAGATCTTATTAAAGGCATTTTTGGACATTGAGCTAGAAAAATAAAATTAATTAAAGAAAATAGCAGTAAATAGAATGACATTCTACATTCTTGGAATGGAAGACTTAATATTAACATGTAAATTTTACCCAAATCCATTTACAGATTCACTACAATCTCTGTCAAAATCTTGTTGAGGCTTTTTATAGAGTCCTAATGAAATCTCTAGGAAATGTAAATAGGTAAAAAGCCACGTTGAACAAGAACAAAATGATAGTTCTCACATTTCCTGATTTCAAAAGCTACTTTAATAAAATTAAGGTGGTACTGGTATAAAAAACATACAGGCTAATGGATTAAAATATCCCAGGAAAGAACGGGTCATCAAAGAAGGAGGTACCTTTCTCTGAAGGGAGGAGAGAACTTCCAATTTGACTATGACCTTGTCTAAATATGATCAGAGTCAGTGAACACAAAAGGCTTCCATAGCCTTGGCAACTCATGACAAGAGCCTAGGGTGATTACTGACACCATAAACAAGAGTGTCAGTTTGCTAAGTCAACAACAGGAGTCACTGTGCACTTACTCCTCATGTAGGATCTCTGTCCTTAATGTGTTGTACAGTGTGAATTAATGCTATAACTAGTACTTAAGCAGTACTTTACACTTTGTGTTGCTTGCTATGTGGGTGCAAACTGTTGAAATATTTACTTAATAATATATACTAAATAGATCTTCTGTATATAAAGAGAATTGAAAATGAATCTTGATGTGAATGGAATGGGAGAGGGAGTGTGAGATGGGAGGGTTGTGGGGAGGAAGGAGGTTATGGGGGGGAAAAGCCACTGTAATCCAAAAGCTGTACTTTGGAAATTTGTATTTATTAAATAAAAATTAAAAAAAGAAAAAATGTATTTTTAAACTTCCTCCCTTATACCCCCAACATCCCTGATCCCCCAAAAAGAGTACTTTGCATAGCATACCTAGTGTAATGTTGTACACACATGGACTCTCTTTTTTAAAATTATTTATTTATTTGAAAATCAGAGTTACAGGGCAGAGGGAGAGAGAGAGAGAGAGAGAGAGAGAGAGATTGATTTTCTACCTGCTGGTTCACTCTCCAGATGGCTGCCATGGCCAGCACTGGGCCAAGCTGAAGCCAGGAGACAGGAGTTTCATCTGGGTATCCCACATAGGTAGCAGAGGCCAAAGCACTTGAGCCACCTTTGGCTGTTTTTCCTAGGCCATTATCAGGGAGCTGGGTCAAAAGCGAAGCAGCTGAGAAAGTGTCACTTTTAGAATCAATGTCTTCAAGAATCCTTGACCTGAATGTCGAGGGACAGTTTACCATTGTTACTTTTTACTGTGTATATCCTTTATGTTTTGTTTTGTTAGCTGTTTTTCTCTGTTTTCTTTCTTTCTCTCTCATTTCTCTACTTCATACCATATGCTGAACTCTCTATGTAACACATAGTTAATTATATGTATTTTAAGGCAATTAGGAAAAGATCCCAGTTAAAAATAAGAGGGGGAATAAGAGATGGAGGAAGTAGTCTAAAAGTGTAAAACAGTCTAGTTCTGCATACAGGCATACAGACTTACCTCCAACCGTACTGCCTAAGAACTAGTCATGGGGCTCCAAACCCATGAGAATCGGTAGTATAAATACCATCTTCACTATTAAAAGATCATATTAAATGTTAAGGGCAACAGATAGATCGGTCTAAGTTTAAAAGGGATAATATAAATAACATCAAGAACTCAGTAAAAATAATAGAATTAAAAAGGAAAGAAGGACCACAATTTAAAAGGAAGGACTGTGGGAAGCAGTCCACACAGCAGACTCCTAGAAAGACATTCACGGGGGCCAGCACCGTGGCTCACTTGGCTAATCCTCCACTTGTGGTGCCAGCATCCCATATGGGCACCAGGTTCTAGTCCCGGTTGCTCCTCTTCCAGTCCAGCTCTCTGCTGTGGCCTGGGAAAGGCAGTGGGGGTTTGACCAAGTGCTTGGGCCCTGCACCCGCATGGGAGACCGGGAGGAAGCACCTGGCTCCTGGCTTCGGATTGGCATAGCTCCGGCCATAGCGGCCATTTAGGGGGTGAACCAATAGAAGGAAGACCTTTCTCTCCATATCTCTCTCTCACTGTCTAACTCTGTCAAATGAAAAATAAATAAAATAAAATAAAATAAAATAAAATAAAATAAAATAAAATAAAATAAAATAAATAAGAATGACATTTGCAGTAAATAACACTCTGACCTCAGAATCAACCCTTGAGGCTTCCTGGTTGGGCTGAAAGGCCTGCAAGAGCATTTCAGGCATGGAAAGCAAAAACTCGGTGACAAAAAATTATCCTACAAGGAGGATCTCCATGAGACCTCAGAGGAAAGAAAGGGTCATCAAAGAAGGAGACACTCTTCTCTGAAAGGAGAAGAGAACATCCACTTTGCTTATGGCCATGTCCAAATACTGATGGAGTCTATGGTCACAAATGGCTTCCATAGCCTTTGCAGCCCACGACAAGAGCCTCGGATGATCACTGATGTCATAAAAAAGAGTGTTAATTGTTAAAGGAACAACAGTAGTCATTGTGCACTTGGTCCCCAGGTAGGACCTCTATCCCTACTGAATTGTAATATGAGAATTGACTGCAAATTCTCTTCCCAAACTGTACTCTATATGTTGTGTGTGGGCGTGGGTGCAAATTGTTGAAGTCTATGATTTGCATAGAGTTAGTCCTTTGTATATAAAGTTATACTAAAAATGAACCATAATTAGGAAAGAAATGGGAGAGGGAGAGGGAGGTGGATGGGAGCTGGGTGTGTGTGTGTGTGTGGGGGGGAAGAACCACTATATTCCTAAAGTTGTATCTATGTATAAATGCATTCATTAAATAAAAATTTTTTAAAAAGTGAAGCGGCTGAGACTTGAGCTAGCACACATATGGGATGCTGGCATCATAGGCGGTGGCTTTATCCACTATGCCACAACACAGGTCCTGACACAAACTCCCTTTCTCAAATGATAAGTCCCACCCAAGATGCTGGCAGAATATGTGACTTGCTCATTAGTTGACGAGCTCCAAATGGCTCATTTTAATCACAAGTTTAACACTCCGACCTCAGAATCAGCCCCTACAGCATTTGGACAAGACTGAAAAGCCCATGAGAGCAATTCTGGTGTGGAAAGCCAAGACACTGTGAAAAATATCCTACATGAAGGATCTCTGTGAATGAGGCCCCTGTGGAAAGAAGGGGCCATCAAAGAAGGATGTACTTTTCTCTAAAGGGAGGAGAGAACTTCCACTTTGCATATGGCCCTGTCTAAATACTGATGGAGTCTGTGATCACAAGAGGCTTCCATTGTCTTAGCAGCTCATGGCAAGAGCCTCAAATGATCACTGACATCATAAATAAGAGTGCTAATTGCTAAATTAACAACAGAAGTCACTGTACACTTATTCCCCATGTAGTACCTCTGCCCTTAATGAGTTGTACTATGAGAATTAACTGCAAAACTTATTCTCAAACAGTACTTTTTACATTATCTATGTGTGTGTGTAAAATGTTGAAATCTTTACTTAGTATAGGGATGGTCTTCTGTATATAAAATTAATTAAAAATGAATCTTAATGAAGAATGGGATGAGAGAGGTGGTGGGACAGGAGTGGGGGTGGGAAGGTGGGTGTGGGGGAAAAATCACTATATTCATAAAGTTGTGCCTATGAAATTTGTATTCATTAAATAAAAACTTTAAAATTAAAAAAATAAATAAATAAAATAGAGAATGGTAAAAAAATGAAAGTTTAATAATCAATACCTCTCTGGCATGGGCCATGTAAAATGGTAGAAAAACAATTTAATCTCCATATCTCCCTTTTTATCTATGGATCTAATGCCTTTCCCCATAGATTAAAAGACTTTGATTTGACCTAATTACTTTTTCTGTAAATGATGATCAAATATGCATAAGATTCATATTTTACCCATTTTTAAGTTCATGTTTCAGCGACATTAAGTGCATTCACATTATGCAACTATTACCATCACTTGTCATCAGAACTCATCTTGCAAAACTGAAACCCTGTATCCATTAAACAATAATTCTGCACTTCCCCTCCCCCAAATCCCTGATACCACTAGCCTACTTCCTGTCTCTATAAATTTCAATACTCTATTTTCTTTATAGGGGTAGAACCATATTGTATGTGTCTTTTTGTGTTTGACTTGTTTCACTTAGGTTCATCCATGGTGTAGCATCTATCAGAATTCCCTTCTTTTTTAAGGCTGAGTAATATTCCATTTTATGCATATACCACATTTTATTTACCCATTCATTTGCAAATGACACTGGAATTGCTTATATCCCTTGTAGTGCCGATGACACTGCTATACTGTTATGCACCTGGGTATACAACTATCTCTTCAAGTCTCCGCTTTCAATTTTTTTTGAGTACATACTCAAGTAGAATTATTGGCTCAGACATCATTGTTGAAATCTTTTCCTCTAATGAATGGTTTTTGTTCATTGTGAAAAACCATTTATCATGTATGTGAGAGTTTATTCCTGGGATTTTTTTTTGGTGTTTTTTTTTTAACTTTTATTTAACAAATATAAATTTCCAAAATACAGCTTATGGATTACAGTGACTTCCCCCTTCCCCATATCTTCCCTCCCACCCACAACCCTCCCATCTCCCACTCCCTCTCCCATTCCATTCACATCAAGATTCATTTTCAATTCTCTTTATATACAGAAGATCTATTTAGTATATATTATTAAGTAAATATTTCAACAGTTTGCACCCACACAGAAACACAAAGTGTAAAGTACTGTTTAAGTACTAGTTATAGCATTAATTCACATAGTACAACACATTAAGGACAGAGATCCTACATGAGGAGTAAGTGCACAGTGACTCCTGTTGTTGACTTAGCAAACTGACACTCTTGTTTATGGTGTCAGTAATCACCCTAGGCTCTTGTCATGAGTTGCCAAGGCTATGGAAGCCTTTTGTGTTCACTGACTCTGATCTTATTTAGACAAGGTCATAGTCAAATTGGAAGTTCTCTCCTCCCTTCAGAGAAAGGTACCTCCTTCTTTGATGACCTGTTCTTTCCACTGGGATCTCACTCGCATAGATCTTTCATTTAGGTCTTTTTTTTTTCTTGCCAGAGTGTCTTGACTTTCCATGTCTAAAATACTCTCATGGGCTCTTCAGCCAGATCCGAATGCCTTAAGAGCTAATTCTGAGGCCAGAGTGCTGTTTAGGACATCTACCATTCTATGAGTCTGCTGTGTTAAAAATACATTTTTAAAATAACATGTTCAATATAGAATTATTAAAAATACAGATGAGGGAGTATAGGAATGGGAACAGTGTATTCTCACTCTCTCATAATCCACAGGATGACTTGATAGATACACCATTGAAAAATTCCACCCATCACCATTTTTGACTTTTTAAATAAAAAATATCTTAGCATACTTTTTCTTAAATATTTATTTATTTGAAATTCAGAGTGACAGAGAAAGAGAAGGGGAGACAGAGACAGAGAGAGTTTCCATCCTCTGGTTCACTTCCCAAATGACCACAACAGCCAGGACTGGGCCAGGCCAAAGCCAGGGGGAAGGAGCCTCCTCTGGGTCTCCCAAGTGGATGCAGTGGCTTTCCCAGGCACATTTACAGGGAGCTGGATTGGAAATGGAGCAGCTGGGACTCAAACTGGTGCCCATATGGGATGCCGGAGCTGCAGGCTGTGGTTTTAATCCACTGAATCTCAGCGCCAGCTCCAGCATACACTTTTAACTTTACAACAATGTAATAGTATGTTTTAACTACTTTTCATTTTTCCACATTGAAAAAAACTAATTAATCAACATCACCATAATTGGTTTACAGAATGCCACATGATAGGGTGTACCACATTTTAAAATTGTTGGAAAGATTGTGATAGTGGCTTGTGACAGATTTAACTCTGGCACTTCCAAGCTGTTACTTTTGATAAATCATTTAACTTAATATCTCAGTATTATTTTTCTTATAAAGTAATAATAATAATAACAATAAATCTATGATATCTATAATAATAACCATAAATGTAATATTTATTGAAAGCTTATTATGCAGTCAGTACAATGCTGAGTACTTATATGTGCATTGTGTCTTTCAAGCTTCAAACACATAAAGTTGGTACTCTACTATCATCACCATGCTACAGATGGGGACCTGATTTAGGTATCTCTTCTAATGCCATTCATCGAGTAAATTGGAGATTTGGGATAATACTGGCTTCAGAGTTTCTGTGAAGACTAAGTGGGAAAATGTGCTTTCAAAAGTTATCATTGTGTGTAAATACTGAAATCACTTGCACTTCTCATTGGCAGATAAAATAGTGGCTGGAAGGCTTAGATAGTTTTTTTTAAAAAAAATGAAAATGAAATTCTGAAGCACAGTTCATATCACTCTTTTGCTTAAATTCTATGTACTAGTTTCCTGTGGTTGGGAAGATTAAGCACAGACACCTCACTGGGAACTCATAGTGCATCTCTCAGAGGCTCTGAAGATCCAGCTTAATGCCTGCCCATTCATTATGTCCCAAAGTGGATTCCCTGTTGTGAATGTACCAATCCTTCCTTACTCAAAATATGCATTTTCCATATGTCTGAAATATTTTCCCCCAGTATCTAAATATTAATATCCATCAAAATTACCTCTAGTGCCATAATTGTCATGAAAGTGTTTCTGATATTTGCAAATGAATATAATTGTCCATTTATGTGATTCTAAATTGACACTCAATGTACTGTACTTTTATTGTGAATATTTATGCTTGTGTGTAGACTTCTGAAGGTAAGCTTTAATCTACCATACATTTTTGTACCTCTTTCTAACCTTGAGATTTAAAAGAATTTGAAAGTCAGTATGCTGGTGTGTGTGTGTGTGTGTGTGTGTGAGCTCTACACAAGCTAATTATTAGACAATCTATCTTTTGAATTCTGACTTAGGAATATTACTTTTTTTCACTATAGAAATTGAAACTAGAAAATGCCAGGTCAAATTGGGATGAGACGGGTTACTGTCATTTAGATGTAATTAATATCAAGTTCAGTCCAGCACGTCCAATCCAACCCAGGCTTGCTAAATAATCTGACTTGAGTTTTCACTGATTACCTGACAATTTCCTGTAATAGGGTACCTGTAAGAAGAGAAACTTCTCCAAGTTACACTTGCATCCTGTTTTTAATGAATGAGTATAGGATGGACTCATTAAATTAGTACCATGTACAGTAGCAAGCGTTCTACTCACAGAGAATGCATAATGCTACTTTCCTCTTAAGTCTGTAATTTTGATCAGAAACAGAGATGCACATACACACACACATACACACATTCACTCATTCACATACTGCCCTTTCTTTTATTTGCTTGTCTCAGAAATTCTTCAAGGAAAATTTCCTTCTGAGTTTTGATAGTTTTTATACAATTTTTGGAGATAATTGTAAAATAGCTTTATAGCTCTGAGATGGGAAAAGATTTAGAAGTATAGACAAAGAAAGAAAGGATGTCAGACATCTCTGAAAATACACAGGATCGCTTGACCAAGAAACAGTAATATTAAGGGAGCCTGTTTAGTCTTGGCTACCTCTTCTTTACGTGGGCATTTTCTTTCTCATACCGTTGGACTCCCTTATCTGCACTTCTGCTTTCTGCGGTTTTGTTACCTGTGGTCATCTATGATCTGAAAATATAAAAATGGAAATTTCCGAGAATAAACAACTCAAAAGCATAACATTTTAAACTTCTTAATTTTCAGACTATTCTGAGTAGCATGATGCGATCGCACACCGTCCTGTTCTATCCTGCTGGGGATGTGAATCATCCTTTTATCCAATGCATCCATGCTGTATATGTAACTGAAGTCAACAGAGTCCAGGTGGAAAATCAGTTAAATCTTATTCACCTTAGTCAAGCTGAAGATTTAAACCTGGAAACAACCAGTTGATTGCCTGATCTAGCTGTTCTGCAAGGCTGAGTTTGGTTACAGGTTTTATATTTTTCTTCCAGGGTGAGTACATATATTGAGCCATGTTGAAACTCTACAGATTTATGTGTGGTTATCAATTACACTGAAAATCAAAGAATACCTGATAATAGTTATCAGACTTGATTATTGATTAAGGAGATAAATTGCATTCTTACATTCAATGTGAGATTCCTAAGATCTATGGCAATAATACATCTCCTACCTATGAAATTGCCACACCTCAAACTGCAAAAGTTATGTCCATAGTGCATGACTAGGATGGAAAAGGCATTATGCATATGTATGTGTGTATAGGACAAAACATAGTATCTAGAGTGTTTGATAGTATACATGGTCTCAGGGATCCACTGAGGATCTTAGAACATATACTCATGAATAGGGGGAGATTACTATATTTGGTATATACTTATACTAAAAATTATTTTCTGTTTATCAAAAATTCAAATGTAACCGGGTGTCCTGTGATTTATCTGTCAACCTGAATGTCTTTCCTCCAGGAGCAAGTGATCTGGGGTGGAGAGGATTCACCCAAGACAGAAACTACAGTCTTTTACAACCTAATATCAGAGGTGATAAAAAATCAATCTGTTATACTCATTACACATTAGTCATTAAGTCCTTTGATCCATTAGTTCTTGATATACTCAGATCAATTGAATTTCAAGAAATGAATATAACTTAGCTAAATATAAATAGAATAAATAGAAAAACCATGAAGATACAAAAATGACTACTCTATGTTTGAATGATGACAAATAGCTTCATGGTGATGTAACATAATGCAAATAGGGTGAAAAGAGGTAAGAGGTAACAAGAGCTGATATTTATGGGGCAGATCAGAACACAATATGCCAAATAGTTAAGTATTATCTCCTAAGTAGTGCTATCATTTAAAGTTCTAATGAGGGGTATGAAATTATTATAAATATCTTGAGGAGCTGGTGGTTGGACTAATGAATAAGACTCTGGTTGGGATGCCTTTATCACCTATCAGAGTACCTGGCTTGAAGTCTCTGTTCTGCTCCTGACTCCAGCTTCCTGCTCCTGTGCTCTGTAGGAGCAGCAGATGATGGCTCAGGTAACTGGGCTCCTTTCACCCACCTGAGATACTTGGATTGAGTTCCTGGCCCTTGGCTTTGACCTGGCCTGACACTGGCCATTGCAAGCACTTGGGGAGTGAACCAGCAAATGCCGTTTTTTTTTTTTTTTTTTTTTTTTTTTTTTTTTTTTTTTTTTTTACAGATAGAGTTAGACAGTGAGAGACAGAGACAGAGAGAAAGGGCAAAGGGCTTCCTTCTGTTGGTTCACTCCCCAAATGGCCATTACGGCCGGTGCTGCGCTGATCCGAAGCCAGAAGCCAGGTGCTTCTTCTGGTCTCCCATGCAGGTGCAGGGGCCCAAGCACTTGGGCCATCCTCCACTGCCCTCCCGGGCCACAGCAGAGAGCTGGACTGGAAGAGGAGCAGCTGGGACTAGAACCAGCGCCCATATGGGATGCCGGCACTGCAGGCAGAGGATTAACCAAGTGAGCCATGGCACCGGCCCCGCAAATGTCTGTTATTCTCTCTCTGTTTCTATGCCTTTCAAAAAATCCAGAAAGATAATATGTTTGAGAAAGTTAAATCTGGTGGCTATGATGAGGATTGAAGGTAAAGAATAGCAGCTGTGAGATCCAGTGGAAAGCTACCGTAGTAGTCTGAATAAAGGATGGGCAAGGCTTAGGCTACTGCAGTAATAATGAGTATAGAGAAAAGTGGATAGACACAGAAGACTTTCCTAATGTCCTTCTTTCTCCTTCTACTACCTTAATTTGGCCCTGTGTTAATATTTTTTCTGTTACTATAATGAAGAAATACCTGAGGTCGCATAGTTTAAAAAGTGCTATAAAAACAGTATAAATGAACATACTGACAAACCACCTCGTTTGCCTCCTATGATGTTGTACAATGAGTAACCAACTGGAAAACTAAATTTCTGGCAAAATGACTCAAGATCCTTGGGCAAAAGATTAACTAATAAAAGTTGGTTTCTTTCATCCTTTGACAACAGAAAATTTATGTTGTTATTTATAGTCATTATAGACATTTCTTATATTATTTACTGTATAGTTTTAGTCAAGTAATTTGCACCAATTTAGAAAATGATATCAATATATCTATATCTATTTGATTCTTAGGATTATCTAGGGTTTCAGGAAATTTATTTCTGAATTATGACTTGTTCTTTAGGTTAGGTGAGAAGTGAGTTTTTTTTAAAGATTTATTTATATATTTGAAAGGCAGAGTTACAGAGAGGCAGAGGCAGAGAGAGAGAGAGAGAGAGAGAGAGAGGTCAGTCAGTCTTCCATCTGCTGGTTCATTCCCCAGTTGGTCACAGCGGCCAGGGCTGGGTCAATCTGAAGCCAGGAGCCAGGAGCTTCTACCGGGTCTCCCACACAGGTGCACGGGCTCAAGGACTTGAACCATATTCTACTGCTTTCCCAGGCCATAGCAGGGAACTGGGTCAGAAGTGGAGCAGCTGGGACTCAAATTGGCACCCATATGGGATGCTGGCACTGCAGGTGGTGGCTTTACCTTGTATGCCACAACACCATCCCCCAAGCAGTGAGATCTTCGTTCACAATAATTTTAACCACATTTCAGTGCATGGCTTGTAAATGATGTACTTATTAGTCGTTAGTGGAAGAGCCAAGAAAATGAAAAAGGGAGGATAAATGGGGCATTAGAAATTAAAAATAGAAATTTTGATATACCATTTTACCAGTTAAGTATACCTACTGAATTTTCACTTATAAAATAAGAAATGTTTTAAATAAGTTCTTCTATGTCAGTAAATATCTCCCATGTCACTGACAAAAAGATACATTTATATCTTTTCCCATTACAAAAGGAAAAACTATACTGATCCCATTTTAAAAGGTTATTGAGGGAAAAAAAGAAATGATATAACAGTAATGTTTAGATTTCTGAGAAAAGAATGGGAGAAAGTAATTTTTAAGGAGTAAGTATTATTTTATTTGGGAAAATAAGAAATTACACACAAGATTAGCTGATAAAACATTAATGATGCTTATCAAAGAGATCAATGTATCAGACATAAGCTAGCTCACAGTTCTTGGCGGGTCACACGTAAGTAAGCATTGATAAATATCTCTGATATTAAAATAGAGATTAATCACATTTTTAAATGACAAAATTCCACCTACATTGTTGGCAATTTTATAACTTAATTTTATTAATGAAAAATCATTTGATTAGCATTTAAATTAGATCTTACACACATACACACAAATACACACATCAGGAGTACACACGTATTACATATTTGAGGGATATATATGAGGTGGCTTTAAATATATACAGGTTGGGCATATAGCTTAGTGGTTAAGAGCATAATTAAGATGTCCACATCCAATATTGGAGTACCTGAGTTTGATTCCTGGCTTTTGTTCTTTTTAAAATTTTAAAATTTATTTTTAATGTAAATAACATTTTTTATTAAAAATAGCTATGGGAGTATTTAGCCTCTTGATTAAAACATGCTTGTCATCCAGCTCCAACTCCTGACTCCATCATTCATTCCCCCAGAAACCTTTTATTGGTATACAAACTTCAAGCATTTCAAAAATACAACTTTAGGACCATAGTGATTCTTCACACCATGCCCGCCCTCCCACCCACTCTCACACCCTTCTTCCTATTACCTCTCCTATTCCCATTCTTATGATTTTAAAACTAGAATCTATTTTCAACTAACTTTATACACAGAAGATTAACTCTATACTAAGTAAATAGTTCAACAAATAGTATGAGAAAAAAACCTGTTCTTTAACAATTTTTGATTTTTATTTGATTTCTTCTATGACCCACTGTTCATTCAGGAGCACGTTGTTCAGTCTCCATGTATTTTCATATGTACTAGAGATTCTCGAGTTATTGATTTCCAGCTTCATTCCATTGTGGCAGAGAAAATGCATGATATGATTTTGATTTTTTTGAATTTGCCAAGACTTGCTTCATGGCTTAGCCTGTGGTCTGTTTATATATATAAATTTTCATTTTATATATATATAAATTTTCATTTAATAAATATAAATTTCCAAAGTACAAGTTTTGGATTACAGTGGCTTTTCCTCCCATAACCTCCCTCCCACCTGCAACCATCCCATCTCCCACTCCCTCTCCTACCCCATTCTTCATCAAGATTCATTTTCATTTATCTTTATATACAGAAGATCTACTTAGTATTTACTAGTAAAGATTTGAACAGTTTGCACCCACACAGACACACAAAGTATAGAATACTGTTTTAGTAGTAGTTTTACTGTTAATTCACATAGTACAACACATTAAGGACAGAGATCCTACGTGGGGAGTAAGTGCACAGTGACTCCTATTGTTGAGTTAACAATTGACACACGGGGATGGCGCTGCAGTAGAGTAGGTTGATCCTATGCCTGCAGCACTGGCATCCCATGTGTGTGCCGGTTCTAGTCCTGGCTGCTCCTCTTCAGATTCAGCTCTCTGCTGTGGCCTGGGAAAGCAGTAGAAGATGGCCCAAGCCCTTGGGCCTCTGCACCCATGTGGGAGACCCAGAAGAAGCCCTTGGCTCCTGGCTTCAGATTGGTGCAGCTCCAGCCATTGTGGCCATATGGGGAGTGAACCAATGGATGGAAGACCTCTCTCTCTGTCTCTCCTTCTCACTATCTGTAACTCTACCTCTCAAATAAATAAATAAATAAATAATCTTTAAAAAGACAATCGACACTCTTATTTATGACATCAGTAGTCACCTGAGGCTCTTGTCATGAAGTGCCAAGGATATGGAAGCCTCTTGAGTTCACCAACTCCGATCTTATTTAGACAAGGCCATAGTCAAAGTGGAAGTTCTCTCCTACCTTCAGAGAAAGGTACAGCCTTCTTTGATGTCCCGTTCTTTCTGCTGGGATCTCACTCACAGAGATCTTTCATTTAGGTCATTTTTTTTTTTTGCCTTGGCTTTCCGTGTCTGAAATACTCTCGTGGGCTTTTTAGCCAGATCTGAATGCCCTGAGGGCTGATTCTGAGGCCAGAGTGCTGTTTAGGACATCTGCCATTCTATGAGTCTGCTGTGTATCCCACTTCCTATGTTGGATCATTCTCTCCTTTTTAATTCTATCAGTTAGTACTAGCAGACACTAGTCTTGTTTATGTGATCCCTTAGACAGTTAATCCTATAATTATGATCAGTTATGAACTGAAACTGATCACTTGGACTAGTGAGATGGCATTGGTACATGCCACTTTGATGGGATTGAATTGGAATCTCCTGGCACGTTTCTAACTCTACCATTAGGGTTTAGTCCGAGTGAGCATGTGCTGAACTATACATCTCCTCCCTCTCTTATTCCAGCCTGTGGTCTATTTTAGAGAAAATTTCATACACTGGTGAGAAGAATGTGTATTCTGCATATGTAGGATGAAAAGTTCTGTAGATATCTGTTAGGTCCATTTGGCCTATATTGCTGATTAACTGTTGTTTCCTTGCTGATTTTCTGTCTAGTTGATCTGTCCATTGCTGAAAGTGGGGTATTGAAGTCCCATGTTACTGTTTTATGGGAGTCTATGTCTGCCTTTAGATCCATTAACATTTCTTTTAAATAGCCAGATGCCCTGATATTAGGTGCATTAGATTTTCTGCCTTCATCTTCCTTATAGTGATGACCATGTTCTGTGTTTCTGTGTGTAGCACATCTTTAAGCATCATTTGTAAGGCTAGATGAGTGGTGACAAATTCTTTCAATTTCTGTTGTTATGAAAAGTCTTTATTTCACCCTCATTCATAAATGAGATATTTGCAGGGTACAGTATTCTGGGCTGACAGTTTTTTTTTTCTCTTAAGACTTGGGATGTATCTTGCCATTCTCTCCAAGCCTGTAGGATTTTTGAGGAGAAATCAGCTGTGAATGTAATTGGAAATTCTCTGAAAGTAATCTGGAGTTTCTCTCCTGCATATTTTAGAATCTTTTTTTTTTATGTTTTACTGTGGAGAGTTTTATGACAATGTGAGGATCTTTTCTGGTCATGTCTATTAGGAGTTTTATGTGCTCCCTGTAGTTGAATGTCTCTTTCCCCAAATTGGGGAAGTTTTCTGTAATTATTTCACTAAAAAAGGCCTTCTAATCCGTCCCTCAGGAGCTAAGACTAGTATGTTGGATATGGAAGTTTTCATTTGATAGAATCCCATAAATCTCCAACACTGTTTTAAGTTTTCTAATTTCTTCATTTTTTATCTGACTGTAAAATTTCCAGAGATTTGTCTTCTAATTCAGATATTCTTTCTTTTGCTTCACCGAATCTGTTGTTAAGATTTTCCACTGCATTTGTAAATTTGATCCATTAAATTCTTCATTTCCGATATTTAATTTTGATTTCTCTTTAAAATCTCAATTTCATAGGAAAATGTTCATTCATGTCTTGTATGGAATTTTTTAATTAGTGGATTTATTTCCGGTTACTTTTAGGTAATCCTATGATCAATTTTTTGAATTCTGTTTCTGGCATTTCTTCAATCTTTTCATTTTCACATTCTAGTATTGAAGTGTTGTTGTGTGCCTTTGGAGGCATCATGTTGCCTTCCTTATTCTTGTTTCTTGAATTTCTCTGTTTATTTTTAGACATTTGTAGAAATACTTATTTCTTTTTTTTTTTTCTGTGATAGCTTTTATCTTTGGACTATACCTCTGTGGCTTAGTAGAGTGCTCTTCCACTGAATACCCTGAAGTGTGTGCTGGGTTGGCCAGGGAGCTCTTTTCAGTACTCCAAGGTGAGGGGAGTATCTAAGGTGACATGTAAGTTGGGTGTGGTAAATTTTCTCTCCCTCTCTATCTCTCTCTTTTTTTTTTCTTTTTATCAGAAGGGAGGTTTAATCTCTGTTGGCATAGTCTCAAGCTCATGTCCTTTTCTCTAAGCAGATCAATGCCTGGTTGCTAACCTCAGCGGATATAGTACTCGTTTGTGCTGCCACAAGAACCATACAGAGGATCCATGCAGTCCTCATTGTGAGCATGCATCCTGCAGCAAGGACCCTCCAGGGACTTAGGGAGCACAGCGTGTGGAGCTTCCCACAGTGACTGCCCAAAGACCCAGCCACACCCTGCACCTTCACACATAGCCACAGTGTTTTCACATTCCCAGCACACAAGGCAGTCGTGAGCACCAAGCCCCCTAGCCAGACTCTGGCATCTCCTCTCAGCTGGTTGCTGGACATGTGGACACAAGCTGTTACAGCTGTTATATATGTGCAACACGGCACCCAGCTCCTCTTGGCTAGTTAGAGGATGCCAGTGCTGGGTGGTCGGGGATAGTTCTTTTTCCTTTGTAGGTTGGCATGTATACTATCTCCCACAGGGGTCCAAGCCAGACTCACGCCTGGCTTTTCCCACAGGTTTATGGCCAGTGGCTTGGGCTGTTGTAGGCTGGTCTCACCTCACTCTCCAAAGCTGGTGCTGAGGCTGTTGGTTGCTGGGGTCCTGAGTTCTGTGTGTCCATATCCTCCATGTAGATTCACAGTGTCCTTCTAATTTGTGTGTAGTTTCCTCCACCATTTTCTCCCTAACTTTTCCATGAGATTGCACTTTCTCTGTCGCTCCCCCTCTTCGTGGAGGAACGACACAGGACCCTGCGCTGTTCTTCTGTCTGCTCGGCCCTCCCTGGGTTTGCTGCTGGTTCTTCCCGGGTTGGCTACCGTCCCTTCCTCCTCCGTGGAAGGGCGGTTCCCCCTAGCCACTTTCCCCACTTCCGCGGGGGAGCGGCACACCTCCGGCCGGCTCTCTCGGGGGCTGCACAGGTGTTCCTTCAGATAGATGTTCCCCTTAGCTGTTCCTGGTGCATGTTGTCTCTCTCCTCCTTTATAGTCCTCTTCCACCAATCCCAACTCTGCTACCCACACGCCGAGTACGCTGCTCTCCTCCAATCAGGAGCAGGATCAGCTCCTGCAGTTTATTGGTTGAACTGGAGGCAGCTGTGTAGAAGCTGTTTCCTCCTCTCCCAGCGCCATATTGTGGGAGAGCAGATGCATAGAATAAGTCTTAATTCCAGTAACTTAGTCTAGTCCGGGTTGCTCCCCACATTTCTCCACGTTTTTAAAACTGTTTTCCCCTAGACTAGAGCAGTAAGCTCCCTCCCTATTCCACACCTTGGTCTCTCTGACTTAAAGTAAATAAATAAATAAATAAATAAAACTTTAAAAAAGTTTGATATTTTAAGATGAATTATAAAATGATACTTTGAAATCAGACAATGAGTATTCATGTCTACCAAAGTTTTCATTCAACAATTCTTATAGTCTTTGCCCTAATTTATTGTTAGCTTGGATAATTAAATTGGACCAATACTTTTAATTAAATATGGGTTATATTATTCATGATATTCTTAGTCATTTACCAAAATTATTGTATTCTGTAGGAATGATAATTAAGGGTAGGTCAAAGGAGAGCAAATATTACAAATCTTACCTGTATTAATAAGATATTAAGTTAGAATTCATAGCATGATGAAACAAATCATGTTTTATTAAAAAGATTGAGTAATCTTTACATGTAAGGAATTTAGTGATGGAAAATAGCTTATATGTTCTTTCAAGCTTCCTGCATATTCATGACAGACATCACAAATTGATCATAGCACTCTCTTCACTGACCTATACTGAGCCTCATATTTCTTCCCAGAAAAAGGCATCATTGCCAATCAACTAGATTTGGCATTTGAGATGAAACTTCTCTGCCATAGCTGAGACACACAATCCTTCTTTTTGAGAAAAGGGAATTGAAGTCAGTGAGTTATATGACTTGGCTTGAATCACATCACAACGCTGTCACTGTGTCCTAGATGGGTACCTGTCAGTCTGTTGAATTAAAAAAATAAAAATTTTCCACTTTATATTACTTTCTGCATTCAATTCTTAAAGGGATTTCATATAAAATTGTACATGTGACATTCATTCTGTAAATATTTCTGAAGGACAGCCTCAGTACTAAGCATTAACTAATTTTTGTTAGAAAGTAGATGAAGCATAACTACTATAGACATAATTAGATAACATTCTGTTACACACTTTTGGCTGAGTACAGATCCTGAGATGTTGATGCTTAAGTAACAAGAGGAGTGCTTTAGCGATGGAGAGAGTGCTATCCTTTTACTTTCAGAGGAAATGAAGTTGTGCAAATTTAAGGAAGTCTTCTGTGAAGAGAAAAATTTATAGAAGGGGAAGCCATAATAAAATTTTAATTCATATATTCAACTGTGGGCCTATAGGGACAAAAAGATAAAAGCATCTGTTGAATAGAATATAATGGAAGGAAGAAAAACAATTTGAGAAAAAGCTCTAAGGTTACAGTGTAGACCAGTATTTGTTGAATAGGCCCCTGGTGCAATTCTGTCCTGCATAGCTGTTCTTTGGAGCAGAAGTCATCTATCTCTGTCTTCCTTGTTTTCCACTTAAGTGCAGTAAGCTCCCTCCCCATGGAAGAATTAATGGACACACACATGAGTTCCCTGAGGCCCTGGAACAAACTTGTTGGTTGTAAACTAAAGATTGACAAAGAATATCACTTTAAAGTAGAAAATTATGAAAATGAACACCAGTTATCTTTGAAAATGGTTGAGTCATGAGCTAGTGCAAAGGTTAAATTGCACGTTGTGGAAACAGAGACATTGAATTATGAATACAGTACCATTCCAGTAACACTGACAACATTGAAAATGTACAGCCAATGGTTTTCCTTTTTATTTTAAAAAGATTTATTTATTTATTTATTTTGACAGGCAGAGTGGATAGTGAGAGAGAGAGAGAAAGAGAGAGAGAGAGAGAGAGAGAAAGGTCTTCCCTTTGCCGTTGGTTCACCCTCCAATTGCCGCCACAGCTGGCGCGCTGCGGCTGGCGCACTGCGCTGATCCGAAGGCAGGAGCCAGGTGCTTATCCTGGTCTTCCATGAGGGTGCAGGGCCCAAGCAGTTGGGCCATCCTCCACTGCACTCCCTGGCCACAGCAGAGAGCTGGCCCGGAAGAGGGGCAACCGCGACAGAATCCGGCGCCCCGACCAGGACTAGAACCCGGTGTGCCGGTGCCGCTAGGTGGAGGATTAGCCTATTGAGCCATGGCGCCGGCAAGATTATTTTTTAAAGGCAGAGTGATATAGAGACAGAGAATATCTTGCATCCACTAGTTCATTCCTCAAATGGCCACAATGGCTGGGGCTGATCTAAGCAGAAGCCAGGAGCCTGAAACTCCATCTGTGGGTCTTTCTTGTGGGTGGCAGGGGGGCAAATGGCTGGGCCATTTTATGATGCTTTCTAGTGCATATTGATAAGGAGCTGAATCAGAAAGAAAGCATCTGGGACTTGAACTGGTGCTCCAATATGGAATGCCCTATTAGAAGCAAAAATGTTGTTCTCCAGATCAGAAATTATTTCTTCCATTTAGTTTGTTCTGCTTTTGAAATTCTTTATTATGTTTTCTTTTTTAAACTTCATTTATAGGATTTTTTTGTTCTGTTTGGCTCATTTTAATGATTTATATTGCTTTACTGAATTTCTCATTTGTGTCTTCTATTGTCTCCCATGCTGCTTTTTTGGTTGTTGTTTAAATATTTATTTATTTGAAAGTCAGAATTACACACAGAGAGAAGGAGAGGCAGAAAGAGAGAAAGAGAGAGAGAGTGAACAAGTTATTCCATATGCTGGTTTACTTAAATTGGCCACAACGGTGGGAACCCTGCTGATCCGAAGCCATGGAGCCAGGAGCTTCTTCCAGGTCTTCCACATGGGTGCAGGAGCCCAAGGACTTGGGCCATCTTCTACTGCTTTCCCAGGCCACATCAGAGAGCTGGATCAGAAGTGGAGCAGCCGGGACTCAAACGGGTGCCCATACGGGATGCTGACACTGCAGATGGCAGCTTTACCACAGTACTGGCCCCGCCCATGCTTCTTTAAATTATTCATCTGTATTCTCTTGTATCTTACTGAGTTTCCTCAGGATCATTATTTTTAATTTGTTTTCAGGTACTTCTGGAGAATTATTGTGTTCTTTCAAAGCATCATTCTTCCTTGCTTCTTCATGCTTCTTATTTTCCCTATATTGGTATCTTACATAACAGCTCCTTTTTTAATGAAATAGATTTCATTGAAAAAGACTTTTTGTTTAATGGAATGTGGAGTGTCACTTGGGTTGTTGATTTGGCTTTTGTTTCAGATGAGTTCAGAATTGTAGCCTCTGAGTGATTTCTTCAGTGGAAAACATTGTCTGCAGTGCCAACCAGAGCAATAGTTGTAGGACTAACATTGTGGCCCAGTGGGTTAAACTAATGCCTATGACACGTGCATCCCAAAGAGAGCTGGTTCAATTCCCAGCTGCCCAACATCTGATCCAGTTTCCTGCTAATGTGTCCAAGGAAGCAGTGGAGGATGCCTCAAGTGCTTGGGCCCCTGCACCCACGTGGGAGACTCAGATGGAGTTCCAGACTGACTGCGGTCTTTGTTTGGGAGTGAGCCAGTGGATGGAATCTCTCTCTGTCTCTGTTTCTGTCTCTGTCTTCTTTCTCTAACTCTGCCTTTCAAATAAATAAGTACATCTTTAAAAAAGAGTGAGCTGTATAGTCTTCAGTGAGAGTTGTATAGTCTGTAGCAGTTTTTGGAGGTACTAGGATGACTTTGAAATGGACATAACCTTCCAAAGGTGTGTGTTTTTTGTCCTCAGAGAGTTGGGTGTCAATCACATCATGGTTTTTGCTTGCTGTATCCATGTCCTGGTGCTGTGGGACACAGAGAGGGCTGTCTTCTTCTACTGACCTACTGACAGGCCTGGTAGACACAGACCTGGAGTGGTGGAATGTAGATGGGTCTTTCCTGAGGTCCTACATGGTAAGATTCTGGGGAATATGGCACCAATAGCCACTATTCCAGAGCTTTGGGATCCAGAATGGTACATATTGAGGCCCCACAAGGTGAGTACAGGTTATGGTAGGGACTATACACTTTAAAAGTGCAGGCCTGGGGTGGTGGAATGCAGAGTGCCTTCCTCATCCCCATTGTGGTGAGTGTAGAGGACTGAGGAATTTAGCACCAACAGTTAGGGTCCTAGAGCTTCAGAACAGGAAGTGTAACTTGCCCAGGTTCCACAGGGCAAGCACAGGTTATGTTGGGGGTTGGGTATGGGCAGCCGTAGGCCTGGAGCAGTGTTATGCAGGAAACTCCCTCTCCAGATCCCATGGGTTGAGTGTGGCTGGCCATAGTCCCAGGATATGATGGGGTCTTAACTAGGTTCCATGATGTTAGTACTATTTATGCTGGTGATTGGACATTGGCAGGTGCAGGCCTGGAGCAGTAGAATGCAGATAGGTCCTTTCCCAGGTACTACATGGTGAGCTCAAGTAATTGTAGAAAACAGTCCCAACAAGCACAATCCTATATCTGCAGGATGTAGTGGGGTCCTTACCAAGATATCACAGGGTGAGTGTAGGTTATACTGAAGAATTGCACACTGCCAGGCACAGCCCTTGGAGCAGAGGGATTCAAGTATGGATTTCTTCAGACCCCAGTGGGCAAGTAAGGATGTTTCTGAGATTTACAGAATCAACAGACACAGTCCCAGAGCTGCAGGTCATGTTGAAGTCCTTATCCAGGTCCTGTAAAGTGAGTACAAATTATGGTGGGGTCTATGCCTTGCCAGATGCAGACCTGGGACAGAGGAACGCAGATGGTGCCTCCTCAGGTCACATGGGTACATGTGGGTTATCCTGGAGACTGTAGCTCCAGTACCCACAAACCCAGAACTGCAAAACAAAAGGCTGTTCCCTGGTCCTATGGGGGACATGCGGAGGTGATGCTGGCAATTGTGCCGTGACCACCCAGAGCCATGGTTTACAGGTGGGAATTTCCTCAGATGTCACTGGTGCTGTGTATTGGTTGCTGCCAGTGCCAAGCCAAGAAGCAGAGGGGGCTCTGTGCTCACCCTCACAGAACCAAACAGCACACGAAACACCAAGGGGCCTACTTGCCAAAATCTAGGGGGACCTCGCCAAGTCCAACATGCTGTCTCTTTCTCAGTCATGTTGGGTGCCAGATGTTGCTGTGGGTTCATTCTGAGAGTGCATGATCTAGATCACACAGAGTGAGTGTGGCTCAGGGGTTGTGCACAGCAATTCTGCCACTGCAGGATCCAGAGGTTCCTACTCTCCCATCTTTTTGATGCACACTGGCTCTGGGAGCTTCTGGCAGCAACTAGGGCTGCTGACTAATCCCTAAGACAGAAAAGAGTCTAGCAGTGGCTTTTCTAGAGCAACTCTGATTCCTTTTTCTGGAACAAAGCACTGCTTGGACACCAGCCAATTTTCAACAATGGATTTAAAGTTAGAGGACTGTGGACTCCCCCTGTAGTTAGGGCTGCTGGCCCACAGTGATTATGGAATCACTGAGTTTTCTTCTCAAGGTGGAATTCTTCTGTTTGGAGAGTGAGGGTAGGCATTGCAGTGGGCTTTGTTCTCTCTATGATACTTTTTCTGAGTCTATGTGTTATTTAGGGTTCCTATCAATTCTTTGCCAAAGTTTTCCCTCAGTCAGACTTTTGAGAATGTCTTCCTTTGTTGTTCTGGTTATTTTCTGTGGCAGAGATGAGTGCAGGGTCCCTCTATTCAGTAACCTTGAAGTTTCTCCCTTTTGGTATCTTTAAATCTGAACTGTGCCTATAGTAGATAGCATGCAGTTGAATCAAGCTTAAGATGAAGTCTGACAATACTTTATTTATGATTGGATTATTTAATCCATTTACATTTAATATTATTTATTGATATAGTTGTATTTATTTCTGCTATTTTACTTTGTTTTTTTTTTTATATGTCTCATATCCTTTCTGTCCCTGATTTTTCCTTCACTTCTTTCTTTTGCAATAAGTGATTCTTTTCCTAAATATTTATTTGAAAGCACATGTGAGAGAGAGAGAGAAAGAGAGAGAAAGAGTGAGTGAGAGAGAGAGTTAGAGTTGGAACTGGGCTAAACCAAAGCCAGGAGCTAGGAACTCCACATCCAGGTATATCACATGGTGGGCAGGATCACAAGGTTCTTGGGGCCATCAATTGCTCCCTTAAAAGGTGCATTATCTGGATTGGAAGGGGAATAGTTAAGACTTGGACTGGCACTTTGATATGGATGACTGCTCTGCAAGCAGTGGCTTAGCCTGCTGCACCATCATGTTGGCACCAAGTGATTATTTTTTAATATAACATTTTATTTTCTTTCATGACTTTCTCACTATTGTCTCTCAGTGGTTGCTCTGCGATTTACTAAATGCATCTTCAACTTATCAGAATCAGGTTAAGGTTTAATTCTAATGATTTATGAAAATATTAACTCTACATGTATAGTTGTATTCCCTTTATCCCCCATTTTTTGTGGTATTATTGTTATAAATGTGACATTTATTATTACAAGCCCATTGTCATCTGCAGCCATTTCTTTCTCTTTTTTTTTGTCTTGGAATCTTAAAATTCTACAACCACTGCCTACCATAAAGGTGATCCCTAATTGTGGTGATGGGCTTATCAGTAGGATATGTGGTAGCGAGCACCAGCACCAGGGCCTCCAAACGTTTTTGGACTTGGAATGGTGAGGGTCAGCTACCAGCAAACTCTGGTTAAAATGGATGAGGATGTCTTTGTTGATTTTCTTCTTGGAAGTCTCACCCACTTATTTCTTGTAATGAGCTTTGGAGATGTGTGAGGGAATGACAAGGCCATGCCAAGATGGCTGCTGGCAATGGAGCCTGCCTGGCAACAGGCTGTAATCGGTTAGGGCATAAACTGCTCCTTGACTGAATTGGCTGCCTCAGCTATATAAGCAGCTGTAGCAACTGAAATAAATGAGTCTGCGGGCTGCTTGCCTCTGGCCCACTTTGATCCAACTCCCAGGGTCTGTGAGGTGACTCAGCACCTCTTGCTCCCACTGTGCTCCTCCTCTCAGAATGAACCCACAGCAACATCTGGCGCCCAACATGACTGAAGAAGAGACAGTGTGTCAGACTTGGCGAGGTCCCCCCTAGATTTCGGCAAGTAGGCCCCTTGGTGGTGTGTGTACTCTTCAGTTTTGTGAGGGTGAGCACAGAACCCCCTCCTACGCCCCTTTCCTTGTCCTTGTCCTCTGTTGAAGTGACCCCAGGTTAGGCACACACCACCCAGAAGTGCAATGCCACTTCTTGGCTCCTCCTTTTACTTTCGGTTCTCCCAGCAAATTCACATAAGGGACTGATCATCCCAGAATTCAGAACCAAGTCATCTTCCCTCACTTGAGAGAGGTGACATTCCGTGTGGGCATATGGCCTTGACCTAACGAACCAAGGAAGTCCCCCACTAAGCACAGGGCATATTTACGATCTGATACACCACTGTTCTTCTAATGTAGGGAACCCCCTGTATAATGCCATCAGCCGCTGAGGTGCTAGGAATTTGCTTTGTTATGGGTGTCTTTCTTTGGTTAGAGTTAGCGTGGCTTGCTGGTCTTAAGCGCTCAAACATGGGAAAGATAACCCCCTCTCAGAAGCCCACACAGGTTATCAAACATAATGAATCTGTGAGTGATAAGAGCCTGTCACTCCAGGCCTCTGCCTCACAGGCAACAGTTGATGACTTAGGGAGAGAGAGCTCTGACAGTGAAAATGACATGACAGCAGGCAACACAGCAATGCCTGGTCAGCCACCCCCCAAATATCCGTGGGATGAACTTAGACGACTTCAAGGCAATAACCCATGCAAGGTCATCCCATCTGCACCCAGTGAAGATCCCCACATTTGTGGCAGTCCCTGGGCACCCCAGGCTCTCAGGGCAGCCGCTAGACCCCATCCCACCCGTATGTTTGCTGTTAATGGAGGAGTGGATGCAGAATTCAGGCCCTGGATTCCAACGCCCATAAATGAACTTACTGTGCTAAAAAAGGCTTCTCAAGAGTCAGGTCCCGACTCTCCCTACTTTGAACAGGTGCTCACACAATGGGCAGCAAACCTTCAAACTCATTTTGACTGGGTTACACTGCTCAAATCATGTTGTCAAGATCACAGTTCTTACAGTGGAAAGCCTCCTATGAGGAAGAGGCTGAAACAGTGGCAAGGAATAATGCTGCCTTTGGAATCGCAGTCACCTTTGATATGCTTACAGGCCGGGCACCTACATATATCCTCACAGGCCTGCATTGGAGCAGTTGCCTATTTTGATCAGGTCAGAGATTTGGCACTTAGAGCCTTAAAAAATATAAATCCTCCTAATTATAGCCAGCTCTTTAGAAACCTAGTTCAAGGCCCAGGCGAATGGTTCTCCGATTTCCCTGCCAGAGTCTTGGAAGCAGTAGAGAAAAGATTACCGCTTGGCCCTGATCAAGACAATCTGGTCAGAAAATTAGCTTGGGAAGGTGCTACCAAAGAGGCAAAAGCTCCAGTCACCCCAGTCCATAATGAAGACCTTTCTAAATGGATAGTAGCTACAAAGGAGGTAAACCCTGCTGATACACCCATACAGGCCCTAACTGAGGCCATTAACAAACTGAACACAAGGAAGTCTAATGATCCTTCGGTTTGTTGGGGTGTCAGGAAATGGGACACCTACGGCAAAACTGCCCAAATGCTGACAGACAGGGAAAGCCCAAAATGCTGTGTCCCAGATGTAAAAAAAGGCTTTCATTGGGCAAAAGATTGCAATACCAAGCCTTTAAACTCCCAGTGGGGCAGCCCTCAGCCCAGCAAGTAAGAAGGAGTCCCACACCATTAACTGGTTGATGCCTATCTTCAATCTGAGGCCAAAATTGACCCTATATTTAAACGACATTGCCTTTGTGGGTTTAATTGATATGGGGGCAGATGCCACTGTCTTAAAAGCTAGGAATGCAAGGAAAATGCAACATTGGAAGACAGTGCCCGGGCCCAACCTCCAAGGCGCTGGAGGATTAAAATCGGCTGATCAGGTCATCACGCCTGTAACATGGTGAGATGACAGTGGAGATATGGGAACCATCTTTCTGCTAATTGCTGAGGTTTCCATGACCTTATGGGGGAGAGATGTGCCCTCACAAATGCAAGCAGTCCTTACTATGGATCACAAATCTCCACGGGCCAACAGCTTTACTGGGGAGCCTACAAGTAAGATTCACCCCCAATTCTTGGGGCCTCTGTTCACGTCATACTAAAGCCAGGCCCAATCCCCATTGAATGAGGAAAAAAAAACCAGGAAACATCTGGGTAGAGCAGTGGCCAATATTACAACCCAAATTTGGCATCCTTAGAGAATTCGTACAGGAACAATTGGAAAAGGGACACATAGAGTCCTCTACTAGCCTTCACAACACGCCCATTTTTGTAATACCAAAGAAACAGGGGAAATATAGGCTACTACAGGATTTGAGAGCCATCAACAAAATCATAAAAAAGGTGGGAAAATTCCAGGCTGGCATTCCCCATCCAGGGGCCAGTCCTAACTGATACCACATAGTTACCATTGATATCAAAGATTCCTTCTTTTCCATTCCCATCACGGAGGAGGATAAGGCCTACTTCACCATTACAGTATGGGAGCCCAATTTCCAGCTCCTCGCAAAAAGATTTCAGTGGACAGTACTCCCACAAGTCATGAAAAATAGCCCTGCCATTTGCCAAAGATACGTTTCTCATGCGACCAGCACACTTAAAGATCAGTGCTTGGTCATACATTATGTGGATGATATCTTACTTGCTCACAAGAATGCGGCAACTCTGAAGGCCTAAGTGAGACAGTAAGAAATTTATAATTCCTGGGTTTGTCTATTGCCATAGTAAAGGTACAACATTTCTCTCCCTTTCAATTCCTGGGTTATCAAATCTCTTCCCATATATCTCCAATGGGCCCAAACCTAAAAATCAAGCATAAATACTCAATGAACTTCAGCAACTATGTGGCCAAATCAATTGGCTGAATTCCTTCCTTCCCCTAACACCTGCAGAGCTTAGACCGCTATTCGATTTACTAAGGGGAACAGCCCTTCCTCAAAAATCACATTGACATCAGCAGCCGAATCCACTATAGAAAAGATCAACATCCAGTTGTCAAATTTAAAAACCTTTAGATATGACCCTCAGGTGCCTCTATTTGCTATAACCATATCTACCCTCAAGGCCCTCTTAGGAATTATTTGGCAACAACATGGACCACTTTTTTGGGCACACATGGCCTGAAGTGAGTGTCATAAAATAGTTAACAAAGTAGATGCCAACCTTATGATGGGACTTAAATTAAGATATTATGCCAATAAGATATTTAACACAGAGCCAGTCGTAGTAGTCCTAACCCTATCACAATTAGAACTGTCCACATTGATGCAGAATAGCACGCTCTTTCAAACTTTAATGAGAAATTTCCCAGGACAGGTTGACAATCACCTGCCAGTGGACAGACTACTCCAGACATTATAAACCTTAGAAATAGACTATCCAAAACATGCTTTCCCTGCTAATCAACCTATACCCATGGCGCCGTGTCTGTTTACCGACGCCAATAAGTCACTGTTTGGAATAGTGATTAAATCCTCAACAGAAAAAGATAAGATCCATGTAGGACCCCACAGGGGATCAGTACAGTTGGGAGAAATAAGGGCAATAGTCAAGGTACTGCTCCTTAGCCAGGATGGGCCGGTAAATATATTTTTGGACAGCAAATACTCAGTACAGGTAGCAAAGAGGATCCCTTTTGCGGTTTTTAATCTGACCAATAAGCCAATTGACCAGATGTTCACAACTCTTAAAGAGCTAACTGAGAATAGAAAACACCCATGGTATATCTCACATGTAAGATCACATACTGGATTATCTGGCTTTATTTTCCAAGGCAACGAAAAGGTTGATTGTCTTATCTCCTGCAACACGGCTTCTATCAGACACCTAGAACAAGCCCATATTCTACACCAAAAATTTCATATGTCAGCAAGTCACATAAAATTGCTTTTCCCAGAGCTAACAATGAGCCAATGCAAACACTTAGTGCACTCTTGCAAGAATTGTGCCCCCTTTGCCCTGTTAGGCCCACTGCAACAAGCAGGAGTGAACCCACACATGCCGCTCCCTTGCCCGCAAAGGAACGACACTGTTCGCAGCTTATCGGTCTTCAGCAGACTTTTAATGGGAAAATAACAGGGACAGAGAAAGAATGAAAGGAGGAGAGTGGACAGGAAAGCCCCCTCCTTCCTCAGCACATAGCTTATATACAAAATCTGGCCAATTGCAAGCAGGCTCAAGTCCATGCACGGAACACTCCAATCCGCTGTCTGTTCACGCAGTGTGCACGCATCCTCGGGCCAATCAGATGAGGTGTCACGCAGCAGGCAGGCTCACCGCGCGGTCCTCGGTGCCATCTTGTTGTTTACGAGACAGGCTCAGTGCCTCTGGAAAGTCCCGGCCGTGGGAAAGCATTGCCGGAACCGAAACTAGCAGCGTCCGCCTTGCGATAAAGACACAGCAGCAGCTATCAGGCCGACCTTGACGTGGGGGCTCCATGGCTGGCCAGCCCATGGGGCCCCACACACACAGCCTTGCTTTTAATAAGCTCTGGAAAGTGGACATCACCTACATTAACTCCTTTGGTAAACTTAAGTTTGTCCATGTGGTGGTAAATACTTATTCAAAGGCTGTATTTGCAACAGCCCAATCTGGAGAAAAGGCTAGTAATGTGATTAAGGCGGTTAAGTCAGCCATGCTGGTCCTTGGTGTCCCCTGGACCATAAAGACTGATAACGGGTTGGCATATACATCACAGGAATTTAATTCCTTCCTGATATCCTGGAACATACAGTCTGCCACAGGTATCCCATACAACCCACAGGAACAGGCAATCATTGAAAGAACTCATAGGACAATTAAAGATCTCTTACAAAAAATGGAAAAAAAAAACATATGCCCCCAGACCCACAGCTTGCTTTGGCTGAGGTCCTTTTCACTATCAGTTTTCTTACTTTTGATTCCCAAGGGGTCAGCCCAGCTTATAAACACTGGAGATCCTTTCCATCCCAGACCCCGGCACCTATGGTTAGGTGGAAAGACCCCTTTACAGGAGAATGGAAGGGACCACAGCCTCTGCTAACCAAGGACCAAGGATATTCTTGTGTCTTTCCATAGAATGCAGGACAGCCCATTTGGATACCAGCCAGAAACATCAAGCCTGCAAATGACAGTCAACCAGAACCAGCTAAACAAGACTGAGAGTCCACCTTGTTAGCGGATGTACCTGCCCTATCATCCTGAGAAACTGCCCATAGCCATGTCTGCTACTGCTTTATACCCCACTTAGTTCTGGTCAGCCACTCGAATGGCCCACAGCCTGCGTGTGGTCACACCACTCCTGATTATAATTGTTCCTCATTCTTACCCCCATCTGAGCAAGCACTCCTGTGGTCTCCCATTTTGAGGGCTGGTTAGTTAATGACAGGTAAGATCCCCTGGGGGACAACCTAAGACAGCCACAGCCGCGTACGGAGACCACATGGAAATGGGGTCAACAATGGTATGGCCAAGAATGATCCCTCCTGTTGCTCAAAAGTAAACAAAAAGGGGGGAATGTGGTGGAATGAGAAGGCCATGTCAAGATGGCCGCTGGCAAGTGAGCTTCAGTTACTCAGGAATGGCTTTGGAAACCCCCTGGGAAAAACCCCTGTAAACCACCTGGCAATGGAGCCTGCCTGGCAATAGATTGTGATTGGTTAGGGCATAAACTGCCCCTTGACTGGATTATCTGTCTTGGCTATATAAGCTGCTGTGCCAACTGAAATAAATGAGTCTGCAGCTGCTCACCTCTGGCCTACTTTCACCTGACTCCCGAGGTCTGTGTGGTGACTCTGCGCCTCTTGCCCCCACCATGCTCTTCCTCTCAGAACGAATCCACAGCAACAGAGATGGACAGATGGGTATCAAAAATCTGAATGACAAGACTGCTACCCTTGGACATGGATATCCACACCAGCAAGTCACTGCTGGCCTAGAAGCAAAACCGGCTCCACTGCAGTATTTGTGGCTCAGTCATTTCTAGGGTCTTTTAATTCAGCTTGGTAAAGCTGTTGCTCCATTTGCAGTGTGCTATGGCTGTGGCTATTTTTTTTTTAAAATATTTTATTTATTTATTTGAGAGGTAAAGTTACAGACAGTGAGAAGGAGAGACAGAGAGAAAGGTCTTCCCTCCATTGGTTCACTCCCCAAATGGCCACAATGGCTGGAACTATGCTGATCCGAAGCCAGGAGCCAGGTGCTTCTTCCCAGTCTCTTCTTGGATCAGAAAACCTGCATGAACTGTAGTGCATCCTTGGACCACAGGTCTGTAAATGTAGCCTAGAGATCCTCACCACCAGGCACCACAACTGCACAAGGATGCAGTCATTTCTTTAGCCCAATACAACTTTGCTTCCAAGTATGTTCTCTGCTGTGTTGGAAAATGTGTTGAATATGTTACATTTCCTTATGTTCTAAAACCAACAATAAATTGTTTATGCATTATTTTATACAATTGCTTTTGGAATCAGTTAAGAAAAGAGAAAAATATGACTTATACCATATTTTATAATAACATGATGGCCTTTATTGTACTGTTTGTTTTTTTCATGTGGATTCTAATTATTTGCTATCATCTGAAGAACTTCAGTATTTCTTGTAAAGCAGATCTGTAAACAAATTATAGCTCTAGTTTTTATTTATCTATGATGATCTTTATTTAATCTTCATTTTTGAATGATAGCTTTGCTGGATACAAGATTATTGGTTGACAGATTTTTGTTGTTGTTTGCTTTTGCATTTATATAATTACACTGCCTTCTTGATTCTATTGTTTCTGTTAAGTCAGCTGTTTGTCTAATTTGGGTCTCTTTTACTTAATGAGCTGCTTTCTATGGCTGATTCCAATGTTTTACTCTTTGATTTCCAACAATAAAAAATTATAATGTATCTGTGAATCTTTTTTGCATTTAACCTACTTGGAACTCATTGAGTCTATTAGATATGTTGGTTCTTATTTTTCAATAAATTTTAAAAGTTCCCCTTCATTATTTCCTTGTGTAGGGTTTCTGCTCATTCATGTTATTCTGTTTTTCCTGGTAATGAATTTCATTTTGTAGATGTTGATAAGCTTAATGATGTCCTATATCTGAGAAGATTTGTTATAGTTTTTCAATTTTTTTCCTCTGAATTTTGGTTTGCATAATATCACCAATCTAGCTTCTCACTTGCTAATTCTTTATTTTCCCAGTTCAAATCTATTGTATAACTCTCTAACGATTTAAAATTTTTAGTTATTGTATTTTTTATACTGCAAATTTCTATTTGTTTATTCCTTGTAATTTCTATTTTTTATTAATATCCCTTATTTGGTGCAATATTGTCATCATATTTTCATTTACCTCTTCAATACTGGTTTATTTTACTTGCATGAATTGAGACTTTGAATATTTTCCTGAAAAATCCAACATCTGGTCCCTCTTGTAGGCAATTTCAGTGGCTCTGCCTTTTTCCCCCTACTGTATGGATCATACTTTTCTGTGTCTTTGCTCAAAATTTTTTATTGAAAATTGAAACTCTTAGATAGTGACAACTCAGAGTTAGTCTCACTGCCTTCATTGCTTATTTTTAAAAATATTTAATGAATTGAAAGACAAAGAGACTCACAGACACACACACATTGACATACAGGTGTGCGTGTGTGCATGTGCACACACGTTCACACAGACACAGAGAATGAGAGACAGAAGGAGAAATCTATCTGCTGGTTTACTTCCCACACGCTGGCAACAGCATTTCTATCCAGAAGGCAGGGACTCAATCTGTCTCCCATGTGGGTGAAAGGGTCCCAACTACTTGAGCCATCATCTGGCTCCCAGTGTCCACATTAGCAGAAAGCTTGACCCAGGAGAACAGCTGTGACTTGAACCCAAGCCCTCTGATAGGATGGAAGCATCACAAGTGGCATTTTAATTGCTGTGCCAAATGCCCATCCTAAGGTGTGGGGAGCAACCCGGACTAGACTAAGTTACTGGAATTAAGACTTATTCTATGCATCTGCTCTCCCACAATATGGCGCTGAGAAGGGAGAAACAGCTTCTACACAGCTGCCTCCAGTTCAACCAATAAACTGTAGGACCTGCTCCTGATTGGAGGAGAGCAGCGTACTTGGCGTGTGGGTAGCAGAGTTGGGATTGGTGGAAGAGGACTATAAAGGAGGAGAGAGACAACATGCACCAGGAACATCTAAGGGGAACATCTAAGAGGAACACCTGTGCAGCCCCCGAGAGAGCCGGCCGGCAGTGTGCCGCTCCCCCGTGGAAGTGGGGAAAGTGGCCAGGGGGAACCGCCCTTCCACGGAGGTGGAAGGGACGGTAGCCAACCCGGGAAGAACCAGCAGCAAACCCGGGAAGGGCCGAGCAGACAGAAGAACAGCGCAGGGTCCTGTGTCGTTCCTCCATGAAGAGGGGGAGCGACATAATGGTGCTGTGACTCGGATATGAAGCCTAGGCAGGGCTTAGTGTCGTTCCTCCACGAAGAGGGGGAGCGACACTAAGGTATGTGTGTATTTTAAAAAGTCTGTTCTTCAGAGAAATAAATCTCTGGGTATGCCCACAGCCAGCATGGGGTGGCAATTATTACAGTTGGAGCCTCTTCCTCTTTTTCTGTGACTACACTCATATACTAGAGTCTATTATTGTCAGCTAATTGCTCTACTATTTCCAACAATATTCTGGAATCTCAGTTTCTTGAAAAATAATGAAATTCTAGCCCATTGATGGAATAGTTTTTAAGGGCAGTGTTCATGTTTGTTCTGAACTAGGAGGGCTCCCCACAGCTGTGATGTTCCTGGATTCTTTCCTGTGAACTAGTGGCCTATATTCTTGGCTGTATTTTTGTTAAATTCATAATTCTTCTCCAATTGCCTGTCACCATATCCTTACTCTCTTGAAAGCTCCCTTAAGCTTGGACTTCTCCATGTTCCTTGGAAAATAAAGTCAGTTCCTTTGGGAAAAGAATAGAAGCTACCTGTTTTAAAAGTTGCTTCTTTTGCCAGACAATATCTCTGAACCAGGGCTCTAGAGAAGTGAATGTAGATTATAGCAAGCTTTTCTTGGGTGTCTGGCTCACTGTACGCGATGAGGGGTTGGCTTGGAAGCAGCCTGATGTACTCTCCATTTGCTTTTGGCATTGAAACACTGAGTGCTGGGTCAGGGAATGGTGATTGCTCAGGGCCCTTGTAGTCTCAGAGTCTATGCCCAAGACACAGGCTGTTTCTGAATGGGATCCGGGAGGATCGGAGTAGTTCTATCTCTCAACTGTACCCTTCTGTGTTTATGTCTCAGCAACAGTTAGATGATGGTAGGATGAGAAACATGGATGCCTTGATTCTTCTGGGAGAAAAGCTCTCCAGCTAGAGCTGGAATGGCGAAGAAGCTTATAAGCATTTCAGATACATAGAAAAATCACAAATTATTTCAGTGAGTATTAGCATTTTGCCATATTTGCTTCATTTGCCATTACAGTATTACACAGAATTTTCTCATTGCTGTTAACATCCTCTGTGCTCCACCTATTCATCACTTCCTCTTCTTTAGCCACTGGAAACCACTGACCTTTTTAATTATCTCCATAGTTTTGCCTTTTACAGAATGTCTTGTGGTTGGAATCATACAGTGTATAGCCTTTTTAGATTGCTTTCTTTTACTTAGTAATATAAAGTTAAGTTTCCTCCACATCCTTTTGTGGTTTGGTAACTTATTTTCAAGTATTTTTGGTGCTAACTAATAGTTTATTGTGTTGAGATAGTGTGATTTATTTTATTTATTTTTTTTTATTTTATTTTTTTTTTTGACAGGCAGAGTGGACAGTGAGAGAGAGAGACAGAGAGAAAGGTCTTCCTTTGCCATTGGTTCACCCTCCAATGGCCGCCGCGGCCGGCGCGCTGCGGCCAGCGCACCGCGCTGATCCGATGGCAGGAGCCAGGAGCCAGGTGCTTTTCCTGGTCTCCCATGGGGTGCAGGGCCCAAGCACCTGGGCCATCCTCCACTGCACTCCCTGGCCACAGCAGAGGGCTGGCCTGGAAGAGGGGCAACCGGGACAGAATCCGGCGCCCCGACCGGGACTAGAACCCGGTGTGCCGGCGCCGCTAGGCGGAGGATTAGCCTAGTGAGCCGCGGCGCCGGCTAGTGTGATTTATTTATCCATTCACCTATTGAAGAACATTTTAGCTGCTTCCAAGTTTGGGCAATTATGAATGAAGTTACTCTAAACACTGTGTACAGTTTTTGTGTGAATCCAAGTTTTCACATCATTAAGGTAAAAACCAAGGAATGTAATTGCTGTATTCTTTAGTAAGAGTATTTATAGTTTTGTGAGAAATTGGCAAACTAACTTCTGAAATGCTTGTAGTGTTTTGCATTCCCACCAGCAATAAATGAGAAGAATTTTTGCCACTCTGCATTCTTAACAGTATTTGGTGTTACTGTTTTGGATGCTATTTCAGTGTGTATGTTGTGGTACTTGTTTTACTTTGCATTTCCCTGATGACTTATAATGTTTGGCATCTTTCAATATATTTTTTTCTTGGCCATCTATATATGTTCTCTGATGAGACATCTCTAAAGATATTTTTGCCTATGTTTTAGTTGAGTTGTTGTTTCTCTTATTGTTTTAATTGGTTTTAAATAAACTATTGCCTATAGTTTAGAAAACAGCCTTTTATCAGATAAGTCGTTCAAATATTTTCTTGCAGTCTGTGGTTTGTCTTCTCATTGTGTTGAACATGTCTTTTCAAGAACAAAATCGTCTGTAGTTTGATAATTAGGGTTCTATTTTGAGATAACAATAAAATACAGTTGAGTTTTCTGTGCATTTACTCTCTCAATGATGGGTATTCTGGGCAAGAAAATAAATGGCACATGGTAGGTCTCCTCTGAGGAAAAGCTAAGGGAAGAGAGAAGAGTAAGTGACACAGACTTCTGCCTCCATCTCACACATCCAGCGTACAGTGAACCTTTGAGTATTTAGCATTGAGAAAGTAAAAGCGAAAAGGCAACAGATACTGCCTACTTCGTGCAGTTAGTCCAAACCCACCAATTCCTGTGTGAACTTCAGCAAGGCCATATTATTTTTGAGCCACAAATTTTTCATCTCTAGAATAGGTACACTGTTGCTTATTTTGCAGGTTGCAATGAGGATTAAGTGACACTGTGGATGCCATGACAGCCAGCACCATGCTTGGTGTGTCACACGTGCTCCGCATAGGGTTCACAATGTAAACTTCCCTCAGCCCTTAACACTTCCCTTTATGGTGGGATTTGAGGCTAAGGAGTGAGGAGACATTCAGAAAGTTTTACAAGTGATTCAAAACCAATATAAAACATGTATTGTGACTCTCAGTGACTATATGCATTGCACATTTGTGTGTCTCTATAGAAGAAAAATTCTATTATATGTCACTTCTATCAAATAGCATGGAAGACAAAAGGTGCATTTGGAAAAAAAAAGCCCAGTAAAGATGTAGAATTTAGTTTTAATAAGACAAGATTCTGGATGACTAGAAGGCGAAAACCAAACTAAATAGTTCCAAAGGTCATGATAAATGAATTAGGAAAGCAATCAAAATGGCTTAGTGAAGCAACGCTGTCATTCTTCATCTTAATGAATCTTTTAAAGAGTAAATAAAAGGAGAAAGATGAAAGCAATTATTGACCGTGTACCTAGTTATTGCTGCTGCTGGTGTCTCCAAGGAATAAAGTTCATAAAGTGGAGGCTGTGAGTGAATATACGTATATATCACGTTGCTGCCTCGGAGCTGGGGAACCTTAGATCATGTTTACACAGAAGGTGTATAAATACTCAGCTTAATGAACATGTTATGTAGAACTCTATCCTCTGTCGTATCCTGTTGAATTTATAGAGCGAGTTTCATGGGTGTTAGAAGGGCTAGATAACATGGGAATAAGTGTTAGCAGCTTGGGTCCGTTCCCATTTCTACGTTGTTTCCCGAGTAAAGAAGACAGCAAGTTTTCCTGCTTGCCAGCAAATAGTAAAAGAGGTGGAGAAGGCAAATGAGGGATGGAAAGATCTTCAGAGAGCATCCCATAGAAGGAGGAAGGATGATTCATATTATATTATTATTATTCTTATTATTGCTATGAGAAATGTAATAAACACTATTTCCATGCCTATTGTATTAGAGGATGAGTTAACTGGTGCAGATTTTCCGAGTCAACCCAATAGGAAATGATTAGAGCGGGGAAATTCCTGTTCATTTTAATGCTGAAAAAAGAATACATGGATTAACTTTGTCATTTTGACTTAAACAGCAATTAAATCATCTTGTTCAGTAAGTTGTAACTCTTATTATATAATAACCATATTGCTTTACATGGTGGGTGGGGATCAGAGCAGCAGGAGACCATACAACACATAGGGGAAAATTGCATTGAAGTTCCAGATAAAAGCTAATGTGCCCAGGAAGAAGCAAGACATCAGGCAGCAGCTAAAACTCCAGAACAGGGAGAAGAGTCTTTTAGGGGCAGGTTAATGGCCCCCTCCCTCCATCCCCTGCGTCAAGCCAAATTCTAGCTCCACTTCAGTTTAACAGTGTGAACCCATCCAGGAGTATTGAAGACACTGGGAGGCTGAGGCTGAAGCTACTCTAGAGGCCCAATGTGCAGACGCTTGGCTACTTTCTCACCTCACCCCCTTGTGAAGGTGAGGTGCTAAGTGTCCAGCTCAAGTTCTTCAGGATGATGCTGAGTAGGGCTGATGCAGGTTGAGATTGACGTAACTCTGTAAGTGGGATAGAAAAGGCAGATGTGTGGCCCAGGCTGCCTTTGCATTTTCAGATACAACTGATATTTACAGAGCCTCTTGCTGTCTGCAATTTAGGTTGTGTCTAGACAAGAAAATATGCCCAAAGAACAGTCAATCCAAAACTTCAGACATTTTTATCACAGAATTAAATCAACTGATTTCAAATGGATATATTTTGTCTAAACCAATCCCAAGATAACCCACCCTTAAAGAGAGAATCATTCTGAAAAAGGTCAATTGTGCTGCACTGTGTGATCAAGTTCTGAAATATTTGCTTCTTAAAATCTTTGCTTCCAAAGAATAATTTTACAGAAAACTCTGCCTCATCCTGTTGCTTCTCAGGAGTCAGAACCAGAACCATTATATTATAGTAATATGTAGCCCAGGGCAGCACAAAGTCATCCTATGATTTCAGGGAAACTTTTATTAGAATTTTTTTAATTTATAAAAATGGAACAAATTTTATGTATTTCATTTATACAGTTTGAAGAGCATAATGATACATCCTGCCCTACCCTTCTTCTCTCCCTCCTTCCCTCCCTCCATCCCTCCCTCCTTTCTTATTTTTCTTTTTTTTTTAAAGATTTATTTATTTACTTGAAAGGCAGAGTTAGAGTTAGAGAGAGAGAAATAGAAAGATAGGGCTGTCTTCCCTATGCTGGTTCACTCCCCCAAATGGCCACAACTGACAGAGCTAGGCCAGGCTAAAGCCAAGAGCCAGGAGCTTCTCCAGGTCTCCCATGTGGGTACAAAGCTCAAGCACTTGGTCCATCTTCCACTGCTTTCCCAGGCACACTAGCATGGAGCTAGACTGGAAGCAGCCAGGACTTGAACCAGCAGTCTTATGGGATGCCAACACCACAGACAGGGGCTTAACCCACAGCACTACAACACTGGCCCCTCTTATTTTTCTTTTAATTTTTACAATCACATACTCTCAGTTTTTCTTATAGTCACACCAAGGGCCCTTTTTAAGCCTCTAGTCAATGATAAAAGCTACATCTAGTTCATTAATACTGGAAAAAACCATATCCCTTTTGAAAGAATCATTTAAGCTATGCAATGGAAAAAACATGAGCTATGTTTAATTTTGCTTGCTGATATTTGATAGAAGGGGTCATAAATATTTTTTATTTTAATAGCTTCTATTAAGTGTTCAGCAACTTTAACAACTATTGCTGCCTCATAGTAGGGATATGTATATGAAAAAATTCTATTCCTTTTCCTCAAAGTAATATGTATGGTATCATCTTAAGGGAAATATTCTACCCATTTGGGTGCCTGAACTCTAGGAATTGAGATTTAGATTAAATTATTGAATTTCTGCTTCTACATATTTTGCTATTATATTATTTTTAATGGTAAAATTTTTGAGGAGCACAAGAAGAGAAAAAATGATTGTATTTCACATTGCATAACAATACATTTCTTGTCAAGTGAATTAAATCCAGATAATTAAAATAATTAGAATTCAGTGATAAAAACATTTAAGTGTAGAATTTAACATTTGTATATTTCAAAATATACAATCCTAATATTCAACTTGAAATTGTTTAAATTTTAGATAAACATCTTGAAATTTTGGTTATGTTGATAAACTCTATAAATTCCAGTACCTTGGTTAGTATAGTTATAGTAAGACTATAACTATAGTAGTTATAACTATATATATATATAACTATATAGTAGGACTATAACTACTATAGTTATAGTAAGACTAAACTTGGCTTAATGGAAAGGATGCTGATCTTGAAGTTGGAATACCCGGGTTTGAATCCAGATAGCTTAACCTGTTAACTGTGTAAACTTACAAGGGGTAAGTTATTTAATCTTTTCAGATCTCAGTTTTCTTATATGTAAAATGGGAATGACATCAGTTACCTTACCAGGCAATATGAATGGCATTTGAAAGTAACTTGGTTAGTATTGATATGTGGTAGGTACTCTTACTTTACCAGGTGACCCTGAAATCAGATCCAACCTGAGTTTCCCTGATCGATAGATCATACATAGTCCTTGGTCACCACACTGTTTTTCATTCAATTCATATTTTCTGAGCATAGTATGACATGCTTGATTCTATGCCATGTCCTTGGTGGGTACATGAGGGATGTGAGCATGTAGTGGGGGGGGGGGGCGCTACATTTGCCTCTTTCCTGTCTGCTTCCTTGCCCTCTCAGTGAATTGTTTCCTTTTTTTTTTTTTTTTTGACAGGCAGAGCTAGACAGTGAGAGAGAGAGAGAGAGAGAGAGAGAGAAAGGTCTTCCTTCTGTTGGTTCACCCCGCAAATGGCCGCTGCGGTCGGCGCGTTGCACTGATCCAAAGCCAGGAGCCAGGTGCTTCTTCCTGGTCTCCCATGCAGGTGCAGGGCCCAAGCACTTGGGCCATCCTCCACTGCCTCCCCGGGCCACAGAAGAGAGCTGGCCTGGAAGAGAAGCAACTGGGACAGAATCTGGCACCCCAACCGGGACTAGAACCCGCGGTGCCGGTGCTGCAGGCAGAGGATTAGCCTAGTGACCCGCGGTGCCAGCCTGTTTCCTTTTGTCTTACCCAGAGCTTTTCCTGTGTCTTCGTTTCTGCTGATTATGTCCTTCAGTGTCCTATGCTTTTCCCTCAGTAGAGCTCACTCCTTATCCTCTGGATCAGGCCTCAGTGAGCTATTGTGAGGGTCAATGAATTAATACATCAAAGCACTGAGAACAGTTTGCTGGCACTAACTAAGTGCTCTATAAATTTTAGTTATTATTATTGATATCTGTCCATTTCTCCCTGTGCTGGGGTTAATTCACGGGGTCAGTCACCTTCTGTTTAGGTCCTTTCTGGGCACAAAGTCCCCATACATTCTGTGGGAAGTACCGATAAGATCAGAGCAAGGGTAGGAGTCTTGTATTTATGTTAAAAACCAACACTGGGAATGACCTTTGTTAAATAAGAATCGATAATTATACATATTACAACCATATAAAGAAAAGGCTATTACAACTTACCATAGGTTATATTCATTTCATAGTTTCCATATTTTAAGTTCTGTGATCAATCTGTATACACACACATGTAGATATATCAAAAAGTGAATAAAAAAGGCAGAAAAAGCACCCATGCACAATAACATATCTTTCTCAGTCTTTAAACAACTCAGTTTACTTCTAACAAGAATCTCAGAAAATTTCTTACCACAGGAGAGTGACCTTTAAAAGGAAAAACCTGACAACCAGACAAACTACACACCATTTACAGAGGGATTCAGTGGAATTTACTCCATCTATTTCCCTTGTCTCCAGAGAAAATTATTCATTCTAGAAGGGCACAGCTGATTGAGGAAGGAAGACACTTGGATTGAAAGGGATAATCCTTTGAACTGTGCTTATGGGAAAAAGTCTAGACCTCTGGGTTTTCATCTATAAAGGGAAGCTTTTGGACTAGACTACTTTAAAGAAGTATTCTGGGCCAAGCAGGGTGAGCTCTATTGTGTTAAAACTACACTGTCTGTGTCATATAGGTGGAGATCATTTGCTCACTTCCAGTTTTCATGTACCTAGCTACCTAAAAGAGACCAGGAACTATAGCTCACTAGTTCTTGGATTCCAGTGCATAGCCCAGTACCTGACCAGTCTTCTCTGCTCTGTTACATCTGCAAAGAAATTCATAGAAGAGATGTTATACCTTGCAGGCATGTGAAGAAAGGCAAGTAAGGCAATGCTTTTAATAGTATTTAGAGAACTGAAAAGTATTTAACAGTTTTTTGAATGTGAAGTTGTAAAATGAAGGCTCTAAGGTAGACTGAGGCTATTTCTGTGATTTTAAGAATTTTTTAAAATTTATTATTATTATTATTATTTTTAACTTTTATTTAATGAATGTAAATTTCCAAAGTACAGCTTATGGATTACAATGGCTTCCCCCCACCCCCATAACTTTCCTCCCACCCGCAACCCTCCCCTTTCCCTCTCCTATTGTAATGACTTACTAGTCCAACTTATTCATTTTCAATAGAGGGAGCAGGCTATAGAAGAGGTAGATTGTCTATTCAGGAAAATACCTGGTGGCTGTTGTAACAGAAAGCAGAATGTCGAGGTTCTAAATTCAAGAACCTACAGCTTTTGGTTGTTAAAAAAGACATAGAAACAATAAGGAAAGAGTTTACTTGCACTAATACTACAACCTAATGGAGGCCATTGTGGTATCTGCCCTTGAAGATTTCAGCTAAATAAATAATGTCTTTTTTTTTTAAAATGAAAAGTATAAAATGCATTTCAAAGTAAATTAACTTTTTTGAATTATCTGTTATTTTATATTATCAATAGCCCCATTCTGTTAGCCCAGAGCATAGAAAGAATACAATTGAAAATGGTATTTTACCAGATCTCATTTCCCCATGACTCTATATTACAGAATACAATACAGAATATATATATTCAGAATGAATAAGAATCATCCACCCTATTTACATTATGACCATTCAAGTCAGTCCCCAACTGAAGCCGATCATTTCTTTCTTTCACATAGTTTCCCCACTCCTAATGAAAATTTTGCTAGATATACAATTATATAATCTGTATAGTTGTGATTCCCCTTACCCCGTGACCCCAAAAAAAGAAAGAAAGAAAGAAAGAAAAATAAATACCAACAAAGGCACTGAGCTTCTGGGACTTGCTTTATTTAGCAGTTCTAATGTCATTTTTGCAAGGAAAACATACTGCAAATCAGGCTTCAAAAACAGTGGAAATATGAGACTAAATAGGAGCCTAGTTTTGCTATTATCTTTTAGGTGTGAATTTTGCTTTATCATGGGAGGCTTTGGACAGATTTCTTTAATTTCCCCTTCCTTCCTTCCTTCCTTCCTTCCTTCCTTCCTTCCTTCCTTCCTTCCTTCCTTCCTTCCTTCTCTCTCTGTTTTTTTTCTCCCTCATTGAGTTAGTTTGTATAGACTCAGAATATAATTTAGTAATAATGAACTATGTCCAGATTTGGAAGTAATGAATCAGATGCTCAATGTGCCTCACAAAAAACTATTTCTTTGATAAACAAAGAGGGAGACACAGAGAGAGTGAGATAGTGAGCTCCCATATGCTGGTTCATTCTCCAAATGCATGTGATGGCCAGGACTGGTCTGAGACCAAAGCTGGAACTAGGAGCTCAATCCATGCCTCTCAAACCGTTGGCAGGAACCCAATTACTTGAGTTATCCCACTGCTCCCCTCACACCTCTACCCTCATCAAAGTCCACATTGGCATGAAGCTGGAGTCAGGGGCTGGAGCTGGATATTGAACTCAGGTGCTCTGATATGCGATGTAGGCATCTTAGCCAGCGTCTTATCCACAAGGCCAAATGCCCACCCCTGATTCACTTGTAATGGCTATATTTACCTACTTTTATACCAATGTACTAATGTATATTTTCATCCCAATTATCGAGAAGTGTAAGTATATTTACTTGTTGAAGATGCAACTTTTAAGTGAAATGCTTAAGAATGTTTTAGTTTCCAGGATCCAGAGAAGATTCTATAAACAAGCTAAGGAAAATGCAAAAACTTGCTCATGATATATGTGTGTATGTCTTTGGGATGACCTGAATTTTTAAAATTTATGCACAAGTAATTAGCATTGATCATTATATCCAAGAAGCCCTTGCCTTGAGGATGGTGAGAAGTGGCGATGTTGTAATTAGTAGATGTATACTCTAAGAGATCAGATAGAAGGAAAGAAAACAAGGATTAATCACACTCTTCACAACATAAGTTTTTTTCATCTTATAACATATCTCATCTTATAGCATATCAACAACCACAAAGACAAAAGTAAAAGATTACTGCAATCCTATCATTCAGAGACAACTATTATCAATTTAGTATGTAGCACCTCCATGCTGTTTATATTTTAAATTAATATGTATAAAAAATGAAATCTTACTGTTTTATAATCATTTTTAAAAATTTATTTATTTATTTGAAAGTCAGAGTTACAGAAAGAAGGAGATACAGAGAGAGAGAAGGAGAGAGCTCTTTCATCTGCTGGATCACTACCCAGATGACCACAATGACCGAGGCTAGGTCAGGCCAAAACCAGAAGCCAGGAGCGTCTTCCAGGTCTCATGTGGATGGCAGAGACCCAAACACTTAGGCCATTTTCCACTGCTTTTCCCAGGCCATTAGCAGGGAGCAGGATGGAAAGCCAAGCAGGTGGGACACAAACCAGTGCCCTTATGGGATGCTGGCAGCGCAGGTGGGGCTTTAGCCACTACATGACAGCCCCAATCTTTTTTTACTTATGATGCTATGTATGTATTTTTATGTGATTAAATACATATTGCTTAAGTTATATAATGAAAAGATATTTCTTAGAATCATTGGAACCAAATAGCACAAATAAACACTTAAACTCCTTAATTCCCATCAAGTACGTACCTTTCATTGTTCAGGGCACACAAAAAGTTTACAGTGATGGTTTGATTGTGATGTGGTACTATAGGATAAATTTTGAGGATGATGGTTTGGAGTTTTGCCTGAACTTTTGATTTTAAATTTATAGCACTGGTTCTCAGGCATTTCTACACATAAAGTCTAAAAGTCACAAACCTTCCCAGAAGCATTCCCTTTATTGCCTTTCCTTTCTAAGACAAAGAGAGCTGGGGACTTTAGACCTTCAAGACAATGGGTCATATAAAATAGTTTAAAAGTCAGGTGCACTATGATCTAGAGGGCATAGTTATTAGGGATTCTAATCTAGAAACCCCTTTGAAATAGCTCTTTAGCTTCAAGGAATTATGAATGAGTTGAACCTGCACTATAAATACTTCCTTACATTCAGGATGTCATGTTTGAGGGTAAATAATTATGTTTTTTATTGAAAGAACTAAATATCCAAAAGAAAGAGAAGAATATGACTTTAATAGCAATGCATTATACAGAACCAGTTACACTTTTATTTGCATTAGGAAATATTTGCAAGAATTCTTGCTATAATAATGACAGGAAACAATCATGTAATGTTTCAAAATAAGCTGTAGCATAGTTGGTTCATTCATGTCTGTGTTTATTTATTTATTTATTTATTTATTGCTGTTTATTTAGGTTTTATTCAATATCTTTCATTAAAGTGTTATGCTAGGTTCAAAATTTAAATCTCTTCAGAACTCTTCTGATTCAAAAATCAATATTTTTCTCACTTAAGTGAAAGATTCAGCTAGCATTTATATATACACATACAAAATACACATTTATAATACATATACATACAAAATATATGTAGCTATAATCCAAAAGTTGTACTTTGGAAATTTATATTTATTAAATAAAAGTTAAAAAAAGAAATTCAAATTTCACCTCATGAAATTCATCCTTCAGCTATATTCTCATAATAGTACATTTATTTTTTCAAAACCATTTATTCCATACTTCATTCATTTCAATCCTTGAGTATACAAAGATGAATAACACATTTTATAGGGAAATGACCTTTCTATTATTATAGGTTTATAAATGCTTAGAGCTTCTTCCAGGTCTCCCATGTGGGTGCAGGGCCCCAAGCACTTGGGCCATCTTCTGCTTTCCCAGGCCATAGTAGAGAGCTGAATCATAAGTCGAGCAGCTGGGACTTGAACTGGTGCCCATAGGGGATGCTGGCACTGTAGGCATGGGCTTTACCAGCTCGCCACAGTGCTGGCCCCTCAATTTCTTTTTTTTTTAAGATAGAGAAAGAAGAGTATATTGTCATTTGCATGATATTATTCAATGAAGTATTATTTATAACTAAATACAAATGATAAGCCACCCACACAGTGTTTGTACTCTTTTCTTTTTTTTGATAGGCAGAATTAGACAGTGAGAGAGACAGAAAGGTCTTCCTTTTCTGTTGGTTCATCCCCAAATGGCCACTGCGGCCGGCGTGCTGCGCCGATCCGAAGCCAGGAGCCAGGAGCCAGGTGCTTCCTCCTGGTCTCCCTTGCGGGTGCAGGGCCCAAGCACTTGGGCCATCCTCCACTGCACTCCTGGGCCACAGCAGAGAGCTGGACTGGAAGAGGAGCAACTAGGACAGAACCGGTGCCCCAACCGGGACTAGAACCCCGCGGTGCCGGCGCCGCAGGCGGAGGATTAGCCTATTGAGCCATGGCGCTGGCCTGTACTCTTTCTATATTAACTTCCATAAATAAGAGAAAACATGTGATGTTTGTCACTGAGTCTGGCTTATTTCACTTAACATAATGATCTCCAGTTGTGTCCATTAAGTAGCAAATATCAGGATTTCAGGTCAGGGCCAGCACTGGGGCTCAGTGGGTTAAGTAGCTACCTGTGATGCTGGCATCCTCTATGAGCACTGGTTCAAGTCTCTGCTGTCTCACTTCCATTCTAGCTCCTTGATAAAGAACGTGGGAAAGCAGTAGAAGATGGCCTAAGTGTTTGGGTCCCAGTGACCCAAGTGGGAGACCCATATGGGATAACAGGCTCCTAGCTTTAGCCTGACCCAACTTTGGCTGTTGGAACCATTTTGCAAGTGAACTAGCAGATGGAAGCTTGATCTCTTTCTCTCTCCCCGCCCTGCAACCCCCGCCTCCCCCCTCCCCCCAACTCTGGAACTATGATTCAAGCAAAATGAATGAAATCTTTAAAAAAAAGTTCAGGATGTAATATTCAGTTGAGCACATCACACCACATTTTAATCTAATCATCAATTGATGGCCATTTAGGTTGATTCCATATCTTTACTATTATGAATTGGACTGCTATAAACATGAGAGTACAGGTATCTCTTTCAAATGCAGATTTCATTCCCTTACCGAAAGAAATTTAAGTAAAGAGAATAAGCTGGAGGCATCGCACACCTGACTTCAAAAGATACCGGGGGTGGGGGGTGCCTGTGCTGTGGCACAGTGGGTTAATGCACTGGCATCCCATATGGGTGCTGGTTTGAATCCCGGCTGCTCCTCTTTAGATCCAGCTCTTTGCTGTGGCCTGGGAGAGCAGTGGAAGATGGCTCAAGCGCTTGGGCCCCTGCACCTGCCTGGGAGACCTGGAAGGGGCTCCTGGCTTCTGGCTTCGGATAGGCACAGCTCCGGTCATTGTGGCCATCTGGGGAGCAAACCAGCAGATGGAAGACCTCTCTCTCTCTCTCTCTCTCTCTCTCTCTCTCTCTCTGCCTCTCCTCTCTCTGTATAACTCTGACTTTCAAATAAATAATCTTTAAAAAAAAGATACTACGAAGCTATAATAACTAAAACCATGTGGCACCAGTATGAAAACAGACATGTATATCAATAAAACAGAATAGTGTCCAGGAATACATCCAGTGATGCATACCTTATCTATTTTAAGTGAAAAATGATTAATTCAAGAAATTAGGTGGCTACAAAATTGCAGAAAATGTTGATGCAGTAGCCCGCAGCTTGGGCCTCCAAACACTACCTCAGGACCAGCCTGTAGAGTGAATTCTCACTTCCACACTTTGGTTAGTGAAGGTCATTAATTAGCTCAAGGTTATCCTCACATGGTTAAGGCACAGCTGAGATTCCTCTTTTCATTGGTTTGGATCCTTTCGGGTTTGAATTTCCTCCCCTGTTGTTAATTGACCCTACATGAGGATACTCATGGTGCTGTGTTCTTGACCTATCTGTACCTCTCCTCTAGAGGTTATCAGTTAACTCAGGAATGGACTTCAATTTCTTCCTTTCTTTTCTTCTCAGCAATTAGCTGCTTCTAGGAAGCAGATATTCTGGGCTGCCCTTTTAAGCCACAGCTTTAACAAGGCCAGCACCTGGGGCCAGTGCTGTGGTGTAGCAGGTAAATCTGCCACCAGTACCAGCATCCCATATGGGCGCCGGTTCAAGTCCTGGCTGTTTCACTTCTGACCCAGCTCTCTGCTATGGCCTAGGAAAGCAGGAGAAGATGGCTCAGGTCCTTAGGCCCCTGTACCCATGTGGGAGAACCGGAAGAAGCTCCTGGCTCCTGGCTTCAGATGGCCCAGCTCTGGCCATTGTGGCCAATCGGGGAGTGAACCAGAGGATGGAAGACCTTTCTCTTTCTGTGTAACTCTGCCTTTGAAATAAATAATAAATCTTAAAAAAAAAAAAAAAAGGCCAGCACCTAGGGCACAGCCTGGTATTTGGTACATCTGCCATATTTGGGGATGGAGTTGTGGCATCCAGTTAAGCTTCTGCTCATAACGCATATCCCGTATCAAAGTGCTAGTTTGAGTCACACCTGGTCATCCAACTCCCTGCTAAAATGCCTGAGAAGCCAGCAGAAGATAGCCCAAGTATTTGCACCCCTGCCACCCACATGGGAGTCCAAGATGGAGTTCCTGACTCCTTAAATTTTACCTGGCCCAGCCCTATCTCCCTCTGTCTCTATTTCTCTCTCTCTCTGCCTTTCAAACAAATAAATAAATCTTAAAAGAGAATATATTTCAGCCGGTGTCGCGGCTCACTAGGCTAATCCTCCACCTAGCGCCGCCAGCACACCTGGTCTAGTCCCGGTCAGGGCACCGGATTCTGTCCTGGTTGCCCCTCTTCCAGGCCAGCTCTCTGCTGTGGCCAGGGAGTGCAGTGGAGGATGGCCCAACTGCTTGGGCCCTGCACCCGCATGGAAGACCAGGATAAGTACCTGGCTCCTGCCATCGGATCAGCGCGGTGCGCCGGCTGCAGTGCGCTGGCCGCGGCGGCCATTGGAGGGTAAACCAACCGCAAAGGAAGACCTTTCTCTCTGTCTCTCTCTCTCTCACTGTCCACTCTGCCTGTCAAAAAATAAAATAAAAAAAAGAGAGAGAGAGAATACATTTCTTATTTAAAGATATCTGCAATATTCTGGGACTGGTTTCAAGAATTCTACAGTTGTCAGAACCTGAGTCTCATTCAGAATGCTGGTGATATTGATATTTACTGTGATATTTGATCCTTTACTTTTTAAAGATGTATTTATTTATTTGAGAGGCAGAGTTACAGATAAAGAGAGGGAGAGACAGAGAGTGGTCTTCCATCCACTGGTTCTCCTGCAAATGGCTTAAATGGGGGATTTGGGCTGACCCGAAGCCAGGAACTAGGAGTTTCTTCCAAATCTGCCATGTGGATGCAGGAGCCCAAGCCTTTGGGCCAATTTCCACTGCTTTCCCAAGCCATTAGCAGGGACCTGGATTGGAAGTAGAGCTGCCAGGACTTGAACTGGTGCCCATATGGGATGCTGGTGCTGCAGGTAGAGGCCTAGTCTACTACACCAGAGCACCAGCCCAGATCCTTTATTTATCTATACTGTTTCTGATAAATTTGGTTCAGCCTAAACTAGGGGAAAAATATTTATGTTTTGGCTACAAATTGTGTTGGTTTCTCGATATAAGTCTAAAATGAAAACTAAACTTAAAGTGGACAAAAGATGAAAAGAAAACACTGAAAAAGAAGACATAAAGTTTAAATGAGAAAGAGAAAAATAAAACAGCTCACCTTTTGGATTAAATTCAGAGGAGGAAAAGTCAAGTCTATATATCACCATCCCAGAGTGCTGAACACAGTATGATCATTCATATTCATATGACAACTCTTGATCCATCAAGAAAAATCAAATTGTGTTCAGCAGACTTTTCTTTTCTTTACCTAAGCTGGCAAAGAATGTGCAATATATTTTAGAAAGATATATTATTTTGATAAAGAAAGCAACACTGTACTTATATTTGCTGGACTCTAAAAGAATGTGATTGTGAAAATATTTAAACATAGAAAAGCAGAAGAGATGGTTGAAAATGAATCCTAAGCAAACAATTTTTAAAGCTTCTACTGTAGCATCTGCATTTCCCTACTGTACTTCAATTGGCCTAAATGGGATTAATTTTTAAAGTTTTACATTCATTAGCAAAATCAGCTCTAAGTGCCTGTTTTTAATATCGTGAATCAGCTGTACCTTGTTTTTATGCAAAATATGTAAAACATCCATTTGGATTAAAATTAAGCTGAATCTTAGGGTTCAAAATAATCAAATAAATTTTTATTAAATATGCTCACAATAATGGATGAACAATGTTCTGTTCATTACGGAGTGTTGCTGTTTAGCCACCATTCCAGACAGGAGAGAGGATGTTTCCAAGTGTCTAAAGGAGAGGGAGTGAAGTTGTGAAATTTTCCCTATGAGACCCAGCATGGTAGAATTATGCTGATGAATTTTGTACAGCCCAGGACCTCGTTGTTAGAGTATTGCAGCTGAGCAGACTGAGAGAGGCTGAATTTATGCTAATCATTTCCATAAGAGACCAAAACATACAAAGCAGTTTGCCAATTTATCAATTCACAATGGAGTAGAGGAAGAAGAGGTGGAATATTCATAACCTCATCTAGAGCACCCTCTTTGTAGAGTCTGGATATCTGGAAGACCAAATTAATAATTTAAAGGAAAGGGACACAGGTAATCTTGAAGATTTTGACCAGCCCATGGTAGGACCCATTGAACCTGAGCCACAACAGTTAGAACAATATATTCATTAATTGCTATGCCAGGCATATTGAAAACACTTTACTTCTATTAATTCATAAATCCTCCAAGCAAACCCATGAGCAACTTCCTGAGAGACTTCCTCTTCACTAACTAGTTGAGAAAATGGAGGAACCAGAGTATGAGTAACTCTCCTAAGGTTACAGGGGTTGGATTCAAACCCAGTAAGTTGAAGTCCAAAGCTGACAAACTTTAGAGCTGCACTAATTTGTCTCTTTAGGGATAGCTTGTTTCCCATGGGTTGAGTCTTCTCTAGGGCTGGTGCTGGATAAACACTGCCAAGTTCACTCTTCCTTTGCTTTCCATCTCTAGATTGCAAGTTCTCCATGGCAGTATTGTTCTCAGTTTTCCTCCAGATAAATTATAATCATGCAGGTTGTTTCTATTTACTAGCTGACAATTGCATTCTGGTCCATTCACTGCAACGTTTCCTCCTGTCCATTTGGATTTGTGTTAGGTGTCTGCAGATTCTCTGGCTATTCAATTATACAATGTTTGGGTTACACTAAAAGGGGTTGCTTTGAGGCTCATTCCTAAATAATTTTGTGTGTAGATCACTAACCTTATTGCATCCTAATTTTGTTACTTTTAAGGTCTTGGGATGTGTTTCTGATTATTGCCATCATGTACTACTAACCAAGTAATATAGAAAACAGTGACAGATAATAGTTCCAAAATGGATTAAAAAGCTAACGTTTGGAAAGTGGATATATTCTTAAGAATCCCAATTTTTTTAAATCGCCTAAGTTCATTATTACATTTTAAGAACTGAAACTGGTAAAAGGTCTTGCTTGCTGTCTCAGTTTATTCATTTTTTTTTTCAAATCTGCACTTACAGAGTGTCTAAGAGTAGCACGGAAGGGTATTTTATTGTGATGGCTTCTGTATGATCAATTTTCTGTCATTAATAAAGTGAGTCATGGCTGTGAAATGAGCTTAAAGTTTCCACCATTGTATTTTATACCCTCCTGCAAGCGAAGAGGTAGCATTTGACTGGAATAGTAGTATTAGGATATATTTCACATTCTCTGAGCAGTTACTTAAGATCTTTGGAAGAAAGGTGCTTTATATATCCTCCTACAAAATATCTGAGACAGCCACTAGTGAATTCCTATGTGTTGACAACTTTATCTGACTCTATTAAAAGACACAGGGAGGATTATGAATTGGCTTATGGGGATAGCTTAATTTTATGGACTGTCAATCACCTGAAAGACAGGTGAGGTCATGTAATGAGCATCCTTGCTCCTCCAAAAATCCTATGTGGATGCTCAAACCTCCTGAAAGCTTTGACTGGATTTTCCTGCCTTGGCAGTAAACTGTCAAATGATCAGCAAAGTCAGTATGTCATTTGGCAGATTGGCAGGGCTGGCTGCTATACCCACAGGAACCAGGGGAGCAGCAGGGGATGGGGTTTTCTAACCTACTGTACAAATGTGAAACCTGGATTACAAGTGGTGTTCTGTTCCACCTTTGGAGACATTTCAATTCATAAATTATAGATGTTGTGTATTACTGTGCAGGTCATGAGAGAATAGTAGATGATAATTCCAAGAGTGTTATTAGAGGAAAGCGACCCTTTGAGAAAAGGGGGATGGGATGAGGGATGAAGAGAGGGAATTAGAAATGCATTTAGTCGAGAGAAGCTGAAGTAATGTTATGATGACAATTATAGTCGGAAAATGTTAGCAGCAGATGGGATTTGCCATCACTTGCCAACTCTAGAGTGTTTTGGGTCCCCAAACAAATGCATAGTTCTCTTGGAGCAAAGGGCAATTGCACAAAACAATAGCAGAAAATGTTTAAGGAGTCTGAAACTGTAGAACAGCTATTTAGCCATAAACACACCCTACTGGGAGACATGTGCCTGGGAATAAGATGTAACAAGAGGAATACATAGGGGAGCCAGCTAAAATTTAAGAATTTTGTGTCTTATTTAAAACCATGGTTATAAAAATTACTCTTTTAATGCTTTCTTAAGTGACCTATTTTTGAACGAAATTACCTGCCTCTGTGTTTAAACTGATTTAAAAATCAAATGTCAAAAATAAAATCATACTAAAAGTCAAATTTTTTTCTAAATTCAAATTTCTGTATTTTTACTAGTTACTTTTAATGTTAGGGAAATTCTAAATAGTGCAACTTTTGCTAGCCTTACTGAATTCTAGAGTAGAAAGGTCCTGGGATTGGCCTAAGTTTGACTTTCTTTTACATACATTGTAGAAACTGGAGTGAACCCCAGTCTTTTGCCACAGAACAAACCAAAGAAAACCACAATGTGTACTGATTTGCACAAGAAGAGTTTGAAGGGATCAAGACAAACGCTGCAGGAGTTGGTAGAGATCTAGCGGAGAATAGCTCTGTGCAAGGGCAGTGGAATGGGCCCCCTTGATGAGGCAGGCAGTAATAGAGGCTTTTCCTTGTACAAGTAAAGTTCTTGGCCTCTTAGGCGAGATTCTGGGGGCAGAAATGCACAGCCTGGGAAGAATGCTAGTGGTTGGCAAGGTCACAGATCAGATAGAGCTAGGGACCAGAGGTCTGTACAGACTGAGGGGAGAATCAGCTCCGAAGAGCCCCCCCCCCCCCTTCTTTGAGGAGGTCTCACTCTCAGCCTGTGTGGTTTGGGTGGGTTGATCTCACAAGCAGCTAATAAGAGCAGGTGCTTCTGTGAGAGTGTTTTTAGATAAGATTAACATTCGAATCAGCTGTGAGAAGACTGCCCTCTTCAAATGCGCGTAGGCTTTCTTCAACCAGGTGAAACCCTGAGTAGAACAGAGAAGCTGACCTTCCCTCTTGGAAAAAGGGACTCCTGCCTTGACCTGGGATATCTGCTTTCGCCTACTTTCGACCTTGAACTGAACAGTTGCCTATTCCTGGTGCTCAGGCCTTTGGGCTCAGGCTGGGACTACATTTTTGGATGTTCTGGGTCTCCTGCTTCCTGACTCATCCTGTTGGTTTTGGGACTTGCCAGCCTCCATAATTACATGAGCTGATGCGCTACAGTAAGTTTTTCTTTCCACACCTATGCATCTCATTGATTCTACTTCTCTGGAGAACTCTGAATAATACACAAAGATAATCAATGAGAACTTTATTTTATATTATTTTGAACTCATAATTTTTCTCTTATTTTAGGCTTTTCAATCCTTTGTAGTTAATATTATCTTGATGTTCTATGTATTCACCTTTAGTCAATGAAAATTCCTTCAAATCAGAACCTGTATCCTGTTGACATGGCCCTAGTAGTTCTTTTTAGTTTTTTTTTTATGTTGTCTTACATTCTGGGCTCATATTTTCAAATTTTTGAAGGTGTTTTGATTCTTTTAAGGAAGAAACTATATTTTCTATATTTTGAGATATAGTATAAGTACAAGGCATGTTCATTGCTTGCTTAATGGGTTTATTATTAGTTATAGGCTTTTTCAATGAGTAGAATAAGCAAATACCTATGTATTTTTAGAGGAAGAAATACATCATGAAGTAATGCTGGTATTCCCTATTCAGAAATATTGTATAACAGGAACTTTACTTCTTTTATTATGTATTATGTCATTTTACTCTTATATTAAAAAACTTCTTAATTACATTAAGTACTTACATGTCTTAGCCTATAATTTTAAAATGATAATACTAATATTATTACAAAAACATTACTGAATGTGGCTTAAAATTTATTTCCAGTACTATTTGTTCTTCAGGTATTTCCTAGTAGGCATACATCATTAAATCACCATTTTAAAAATCACTTGAATTTATTTTTTGACACATTTTCGTTTTAAAAATTTTTGTTTATTTGCTTTCAGTTATTTGACAAATAGAGAGCCAGAGACAGAAAAATAGAAGGTGAGATCTTCCCTTTGCTCATTCACTCCCTTTGCCTGCAACAGTCAGGACTAGGCCAGCCTAAAGCCAGGAGCTGGGAATTCAGTGTTGGTCTCCTCATGGGCAGCAGGGACTGTAATCTGTTTGTCCCCAGGGTGTGCATTAGCAGGAAGCTATACTGTGAATTAGACCTGGCACTTGAACACAGGCTCTCGAATTGGGATGTGGGGACAGAGGCAGGAGTCCAAGCACTGTCTTAACTGCTGTACCAAATACACACCACTCAAATGGTTATTCTCTATATTGATAAGCTGCAGACTAGAAGCAGGTTTCATTTGTCTATTTTTCTTTTGATTGCTACGTACTAATATTTTTATTTTGTTTTATAATTATGTAAAACATTTGCATAGTTCCAAAGTCTGAACTCTGAGTTACAAGGCTAGCTTCCAGCCTTGTCCCCTCTATACCATCTCCTCTCCTGTTGCCTCCTTATTTGTAGGGCATACATTCTAAACAGTCAGTGGATGTCTGAAATCATGATAGCACCCAGCCTTATATACACTATGTTTTTTTCTTTACATACATACACAAATTTAATGCCTTTTCCATCTTAACTAAGTAAGTCCTTTAGTTCTAGCTTTTGTAGTTTGAAGTGTAACCACATACCTAGCATGAATTCCTTTTTCTTCACAATTACATGGACAGAAAATTCATTACCTTGTAGATCTTGGTAATCTCACCATACAATTTTTTGTTTCCTTATTAATTTGAAAACTTCTACTCTTTCACTTAAAAGAAGCATTTTATGACTTTTCTTTGTCATATCTGTATTGTCAGCATCACTACTCTTACAACTCGGGGCCATTATTAAGTAAAATAAGGATGAGTTGAACACAAGCATTATGATAATGTGACAGTCTGATAGCCTAGGTGACCACTAAAAGGCTCACAGCTGGGTAGTGTATACAGTATAGATACACCGAACAAAGGGATACCATCACAGGGGAATCAGTGTTGCTTGTTCTTGGCACAGCACCCAGAGTTATCTTGCTAAAATGCAAGGCCTGTCATGGCCTTCCTGCTCAGATTGCTTTCCTGGCCTTTCATCTCAATCACACTGCAGACAAACAACGGATCGCAGGCTGGCAAGCCCTCATCGCCTCTGGTCCCTTCTGTTCCCACTTGCTCTCTTTATTCCAGACACAGCAGCTATTTGAACAAGCCAAGCACGCTCCCTTCCTCAGGGTCTTTCCACCTCTGTTCCTTCAGCTGAGAGAAATCTTCTCCCTGTACCTTTGAGGCCTGATTCTGACTTTCTTCAAGTTTCTGCTGAATGTTGCCTTTTCAGAGGCTTCCACGCTTTTACTCAGAGACTCCTTTTTTCTACTTTCTCTTTCTTCCCGGCATGTATCCCTCTGGCCATGTGCTTGCTGGCCCTCTCCTTCAGCAGGATGTATGTTCCAGGGGCCAGGACTTTGTTTTTACGTGGCTGTATCCCAGCACATAGAAAGTAGTAGAAGCTCCATAAATACCTGTGGAATGAATTTCACTGAATGAGTCTGATTTGTTACAGCTTCAAGAGTGTGTTGTTGTTTAAAATAAAGATAGAAATTATTTAAATTACATGGTACCAACTCTATGTCCTGAAGTAGTCATGAGAAAATCCATTTGGGCTTATGCTGTTAATAAATACCTCCTAGAGGAAGTAGGGTTTAGATGATGGACAAGTGGAATGGAAGGAAAAGAGAGGGCATTGCAAGTACTGAAAATGAAGAAAAAGGCAAAGGTGCATGGACAGACTTGTAAATATCAGCACAGAGCTAGATAAGGAGTATAAGTGTTGTGTACAAAAACCAAAGGATAGATTAATTTGTCTCTTGGTTTCTTAGAAAGTTTCTAGAATGAGTAGGTTTAGGTTATAGATAAATATACACAGGTTTTTTTTTGACAGGCAGAGTTAGACAGTGAGAGAGACAGAGAGAAAGGTCTTCCTTCCATTGATTCACCCCCCAAATAGCTGCTACGGCTGGCGCGCTGTGCCGATCTGAAGCCAGGAGCCAGGTGCTTCCTCCTGGTTTCCCATGCGGGTGAAGGGCCCAAGCATTTGGGTCACAGCAGAGAGCTGGACTGGAAGAGGAGCAACTGGGAAAGAATCCGGCGCCCCAACCAGGACTAGAACCTGGGGTGCTGGTGCCGCAGGCGGAGGATTAGCCTAGTGAGCCGTGGCGCTGGCCCACAAGTTGTTTCTAAAAAGAAATAACTTGATTTATTTTCTTTTGCCATTTATGTTATCAGGGTGTAAATACGTCACATATTATCTTCTTTAGCTTCACCAATCTTTGAATGAGTATGTCAAATGTGGCGTCATTCCAAAGAAACGAAGTTATTGAAAATGTGGGACAGATGTGTGTGGGAGGGCCTGTGGCAGCACACTTGGTGCACATGCTGGCAGCATGCTCATTGCTTCAATGCCTTGCAGGAGGTACTAGGTCGTAGAGAAGAGGGTTTCATAGGCTCTTCTGGAAAGAACAGGCCATGCAGTCTCTGTCTGAATTACTCAGTTCCACTGCAGTAGTAATAAAGTAGTCATAGACCGTATATGAACAATAAGGGTGACTATATTATAGTATTTATTTTTACAAAGGCAGATGGTATCTGAATTTGTCCCATGGCAATTTTTTGTCAGATCCTCCTTTAGGCCAGTCTAAATTGGTAAGGCTCTTCTTCAGTGCCCTGTTTCCACGTTTTCTTAGCTAGTCTCTTGTCCTGTGCTGGCCTTCTCACCCCTCAAGCACCACTCCAGCATCCCAGTTCCCCAGGATTGGCAGGGTTGGCACGTCACCAGCCAGGGTGTTCTGTGAATTTCTCAAGCTTTACCCTTCTGAGGCTATGCTTTCATTCAGTAGGGAATTCTGAAATTAAAAAAAAAAAAAAGATTGATCTGGGGGCCAGTGCTGTGGCTCACTTGGTTAATCCTCCACTTGCCGTGCCGGCATCCTGTATGGGTGCTGGGTTCTAGTCCTGGTTGCTCCTCTTCCAGTCCATCTCTCTGCTGTGGCTCAAGAAGGCAGTGGAGGATGGCCCAAGTGCTTGGGCCCCTGGGAGACCAGGAAGAAGCACCTGGCTCCTGGCTTTGGATCAGCATAACTCCAAATGTAGCTGCCATTTGGAGGGTGAACCAACAGAAGGAAGACCTTTCTCTGTCTCTCTCTCTCACTGTCTAATTCTATCTGTCAAAAAAAAAAAAAATCTGTGAAAAATAAAGCTGATTTTATTTTACTTGGCCATAAAAATAATGCAAATTTATTGTAGAAAAATTGGGCAGGAAAGAAGAAACAATATCACAAGTTCTGCTACAGCCAATGCTTGAGAGTACACGTGACTTCATTTCCCATTGGAGTATTTCAGACCCTCAGGGATGCAGTTGGCATCACTACCTTCCACAGTATGCTTGCCTTGAGCTGCCAGCATGGTGATTGCTTGCTGTTTTCTGTTATTTCTGTCTAGTTCTTAGTTTCACATCCCTCCAGTGAGACAAATCCTTTGAAAAATACTTTTGAGTTATAATATCAACTGAAGAAAGTGTAACTGAGAAAAAATAATGTATAACTTGAGTCAAGTTACTTCTTTTCTGTGGGTCTTGTTTCTTCCCCCTTGGCAAATGAGGGGGTTGGATCTACATATGGCTGCACTTCATGAAGCCCTCACATTCCAGTATTTTGTGAAAACAATTTTGATTTGATGATTACAATTTCAAGTCTACTTTAGAAGGGGGCAATAAGCTTTAGTAAGAGGGGAGACTAAAGGAAACTATTATGGATGGAAGAGCTGAACCAATTTACAGTAGATTCTTATAGAAAACATTTGCAAGAAGAAGCCAGAGTCAGAAACACTGTGGGGAGGCTGAGAAATGAAGAGCTAATTTACTTAGAGTTAAGCAAGAAACAGATATTACAATATAAGAATAAAGGAGGTAAGAATCATTAATCCATTAATTTCAATAGATATATATTGGGAATCCTCAAAGAATTAGGATACATTAGCCCTTTTTTAGAAAGTCAATAATCCATTTATTAATGAATAATTACCATTTAGTTTATCAAGTGCTTCATCATAATAGAGAGGTCACAAATTCTGGGTCAAACTGACCTTATCTTGTAAAGTGGCATATTTTTCAAGGAGTTTGTATTTAGCACACATTCTAATCTAATCCTGTAACTAAGCTACTCCTTAGTTTCTTTGAGGAATTATTCATACCTCAAATTTATAAAACATGCTGAAATAGAATTTCTGTAATTAGACTTATTTACTAATTTAACAAAAGATATGCAATGCTGATTTCGATTTTAGGATTAAATCTTACTTTATTTTTCCAAGAGAGATGGGAAATAGAGAATGAAACTCTTGAAAATTAAATCTAGTAATTGCTGGAATGATTTTCACCAAGCCCAGTCAATAGCTTGTTACATTCTAAATATAACTTGCCATCTTGTGACAAAATCCAATTTTGAGAATGAGTGAAAACCCATTTCCATTTTCAATTGTTTAGTGTACTTGAAAACTAAAAATTTGTGTTAGGCTTTTTTCATATTATTTTGTGTCAGGTAACAGGGAATTACATCTTCCATGTCTCTAGAAGATAAGATTGATGACTTATTTACAAAGTTAATCAGAGTTGGGTTCAGAAACTATTAAACAATGCATTTTCTTGATTTATTTTGACTTAATGTGGCTTCATTTTTTAGTCATTTTTGAATGACATCCACAAAGAAATTTAGTTAGCTGATTGTATGCCCTTAATATCAATTCTATATGATAGCTATATGACAGTAAATATAGGTCATGGCCTATGACTATTCCCACCGACTTACAGAAATTCTCAATATAACATAGTTTAGATGTTAAAATGCAATATTCAATTATCAATTTCAGGAATGGGCAACATTTATGGGGTAGATAGCAAAGACGTGATAAGGAATAAAATTAAAAGAACATAAAGAGATTGCAACTTTGTTCCAAAAACACTTCCTTTCTACCAGTGTTTGTCAGACAGCCAAGTAGCACTAAAATGCCTTGTTGGAGCCAAAGCTAACGTAATCAAATTTTCAATTACAAAAATGTAGGTGAATTTAATCTGTCCTATCCAGTTTCCAATCTTGCTAGTTATACTTCCTTTTATAGATCGCAGTAGAAAATATCTTGGAAAATTTGTCTTTCTTTGATGCTAAATAAATCTGTTTTTCATGAAATAAAATCAGTAGGATTCAATGGTTGAAAGATAGGAACATCTGCCTTTGTAGAATTAAGACACATTTCTATCTTGATGCTCATCTTCCCGAGTGGTTAAGGATAATCAAATTTGAGCATCAGGAACAGATAAAAAATCAGTTTTCTAAATTTTGTCTATCTTCTCTCATTTTTGAATTGTAAAGTTTGAGGTATAATTTTCATGTACTGCATGGCTCAAGTCTCAAGAGTGTCCACCCATTGGTTCAAGATTTTCCATTCAATTATTGTTTTAGCAGTTGTCTATATTCTCACTAAATTAGGGTCTTTTTGCTTTTTACTTGTTAAACCTCTTATTCAGTAAGGCATTAAACCCTTTTATTTACTGTATTGTAAATTCATAATATGTTATCTCAAAAACTAAAAAAAAAAAAAAAGAAAGAAAGGGAGAGGGAGGGAGGTTGGGAGGAAGAGAGAAAAGGGAATATAATTATATTCTTAGAATTCTATCCATGAGGCTGCGCCATGGTTCAATAGGCTGACCCTCCACCTGTGGCGCCCGTACCCTGGGTTCTAGTCCCAGTTGGGGCGCCAGTTCTGTCCCCGTTGCTCATCTTCCAGTCCAACTCTCTGCTCTGGCCTGGGAGTGCAGTGGAGGATGGCCCAGGTCCTTGGGCCCTGCACCCACATGGGAGACCAGGAGAAGCACCTGGCTCCTGGCTTTGGATCGGTGTGGTGCGCCGGCTGCGGTGTGCTGGCGGCAGCGCGCTGGCCGCGGCGGCCACTGGGGGTGAACCAGCGGTAAAGGAAAACCTTTCTCTCTGTCTCTCTCTCTCACTGTCCACTCTGCCTGTCTATGAACTATACTGAACCTGTTAAAGTCTAATTAAAACTTGAAAAAATAAAAATCTTAAAAGAGGAAATGCATGGCAGTTTCATTACCTCTGAAGTTCTTGTAGCCTCTTCCTGTCTATAAGACTGTAGAGGACATGCCTAAGTGTCTCTCATGGGAGCACACTTCCAGAAATTAGAGGTACAGCTGCAGTTCTGTCTCCTGCAAAAACAGGCTGGGGATGGGCAAACCTTTCCCAAAGGAATGTGGCAGTGGAGGCAGCAGGGGCTAATGGGCTTTAACTGGTACCTGGTGTTTTTTGTAACTAATGAACTTGCGATAGCATTTGAAGAGACGTATCTGTTATGCTATACCCCAACATTCTATTCTCTGTCATGGATCACCAGACTGGATCCTTTGCCATATTCCTTTTTTTTTTTTTTTTTTTTTTTTTTGACAGGCAGAGTGGACAGTGAGAGAGAGAGACAGAGAGAAAGGTCTTCCTTTGCTGTTGGTTCACCCTCCAATGGCTGGCGCACTGCGCTGATCCAATGGCAGGAGCCAGGTACTTATCCTGGTCTCCCATGGGGTGCAGGGCCCAAGTACTTGGGCCATCCTCCACTGCACTCCCGGGTCACAGCAGAGAGCTGGCCTGGAAGAGGGGCAACCGGGACAGAATCCAGCGCCCTGACTGGGACTAGAACCCGGTGTGCCGGCGCCTCAAGGTGGAGGATTAGCCTAGTGAGCCGCGGCGCTGGCCCGCCATATTCCCATCATAAAATTGATGTACAGCTGAGTCTAGGTGCTTAATAGGTTGTAGACATGCTGGTCCCTCTAATAAAAGTGCTGGCCGAGAACTACCCAGTGGACACTCTTGGGATGAATATGTCCGTGTTCTGTCTCATTCATTTTTGAAACTCCACATAAGACTCTCTCCCAAGAGGTGACTGTTTTTCTGACTTTTCTCACTGTTAACTTTACCTGTTCTTGGACTTCATATCGGGGGTAGCTTAGTTCTATGATAATTACTTTAAAAACCTTATGCATATTGCCCATACAAATTTGTTTAGGTATCACAGCACTCTAGGATAAATGCTTCAACCTCATAGTGTTCTCACTCCAGTTTCCTGACTATATCGTAGCTAAAACTGAATCACTTTTGCTTTTAGTTAAACGATTCTGAATAAAATGAGATAAGCAGGAAACAGTTACATTTTGCAGGAGAAAGCCCTGTACAGAACTAGGTGGGCAGAGAGGCTCACGGTACTCTGGGGGTTGGGGTTGAGGTTGTGATCTGACTCTGGGTCACAGGAGCAGAAAATATATTAGGGATCTGTTTCTGAAAATGGGGTGAGGCCTGTATTGTGGGAACAGGTCAACAGCCCCATTAGGGTCTGTGATCTGCAGCAAGAATCGACAGACCTCAGAATTAGGGCTTCTAGACTGGCCTCTAGATCCATGCCTTCTGCCAAACGGTGTGATTCCTTCTGCCTGAGACGTGGGTACCAGCTTGCAGGTGGAGGGCACATGCCTCCTGTTCTGCGCTCAACACACAGATTTGAAGAAATACCAGGGCTGCCTCCCGCAGCACCTGCAGGGTCAAGAGCTGGCTCCTGAACAGGGCAGGTGTGCTCTGCATTCCCAGGACCCTGTCTTGACCTCAGGTGCCAGTGTTCCACCAGCTCCTCCCTAGGCCTTAGCTGATGAGATATCTGTACAAATGTCTTCATCCCCTTGCTTGCAGCCCGCCTTAGCAACCTGAATAAACAGGCACGTGGGGACAGAGCTCTGCTGGTCTGTGTTCCCGCCAGAGCTCTGCCTCACGCTAGCTCTGTGTACTGAGTACTTTACTCCTCTAAGCCTCACTTTCTCAATTTGTCAAAAAGGGATATAATTGCTCTATCTCATGGGGTCAAATGCAATAATCCATATAAGTGACTACTGGCCCTGTTATTTATGTTGCGCACTGGATAGAAAAGAAAAATAGGAACCTATTCAAATGTTCATCTGCAAAATTCAGCTAACACATTCTCTTTTCAGAAACCTACCCTCATCACAGTTCTATACCTTTTTATACTTGAATACCAAACAGTTTCCTTTCTCACCCTCCTTTTTTTTTACTTTTTTTATTTTTTATTTTTGACAGGCAGAGTGGACAGTGAGAGAGAGAGAGACAGAGAGAAAGGTCTTCCTTTTGCCGTTGGTTCACCCTCCAATGGCCGCCGCCGCTGGCGTGCCGCGGCCAGTGCATCGCACTGATCCGAAGCCAGGAGCCAGGTGCTTCTCCTGGTCTCCCATGGGGTGTAGGGCCCAAGTACTTGGGGCATCCTCCACTGCACTCCCGGGCCATAGCAGAGAGCTGGCCTGGAAGAGGGGCAACCGGGACAGAATCCGGCGCCCCAACCGGGACTAGAACCCTGTGTGCTGGCGCCGCAAGGCGGAGGATTAGCCTATTGAGCCACGGCGCCGGCCGCTCACCCTCCTTCTTAATATATACTACTGGAGGGTGGAGATGAGGCTTTTCACCTTGACAGTCTTATCCTGCTGTGGATCCCAGCCCACAGTGGGCACTCAGGAAATGATTGTCATTCTGTTACATGGCAGCTACACAGTGCACTTGTTTGTATTTGCTAGTTTCCTTTTGGTACAGCAATCACATTCAAGTATATTGTGTGGAGAAGGTATGAATTTCAGCAAATTCGTTTAATTTACCTGTCAGGCTCCTCTAGCTCTCTTAAATTGGCTTGACAATCATCAACACCAACACAAAATTACTATTTATAAAATGATTCTCTGTTGGAAAGCTCTCCAGTGGCACTGTGAAAATAGCTGTAATTTAGCAATTGTGTAGCATTTGCCTCGGTGAAGGAGTTAGAGGCTCCTTCAGCTCCAACTGGCACCACAGAAAACTGCATCAGGCCTCTGGAATGAAGATTTTCTTGGGCCTGGCCTGTGTGTTGACCGTGTTCATTGTCTGTAAAAGTTAAAATTCTGACTGTAAGCCCCACACTGGAGAAACAGATGGGAAATGCTCCCACCTCCCAGAAGTATCACAAGATTCCATTGATATTTTCGGAATATTAGCGCTGTGACCATAAAGAGACCTCGGTGCTCACCTGTCACCAGCCAGGGGACTAAGCAGAAAGCCGCAAGCAGTTCTTGTAATATTACCAACATTCTCCCTTCCCTCCCTGCCTCTTCCCAATGCCCTTTTCTCAAGAAGAAACACACAATGGCATCAACATCCATCAGCAGCAATTTTAAAAGGAACTGTAGGTGGGGAGGAAACTATCTTTCTTCCTCAGTCCTCATAAACTCTTAATTGGAAAAGATCCATGTCACGTAAGATAGATTAACAAGTGGCTTCTTAGCACACACATTTTAAGTATCCATGGGGGGTGCCCAGGGAATGAGCACTTCACGAAGTGGTAACTTTGAGGTTCAGCTTATACAGTCTCTCCATTCAAGAACAGGAAATTTTTGACAAAATATCATGACAAAGAAAATGAATTTGAATTTTTGAGAGAGCAACATAGGGGAAGGCCAGTGAATGGCAGAGAGCAGTTAGTTATTAAAGCTTGCTAGTGTGGATTTCTCTAGTGCCATCTCTAAGCTCATAGGGTCTTGAATGGTCTTTAATGATTCAAAGTTGGCTTTTCTTGATACAGTCGGGAGGTGGTATATCATTTGTCTTTGTAAATTTCTGTCTTGATTTTAGGCAAACAGGTGGATGGCAGAGAGCTTTCCTATACTTACTTTTTCTTAACTGAATTCAACTTAGTAATCCTATGCCTAAGAGTCATATTTTGGGGTGGTTTACTGTGGCCTGCCACATAACACTGCGAAACTGAAGCCTTTTCTATACCTACTATTTTCTTTCTCAAAGCATCAGGTGTCTTATGGGTATCCTGTAATTTAATCTTCATACATCTTGTCTCGCTGTTTTCCTGATGAACTGGAATCAACAGGGTATGTTACTTATGTTGGTAAGTTAAGTGGACTATATACTAATGGTTCAGAATCATTATGAATTCTCAGATTTCTCAACCCATTTGCCATTTATCTGTGGCTTTAGTCAACATTATTAACCTCTTTGTACTTCACTTTTTTTTTTAATCTGAAAAATGAGGCTGGAGAACACACATTTTTGGGCCAGTGCCATGGCACAGTAAGTTAATCCTCTGCCTTTGGTGCTGGCATCCAACATGGGCGCCAGTTCTAGTCCCGACTGCTCCCTTCCAATGCTTCTCTGCTATGGCCTGGGAAAGCACTAGAAGATGGCCGAAGTGCTTGGGCCCCTGCACCCATGTAGGAGAACTAGAGGAAGCTCCTGTCTCCTGGCTACGGGTCGGCACAGCTCTGGCCATTGCATCCATTTGGTGGGTGAACCAACAAAAGGGAGACCTTTCTTTGTTCTCCTTCTCACTGTCTGTAACTCTACCTTTCAAATCCTCTCAAATAAATAAAATATTAAAAAAAAGAAAACTATAGCACATATTTGAAGGCTGAGTAGCAGTCAGTGAAAAGAGACAGGGGTTCACTGAAACCAGAAGAGTTGAGAGAGACCCTACTTGGTGAGAAGGAAGAGGGAGAGGCGACCACGGCAGGCAGGAGCTGGAATGGCAGAGTCCCTGACACTAGGAGAATGTGCACTGGAGATTCCTGTCACTTTGTGAAACAAACCAGGATACAGAGGGCCAGTCAGTCAATCTACCAGTAATGTTCATTTCCAGTTTTTTTCAAACTTAAAATCATTATACAGTCATAGGAGATTATTTGGAAAATATAGAAACCACATACATACACACACCATAAAAAAAAACACACATGTAATTTAATTACCCAGAAAAAACTCTGTTCCTCTTTTTGCCTCTACGTGTGCATATATTCTTTTATGCCTTTTCCTTTGAAAACATACCTGTTTTTCTCAAATTGAAATCATGCTGTCCTTTATTGATTATATTTGAGACTTCCTCACTGCACTAAGCATTTTGTCATAATATACTTTTTCATGAATATGTTTGCCTGGAAAAGTCAGGGAAAGGCATTAGGGTCAAGTAAAAGTTTTATTCCCTTTAGGAGTAATCAGAGCCTGTTTATGGGCTAAGGGAAAATAACTAATGGGGTAATCAAAGAGAAAGGTTTGTTGAATGAAGGAACTGAAGGGAAGATGGGGAAGGTAAAAGGACTGCAGGGATTAGCCTTGGGGCCCAGCAGGTGTATTTTTAGAGGGAAACAGGTGTTTTTGGAACTTAAGGATTGGGTAGATGAATATTGTTATTTACAATGAACTAAGGAGTAAAATCATATTTTAAGAATTGGAACAAATGGAAGTTGATTTAAATGAGAATTGGAAGGACCTTGGATCAATTCGAATTAAACCCTAGGAATAAGTTCCTAAGGTTACACCACATAGTTGGGTGATTATGGTTCACAATAACCTAGACTATATTTTATGAAAAAATAGATTAGAGTTCCAAGCCTCCAACCGTATAGTAATGTTGAAGAAGGCAAAATGTTGATTACCCTGACTTGATCAGCACATGTTGTATACATGCATTGAAATATCACATTGTAGCCCATAAATATTATGATTAGTTAATAAACAATTAAAAAGAAAATTGGACATTGGCATTATTCCTGAGAACATAGACTTAGAAAATTAAAAAGCTGATGCCATAATAAATAAATACAAGCTGTGTTACTGTCATGCATACTTAGAGTACTTGGACATTGCTGATATTAGCAGGTGAACAGATTTTTTTATATGAATTATTCGAATGTACTTTGTTCTCAAAATACTCTAAAAATTTACCTAGTGAAGAAACCTTTTATTGGCAGGTATGATGGTGGGGCAGGAGTTATTACTGTATCTTCTTCCTGTGTAGATGTATGACACTCTGTCCTCATCTCTAGGTGGAGTAACAAGGCTCAGACTTTTCAAATTCCTTTATGTTATTCAGTCTGAAGTCTTCATTTCTTATTTAGACAAAGCATAGTAATAGATTTAAAGATACCAGCTGTTTGGTGTGTGTTTTCTTTTTTTTTGTTTAGATGATATATCAAAATTATTAATGAGCATTTCTGTATCTATATAATAAAAATATGAGCTGATGAACTAAATGATGTATATTTTCTGTTCTTGTTTCTCTGATTTAAAAATTTATTCGTGTGTTTGTTGCTGTATATGCAGGCTGATGCTGTAGTCACAGCAGCGGAATATTGCCAGCATAATTGATTCTGTGTCAGTCAAAACTATCAACTGAGGCCTGTGTTGCACTGACCTTGGAAGTGGGAGACTTCTGTTCTTTTCTGAGCTCTGCAACGAAATAACTCTGTGGTTTGGGGAAAGTTATTTATTTTTGCTTGCTGCTTTGCTAAATGAAATGGTCTAGCTTGATTTTTTTTGTGGTGCCATGCAAGTGCCTAAATGCCATATTTAGATTTAAATTTTCAAAGCATTGCATCAAAATAATAAGTAATTGTGATTGTAGACTACCCACTGCAATGCTACTGCATAACATATGCGAATAAGTGCAATGGAAAATGCACACTGACATGCAGTCTGAAGCAGCTTTAGGGATAACATTCCTATTGGATGTGTAGGTGTCTTAGCCCTCTAGGGGCCAGCACTGTGGCATAGCGGGTTAAGCCACTGCCTGTAGTGATGCCATCCCATATAGGTGCCTTTTTGAGTCTTGACTGCTCCACTTCTGATCCAGCTCCCTGTAATTGCACCTAGGAAAGCTCGAGAGAGCGACCCATGTACTTAAGGTCCCTGCACTCATGTGGGACACCTGGATGAAGCTTCTGGCTCCTGGCCATTGCAGCCATTTGGGGAGTGAGCCAGCAGATGAAAGATTCCTCTGGGCCTGGCGCTGTGGCATGTTGGGTTAATGCCCTGGCCTGAAGCGCCGGCATCCCATATGGGTGCCAGTTCTAGTCTTGGCTGCTCCATTTCTGATCCAGCTCTCTGCTACGGCCTGGGAAAGCAGTAGAAGATGACCCAAGTCCTTGGGTCCCTGCACCCATGTGGGAGACCCAGAAGAAGCTCCTGGCTCCTGGCTTTGGATCAGCACAGCTCCAGCCATTGTGGCCAATTGAGGAATGAACCATCAGATGGAAGACCTCTCTCTCTCTCTCTCTCTCTCTCTCTCTCTCTCTCTTTCTCTCTCTCTCTCTGGCTCTCCTCTCTCTGTGTAACTCTAACTTTCAAGTAAATAAATCTTAAAAAAAAATTCCTCTTTGTCTCTATCTCCATATGCTGCATTTCAAATAAATAAGTAGATAAATAAATCCTGAAAAGAAAAGGAAAGCCAAAGTTATGCAAAGTTCTTCATATTGTGAATATGCTTCTTTCTTTTCCAATTGACGCTACTCAATGTAACTGAAAAAGATCTCACAGTCCCAATAATCTTAGGAAATGGTCACACTGTACTAAAGGAAATTATGGCAACAAGAACAATTTAGAGTCACAGCAGTGAGGTGGAGGAGCAGGTTGAAATAACATTTCCAATTTAAGAACTCTATTTATAGACCCTGGAACTTTCCAAGACTGTTCAGTTTAGGACCAACAAGTTTTGGACATATTCTCAACTTCAAAGTAAATTTATCTGAAGAATCTGAAGAATTTTATGGAGTTCTGTTCACCATTTGTACTTATGTAGTATATCAGGAAAAACAAGATTTTTTTTTTTTGGTGGTGGTGTGGGGAACATAAAGACATCTTCCCCACGTATTAAGGAATGGTTGATGTGTGACTAATGCTCAATGACTTACTGGAAACATGATTCATTTTAAACAAAGATCATAATGAGGCAACTCTGAATTAAGTAATTCTAGAATACAACCTGTATTTGAGTGCATATAAATCTATTTAGAATTTCTCTGGAGCAAATGCTGTTAGTGTAAAAATGGGCAGCCCTTTCACTCCAGATTAATTTTTTAGAGAAAAGGCATCAGGAGATTAGAGTCCTGTTTTCCAATATATGATTGTTACAAAAGAATTTATATAATCAATCAGTGAAATACACTGGCAACTGCTACCTCTATTAAGGAGCAGGGGACCAGCTGCATATTCTCCTAGATTGCTTCATAAATACTTAATAACACATTCTGTCAGCTGGTTTTTTGGATTACAATGAGTTGGTCTGGATCTGACTTGCAGTTGTGCCAGGATATTTAAATCATATCTGTCAGAACAAAGTGTCATTGTCTTGCACAAAATGAAAGAAAACAAGGAGCACAGCAGAAATGGATGTCTTATTATTTTATAATTTTAGGAGATAGGATAATAGAGGATGTTCCTTTGTGGAATTTATTTATGAAATTTGAGGGTGAACCAACGGCAAAGGAAGACCTTTCTCTCTGTCTGCCTCTCTCTCCCTGTCCACTCTGCCTGTCAAAAAAAATGTAAAAATAAGTTATAGAGAGCAGTTGGTTATCAAATTATTATTGTGTATGGTTGCTGGAAAGTCCTATGACATATGAATAAATAAATGAAAGCAACTACTTTTATTCATTTTGCCAGTATAGATACTCTAGGGTTCATCCTCCAATGAGTCAGTCCATGAAGAAACAGACACAGAAACAGAGCAGAGACAGAAAGACTTGTAGTAGATATTCTGTCCACTCCTGCAGCGGAGGATGAGGCTTTCTTGTTATTATTAATATTTGATATCAGCAAACTCTGGGAATGTCTGGCCTCCTAACTCCTTGCTGAAGCACCAGAAAACCTCAAGAAGTCAGTACCAGTTGTCTCACAAAACTTTCTCAATTCTTTAGGTTAAAAAGTGCAGTGGTAGCAAAAATTTCAGAACCTCCCATCTTCCTGGACATAAATTGTTTAATCATATATAAATTAAATTACTAACTAGTCACAGTGTATAGGCAGGATTCTCAGAGTAAGCAATGCATCTTTGTCATTTATTTAGCTTGTCCCATCCGGTTTAATCAATCAGAAAACCTAGAGTAAAACAGTAACAGGAAATTTTTGCAGAATAGCCAGCTGGACCTGAAAGATGCATTATAAGTACATGCCTCCTAGATGTTTTACTGTGTGGGTCTGATTGCTTGGTGAACCCTCTTCCATTTCACAAGGAACAAGAAATTAGATTTTCTCTTTACATTCCTCATAAAGTTGGCTGGAGATCTGTTCACGCAAGTACCTGGAGAGACATTTTTCCAAGGAGCAGAAAAACTGCTGTTCGTGGACCAAGTTTGAGGGATGATTAGACAGTGGGCTGCCAAATGGAATGAAGATATCCATGTTCTTTTGAAATAGCCACAGGCAGGGGAGTGACTCAGGTGAGGATACTTGTTATGCATGTACAGTGGAAGCCCAGTAAAACAGTTTCTAGAGTTTAGTTCTTTAGAGTTTTCAATTTTGAAAAGTTTCCCCTTTTTTCTCCCCAGTGGGCTTTAGTTGAAAATTAAATTACATTAAATTCGATCTAAAACAAAGGCTGAATATCTGCTATGGACACTGAGTATCACCTGTCTACACTGATTTCAAGGAGAATGCAATTAAGTTTTAACAGTTATGAATAGGGGGCTGCCATCATGGTGCAGTGGATAAAACTGCTTCCTGTGACACCAGCATCCCATATGGGTGCCGGTTCAAAATCTGGTTGTTCCATTTCCCATCCAGCTTCCTGCTAATGTGCCTGGGAAAACAATGGAAAATGGCTCAAGTCCTTGAGCCCCTGCGTCCACATGGGTGATCCAGAAGCTCCTGGTTCCTGGCTTTGGACCAAACCCGTTCAGACTGTTGTGGCCATTTGGAAAGTGAACCAGTGGATGGAAGATCTCTTTCTATCTCTGTTTCTCCCTCTTTCTCACTGTAAACTTTGTTTCAAATAAATAAACCAATCTTTAAAAATTATGAATAAAACTGCTATAAACATCTACATGCAAGTTTTTGTGTGGGTATTTATTCAACTCCATTGAGTAAATATCAGAGTGCAATTGCTGGATTTTATGGTAATGGCATATGTAGCTTTGTAGGAAACTGCCTGTCTTTCCAAGTAGCATACCACTTTTTCATTCTCACGAGCAGTGAATGAAAGTTCCTATTGTTCTACATCCTTATCAGCATTTGGTATTGTGGCCTCTATAGGTGGATCTTATCCATATGTTGTTAGATTTTTGCCCAAGTATTTTATTTTTTGGAGTGCTAATGTAAGCAGTATTGAGTTTTCAATTTAAAATTCCAGTTGCTTATTGCACATATATAGGAATGTGGTAAATTTTCATGTTTTTAAATTTTTTTAATCAAAACATTTTTAGCCCACTTTTAAAAATTATACATATTTATATATGGGGTACTATATTATGTTTTATTATATGTATACATTGTGTACAATAAATATATTTACACAATAGGGTAAATATATTTATTCTTTCAAGCATTTAACATTGCCTTATGTGAAAACATCTAAAATCCTATCTTTTAGTTTTGTTAAAAATAGGAGTATATGCAATACATTAGCATTAACTACAGTTGTAATACTCTGCAACAGAACCCTAGCACTTCTTATTTCTATTTATCAATAACCTCATGCCTGTCAATCAACTTTTCCCATTCTTCTTTTCCCACTTTCCTCCCCAGCCTCTTGTAACTAGCATGATATTTTTCATCTTCTATGAGATCATTTATTTTTTAGAATCCACACATGAGTGAGATTAGGTTGTATTTGTCTCTCTCTGCTTGACTTATTTCGCTTAACACAAGCATCTCCAGTTCCAACTGCGTTGTTGCAAATGACAAGATTTCATCCTTTTTGTGGCTGCATACTATTCTAATGTGTATGTACCACATTTTCTTTATCCATCGACCACTGAATGGAAACTTAGGTTTGCATTTTTTTTTTTTGCCATTGTGAACAGTGTAGCAATAAATATGGGAATGCAAATGTCTCTTCCACAGATGAATTTCATTTCCCTTGGATATGCCCAGGATGAGACTGTTGGATCATATGGTAGTTCTGTTTTAATTTTTTTGAGGAAACTCCATACTTTTGTTCACAATGGCGGTACTAATTTACATTTCCACCAGGATTCCCTTTCCTACACACCTTTGCCATCATTTGTTACTTTGGCTTTATGGTAATAGCTTATCATACTAGAGTAAGGAGATTTTTCATTATGGTTTTGAATAGCATTTCCTTGATGATTAATGATGTTGAACTTTTTTTTTTTCTGATACAGCAATTCCTTTCTAATGCCAGTGTCCTCAAGAGTTTTCCCTATTTTTTTTTCTAGTAGCTGCAGGCTCATGTTTCAGAATTAGGCCTTTAATTGATTTTGAGTTAATTTCTGCACATGGTGAGCAATAGAGAGCTAGTTCCATCGTTGTGCATGTGGATGCCCCATTTTTCTAACACTATTTATTAAAAAAGACTATTGTTTTTCCAAAGTTTTTTCACATGTTTGTCAAAGATCATTTGAGTATAAATATGTGGGTTTACCTATAAGGTCTTTTTCTATTCCATCTACCTATCAGTCTGTTTTTATGCTAATACCATGTTGCTTTAATAACTGTAGCTTTGTAATATATTTTAAAATCAGGTAGTAATGCCTTCTGCTTCTATCATTTTGTTTAAGATTGCTTTGGCAAGTCAAGGTCTTTTGTAATTTCATACAAATATTGTTAGTGCTTTTCCTAGTTCTGTGAAAAATGTAACTCAAATTTTGATAGAGATTACATTACCTCTGTAAATTGCTTTGAATAGTATACACATTTTAACTACATTGATTTTTTCCAATTCATGGAATGTCCTTCAACCTTTTTGTTCATTTTTATTATTTTTTCATCAATAATTTATAGATTTTGCAACAGAGTTCTTTCACCTCCTTGTAAATTTGTTCTCAGTTTCTTCAGGTTTTTTTTTTTTTTGATAGTTACCAGAAGTGGGATTGATTTCTTTTTCAGATGATTCACCATTGGTTTATAAAAAACACCAATTTTTTTAAAGATTTTTATTTATTTATTTGACGGAGTTAGACAGTGAGAAAGAGAGACAGAGAAAGAGAAAGGTCTTCCTTCAATTGGTTCACTCCCCAAATGGCCGCAATGGCCAGAGCTAACGCTGATCTGAAGCCAGGAGCCAGGTGCTTCCTCCCTGTCTCCCATGTGGGTGCAGGAGCTCAAGCACTTGGGCCATCCTCCGCTGCCTTCCCAGGCCACAGCAGAGAGCTGGACTGGAAGAGGAACAGCCGGGACTAGAACCTGGCACCCATATTGGATGCTGGTGCCGCAGGCAGAGGATTAACCAGCACTCCCCCCACCCCCCAAAACGCCAATTTTTGTACATTGACTTTGTAGCCTGCAACTTGGCTGAATTTTTTGTGTTAATGGCTTTTTGGTGGAGTCTTTGGCATTTGTGTATATGAGATCATGATATCTGATGTGAGTAAAAGGGGTAGAACAGAGATAAGCCAGGATACAAACTCAAGCAAAATGAATTTATTCAGGGTAAATATGCAGAGGTGGCTAACTGCTTGCATGCACACAGAGTGAACACATTGGCAGAGAGAGAATTGAGTTATGGGCTGGGTTTATATAGCATAAGCCAGGTAAGGGCCATGAAGTGGGGTGGAGCTGAGCTAGCTTTTTTTTCAGACATTACAAACTCAATGAGCCTTCTTCTCTGAGGGGTGGTTAGTTGAAAAACATGCTGAGGGTGGTGTGGAGAAGAATACTGGGCTTAGGACCAAGTCTGCCCAAGAATGCAGGGGCTCTCTCATCAACTGCAAGCAATGAAAATTTGACTTTCTTCTTTCCAATTTGGGTGTCCTTTATTTCTTTCTCTTGATTCATTCCTCTAGCTAGGACTTCTAGTACTATCTTGAATAACAGCGGTGAAAATGGATTTCCTTGTTCTTGTCCAGATCTTAGAGATGAAGCCTTCACTCTTTCCCCATTCAATATGGTGTTAATTGTTGGCTTGCTATATATGGCCTTTATTATGCTGAGGTATGGTCCTTCTATGCCTAATTTGGTCAGAGCTTTTGTCATGAAGGGATGTTGCCTTCATCTACTGAGATGACGATATGACTTTTGTATATTAACTTTGGGTCCTAAAGCCTTGCTATGATTGTTTCTTAGTCTGGGAGACTTTTTGCTCATTCTTTTGGATTTTTTACATAGGCAAAGACAGTTTCATTCATTCCTTCTTAATTACTATGACTTTATTTCTTTTCCTTGTATTATTGCATTATTTAGGTCTTCCAGCATAATGTTGAAAAGAAATGGTGAGAGGAAATATTCTTATCTTTATGTTAGCAGGAAAGTTTGTTTCTCACCATTAAATGTATCTACAAGTTTTTAGGTAGATGATGCAAGTTGAAGACATTCCTTTCTATTCCTACTTTATTGAGAATTTCCATTCTAAATAGATGGTGGAATTTGGCACATGCTTTTTCTTCATTTACTCATGTGATAACAATTTTTTTTTATTTTAGTCTGTTGATGTGATAGATTACATTAATTGATATTTGAATGAACTGACTTGCATATCTGGGATAAATGCCAGTATGTTTTGTATAGTTCTTTTTATATTTTGTCGGATTTGTTTGACTAATATTTTGTTTAGGATTTTTGCTTCTATATTCATGACAGTTATTACTCTATAGTCTTATTTTCTTTCAATGTCTTTATCTGGTTTGGTATAAGGTGACATTGGCTTCAAAGAATAAGTTTGGAATTGTTCGATCTGCTTCTGTGTTCTGGAGGAAATCACAGGTAGTATGATTGGAAGAATTCCCTCATGAATACATCTGGGTCTGGTATATTCTGTTTTGGAAGGTTATTAATTACTGATTAAATGCCTTTAGTAGATGTGGCTATTTAGGTTATTTATTCTTATGTGAATTTTCTCAGATTGTATCTTTCAAGAAATTGGTCCATTTCTTCCAAGTTATCAAATTTGGAGAAATAGAGTTGGACAAAGAATTTAAAACATTTTAAAGTCCATTACATCTACAATGATGTCCCTTCTTTCATTTATGATTTTAGTAACTTTCTATTTTTTTTAACTACCTTGGTTACAGGATTATTGATTTTATCAAATTTTTAAAAGAGCCAATTTTTCATTTAGTTGAGTTTCTCCATTGATTCACTGCTTTTTGTTCATTATTTTCTGTTATATTTTAATTTCTTTTCTTTTTATTACTTTATATTTAATTTGCTTATCTTTTTCTTTTAGCTTAAGATGGAAACTTAAATTATTGGCTTTAGAATTTTTTCGTATTATATTCATTCAATGATATAAATATTCCTCCACACACTGATTTCCCTGCATTCCATAAACTTTGAAAAATTGTATTTTCATTTTCATTTAGTTAAAAATATTTTAAAATTTCTCTTGAAATTTCTGCTTTGATCTGTATGCTACTTAGAGTAAATTATTTAAGTCTCACATAATTATAGGATTTTTAAATTTATTCTGTTTTTGGTTTCTAGCTTATTTCCATTGTGGTTTGGGAGAGGAATAAATTATAGCATTTCTGTTCTTTAAAATTTGTGAAGGTGTTTTTTACTGGCTGTATCTTGGTGAATGTTGCATGTCAGCTTGAAAAGAAGGTGTCTTCTGCTGTTGTTGGATAAAATAGTCCATTTATCTACTGAACCTTTTGAACATGTAGAATACAGTTATAATGATTATTTTGATGTCCTCTGCCATTTCTAAAATCTGTGTCAGTCCTGAATCAGTTTGTATTTATTAGCTTTTCTTCATAAGATTAACCCTACACTAAGTAAAGAGTTCAACAAGTAGTATAACAAATATTACTCAACAGTCAAGACAAGAGTTGTTCAAAATCATCACATCTTAATGTGTCAATTTCCCCTATTGATTACCTTTGAGGTTTTCCAATATTAGTTACTACAGATCAGGGAGAACATGTGGTATTTGTATTTTTGGGAATAGCTTATTTCACTAAGTATAATATTTTTCAGTTTCATCAATTTTATTGCAAATGACAGGATTTCATTTCTTTTTATGGCTGTGCAATATTCCATGATGTGCATAAACTATAATTTCTTTATTGAGTCTTCAGTGGATGGACATCCATATATTAGCTATTGTGAATTGAGTTGCAATATCATGGGGGTGCAGATAACACTTCAGATTACCAATTTCATTTCCTGTGGGTAAATTACCAGGAGTGGGATGGCTGGATCATATGGTAGTTCTATATTAAGATTTCTGAGGTATCTCCATACTGTCTTTCACAGTGCCTGTACTGGTTTACATTCCCACCAACAGTGGATTAGTGTACCTTTTCCCCCAGATCCTCACCAGCTTTTGTTGTCTGTTGAGTTCTGTATGAATGCCATTTTAACTGGGGTGAGGTGAAACCTCATTGTGGTTTTGATTTGCATTTCCCTGATGGCTAGTGATCGTGAACATTTTTTCAAGTGTCTGTTGGCAATTTGAATTCCCTCTTTAAAAATACATGTTCAAGTGCTTTATAAATTTCTTGCATGGATTTTTGTTGTTGTTGTTGAGTTTCTTGATCTCTTTATAGATTTTGGATATTAATCCTTTATCAGTTGCATAGTTTGCAAATATTTCCTTCCATTCTGTGGGGTGCCTCTTCACTTTCTTGACTGTTTCTTTCGTAGTACAGAAACTTCTCAATTTGATATAATCCCATTTGTCAGTTTTTGGTTTGATTGGCTGTCCTTCTGGGAGATTTTCAAAGAAATCTTTGCCTATGTCAATGTCTTTCAGGGTTTCCCCAGTGTTTCTATTCTGTTCCATTGGTTTACCCATATTTTTTTTCCAGTTCCATGCTGTTTTGATGATAACTGCCCTATAGTATGTCTTGAAATTTGGTATTGTGATGCCTTTGGCTATGTTTTTGTTATACAAATTTACATTATCTATTCAGGGTCCTGTGTTTCCATAGGAATTTCACATCCATTTTTTTTTTCTAGAAGTGCGAATGTCTTTGTCATTTTGATTAGAATTATATTGAATTTATATATTGCTTTTGATAGTATGGACATTTTGATGATATTGATTATTTGTTCTGTGAACACGGAAATTTTTTTTTATTTTTGTGTATTCTTCTATTTCTTTCTTTAATGTTTTTTCGTTTTCATCATAAGGATCTTTGAAATCCTTAGTTAAATTTATTCTTAGGTATTTGTTTTTTTTTTTTTTTTTTGTAGCTTTTGTGAATGAGATTGATCTTAGAAGTTCTTTCTAGGGTCTGGCTCTGTGGTATAGTGGGTAAAGCCCCCTCCTGCAGTGCCAGCATCCCGTATGGGCACTGGTTCGAGACCAGGCTGTTCCACTTCTGATACAACTCTCTGCTATGGCCTGGGAGAGCAGTGGAGGATGGTCCAAGTCCTTGGGACCCTGAACCCCCATAGGGGACCTGTTTTCTCCATAACTCTTTCCTGAGATTGTACTCTCTCCAATTTTTTAAACTATCTTCTCCTAGCCTAGAGCAGTAAGCTCCCTCCCTATTATTTAATCTTGGAATCTCCTTATTCTTATTTCACATTATTTATTTATTTACTTATTTATTTACTTGAAATGCAGAAAGAAGAGCCTTAGTCATGCCGCAGTGGATTAAGCTGCCTGGGATGCCAGCATTTTATATGAGCACTGGTTCAAGTCCCAGCTGCTCCACTTCCAATCCAGCACCATGCTAACATGCCTGGGAAAGCAACAGAAGATGGCCCAAGTGCTTGGGCCCTGCGGCCCATGTGGGAGACCCAGGTGGAATTCCTATCTTCCAGTTTCAGACTGGCCTAACTTCTGTTCCAGCCTCAGCCTTTGTGGCCATTTGGGGAGTGAACAAGTAAATGGAAGTCTCTTTCTGTAACTCTGCATTTTAAATAAATAAAATAAATCTTAGAAAAAGAATGAGAGAGAGAGACAGAGAGAAAGACAGAGAGATATCTTTTGTACTCTGGTTTTTTTTTGAACTCACTTTGCAAATGGCTCCAACATAGGCCAAGCTGAAGCTAGGAGTCAGGAACTCCATTTTGCTTTCCCATATGGGTTAGAGGGGCCCAAGTACTTATCTCCCACTGGCTTCCCAATTGCATTAGTAGAAAGTCAGAATGGAAGCATGGAATTTGTCCTGTAACATGGGCTGCTGGTGCCACAAGCAGCAGCTATATTGTGGTGATATAATGTTGGCCCTGATAACTTATATTAATGGGAATATTGCTGCTTCTTACTGGAGGTTAAATCTCTGTCATTTAGCATATAACCAATTAGAATTATTTAAGAAAATACTATTATCAGTACTTGAGGTAAAACAAATCATATCTCTATTTCTTTTTTTAAAGATTTTTTATTTAATTGAAAGTCAGAGTTACAGAGAGAGAGAAGGAGAGGCAGAGAGAGAGAGAGAGAGAGAGAGAGAGAGAGAGGTCTTCCATCTGCTGATTTACTTCCCAATTGGCTGCAATGGCTGGAACTGCGCTGATCTGCAGCCTGGAGCCAGGAGTTTCCTCTGGGTCTTCCCATGGGGGTGCAGGGTCCCAAGGACTTGGGCCATCTTTTGCTGCTGTCTCAGACCATAGCAGAGAGCTAGATCAGAAGTGGAGCAGCTGGGACTCGAACCATTGCCCACATGGGATGCCAGCACTGCAGGTGGTGGCTTTACTGGTTATGCCACAGCACCAGCCTCTCTAATTCTTTCTTGTACTTTACAGAAGTGTAGTAGAAGAATGCTTAGACAGACAAATACTGGTAATGAAATTTGGGACATCTCAAAATATATGGTGACCTTAGGTGAAAGAGAACATAGACATAATTTTTTACTTTTGTAATGAAGAGCAAGAGAGGTCCTTCTCTGGTCCTGTGCTTTTGAGGTACCCTCCCTGTCGCATTTCTCATCAGTAGGGAAGAGTCTTTGGGGCCAGGCAGTTATGTCCTAGGCACTCAGGACCCCAGAATCCTCTGCTCAAATCGTTCTTCTGGGGATTCATGGTCGACCTACTACCATTGATCTCCCAGGAAAGGACTACACCATTTATATGCACACCCTACCTTTGAGACAAGGCCAAGCCTGTGACTAGAACTTGAACTTGATGGGGGTAGGCATTGTGGCATAGCTGATAAAGCTGCAACCTGTGAGGCTGGCATCCCATATGACTGGTTTGGTTCCTAAATGCTCCACTTCTGATTCAACTCCTTGCTAATGGCCTGGGAAAAGCCATGGAAGATGGCTCAAGTGTATTGGCCCTTTCCACCTACATGGGAGACCTAGATGAAGCTCCTGGCTCCTGATTTTGGCCTATCACAGCACACCCCCCCCTTCTCTCTGTAACTGACTTTGAAATAAATAAATAAATAAATGTTTAAAAAAAGACCTTGAACTTGAGAATTCTAAATTCAAACCCAGTCTGCTATATTGACAAAGCTAGGGTGATGGAAGTAAGTTTGCTAAAGGTTTCGCTAATTATCTTTATAACTTTAAAACATTACACATATGCCAATGGGCCTCCATTTGTACTTCTGCCTTGGGCTCTACAAATATTAGGTGCATACTTTCTCAGAATAACAAATGATTTTTCAGAGCTTCTGGTCAATAAAGAGTTTCAGAGAGGGAGATGGATGAACACTTTAGTGCTCTTTTCCTTCTAGCCATTGCTAAGGGGTAGATGTAAGTGGCTGAACCTAAAACCTAGAAGCCTGATATGTCCCATTTAGTGAGTAGGTCACCTTTCTTGGGTATATGGCTTTTCTTTGAGAACATTTTGTGAAACAACATGTTAATGGGTTTTGAAAATTGGTCCAATCAATAGGTGTTTACTATATTTTCACTGGAAATTTGAAGTGAAGAAAGGATCAGAATGAGAGTTGCTATAATCAATGAATAATGCTCTGGTCACCTCAGTGGGTTTGCAGTCTTTTTTTTTTTAATGGGTTTTGTCCATTTTGTGAAATATAGCTCTTTTATTTTTGGCATATGATTATGCTAGTTCTTAGCTATTCTGTGTTAAAGCAGTTTAAAAATTCAGAGGTGTTAATAATCCAATGCATAAAGCCATCTGTTAAAATCTACTTAAATGTATATACTCTTTTTTTTTGACATTTCCATTCTTAGCACTACATATACTTTTTTACCAGATAATAGGAACTTCTTGAATGTTACCTGAAATCAGAAACTTCAGATGTCTCATCAAATTTTTAAATTGAAAACCAGCAAGCACTATAACATACAGGTCTAAAAGAATTGGCAATATGAAACGTAATTCACTTATGAGATTTTGCTTCCAGTTACTTGATGCTTCATATTTTCAATGTAAAAATAAAGCTTGATAAGCAGTTTTCAATGACATTTAAGTACTTAAATAAAAGCAATTTAAAAAGTATTTTGCATAGAAATAATAGGGCCTTTTAAAAAGATTTATTTATTTGCAAGGCAGAGGTACAGAGAGGAGAGGAAGAGGCAGAGGCAGAAAGAGAGAGAGAGAGAGAGAGAAAGAGAGAGAGAAAGATGTTTTCTGTCTGGTGGTTTAGTTCCCAATTGGCCGCAACAGCCGGAATAGCTTCTTCCAGGTCTCCCACATGGGTGCAAGGGCCCAAAGACTTGAGAAATGTTCCACTAATTTCCCAGGTACACTAGCAGGGAACTGGATTGGAAGTGGAGCAGCCAAAACTGAGCAGGCATCCATATGGGATGCTGGCACTACAGGCAGCAGCTTTATCTGCTACGCCGCAACGCCAGCAACAGGGCCTTTCAGATTAAGGGAATTAGTTTAAAATGACAGTAAGGAGTATCTCATCAGAGGCTCTTGAGTTGAGTCCACATTTTGGCCACTTAGCTTCTCTCTGACCTTCAATTTCTCTTTCTAAGAATAAGAAATCCAACTGTTTTACAGAGTTGACTGAAAGATGAAATAATCATTGACTAAAACATACTTGTAAGTTCTAAAATTTACATTACATTATACAAGTATTTATACCTAATAATGTTGCTCCTTTTGGTGTGGAAGAGAGAAGGAAAAAGCACACAATAAACACCATCTGTGTAACTGAATTGTTCGTGGCTTGTGTCATAGCAATCTCGGGAGATGGATTGTTTTCCATATATTGCAGTTGAAGAGATGGAGAGACTCAGGAAACTGCTTGGGATCACAGATTTTGTGAATCTGTGCACCTGACTCTGAAGTCTGTGTGTTCTCCCTTAATACCGCTCGGTACTTTATATTTTCATGGAATTCACTCAAGAAGACTCCTCCTTTCTTTTCTCCCTGCTTCCTTTCAAGAAGGGCAGGTCACAAACACCTTCCCAGAGCAGACAAGGTTTAAAGGATGAATACGTTACCAAGCAGACAGAAAATTAGAATTTCAAGGAGAAGGAAAAATCATGTGTAAATTTAGAGATTCATGAGAGAGCATGTTGTTCTCAAGGGACCGCCAGCGAGTTAGCACTAGTGTTCTGCATGTGTGAGGGGACAACCAAGAAATAGAAGAGTGAGAGATGGGAGATGAAGCTTTCATGGAGGAGCTAGAAACCAGAAAGAAGGGGCATATGAAGTGCATTATACATGGGATGGATTCCTCTGCAATGCGGAATCACCATAGGTATCCTTATTCTTAGGCAAAATGCAATTGTGCAATCATGCATTATAAAAAAGCATTATTGAGTGTCAAGTGTTAATTACACTTCCACTATCAATTCTCACAAAATGAATTTATTCAATTTATATGACCCAGAAAAAGTGTAGAAAGGGCAATTTACTGGAAAGACCTTTATGGTAATACTCAATGCTTTTTTTTTTTTTTTTTGATAGGCAGAGTTAGACAGTGAGAGAGTGAGACGGAAATGCTCAATGGTTTTTAAAAGGTTCTCAGTCCTGTTCTCACTGTGTAGCCTTGACCGAACTCTCCCAGTCTCTCTGTATTCAGTTTGAAACTTCTGCAGGGAGTGAACCTTGAATTAATTTTCTGATCCAATAGTTCCCTGTTGCAGTCATGCAGTCAGCTCTCATTTACTTGAGCATTTGTTTGGTTTTGTGTTTTTTTCATTTCACTTGAATTCACAATGGGAAAAGATGGGTCATTTTGGCCTCAAAAGAAGTAAGAAATCATTGTTGTCTCAGTGGAAATGTATTGTGACCGTACAAAATAAATGTGAATAGCTGATGAGTCCAGTTGAACAGGGGATCTGTAGCATACCCAAAGGCTCGAAAGTCTGAATGTAGAAAGGCACAATGGCCAGGGCCCATAATAAAATAGAACACTGACTCCCAGCCTGCAGCAACCACCCTGGGGAGGCAAACCATGACCTGCAATAACCAGTCCAGCAACACAATCTCCAGCCTCTGGAGTTTGTGCCACTGGCCACAAATGGCAGACTTGGTCAGTAAATAAAAGTTTCTCTGATTTATCTCCCTGCTTCCAAGGTCAGACCATCCAGAGAAGGCCAGTTACACTCCCATAACCAATTGCATAGGATGCTTCACTTCTACATATTCCATTATCACCTTCCCCAAACTAACAGCTCCCTGGAGGCATACCTGAAAGCTTCTTTTTTTCTATTCTTATTTTCAGTTCTTTTCCTGTTTTTCAGTCTCTGCTAAAGACCAGTACAGTACTGACTCCCTTGCTACAGCAAACTCTGAATAAATAGCTTTGCTTCTTCTCATCGGGCAGTCTACATTTATTTCCACAGGCTCCTTTTGTCAATCACTGTTTGCTGATGAGGTGGGCGATTATAGGCACAGACATTGTCATGGCTATCTCCCTGGTTGGAGAGTTTTGCACTAGCATCTGAAGGCATTCTTTAAATCTGTGGCAACGCAAAAGATTAGATGCGAATAAATTCATACTTTGATTTGAACTATATATGTTAATGAGACAGGTAACAAAAATAGGTGCTTGTGTATAAAAATTAACTACAATGAAAAGATGATGTATGTATGGTATCAACTGCAGTCCTCCTACAGTAAGGAATTACTATACTTGTTACATCTATGTCCTGTTCTGTCTTGAGTCTCTCTTTAATGTGTTCTGTATTTCTAGCTGACCTTTCTTGCTGTCTTACACTAGATTTTCTCAGATGTTCTTTGGCAAAATGCTAATCTAGGGGTCATTCATTTAAGAATGGTACTGTGGTGGGATTATATAACTCAAAAAAGTTATTGCTTATTTTACCTAAAAACATCAAAAAATATTTCCCACTGTATAGATGTGATTGATACTTTTTCTTCTCTGGTCCTATTAACTGTCTGTAGAATTCTGAGATTTTAAAATATAATGTTTACTTTTTACAGGCTTCTCTAATTCTAAGGGATCCATATTCATCTTATACTTTCTTTTATCCCATTTTTTTGCTCTCCATTCTCAGCAGTTCTTCTTGCTCTCTTTCCTGTCTTTCTCTTATAATTACATCATAAATGGACATTGATATCATAAATTTGTTTCTCATACATAGTAAGAAAGGTTCAATGTTTGCAATGGATTATTCTACATGGCTGAAGGCTGACAATTCTGGAAATATTGAGAACTGAAGAAAGCATTAGCTAGAAATATAAAATGATTCATTATCCTGTACCCGTGATAATGAAAATGTGGCTGGTACTTTTGATTGTTGAGAGTCTTTGTTGTTTATTCTATTTTTTTCTTCTTTTTTTAACTTTTATTTAGTAAATATAAATTTCCAAAGTACAGTTTATGGATTACAATGGCTTTCCCCCCCCATAATTTCCCTCCCACTTGCACCCCTCCCATCTCCCACTCCCTCTCCCATTCCATTCACATCAAGATTCATTTTCAATTCTCTTTATATACAGAAGATTGATTTAGTATATATTAAATAAAGATTTCATCAGTTTGCACCCACACAGAAACACAAAGTGTAAAATATTGTTTCAGTACTAGTTATAGCATTACTTCACATTGGACAACACATTAAGGACAGATCCCACATGAGAAGTAAGTACACAGTGACTCCTCTTGTTGACTTAACAATTTGACACTCTTGTTTATGGCGTCAGTAACCTCCCTAGGCTCTAGTCATGAGTTGCCAAGGCTATGGAAGCCTTTTGAGTTTGCCGACTTCCATCTTATTCTGACAGGGTCATAGTCAAAGAGGAAGCTCTCTCCTCCCTTCAGAGAAAGGTACCTCCTTCTTTGATGACCCGTTCTTTCTGCTGGGATCTCACTCACAGAGATCTTTCATTTAGGTCTTCTTTTTTTTTTTTCCCAAAGTGACTTGGCTTTCCATGCCTGAAATACTCTCATGGGCTCTTCAGCCAGATCTGAATGCCTTAAGTGCTGATTCTGAGGCCAGAGTGCTATTTAGGACATCTGCCATTCTATGAGTCTGCTGTGTATCCCGCTTCCCATGTTGGATCGTTCTCTCCCTTTTTGATTCTATCAGTTAGTATTAGCAGACACTAGTCTTGTTCTATTTTTAAACATTTGTTTCTCTCTTCTCTCTCTAGTAGAGAGAGAGAGAGAGAGAGATAGAGATAAAGTGAGACAAATAGGTTTTCCATCTGTTGGTTCACTCCCCAATTTCCCGCAATACCTGGGGCCGAGGCAGGCCAAAAACATGAGCCAGGAAGAGAAATGATTTTGTGTTTGGTTAATTTCTTAAACATATTTTATCTCCTTTTCTAAGATAAGGGCTACTTGAGAGCAAGGACTGTAGTCTATAGGACTAAGTGTATAGCAGAATTGCAAGAATACAGTCGACATATAGTTTGCCTTCTCAACGTATCTTCCTTTGATGAATCAGCTCTTATTCATTTTATTTACTCCTTTTAAGGGTTTAAAAATCAATCACTTTGCCATTATTCCTAATAATCATACTCCAATGTCTCTACTGTCTAAGCAACAGAGAGGCATATGATTATCCTTAACCAGAGTATACCTTGCAATAGTGATTGGTACAAGGGCCAGGTGGAACTGGCTGACTGCCTAGTGACTCCCAATGACAGATCTATGTCATGCATTCCTATATCCATGGTACCTAGTGCAGTGATTGGCCCAAAGTCAGCACCCCAGGAATGGTTAGGGTGAATCTTGGACATAAAAATGTTTTGAGGTCTCTGGAAATCTCCTTCCCTGGCACCAAGTATTTGTTTCTTCCCTTATTCTTTCCATATCTTCCTACAATGTGACTTATATTGCTCATTTTTTTTCAACTTGGATTTTTTTTGAGATAACATATTTATAGGAAAAGACTTAAAGGTTTCCCCTAATAAAGAGTTCAACATATAAAAAGTAAAATGACTGTAGTCCAGCAGGAAGACAATCAAGGGCCACAAACAACAATCAAATGAAAAGATACCAACTTCACTAATAAATGGTAGATTCAAGATATTCATAGATTATTAAAATTGTAGTAGTATATAACTCCTAAAAATTTTCTGACAAAGATTCAAACACAGTTTGACAAACACTATATTTGCAGCAAAACTGACACACTTACTTTCTTTTTTTGTTTTTGGTTCTTGAATCTTTAAAAATTTCAACTCCTACAGATAAAGGAGAACGTGTGGAATTTGTCTTTCTATGTCCGGCTTATTTCACTCAACATATTCCAGTTGCAGCCATTTTGATACAAATGATAGGGTTTCATTCTTTTTTATAGCTGAATAATAGTTTATTGTGTGTATATAGTCATGTATGCATACACCACATTTTCTTTATCCATTCATATGATGATGGAGAACTCAGTTCATTGCACTGCTCCTTTGAATTTTCATTATAAAATCTCCATTCAGACACAAACACATTGCTTAGGAAAATATCTACTTTTACATTTGCTTTCTCTGGTAGCTGACTGATTGAAAGGGCCAGCAGGGCTGGCGCCGCGGCTCACTAGGCTAATCCTCCGCCTTGCGGCGCCGGCATACCGGGTTCTAGTCCCGGTCGGGGCACGGGATTCTGTCCCGGTTGCCCCTCTTCCAGGCCAGCTCTCTGCTGTGGCCAGGGAGTGCAGTGGAGGATGGCCCAGGTGCTTGGGCCCTGCACCCCATGGGAGACCAGGAAAAGCACCTGGCTCCTGGCTCCTGCCATCGGATCAGCGCGGTGCGCCGGCCGCAGCGCGCCAGCCGCGGCGGCCATTGGAGGGTGAACCAACGGCAAAGGAAGACCTTTTTCTCTGTCTCTCTCTTTCACTGTCCACTCTGCCTGTCAAAAAAAAAAAAAAAAAAAAAAAAAAAAAAAAAAAAAAAAAGAAAGGGCCAGCACTCCTGGACTTAGACCTCTGGTTGCCCATTTGAGCTTCTACTGTTGACCAAGCTGCTGGTGTTTTCCCAGGCCTGCTCTGTCTTGCTGGAGAGAGCTTCTTCCCCTTTCTTATGGCTCTGTTCATTCCATTCACCAGACCCCCTGATGATCAAGCCAGAGGGTTTGCTGCTTCCTACATCGCTAATCAAATTGAAGATAAAATCCATCTGTCATTTTTACTCCTATCACAGGTAAAACTTATTTGAAAATTTAAGAAAATAACAGTTTAAATGGAAATATTATTTTTATATATAAATGTACTTTGGATAAATTCTTATTACTATCTTTTTGATAAGAACATTTAGCACAGGGTCTACCCTCTTAACAAAGTATTAAGTGCGCAATAGTATTTTATTAACTATAGGCTTATATCATACAGCAAATCTTAGTACTTGTTCATGTTGTATAATTGTAACTTTATATCCATCAAATATATACAGATGTCTTAGATTTACGATGGAATTATGTCCCAATAAACTTACCACTAGTTGAAAATATCCTAAGCACAAAAGTTACTTTTTGCCTTGATAAGTATGAACCAATACTCACTGGGATACATGATATTTTCTGGTGGTGCCAGCTACAAATGTAATTGTTTCTCAAAGAAAATTTAATAAATACCTAAAACTGAGTCCTTGCTGACTCTGAAAATCTTACTTGGAAGTCACCAAGTGAAGCAGGTCTTTAAAATTGCATGAAACAATAAAGGTAGTGGTGTTCAGGCAAGGAGCTTGTCAGATAACTGCATCATCATACAGAAAAGAAATATAAAGCAATTCTTTATTACAAAATGCATGAACCAGAGTATGCATAAACCAAACACTCACTATACAAAAAGTTTAATCCTCTGTACACTCCTTTGGAAATATATTTATTTATGTTTTTGCTGATAATGTTCCAGGAAATGAGCTTACCAAGGCAAGTTGCCTATGGTAATTTAAAAGGTATTATCATCGCTTTTATTTTTCTCTTCTGTCCTTTAACCCACAAAAAGCAACTTAATGGCTAGAAAATGCTACCAAGTAAAACAGGAAAGGTCATCTAAATGGATAAAAGAAATTGTGTGTTGCTTTACACCCCTAGCTCCATGTAAGCTGATGAAATGTTTAGGCAGAATCACATTAAAATACAAACTGAGAGCCTGCTATGTGCAATCCTTTGTGCTGGGTGCTTACACAACAAAAAATGAGCAAGTTTACTCTCCTCGTGGGTTTTTGATCTAGTAGGGTGGAGAAGAAAGTTCACAATAACATCTATTTTATGCATAAGTAGAACTCAAAGGCTCCAAACAAAGAAATGATAGGAGATAGAAATACTAATTACTCTGATCTGATATTCTGGATACCTGCATTGAAATATCACACTGTACCTCAGAAGTATGTTCAATTACATATGTTAATCAAAGATTAAAGATAGATTGCAAAAAGGAAATGACAGTGTAAAAAATGAGAAATTTTTCAATGCAAGAAATTTTATAAGAAATAAATATAAGACACTGTGGCAAAAAAAAAAAAACAAACACCTAAATGAAAGAGATCTGTGAGTGAGATCCCAGCAGAAAGAACGGGGCCATCAAAGAAGGAGGTAACTTTCTCTGAAGGGAGGAGAGAACTTCCACTTTGACTATGACCTTATGTAAAGAAGATCCGAGTTGGCGAACTCAAAAGACTGCCACAGCCTTGGCAACTCATGACAAGAGCCTCGGGTGATTACTGACACCATAAACAAGAGTGTCAATTTACTAAGTCAACAACAGGAGTCACTGCGCACTTGCTCCCCATGTAGGACCTCTGTCCTTAATGTGTTGTAGTATGTGAATTAACGGTATAGCTAGTACTCAAACAGTACTTTACAGTTTGTGTTTCTGTGTGGATGCAAACTGTTGAAATCTTTACTTAGTGTATACTAAGTTGATCTTCTGTATATAAAGATAGTTGAAAATGAATCATGATGAAGAATGGGATGGGAGAGGGAGCGGGAGATGGGAGGGTGCGGGTGAGAGGGAGGTTATGTGGGGAGGGGAAAGCCACTGTAATCCAAAAGTTGTACTTTGGAAATTTATATTTATTAAATAAAAGTAAAAAAAGAAATAAATATGTTTATATAATAATACAAAATAATGTATAATAATTTGACAATTTGAAACAATAAGAGATATAGAATTTGGCTTTATTCTGATATTCTATAAAGATTTTATTAATGGTAATTGCACATATTTTTTGGATAAAGTGTCATATTTCATATATACAAATAATATGTACTGATTAAAATAGGGTAAGCAATACTTTCCCTTTAACATTACTTTTTAAAAAAATATTAACTTAATTATTTTGATAGAGTTACAGAGAGAGAGAGCTCAATCTCTCAGCTTGTTCACTCCCCAGATGGCAGGAACAGCCAGTGCTGAGCCAGGCCTAAGCCAGGAGCAAGGAGGTTCATCTGGGTCTTCCATGTAGGTGGCAGGGGCCCAACCACTTGTATCATCTCCTATAGCTTTTTTTTTTTATTTATTATTTATGCATTTATTTCATAGGCAGACTTTGAGAGAGAGAGAGAGAGAGAGAGAGAGAGAGAGAGAATTTTCCATTGCTGGTTTACTCCCCAGATGTTTACAATGACCAGGGTTGGGCCAGGCTGAAGCCAGGAGCCAAGAGTTTCTTCCAGTTCTCTCATGTGGGTAGCAGGGCCCCAAACACTTGGACCATCTTCTGCTGCTTTCCCCCAAATCATGTCTTTCTAAGTTTTTATATAGTAAGTTTAGAGGAATTCTTGGTAGTTTGTGTTTTAGTGTTTTAGATCAAAGAGAAGACTTGGACACTATGACAGAAAATAAGCAAGTGAGTGCTGTTTTATTTCGACTTTTACATCTGCTCATGAATTTGTGCTTCTACTATATTACTGTGTTTTGTGTGAATGAAGCTTTTCTTCCCCCAGGACAGAAAGTTTAAAAATCAAAGGTCCATGGGAGAGTAGTAGAATCACAGTTGGTAGTGGATTTTGATGGTTGATTGTCCATAGTCTGGGCTAATGGAGAACTCTGAAGCCTAGAGACAGTGTGCAGGGAAGAATGGATAGGGTTGTGGATCAGTAAGGTGTTGGGAGAAGGCTGGGCATGTTTTGCTGTGAAAATTCCTCTGCTCATCAGTCAATATGGAAGAGATAGTCTTTGTGCCACTACAATAACATATACTTGTTTTTTTGTACCCATGAGGAATTGATTTCAGGACCCTGCTATGGATTCCAAAAATTGACAGAGGCTCAAGTTCTTTACATGATATGATATAATATTTGCATATCGCCTATGCACATTTTCTAAATAATTAAAGTTGTCTTTGGAATACTTATAATACCTAATACAATAGAAATACTGTGTAAATAGTTGTTATAGTGTATTATTTAGAGAGTAAGTACAAGAAAAATGTAATGCAATTTTTTAATACATTTGATTGGTGGTTGCTTGCATTTGTGGATGTGGAACTCATGAATGTAGAACTTGCTGATAGGAAGGGCTGACTGTTCCTGAGGCTGCGTCACCTATGAAGAAGGGAAATTTATTTTGTCAATGTTCTGCAGGCTGGGAAGTCCAAAATCAAGACGCCAGCACGTTTAGTGTCTGGTAAGGACTCAGTCGTCCTCTTCCAAGAGGATACCTTGTTGCTGCATCCTTCTATTAGAATGGAAAATTTGCTGTGTTCTTCAAGTTCTGAAGGAGTTTTGACTTCCACAAGTCAGACATTTGTAGAGCTGGTTCTTTCTTGTTTCTCTTCTGCCACATTGAAGGAAGCATAGGAGTTGCCATTTGCTGGGTACCTGCATCTCTCCAGTCCTGGGAGTAGATGCTGACTCACAGATTCTGAAGTTAACATGGGAGCCTGAAGTTGAGGAACAACCGAGGAATCAGCAGGAGAGGAACACCTTTGGGAGCACACGTGTTTAAAGGGTCACAGCAGGTAGCAGGGCAGTGATGAAAGAGACTGCAAGTATCATCCCTTAGAGTAGAGAGTAGATCTCAGATTCAGGACAGGTGAGTGCACAAGGAGTCAACGGTTTGGTTGTCCTGGTCCTGGGTCTAGGTTTTGATCTTGCTGGGTCCTACAGACTTGTGCTGATTTGAGGGAGAGTTCAAGTATAGATGGGCCTCCTCTCAGAATATAATTTGAACATAATGAGATGGTCATGAAAATAAAGGAGGCTCCTCCTAAACTGTGAATGGTAGCAGATGACCGAGCCAGGGCGCTCTGACATGGGAGAGTGGTAGCAAGACTGCAAATCTACAAGTTAGAAAACTGGAACTGAGTTAGGCACCTGTCATTGACTTGCCTTGTCAAGAAAGAAGATTGACTGCTCTGAGTCCCAGCTGTCCAGTTTGCAAAATTGTGATAAAATGTATTATATGCACATAAGATGTTTGAAGGTAGTGGAGATGTCTTATATTACTATGCTATACATGGTAGCCTGCAACACTAGAACTCTGTATTTTAGTGATCAGAGGTTTACTTCGCTATGTATTTCATTCAAGCTGTATTACTGCTTAAGTAGGTTTAAGTGAGGAAATTTTTTTTTTTGTTGTAGGAAGTTGCCAACTGTAAGGACATTGTCCAAAAGCTTAGGGTCAAAGATTAAAGTTTTGACTGTTATTTAGATGAAAATGTTTGATCTTAAGCAAGTTTCTTCACCTGTGGGATTTAACTTTGTTTTCATCTGACAATAAGTATAATTATGAATGCTTTACATTCTTTGAAGAGGTATGAATGAAATTTTCCAAGGAGGGATTTACCAGGGAGTTATGATGACATCTGCTACCTAACCACTCCCAGTGGAACAAGAGTCTGAATTTCCATTAACATAGGCGGGTGATAAGTTGCCAGATTACACTAACTGGCAAGTGCCTAGGGCTCCAGAAGCACTAAATATAGTAATTCCGTGTTTTGGTACACACATCAGGTGGTGAACTTAACTCTTTCCTGGGTGACAGAATGTTCCACTTTGCTCTGTCTCCTGGGATATTATTATTATGCTGCAGGAAAACCCACGAGTCCTAAAGTGAAGTGTGCTTTTGGGTAAACATCAATTTTTACTTTACTAAATATCTGACCCTATATACTAAATCATGCTCTGTAAGCTTTCTCATAGAATGGAATTCCTTAAGACTGTGTATTTTGGAACTGGTGTTGTGGTGTGGTAGGTAAAGTCACCACCTGCAACCCCAGCATGCCAGGTTGGTTCATATCCTGGCCATTCCACTTCTGATACAGCTCCCTGCCAATGGCTCAGAACAGCAACAAAAGATGGCCCAAGTGTTTGGGAAACTGCCACCCACATGGGAGACCCAGCTAAAGTTCCTGACTCCTGTGTTTGGCCTGACCCAGCCCTGGCCATTGTGGCCATCTGGGGAGTGAACCAATGGATGGAAGATCCATCTCTCTTTCTCTTTTTCTGTCTAACCTTCTCTCTCTCTGAAACTCTTTAAAATCAATAAATACATATTTTAAAATGCTATATATTTTCTTTTTAAAATATTTATTAATTTATTTGAAAAGTAGAGTTATAGAGAGGCAGAGAGAGAGAGAGAGAGAGAGGTCTTCCATCCACTGATTCAGTCCTCAAATGGCCACAACAGCTGGAGGTGAGCTGATTTGAAGCCAGGAGCTTGGAGCTTCTACCAGGCAGGTCTCCCACATGGGTACAGAGGCCTGAGGACTTGGGCCATCTTCCACTGCTTCCCCAGGCCATAGCAGAGAGCTGGATCAGAAGTAGAACAGCCAGAACTCGAACCAGCACCCATGTGGGATGCCGGCACTGCAGGTAGCAGTTTTACCACTACGCCACAGCACTGCCCCCTGTATATTTTCTGTGGTCAGCTCAGGATACACACTACTCTTGATTTCAACGAAAGAGAAAGAAGAGTCAAAGTTAGAACAAGCAGGAACAGGATTTTGCTTCTGTAGGGTTGAGAGTACTCAATTCCCATCTCATTCATTATTAACTTCCCCTGCTTATTATTTGGCCTCCTAGTGAGATTCATAGGGTTGTCCTAACTCATTCCATAACAATTTGTATTCTCACAACGAGCACATTTTTATTCTCTAGTGGCATCTCTTTTGTTTTATATAACCTTGAATGATGTTTCAACTCTCTTCTGGCCTGCTGCATTTTGAAAAGGAAGAAATATCGAGCTAAAACCAAAGACACTTTGAAGCAGCAGAACATTTATCAGTGATGCCAAGGAGGGGTTGAGCATATCTTCTCTGGGACCAACAGCTTTTAATGTGTTGGAAATGCTCAGATTGTCAGACATAGCTGAAGAAATGTTCTTTCAGATTTTGAAGTTTGATCAATTTGCTCAGATATTTTTAGACACGAGAACTTTATAAATAGCTTTCATTTCAAAAGCATCAGAAAATCAAAAGGGGGAGCATGTGGCTTTGACTTTTTCCCTCTGTTGGTGGAGATGAGAGGGAAGCTGCCATGTAGACAGGAATGGTTGGCCCTCCTACAAGGTCTTTGCCAAACCTTGAGTCTCCCCCTTCCTGCCTTGGGACTCTTGAGTGAGAAAGACCAAGTTTCAACTCACATTGCTGGACCTGTAGCAGCTGTAGAAATGACCAAGGGCAGTGCTGGGGAGGATTATTCAGGAATTCTACTTGGATAGGAATTAAGCTGGGGAGGGGTGGGCATGAGAGCAATTGTGTGGGTACATAGCTGGGGAGATAAGCATTTGCTCTCAGAAGTCATTCATGCTGAAGATGGAAGAGCTGAGATGGGGGAAGGAATAGTCACTGAGCACCTGCTAAGAGGAAGGCACTGTTCACTGCATGCAGAACTTCATTGAATCCTCAACACAGCCCCATTCTGTTTTGATGAGGAGGAAGCTAAGGCCTGGAGGGGTTGAATAACTTGTTCATGGTCACACAAAAATAGCAGCACTGGATCCTGACTCTTATAAATCCTGCATATTATACCTGGGAAACTCAGGATCTGTCCTTATTTAACCATGTGATTCTTTGTCAGGTTCAAAGACAAGAGCTACCTCTTCTCTCAGGCAGAGTAATGGGTCTTCCTCTTCTAGGTACTGTGAAACTATTGAGGGACTAGTGCTGTAATGCTATGGGGGTAAGCCACTGCCTAGTACGCAGGCATCCCATATGAACATGGTCGAGTCCCTGCTGCTCCACTTCTAATCCAACTCTCTGCTAATGTGCCTGGGAAAGCAATGGAAAGTGGCCTAAGTCCTTGGGCATTTGCCACCTGTGTTTGACGCCCAGATGCAGTTTCAGGCTCCACCCCTTGCCATTGCAGTCATTTGGGGAGTGAACTAATGGATGAAAGGTCTCTCTTCCTGTTTCTCTCCCTCTTTCAGTAACTCTGCCTTTCAAACAAATGCATGAATAAATAAATCTTAAAACTATTGACTCAAAACACACAGCATCTATGATGGTAGATTAGGAATGTCAGGTGTGGATTTGAATTGCCACAACTTGATGGTTGCAATAAAGTTGTCATGCCTTCTTTTTGCTCTTCTTCCTGGTTTCCCTTAGTATCTGTTCTATTATATACTGCATCATGGGTCATCCTCCTATTCCTTTATGATCACCAGCTGTTTTCACACATTCACTGTTGGCTCCTTGAAAAGGAGTAATATTCTTACTGGAAATGAGGATAGTACATGGGATGCAGCAGGCTGTGTAAGCACAGCTTCCAGACAAGTCCCTTACCTGTTCTTCCCATCATGTGGCTGCCTTAAACTATATCCATGTTGAGTATCCCCGGAGTGTGACTTGATTAGCTGTCTAGAGATACAGGGAAATCCAAGGACAGGTTTTATAAATGAAGCATCCCTTCCCTCCCTCCTCTTCCCTCTCCTTTCCTACCATCTATCTCCCTTACTTCCATGCTCTGACCCTCTTTTTTTTTTCAATCTTCTTCATTTTTTTAAATTTAAAAGACAAAGAGACAGGAGAACATTTTTGCCTCAGGCTTATGATTTTGAATTCTAACTTAGAGATTATTTAAAGAGATTTGTAGATAGTGGTAAAATCTAATATTAATCCTAATATCATGAAATGTATAAAACTATGATTTGATATACATAGCAGCTTTAGTTGAGAAAGCTAATAACTATTATCAACAAATGTTCCCTCCCTTGGGAATTTAATGCCACTAAAGCTAACAAAGTAATTAAGAATTTAATTCTTTATGTATTAGTGGAAGGATCAGGTTCTATTCTAAGTGGTTCCAGTTACATGAATTCAAATTCTGGGCTTTATTTGGATTTTAGGTCTTATCACCCATGTAGAAATAATAATTTACCTAACAAAGCATTCTGAAGTGAAGAAATTTATGAGTACTTAATCTCTGTGCAGTCTAATCCTACTTACTACCCTAGATAAATTAATTTTCCCTCTACATTTATCTGTGATGTTATCATCCTTTCTTCAACTTTAAACTTGAAGATCCTTCTATTTATTGTTTCAGAGAAAGGTCATTTACCTCTAGAAAGAGAGAGAAGAAAGGATTTTAAAAAGGAGTAGGAGGACCCAGAAAGATCGACTCTTTCTGTTTTAAGGTGCCACCATCTACAAGTAACAACTGAATTGCTGCCAAAATCAAAGCTTAGCAGGATAGAGAGCTGTGAATTGATTTACCACATTGCTAACATTTCCAACCATGACTTCATAGCACAGAATTAGGGCCATATTTAAAATTCTTGTTCTATGAAACAATCTATAAAAGTATACGTATAATAACTACATGGGCTATATAATTTAAATTTTTATAATATAATGCATAAGTTTATAAAAATAGTTGTTGTGTTAAAGAGAATTTCATGGGGGATATTCCAAGATGGTAGAATAAAGAAAGGGTATACTGCTCTAGGCTAGGACAAAATAGTAAAAAAAAAAATGGTGGAAGGAGTACATTTTTTGGGGAGAGAGAGAAAACTGTAGTGGAATACTACAGAAGGAAGAGGGGTGCCATTGTCTGTGTAGAAGGTGTGGAAATGCAGCATGACCAGGGAACACAACACATAACCCCAGTAGCCAAGAGCTGGAGGAAGTGCCAGGTGAGATCTGACTGAAGCAGCCTGTGCTGCTGGTGATATAACTAGAGGGAGAGCTTGGTATAAGTCCATCCTGGAGCCCTAAGAGGGAAAGGGTACTTGCTAACATAGTGGAAAAAAAGGAGTACATTTCTCTTTCCCTATCCCTGCCACAACCAGCTTGAGAGAGGGCAGGCAACATTTTGGACATAAGTAGCAGCTTTTTGTGCACACATCCAGCAACTGGCCAGACCAAGATGCCATCTTGTCAGCAGTAGCAGTGGTAGCAGCTTGGATGTGCATACCTGGCAACTGGTGGGGAGATGACACCATTGTGAAATGAGTGGGAACTGTGGCCAGTGGCTCTTGTGCATGTGTGTGATCCAAAGATTTTACCAAATGGAAAAATCTGCATTCCACACTGACTTTGAGTCTGGCTGGGAGGATTGACATGGGATTGGGCTGTAAGGTGTCCCAGCCCTAAACATATCATAGACTCTGGGGCTCAAACTGCCTAGCCAGAGTACCCACAGACAGCTGGCTCTGGGAATGTCTCTGCTTTTCTGTGGACAGGACAGGCTAGTGGGTGAAGGATATACTCTGCCCCCCATGACTGTGGGGGCTTTGTGTGCTGATATCTGTGACTGTAAGAGAAGGTGCAGAGTATAGCTGTCTCTAAGCAAACAATGAGTGGCTCAACACACCAAAAGCACCCTAACTGCCTTGCATGGGTCAGTGCCATGGGATCTGTGCTAGCACTGAGGACTGCACAAAATATCTGAGCTAGAAGAAAAATCTTTGGAAGTTGTCCAAAAAAAAAAAAAAGAAATTAAAAACAGTGTTGGAAAATTATGAGATACTATCAAATGACTCAATACATTGGTCTTAAGATTTCCTGAAGTTGTGGAGAGAAAGAATGGGTTGGAAGACCTATTCAGTGAAATAACTACTGAAAACTTCCCTAATACGGAGACACAAAAGGATGTCCAATTACATAAGGCACCTAGAACTCCTAATAGACATGACTAGGAAACATCTTCACCATGACACATTATAGTTAAACTTCCAACAGTAAAAAAAAAAAAAGAAAAAAATTCTAAAATTTGTGTAAGAGAAATGCCAGATTAAGAGGATCTTCAATTAGACTCGCAGCTGACTTCTCATCATAAACTCTATAGGGTTGGAGAGAATTGAAAGACATAGTCCAAGTCTTAGAGGAAAAAAACCTGCCAACCCAGAATACTATACCCAGCAAAACTCTCATTCAAGAAAGAAGGTGAAATAAATAACTTCCATAACAAACAGAAATTGAAAGAATTTATGACCATTTGTCTAACCTTACAAAAGATGCTTGACCCTATGCTACACACTGAAACACAGAAAGTCATCATTATGAAATAATGTGAAGGCAGAAAATTTCTCATTAAAAGTACAAAGGAAATCCAAAGCAAACATAGGAATATTTACAGAAAAATGGCAGGACCAAATCTTTACTTGTCAATAGTAACCTTTTATGTAAATGGTCTAACTTCTCCAGTTAAAAGATACAGGTTGGCTGAATGGATTAAAAAACAAAATCTGTCTATTTGCTGCCTATAAGAAACACACCTCACCAACAAAGGTACATGCAGAATGAAAGTGAAAGGATGGCAAGGTATTCCATGCTAATGGAAAGCAGAAATAAGCAGGTGTAGCCATTCTAATACTAGAGAAAATAGACTTTAACACACAAAAAAATGTTGTAACAGACAAAGAGGGCACTAGGGCACCATGTAATGATTATGGGATCAATTAAATAGGAATATATGACAAGAGTAAATGCATAAGAAACTAATGCCAGGGTGGATGTTAATGGATCTAAAGGGAGACATAGACTCTAATACAATAGTAGTGGGGGACTTCAACACCCCACTTTCACCAATGGACAGGCCAACTATGCAAAAAAATCAATAAAAAAGTGAAGCTCTTCAATACTGTGGACCAAATGGTTCTAACTGATCTGCAGAACATTTCACCCCATAGTTGCAGAATATACATTCTTCTCATCACTGTAGGGAACTTTCTCCAGGATAGAATATATGCTAGGCCATAAAGAAAGGTTAAGCAAATTAAAAAAAATCAAAATCATACCATGCATCTTTTTGTACCACAATGGAATGAATTTGAAAATTAATAGTTCAAGAATCTCTAGAACATATGCAAACAGATGAAGACTGCACAAAATGCTCCTGAATGAACACTGGATCATAGAAGAAATCAAAAGAGAAATCAAAAAAGTTCTGAAAATAAATGAAGATGGTAATACAACATATCAAAACTCATGGGATATGGAAAAAGCAGTTTTAAGAGGGAAGTTTATAGTAATTGGTGTCTACATCAAGAAATTGGAAAGGCACCAGATAAATGAGCTATCAATGCATCTCAAGGACCTAGGAAAACAACAACAAACCAAACGCAAATTAATAGGAGGAAATAAATAATTAAAATTAGATAAGAAATAAAACTGAAACCAGAAAAAACAATGCAAAAGATCAGGGAAATGAAGACTGTTTTTTTTGAAAAGATAGACAAAATTGATATATTGGTCTAGCTAACAAAAAAAAAGAGGGAAAGAAGACCCAAATTAATGGATTCAGAGATGAAAAATGGAATGTAACAAGAGATACCTCAGAAATAAAAGGAATTACTACAAAGAGTTGTATGCCAACAAATTGGAAAAATCTGTAAGAAATGGATAGATTTCTGGACACATACAATCTACTAAAATTGAGTCATTAAGACACAGACAACCTAAATAGAACAACAAACAAGAAGATTGAATCATTATTAAAGACCCTCCCAACAAAGAAAAGCCCAGGACCAGATGACTTCACTGCTGAATTCTACCAAACTTTTAAAGAAGAACTATTCCAATTCTTCTCAAGCTATCCCAAACAATTGAAAGTGAGGTATTCTTCCAAAACTGCCCTTATGAAGCCTGCATCATCTTAATTCCTAAACAAACAACAACAACAAAAAGAGTAAGAACTGCAGACCAATTTCTCTGATGAACAGAGATGCAAAAGTACTCAACTAAATACTAGCTAAGCAAATCCAACAACACATGGAAAAGATCATCTACCCGGACCAAGTGAGATTTATCCTGATATTAAATGGATGGTTCAACATTCACAAATAAATGAACGTGATATTTCACATAGACAAACTGAAGAACAAAAATCATGATTATCTTGAAGAAGCAGAAAATATTGATAAAATATAAAATCCTTTCATGATGAAAATCTTAAGCAAATTGGGTTGTAGAAGGAACTTTCCTCAACACAATCAAGGGAATCTATGACAAACCCACAGCCCAGCATCCTATTGAATGGGGGAAAAGTTGGATGCTTTCTTACTAGGATTTGGAATCACACATCTGGAATGCACACTCTCACCACTGCTATTCAGTGTAGTCCTGGAAATTTTAGCTAGAGCCATTATGCAAGAAAAAAAATCAATGGAATATAAATTGGAAAGGAAGAAATCAAACTATCCCTATTTGCAGATGACATAATTCTATATATAGGTAATCCAAAAGACTCCAGTAAGAGACTACTGGAACTCATAAAAGAGTGAGGTAAAGTGGAAGGATATAAAATCAATACACAAAAATCCATAGCCTTTGTATACACAGAAAATGTCATGGCTTAGAAAGAACTTCTCAGATCAATCACATTCACAATAGCTACAGAAAAATTAAGTAACTTGGAATAAATTTAACCAAGGATGTCAAAGATCTCTATGATGAAAATTATAAAATGCTAAAGAGGGAAATAGAAAAAGACAAAAAATGGTAAAATCTTCCATGTTTGTGTATTGGAAGAATTAATATAATCAAAATATCCAAACTACTGAAAGCAATTTACTGATTAAATGTAATCCCAATGAAAATACCAAGGATATTTTTCTCAGATCTAGAAAAAGTTATGGTAAAATTCACTTGAAAGCACAAGAGACCCCAAATAGCTAATGCAAAATATACAACAAAACTGAAGCTTGCAGAGCCAAGATGGTGGAATAGTGAGGGCGTGCACTGGTAGTCCAGGAAAAGATAGTTCAATAAAAGTGGAGATACTGTAGTCTCAGGAAAAGGCTTGGGAAAAAATTGCAGGGGAAACTCTTCTGGATCTAGTGGATGTGACACAGAGGACCTTCAGGGAGAACAAGACGCCCACGGCGTGGAAGACCAGCTGCTGAGTCTGCGCGCCAGTGCTGGAAGGTGACGTGAGACAAAAACCTCGGAAACCTGAGACATTGGCAGGGACATCAAAATGTCCATTCTCCCAAAAGCAATTTATAGATTCAATGCAATACCAATCAAGATACTGAAGACCTTCTTCTCAGATCTGGAAAAAATGATGCTGAAATTCATATGGAGATGCAGGAGACCTCAAATAGCTACAGCAATCTTGTACAACAAAAACAAAGCTGAAGGCATCACAATACCAGATTTCCGGACATACTACAGGGCAGTTGTAATCAAAACAGCATGGTACTGGTACAGAAAAAGATGGATAGACCAATGGAACATAGTAGAAACACCAGAAATCAACCCAAACATCTACAGCCAACTTATATTTGACCAAGGATCTAAAACCAATTTCAAGAACAGTCTATTCAATAAATGGTGCTGGGAAAACTGGATTTCCACGTGCAGAGGCATGAAGCAAGACCCCTACCTTACACCTTACACAAAAATCCACTCAACATGGATTAAAAACCAAATCTACGACCTGACACCATCAAGTTATTAGAGAACATATGGGAAACCCTGCAAGATATTGGCACCGGTAAAGACTTCCTGGAAAAGACCCTGGATGTGCAGGGAGTCAAAGCCAAAATTAACATTTGGGATTGCATCAAATTGAGAAGTTTCTGTACTGCAAAGGAACATTCAGGAGAGTGAAGAGGCAACCAACAAATGGGAAAAAATATTTTCAAACTATGCTACAGATGAAGGATTAATAACCAGAATCTACAAAGAGATCAAGAAACTCTACAACAACAAAACAAGCGACCCACTTAAAGGATGGGCCAAGGACCTCAATACACATTTTTCAAAAGAGGAAATCCAAATGGCCAACCGGCACATGAAAAAATGTTCAGGATCACTAGCCATCAGGGAAATGCAAATCAAAACCACAATGAGGTTTCACCTCACCCTGGTTAGAATGGCTCACATTCAGAAATCAACCAACAACAGATGCTGGCGAGGATGTGGGGAAAAAGGGACACTAACCCACTGTTGGTGGAAATGCAAACTGGTTAAGCCACTATGGAAATGAGTCTGGAGATTGCTCAGACACCTGAATATAACCCTATCATACAACCCAGCCATCCCACTCCTTGGAATTTACCCAAAGGAAATTAAATTGGTAAACAAAAAATCAGTCTGCACCTTAATGTTTATTTCAGTTCAATTCACAATAGCTAAGACATGGAATCAATCTAAGTTCCCATCAACAGTAGACTGGATAAAGAAATAATGGGATATGTACTCTATTGTGTACTGTAGAGCAGTAAAAAACAATGAAATCCGGTCATTTGCAACAAAATGGAGGAATCTGGAACACATTATGCTGAGTGAAATAAGCCAGTCCCAAAGGGACAAATATCGTATGTTCTCCCTGATCGGCGACAACTAACTGAGCACCAAAAAGGAAACCTGTTAAAGTGAAATGGACACTATGAGAAATGGTGACTTGATCAGCCCTTGCCCTGCTGTTGATGTACAATGTAATACGTTATTCCTCTTAGTATTTTTTTTGCCTGTTCTAATTAAAACTATTGGTTTAATTCTGTAATTAATACACAGTTATTCTTAAGTGTTGAAACTTAACTGAAAAGTGAGCCCTGTTAAATATAAGAGTGGGAATAAGAGAGGGAAGAGATGTACAATTTGGGAAATGCTCAAGCTGACTTGCCCCAAATGGTAGAGTTAGAAACATACCAGGGGATTCCAATTCAATCTGATCAAGGTGGCATGTACCAATGCCATCCCACTGGTCCATTTGATCAGTTTCTGTTTACAATTGATCATTGATCATAATGATAGGACTAAGAAGCAAAGGGATCACATATACAAGCCTAGTGTCTGAAAATACTATCCGATAGAACAGAAAAGGGAGAGAATGATCCAACATGGGAAGCGGGATACACAGCAGACTCATAGAATGGCAGATGTCCTAAACAGCACTTTGGCCCCAGAATCAGCCCTTAAGGCATTCGGATCTCGCTGAAAAGCCCATGAGAGTATTTCAGGCATGGAAAGCCAAGACACTCTAGCAAAAAAAAAAAAAAAAACCCTAAATGAAAGATCTCTGTGAGTGAGATCCCAGTGGAAAGAACAGGTCATCAAAGAAGGAGGTACCTTTCTCTGAAGGGAGGAGAGAACTTCCACTTTGACAATGACCTTTTCTAAATATGATAAGAATTATGTGAACTCAATAGGCTTCCATAGCTATGGCAACTCATGACAAGATCCTAGGGTGATTACTGATGCCATAAACAAGAGTGTCAATTTGTTACGTCAACAACAGGAGTCACTGTGCACTTACTCTTCATGTAGGATCTCTGTCCTTAATGTGCTGTACATTGTGATTTAATGCTATAACTAGTACTCAAACAGTATTCCTCACTTTGTGTTGCTATGTGTTTGCAAACTGTTGAAATCTTTACTTAAAATATACTAAACTGATCTTCTGTATATAAAGAGAATTGAAAATGAATCTTGATGTGAATGGAAGGGGGGAGGGAGAGGGAAAGAGGAGGGTTTTGGGTGGGAGGGAAGTTATGGGGGGGAAAGCCATTGTAATCCATAAGCTGTACTTTGGATATTTATATTCATTAAATAAGTGTTAAAAAACATTTTCTGAAAAAAAAAAACTGAAGGTGGAGGCATCACAATACCATATTTCAAGACATATTACAGGGAAATTATAATCAAAACAGCCTGGTACTGGTGAAAAAAAAGTGGAATATTGACCAATTGAACAGATTAAAAACTCCAGATATCAACTCATGCATCTATAAGTAACTTATCTTTGACAAAGGAGCTAAAAGTCAATCCCTGGAGCAAGGACATTCTCTTTCATAAATGATGCACAGAAAATTGGTTCTGTACAAGCAGAATTATGAAACAAGACCCCTAACTTACACCTTAGACAAAAATCCACTCAAAATGGGTCAAAGCCCTAAATCTATGACCTGATAACATCAAATTACTAGAGAACATTGCAAGACATTGACATAGGCAAAAACTTCTTAGAAAAGACCCCAGAAGCACAGACAATCAAAACCAAATTTGACAGATAGGACTACATCAAGCTGAGAAGCTTCTTCACTGCAAAAGTAACACTCAGCAAAGTGATGAGGCAACCAACAGAATGGGAAAAAATATTTACAAACTATGAAACTGATAAAGAACTAATATCTGGAGTCCATAAAAAGCTTAAGAAACTTAACAACAACAAAACAAACAACCATGTTAAGAAATGGGCAATGGACTTGGGTGAGCATTTTTCAAGAGAGGAAATTCAAATAGCAAAGACAGAAAGACATGAAAAAATGATCAGGTCAAAACTTTCCTGATTCCCTGCCACAGGCAGCTTTACCAGCTATGCCACAGCATCAGACCCTGGTTATTCCATTGATAGAGTTTTCTTTTTGGCCTACACTAGTGTTCCCCTCAATGACTCTGGTATCCAAATGGTTAATTAATGTTCAGCCAAATATAGTGATTGATCAAATCAGTAGTTCTGATGCCTTAATCAGTTTTGGCTGCCATTACATATTCTCATGGTTTATAATTTATTTCTCATGATTCTGGAGCATTTTGTCATGGTCATATTCTATAAGGGCCTTCTTCTGGGTTGTAGGTTGCTGCTTCTTATTTGATCTTCACACAGTAGAAAGTAGTGAGGAAGCAAACACTCATGTCCCTTCTAATGGCATAATTCCATTCATGGTCCTACTTCCACATACATTCATTGTAGTAACTAGAATTTAAAAATATGAAATTTTTTAAAAAAGTTGTTAATTTGTTGGTGATATATATATATATATATATATAGAGAGAGAGAGAGAGAGAGGGAAAGAAAAAGGGAGGGACTCACAGGTAGAGAGATCTTCTCTCCACTGGTTTACTCCTCAAATATCTATAATAGCTGGAGTAAGACAGAACAAAGCCTGAATACTTGAATTCAATCCAGGTCTCCCACATAGGTAGCAGCAGGGACCCAAGCACTTGAGACATTACTGCTACCTCCCAGGATGCACTTTAGTAGAAAGCTGTAACTGGGAGTGGAACCAGGACTCTAATCCAGGCACTTTTTCAAGCAGTATCTTAACCGCTGTGCCAAATACCCTAATGTATGATTTTTTTTAACATTTTGTATATATGAACAGTCATTAATCTATTGCACTGAATATTGAAATCTCAAAGGTTCCTTCATGAAACCTCCAGAATTCAGATTTGGGGGGTATCCTTGTTCTTTCTATAGCATCTCCCAAAGGAAGGGGAACACAGGCAGAGCTGAACGTTATCTGTAACACTGATATTGGGGAGTGATGACAGCATAGAGGGGTACTTGTTCTATGAGGGACCAGGGAATGGTATTAATGAACCACAAAACCATGAATTTTGGATTTGTAAATCAAAGAATGCAATTTGGAACAGAATTAGATTTGGAACATAAAAATGACAACAGTAATGATCAATTGGGAAACTGATATCAATCATATTTCCAGAGATGTGGAAAAATGACATAAAACTTTACATGCTGTTCAAGAAGTTCTAGATTTGTCTGTCTTAAGACTCCCCCTGGTACATAATTCATCTTTCAGTGAAGTTTTTCATTCATTGATCTTATCATGTTGGTTTGAATACTATCTGGTAAAAGCTTTAGAATGGCAGAGCAGGATCTTTTTTTCCTTTTACAATATTTCCTTTCATTTTCTGTTACAACATTATCATTCAGTGTTGTGCCTTAAAATTCATTCAGAACATCACAGTGATGGATGGCAATCTCCCCATCTGACTTGGCAAGAACCAGCAGACACTCCCTAGAAACTTAGAGGTCAAAGCTTTCTTGACTCTCTGCTCAAGATGGGACCATCAGTTGAGGAGCTTACCCATTGCTCAGAAGCTGTGGGGCAGGGGTCAGTGACTGGTTAATAGGAGCTGATGTGTATATTCATGAAAACAACATGAGTTTCTTTGCCATTTGCTAGGATCAGCTCTGAGCTCTGGGGCTAGTTGGCTCATACCTTGTTTCCCTGTGGTGATGACTTTTAGTAGTTTATAACATCCACAGTTTATTTCCTGCCCTCATTTCATGTTCATGGAGGGTTGGCTATAGTTTTGTTGCTCAAATCCCCATTTCAGGACCCCAGCTGATAAACAGCCTCTAACAGAGACATTTCAGAGTAATGGTGGAGGCAAAGAGGGTAGGGTAACTCCGTGATGGCTTTTAGAGCATCTGCTCAGAATGGCGCTTGCCACTACCATTCCCATAGGCTTAACCAGAATTGGTCAATGTAGAGAAAGGATGAAGGGGCGTTGAACATATGCACAATGAAACAAACCATCAGGGGCTTTCTGCAATTTTAACTCCCATGCCACTCTTATACAGGAGACTCTAGTGCCAAGCAGCCACGTGCACGTGGTGTGGGCCCTGTGTTCTCAGGACTTTCCATTTGTTCTTTCCTCCCCATAATGCTCCCTCCTGTCATGGAAGTGTCATCTCTCCTCAAAATCCCCCTAATTCTGCCATGAAGTGTGGGCTACTTTTTCTCTCTCTACCATGATTCCTGGTACATAATTTTGTCCTAGGATTTTGTAACCTCAATGGTGCTTCTTCTCTCAAGAGATGATGACATTCTTATGGGCAGGGTATACACCTTATTCATCTATATTTTTTTTAAGATTTATTTATTTATTTTGAAAGTCAGAGTTACACAGAGAGAGGAGAGGCAGAGAGAGAAAGAGAAAGGTCTTCCATCCAATGGTTCACTCCCCAATTAGCCGCAATGGCTGGAGCTGCACTGATCTGAAGCCAGGGGCCAGGAGCCAGGAGCCAGGAGCTTCTTCTGGGTCTCCCATGTGGGGATCAGGGGCCCAAGGACTTGGACCATCTTTTACTGCTTTCCCAGGCTATAGCAGAGAGCTGGATTGGAAGTGGAGCAGCTGGGACTTGAACCGGTGCTCATATGGGATGCTGGCACTTTAGGTCAGGGTGTTAACCTGCTGTGCCACAGCGCCGGCCCCCTTACTCATCTCTGACCCCAAGCTCTTAGCCCAGGCTTGATGTGCATTAGTCACTTAGTATTTTATTTATTAATAAATAAATGCAACATAGCAACCCAGATGGAGAAATCTACTTTCTATCCATGTCTTTATTTAGACAAGTGCTTCTCAAGCTATCTGTGATTAGGGACCATGTATAAGGTTTCTAATTTTATGCAAAATGATACTTTTGAAGATAAAAATAAAGTACTGGAGAAATGTATTTGTTAATTTATCAATGTTTCTGAGTGTTTACTCTCTATTTATGCATTTATTTCATTGCAGAACTATAATTAATATTTTGTGCCCTGCAGAACATATGTTGGGCAATACTAGGGCATTTACTCATTTAAGGATACTTATTGAGTTTCGTTGTGTTGAGCGACAAGGGATTTAGTAGTGAACGAAGTGGACACATTTCCTTTTCTCAAAGGACCTATTTGCTAGTGAGCCATGGCACCAGCCCCAACTATGGTTCTTGACTGAGATGTGATGATGGGAAATGTACCATGTAGGTGATGGCAGCAGTGTGCCTGAAAATAAGACTGACCATGTAATACTTCTTCATTAAATATATCTGTAGTAGGTTTTTATAATGACTTTTCTCAAATTATAGAAATTTCATTTTACTTTTCTGAATGGTATTTTAAAACTCATAGTTGCTGAAGTTTATGTGTTAATGCTATAGTTTGAGAAAATATTTGACTCTCCAATTCCTGCCAGTGTTTGAACCCCCATCATAAGTTAGTGGTACTGACGATGGTGGAGGCTCAATTCCATTAGGCATCTGAAGGTGGGGGTAGGGTGGAGATCACATGATTGAATCATGGTGGCTTTACAAGGAGGCACCACAAGGTCAAGAGACCCTTTCTCTGCATGTGCTCCATCATCCATTACTCTAATCAACAGCCAAGCCAATGGGATCAACTGATCTTGGACTGTGAACCTCCCAAATCATTACCCAAAATAAAGTCCTTCTTTCATAAATAGCTTCTCTCAGGTAACTTTTGTAGTAACTAAAGGCTGACTAATACAATCACCTTAAGTGATTTATAATGTTGAACCAAGATTGCAGTCCACGATAAACTTATTAGTTACTTTATGTGCAAGTACACAGTACACAAATTTGGAGGACACACAGTTACATAAACACAGAATCCATTTGTGAAAATTGACCTTGTTTTAGGTCTTAACTTTATTTTATTTTTTAAAATTAAAAAAAAAAATTTTTTTGACAGGCAGAGTGGACAGTGAGAGAGAGAGAGAGAGAGAGAGAGAGAGAGAAAGATCTTCCTTTACCGTTGGTTCACCCTTCAGTGGCCACTGCTGCTGGCGCACTGCGGCTGGCGCACTGCGCTGATCCGAAGCCAGGAGCCAGGTGCTTCTCCTGGTCTCCCATGCGGGTGCAGGGCCCAAGCACTTGGGCCACCCACCATTGCACTCCCAGGCCATAGCAGAGAGCTGGACTGGAAGAGGGGCAACCGGGACAGAATCCGGCACCCTGGTTGACCGGAATTAGAACCTGGTGTGCTAGTGCCGCAGGCGGAGTATTAGCCTATTGAGCCACAGCACCGGCCAGGTCTTAACTTTAAAGAATTATCATCATGTTATGATAAGACAATTGAATTATAAATAAATAACAAAAGATAAAAATACCACTTATGTTTGAAAACTGAGATGCTTATAAATAGCTAATTTGGAAATTAGAAAATACTTAGAAGTAATAGAATGAAAGTACTGTCATATCAGCATTTGTACGAGATGGTTAAATTTATGCTTTTGAGGAATATTTATAGACTTAAATACTTTTACTATGATTTTATCTGGTGCATTTTAGGCCAATTAGATATTAAAGATTTAGGCCTAGAGTATATGGAGAGTTGACCACTTGCTGTAGATTCTAAGGGTAGCCTTTATATTATTTATTTGTTTGTTGAACACTTCCTAGAGAGTTAGGCCTATTTAGAAAATTTTCTTTGCTTTATTCTGAAATTTATTTCTCATCTTTTCTATCCAAATCTAGCTTTTTCTGGTATCATCTCTAACTAGGCATTTGGACTAGCCAGAGCAGCAGGAGGCACAGTTTGAGACTCCATCAGGTAAAGCTGAAGTTCAGATGGGTGACCCCTTGCACATAGAAACTCCAGGTTATCAGAAGTGTGTATATATTTATACTCCTCTGCTAGCCAATGGTTTTAGTGTTTGTTTACTTAAATGGAATTGTGTTCTGGTTTTATACCTAGATTCATAGTTTTTTCTTTTATTTATTGAAATCACATCCATTTATTTAAAAATTATTTTATTTCCAGTATTTTCTCCAAATATTTAAAAGAATTATGTAGCAGCAAGTTTTCAGTGCTTCTCATCTTCTGTCAGAAACTTGTCTATCCCATTGTTCTTGATATATACTGTCATTTAATTCCAAATATTTTATTACCTCCATTATGATTCCTTCTTTATATTTTGTTACTATATTTTTAGCATGTGGATATTTTTTACTTTTTAGAAAAAATGTTTTTCATTTTTATTGCATTATGGAAGCATAATTGGTTTGTATGAAATACTTTGATATTCATGGAAACTTGGCTTAAGGCTAATATGCTTCCAATTTTTATAAATATAGAATTATTCATTAAGATACTTATCAGATATAGACCTATATACATATAAAATTGTTAATTGTCAGCACTCTGGCCTCAGAATCAGACCTTAAGGAATTCGGATCTGGCTAAAAAGGCTGTGAGAGTTTTGCAGGCATGGAAAGTCAAGACACCGTGGCAAAAAAAAATGACCTAAATGAAAGATCTCTGTGAGTGAGATCCCAGCAGAAAGAACGGGCCATCAAAGGAGGAGGTACCTTTCTCTGAAGGGAGGAGAGAACTTCCACTTTGACTATGGCCTTGTCGAAATAAGATCAGAGTTGGCGAATTCAAGAGGCTTCCATAGCCTTGGCAGCTCATGACAAGAGTTTCAGATGATTACTGACATCATAAATAAGAGTGTCAATTGTTAAATCAACAACAGGAGTCTCTGTGCACTTGCTCCCCATGTAGGACCTCTGTCCTTAATGTGTTGTACTATGCGAGTTAACAGTAAAACTACTACTCAAACATTACTGTATACTTTGTGTGTCTGTGTGGGTGTGGTCTGTTGAAATCTTTACTTAGTATATCCTAATTTGATCTTCTGTATATAAAGATAATTGAAAATGAACCTTGATGAAGAATGGAATGGGAGCGGGAGTGGGAGATGGGATGGATGCGAGTTGGAGGGAGGTTATGGGGAGAAAACCGCTATAATTCAAAAGTTGTACTTTGGAAATTTATATTTATTAAATAATACTTGAAACAATAATAAATAAATAATAAAAATTGTTAATTGTGTGTTCAAATTGTGATATCTGTACTAATCGTTTTCTCTGCTTGATTGACCAGCTACACAGAAGGGTATATCAACATTTTCCTCCATATACATGGATATGTCAATTTCTTTTTGTTATTGTGCCATGTTTTCATTCACATATTTGAAGCTGTCTTTAAGGGTTTTGTGTGGAATGTTTTTGATAATTTCCCTCCAAGGCAGCTGCATCATTAACTCACTTGCTTACTTCTGGTGTTTCATTTCCTCTTAATTTCCTGACATTCTTGATCTCTTTGAACATTTAAAATGATTTCTGCACATTCTGTCTAATATTTCTAGAGGTTTGAAATAGGAAGATTTTTCAGAATCTAACTTGTCAGGGTCTGAAGTTGATGGATTTCATTTAACCCATAGAACTGGATGAGATCACCTATGGAGACAGTGTAAAATGAAGAGAGTGAGGTGTAGGAATGGATCCACAGGGAACTCCAATAGTTAAGAGGATGAATGAAAAAGACATAAACCTGAGTATGGCCTTCCTCTATTCCAGAATCTCTGCAAGCTTATTTTTTCCCAGAGAATGCTCCTAAATCCTGAAGTATGTAAAAAACAAATGGGACATAGATAATGATACAGAGGTCTGCCTTCCACAAGCACTCATTAATATCTTAACCAAATATAAAGTGTGACGATGAACACATTGGAAAATATTACGTATTTTATCATAAAGGCAGCTTGTTTTTTCTTGAAAACAGAAATGTACAAAAATCATTCTTCCCTTTATTGAGTGCTAAGTGTAAGGAAAACTCCTGTCTCTGGCATTTTATGAAAGTAATGTGATGTCTACTTTTATTTGTTTTATATTGAACCCTCTGGCAAAAGACAGCATAATCACTGCTTCTTGTCAGTCTTCAGATAGGGAGGGGGGAAAAGCAGAAGGATTTCGAACTGGTATCTCTGAAAGAAAAAGTTATAGACAAAAACAGCTATGCTTTAGGGATGTGCAAACATGAGCAGACCAGCACAGCAGGATTAGGGTGAGTCCTGAAAGTTTTTGTAGATCTAACTTCCTGACCCTCAACCCAACCAGAAATAGTGAAACATTTTCATGCACAACAGTTCCTTGAATGGCTCTGCATCCGCCAGGATTAATAATCACATTGTATAGAGACAAGATTACAAAGAAATTAATTAATTGGGTAATTAATTGTTAACTTACTAATTATTAATGAACAATTAGTAAGTTTTTGAAGTTGGGAAAGGGACAAGAGGGGTGTAATGCTATGATGGTAAAGTAGCTACAAATTGTTTCAAAAAACGAAGAGAACATTTTTGCACTAACTGAATTTTCAGATGTACAGATCAGCTCATCAACTTTCTTCCTTTCTTTTTAGAAGAAATTTATTTATTCATTTGAAAGGTAGAGTTACGGAGACACAAGGAGAGTCATAAGGCGGGGGGGAGAGAAAGGGATAGGTTTCCTCTATCCTCTGAGTAAATTATGACACTTTGTTAATTAAATAAAAAACCCAGATGTCATCATCTCTAACTTTTCTCACCCCTCCACTTTCTGTTCCATCATTCACTAAATACAATTGATTTTGTTTGTCATTAGCTCTGAAATGTGTTTTTTTCTCTCCATTCTGATTGTCCTGTGTGGGAGGTACCATTGCACTTTCATGCCTGAATCACTGTCATACTTCCTAGTTCATCTTTCTTCATCCTTCCTTGCCTCTCCTTAATCCTCTCTACACAGAGGCCAGAGCGATGCTCCACTGTGCATATTTGGTTCTCTTACTTCTCTGGCTAAAATTCTTCACACATTTCTTATGAACATAATAGAAACAATGAGACTATTAAAGTGTTAAAATTATTAATCTTTAAAAATGTATAAAATGTCTTATAGTAGCACAGGCTTTTGAGAGCAACCTGGGAAACTCAGAAAGCCATTAAGGGAAAATGGATTGGTTTAGTTGTTGTAGACAAAATCTCGCTCTCCTGGTTTATTGTTTGCTGTTATTTATTAGCAACATTAGAGTGCTTTGGTTCATCTGCGTGTGCAGAGTTAAGGGTGCCTGCCATTTGTGGAAAGAGTATAACAGTAGTCAGTTTAACTAGGCTTTGTTCTGGGCACTTTGTTCTTTTTTATTATTGCAAGTTTATTATTTTTTAAATTATTTTTTAAATAATTATTTTAAATAAGTAAAATAATTTAAATTTAAATAATTAAAATAATTTTAAATAATTAAAATTAAAATATTAAATAATTATTTTAAAATTATTTTTAAAATAAATATTATTATTTAAATTTAATTTTTTAAACATTTTCCTACATCCACTACAAATTTAGACATTTTTAACATACACACATATACGCACTGTTTTTCTTGAAAATAGAGATATTAACATCACAAATTAAAGGGTTCATGGCAATGATCATAATGTGGGGAAAGACTTTGTTCTTGTCTGAGAAATGAGGCATGTGGAGAGCGGAAGTTCCTGCCAACACCTTGGTCTTGGGCTTCTAGTCCCAGAGCTGTGAGAAGATACCTTTCTGTTGTAAGCTGCTGAGTCATGGTATTTTATTACGGCAGCTCTAGCGAACGAACAGAGGGCTGATCCGATGATGCTTTTCTAAGACAGAAGTCATCATACTTAATTTTCCGAGGAGGATATGATGTCTTCACCCTTCCTGCCCTGCTCTCCATGTAGCATGGTGGATCGGCACCTTCATTCTCAGCATTGGTTTTGTCTGGGATGGATTCTGACCTTGGTTGGGAAAGAATGTGAAATAGCTCAACAAATTTTGTAGGAGAGTTCGTATCAGGTCTCTTGCAGTTGGGGATCGGTGGCTTCTGATCACAGTGATATTTTTCTCCTGCCGCTGCTGCCTCCTTGAATGTTGAACACCCCTAATTCCTGGTTCTGAGATTTACCCGCTTGAATAACACTGTTAAGTCTGCTCCCTGACTGTGTGTTCTCTGATCATCTCTGAGAACCTTCTACTACTCCCTGCAGTTGGGCCCCCTCCCTCCCTCTCTTCTTTCCTCCTTTCCTTCCTTCCTGTCTTTAAATTTATTTATTTTTTGAGAGGCAGAGTTACAGACAGAGGAAGACACAGAGAGAAAGGTCTTCCATGGCTGGTTCACTCCCTAAATGACTGCAATTGCCAGAACTGGGCCGATCCAAAGCCAGGAGCCAGGAACTTCTTCTGGGTCTTCCATGAAGTTGCAGGGGTCCAAGCAACTGGGGGCATCTTCCAGTGCATTCCTAGGCTAGAAGCAGAGAGCTGGATAGGAAGAGGAGCGGCCGGGACGTGAACTGGTGCCTAGGTGGGATGTTGGTACCTCAGGCAGAGGCTTAGCCTATTACACCACAGCATTGGCCTCCCCAGTCCTTTTCTCAACTCTGTGCATGGATCTTTTTCTAGGATACAGGCTCTTCCATGCTGCCTCACCACACGATCAACACACATCCTGATCACTTTGCCAGAATGCTTTTCCAGCCACTTCTTCCACAAATACCAACTGTTCCTTTGGATCTAAGCTCAAATTTTCTTCCCTAAATATTTCAGTTCCAGATCTGGTTTGGTTCTACTTTCTTTTTCTACAACAGCAGCCTGTGCCTCTCGTTCACAGATTTTTTTTTTTCATTTTCCTTATATCTTCCTTATATGAATGCTTCTCTCCATCTGCAGACTGTGAGCTCACAAAGCCCATGACTAATGCTATTATATCTCCAATGGCAAGCACAAAGACTGTGCAAAGGAGATAAACCATTTTTGAAAAATATTTACATTTATTATTATTTATTTATTAACCTGCTGTAGCATAGTGGGTAAAGCTGCTGCTTGTAATGCCAGTACCCTGTGTGGGCACTGGTTCGTGTCTCAGCTGCTCCACTTCCAATCCAGCTCCCTGCTAATGCACGTGGTAAATTGGTAGAAGATAGCCCAAGTGCTTAGGCTTCTGTGGCCCACCTGTGAGACCCAGATGCAACTTCTTGGCTCCTGGCTAAGACCTGGACCAGCCTTGACTATTGTGGCCATTTGAGAAGTGAAGCTGCATATATCTCTTTGTAATTCTGCCTTTCAAATATATAAATGAACTTTTTTTAAAAAAGAAATTTATCAGAAAGGCAGACTGACTAGAGGGAGAAAGACACACACACACACACACACACACCCAGAGAGAGAGAGAGAGAGAGAGAGAGAATCTTTTTTCCTTTGGTTTGGTTCATTTCCCAGATAGGTCCAGGCTGAGTTTAGGAGCCTGGAACTCCACCTGGGTCTCCCAGGTGGGTGGCAGGGGCCCAAGCATTTGAGCCATCTGCTGCTGCTTTCACAGGTGCATTAGCAGGAGCTGGATGGTAAATGGAACAGCTGGGACTGGAACCAGCATTCATATAGGACACAGGCAGCAGTTAGCATAGCCCTAGGTAGACCATTAACTCAATGAAATTTACCACTTAGTGTTAGACATTTGCATTGAATCATAAAGGTTTGTAGTTCTAATTTCTTATTTCCTTTTTGAGACCCCTAACTCATCCTCTTGCCTTTGTGGCCATCTACCTCATCATTGCTAAGTGTTTCCTTAGGTCACTGACTATACTAAAGACAGAAATATTTCAAGTTTGTGTTCAAAGGTGACCCATAATTTTCTACTGCAAACTTTTACTTAGGCTGTTAGATTCATTTACTCTCTTAAGTTTCTGGGGGACGTCCCCCTCAGAGAGCAGGTTCATGAAGAAATTTTATTAGATTGGATTTTACAAGGGAAAACAGTTATATTTGGTTTGCAAGGATGCCAGTAGACTCAGGTTGATTAAAAACTTTTTTTTTTTTTTTTTTTTTACAAAATGTAATGGCAAGAATGGAAAATGTAATAAAGCTGAAATCAGAGACAGAACTTTACCCTTACTTTTTAGTATCACAATAATTCCCTCCTGGAGGTGGTTTCATGGATGTAGAGTTTAATATATTTTGTATAACAACTGATTCAGGCCAAGATGGTGGACATATTCTCATAGAGACTTAGTAGTTGGGACAGGAGCAAGTTTCTGATGGAAATGAGACTATTCAGGTTCGCTGTGGGCCAAGTCCAATGTCTTACAGGGTTGAGCACCACATGACACTGAAGGCTACGAAAGTAGCTTCTTGGCTGAGCCTAAACCTCTGACAAAGCCTTCACTTTTTTACTTGTTTGTGGTAGAAAATCTCAGTTATGTAATCATCCTGAACTTTATTGAGGAGAGTGCTTATGGTAGCAGAATAATTGTATGCCATGGATGCCTTTACTATAATCCCTGCAACCTGTGAATGCTGTCTTACACGGCAAAGAGATTTGCAAGAAAGCAATTTTTTTTTTGGACAGGAAGAGTGGACAGTGAGAGAGAGAGACAGAGACAGAGAGAAAGGTCTTCCTTTACCGTTGGTTCACCCTCCAATGACCGCTGTGGCTGGCGCACCACACTGATCCAAAGCCAGGAGCCATGTGCTACCACCTGGCCTCCCATACGGGTGCAGGGCCCAAGCACTTGGGCCATCCTCCACTGCACTCCCGGGCCACAGCAGAGAGCTGGACTGGAAGAGGAGCAACTGGGACAGAATCCAGCACCCCAACCGGGACTAGAACCCAGTGTGCCGGTGCCGCAGGCAGAGGATTAGCCTAGTGAGCCGCAGCGCTGGCTGCAAGAAAGCAATTTTGAGTCCATATTAAATCTTAAAATTTGTTCCCCAAATTATCTAAATGCCTCACTACTATTTTATAATTAGGAAGAAAGAGATTCTAAAAATTATTTTTATGTTATACAATCATGGTCACTAATGTGAAATGTTAGTTTTATTGGAAGTTAGTTTTATTATTTCATTATTAACCAAATGTGTATCAGTTCTTACCCTCACTGTTGTGCACAGCACATGGTTATCTGCTTATAATTAAAAGACATTCTAGCTACTGTTTAACATGAGAGGTGACTATTCATTTACTTTGGATGTACTGTAGGAGTTTTGCATACTGACATCAATCTCAGCTGCCTTGAACATCACTGTTTAGTGCAGATCACCCTGCAGGATAATGTTGCTTTACAAACTATGGGTTCAAGCCCAGGAATTACATGGACCTATGATTCTATCTGATATTTTCACAAAAAGCTAGGTGACTTTGGGAAACTCACTTTACTTCTCTAAAACTACTTTTTTAAAAGCATTTGCTTTATCATTTTACTGGGGGGATTAAATGAAACAACACACTTAAGGGGCTTAGCACAGAGTAAAGGTAAGATGACTGCATAGATAATGCTCACTTACCCTACAAATTCTTGACCTGCCTATGGCAGGAAGTGCAATATGTCTTCCAACATCCCTGCCTCCCTTTCGAGCAAATGAGCTCTGGTTTTTACCGGTACATTACTGCTGAAAACTTCCCAATTTCCTTGCATTTAAAATGAGATGCTGGTGTTGCAGGTGGTTGTTTAACTTACAGCATCACAATGCCAGTCCCAATCATTTTTTTCATATTACACAATTTTCATGAACTTTTGGAACATCCTTTAAAGTTGTCTCTTTAAATAAAGGGATGTAAAGAGCTACCTTTTATTTTGTTCCTGGTGCTGATTTGAAATATGTATGTGATGATTGGAACTTCACTCTCTTGTCTTGAGCAATTAGGATAAGGGCCCCACTTGGAGATACTGACATAGAGTAGAAGCAATGAGGATCTTTGATTCTCTAAATTAGCCACTACACAACCCAGCTTTAGAGAATGAAATAAACTTCTAGATTATTTTGAAATCAGAGATGACCCCCTAAAATTTATACAAAAATGTGGCCCTTTAGAATTCCCCAAAAGTGCCATCTGTGATGCCACATATGCTACCGGAATTTGCGGTGCCATACAATTTCACCATATGCTTAAAAATAAATCTCAAATATTAATAAGCATGAGAGGGTCTTGCCTAATATTTAGAGAAGAATTCTAAATACTGGCACAGATAAACAAGGCAGCATGGTACATTTTAAGCTTTTCTTTAGTGAGAAAGATGCATAGGAGAGTGAGAGCTTTATTAAGTGAGAGAGGTAAATCTGGGTTCATACCAAGCACCAGGAACCAGCCACGTGGATGAGCATCTAGGCCAGGAAGCCCAGGGCACGTGGCATGAAAGCCATGTGCCCTGGAGGTGCAGGGCTACATTCAGCCCCCTCCTGGCAGGAGTCCAGGGAAGAAGAGAAGGGTCGGGACACACCATGTCCTGGGCTTTTAACCCACTTCCAAAGGGGAGTGGTTAATTAACCTGATTGGCTGGTGGGCACCCAGGTGTGGCCAGGGGGATGAGGTCACACAGGGGCGTGGTGAAGGTATCAGGTAAGGCGTGAGGTCACACAGGGGCATGGTGAAGGTGTGGTCTTCTAGCTCACAAACCTAATTGATTTTAACCTGTATGCCTGCCTACTTCAATTTCAGCCACTTAGCTTATTTTAGCCACTTAGTTTATTTTCTTGATTTGCATCTGAATAGTCACCACTTATTATTAATCATTAAATAAAAAAGAAAAACATTTTATTCCTCTAAGACTTTTATAAAAGCTCAGGAAGCAGAAACTATAGGGGGAGGTCTAAAACTCAGGGTGTAGATGATATGGAACCAACTGGAAGCAGTGAAAGTTTTCCAGGAAGGTAAATTCAGTTATAAGGATGTGTCAGCAGAGTCTTTTTGCAGGTAACAAGACGGGGAGGAGAGGAAGGCAGGGGAAATCATGAAGGGAGCTTGGAGAGTGAAGAGGTAGCCACAGACCAGATGAGTTTTGGCAGAAACTGGGTGGAGTGTCTCGCTTAGGGCATAAATGTCATTGTATACATTTCTGTTCTTCCTACCACAGCATGTTGGCCTGTATTTCTGGGCTTGGTGTGGATATGTTACTTGGTTCTGTTAAAATAGGATGGCTCCTTTTGTTGTCTTGCTGTTTGCAGACTTGTTAATGGCAGCAGCAGCTTATGCTATTGACAAAGGACATATTTCTGTTTCTTCAAGTATCTTTAAAGGATCAGAATGGATGAGCTGTAGGCAACATAGTGCAGACAATGCCACTAAACAGGAGCTGACTGCGAGCTGTAGTCTCCTTATTATGGAAATAAATTCCTCAGAAAAGCTTTAAAATGGAGAGCCAATTGGAAGATCCTTGTTATAAAATACTGGGTTTTATTTGGTTAGAAATGGGGTGAAAGGAATGAGGGACATGGAAATAGACCACCTTTTATGTTTCTATTCTTGTTTCATTTTTATTTTTATTTTTTTAGAAAGGCCCAGAATTTAGACAAAGAAAGAGGGAAAATTAGTTGTAATACTCATTCTCTGAATTTTATTCCCCATAGGTAGATCCATCTACCTCAACTGCAATGGCTGAGTCATAGTTTGGGTTTCCTTTGCAGCTATCTTGTAGAGCAACAAGAAGAATTAAAATCGGAGAAGACTCCCTAAAATATACACTAAAAATGTGGCCCCTTAAGTTTCCCAGAAGTGCTATCTGGGGTGCCACATGTGCTACTGGAATTTGGGGTGCCATGTGATTTCACCATGGGCTTATTACTAAATCCCCAATATTAATAAGCCCGAGAGGGTTCTTGCCTAATATTTAGAGAAGAATTCTAAATATTGGCACAGATAAATGAAGTAGCAGATTACGTTTTAAGCTTTTATTTAGTGAGAAAGATGCATAGGAGAGTGAGAGCTTTATTTAAGAGAGAGAGGTGAATAGGGGTTCATACCAAGCACCAGGAACCAGCCACATGAATGAGCATCTAGGCCAGGAAGCCTGGAGCACAGGGCCCAAAGGTCATGCGCCTGGAGGTGCAGGGCTACATCCAGCCCCCTCCTGGCAGGAGGTCCAGGGAAGAAGAGTGGGCCACACTGTGTCCCAGCTCTTAACCCACTTCCAAAGGGGAGTGGTTAATTAACTTGATTGGCTGGTGGGCACCCAGGTGTGGCCAGGTAGGGGGATGAGGCCACACAGGGTCGTGGTGAAGGCATCAGGTAGGGGCATGAGGTCACACAGGGGCGTGGTGAAGGCGTGGTCTTCCAGTTCACAAATCTTAATCAGTTTTAGCCTGTATGCCTGCCTACTTCAGAATAATTTTCAGCTTCCAGGAAACAATACATAGAAAAAAAACAGGCTAATATGATTTTCCTCTTCAATAGCCCTCGTCTACTCCCCCACACTTTACCTTACCAAAGAAAGACCTCATACGTATAGAGCTGACATCTCTTCATGCTGTGATGGCACAGACTTTGGGTCACTCTGCTTTTTTTTCAGAAGTTACTCTAGAGGGAAGCTAAAATCCGTATTGATACTACTCAACTTAGGGTAGTGTTATGTCCCAATAAAACCATCATGAATTGAAGATAGGTAGAATCCCCCTAACCAACAGAATCTCAGCAGTACAGCCCCCTGTAGAGTCTTGGTTGTTTCCCCCATGACTGTGGGGCTGATTGGGAGCCACACTTGTTACCACTGCCCACCCAGTGTAAGAGAGGAACCTACTGCGTGTTGCTTGTTCTGGAAAAAATTCAAACTCAAAATTTGAAATAGGCTTCTATTGAATGTGTATTGATTTGTCATTATCAATAAAGCTGATAAATCATAAACTGGGGACTGTCTGTATTTGTACACATAATTATGTAATATTTATGGAAAAATTTAAAAAGTGATTTATATATTTATTTGAAAGAATCACAGAAAGAGTGAGAGATAGAGTTGACTTCCATTCTTTGGTTCACTCCAAATACCTGCAACAGCTGATGCAAGGCTAGGCCAAAGCCAGAAGTTCAGGAACTGCATCTGGGTCTCTCAAATGCGTGGCGAGAACCAAAGTACTTGAGCCATTATCTGCTGCCTCCCAAGTGCATTAATAGGATGTTGGATTAAAAGTGTGGAATAGCCTGAACTTAAACAGGCACTTGGATATGGGTTGTGGGGGTGCTGAATAGCAGTTTAGTCTGCTGTGGTATAATACCTGTCGCTGATGAAGAAATTTAAGCAAGGATACAGAGGTATGTGGTTTTACATTCTCACAATCACTGTATCTTATTAAAATTTTTAAAACCCAAGAGTTGATTCTTTTTCCTTTTATATGTTTTTATGTTTTGAGTTTCCCTAATAATGCCTCTTTTGGCCCCAAGTCTCTCATATTCAGTTATCAAATGGCTAGCCTGATGTTCCAGGATGCTCAGTCTGCACGAACAAACCTCAGATTCTCCAATTTTCTCTCTTTTCTTACAAATAGAACTTTTATTTAGGCATTAAAAGCATATATTCATTCACACATTGCACATCTGGTTCTTTTGGTACTGTGAAGAGCTGTTCTTTGGGAATTGGACTCAGGATGTATCATTTCTGTTGGGGAGATCCATTTGGAACCAACTGCTAATGAATAAGAGGACCAAAGAGCTTTAAGGGAAGTAGTCCCAGTTGGTATGTTGTGTGAGGATTATTATAGTGCTTTTACCATCTGTGCCTTTCAAGGTTTAGAACAATCAATATTTTAAAGGATCTTTACAGAAAATGAAGCTAAGGAACTCATACTGCATCTGAGAGCTGTGGTGTAATTTTATAAATAGGCATATGATGTCTAAATTGCTTGTAATATCAACTGAAAGCATCTTTGGCTTTTATGATGGTTGTATATGAACCAGAATTATAATTATGAATAATACATTGGATTTTGTTGTCCTTGATGATTGCCTACTCCGTTATGCAGGGAGGGATTCCCACTACAGTATGCCAGATTTGAATCATATAGTTTCTTTTTGTAGCAGCTGCTGCAGAATCATGTGAGCTCATTAGGAATATCCATAGAAAACAGAAATTCTACTCCCTGTGCTTCGTGGAGATGCAATCTCAGAACTTCATCCAAGGATTGGTTCATCAAGTGTGAGGGTACTTCAAAAGGCTTCATGGAAAAATGGAATCAAGATAAAAGTTTACTTTGTTGCCACCAAAATGCCAGACCCGGGATTATTCATTTTAAATTCTTATTTCTAAGATGGCTACTTCCATCTCCAAGGAACCATTCCTGGAATTGGAATTGGAATTGAGGAAAAAGAAAAGGAATACATGACATTTCTTCTATTTTAAACTACTTTTTCATTGTGACCATGTGTTGGCTCTGCCTGGTAGAAACTTTATCTTTCAACTTTTATTTGCATATAATGAATTAGCCAAATGTTTTCTTGATATTTACTACCGGTGGAGCATTCCTAATCCAAAAATTCAAAATCTGAAGTGCTCCAGAATCTGAAACTCTTTGAATAGCAATGTAATGCCACAGAGGAAAATTCTACGCTTGACCTCATGTGAGGAATTGCAGTCAAAATTCAAACCCACTAGAAATATTGCACAAAATTACCTCCAAGCTGTGTGTATAGGATGTATATGAAACAAATGAGTTGTGTGTTTAGATGTGAGTCCCATCCTCAAGATATCCCATTAGGTATATGCAAATGTTCCAAAATCCAAGGCAAAATTCAGATTCTAAAATACTTTTGGTCTCAAGTATTTCAGATAAGGGATACTCAACCAGTATTTGTAAGATATTATACTAGAATGTAATTCTAAAGAGCAGTCACATTCTAGTCAGTTGCCTAAGTAAAGTTTGAAGACTAAGAATAGAGAGATTATGAATCAGCTAAGAATGAGGTGTTGTGGATGTATCACATTACAATGGGAAGATGTGTGCCCTAGGTGCGGCTGGATGTTTGCAAACTTCTTCCTCATATTCTGTTGCCTATTTTACAGGTAGAAGTGGGGACAGGCTTGTTGAACAGCAAAAAGTAGAGAACATTTCTCTTCCAGTAAAGGGAAAATTCTAAGACATTTTAGTGTCAGAATGATGACTGAATTAGAGAGAGATGAGCAATTCAGATGCTCTCCCTCATAAATCTCACTCAGAAGGGAAATACAAGACAGATAGTTTCACTTAGAGACAAGACTACAGCAATCCTAAGAGACAGGGCACATTGATACCAAAGTGACAAATGCAATTTTAGCTACAAGAATGCTCTGTCATCTGACAACTGAGCCAATGACTTGGCTAAAATGTGAGAAAGAGTAAAGAATTGAAATGAAAGCTCTTGCTGAAAAAAGGTTTGCAGAATAAAATCTGAAGCTAGCTCAAGCAACACAGTCTTGGAGTAGCGATTTCTCCCTTAATAGCTTCAAACTTTGGGGTAGCACCTTGCATTTTTATACTGACTTATTGTCAGATAGCTATTTTCAGGATAGAACGAGATTTTTTTAAAAAAAAGTGTGGAAAATATATAAATGTGTTGAAAAGTTATATTGCTTTCTTCCGCACAGGAATAAAGCACACTATTTAATGTTTATTCTTGCTCAGTGTCACTATGTGTCATTTATATCTATCTTTATCAATAATATCCACGTCTTAAGTTAAAAATTATGTGTCAGATTTTGCCTACAATTTTGTTTTTGCATTTGTTCTTAACTCCTTTTTGTATGCCAATTATCTCATTTATTCATTTATTTATTCACTCATAAAAATTTATGGATTATGTACTATGTGGGAGGTACTGTGCTGATGATTAAGGAGATGCAAATTGAGTGAGGTAAGTGGTCTGATAGATGTATACAGCATATTTAAGAATCCATAAAGGAAGAAGAAACTAACTCACCTATGATTCTCATAAAATTGGTTTTCATTTGCATTTTGGTGTAATTCCATTCATTTCCTCCAAAAATTGATGGAAAAGCTGTCTCACAAAATGTAACAAAATGCAAATTGCTAGGGATACAAATAACTGTCTTTCTCATTGTAATTTTTATCAGGTTCCCCAGAAGATATCCACATTTGCTGTTAATATCAAGTACAGTTGCACTTCTCTTGAACACTTGCTAAAATATTTTGTTATAGATTATATAGTACTTTAGCTGAAAATGGTTCTTTTCTATTCAGCAACAAATCTAAGCATAATATGCAAGTAATTTTTATATCTGCCTGTCTACTTATCTTCCTTCTGTCTGCCTATATAATCTATCTTCCTTCCATGTCGATCTCATTCTTGGCTTTCTCAATCCCTTCACATTTGTTTGTCTTTTGTTTTTATTTAAAGTATAACATATATGTTAAAAAGGGCCCAAATGATGAGAATAAAACTCAATGATTTTTTTTCTAAGCGATTTTCTTCTACTGTAATCACTTCCAGATCTGGAAATAGAACATTACCACCACATAGCAGAAATCTCCCTGTTCTGCCTCAAAGTCATTATCTGGCCTCTTCCCCAAGTTAACTGCTGTTTTGACTAGTATTTTCTACCATTTTCATTTTAGTTATTCTGATGGCTATAGATTGGTATATAGTTGTGGTTTGGATCTATATTTTCAGATGCTTATTGACAATTGTTTTATTCCTCTCTCCTCCCAATGTTTCTGTGAATAGTTTTGGACCATGCTTAAAGTTGAATGTTCTGTCTCTTTCTTATTTTTAATATACTTTGTATACATTATTTTTTTATCTAGTATACATTTTGAAAATACTCATACTGTATCTTGTCTGTTTACCCTTTAAATTTTTATCAGTTTTGCTTTAATTAATATGGAGGATACATTAGGTACACACAATTTGAAATATTACCATTGGATTGGAACTTTTGTTTTTAAGAAATCACACTCAAAGAATTCTCCAATTCTCTGTAATCAGTTAGATTGTTTCATAGAGTTTACACTAATGGACAAAGAGCAAAAGTTTGGGGCAATTAAAAGAAGACTCTAGTTTCAAAAGATATAGGACACAGTTGTACAAAACTATATTTGCGCCGGCGCTGCGGCTCACTAGGCTAATCCTCCGCCTTGCGGCACCGGCACACCAGGTTCTAGTCCCAGTCGGGGCGGCGGATTCTGTCCCGGTTGCCCCTCTTCCAGGCCAGCTCTCTGCTGAGGCCCGGGAGTGCAGTGGAGGATGGCCCAAGTGCTTGGGCCCTGCACCCCATGGGGAGACCAGGAGAAGCACCTGGCTCCTGGCTTCCGATCAGTACGATGCGCCAGCCGTGGCGGCCATTGGAGGGTGAACCAACGGCAAAGGAAGACCTTTCTCTCTGTCTTCTCTCTCTCACTGTCCACTCTGCCTGTCAAAAAAAAACCAAAAAACCAAAAAAACAACTATATTCGCAGCAATACTGATACATGCAAACATTTCTTTCTTTTGTTTTTCAAATTTAGCTCCCACATATAAGGGAGAACATGTGGTATTTATCTTTCTGGGTCTGGCTTTTTCAGTCAATAAGATGTTCTCCATTCATGTCCATTTTGCTGTAAATGGTAGAATTTATTCTTTTTTATAGCTGAATATATTCCATTGTGTGTATATAGACATATATATATATACACACACCACATTTTCTTTATCCATTCATCCAATGATAGACATATTGGTTGATTCCAAATTTTGGTTATTGTGAACAGTGCTGCTATAAATATGGTGGTTCTAGTATCTATTTGATCAGTGTTATGTCTTTTGGGTATATATCCAGTAATGGGATTACTGGATGATATGACAAATCTATTTCTGCTTTTTTTTTTTTTAAAGAAATCTCCACACTATTTTCCATAGTGACTGCATTTGAATTCAAATTTACATTCCCACCAACAATGTATAATTGTTCTCCTTTCTCCACATGCTCACCAGATTTTTTTTTTTTTTTTTGACAGGCAGAGTGGACAGTGAGAGAAGAGAGACAGAGAGAAAGGTCTTCCTTTGCTGTTGGTTCACCCTCCAATGGCACATTGCACTGATCCGAAGCCAGGAGCAAGGTGCTTCTCCTGGTCTCCCCATGGGGTGCAGGGACCAAGCACTTGGGCCATCCTCCACTGCACTCCCGGGCCACACCAGAGAGCTGGCCTGGAAGAGGGGCAACCGGGATAGAATCTGGTGCCCCGACCAGGACTAGAACCCGGTGTGCTGGCGCTGCAAGGCGGAGGATTAGTCTATTGAGCCACGGCGCTGGCCACTCCCCAGAATTTGTAACTTTCTGTGTTTTGGATTTTAGCCATTCTGACAGGGGTGAATTGGTATCTTATTGTGGTTTTGATTTGCATTTCCCTGATGGTTAGTGATGTTGAGCATTTTTTCATGTATTTGTTGGCCATTTGTGTTTCTTCTTTTGAGAACTGTTGAAGTCCTTTGCCCATTTTTCAACTGGATTGGTTGTCTTTTTGTTGGTGAGTCCTAATATATTCAGGATATTAATATTTCATCGGATAAGTGGTTTGCAAATATTTTTCCCCATTCTGTTGGATGTCTTCACTCTACTGATCATTTCCTTTGCTGGTTAAAAGCTTATGAGTTTGATATAGTCCCACTTGTTTAGTTTTACTTTTATTGCCTGTGTTTTGGGGGTCCTATCCAAGAAGTTTTTCCCTGCACCAATGCCTTGGACTGTGCCCCCTACATTTTCCTTCAGAAATTTCATTGTCTCCAGTCTTAAATTTAGGACTTTGATCTACTTTGAATGGATTTTTGTATAAGGTGAAAGGTATGGATCTAATTTCATTCTTCTACATAAATACATCCATTTTTGCCAGCACCATTTGTTGAAGATACTATCCTTACTCTACTGTATGTTCCAATCACTTTTGTTAAAAGTCAGTTAGCTATATATATTTGGATTAATTTCTGGGCTCTCTATTCTGTTCCACTGATCTACATATCAGATTTTATTCCAGTTCCATGCTGTTTTAATTACTATAGCTTTGTAGTATGTTCTGAAGTCAGGTACTGTGAGGCCTCCAGCTTGGTTTTTCTCCTTCAGGATCACTTTGGCTATGCTGGATCTTTTGTGATTCCATAAGTTTTAGGATTGTTTTTTTAATTCTGTAAAGAATGTCATTGGTATTTTGATAGGGATTGCATTGAATCTGTAGATTGCTTTAGGTAATATAGACATGTTAATGATATTGATTCTTGGGGCTGGTGCCTTGGCTTACTTGGTTAATCCTCCACCTGCAGTGCTGGCATCCCATATGGGTAACGGGTTCTAATCCCGATTGCTCCTCTTCCAGTCCAGCTCTCTGCTGTGGCCAAGGAGGGCAGTGGAGGATGGCCCAAGCACTTGGGCCCCTGCACCCGCATGAGAGACCAGGAGGGAGCACCTGGCTCCTGGCTCCAGATTGGCATAGTTCCAGCCGTAGTGGCCATTTGTGGGGTGAACCAATGGAAGGAAGACCTTTCTCTCTGTCTCTCTCTCTCTCACTAACTCTGTCAAATAAAAAAAAGAAAGAAAAAGAAAATGCTGCTGAATGGGGGCCGACGCTGTGGCTCACTTGGTTAATCCTTCGCCTGTGGCACCAGCATCTCATATGGGCGCCGGGTTCTAGTCCCAGTTGCTCCTCTTCTAGTCTAGCTCTCTGCTGTGGCCCGGGAGAGCAGTGGAGGTGCACCTGCGTCAGAGACCAGGAAGAAGTACCTGGCTCCTGGCTTTGGATCGGCGTAGCTCCAGCCGTGGTGGACATTTGGAGAGTGAACCAATGGAAGGAAGACCTTTCTCTTTGTCTCTCTCTCTCACTGTCTCACTCTATCTGTCAAATAAAAAAAAAGATATTAATTCTTGTGATTCATGAGCCAGGAATATCTTTCCATTTTTTTTGTCCTTGATGATTTCTTTCATCAATGTTTGATAATTTACATTGTAGGAATGTTTCACTTCTTTCATTAAATTTGTTCCTAACTATTTGATTTTTGGTGTCTATTATGAATGATATTTCTTTCTTGATTTCTCTTTCTATGAGTTCATCACTAGCATACAAAAAGCTACTGCATTTTGTACATCTAATTTTGTAACTACAATTTTACAGAATTGGTTGATCACTTCTAGCAGCTTTTTGGTGGATTGTCTAGGTTTTTCCATGTATACCAACATGTTGAATGCAAACATGGATAATTTGACTTCTTTTTCTTTCCAATTTTGATGCCCACCCTTCCTCCCTCCCTCCCTTCCTACCTTCCTCCCTTCCTCCCTCCCTCCCGTCCTTCCTTCCTTCCTTCCTTCTTCCTCCCTAATTATTCTTTTGAAAAGTTCTAGTACTGTATTGAATATTAGTGGGGAAAGTGGACATTCTTGTCTTATTTTAGATCTGAGTGGACATGCTTTCAGCTTTCCCCCGTTCAGTATGATACTGGCTGTTGGTCTATATATATGGCCTTTATAATTTTGAGGGATGCTTCTTCTATACCTAATTTGTAGATGATTTTTATTATGAAGGAATGTTGAATCTTATCAGATGCTTTCTGTGCATTTATTGAGAGATGGCCATATGATTTTCTTCATTCTACTGATGTGATTTATGACATTTATTTATTTGTGAATATTGAGTCCCTCTTGCATTTATAGGATAAATTCCACTTGATTGTGAAATGTGATCTTTTGGATGTGGTTTTGGATTTGATTTCCTAGTATTTCTTTGAGAATCTGCATTTATGTTCATTAAGGATACAGGTCTGTAGTTTTCTTTTCATGTGTGTCTCTGGTTTTGTTATCAAAGTAATGCTGGCCTCATAAAAAGAGTTTGCCTGAATTCTGCCCTTTTCAATATTTTGAAATAGTTTGAAGAGTATTGGAGTTACTTTATCTGTGAATGTTTGTAGAATTCAGTAGTAAATCATCAGGTCCTGGAATTTTCCATGATGGAAGACTTTTGATTACTGTGTCAATCTCATTGCTTGTTATGGGTCTTTTTAGGTTGTCTGTATCTTCTCGATTTAATTTTGGTAGGTTATATGAATCCAGGACTTTATCCGTTTCTTCAAGGTTTTCCAGCTTATAAGCATATAGTTCTTCATGATGGTTTCTTATTATCTTTTGTATTTCAGCCTCACAACATCCTTTAAATATACTTGGGTGGGCAGTGGACCTGGTATTAGAGGCTTTGAACTGACTGTCAATATCTGTGTACTGGTTGTTAAGAATTCCCACATCTCTTAGTTATAATCAGGTCATCCCATCATGCCTGTTCCCTCAGTAATTTGGGTGAGGTACAGCAGAAGCAGCTTTTCTGGGTCACATCCCAAAGACTGGGAAAGTTAGATGTTTACCTTATTTTCCCCTGGAAGAACATATAGGCTGAGGAAAACCTTCTTGGTCTGTGTTGTGCCAGCTTAGTGCAGGGGTAACAGGGTTAATGTGAAATTGTGCTTCTTACTCCCCACTTTGTCATATCTGTGAACAACTAGGGTACTACAACCTCTCATTTGGAATTTGTAGCTCTCATAAAGCCAATGTCATTCTTTGATGGTTGTTAAATCTTTTGATAAATGTCTATTCAGATCCTTTGTCCATTTCCTAACTGAATTGCTTATTTTGTTGTTCTTAAATTTCTTGTTCTTTTTATATATTCTGGATATTAACCCTTTATCAAATGAGTAGGTTGAAAATATTTTCTTCTATTCTTTTGGTTGTCTCTTTATTCTGTTGATTGTTTCCTTGTTATATAGAAGCTTCTTTGATATAATCCCATTTGTGTATTTTCACTTTTATTACATGTGCTTTTGGTGTGTTACCCCAAAATTGTTGCTTATGTCAATGTACTAGTGTATTTCCCCTATGATTTCTTCTAGTAGTTTCATGTCTTACATTTAGATCTTTGATCCATTTTGAGTCTATTTTTGTGTAGGGTTTAGGTTAGAAGTCTTGTTTGAAACTTCTACATGTGGAAATCTGAAGTTCCAAACACAGTTTTTGGAAGAGATAGACATCTTATCTTCAGGAAAGATTTTTTACATCTTTGTCAAAGATAATTGTTGATACATGGATTTATTTCTAATTTTTAAAAAATTGTTCCATTGTTCTATGTGTCTATTTTTATTCCAATACCATGCTGTTTTGATTACAACAGACTGTAGTATGTAGTATATTGAAATCTTGTTTTCTAATGTCTTCAGTTTTATTTTTGTTCAAGATTTATGTGGCCATTTAGAGTCTTTTTGTGCTTCCATATGAATTTTAGGATTTTTCTATGAAGAATGCCACTGGTATTTTGCTCTATGAATTGCTTTGTTCTTTTGGGAGGGCATTCCTAGCTCACAACAAATGTGGCTTATAACTAAGTAAATGCTTTAAGAGGAAAAACAGCATTAAAGTACCAGAAGTTCAATTCAATGTTTTTTCTTTAGAGATCTTGGCCCCTGGATGTTTTGGTATTTTTCTAATGGCCTCAAATAGACTTTTATTTGGTGTGTGTGTGTGTGTGTGTGTATGTGTATGGGTGAGTATGTAGTTGTTCACATGTTATTTGAACTTATTTGAAGTTTCACTATCTCTATTTATTTATTTTATGATTTGTGTATATTTTATATGTCTTCATAAGTTTCCTTAAGTGTTTTCCATAACAAAGACTAAGGAAATACAAAGGACTAATAATAGATAAAACAATCTTGAAGAACAACAAAGTCAGAGGATTTAGAGTAGCATATAACAAAATGTCTCATAAAACTATAGTAAGATTGTGCAATATTGGTGCAAGGATAGGTAAATAGCACAATGGGGAAGTCCTCCACGATGGCAGAATAGGGAGGGAGTGCACTGATAGTCTGAGAAAAGATAGTTTAATAAAAGTGGAGATACTGTAGTTTCAGGGAAGAGTTAGGGAAAAAACTGCAGAGGAAACTCTTCCGGAACTAGAGGGACATGGTGGACCTATGTGGAGGACATAGGCACCCACGGCTTGGGACCCCAGCCGCCCAGTCTATGCAAAAGTGCTGGAAAGGGAGATGAGGTGAAACCTCAATAGCCTGAGACACTGTTGGGAAAGCGGCAGGAAGAAGCCTAGAGGGAACGAGGCTTGAAGCTCCGTGGGGGAAAGTTCACCAGGGTAACTAGAGGAGAGAAAAAAAAATAAAAGGGACTGGTACAGACATGATTCTTTCTCTCCACTCACATTACACAGGTGAGCAAGACAAAGAGCAGGCGCCATTTTGGACATACGTAACAGCTGTGCCACCTCAGGGCTGTGCCTGCCTTCAGCCAAACAGAAAAAACCTGACTCTAGTGGGGAGAAATAACAGTAGGTTAAGACCTAGTGAATGTGTGGAGCTTATGAACTGAGACTGAGAAAAAAAAAAACTGAGGGTGTGTGAGAGAACTCACGGAGTGCCTGATGAGACATGAGTATTCAGTGGGAGATGCCACAAGCTCGGTAACCTTGGCAACCTGGTGGGAGATTGCAGGGGTATTTGAGGTTACACTGAGGACTGCACAGATCCTTTGTGTGGTCCTTGGGACAGAGCAGACAAATATACCCACAGGGGCCAGTGCTTAGACACTGACTGCCTTCAAGGAGAATAGCTCAGCTGTGCGGAATTACTTCCCTTCTGAATTAAAAAAGAGAGAGAGAGAGAGAGAGAGAAGACCTGGGTGTGTCACCTTTGGCACACCCTTACCCCTGAAGAACTGAACAGAGCTCTCTGGCCACACCCATCACAAGCCTCTAAAAATCCACAAAAAGCAGATAGTCCACTTAATCTAGAGTCATAGTATAATGAGAAAAGCCACTGCAGCAAGGAAAAAAAAAAAAAGAAGTAACCAAAGAATATTTCCACAATGCCAAGCAACAAATGCAGAAACCAAGGAAACAAGAACAAGGAAGACATTATGATGCCTCCAAATGAATATGACACACCAATTCAAGATTATGAAGATGATGAGATAGAAGAAATACAAGATACAAATTTCAAAAAATTTATGATAAGAACATTTAGGAATTCTCAAAAACAAATTCTTGAACTACAGAAATCCTTAATGGACAGGATAGAAAATCTCTCTTGTGAAAATGAAATATTAAGGAAGAATCAAAATGAAATGAAGAATCAGTCAAACAGTCATTTTTTTGACAAAATAAACAAAATTGACACCCCATTGGCCCAACTAACTAAAAAAAAGACCAAAATCAATAAAATTAGAGATGAAAAAGGAAACATAACAACAGACAGCACAGAAATAAGAAGAATCATCAGAAATTACTACAAGGACTTCTATGCCAGCAAACAGGGAAGTCTATCAGAAATGGATAGATTCCTGGACACATGCAACCTACCTAAATAAAACCAGGAAGACATAGAAACTCTAAACAGACCCATAACTGAGACAGAAATTGAAACAGTAATAAAGGCCCTTCCAACAAAGAAAAGCCCAGGACCAGATGGATTCACTGTTGAATCCTACCAGACATTTAAAGAAGAACTAACTGCAATTCTTCTCAAACTATTCAGAACAATCAAAAAAGAGGGAATCCTCCAAAATTCTTTCCATGAAGCCAGCATTACCTTAATCCCTAAACCGGAAAAAGATGCAGCATTGAAAGAAAATTACAGACCAATATCCCTGATGAACATAGACGCAAAAATCCTCAATAAAATTCTGGCCAATAGAATGCAATAACACATCAGAAAAATCATCCACCCAGACCAAGTGGGATTTATCCCTGGTATGCAGGGATGGTTCAGTGTTCTCAAATCAATCAATATGAAACACCATATTAACAAATTGCAGGAGAAAAAAAATATGATTATCTCAATAGATGCAGAGAAAGCATTTGATAAAATTCAACACCCTTTCATGATGAAAACTCTAAGCAAATTGGGTATGGAAGGAACATTCCTCAATACAATCAAAGCAATTTATGAAAAACCTACGGCCAGCATCCTATTGAATGGGAAAAAGTTGGAAGCATTTCCACTGAGATCTGGAACCAGACCGGGATGCCCACTCTCACCAGTACTATTCAATGTAGTTCTGGAAGTTTTAGGCAAAGCCATTAGGCAGGGAACAGAAATTAAAGGATACAAATTGGAAAGGAAGAAGTCAAACTATCCCTCTTGCAGATGATATGATTCTTTATTTAGGGGATCCAAAGAACTCTACTAAGAGACTATTGGAAGTCATAGAAGAGTTTGCAAAGTAGCAGGATATAAAATCAATGCACAAAAATCAACAGCCTTTGTATACACAGGCAATGCCATGGCTGAGGAGGAACTTCTATTATCAATCCCATTCATACTAGCTACAAAAACAAATACCTTGAAGTAAACTTAACCAAGGATGTTAAAGATCTCTACGATGAGAATTACAAAATCTTGAAGAAAGAAATAGAAGAGGATTCCAAAAAATGGAAAAATCTTCCAAGCTCATGGATTGGAAGAATAAATATCATCAAAGTGTCCATTCTCTCAAAAGCAATTTATAGATTCAATGTGATACCAATCAAAATACCAAAGACATTATTCTCAGATCTGGAAAAAATGATGCTGAATTTCATATGGAAACACAGGAGACCTCGAACATCTAAAGCAATCTTGTACAATAAAAACAAAGCCAGGCATCACAATACCAGATTTCAGGACATACTACAGGGCAGTTGTAATCAAAACAGCATGATACTGGTACAGAAACAGATGGATAGACCAATGGAACAGAATAGAAACACCATAAATCAATCCAAACATCTACAGCCAACTTATATTTATTTGTTCAAGGATCTAAAACCAATTCCTGGAACAAGGACAGTCTATTCAATAAATGGTGCTGGGAAAACTGGATTTCCATGTGTGGAAGCATGAAGCAAGACCCCTAGCTTACTACTTAAACAAAAATCCATTCAACATAGGTTAAAGACCTAAATCTACGACCTGACACCATCAAATTATTAGAGAACGTTGGTGAAACCCTTCAAGATATATTCACAGGCAAAGACTTCTTGGAATAGACCCTGGAGGCACAGGCAGTTAAAGCAAAAATTAACAATTGGGATTGCATCACAAATTGAGAAGTTTCTGTACTGCAAAAGAAACAGTCAGGAAAGTGATGAAGGCAACAGACAGAATGGGAAAAATATTTGCAAACTATGCAACAGATAAAGGGTTAATAACCAGAATCAACAAAGAAATCAAGAAACTCCACAACAACAAAACAAACAACCCACTTAAGAGATGGGCCAAGGACCTCAATAGACATTTTTCAAAAGAGGAAATCCAGATGGCCAATAGGCACGTGAAAAAATGTTCAGGATCACTATCCATCAGGGAAATGCAAATCAAAACCACAATGAGGTTTCACCACACTCTGTTAGAATGACTCACATACAGAAATCTACCAACAACAGATGCTGGCGAGGATGTGGGGAAAAAGGGACACTAACCCACTGTTGGTGGGAATGAAAACTGGCAAAGCCACTATGGAAGGAGATTCCTCAGAAACCTGAATATAACCCTACCATTCAAACCAGCCATCCCACTCCTTGGAATTTACCCAAAGGAAATTAAATTGGTAAAAGAAAGAGCTGTCTGCAGCTTAATGTTTATTGCAGCTCAATTCATAATAGCTTAGACCTGGAATCAACCTTAATGCCCGTCAGAATTATACTGGATAAAGAAATTATGGGATATGTACTCTACAGTATACTATACAGCAGTCAAAAATAATGAAATCCAGTCATTTGCAGCAAAATGGAGAAATTTGGAAAGCAACATGCTGACTGAAATAAAGCAGTCCCAAAGGGAAAAATATATGTTCTCCCTGATCTGTGACAACTAACCGAGCACCAAAAAGGAAACCTGTTAAAGTGAAATGGACAGTATGAGAAACAATGACTTGATCAGCCCTTGCCCTGACTGTTGATGAACAACTTAACACTTTATCCACTTAATACTACTGGTTGAACTCTGTAATTAATACACAATTATTCTTAGGTGTTGAAATTTAACTGAAAAATGATCCCTGCTAAATATAAGGTGAGAATAAGAGAGGGAGGAGATGTACAGTTTGGGATCAACTGGACTTGTCCTAAATGGTAGAGTTAGAAATGTGCCAGGGGATTCCAATTCAGTCCCATCAAGGTGGCATCTACCAATGCCATCTCACTAGTCCAAGTGATCAGTTTCAGTTCACAATTGATCACACTGATAGGTCTAAGAGTCAAAGGGATCACCTAGACAAGACTAGTGTCTGCTAATACTAACTGATAGAATTAAAAAAGGAGAGAACGATCCAACATGGGAAGTGGGATACACAGCAGACTCATAGAATGGCAGATGTCCTAAACAGCACTCTGGCCTCTGAATCAGCCCTTAAGGCATTCGGACCTGGCTGAAGAGCCCATGAGAGTTTTTCAGGCATGGGAAGCCAAGACACTCCTGCAAAAACAAAAAAAAAAAAAAAAAATCTAAGTGAAAGATCTCTGTGAGTGAAATCCCAGCGGAAAGAATGGGCCATCAAAGAAAGAGGTACCTTTCTCTGAAGGGAGGAGAGAACTTCCACTTTGACTATGACCTTGTCTATATAAGATCCGAGTTGGCGAACTCAAAAGGCTTCCATAGCCTTGGCAGCTCATGACAAGAGCCTAGGGTGATTACTGATGCCATAAACAAGAGTGTCAATTGATAAGTCAACAACAGGAGTCACTGTGCACTTACTCCCCATGTAGGATCTCTGTCCTTAATGTGTTGTACTATGTGAATTAATGTTATAACTAGTACTCAAACAGTACTTTTGTGTTTCTGTGTGGGTGCAAACTGTTGAAATCTTTGCTTAATATATGCTAAATTGATCTTCTGTATATAAAGATAATTGAAAATGAATCTTGATGTGAATGGAATGGGAGAGGGAGCGGGAGACGGGAGGGTTGCGGATGGGAGGGAAATTATGGGGCGGGGGAAGCCACTGTAATCCAACAGCTGTACTTCGGAAATTTATATTTATTAAATAATCATTAAAAAAATAGCGCAATTGAACAAAATTGGGTTTGAAAATTTAGCTACATGTTTGTAGTTACTTGATTTCTAACAAAGGTGTCATGGAGTGTTCTCCCTATTAAAAATCATGTTAGTAGATGAAATGAAAAAAATGTGAATGCTTACCTTGTGCCACTAATAAAACTCAATATCAGAGAAAATGTTAATGTAATTTTCAGGTGCAAATTTGAAAGTTATTAAATATATAAAAATTTATTTATGACCTCGGGGTAGGCAATAATTTCTTAAGGAAGGAATCAAATGGATTGTCAATGAAAAATTTGATAAAGTGTGTTAAAATAGTACACATTTTATATACACCAAAATATATATAAAGTGATTTTTGTAAGTTTTAAAAATGGGTATTTGTAATAAAATGACTTGCATCTTGAGAATAAAGAAATTTTATAAACTAATATGAAAAAGAAGAGGTTCAATAAATACATGTTCTTGAATGGAAATCTCCAAGAAAGGGATTTCCAAATTGCCAGTTAACATGTGAAGAGTGCTCTATTTCCCTATTCTACCAAAAATCCACATTACAATTATTTGACATATACTCTTTACCTAAGCAAATCAATAAAAGAAAAGAAGCGAAAAATATAAAGTGCTGACAAAGATGAAGCAACTGGGAGTTTTAAACTCTGCTGGCTGGAGTATAAACAGGAAAAAAAAACATTAGGGAAAACTGGTAGTATCTGCTAAGATGAATTTCATATACCTTATGACCAACGATTTTGCTCCTAAATGTAGGACAAGCAGAAACATGAACATATATTTGCCAAAAGACTTGCACTGGACTGTTTATAGAAGCACTATTCTTCATAGCCTCAAACTGGAGAACATTTAAATGACTATCAGTAGTAGAATGAACAAATAAACTAGAGCATCTTCAACAATTGCATACTACGCTGCATTGAGAATTGACGTTCTCTTGCTATATGCAATAATATCAATGTGTCTTATAAACAGAATGGTGAAAGACCTCTGATACAAAAACCTGACCTATGTATTTTTCCTCTTAAAGAAAATTTAAAAGCAGAGAAAACTAACTTTTGTGTTAAATGTCAGAGTAGTGCCTAACTTGCAGATGGTAGTGATTTTGAAGGGGTGTAAGGAGAGCTTTTGGTGATGATAATATTCTATATCTTAATCTGAGTTCCAGCTACATGAATGTCTTTCTTTTATGAAAATTTATTGGATAATTAACTTTAAAATTATGTGCATTTTGTACACATGTTATATTCAAGGAAAATATATTAAAAAGTAGATCATAAATAAGTGCCATTTTAATGGAGAAAACATAAATAGAAATGTGACACTGGGGTTACAATTTAAAGAACAGTTTGAGTTCTCCTGACAGATGCGTCCTGGCAAGAGGAAATATTACCATAGTGTGGTCATGCTATAGTGCTCCTCTTTCTTTTCCCCTTTCTTCATTCCTCCCTCCCATCAGACTTTGCCTATTTTGCTTAGTATTTTCTAACTACTTGTAGATAATTTAGTTACTGTTACCACTCATAATTAGGTTAAGTTACAGACTTGCTTTCTTATTGTAAAAACTAATTGATATGGAAATTTCTGGTATCTAGGCAGGCAAGTGAGTTTTCCCCCCAAGAACTCATTTGAAATCACACTGTATAGGGCATGACTAATTTAACTCACACTGAGGATGAATTCCTACAGGGCTTTGCATGTTGACATACATAGACAGGTACTTCCAAATATGAAAATATCATTTATCATCATTAACTTTCCCTTCAGTAGGATATCGACATTTTCCTAATGAGTTAGTTGTGCCATCAGCATCATTACAGAGTTTACTTGCCACGACTTATTCATAGAAATTAGATTTTCCAAAGACAATTTAAGGAAGTAGAATAACAAAATATACATTTCTTGTTTAAAAAGTGCAGAGGGGCATTAACATTGTGTAATAGGATAGATTCTATTTCGGAGCCTATTGGTGTTTCTGACTTAATTATTTCATTGAGAATTAAAGAATCAGATGGGGAAGAGAACAGAGGGATAGTTTTTCTTTCAGATTACTTGTCTGAATTGGAAGTGAGGGTATCAGAAAGCAAGGTGAGTGATACCAGAATTAGTTAGTGCCGAGAACTGAACATTTACATGATGAATTAAAGAGAGGTTCATCTAAAATAAACTTCTTTAAGGTTTGTTTCATTAAACAGAAATAGTCTCAAGTGGGATTCAGAGGTTTGAATATGTCTGCTTTACCATGCATAATTGCTAACACCCAGTTTATGCTCTTCCCCTTGAAATCTAATTTATCAGGGTAATTTAACCTGATGGGGGCAGTGTGTGCCCATCAGTCCCAGATGGCATCTAAATTCTAGTAATTGAGAAAATTAAGTATGAGTTAAAAATGCATTTCAGTGCTTAAAGGGCTGCAACAGGCTGCTGATGACTTTACTGATTCTGAAACGGCAGCTCGTGTAAGAACCAACCCAAAAAGGGATCACAATGAAAAACTAAAGTTTTCTCAGGTTTTCCACAGACCAGTAGAAGATCAGCTTGTCAAAAGATTATTTTGTAAAGCTCTCTAAAGTGCTTTCCAAAGCCCCTTTCTTAATGCAGTCAAAACAGAGCTAATGAAGTCTCCCCAAATATCTGCTAATGGATTTTTAGAAATTTCCAATAATAATGATTTATTTATTAGAAATATACAGTTCTTTGCATATGTGCATGTATTTATGTTCTGCAATTGGAATGTAAACAGAAAATTCTCTGTTGCATTAAATTGGTAAGTTTTGCTTTTCTGAGTGATCCCTGTTAAATATAAGAGTGGGAGTAAGAGAGGTAGGAGATGTACAATTTGGGACATGGTCAACTGGACTTGCCTGAAACAGTAGAGTTAGAAATGTGCCAGGGGATTCCAATTTAATCCCATCAAGGTGGCATCTACCAATGCCATCTCACTAGTCCAAGTGATCAGTTTCAGTTCACAATTGATCATAATGATAGGATTAAGAGTCAAAGGGATCACCTAAACAAGACTAGTGTCTGCTAATACTAACTGATAGAATTAAAAAGGAGAGAACGATCCAACATGGGAAGTGGGATACATAGCAGACTCATAGAATGGCAGATGTCCTAAACAGCACTCTGGCCTCTGAATCAGCCCTTAAGGCATTCGGACCTGGCTGAAGAGCCCATGAGAGTTTTTCAGGCATGGGAAGCCAAGACACTCCTGCAAAAACAAAAACAAAAACAAAAAAAAATCTAAGTGAAAGATCTCTGTGAGTGAAATCCCAGCGGAAAGAATGGGCCATCAAAGAAAGAGGTATCTTTCTCTGAAGGGAGGAGAGAACTTCCACTTTGACTATGACCTTGTCTATATAAGATCCGAGTTGGCGAACTCAAAAGGCTTCCATAGCCTTGGCAGCTCATGACAAGAGCCTAGGGTGATTACTGATGCCATAAACAAGAGTGTCAATTGATAAGTCAACAACAGGAGTCACTGTGCACTTACTCCCCATGTAGGATCTCTGTCCTTAATGTGTTGTACTATGTGAATTAATGTTATAACTAGTACTCAAACAGTACTTTTGTGTTTCTGTGTGGGTGCAAACTGTTGAAATCTTTGCTTAATATATGCTAAATTGATCTTCTGTATATAAAGATAATTGAAAATGAATCTTGATGTGAATGGAATGGGAGAGGGAGCGGGAGACGGGAGGGTTGCGGATGGGAGGGAAATTATGGGGCGGGGGAAGCCACTGTAATCCAACAGCTGTACTTCGGAAATTTATATTTATTAAATAAAAGTTAAAAAAAATCTTCTGCTCTGAGGAATATCACTGGGCAGCCAGGGTAATTCTGAGTGTGTGTCTGGGGGCGGAGGGCATTCTAATGATCAGTCTGGAAAACTTGTTTTTTGCTTTTGACTGAGACAAATATATTTTCTCTTGTAGCCTCTTAGGCATGAGGCATAATGAAAAATGTACCTCATCTAGGCAGCACCTTCAGATCTGTCCTGTGTCCTCACATCCCCTTCCTCAGTGCCTCAGGAAGCCAGAATGACCCATTGGGAGCCCACTAACTTTGTTCTTTGAAACAAAGAGGGGAAACCATTTACAGAAACGAAATGATGCCTCTGCCTCCTACTCCAATCTCTGTGTGCTTTCTGCAGCACTTCTACCTTCAATTTTTTACACTCTCAAGTCTCATGGATTTATATGTTAAGTGTATTTTCAAAGTCTTTCTTGGGTTGTGAATCTTAACAAATGTACAGATAAATGCCAATCAAATGATAAAGTATAATGGGCTAATGCTTAAGCACAAAGCAAATCACCAAATTAAAAAAAAAAAACAAAACAACAACAAAAAAAAAAACGGAACACAAAATCTTCTCTGTAGCCAGAAAGTCTCCCTCATGCTTCTTTCAAATCACTAACTTGTCTTCCTCCCCCAAAGGGTAGCCAGTACCCTGTTGACAAGAGCAACCACCTCTCACTCTTCTTTAAGATTAGTCAGGGTTTTCCAGAGAAACAGAACCCATTTCATTGTAGGAATTAACTTCTGCACGTGGAGAAGCTGAGAATTCCCACAGGCTGCTGTCTGTCAGCTGGAGACCTGGACAAGCTGGTGTGTGATTCAGTCTGAGTCTGAAGGTCTGAGCAAGGCGGGAGGAGGCGATGGGGTAAATCTGGAGTCTGGGAGTCTAGGAACAGGGGTGCCTGTGTCCAAGCATGGGAGGAGACAGATGCTTCAGCTCAGGCAGAGAAGCTGCACTCACCCTTCCTCCTCATTGTTGTTTTATTTGGCCCTCGATGGAATGGATGGTGCCTACTCTCATGGGTGAGGACGGCCTCTTTTACCCAGTGTATTGATCCAAATGATAATCTCTTCCAGAAACATCCTCACACACATACCCAGAGGTGTATGTAATACCAGCTATCTGGGCATCCCTTAGCCTATCAATGACTATAAAATTAGTCATTATGTTCCTAAGCATGCTCTCCCAGGGATCTTTGTAATTGTTCAAAATCTTGTTGCTGTGCAATTCTCCCAAGCAGCTATGTTTTACAAGTGTCCAAGTTTTCTAGTTGTCCTAGTCGAAAGATATATTTATGTTAGCAAGCAGCACATTATTCCTGGAAGTGGAGCCTCATCTATTTTTTAATTCAGTAAATATTTTATTGAGTGCCCCCAGCCATGTACCTAAGAGCTTGAGGTACAGCAGTGAATGAAATGATGAGTAAGACCGATGCGTTTAATGTTCTAGGGGAGGCTGTGGTCCAGTTGAGCACTCAGAGAAGTAAACATTACAGTGCTTGTCTTGATCCTATCACGAAAGTAAACATTAGATAGTACATTAAAACAGGTGAAATTATATATATTTACAGAAATGCTTTCCTTTACGGTAAGATTCATAATAACAGTTCTTACAATGAAGTGTTTTATAATTATAACCACCTCCCCACACAGCTACCCACCCATCAGGTCTATTTAGAAGTACTACTTGTAATAATTCTTGTTTAATAACCAGGATGTGCTTGAGCCAGGAGTATACAATCAGTTCATTGCAAGTTCCTCTCTTTTACCTTTGCCATCTCACTGGTTTCCTCTTCCTTTTAAATTTTAAGTTCTTCACATTTCTGTATGTCCTATGTCAGTCTTTCCTCGCAGCTCTTTGTACATCTATAAGTAAAATCTACACAGATCCCAGAGTAGCTGGCCTTGCTTTCTCTATTTTCTTTCTGTATTTCTTTTTTTTTTTTTTGTATACCTGGGCCTTGTTTTGGGTGATTACAAATAATCAAAGTTTGTCTAAATGTCCATAGCGATTTCTTTCTTTCTCATTAACAGCATTCCTTTTTGTGATTATACACAAATGTTATATTTCTCTGGTGAATCAAGAATACTTAATTTGGAATGGGATTGGCACTATGGGATCTTGCCAAAATTGTAAGCAAAATATGATTTTCTTGAATGTATTAACTTTCTGGAAAGAATGCATATTTTAGTTTTTTCAAGATTTATTTATTTGATAGGCAGAGTTACAGACAGCAACATAGACACACACACACACAGAAAGGAGAGAGGGAGAGGATTGAAGTTCTATCTGTTGATTCATTCCCAAATGGCTGCAACAGCCAGGCATGGGCCAGGCTGAAGCCAGAAGCTTGGAACTCCATCTAGGTCTCCTGCATGGGTGGCAGGGCCCTAAGCACTTCAATCATCTTACGCTGATTTCCCAGGCACATTAGCAAGGAGCTGGATGAGAAGTAGAGCACCCAGGACTTGAACCTGCGCTCATATGGGATGATTATCTTGCCTTGCCACAACATGGGCCCCTGGAAAGAATGCATATTTTAAAAACCAGTTTTCTATTATGGGAACTTTTAACAACTGAAATGGAGATAATATAACAAATTCCCATGGAGTCATTATGAATATCTCGCAAATTTATTTCACCTATTCCTTCACTATTATTTTTTTCCAGAGTTTTTAAAGGCAAATTCCCGATTTTAAGTTTTTTTTTCTTTGTAAAACATTTGGTAGTCATCTTCAGCTGCTGGTCTTTTTATTTCCTCACATGGCCACCATGTCGTTCTATAACTAGAAGAATGGGTAATGATTTCTTAGCTTCATCTAATTCTCAGCCCACAGTCAAATCTCCCCAATTATCTCACATATGCACTTTTAGATTTTAGCATTTAATTAATTGTAATTAGAATTTAAACAACGTTCACCCTTAGGTTGGTAACATCTAAAGTCTCTTATTGTAATGATCACCCATCCTCCATTCATTACTATTAAATTGTTGAAGAAACTGATTATTGCTTCCCTTCTAATTCTCCTGTCCCTGTGTTTCCTGTAAATCTCATGCAAACTGATGGATGTTTTCTAGGCTCGATGGGAATCATACTTCACATGGCTGTTACTTTTTACAATCAAATTTTCAAATTTTTAAAATTTTTAAAATTCATGTTTATAGGTTCAAAATTCTTATCACCAGAAGTTTAAAAAGCGCTGTAATAACTGTAATACATGCAACTACTCAAGAGTAAGTATATTTAATATTCATTATTATATTCTGTCTGTAAACTAATTATACAGAGAATACATGAATGAATGAATGAGATTATTTGAATAAATTGTGAAAAACAATTGTATTCATATTTTTTTCATTGCCACACTGAATTTATCACTAAAAGCTAAATGTTTTTAGAGTTTATGCAGATTTGGAAATGACAATAAAAAGACAAAATAAGGATGACTATTTAGCCTACCAGTTAAGATGCTGGTTGACTCCTACGTTCCATACTGGAGCACGTGAGTTCAATATGTAGCTCCAGCTCCGGACTCCAGCTTCCTGTTAATAAAGAGGCCCTGGGAGACCCGAACTGAGTTCCTGGCCATGGCCTTTGTCGGTATTTGGAAGCATGAACCAGCAGATGGTGGCCTTCTCTTTGTCTTTCCCTCTCTTTCTATCTGATTCCAGAAACAAAACCAAAAGCAAAACCAAAAACCCGCACAAATAAAGGGTGGGAGTGCTGCTGCTCAGCAGAAGCGCAAGGAGAAATGACTGAGTCCTCAGCAGACTCCTTAGTGAGCATGTGAAATAATTGCCAAAGATTTGTCATCTTAGAATGCATAGTATCAACCAAAGGGAGGTCAATTTCATTTCCTTGTTAATGCCAGCTGCGATCAGGTGGTCTCCATAGCCTAGAAGTTTGAAATGATTTGAAGATGACTCCCATCTCAGTACCACGAGTAATTAGCAGTATCCGCTGAGGGGAGAGAGAGAGGAGATTAGCACATACAAGATAATTTTAGATAAATGCTATGGAGTAAATGGCACAGTGTGAACAATAGCATAATGTTGAAAATAGGAAGGAGGAACACTGCTCTGTCCACAAAAGCTCTGTTGAAGAAGTAGCATTTTTAAGAATTAAATTGTTTGATGTGGACAAAGAAAGAAAGGTCTTCCATCCACTGGTTCATTCCCCAAATGGCCATGACAACCAGGGCTGTGCCAGGCGGAAGCCACGAGTCAGGAACTTCATCCAGGTCTCCCACTCGGGTGTAAGGGCCCAAGAATTTGGGCCATCTTCTGCTGCTTTCCAGGGCACATCAGCAGGGACCTGGATTCGAAGTACAACAGCTAGAACCAGTACCCATATGGGATGCTGGCATCGTGGGTGGCAGCTTAACCTGCCCTGCCACAGTGCTGGCCCCCTTCCTGTTCTTGAGTAAACTCTTGCTGCCTTTACTTTGCTATGTTTTCTTTTTAAGCTGCATCTTTGATTTAATGAATGATTATAGACTTTTCCTGGAAATCAATCACTATCTCACTACACTGTTTTGGCAATTTCTTTTTTCCCTCATCTTGAAAATGACAACAATCTTTACAGTCTTCTTTGATTGCTCTCATTTTCCATGATGTGCAGCCAAATCTGCCTTTTTTTTTTAGTAGATTTGAATAGATTTCTTTTGAGCTAAAGGCAGAAGATCCTTTAAAGCAGCTAAATTCTCTTTCTCAATTCACTGCCTGCTTTGGCTTTAATTTCTTTAGATTTTCTTTAACTTCTCTATTTAAATGAGAGAAGTAGAATTTAAGAATTTTAGACAAAAAGAAAAAATGGTGTGTTTTGCCTTCTCTCTGCATCTGTTAACATTTTACCATCTGCCCAAGTGCTGGTAGGATTCCTCTCCCCCCGCATTGTAAATTTTTTGGAAATGCATTTCTTTGAATTATTGTTTCCTTCATCCCTCCCTCCCTCCTTCCCTCCCTCCCTCTCCTTCTCTCTCTCTCTCTCTCTCTCTCTCTCTCTCTCTCTCTCTTTCTGTCTCTGCTCAGTTTGGAATTCTTCCTTTTCTGAATGTTTTCAAAAACTTTTATTCTGTCTCTCTCCTCTTAATATTTCCTTGGGCAGCAGCGCTCTTACCACCAGTTCATTAGAAAGGTTTCTTACAGACAAAATGATTTCATTAGTTGCCTTGCCCTTTTATTCCTCCTCTGGACCATTTGTGAAGATAGTGTTAGATTTATAGTTAAGGAACATCTCAATCCATTGACATCTTCTTCCGTTCTTTGTAGTCTATTCCCATGGGCACTTGTTAACCTTTTCTCTGTTTTTTTTTTTTTTTCTTTTTGCTGTTGATATCTGCATGACTAATGCATAGAGAACCTTAAAGAGGGCACAGTTATTTTTCTTCTAGCATTATGCTTTGTTTTGTTGGTTAGGATTTAATACTCACTGCCTTCAAAATTACATCTTAATTTTGTTTTAGTTTTATGATTATTTTTCCCTGCCAGAATATATCTAGGGATATCTCATAGTTAATTTTCAGAGGCTATATTAAAACATTAGCTCCAAAAATAGAATCTAAGGTAGTCTTTAGCAGTTGGATAGATGGTAATGGAAACATATTTGCATTTTAATAGGAGAATTAGGGACAAAGTGTTTTAGTCCAAATAAATATTTTAGTATTGATAAATTTAATAAATAGTGGTAAGTGACTGGAATGAGAATCATTTTAGAGGAATAAAACTTTGGTAGAACTTTAAATTATCTTCTGATTTTCACCAGGCTTATGTGAAGGTTTGAAATAGTCCAAATGAGTTGGTATAGTTGAGTGGATGAAACTTGGCTGATATTTTCTTTTAAAATTCCAGTCAAAGTCTTGGGATAAGTTTTTGAAGTGAAGAATATGGACACAGTTAAATTACACTTGGCATCCACAAGATTACAACATGGAAATTAGTGCTTTTAACATTTGTGTCCTTGCCTTTGTCCTTGAAGAAAACCATAGGTCTGGGATTGGCCCTGTGGCATAGTGGGCTAAGCCTCCACCTGTGGTGCCAGCATCCCATATGGACACTGGTTCAAGTCCTGGCTGCTCCTCTTCTGATCCAGCTCTCTGCTATGGCCTGGGAAAGCAGTAGAGGATATCCCAAGACCTTGGGCCCCTGCACCCACCTGGAAGACCTGAAAGAAGCTCCTGGCTCCTGGCTTCAGATCGGCTCTGCTCCAGCGGTTGCGGCCATTTGGGAAGTGAACCAGCAGATGGAAAACCTCTTTCTCTCTCTGTCTCTCTATCTCTCTGTCTGTACCTCTACCTCTCAAAAAAGAAAACAAAACTTTTTTTAGAAAAAAAAAACAAAACAAACCATAGGTCCATGGAACGACAATCTGTATTCATTCCACAATGAAGATGAACTTACATTTGTGTGCATGGGATGCATATTCCTTTCATCCTTTCATTTTAACTTCTGATGGGGAGTTTTGCTTTCCTTTACTTTATTCTTGCTAGAGGTTTCTCGATTTTATTGATGTTTTAAAAGAACAAACTTTTGCTTTCATTGATTTTCTCCATTGCTTTTCAGTTTCATTGATTTTTGCATTTATTAGTTTCTCCCACTTGGGTTATTTGCTTTTCGCTTTCTAGTTTCTTCAGACGGAATCTTAGGTTATGATTTGAGACCTTTGCTTTTTTCATAGGTGTGTAATACTATAAACATCAATATATGGGACACTTACTGCATCCCATAAACTTGGTTCTGTTTACCCCCATTTCCGTCTGGTGCAAGACAGTTTATAATTTCATTGACATTTAAAACTAAACATGTGATTCTTACATTTTTATTCTACATCAATTTTAAACTGTTGTTTTCTATTTTAAAAAAGGAGGGAATTGTTTTTTGACCGTGAATCATTTAGTCATGCTGTTTAATCCCCAAGTGGCTGTTGTCTATTTCCAGAATAATCTCATTATGGTATAATAATATATTATTATTTCAAATTTTAAAATGACCTCAGATTTGTCTTAAGACCCAGGACACAGTCGATCTAGTGAGAGTTCTATTTATACTTGAAAAGGCTGTGTTACTGATGCATAGAATATTATATTAATGTCTGCTACATCAGTTAATTGATAACATTCTTCAGTTCTTCTACATCCTTGCTGAGTTTCTGTTAGTTCCTGTGTTACTGAGAGAAGAGAATAAAATTCATTAATTATTATCCTGGAGTTCTACATACTGCATTTCAGTTCTGTCAGGTTTTACTTCAGGTATTTTGAAAATCTGGCCTAAATGAGTACATATTTAGGACCTCCATTGCTTCATATGAGTTGATCCATATATATCAATACATAATATTCTTCTTTCTCCCTGGAGATTGTCTTTGCTCTGAAATCTCTGTTTGATATTAATATAACCACTTCAACATTCTGTTGATTAGTGTAGCAACTTATTATATCATTACATTTGAAGTGAATTAATTTTTAAGAGTCTAGAGATGGGTCATTATCATTTATTATCTATGCAGAATATCTGTATCTTTTTACTATTGTGCATAAACCATTTATATTTAGTGCATTTACTGATGTGTTTGGATATAAGTTGGCCATTTTCTTGTTTTCTGCTTATTCCTTTTGTGTTTTATTTTCCTTTTCCCCCTCCCTGACCTTGTATTTCTTTAAAAAGATTTATTTATTTATTTGAAAGTCAGAGTTACAGAGAGAGGTGGAAAGACAGAGGGAGAGGTCTTCCATCTGATGGTTCATTCTACAAATGTCCACAATAGCCAGAGCTGCACCAGGCTAAAGCCAAGAGCCAGAAGCTTTCATCCAGGCCTCCTATATGGGTGCAGAGACCAAAAATCTTGGGCCATTTTCTGCTACTTTTCCCAGGTGCATTAGCAGGGAGCTGGATCAGAAGTGGAACAACTGGGACATGAACAAGCATCCATACGGGATGCTGGCATCACAGTTCTATTGTTTTGAGTTTTATTCTGGTTTATATCTTGTATTGCTAAGAGTTTTCATTTTAACAGTACTTGTGATAGTATTCACAATTGTTAATTTTAGCCTTTCAGTTTTTATCAGCTAATCCAACAATTGTGTTATCTGGGCATTGGTGTCTTTTGATATTCTCTTCTTATGTGAGTTGATAATTTTGTATTATATAATGGACATTTTTAATATTACAATATTGAGTTATTACACTACTAATAAGACTTTGGGTCTTATTTATTTATTTATTTATTTTGAAGATTTATTTTATTTATTTGAAAGACAGAGTTACATAGAGAAAGGAGAGGCAGAGAGAGAGGTCTTCCATCAGCTGGTTCACTCCCCAGATGGCCGCAACGGCCGGATCTGCACTGATCTGAAACCAGGAGCCAGGAACTTCTTCCTGGGTCTCCCAGGTGGGTGCAGAGGCACAAGGTCTTGGGTCATCTTCTACTGCTTTCTCAGGCCATAACAAAGAGCTGGATCACAAGAGGAGCAGCTGGGACCAGAACCGGTGCCCATATGGGATACTGGCGCTTCAGGCTAGGGCTTTAATCCGCTGCACCACAGCACTGGCCCCTCTGGGTCTTATTTAAATTCCATGTAGAATATTGCTATTTTTGTTGCAGCTGACAATTAATCTAGTTAGATTCAAGCCACAAATTCCTATGTGACTTCTAGGGTTGCCCATGATGTTAGTGTCAGTTACATTTTCAAGTCTGTTAGAGTGTTCTTTGGGTAGGTCTGGGGTGTTTTTCATCCAGTGGTCAGTCTTTGACCTGGAAGTGGTCTAAGGGTTACTTCAGTTCTCAAAGTGTTTGGTATACTAATTAGGGTTAGAATCACACATGTGCAGGGCAAAGTTGATTCCAGGAGCTCAAAAACAACTTTTGGGGTCACTGTCAAAGCTGCCTGTCTGTGGTTTCCTAGATAGTTTTTTATTTTCTACCCCCCAATTTTGGTTCTCTCTCAAGAAGCTGTGGCTTTAGTGATCCCTATTTGAGAATACTTCTGTGATTTTGTTCACTTTCTGGTCTAATAAGAGGGAGAACAGGGAGAAAAAAAAATAACAAGGATTTATTTCACTCCTTTTCAACCATGGTTTTACTGAACATTAAAGAAGGTTCCCCTCCCTCAAGGTTTTGGCTTTAATAGGGTCTCATTGCTGTCTTTGTCAATACTGTCATGTGCTGCATAACAATGTTTCAATGATGAATCACATAAATGACAACTATCTCTCAAGATTATATCACCTACTGATGTCATAGCTTTCTTGGTTCATGTATGTATACTGTATGATATCTACACAAACATGAGATTGCCTAATGGCACATATCTCAGAACAGCACATGACTGTATTATGCGATTTCCTGGAAGCAGGGTGAGGCAGATGGGAGGGAGTAGACTTCTCTCCACATTCAACATTAAGAGTTCCCACTCTTGGTCCTCAACCAGGCCCACTATGCTTTACAAGGAATCTAATCTATCTGTGCCACAGTGCTCATTTCTGTGTTTTGGGCTGCATTGAATTAAATCATGGACTAAAGGACCTGACAAATGAAATTCCCCTCTAATTCTGTGATACTACAAATTCTCAAGCTCTTCCTTGATGTGCATGCTGCTGTTTACTTTTCAGAGTCTTCGAGCAGTTGCCCGAAGCCTTCTTTCTTGGTTTTATAGTTGTATTCATCAAGAAAGAATGATGAAGCATGTTTACTTCTTTTACCTGGAGTTACTCCATGAATTGAATTTGTAATTTTATTTATTTATTTATTTTTAAACTTTTATTTAATGAATATAAATTTCCAAAGTATGGCTTATGGATTACAATGGCTTCCCCCCATATCGTCTCTCCCACCCGCATCCCTCCCCTTTCCCACTCCCTCTCCCCTTCCATTCACATGAGGATTCATTTTTGATTCTCTTTATATACAGAAGATCAGTTTAGCATACATTAAGTAAAGATTTCAACAGTTTGCTCCCACACAAAAAGTGAAAAATAACAGATGATTTTTTAAATGATGATGAAATCATATCAGACCTATTGTCATGTTTAATCCCAGTGAGAGTCAAGTTGGGAATTGATAATTTCTTCTTTTTTTTTTTTTTTAACAGAAGATCAGTTTAGTATACATTAAAGATTTCAACAGTTTGCACCCCCATAGAAACACAAAGCGAAATACACTGTTTGAGTACTCATTATAGCATTAAGTCTCAATGTACGGCACATTAAGGACAGAGATCCTACATGAGGAGTAAGTGCACAGTGACTCCTGTTGTTGACTTTACAAATTGACACTCCTGTTTATGGCATCAGTAATCTCCCTATGCACCAGTCATGAGTTTCCAAGGCTATGGAAGCCTTTTGAGTTCACCGACTCTTATCTTGTTTAGACAAGGTCATATTCAAAGTGGAGGTTCTCTCCTCCCTTCAGAAAGGTACCTCCTTCTTTGAAGACCTGTTCTTTCCACTGGGATCTCACTCACAGAGATCTTTCATTTAGGGTGTTTTTTTTTTTTTTTTCCAGAGTGTCTTGGCTTTCCATGCCTGAAATACTCTCATGGGCTTTTCAGCCAGATCCGAATGCCTTTAGGGCTGATTCTGAGGCCAGAGTGCTATTTAGGACATCCACCATTCTATGAGTCTGCTGAGTATCTCGCTTCCCATGTTGGATCACTCTCCCCTTTATTTATTCTATCAGTTAGTATTAGCAGGTACTAGACTTGTTTATGTGCTCCCTTTGACTCTTAGTCCTTTCATTATGATCAATTGTGACCTGAAATTGATCACTTGGACTGGTGAGATGGCATTGGTACATGCCACCTTGATGGGATTAAATCGGAGTCCCCTGGTATGTTTCTAACTCTACCATTTGGGGCAAGTCAGCTTGAGCATGTCCCAAATTGTACATCTCTTCCCTCTCTTATTCCTACTCTTATGTTTAACAGGGATCACATTTCAGTTAAATTTCAACACTTAAGAATAACTGTGTATTAATTACAGAATTAAACCAGTCATATTAAGTAGAACAGACCAAAAAACTACTAAGAGGGATAATGTATTAAGTTGTTCATTAACAGTCAGGGCTATGCTGATCAAGTCACCATTTCTCATAGTGTCCATTTCACTTCAACATGTTTTCTTTTTGGTGTTCAGTCAGTTGTCACCGATCAGGGAGAACATATGGTATTTGTCCCTTTGGGACTGGCTTATTTCACTCAGCATGATGTGTTCCAGACTCCTCCATTTTGTTGCAAATGACTGGATTTCATTGTTTCTTACTGAGGTATAGTATTCTAAAGAGTACATATCCCATAATTTCTTTATCCAGTCTACCGTTGATGGGCATTTAGGTTGGTTCCAGGTCTTAGCTATTGTGAATTGAACTGAAATAAACATTAGGGTGCAGACCGCTTTTTTGTTTGCCAATTTAAATTCCTTTGGGTAAATTCCAAGGAGTGGGATGGCTGGGTCAAACGGTAGGGTTATCTTCAGGTTTCTGAGGAATCTCCAGACTGACTTCCATAGTGGCTTGACCAGTTTGCATTCCCACCAACAGTGGGTTAGTGTCCCTTTTTCCCCACATCCTCGCCAGCATCTGTTGTTGGTAGATTTCTGAATGTGAGCCATTCTAACTGGGGTGAGGTGAAACCTCATTGTGGTTTTGATTTGCATTTCCCTGATTGCTAATCACCTTGAACATTTTCTCATGTGCCTGTTGGCCATTTGGATTTCCTCTTTTGAAAAATGTCTATTGAGGTCCTTGGCCCATCTCTTAAGTGGGTTGTTGGTTTTGTTTTTGTGGAGTTTCTTGATCTCTTTGTAGATTCTGGTTATTAACCCTTTATCTGTTGCATAGTTTGCAAATATTTTTTCCCATTCTGTCAGTTGTCTCTTCACTCTCCTGACTGTTTCTTTTGCAGTACAGAAACTTCTCAATTTGATGCAATCCCAATAGTTGATTTTGGCTTTGACTGCCTGTGCCTCCCGGGTCTTTTCCAGAAATTCTTTGCCTGTGCCAATATCTTGAAGGGTTTCTCCAATGTTCTCTAATAACTTAATGGTGTCGGGTCGTAGATTTAGGTCTTGCAGAGTTTCCCTGATGCTTTCCTCTAATAATTTGATGGTATCAGGTCATAGCTTTACCTCCAGGATTCATTGTGAATTGATTTTTGTATATGGTCAGGGTCTTGTTTCATAGTTCTGTATGCAGAGATCAATTTTCCTAGCTCCATTTGTTGAAGAGACTGCCCTTTCTTCAGTATTGATCTTAGCTTGTTAGTCAAAGGTTATTTAGGTATAGATGCATGGATTAATTTCTGGGGTTTCTATTTTGTTCCATTTGTCTACATGTCTATTTTGGTGCCAGAACCAGTTTTTTTAATTATATAATAATAATGAGGAAATTCAACACCCCACTTTCATCAATGGATGGGTCAATTAAACAAAAAATCAACAGAGAATCAACAGAGCTAATCTACATCTGGACCAAATGGACTTAATTGATACCTACAGAATATTTCATCCCACACCTGAAATTCACATTGTTTTCATCAGTCAACAGAACTTTCTCTAGGATATATCATATTCTAACCCATCCAACAAATCTGAGCAAATTCAAAAAAAAATGAAATCATAACATGTATCTTTTCTGAGCTCAACAGAATGAAGTTGGAAATTAATAAGAAACTCTAGAAAATATGAAACACATGGAGACTGAATAGCCCACTTCTGAATGGACAGTGGGTAACAGAAGAAAACAAAATGTAAATCCAAATATCCAGGAAATGAATGAAGATGACAACACAATATATCAAAACTTATGGGATACAGCAAAAGCAGTGTTAAAAGAGAATTTTATAGCAATTAGTATCTACATCAAGAAATTGAAAAGGCATCAAATAAATGATCTAACAGTGCATTTCAAGGACGTAAAAGAACAAGAACAAACCAAACCCAAAATTAGTAGGGTGTAAGAAATAACTTGAATTAGAGAAGAAATAAACAAAATTGAAACAACAAAAAAGACAAAGTCAGCATCATATTGAATGGGAAAAAAATTGGAATCATTTCCACTAAGATCCAGAACCAGACAAGGATGCCCACTTTCACCAGTGCCATTCGTTTTATTTCTGGAACTCCTAGCCAGAAACATTAGGCCAAAAAAAAAAAAAATCAAAGGGATACAAATTGGAAAGGAGGAAGTCAAATTATCCTTGTTGGGGACCGGTGCTGTGGCGTAGCAGGTAAAGCTGCTTCCTGCAGTGCCAGCATCCCATATGGGACCTGGTTCGATTCCCAGCTGTTCCTCTTCCTATTCAGCTCTCTGCTAAGGCCTGGGAAAACAATAGAAGTTAGTCCAAATCCTTGGGTCCCTGCACCTGCATGGTAGACCCAGAAGAAGCTCCTGGCTCCAAGCTTCGTTTAGGCACAGCTCCAGGAACTGTGGCCATTTGGGGAGTGAACCAGAAGATGGTAGACCTCCTTCTCTCTCTCTCTGCCTCTGTAATTCTACCTTTCAATTAAATAAAATCTGTTTAAAAATTTTCCTGGTTTGCAGATGACATGATTCTATATACAGGGGGAACCAAAAGACTCCACTAAGAGACTACTGGAACTCATAAAAGAGTTTGGTAAAATTGAAGGATGTAAACTCAACACACACAAATCAAGAGCCTTTGTATACAAGACAATGCCATGACTGAAGGAAATTGTGAGATCAGCACCATTGGGGCCAGCACTGTGGTGTAGGAGGTTAAGCCACAGTCTCCAGTGCTGGCAACTCATATGAGTGCTGGTTCAATTCCTAGCTGCTCTACTTCTGATATAGGTCTCTGTTATGGCCTGGGAAAGCAGTAGAAGATGGCGCAAGTCCTTGGGCCCCTGAAGTCATGGAAAACTCAGAAGAAACTCCTGGCTCCTGGCTTCAGCGTAACTCAGCCCTGGCAATTGTGGAAAGTTTGGGAGTAAACCAGTGGATGGAAGATCTCTCTCCTTCTCTCTACCTTTACCTCTCTTTCTGTAACTCCGCTTTTGAAATAAATATTTTCAAAAAAATCAGTACCATTCAAAATAGCTGCAAAATATATTTTTACCTTTTATTTAGTAACTATAAATTTCCAAAGTACAGTTTATGGATTACAGCGGCTTTCCCTCCCCATAACTTCCCTCCCATTCGCACCCCTCCCATCTCCCGCTCCTCTCCCATTCTATTCACATCAAGATTCATTTTCAATTATCTTTATATACAGAAGATCAATTTAGTATATATTAAGTAAAGATTTCATCAGTTTGAACCCACACAGAAACACAAAGTGTAAAATACTGTTTCAGTACTAGTTAAAGCATTACTTCACATTGGACAACACATTAAAGAAAGATCCCACATGAGGAGTAAGTACATAGTGTCCACTGGGATCTCACTTGCAGAGATCTTTCATTTAGGTTTTTTTTTTTTTTTTGCCAGAGTGTCTTGGCTTTCCACGCCTAAAATACTCTCATGGGCTCTTCAGCCAGATCTGAATGCCTTAAGTGCTGATTCTGAGGCCAGAGTGCTATTTAGGACATCTGCCATTCTATGAGTCTGCTGTGTATCCCGCTTCCCATGATGGATCGTTCTCTTCCTTTTTGATTCTATCAGTTAGTATTAGCAGACACTAGTCTCGTTTGTGTGATCCCTTTGACTCTTAGACCTATCAGTGTGATCAATTGTGAACAGAAATTGATCACTTGGACTAGTGAGATGGCATTGGTACATGCAACCTTGATGGGATTGTATTGGAGTCCCCTGGCACATTTCTAACTCCACCATTTGTGGCAAGTCCGATTGAGCATGTTCTAAACTGTACATCTCCTCCCTCTCTTATTCCCACTCTTATATTTAACAGAGATCACTTTTCAGTTAAAATTTCAACACCTAAGAATAATTGTGTGTTAATTACAGAGTTCAACCAATAGTACTGGAACAAAAAAAATACTAAAATGGATAAAGTGTTACATTGTACATCAACAGTCAGGACAAGGGCTGATCAAGTCACTGTTTCTCATAGTGTCCATTTCACTTCAACAGGTTTCCCCTTTGGTGCTCAGTTAGTTGTCTCTGATCAGGGAGAACATGTGATATTTGTCCCTTTGGGACTGGCTTAATTCACTCAGCATGATGTTTTCCAGATTCCTCCATTTTGTTGCAAATGACCGGATTTCATTGTTTTTCACTGCTGTATAGTAGTCTGTAGAGTACATGTCCCATAGTTTCTTTATCCAGTCTACTGTGATGGGCATTTGGGTTGGTTCCAGGTCTTAGCTATTGTGAATTGAGCCGCAATAAACATTAATGTGTAGACAGCTTTTTTGTTTGCCACTTTAATTTCCTGTGAGACAAAGCAGGAGAGTGGCAAGATGGCAGAATAGGAAGGGAGCACATTGATAGTCTGGGAAGCGACAGTTTAATAAAAGTGGAGATACTGCAGGTTCAAGGAAGAAACTCTTCCAGAACTAGTGATTCATGGTGGACCTGCGTGGAGGACGTGGGAGCCCACGGCTCGGGACACCAGTGGCAGAATCAATGTAGCAGCGCTGGAATGTGAGGTGAGCCAAACCTCAGTAGCCCAAGACACTGGTGGGAAAGCAGAAAGAGGAGACTAGAGTGAATGGGACTTGAAACCCTATGGGGAAAAGCTCACCAAGCTAACTAGAAGAGAGAGGAAAAAAAAAGTGACCGGTATGGACACGAGTTTCTCTCTCTCTGCTCACCTCTCAAAAGCAAACAAGACAAAGAGCAGGAGCCATTTTGGACATACATCATAAGCGGGGCGACCTCAGGGCTGCACCCACCCTCAGCCAAGCAGAAAAACCTGACTCTGAGGTGGGGGTGAAATAACAGGAGATTAGGACCTAGTGAATGTGTGGTGCTAATGAACTGAGACCGTGAAAAAAGAGACGGTGGGTGAGAGAACTGACGGAATTCACATGAGTACTCTCCAGAGACGATACAATTCAGTAACCTTGGCAACCCAGTGGGAGACTGCAGGAGAATTTGAGCCCACACTGAGGGCAGAACTGATTCCCTGTGTGGTCCTTGGGATAGAGCTTCCAATCTCTGGCTCCTGTGGGTATATCATTCGCAGGCTAACTACCTTCAATTCAGCTCAGCTGTGCGGAATTACTTCCCTTCTGAATCAAAAAAAAAAAAAAAAAGAAAGAAAGAAAGAGAGAGAGAGAGAGAGAGAGAGACAGAGTTATCATGCCTAACCTGGGAGTGTCACTTTTGGCACACCCTTAATCCTGAGGAACCAAACAGAGCTCTCAGGCCACACCCATCTCAAGCCTCTAAGGCTCCTCCAACAGCAGACAGTCCACTTAACACAGTCATAGTATAACAAGAAAAAAACACCACAGCGAGGGAAGAAAAATCCAAAAAATATCTCCACAATGCCAAGCAACAAATGCAGAAACCGAGGAAACAAGAACAAGGAAGACATTATGACACCCCCAAATGAACAAGACACCCCCAGCCAAGATTATGAAGATGATGAGATTTAAGAAATGCAAGATACGGATTTCAAAAAATTTATGATAAGAACATTTAGAAGTTATCAAAAACAAATGCTTGAGCTATGGAAATCCTTACTGGATTGGATAGAAAATCTCCTTCGAGAAAATGAACTCTTAAGGAGGAATCAAAATGAAATGCAGAAACTAGTAGAACAGGAAAGTGTGATAGTGAAGAGAAATCAAAATGAAATGAAGAACTCAATAGATCAAATGACAAACACATTAGAGAGCCTTAAAAACAGAGTCAGTTCAACAGAAGAGAGAATATCGGACTTAGAAGACAGAGCACAGGAAAGTATACAGTCAAACCAAAGAAAAGAAGAGGAAATTAGAAATCTAAAAAATATTGTTGGGAATCTACAGGATACTATTAAAAACACCCAACATTTGGGTTCTAGGAGTTCCTGAAGGCATGGAGAGAGAGAAAGGATTAGAAGGTCTTTTTAGTGAGATACTTGCAGAGAACTTCCCGGGTTTGGGGAAGGACAGAGACATCCTAGTTCAGGAAGCTCATAGAACCCCTAGTAAACATGACCAAAAGAGATCCTCAACATGACACGTTGTAATCAAACTCACCACAGTGAAACACAAAGAAAAGATTCTAAAATGTGCAAGAGAGAAACATCAGATTACTCTCAGAGGATCTCCAATTAGACTCACAGCAGACACTATTATATATTAAAATATTAAATGCTTCTGAATAAATCTAACCAAGGAGATGAAAGATCTCTATAATGAAAATTACAAAACATTAAAGAAAAAAATAGAAGAATACATACAAAAAATGGAAAAATCTTTCATGTTCATGGATTGGAAGAATGAATATCATCAAAATGTCTATACTGCCCAAATTTACAGATCCCAGTCAAAATACTAATGACACTGTTCTCAAATCTAGAAAAATGATGCAAAATTCATTTGTAAGATGGATATGTGGTGACTAATTCTTTCAATTTCTTTTTATTTTGGAAAGTATTTGTTTCACCTTAATTTATAAGTGAGAGTTTCACAGGATACAGTATTTTGGGTTGGCAGTTTTTGTTTTTAGGACTCAGACTATGTCTCTCCATTCTCTGCTAGCCTGTCTGGTTTGTGATGAGAAATCAGCTATCAGTCTAATTGGAGATTGTCTTAATGTAATCTGGAATTTTTCCCATGCACATTTTAGAATCTTTTGTTTATGCTTTACTGTTGAAAGTTTGACTAAAATGTGCAATGCTGAAGATCTTTTCTGGTCATATGTGTTAGGAATTCTAAGTGCTTCTTGTATTAGATGTCCCTTTCTTTCTTCAAATTAGGGAAGTTTTCTACTATTATTTCACTGAATAGGGCTTCTAATTCATTCTCTCTTTCCACACCCACAGCAACTCCTTAGACACATGTGTTAGATTGTTTGATAGTATCCAATCGATCTCGAACAATATTTTCAGTTTTGTAATTTTTCTTCTTTTTAATTTGTCTGACTGAGATATTTCCAAAGATTTGTCCTGTAGCTCAGATATTCTTTCTTCTGCCTCTCCAAATCTGCTGTTAAGGCTTCCATTGTATTTTTTATTTGACATACTGAGTCCTTCATTTCTAATATTTCAGTTGCATTTTGCTTCTATATTTCTATCTCCTGGTAAAATTTTTCATCCATATCTTATATGGATTTCTTTAATTCATGAATTTGCTTCTCATTATTTTTGAGTAATCTTATGATCATACTTTTGAATTTCTTTCAGACATTTCTTCAATCTATTCATCTTCACATTCTAATATTGAAGTGTTGCTGTGTTCCTTTGGGAAATGAATTTTGTCATCCATGTTTATGTTTCTCATATTTCTACATTTTTTAATACTTATTCATCTGTCTCTTCCATTAAACCATGAATAGCAAAATAGAGGCAGTATTCCCTATTTCTACATTCTCAGCGACTCCTACAGTATATATTTTTTTCAGATTTATTTTTTTATTTAGTAAATATAAATTTCCAAAGTACAGTTTATGGATTACAATGGCTGCCCCCCCCCATAATTTCCCTCCCACTAGCATCCCTCCCATCTCCCGCTCCCTCTCCCATTCCATTCACATCAAGATTCATTTTCAATTCTCTATATATACAGAAGATCGACTTAGTATATATTAAGTAAAGATTTCATCAGTTTGCACCCACACAGAAACACAAAGTGTAAAATACTGTTTCAGTACTAGTTAAAGCATTACTTCACATTGGACAACACATTAAGGACAGATCCCACATGAGAAGTAAGTACACAGTAACTCCTGTTGTTGACATAACAATTTGACACTCGTGTTTATGGCATCAGTAATCTCCCTAGGCTCTAGTTATGAGTTGCCAAGGCTATGGAAGCCTTTTGAGTTTGTTGGTTTCGATCTTATTCCAACAGGGTCATAGTCAAAGTGGAAGTTCTCTCCTCCTTTCAGAGAAAGGTACCTCTTTCTTTGATGGCCCTGTTATTTCCACTGGGATCTCACTAGCAGAGATCTTTCATTTAGTTTTTTTTTTTTCCCCCAGAGTGTCTTGGCTTTCCATGCCTAAAATACTCTCATGGGCTCTTCAGCCAGATCTGAATGCCTTAAGTGCTGATTCTGAGGCCAGAGTGCTATTTAGGACATCTGCCATTCTATGAGTCTGCTGTGTATCCCGCTTCCCATGATGGATCGTTCTCTTCCTTTTTGATTCTATCAGTTAGTATTAGCAGACACTAGTCTCGTTTGTGTGATCCCTTTGACTCTTAGACCTATCAGTGTGATCAATTGTGAACAGAAATTGATCACTTGGACTAGTGAGATGGCATTGGTACATGCAACCTTGATGGGATTGTATTGGAGTCCCCTGGCACATTTCTAACTCCACCATTTGTGGCAAGTCCGATTGAGCATGTTCTAAACTGTACATCTCCTCCCTCTCTTATTCCCACTCTTATATTTAACAGAGATCACTTTTCAGTTAAAATTTCAACACCTAAGAATAATTGTGTGTTAATTACAGAGTTCAACCAATAGTACTGGAACAAAAAAAATACTAAAATGGATAAAGTGTTACATTGTACATCAACAGTCAGGACAAGGGCTGATCAAGTCACTGTTTCTCATAGTGTCCATTTCACTTCAACAGGTTTCCCCTTTGGTGCTCAGTTAGTTGTCTCTGATCAGGGAGAACATGTGATATTTGTCCCTTTGGGACTGGCTTAATTCACTCAGCATGATGTTTTCCAGATTCCTCCATTTTGTTGCAAATGAGTATTTGTGTAAACACTTGATAGCTTTTGTCTTTGGACTATGCCTCTGTGGCTTAGTAGAGTGCCTGTTCCTTCAGTGGATCTTCAGAGGCATGTGCTGGGTGGGACCATGGAGCTCCGGTCAGTGTTCAAGGCTGGTGTAAGAGTCCAGGGTGACACCCCCATTGGGCACGGTAGGTCTCACCTATTGTAGCAGTGGGAAGGATACGATCACATCTGGTGGTGTGGTCACTGCCTCACCTCCTCTCTGCCAAGTGATCAATGCCTAGGGTGGGCCCTCCGTGGCTGCACACCCAGCACACACACTGGCACATGAGCCACACAAAGGATCTGTTTGGCCCTCAGTGTGAGCACAGATAGCTCTGCAATGACCCACCTCAGGGGATCAGGTAACGCTGAGCCTCTGAAGCCAGACCCAGAAATTTCTCAGAGACCCAGCTATCCCCCTAGCCCTATTGTGCCATCAGAGAATTCCCACAGTCATAGCTCACAGGGGAACCACAGTCACAGGGAGCAACGGACCCACTTTCAGCCCTGTGAGCCAGCTCCATCCATGGAGAGAGCCAAGGCATTCCCAGAGCCAGATACCTGTTAGTGTTCCACCTTGGCAGTTTGAGTACAGGCACCTGTGATAGAGTGAGGGGAGGGGAGTGCCTCACAGACTTGAGGGCACCCTGCCTCCTGCCAACCTTCCAGACCAGACTCAAAACCAGTGGGAACCACAGATTCATCCCTCTGAATTAATCTCCTAGTCAGGCATGCAGCCGTCTGTACTCACCTTATTAAACTGATGCTTCCTCTGGGAGCCTGTGTTGCCGGCAGGCCACACGTTCTCCCTTCATGGGGTTAGGTGGGCACTCCGCCCTCACTAGCGTTCCAGGAAGAAATCAAATCAGTGTGGTCCACAAGATTCTCCTTCTGACAATATCAGCAGTGACATGGGCTGCCACAGACTCCTCACACCTCACTCTAAGAAGATGGCATCTCGTCTAGCCCCCCCAGTTTATAGTCCCCGGTGGTGTCCCTGCTCACTGATGCATATTTGTACCATTCACTCTGCTCCATGGCATCTCTTCTTTCTGTAGAATTTCAACTCCAAATTTCTCTCCAACTCCCCCTGGAAGTGCAGTTATTCTCTTTTTCCTTTCCCTGTAGTCAAAATCAGCTCATCTTTTCCCTATTCAGCCATCTGGTTTCTCCAAAAATGTTTTAATTATTTAGAAAAGAGGAAAAATTATATGATTCATTGGATTATCAGAGAATAATGTACATGAAATCATTTTTTAGAAGTAATTACCAGGGATGGCCCTGTGACGTAGTAGGTTAAGCCTCTGCCTGCAGTGCTGGCATCCCATATGAGCATCATTTCAAGTCCTGACTGCTCTTCTTCTTGATCCAGCTCCCTGCTAATGCATCTGGGAAAGCAGCGGAAGATAGCTCAACTGTCTGGGCCCCTGCTCCCACGTGGGATACCTGGATGAAGCTCCTGGCTCCCAGCTTCTGGCTTTGGCCTGGCCTGGCCCTGGCCATTGCAGCTGTATGGGGAATAAACCTGTGGATGAATCTCTCTCTGACTTTCTCTCTCCCTTTTTCTCTCTCTGTATCTCTGCCTTTCAAACAAATAAATCTTTAAAAGAACTTTTTAAAAAAGTTAGTTACCTAAATCATTGGATTTTTATGCAACTCCAAATGAAGATGACTCAATATTTTAATGAAGTCTGTTTCAGTAGGTTTCTGATTACTTCTTCTGCAGAACAAACTTGCAAATATAAAGTCTAATAGGTGAAAAGCTTTTATGTGCCCAATTTTGAACTTCAGCTTTGTTTCAGGTAGAAACTACATACAAAGGGAATTGGTGATCAAATGCAGGGACTGTCATACTCTTGATCCCAAATTCATATTGCCTATGAATATTCTTTTAGCATCCTACAAGTTGGCCAAAAACATGACAGCTGATGGAATTCATCTTGATTTTCAAAATGATATTAAGATACTTTTTCAGTATTATGTGTTGGGGCCTTGCTATAAATGTGGTGCTGAAGATGAAGACTGAAGGATAGCTCTCCTGTAATGACTTCTGTATGCTTTTAGTACTTAAACCCTCCTGGAACTGATGGTACACCCAATTACATGGAATTCGATGCTAAATTCTAGGCATCACTAGAGAGCTCTAGAGCTATATTTATGATGATATAGTTGCCTTTATCTATGGACACTTGTTATATTTTTTTCTTCTAAATGTGGAATCAAGGCTACTAATTTTTAAAAGATTTTATTTATTTATATGAGAGGTAGAGCCACAGACAGTGAGAGGGAGAGACAGAGAGAAAGCTCTTCCATCTGCTGGTTCACTTCCTAAATGGCCACAACAGCAGGAGCTGGGTGGATCCAAAGCCAGGAGCTTCTTCTGGGTCTCCCACAGCGTTTTGCAGGGCCCAAGTGCATGGTCCATCTTCCACTACTTTCCCAGGGCAGAACAGAGAGCTGGATCAGAAGAGGAGCAGTCAGGACTAGAACCAGCACTCATATGGGATGCTGGCACTGCAGCTGGAAAATTAACCTACTGTGCCACAGTAGCAGCCCCAAAGCTGATAATTTTAAAATATTCATATCTATTGTCAGTGGTTTAGGCAAATCTATAGAGAATAGTGGTTGTCTCTTGGAGAGTTTCTTATTGCTTTTATTTTGGTGTTGTAAATATGTCCTCATTTGCCTTTTCATTTGATAAATTTAATTTTGTATCAAGAGTTTAGTAGAAGTAATAAGATGACAGAGAACATCAGATGAAAGTTAATATCTGTAGAAGTTTGGTTTCTCAGGAACTCCACATTAGTCAAAACTTATTTTAGGAGCCGGCACTATGACACAGTGGGTTAACGCCCTGGCCTGAAATGCTGGCATCCTTATGGGCGCCAGTTCAAGACCCGGCCGCTCTACTTCCAATCCAGCTCTCTGCTATGGCCTGGGAAAGCAGTACAAGATGGCCCAGGTCCTTGGGTCCCTGCACCCATGTGGGAGACCTGGAGGAAGCTCCTGGCTTCTGGCTTCAGATTGGCACAGCTCCAGCTGTTGCGGCCCAATTAGAGAGTGAACAAGCAGATGGAAGACCTCTCTCTCTCTCTCTCTGCCTCTCCTCTCTCTGTGTAACTCTGACTTTCAAATAAATAAATAAATCTTTTAAAAAACTTACTTTATAGTTATATGGTTTTCCTTAAAAATTACAGAAATCCATGTAATGCATACAAGGGAATGATTACATTGAGGCAAGGACACTTCTGGGCAACAAAAGTTACACACAAAGATTTTTCCTTGAGAAAATTCAAACAAGGTTCCAAAGTTTGGAGCTTTTGGAAATCTGAAATCACCTGTAACCAAAAAATGCCCATCTACCAAGAACAGTATTCTGTTCCACAAGTATTTATTGAGAGACTACAGCATTCTAGACATCAGTGTATTGCAGTGAACCAAACTTGACAAATTCTATTTTTGTGAAGCTCTAGTTTCCTGCAGCTTATACCTCTGGGCATTTTGAGCTTGATTGCTGAACTTAATTTGAGACTGAGTACCAGAAATTACAAATTATCTAGGAATCATTGTTACCTATCCTAGTACATCATAATTTCTGGGGATACATTTCTGGAATTTTTTGATCCATTTTCTTACATCTAATTTTTCAAAATTTTCAGAGTAATCCATTTAGTGTCTCTCTAGGCTAAAGATCTTCGTGATCCTTCAAGATCTCGTACCTATAGCATGATCTCCATCCATAAGAATTTTTCCCTAATATTATGCATGCTGGATGTATGTAAACCTAATAGGTACAAAACAATAGAGGTTTTACTATTCAATATAATATATTTAAAAAAATGCCCTGGGATATAAGCGATCTGGGATAACAGTACTATACTAAAGAACAGAAGGACTATACTGTAGTTATTTTTGCCTTTATCCATCTAATGGTGATTGCTTTATTATAAGCACTTAGAACACTAACATTCCTGAAAAATATAAGTGTAATATATTGCTCTGTCAGGATATTTATGTTTGAAAGTCTTTTTTAAATCTAGTATGAAAGTTGTGAATCTTTAAGGCTCTAGAAGTTTTCCCAACTCACTAAACTCTAGTGTAGATGGATGGGCAGCTGACATGTCTGCACAGAGGGGTCCTCAGAGACTAGAATGTGGAAGATTCCCTACAGCAGGTGGGAATGGTGTCCATTGGTCTCAAGATGCCAGGGAGGCTGTGAATTTCTCTTGTATAACTGGTGTGTGGCACAGAGAGAAACAAGCAGGTGAATCTGGACATTGGTGTTAGAGGGAGGTTCAAGTAGACAAGAATTGGATGAATAGGCCATATGAATCATTAAAAAATTTTTCCCTACTACTTTTTAGACCAAATATTTCAGGAACTGGTATGGAAATGGAAAAAGACTTAGGCCATATTGTGGATGCAATGTATCCACTGTGGTTCAAGTGCTGGAAGCTTAAATTCCAATGGGACAGTGTGGGGAGGTGGGTTTAATTGGTGGTGTTTAGGTCATGAGGGCTCTTTCCTGTGAATAGATCAAAGCCATTATAAAATTGGCTCATGGGAGCAGGCTCACCCTTTTACTCTGTTTCCCTCCTGCTTTTTCTGTGTAAGGAGGCAGCAAGAAGGTCTTCACCAGACCAGATGTTGGCATCTTCCAGTGAATTTCTGCTATCTGTAAATTTCCCAGTCTTAGGTGTTCTGTTATAGCAGCACAAAATGGACTGACAGGCAAGTAAGTTTTTTTCTAAGGAGAAGAATTTGTGTGTTTTTCTTTTTTGTAAAAATTACTATTTATTTTAATTTTACTTGAAAGGCAGAGAGAAAAAGGGGAGAGAGAGAGCGAGAGAGAGAGAGAGAGAGAGAGGGAGAGGGAGAGGGAGAGAGATCTGCCTTTTTCTTGTTCACTTCTCAAATGTCTGTAACAGCCAACACTTGGCCAGGTCAAATTCGGGGTCCTGGAAGTCAATTCAAGTCTCCTATGTGGGTGTCAGGAACCCAAGCATTGAGCCATTATCTGCTGCCTCTAAGAGTTTTCGGTGAGCAGGAAAATGGATGGGAAGCAGAGCTGAGGCCTGAACCAGGCACTCAGGAGATGGGAGTGTACTAAGCAGCATCTTAATCTGTCCATGCTAAACAGCATATATTTCTAATGATGAAAATATTATTTCTGGGAAAAGCATATTTATTTGGCAAGAAATTACCTGCATCTCCCTTACACACACACAGGTGTTTTGTTTTTGGTTTTCATGCTCACTCTGATCATGATTCCAAGTTATTTTCTGTATGGAGTATTAGGTTCTATTTTATTCTTCATACAAAGGATGTAGCATATCTTTTTATTTGCCTTTGATTAAATTCATACTAGTGTTGGAAATTTGCAGATAATTACTCAAAGAGTCACAGGTCAGTTTAGGATACTGAAGAAGTACATCCAGACAATACATGTGGTATTTCAGTTAATTTTCATATGAATTTCTCTCAGTTCTTTTCTTTGGGCTGTTGTTACTGTTGGATAGTTTAACAACCTTATGAGCATACCCAGTTGTAATGGGCTTTGGAGTGGGCAAGGTCATGTGGAAATGCTACCTCGAGCGGCTTGATTTACACTGCGACTTTAGAGTTCACTTCAAGACTCATGTGTCAACATCAGTGTACTCCCAAACGAGGGGTATTTTCATGTTTAAATGCCATATAGACTTGAGATGGTATGTACTATCACAAAATAGGCATTGTAATTCTTAGTCAGGCATAATTCTGTCCTGGAATTTCTCCAGGCCCCTGTATCCTCCCTTCATTTCTCCTTTCTTCCCATTCTGTCCAGTTCCTATCTTTCCCTTTATAATTTACTCCCCAAATGATCTTATCCATTACTATAGGCATTTTTCTTCTTCCCAAGATAAATATTTCTGATCCTTGATTCTATCCTCTCCATTGAAAATTGGAATATGAACAGATGGGCTTAGCAAACAAGACAGTGGTGCCTGGGTTTGAATTGGAGCTTAGTAAATCAAAGAAACAGACTGTGGAGAGTTCTTCTGGTTAGAATAAGCAGCATCCAAGTCCATCTTCCAGAGAGCCTTGGCAGGTGGTGCCCATGGCCATGTTCAGTGTCTGGAGCCAGCCACAGTGGCTGCCATGATCTCTCCAGAGAGTTATGAAGTCATTGTTGTTCACAGGCTAAACAACATAGTGCAGTTTCTGATTATTTTCCAAGTTTGTTTCTTCAAGCATCTTGGAAATTCTTTTAATGAACATTGTTTCAATGAATTTCTTTACCTCTTAAAGCAGCTAGAGTTGGTTTCTATTGCTTGTTGATTGTCATGATGCCCAGTTTCATAACTTTAGCCTCAATCTCATTTCTGAGCTCTTAATCCAAATACCAACTTTTCTCTTGGACGTCTCAGAGTCCTCACAAATCAATGTGTTAAAACCTGCATTTATAATCTTCTCACAGGCCTGGTACTTCCCTAGTCTTGCCCATTCTATAGTCTGGACTTAGTTGTCTGGTATCGTTCTGGATGGTGGGTTGTTGACTTCTGTGTGGCTTCACCAGGCCAACAGAACAGCAAGGAGCAAGAGCAATTGAGAAGTGCTCAAGATTAACTTCTCAGAAAAAAAATAAAACATTTCCCTTGTTTCTAGGGCTGTGTTTGCAGCTATCAGCATTACCTTGTGACATCTACACTCCTCCAGCCTGGCCTCGTGTCGTCCCATCTTGGATGGCTATGGTCTGGACCACAGGGCGGCTTTCAGTTTCTTTGAAAATGCCAAGCTCTTTCCATTCTTAAGGCCTTTGCATAGGCTGTTCACTGTGTTTGAAATCATCTTCCTTTCCTTCACCTTACTATCACCTTCCCATCATTTAGCTTAGAAAACATTTTCCTTGCCTTCTTGGATCTCTCCAAATTAAATTTTGTCTCTCTGATACTGTCTCCTATTTTTCCCATTTTGAAAGTCTGCATTTATGTGGATATCTATTTGTTTAATGTTTTTAAAAAAGTTTTTATTTACTGAGAGGTAGAGTTATAGACAGAGAGAGGGAGAGACAGAGAGAAAGGTCTTCCATCTGCTGTTTCAATCCTGAATGGCTGCAAAGGCTGGAGCTGAGCTGATCTGAAGCCGGGAGCCTGGAATCTTTTCTGGGTCTCTTACGTGGGTGCAGGGGCCCAAGGACTTGGGTCATCTTCTACTGCTTTCCCAGGACATAGCAGAGAGCTGGATTGGAAGTGGAGCAGCCAGGACACAAACCGGCACACATACTGAATGTGGTGCTGCAGGCAGAGGCTTAGCCTGCTACTCCATAGCGCTGGCCCCTATTTGTTAATGCTTACTTCCTCCACCAAGCTACATGCTAATCTATTGGGGCCAGTGCTGTGGTGTAGTTGGTAAAGCCACCACCTGCAGTGCCAGCATTCCATATGGGCGCTGGTTCAAGGCCTGGCTGCTCTACTTCCAATCCAGCTCCATGCTATGGCCTGGGAAAGCAGTAGAAGACGGCCCAAGTCCTTGCGCCCTTGTACCTGCATGGGAGACCCAGAGGAACTCTTTGCTCTTGGCTTTGGATCCGTGCAGCTCCGGCAGTTGCAGTCAACTGGGGAGTGAATCGTCAGATGGAAGACCTCTCTCTCTCTCTCTCTCTCTCTCTCTCTCTCTGCCTCTCCTTCTATGTGTAACTCTGACTTTCAAATAAATAAATAAATAATAAATCTTTTAAAAAAACTAATCTATTTATCATAACTGCAGTGCCTGCGCAGTGTGAGGCACATGGTATATATTCAAAGAAAATTTGTTGCATCAGTGAATGGATGAAGAAAATTCCTAAACCTAGGAAACAGAGTGAGGAGGTTAAGATGACTTACACCATGGCTCTTGATCTTTACTTTTCATTGTGTTCTAAATCCAACTAAGTTCCCACCTCATGAGAAATCTTTTTGGGTGACAGGCATTGGCAGTTCAAGGAAAATATGATCCGATCGGTCTTTGCATAGAGTAATCTAGGCATCTGGCTTTTGCATTTTTCAGTCCCAAGCATATGAATACGAGCAAGGACTGCAGGTCTCCCAAGTGGTCCCTTCTGTAAGCCCTGGGTACCATTCGTGAGCTCTGTTGCCTCCCCACAGTGATCTTTCTCATCTCTTCTTCACTAATCTGTAAAATCTTTGAAGATCATCATTCAACCTCCCATACCTTCTAAGAAAGCAGTTTGTCAGATTCCAAATGCAAGCCTGATGGTTGTTTCTCAGCCTACTTTTCATGTGCATCTAACAGTGACCCTGCCTTCTGTTTCTCTCATGACCCTTATTTCTCTTTTGACCACCCTATGGCCTTCCGTTATTGTTCTCGCTCCTAAAAGTGGGCTGGCTTCAGTGTTCTCTCCGACACGCATTTTTCTTGCTGTCTCTGCTTCCTTGCTGTGTACATCCCATGAGTTCTCCATCAGAGTCTTTGAATTCTCCATCTGCACCTCTTGGTCAGATCAGGGTTCCCACGCTTTTCCCCATTCACACAGATGGCCCTGAGTGTTAGGAAAGAGACTGAATTTGTTACTCAACCCTCTAAGCCTCTTCTGACTCCTTAGTCAACATCACAGTTAACGAATGCAGCTGTGAAAAATAATAATAATAAAAAAATTCTTTCTGTCTTTCTCTTTGTCTTGACTTTTAATTTGTTTCAGGCTCTAATTGCCTGTGGTATGAACCATGAGGAGTCTTAAAAAGGTTCGTTGGAAGTACATAGTATAAAAAAGCTATGCATGGATTTAAACATGTTTATACCAAAATAGACTTATCTTTTAATTCCATTTTTTTCCTCATAAACATTTGGAAGTCCGCTTGTGTATTGGTAGCCTCCTAACAGATTTTGTTTCTGTGGTCCTTAGCCATTTGTGCTCTAGAATCAGATTCCCAAAGCCTAATTCTAATTTGATAAAGTTTTGTATTAAAAAATCTTCTGTTCCCCCTCCCGACTCTCCCCCGCTGAATGTTCTGATTAAAATTCATGGCCCTGATGGTTCTTTCTTGCTAGATTCTGAGTGCAGCTTCCAGGTTTATCCCCCTCTCTGACTTCACCTTAGGCCCTTGCCATCAAGCACCAACTATAAAAACAGTTCACGTCTCTGTGTCACTGCTTATTCTATTACATCTCATTTCTTCTTCGTCTTTATGAAAATCTCACAATGCAGACCTCCAGGCAAAACACATTATGCAAAGACATGACAGTTAAAAGTATTCTAAATTTAAATAATTCTATAATTTTGTCTTTGCTTTGCCATTGCGTGTGAGCTAGTATTCTCTGATGGGCTCCTGGAAGTCATGTTCCTCCCAGAATTGGAGGTCCTGGCTGAATGTTCTATTAGTGAAAGATGGTGCTACGTAGTCAAACATCTTAAATTGTTGATTTCTATCCTTCTTTGTTTCTTTAATTTATATGTTCATTCTGCAGCTCTTTATTGAATACCAGTTGTGTGCTGGACCCTGTCCTAGGTGTTGGAGTATTAGGTAACAAGCGGAACTACCACAGTTCCTGCCTTCCAGGAGCCAGCAGATAAGTGGAGAAACAATATCCATCAAATATAATAAGCTAAAAAGTAGGCGACATCTGTGTCTCCTACTAAGAAGAAGAGGAGCTGAGCCTAAGTGGACCGTGCAAGGGTTACTGATTTAATCTAAGGATTCAGAAAAATCTTTTTGGAGGAAATTCTATGACAGCAAAGGAAATCAGGACATTCTCAAAAGACCTTCTCCACACTGCACAGAGATTAATTTGGGGGAAAAGTCCATTTCAGACATACAGTTAGCTACTAATTGAGAATGGGCAAATTGTTAAATATAGAAGTTATGTTCTCTGAATGTATCTCTGAAGACACTAAACTACGTGAGGGCCAAAAGTGGCACCAAGAGGCATCATCATAATTTTAATGGATGTGCTGAAGCATCAATATCTTTGTAATGATAACTGGAATCCCAAAAATAGCTCTGTGAGCAAGGCTGCTATGCTTTGCTTTTTCAGATTGTTCCAGGAGAATCATTCTTGCTTCCTCGGGAGCACCTGTCCTACCCACTGCTTACTCAACAGCTGCAAGACAGCCTGTGCTCTTGATTTAGTTTTCTCTCTCCTTTAACCCCAGAATTCAGAGACTTAAGTGTTAAACCTGCTCCTCGCTTATCATTATTGTCTTCAGTCTTCACTTTCATTTTATTTCATATTTTTCTTCATCTTTCTTAATTTCTCTTATTCTACTAAGTTTGTGAAAATTAGAGTTAAAAGACACCTTTATTTTGGTAAAAAAAAAATTGAAATCTATGCATAGAAGGAGGTTTTAAAAAACTTGCAAAAAAGGGTATTATGAAAAAGATGCATGAATTTCAATACTTTCGCACCAAAATAAATTTATCTTTTAATTACATTTTCCATGAACTTTTTGAAGTACTTTGGTGTATTTGCCGGTTTTTCTTTAAACTTCTTGAGAGGAGCTTTTTGGGAAGGAAAGGTTTGTTTTGGATTTCAATTTGGAAGTTCATAGGACAGAATCAGGTGGCCCCAGTAGTCTGCCCTCTGGTGGGGACTGGCAGTGGTGAAGCAGACCTGCAAGACAAACATATTCTAAGCCAGGAAGCAGAGACACAGGCAACATGCTTGGCTTATAAAATCAACCTTCTTGTGAGCACTCTCCTCTGAGGACGAGCCTGCAATGAAGTAAAGACTCTCCAGCGTGCCTACCTCTCAGATGCTAGAATTAGATCAGTCTCCTCCCTTAATCCATCACCCATCAACATGAGACTTTGAGGCTTAAACATCTCCATGAAGTTGGGGAGCCGAGTCCTGCTCAGACCCTAGTACCTGGTGTTTCTTTGCACATACATCAGTATTATACTCAAACCATCTTGGAATGTGAATCTCCAAACCATGAGCCAAAATAGGCCTTCCTCCTTCATAATTAACTCTCCTTAATTATTTTAATTCTAGTAATGACAAGCTAAAACATATGTCAATTAGAAAAATGCTCTAACACTCAGTGTCAATGATCCCAAAACCTCTCATGTCTCTGGACTCCATCCTGCTCTCAACCTATACTGCCACTCCTTGGTCCAGACGTATTCTATGCATTTTCTACTCTCTTGTAATTGATATCCCTAACTGTAGTTTGATAGATGTGGCTTAAATGATTTTTTGAAAATGTAAATTGGATCATGTCATGCTTCTGTCTAAAACCTCATTTTTTGTGAGGTTTTTGTCAATAATTCTCATTTTTGTGACAAAGATTCTGAAAATCCTTCTCTCTCTCGCCAGTCTAACCCCTGTCTGCTATTATAGCATGACTCTACCCTTTTCATAGTCACCCACTTTGCCTACATATCGGCTACCTGCCATCCTCTAAATTTATCTCTTGCTTCTGGCCTTCATGCCTTAGCAATTGTACTCAATAGACAAAGATGATTAGAAAAAGATACTCTAAATAGAGCAAAGGCACAGAGGAGTCAGTCAAACAGTGTTTGGGAAAGCACTCCTACAGTGGCCAAGAATAAAAGAGAGTTTATTTTCAACCATTTCTATAAGAAGGAGCCAATAGAACAGTGAGGGTGGGGTACAGTTTCTACATGAGAGGATAGAAGAAGAGTGGAGTTTTGGGGAAATAACTGGGAACTTTTGAAAAGGGGAATGACGTGAGTGGAACTGTTGCTGTGTGTATTGTGTTTGTGGACAATAGGGAGAAGCGATGGCAAGCTGAGTCTAAAGGTAAGTTGCCTGTAGGGGCGGTTTAGGACAGTGTTCATCGTGTTTTGTTAGAGAATGGCCAGGAACTCATCTGCAAGGGGAGAGTGTGTGTTTTATGTCCTGATGAAAAAGATTTTGATTTTTTCTCTTTTAAAGCAGTTCAGTATAAATCCTCCTAGTGTTTGTCTAGTACAGTAGTGTATATGTCTAGAAATTAGAGATTTTATGGGAATTAGCACTTGACTTTAAACTGGTGTGTATATAATTATATGTTGCTTAAGTCATTTCATAATAGACCTATTGAGTACAGTTACAAAGTATTAAGAATATTGATGTTAATATTTAAGTATATGATGGACATGAAATTTTATTAAATATGCTAATGTAGTTCAAAATAATTTTTAATGAATCTGTATTAGGTATTATGACAATACCAATTGTCAAACAATGTAGCACAACCTCACTAATACTTCAATAATCAACAATAAAAGGAAAAAAGCACAGCAATGCTTATACTCCTTTTATGATTTCATTGGCTGGGAAGGAAGACTTTTTCCAGCCAAAGTGTATTGATTATCACTGCATCCAGGGATTTTTTTTTACCTTGTTACTTATCATCAAAATTTATGAAAAATACTCCAGTTGTGTTTATAAAGGCAAGACTGTCACATAATGAAAACATTCTAAAATCCATTTTTGATATTAAAACACACACAACAAAGCAGTTACATTTCAATACACATTTTAGTATGTGCCCCAGCTTGAATGTTAGCAGGACTCTTGGAGATGAATGAAGAAGTCACTCTTGATTTTGTTCTGAACTGACTTATGAAACGTGCCTGGGCGAGGCCCTGGCAGGCTAGGTGTATTCTTGAGTGTACTATGTTGTGGACTCCGTAGTTGTCTGTGGCATATTGACACTCGTGAGAAATGGATGACTTTGGACCAGAACAGCTGGGCCTGTGCACATCCAATTTGCCTGCCTGCAGTGGTTCTGTGCTTCCAGGCTTCTTGCTGGGGAGTGCTAACGATCCTGCAGAGCTGTGATGTGACTCTCAGTCAAGTATTACCAGCAACTTTGGGCTCCCAGGTGGGGCCTTGCCCTGCAGCATGTTGTTGATCACTCTGTTAGCATCCTGACTGCCCTGGCGTTCTTCAGTATGCTTCCATTTGGAGCACCTGTGTGAGTTACCCATGTGTAGCTGGGCCTAATCTTTTGGTCCACCTTTGCTTACTGTTGACATGGATGGAACATTGTAATGCCATTTAGAAACACTTGAATTGAATCATGATCTCTCTCAAATAATTAAAAAAAAATAGAGTTGCATGCATGTTATTTGCTAAATGATAAGAAATCGAGATTTATTTTCATATTTTGAAACTACTAAATGGATTAATACTATATTCTTTTAAAATAAAAACATGCACTTTTTTTTTAACCTAAAATCACTTCTTTTGTGCTAAGAAAAAATGTTATTTAAAATTCCTGTGGGAGTGGACAAATCTTATTTAGGAACATGAAAATGTTCATAATTTAAAAAGGTGGGACGTGCTGATGTTGTGGTACAGTGGGTTACGCCACTGCTTGCAATGCCAGCATCCCCATATTGGAGGCTGCAGTGTTTCAGATATGGCTTCTTGCTAATGTGCCTGCAAAACTGCAGATGATAGTCCAAATACTTGGGTCCTTGCCATCCATATGGGAGACACAGATGGAGATCCTGGCTCCTGGTGTTGGTCTAGACCAGCCCTGGTTGTTTTAGTCATCTGAGGAGTGAACCAGAGAATCTAAGATCTCTCAGTTTCTCCTTCTCTCTCTGTCATTCTTCCTTTCAAATAATAAATAACTAAACAAATCTTTTAAACGTGAAGTAGAGAAAAGCAGTGCTATCCTGAAATAGACTTTTCTTGATGGGGAATAAAAGGAGAATGTGGGGTTGAGAGACCTTTTCAATAGTGTTAAGTTTCAGAAACATCTGATGAATCATCTAAAGGAGGATCCCACAAGGATAATTAGTGAGATTAGGCTTCAAAATTCTCTCATACTAGTTTTGTTTATGTGTGCAGAAGTAGCGCTAACTGCAAAATTGTCTTAGCATACTCAGTCCAAAGCAAGCACAATGAAGAGCAATTCACATAAATCCATTGTGCCTGCTGTCCTAAATTTGATTCCAATTTCAGGAAATTTGACAGGAATAACCAATGTTGAATATTATTCTTGATATCCATTACAAAAATTATTTGCACTGAGGTTATACTTTGAAAGAGCTTATGAAAATCTTGAAATTATCATTTTATTATATGAACAAAATCAAGACATCTGTTAACAAAAACAAAATTTGCAAAATTAAACTTTTTATTTTTTTAGAGCCCCATAATCAGCCAGGCAAAGTGGGAAGATAGAAATAGTTAAAGGGGCAGGTGTTTAGCCTAGCAGTTAAGATGACTGGTAAGATGCCCATGTTCCACATTGAAAAGCCTGACTTTAGTGCATAACTCTGACATCTGACTCCAAATTCCTGCCAATATAGATCCTGGGAGGCAATGGTGATGGCTCAAGCAATTGGATTCTTGCCATCCACCTGGGAGACCTGGATTGCATTTTGGCACTAACCCAGCCCCTGCTGCCATGAGAATTTGGGGAGTGAACCAGTGGATGAGAGCCAGCCATCCTCCTCAAATGAATGAATGAATTAATTTATAAAAATAAATGGGAGCGGGGCTGGCACTGTGGTGCAGCGGGTTAACACCCTTGCCTGAAGTGCCAGCATCCCATATGGGCACCGGTTTAAGACCTGGCTGCTCCACCTCTGATCCAGCTCTCTGCTGTGGCCTGGGAAAGCAGTAGAAAATGGCCCAAGTCCTTGGGCTCCTGCACCTGTGTGGGAGACCTGGAAGAGGCTCTTGGCTTCCGGCTTCAGATCGGCACAGCTCCGGCCCTTGTGGCCAATTGGGGAGTGAACCATCGGATGGAAGACTTCTTTCTCTTTCTCTCTCTCTCTCTGCCTCTCCTCTTTCTGTGTAACTCTCACTTTCAAATAAATATATAAATCTTTAAAAAATATAAAAAAAGATAAATGAGAGCTCCAGCTCTGTGCAGACTGGATAATACAGTTAATATATGTAACATGTTTGCTCTTTTGTTTCATCTAGAACTAGAGACTGTATTTAAAATGCTTTTAGAAAAATTCTACACTTCTTCCAGGAAATAATACATTGCAGCTAATGTTCAGTTCCTGAAAGTAAACACCTTTCTCTAAAGACAGTGAATGAGATATATCATAGCTCTTGATGAGCAAACAGCAGATTTTAAAATTTGAGGCTGGGGGATGGGCAATGGGTGCTAGAAATAGGGGAAACAGAACAGAAGCTAAATAACTAAGTATTTTAATCACAAAATGTACCTGTCAGAGCTGGGCTGAGAAGTGGCAAAACCTACAAAATCCATTAGCACCTAAAATTAATATCCCTTCTAATCTATGGAAGGGAATACAAGAAGAAAAAAAAAGACAATAGAAAATTGCGAAGTCCAGAATCAATATAGGGACCATCATGGCTGGTAGTTTCAAGAAAGAAATTGTCAGTCTTCCCTATAATTAAGTTGACTGAAATCCATCTTTACTGGAGAAATACTACATTGCCTTAGTCATTCTTTCATGTTTCTTATTTGTTTCTCTTCCACTCAAAATCAATACATGAACCATTGGCAATCTTCCTATCCAGTTTCACTTCTGTTACTTTTGAGTCATATAGAACATTTTACACACCAGATTGCTATAGCACTAATGAACTGTTGATCAACATAGATTCATCTCACTTGATTCTGATTGCCCACATTTAATACCTAAGAAGGCTGGGTAAATTATTTAGTAAATCTAAAAGACATACTGAAGTTTAAATGATTCCCAGGTTTCCAAAATGAAGCAGAAGTCTCTGGTGGTAGTTTGCTGAATCTGCAGGGTACACGTCTCAGTTGCCAGGGCGGGGGGGATTTTTACAGGGGACTGCTCAGTCCTTTTCTTGATTGAAAGTCAGCTGTCCATGCTGGATCAGTATTGTGGAAAAAGACACTGAAACACAAAATCCTGTGGATGTGAGAGCCATGCATGTGAATATTTTATTATGACTCTTTCTTTGGGGACTCCAAGTAAATTTGATCATACAATCCCAGGATCAGCTACATGACAGCTTCCAGAAAATTTCATTTTCCTCTATTCCCTGAGCTGTGCCATTTAACCTGTACCTTTATGACAGCCTTAAACTTTTTTTTTTGAAATCTTGCATCCCTAGCCCAATAAAAACCTTTTATTGGATAAATTGTGGTCATTATCACATTATCCCCACCAAACTAAATCCCCACCAAATAAAGTTATATACATATAACTTTAGTTACATGTATGTTGGCTCATTTAATCCTGTCTCTTATGTAATCTATACATGTTTCCTTTATTTTCCATTTTTTTTTCACTTATATATTTTCACTGACTTATTTTCTAGTCTTAATACTTTGTGCATATCTGATCTGGTAATTCATATGATCTGGTAATCAATATCCATTGATTTCCTAGATTTGATTATTAATTTTCTTTTAGTCTATAACTCTTGTAAGATTATTTCTCAGTTATCCTGAAAAACTCTCCACATTCCCATTTATTATCTGTAGTTATTTATCACAAATGTGTAAAATTCCATGTCAGATAATTTCAGTAAATATCATCTGAAAATCCATTTTATTATTTTTTCATTGAATTCTGTTTCTTCTTTTGCCTGGTGCTTTTTATGGAATATCCAACATTGTGTGTGATACATGGTAGAAGCTCCTGATAATGTTACTTCCCTCAAGTGAAGATTCTGTTTAGGCTGGTCTTCCTAATCCAATCAAGCAGCAAGTTGACAACAGCTAGATTTTGGGTTGGTAGCTTTCTGTTTTGCTTGCTCCGTACAATGATTTACATCTAGTGTTAGTGTATCCCTCAGAGTTGCATGTGTTGGAATGAGGCTTGGTCCTTGGTGTGACAATGTTGAAGTGGTAGACCTTTTATAGGTAGGGCCTAGTGGGAGATCCTTAGGTCACTAGGGACATGACCTTGTCCAGATCCTCTGTGACTTTCTATTTTGAGATGCCATCCTGTCTTCTTACATGCTCTTCTCCCATTGCTGTCCGCCATGAGATAATGCAGTGAAGAGTAACCTTTGTTGGGGCTGAGCTGATATCAGCATCATTTTCTTGAAGTTTCAGAGTTGTGAGTTGACTACAGCTGTTGGATCCCAAACCAAGCCTGCTTCAGGTATTCCACCAAGGTAACACAAACTAGTCTGATATATTCTATGTCTGATTTGCCTTCCCTTCCGGGGTTTGGTCCTCCAAACAGCGACCCTGGTGTAGTTGGTAAATGCCTCACCTGATTGGAAGAAGGACCTAGACATGTATAGCTTAGCTTCTTCCCTTTTGCTATTTTGGGCCTGCTTGCCTGTGGGAGGTGTATTCTTGACTGTTTTCCCTACTTTGTGATATCTTGCTGGAGAACACCTTACCCATGCAGAAGTTGGGTAAGGAAATTCAATCAGACCAGTGTGCATGCAATTTCAAAGGGCATCACAACTAGAGAGGGGGCATTTTCGTCTCATCTGTCTGATCTCTTCATCTGTCTTTCCGTTGGTTCCAAAATTTAGGTTGGATAAAGTATCACTTACTGTCCTCTCTTTAAAAACTCAAATTTAGCTACATCAGTAATAGTCCTGAGAAATAGGTAAGTACTGAAATTTGGGGAGTAAAATATACACATGCCAAGGAATCTATGCAGTGGTTCTGAGTGGTGGCTTCAGGAAACTATGCTATGTAGGACTTTAACCTTGATGATTCCCAGCTTGGGCTATCTTCCACTGCTTTTCCCAGGCACATTAGTAGGGAACTGGATTGGAAGTGGAGCAGCCAGGACATGAACTGGTACCCATACTGGATGCCAGTGTCTCAGGCAACGTCCCTACCTGCTATACCACAACATCAGCCCCTCCCAGCCACTTTTAAGGCTTTGTATCATGGTATGGATTTTAGTACCTCTTGCTCCAGTCTCCCTAGCAAATCCTGGACCTTGGACCTTTTAATAAGAATGCAAAGCTGAAGCAAAGTTTCAACTAAAAGGCAAAAGACCCTTTTTGTAAATTGACTTTTTATGATGATGAACAAACTTTGATGTTTTTCTGTGGAACCCAGGCTAGGTCGAAGCTGAGATGTAGGTGAGAAGTCTGAAGGGCACTTCAGGAAATGGGGGTAAATGTCGCTGTGCGTCATGTACTAGTCTGAGAATGTTCCTTGGCCAGATACCACAACCCCTTTTCTCATGCAGCTGTAGGCTGTCTCTGTCCTTGAAGGCCACCTTTTTAACAGGGATTGTTCCTTCAGGCTATACAAACATGAATATTACCTCCTTTGATAGAAAACATATTTCCTTGAAGTAATCTTGTACTAATCCCCTGGGTGAAGAAACATGCTGTGATTGTGCGAGTATAAAAACCCTTGTAAAACTAATAACATTTGACTATTGCTCTGACAGTAGTCCCTGCCCATCCTTCAACTCGCAGTTCCAAATCTTGCTAGAAGACAGCACATTTCACTCTGGTTTTCAGCCAAGCCTACCGACCGTGACATTGAATTGAGATATGTAACCTAAAAGTTAAGCTAAATCAGCTTCCAGGTTTGTAGCTACAGACTTCCTCGGAGGACTACTCTTGGGCTGCTCAGGACGCTTTACCTGTGGGGAGGATAGACAGTGCCTGGGACTATAGCAGCCCAGCTGATCAACTTTCTTGTTGGTCAAAAAGATAAAACACCAAAGGGTAGTTTTCATGTCCAAACTCCTTGACGATTCAGAGACTGGAACTTCATCCGAAATCTTACTGTTTCTTGGCTCTTTCCCTATTTTGCTTTCTTTATCCCCTCTCTTCTGGGAGCACTTGATTCATAAATCATATGCATTCAAATTCTTTATTTAGAGCTTTTTTTTTCTGGAGAGTTTACCCAAAGACAATATGTTATAAAAGCAAATGCCAGGGGAAGAAAGCAATGAGTGGATACAAGAAAGAATTCTCTTGGATCAGCCAACATTACCAGCCCCACATGGGTAGAGATGAAAAGAGATTGTCTAAGTAGGAGGTGAAACATTCTACCCAAAATAACTTGTGGAATGAGAAACAAATGAGAACACTGGTGATATACACTAAAAAAAAAAAACCATAAAATTAAGAAGAAATGCTATTCAAAGCCTAGAACTTTCCAACCTGAGGGAGGGCATTATCTTGGGAATCGTGTCATAGATCCTCACTCGATTCAGAAACACCAACAGAAGTTTCAGTTCAGGAATCTTCTAAGTGTCTCCCATTGAAGTCAATTCAGGAACATGAGGGATCCTGCCTGAACAAGCCTGCGTTTCAGCCCTGAGTGTCTCTATAATAAGAAGCCATGGAAGCAGCCAGAGTGGTACAGACTGAAAACACCCTTTCCAAAGGCTGTGAAGCCTATGTCATGTGGCAGAGCATGTCCTAAATAAAGCGGGTGCCAGAAACACCAGAGTTAAAGAGAATTATATATTAAGAGGTTTTAAAAATGTCAGCTAGAAAGTTATGTATCACAAATATGACCTGGTGCAATGATCTGCTGTGTTGTCCTGCAAAGCTTGCAAAAAGCAGTGATACCTCAATTCAGTGGCCTGAGAGAAGGCATAGCATGGGTAGGTGTGTGTTCCTCCCAGATAAGGAAAACACAGCATTGCCAGAAGCTCCCAATGACACTTCCTCCTAAATGTATTGTTTTCAATTCATGGATTCTAGAAAAGCCTGACATTCCAAAGATGTTGGAATAAAAAAAAAAATGTTCTCAATTTCCCTTCATGCCCTGAGGTACCACAGGCTTTAGCTGTGGCTTTTTGCTATACCAAAGGTTGAGTTCTGGGAACATCATTCTGGCTGGGTTGACTATCCTAAGAGGTAAGATACTGCATGTATTTTCTAAATTTGGTATAGAACAAATAATCTCATTATGTCACTGAATTTTTGAGCTTTTCAAAAAGTGGGGCCTAAGGGAAAACTATTTTTGTTCTGATGCTCTGAAAGAAATACCCACATTCTAATGGAAGATAATAAGCTACAGTGCAGCTCCAGAAGAAACCCAATTCTACCCAGGTTTGGGATAAGATGCCTCTATCTGACACTGAGGAGAATAAAACTTTTAAGATAATGATTGTAGGACTTTTTTTAAACTAGAGAACTTTGGACTTTAGTTTCTTTGAACTTTTACTTAAAAGGCCAAGAAAACTTTACTTTGCACAGTCATGACTTTTGACATTTAACTTATGGAAGCAAAAGAATTTGATTTGGATGAAATTACTTAGGACTTGAAAGCCTTTGGATTTGTAAGGAAATTTAATTTGGGGACATTAATGTCTCTCCAGGAAATTTACAATGGGAGATAATCTCCATTTAAATTTATGGCTCCTATATATATATATATATATATATTTTAAATATTGTTTCTTGATGTTTCTTCAATCTCTTTGCAGAAACTCGGATGAGCTGTGTTTGATGTGGCTGGGCATTTGGAATGAAAAATTTAGGCCAGATGTGGTCTTTGACCCATTTTAGAACTATCTGGGGGTAAAATCCCATGCCATTTTTCAATGTTCTAAGAAAGATCCACAAAACACAGTAGTTAGTATTTGAGGAGACAGCTCATGAAGGTGATGTAGAAGTTCACCGGTGGATTTCTAATCTCCTATTAGAGAAGACTAACTAGCCTCCTGGTTGTACATCAGCTGTGTCATTAAACACACAGGTTAATAGAACAAACAGGCAAGAAACATGATGGGGAAACACCTGTTGGATTGCCAAGTGGAGGGACTTCTGTGGAGCATCTCTTGACCTTTGGCCTCATGGGGGAGGAGGACAGAGTTCCTAAGGAGGGACTGACACTCATTGATCCACATTTCTTGATTGAGCAGAGCTAATCTATTGTTGAGAATTCTGTTATCTTTTCTTTCTACCCTATAATAGTAGAAGGCAGTCTTTGTGGTCTCAGCACCCAAAATTTCCACTGAGTTCTGTATGCACAATCCAAGAAACATGGTAACTGTTTTTCATTCTCAGCCCAAAAACACATTCTCCACATATTGTTGTTTGTAATTTAAGTGATATTTTGCTCTGCATTTTTACTTTTCAATGGGTTCAGAACTTGTGCAGGGAAGAAAGGGATGTTATTATTCGACACATTGAGACCCCCAACCTTAGACTTTATCTTTGATGGGCTCTGATTTTTCTAAGTTGGTTGTAATCTTGATCTACTGACTACACCTTGATTATCTTTTCCTATAGTATAATATAGAATCATAGCCTCTACCTCATTACTATCCAGTGTCAGTAATGTAGATATGATCAAACTCCACCTATTTGAAATGAAATTTACTAAAAATTACTTAGGAATATTAATAGTGAAGTGGAATAATGGATTCGCCTGATGTAAATGGATAAAGTAAATTTATGAATTTGGAACAATTCAGGTGTTAAACATTGTGAAAACAAAACACTCATCTGGTTGAATTTTTCAACTTTCCAAAAGTTTGGTATCATATAGATGAAATAAAATAATCTTAGATTAAATTTTAAGCACTGTGTTGTTGAAAATTTCTTATCTCTGATATAAACCAATCATAGGAATCTGCCCACTTGCTGAGGTCATTGCTTTTCAGTTTGTACTTCGTCAACTTCCATTACTTTAAAAAATGTATCCAAACTTTATAGGTAGCAAATTCCACATAAAATATATATGTGGATATAGTTTTTACTGTTATTTTGTAACTTCTTGTTTTTTTTTTCAACCTACAAAGCAAGTCATTTTTTCATATTGAAGAAAAATCACACCATTAGGTTTTCATGTTCAAGAGATTTTAAAAAGTTGCTAAAAGGTACATCGAATTCTCTCCCACTCACTGCACCTTATTTGGGAGGTGCTGAAGTCTAAGATTGTATCTTTCTCTAAGTGCACTTTTTTTTTAGAGGTTTTTCCAACCTTGTCTTTCTTTTTCTTTTCTTCTAAGATTTATTTATTTATTTATTTGTAAGTCAGGAGTGTCTTCCGGGTCTCCTAAGTGGGTGGCAGGGGCCCTGGTACTTGGGCCATTTTCTGCTTTTTTTCTCAGACCATTAGTGGAAGCTAGATTGGAAGTGGAGAAGCCAAAACTAAACCAGTGCCCATATGGGATGCAGGTGTTACAGGTGGTGGCTTTTCCCACTATGCCACAATGCTGGCCCCTCTAAGTATACTTTTTAAGCATGGAGCTCAGTATGTTTTCACAATTACAGTGTTTTTATGGCTCCTTATTTGTAATCCATTGCAATTAAATGAAGGTACAAGAATGATCTTGTATTAACAAATAATGATAGAAACAATAATTTTATTTCAGCCAGAAATAGTAATAAAAATAAATCTAAGTCAGAACTGGTGATCAAAGTATAAGTGGGTGTTTTTCATCTTTTTTTCTGTTGCTTTTATGGAGGCAGATAATCCAGTGCAGAAATCTTTGATTTCTGAGTTTTCTTCTTCCCTTTTTTCTGTAGTGTTTCTTAAGACAGGATGCAAATAGTTTTTAAAAGAATGATGTTTCCTAGTTAGTTATCCTCCAGTCTCTTTTTCTGTCTTACCAGTGGCAAATAGGCATTATATATTTTGAAATACCTATGGATAATTTATCTTTAAAGATGGGAAAATATGTCAAAGGCAAGTACAAAACAAGAACGGAAAAATTTAATTTTCTACCCAAGAGAAACGAAAAGCTTGACAAATTCTCTGTCAGATCCTAGTTATATTTTCAACTTAAAATAAGAAAATAGAGATGAGAGCACTATGACTTCATGCTCGTTGTGAACAAATTAACTGTTTATTTGGGAAACAATACTGTCTTTTGTTCAAGTGTGAGCTTTATTGCTACGTATTTGTCGTTTTAAATGGTGTTCCAGTATATCCAAGAGCAGAAATAATTTTGCCTCTAGAATCAGATCACCCTCTTGATTTTCTTCATTTTAGTGGGTTTTGAAATAATCACTGAAAAGTGGATCACAGCTGTAACTGCCAAGACACAATTTGGTCAAAGAAGCTGTTTAGCTTTCATCCTGTAATCAGAGCTGAAAGTCTAAGAAACATAAAGGTCTCATGTTTGCTGGATGAGTACTCATAAAACCCCCAACAGACTTCAAACATCCATTTAATACATGAGTCCATCTGGGGCAATATTGAAGACCAACCTCTCAGGGAGGTTAGGTTAAGATTGAACATTATGCATACATCTTTATTCCCACTCGCTTATTCCCACTCTGCTTCCTTACAATAACATATACCTAGGATGAGAAGTGTATAATGACTCTCACCTCATTAAGCTCATGCTCTTGTCTTCCAGGCAAAAGTTTGTAAAAACTATGGTAACTGCCTGAAATTATGTCACAGGTATACCTCAAGTGACACCATTCACCTGTCTCTGATTGAGCAGCTGTGGTGGAACTTCCTAGCATGAAGCTCTTTGCACTTAGGCTTGCTAGCAGCAGTTACTGACTATTATTTGCTAGTTAGGTAGCCCGCGATGATGCCTTGCACTCATCATTTTTTTCTGGCCATTAATACTTCATCCTCTGGGAACAGAACTGTGGTTAGTTTTAAGATGGCCAAACTCAGCTGAGACAGCTATTTGAAGACTAGAACAGTTCTGTAATGAATAACCTTTGCCTTTATCATTAGGACCAAATGATTCCAAACCTACTTTGTTGGGCACAGAATTACAATTTGATCATATGACTCTGGGAGTGCTCATCTCTGGTTAGGTCTGCCTCTGAGATGATCTCTCCACACCTCTGATACACAGACTTCTTGTCTGTGCATATGAAAGTGCTGTGTTGAATGTTGGTGGACAGCATTGTTGCTTTTGTGAATTCTCAACCTCTAAGCCTCCCAGATTTTATGCTGGGAAGGTTCTTTTTTTGTATCCTTTCAAACAACCAGGAACTTTGATGTAGTTTATGCTGGAATGTAGAGGGTCTATTCCTAGGAGAGAAATTGGTACCTCATGGATTATGTGTACATTCCATTGAAGCAGATGTTGCCACTTTGTTTTCCCTGTGCTTTTAGGAGAAATTCCTTTATTCCATGTTCCCCTAATCTTTGGAATCCCCCATACTTTTTATTTTAATAATTTTTGAAGTTGTGATGGTATTGTGGTATCACATCATGGTTTCAGTTTGCATTTGACTGATGACTAATGTATACGGTTATGTAATTCCCATGTAGAAGACAGGAATCCAGATGTTTGAGCCATCACTGCTGTCTCCCAAGGCCTACATTAGCAGGAAGCTGAAATCAGGAACCAGAGGCAGGACTTGAACCTAGACATTCTGGGTGTCTGAAATCCTAGGCTAAATACCTGTCCCTGTGTGTGACCTTCAGATCGGCATTCCTCTCGGATTTTACTCCACCCACCCATTTTTTGTTGTTGTTGTTGTTTTTTCCTTTCATTTCGCCCCAGGAGAGACTCCTGGTCCAAAGCTCTGCCATTTTCCAAGAGCAGACTATGTTCAGTGGTTGCTCCCTAGATGGTATAAAGGATTGGATTTATTACCTAAAATATGGGCAGTTTTGAAGAGAGTCCACATCTAAAGCAAATCAAGTGTTTGGCAGAGTACTCTGTTGCAACTGCATTACGGTTCAGTGCTGCTTGTGACTAATGCTTGTTTTTATTCCTTCGTGGGTGATGATCTTTAGAACATGTACCCATAAGCCACTTGCACACAAACTTCTGCTTCCTAAACAATCTGGCCTAAGACACATCTGAAATTGTTCCCGTGAAAGGTGTCCAAATTGTTTCATTTTCCCCGGTGAATATCTAGTTGTTCCCTCCCCTCAAGTCCCAACACCCAGCTCTGCACATTATTCACAAGTAAACTGATAGTGTTTGTCTGAGTTTATGTCTGGGCTCTTAATTTTGTTTTATTGATACGTGTTTATTCCTGAGTCAATATTATACTTCTTAATTGCTTTAAGATTTTGACCTATTGCTATTCGCTTATTCTGTCCAGTATAACTTATGTTTTAATACTAGCATTTCTTAGCATTTTCAATTTCATGTAAGTTTCAGAATCAGCTTGGATTGGTATTAATCTATATAACTTGGGTTAAATCAATATTGTATTTTGATACACAAACATGAAATACTTTTCCATTTATTTTACTCTTACATTTCTGTCAATAAGATTAATAATTATCTGCATAAAGTTATTACACACCTTTTACTAGATTTTTCCTTCAATTTTATGTTGTTATAAATGTCATATATTTAAAAGTAAATTTTAGTTTTTTTTGTTTGTTGTTGGTATGTAGAAGTACACTGATTTTGTATATGTTGACCTGATATTAACAGCTATGCTGAGCTCACTCACTAATTCTAATAATTTGTGTTTTTGCCATGCACAATAATTTTACTGTGAATAATGATGGCTTATTTTTTATTTTCCAACTACTACCTTGCCTTTTGTGGCTAAGGCTTCTATGATTTTCTAGAAGCGATGTCAGTAATTATCTTTGGTTTTGTCTTTTGTTTTGTCATAAATGGAGTTTTAAACTTTGCACCATTAAGAGTGATATCTTCTGAAACATTATTTTTATAGATATCTGTGCTGGGTAACTTTTGTTGTTCATCACCATTCTCTATCTGCCTCAGTGCCATGGAGGCTGATTTGTGTGGCCAACATCAACAAGTCTCCCTTGCCTCTTGGATCCCAGTTGGATTCAGGCAGTAGTAAGTTGGAGTAGTAAGTTTATTCCTGGAGCTCCTTCCTGTTGGTCACACAGCTCTTTTTGCTCTTTCAGAATCCAGACAGGGCAGTGTGTCCCATGTGGGAGATAAAGGTGAAGAAGAGTACTGGAGATGACTTGGTAAGAATGTAACTTTCTGAAGTTTATATTGAAGCTTCTGAAAACCAAGGTGCTAATCTTTTCCTTTTGTCTTTTACTACATGTTTTGAATGTAATAAAGTGAGGTAAATTTTCTTCTCGTTATAGAAGCAAATGAGGACTCTCTTTTATAAATTTATATTTTTAAGAATGAGTTACACACACAGACATGCACACACACATACACACACACAGAGAGAATGATAGAGAAAGAGAGAGAAAAAGAGAGAGAGAGATATCTTTCATCCACTGGTTCACTCCCCAAATGACCGATGATGGCTGGAGTTGTGCCAGGTTAAAGCCATGAGCCAAGAATTTCTTCAAAGAGGAGGAAGGGGCCCAAACACTTGGGTCATCTATCAGGGAACTGGATTTGAAGTGGGGCAGCTGGAACCTCAAACAGCGCCCATATGGGATGTCTGCATTGCAGATGGGGGCTTAATCCCTTGCACCATAGCGCTGGCCCCAGAGGCCTCTCTTAGAACTTATGCACCTTTTAATAATGTAACAAAGTGGTGTATTCTTGCTGATTAATAGATAGATAGGTATTCTTCCTTTTTTTTTTTCATGTTATTTTAAAAATTTGTTGTACCCAACAGGCGTCACTGTGCACTTACTCCTCATGTAGGATCTTTGTCCTTAGTGTGCTGTACATTGAGATTTAATGCTATAACTAGTACTCAAACAGTATTTTTCACTTTATGTTTCTGTGTGGGAGCAAAGTGTTGAAATCTTTACTTAATGTATGCTAAACTGATCTTCTGTATATAAAGAGAAACGAAAATGAATCTTGATGTGAATGGAAGAGGAGAGGGAGTGGGAAAGGGGAGGGTTGCGGGTGGGAGGGACGTTATGGGGGGGAAGCCATTGTAATCCAAAGCTGTACTTTGGAAATTTATATTCATTAAATAAAAGTTGAAAAAAAATTTGTTGTACCCATCAGCTTCCTGAGGGCTAGTTTTTGCTTAACATTTGCACAAGTAGATATTCAATAAATGCATTATGTTCTTTTCTTTTAATTGCACAACTGAAATGGTAACAATCATTGAAATAACATTCTGTTTCTAATTCTATTGTATTGAAGAATTAAATATTTTAATCTGTGCACTTTCCCTTCAGATCTGTATTTATAGGCACAAAATTACAATCATAGCAATAGCATAGAAAATTAAGAATTCTACTTTTTAAAACTAATCATTAAAACATAAGTATTTTTGCATCACATTCAGTAGTTGTACCAACCTTTATGTAGTGATTTCTCTAATGTTGAATATTTAGGTATTTTCTACACTTCATTTTTATAAATCATACTTCTCTGAATGAAAGTTTACAGGCAAATGAACATTTCTTTCTTTAGGATTGCTTCTTGAAAATTAATCCAGGATATATAATTAACATATAGTGTATATGGGTATTATTAGAGCTATTGTAATGTTCAATAATTATTTCATTAAATGATTAATACTTGTCAAAAATATTCTCCTATAATACAAGAGTATTTCAAAAAAGCTATGGAAAACTGGAATTTAGACAATTGATCTTAGTGCAAAAGATTTTTTCAATTCATGCTTAGGTTTTTTCATAATACACATTTTTTGTCATAAACTTTTTGAAGAACCCCATAGGCATGGATTTCAAACACTTTTTTTTTTACCAAATTAAACTTATCTTTTAATTTCATTTTCCATGAACTTTTTGAAGTACCCTAGTGGATAAACAACTAGAATTTATTGCAAGAATTAGTGAATCAAATTCCCTCTGTTAGGAAGTCAGTAAAGTTTTACTATCAGTGAGTCTCGAAGGTCTTTCAACTTTTGTTAGTCTAGGCTTCCCATGTATGAAGCACTAATAAAAGATTTAAGTCTTCTTTATGTGTCTGTGTAGAGCCTTCACAGGAAGGGATAAAACAGAGCCACAGATCTGAAAACAAAAAGGAAATGATGGTTTAAAAGTGAAAGAAAAATGAAATTTGGCTCAGTCATGTTTTCTGCAACACATGGTGGGGCTCTTTTCTTTCTTTTTTATATCTGCAAGCTATATCCTTCCAATACAGAACTCTCCTGATCTTGAGGACTGCTTCAGAAGCAACTGTGCTTTCAGAAAGGTCAGTTTGGATGTAGTATCTCTCCAAAGACAGGGAGAAACAGCACCATGCATCAATTCACCTTTAAAAGGGAAGGCTGAGTGGGTACTTCTCAGTGGGGAGAAGCTGTGTTCCTCTGCTCCTGTCACATGTAAAAATTCCACACTTACTCTCTGCTCTGGAATCTTACTTGCTAAGAAAAGTTGTGAAAAGAACAAAGGTGCATCCATTTTGTTGCAAAAGACAGAATCTTGTTCTTTTTTTATGGCTGAGTAGTATGCTTACTGAAATAAGCCAGTCCCCAAAAGACAAATATCATGTTTTCTTTGATATGTGGTAGTTATTTTGAGTACAAAAAAATGTATGGTAATGAAGTGGACATTTGTGATTTGATTGTTGATTTCAGCCCTTGTTTATACTCCTGTGGAGCAGTGGTTTTTCTACATTTCACTTGTTGAATGTTGTGATTAGTGGTGCATTAAGCCTGTGACCATGGAGTGTATTGAAGTTATATTTTTGCAAGAATTAAAGAAAAAAGTAAAGGAAGGGTAGAGAGGGACTGAAGGAGAGAGAGTAGGAGGGAAGGAATATGGTTCTCTTTTTAGAATTATACCTATGAAATGCAGGAAATATGTTCCCTTTATATTAATAACTTTTTTTAAAAAATAGAAGTTTGCCACAGAGCATCTAAGTGTTATATGAAAATTAAGAAAGAAAGAAAATAATACAAAAGAACAAATGCGATAACCAGTATGATAGTGAAATCTTGAAGGCCTGGGTTCTTTGCTTCAGTATTTTTTAAGGGATTATAGGAGTAATGCTAAACACATTTTGGCTATTACCACTACCACCTTTGCTATAAGTGTTTTAGTGGAGATGTGAAAGGATTCTCTGTGTGCCATTGTCAATTTTCTTTTATATGCTGAACCAGAAAAATGGCACTATTTTGCTAAGTCCCTTCTGCAGGGAGATGCTAAGGCATCTGACTGAGAATCTGAGGCGTGGAAACACTAATAACCTTGGTCATCTATTTGCATTCAGGAGATTCAGTTAGTGCTATTCTAAAAAAGGCTGAGAGCAGTCACCTCTTTCATCTGACACCAGGGAATTTAGTCACAGCAGTTCAGTTTGGGTAACTTGAACTAGGAGATGAGGAAGCTCGTGCTGCACACCAGAAGGAACAGAACGCTTGGTTAGGGGTTTCCAGGTGATCTTTGTTACTAGAGACTGGAAACTGGAAAGGCAGAAGCATCAGCAGGCTGCCTAGGAGCTGTGCCCCAGTCGTGGCTGGAAGGTTTTGATGTCAGGCTGGCAGAGTCTGGGCTCCTGCAGACTGTTGTTACTGAGAATCTTTGGTTCAGATGTAAAATGCTCTGTGAACGTGTCTGGTTGATGATGCTTGTGTTGCCCTATTTCTTCTCTTGTTTTCCTTCATTTTTGGTAGAGTCATGAGGAAATACCAACCTGTCATAACTGAGCATAGGCAGAAAGAAAAGGAGGGGCTTGAGCCCACTCTTGGGAGAGGAAGAGAACAGGGAAGTAAGGGTGAGGACAAGTTCTGCACCCAACGTGGGAATAGGAATCAGTCAGAAAATTCCAGCCAAAAAAGGAACTCGGAGTACAGGCAGGGGGCGTGTCTTACAGAGTTCTCCCTTTATGATCAGTTATAATAGTAGTGTCTGGGGAGAGAAGCAGGGGGCAGGGTGAGCATAGTGTGAGAGGCTAAATGTTATAAGCTCCTCTCTATTATTTGTTTTTTTCAAACTCTCATGATCACATCATTTGAAAGAAAAGCAAAAGTTGTATCTGGAGTTAATGCTGCTATGAGTTTAAATCCAGTGAAACTAGATGTAGGAAATCTTGTATTAACAGTAAGACTTGGTAGGTGGCCTCATTTATATCTATACAATCTTTCAGTTATCTAAAGTCCAGATAATTTTTTAAAATAAAATATTAGATCTTCCAGTCTATGAACACAGGATGTCTTCCTATATATGCACATGATCAGTTCAGATGCATTTTTGTAATACATAAGTATCATAAATAATTGACAGATGATTTAAAATATCCAGGAGGCATTGTCATAATGACGAGCAGCATATGGAGAACAAATTGTAGCCCCTTTTTGTGAGTCAGCATTTATGGATTGCACTTCTGATCATCACCAGGGAGGTGAAGCTCACATCAGTCATGAAAGGGAGTGGTCACCACATTTCTGTCTCGGGCCACATCCTCTTAGACAAAGTCTCAAGTCTACCTCCAGAGACTTTATTGAAATTAATTTTTTTTTATTTGAAAGGCAGAGAGGCAGGAAGAGGGAACTCCTATCAGGTAAAAGCCCAGTTATAACCTTAGGTAACTATAATAAGGCACCAGAAGTGTACAAAGTACACTTAGTGAAGTGGGATATATTGACAGACAAAGGGCATGTTAAAAAAACACAAACTTTTGTAAGACACATGTTACATGCAGGGATCCTAGAAAGGTTCCCTTTCTGATGACTGCATCTTTGCTGGCTGCTGTTAGGTCTATGGTGTTAAAAGCCATTTCATTTGATATTGCACATATTCTTAAGCAGATTATATTAATTTCCTGTTTACCTCAACCACGTAATGGGGCCTTATAAATCCCTGTCAAATCATGGGCTAATGTCCCTGCACCTTTCTGTGTTTTGAGCTAGCAATTTCCAATTTAGAATCTGTAAATGCTTTTGATTCTTTCTCAGAGCTGTTTTGTGGCCAGTGGGGTTCTGCCTTCCAGCAACAAGCAGCTATTTCTCAATGGCCACAGTATCCACAGTTAACAAGGTAGGACATGTTTCTGACATTGCTCTAAAGGGGTTGTTGGGGCCAAGCATGTGTATTTCAGGGTTTACAGTCTGTCAATGGACTGTGCCTTTGTTCCTTCCTTTACTTATTTTTTAAATTGATTTACTTTTTTTGAAAGGCAGAGTTAGACAGTGAGAGAGAGACAGAGTGAAAGGTCTTCCTTTTCCGCTGGTTCACCCCCCCAAATGGCCGCTACGCCCGGCACGCTGTGCCGATCTGAAGCCAGGAGCCAGGTGCTTCCTCTTGGTCTCCCATGCGGGTACAGGGCCCAAGCACTTGGGCCATCCTGCACTGCTCTCCCAGGCCACAGCAGAGAGCTGGACTGGAAGAGGAGCAACCGGGACAAAACCCGGAGTGCCCCAACAGGGACTAGAACCCGGGTGCCGGCGCCGCAGGTGGAGGATTAGCCTAGTGACCTGCAGCACCAGCCCCTTCCTTTACTTATTTAGTTCTTGGTGCCACTCTCTCAGAGGTGCTTATGTGGCAGCTCTATCAGCCTGGGTACTCTTCCTGCAGGCTTATGTCTTTGAACTTCAGAGATCTGAAAGCAAGAAAGTTACTCAACCAATAGCTCATGGATTATCTTCTGCAGTTGTCCAAAAAAAAAAGAAAAAAAAAGAAACCTGAAACTTTTTTTTTAAATAGCCAACCTCCTCAAATGTGAGGTAACATGAGGTTTTTCTTGAAGCTTTGCACTTCACAATGTATTTTTTTTTTAAAAGCTTAAGATGTGAATTCTTAGATACTTGATGTATTATTCAGAACAAATTCTTTTGAAGATGCATCAAGATCCTACTACCGGAGCCACTTTTTCATGTTCCCTTTGTTTCAGTTCACTCAATAGCTGGGCCTTAAAATCTAGAATTTATGGTGATGTGCTCTTCCTGTAGCAGAAAAACACCTTTTGAAACATTATTCAAAAAAGCAGAAGGCTTCTTCTCCTTTTAATGTAGTTTAAAGAGTTTAGCTAATTGAGCCCACTTGGATCTTTCTGTCGTCATGCCTGGAAACTGTGTTGGAGCCTGCTCACCCCTCGTCATACACTGGCAGCATTGAATCCTTGCTCCAGGCCATGAAGGCAATGAGCTTCCCCAAATCCTGTGTGGCATTCCTATCCCCAAAGGGTTCAAGTGTTGCATGGAACTCTGATCTGGAGAATTTATAGTAACAATCTAGAATTCCAAGTGCTCTTTATTTCCTTCTTTTATGATTTAAACTAGCAATTAATAGGAAATGAAATGGTGTCAGCACTTGTAAAAGTTCCTGAAAAAGTTGAATTCGATAAAGTGCAAGAAAATGGAGACTATTCCTCATGGGTATCCTCACTGAAGTGTTGTGAAATCAGAACAAGCAACCTTCAAAAAGTGTTTTTGCTGTGGCTGAGCTCGGTGGAAATGTTTCTGACCTTGGCTGTTAATGTGGAAAATGATGCATCCAGAGCAGCACAGGACCAAGAAAACAGAAGCATCTACATTGGGCCCTTGCCTGAGAGCAGAACCTCAGAGTTACCTCAGCAAATTGAAGCCGTCAGCAGGACGTGAGAAACCACTCTGCAGTGTGCAAGAGGTGACTGTGAATGGGAACATTAGGATAGTTACTTTAGGTGAAGCCCCTACAAGCTGACCTGCAAGATAAAGAAAAATGGAAGGAAGCTGTTTGTTTTCCTTTCACCAATGTGCCTGCCACCCACTGAGATCTCTGCTTCCTTACAATAACATATACCCAGGATGAGAAGTGTAGAATGACTCTCACCTTATTAAGCTCATGCTCTTGTCTTCCAGGCAAAAGTTTGTAAAAACTAAGGTAACTGCCAGAAATTATGTCACAGTCCACTGAATAAGTACATGCACTTTTTTTTTCCTTTAAAAACCCTCATAACAGAACTGTATAAGTTTTATAGCTTAATTTTGACTTTACTTCTGAGGTTTTGCTGGTATAAATTAGCAGAGGTCAATTCTTGAGAGAAAGAGAGAGGGAGAGAGAGAGAGTAGGATGATGATGTGTATAGGGGTCGTGGAAAAAGCACCATTTGGCTTACCAGTGCCTTCCTTTATTGTGGAATCTTACTGAAGAACGCAGCAGGATTACATTGTTGAAAGAATTCAAATGGCCCTTGCTATTTGTGAACCTGGATGAGCCTCTAGAGTGTTCTTCGTCTGTAAAAAGCAGGTAGTTGTGCAGCACAATAAGGTTTATTTACAAGTGAGAACACACAGGGCACAAGAGGGCTTTATTTAGGGTGAGTGGGCCAGGAAAGGTGGAGAGGGACCTCTACACTCTGTTCACCCTGGGTCAGTGCTTTACCAGGCTTCTTTGAGCTTAGAAAAGGGGAGTGGTTACAGAGTACTGCACCCCAGGTCCCAGGTAAGGGGAGCTACATCCTAGGGAAAAGGTCATCTGGTTGACAGATGGGTAGATAGGATTACATGGGGTGGGGGAGGTGTGGCTTTAGTTCATGAACTTAATCTCTCTCTCTTATTTGTACCACATCACTATTATCCCAAAACTTATGCTGTAACGTTACCATCAAAGCAGAGAGTTTCAGTCTTATGGAACTGATGTGTACTTAGGAGTCAGACTAGCCTGGATTATTTTTCCTAAGTAAAATCTTTATTAATATCAAATGGTTTTCAGAATGAGTCCCATAACAAACACAATTATACGCCATATGTAAGAGATATCCTAACAGATTTGGAAAGTTTGAGAATTAAATATATACCAGGGAAACACAAACACAGAGAAAGCAGAGGTGGGTGGATGTATTAATATCACATAACTCAGAATTCAAGATAAAGACCATAAAATCGGGAAAGGGGTATAATTCAGTGAAGATAACGTTCAAATGAGATTTCCTCAAACTAAGAAGTTTCTGCACACACTAAAAAGAAAACAATTGACAGTAAAGAGACAACCAACAGAATAGTGAGAAAATATTTACAAAATTGCCTTTGCTAAGGAATTAATATAAGAAGTCTATAAGGAGATAAAATAATTAACAACCTTGCAAACAATCCATTTAAGATATGAGCCAAGGAACTGAATAGACATTTTTCAAAAGGAAAATAAATGATCAACAAACACATGAAAAAATGCTCAGTATCAGTAACCATCAGAGGAATGTAAATAAAAACACACACTATGTTCCTAAATCTATATTATGAAATACATGAAACTTGTATAACTTAAATGTAATTAAAAGAAATAAAGCATGGGCAGAAAACCCACACATAACTGGAGTATCATCTCACTCCAGTTTTAATGACTTTGTAATATGAATTATCATCACTGCTGGTTTCCTTATTTGTAGCAACAGGGAACCCTAATTTTTTTGAAAGCCTATTTCCTTATCTTTAAAACTGGAATTTTGGCATTCTTTCAGGATGGTTGGGATGTCTAAAAAGAATATGTTGGGCAGGTTCTATAGTCCCTGGCACAGAAAAAAAGTGCTTAATATTGATAATTATAATTATTGATGTGATGATAAAGATTATTTGGTAGAATTGACCATGAAGCAGATGGTTGAATGTGGAGATGGTTGCTGAAAAGACCAAATGATCTTGTTAACTTCGGTTGGTGACAAGTCCAATATTTGTAGAGCATTTTGGAATTGGAGACCCTATGTGTTTTGTTTACATCATTCTCTTTGATTTCATAAGAAAGTGTTTCAGATAAAGCCCTCTATTTGTCTACCCTGCTATTTCCCAAGAAAAACTCAAGAATCAGTCTCAAAGACTATATAAATCTGATTTATTTAACTACATAAGTAGATCTATTTCTCATAATGTGCCTCCAATTTTGGACACAATATTGTTCTGTGATTTTCCCCCACTATTAATAAATGGTAGTTTTCCTTAGCTGGGCTCTACCTGTGCCAGACCTAGTACTTTCTTTGCGTTTTTAAAGATTTGTTTATTTATTTGAAAGTCAGAGTTACACAGAGAGGAAAGGGAGAGAGAGAGAGAGAGAGAGAGAGAGGTCTTTCATCTGTTGGTTTACTTCCCAGATGGCTGCAATGGCCAGAGCTGCACCCAACCGAAGCCAGGAGCCAGGAGCTTCTTCCAGGTCTCCTGCATGGGTGCAGGGGTCCAAGGACTTGGGCCATCCTCCACTGCTTTCCCAGGCCACAGCAGAGAGCTGGTTTGGAAGAGGAGCAGCCAGAACTAGAACCGGTACCCATATGGGATGCCGGTGCTTTGGGCCAGGGCTTTAACCCACTGCACCACAGTGCCAGCCCCTGAGACCTAGAACTTTTATACAATATTTACACTTCTGCTCGTATCTGCAAAAACATTGCCAGGTTCTTTTGACATTCCTGTTTCTGGATGAAGCGGCAAAGGCTTAGAAAGCTTGAGTAGCTTACTGACCATCATAGAAGTAGGAGGAAACTTAATGTTTCTAAAATTTGAATTGTTCTACAATTTACTATATCACATAAAATAGCTATCCAAAAATTTTGTTTTTATGCCTGAATCATAAATTAAATTGAACTAAAGATAGCTTCTCTCAATATTTTGATGATTTTCAACTCAGTTACCACTGAGATTTCTAAAGTCACCCTGAGTAGGTCATTTCCAAAATAGCTTTGACATTGCTAGCTGTGATGTTTTTCCAAATCAACTCATTTTAGCAATGAAAGGAACAATATTTTAAGTATCCGACAGAAAATCAGAGGCTGAATAAGGATTCAGTTTTGGACTCTGAGTTTTCCATCTGCTTCTTAATCCCCATGCTACCTGAGTCCTTTGTGGAATTTATGTGGAATATGGACCTATATTTGGTCTTTGAATAAAAATAAGTTTTAATCTTGTAAGGAATTGAGATATTACATTTTTAAGCTCAAAATGCTTTTAATCAACTTCATATCTTTACCTAAAAATGTGGGTATTTTTCAGAGTTCAATTCATCATTATACGTCACATATTTTTAATACTAATCAAATTCTTTATGGTGCTCCACAAATCTTAAAAAGTCTAGCTTGCAGAGTGAAGATATAATATAGCTGAAGTTTATGGGTATCATTTGTGCTGAACATTCACATAAAAAAGACCATAATCAGGATTATGATGAAATGTTTTGAAGGAAAGAAAGATGGCAGAATCTTTGACATTTCAACTAATAGAGAAGAATGTTTAAACCAAGTCTGGTAAGTAGCAATAACAATAATCAAACCAAGTATAATAAAATCCTGGTGATTTGTAAAATATGGAACACTGCTCTTTGGAATAGTTTCAAAGCCTTTTACTATGTTAAACATTTATTTTATAAATAAGAGTCTGTCTTACATTGTATACCAGACAGATCCCAGTGGTTTCTAAATCAGAGATTCAGGGAACATACAACAAGAAGGGTATATCAATCAGGTTTCCGTTGCAGTAGAGCAGCATAACAATGCTCACATCTCACTGACTTAAAATCATTTATTTCTTGCTCTTGCTCTGTGGGTCAGCTAGTGTGGTTCTGTCTCAATATATTGGTTGATTTCAGGTCTGTTCCAAAAGTCTTTTGTTCTGATGTTAGTGATGTGGCTTGTGGGAAATAGCACACATTTACAGGGGCAAACAATATTGTGCAATGCTTACAACTAAGAATTGAAACTCTTTCACATTCTATTGGTGAAACAAAGCCATATGACCAAATCCAACATCACTGGGCATTGAAGCATTAGTCATAGTAAGGTCTGATAATGATATGGAAGGATGAAAATCTAAGCAAAAAATACAACCTAGCATGGCAGCGACTAAGTGTAAACTTTTCTAAAGACACAAAGAAAGTAGAACCATGAACTTGGTAACTATGAGCTTGTTTTGTGCTGTGCTTGTATCAGTGTTGTTTTCAGCTATGCTGAGGCTTGGCTGCTGTTTTCTTAGTTCTCTGGAAATTCCAAGGCAAAGGGTGATAGGAAAGGAGGCAAAGAGAAGGAAATATTGAAAAATCCTAAGTGGCAAGGAAATTATGTTCATGGCCCTAGATAGATGACTTATTGATGGATTCAGCAGTAGAATTTGGGAGGCTGTCTCTAAGCTTGGTGCTACTCTTCTCATCAGCATTATGTACTTTTTCAGTATCTTTCAAGTTCATGGTATTGAGCTACATGATTTGGAGGGAAGGAAATAGTGGAGAAAATTGAGAGGCCTGCGTAAATGCAGATAAAATGAGATATCATGTTTTGTAAAGGGAAAGTAATAATAAATGGATGGAGTAAGAAGATTGATATTCAGGTGCCAAAGTTCCTGAGGAAAGAGAGAAATTATGGGATGTCTGTGACGATAAAATCTAGCATAGACTTCTGAGCTAACATACTCATTCCCACTCACTCCTCCATACCATACCTATACTCCTGGTTAAAAAACCAGATGGCTCTTATTGCTTAGCAGAGGACCTCAGAAGTATTAATACCATTGTCCATCCCATATACCCAGTGGTGCTAAACCCCTACACACTATTCTCCCAAATTCCCCCTACAACTTCTTCCTTTTTTGTCCTAGAACTAAAGGATGCTTTCTTCACAATTCCTCTTGATACCTCTTCCCAACCACTCTTTGCCTTTACCTGATTGGACTCCGATACGCACTTTACTTGACAGATCACATGGACTGTATTACCCCAAGGTTTCCAGAACGGTGGACATCTTTTATGGGCAGGCCCTCCAGGCAGATCTAGCCACTATTAACCTGTCACCGAGCACCCTTCTTCAATCTGTTGATGATCTTCTCCTCTGTAGCCCCTCCCGAGAGACCTGTCTCCAACATACCACTAGTCTTTTAAACTTTCTAGCTGAGAAAGGTTATAGGGCATCTCCAAAGAAGGCTCAACTAATTTCCATTTCTGTCACCTTCTTGGGACTTCTTGTGATGCCACTCACACAAGTCCTCCAGTCCAAAAACAGGCAATAAACTCTGTTCTTTTCCCACATACTAAGCAAGACCTCCTCTCTTTCTTGGAACTCATGGGATATTTTCAAATCTGGATTTCAAACTTTTCTTATTGCTAAACCCCTCTATGAAGCTACCAAAGGCAATCTAGACAAGTCTTTGCAAGAGACTTCTTCCCCAGAGACCCAATTCCAAACTTTAAAGAAGGCTCTTCTATAAGCACTTGCCTTGAGCCTTCCAAACCCATGTTAAACCATTCCTCCTTTATATTCATAGCTCAAAAGGGACAGGAACTGGGTCTCTTGACCCAAAAGGCTGGGGACTCTATCACCTGTGGTCTATTTCTCCGAACAATTAGATGGGGTTTATCAAGGCTGGCCCCAATGCCCAGGGGTCCACACCATGGCAGCCCTTCTCATATCTGAGGCTCATAAGCTAACCCCTTATCAATCCTTACAAATCTGGTCCTCTTATGGGTTGTAGAACTCCTCGGCCACTAGGCTGTTCAGTCTGTATCGCCATCTCATGTCCAAGTTCTTCACTCTACCCTTCTCCAGTCCACCATTATCTTTCATTGCTGCTCTTCTCTCAACCCAGCTATTCGCCTCCCCACCACTGTCTCTGTTCACCTCAAACCCCATTCCAGTCTTGACTTCCTCAATATTTCCCTAACTACATTTCATCACCTCATAAACACTCCTATTACCAAAGCCTCAGATTGGTTCATTGATGATAGTGCTTCTAAAACTCCCCCTTTTTCTACTGGATATGCAATAATTGAGGGGCATTGTAATAATATCTCCTCTTCTTCCTCACATAGGGTCATAGAGTTTAGGCCCCTACCTCCAGGCACTATCTCCCAATAGGCTGAATTATTAGCCTTGATTCGAACCTTCACCTCAGCCAAAGGAAAGATAGTCAATGTATACAGAGATTCCTGATATGGCTATAATGTCCATTTCAATGCCTAGATATGGCAAGAAAGGGACTTTCTGACAGCCCAAAGGATTCATATAATAAATAACAAACTGATTAACGCTCTTCCTGGTGTTGTCCAGCTGCTGACAAAAGCTGATATTATTCACTGCAAAGGGCACCAGAAAGGTAAACAATATCTATCTGAAGCTAACAACAAAGCTGATCTGACAGCTAAAGCAGTGGCTCGTGGGAAGACGATCCTATCTTTTTTCTATTACTTAGTTCCTATATATTCAGACTTGGAAATCTCTCAGTTCCAACAACAAGGGACATCTAGAAAGGACTCATGGTGGTTTCTAGATACAAAACTAATATTCCCTTTTTCTCTCCCAGCTACCTTTCTAAAAAACCTCCATTGTCTCTATCACTCAAACTCAAACTCTCTTCTTCACTTCCTGAGATCACACATACACCTAACTCCTGCCATATGAGAAACTCTGCATAACGTATCTCAGATAAATAGCATCTGTCAAACTGCCAACCCCAACTCTAATATCAGGCTACCCCCATTCCCTACTCATCAGACCCATGGATTACTCCTAGAAGAGGACTGGCAATTGACTTTACCCATATGCTACCAGTTAGGCAAACATGTTCCATTTAGGTGATGGTGGACACCTTCTCAGGGTGAGTGGAAGCTTTCTGCACTACTAACAAAAGGGCTTCCACCATTTCCACTATACTACTAAATGATATTATCCCAAGATTTGGATTACCTGCTTCCATTCAGTCAGGCAATGGGCTGGAGCTTACCTCAAATTACTCAAATAGTATTTGCCTCTCTTCATATCTCATGGCATTGTCACATTCCCTATTGTCCCCTTTCTTCAGGTAAAGCAGAATGGATGAATGGAATTTTAAAACAGGCTCTAACTAAACTCTCCACCCAGGTCCACTTAGACTGGGTAAAACACCTTCCTTTAGCTCTGTTAAGAGTTAGATCTCTTCCCTGGAAGCCCTTAATGCTTAGCCCATTTGAAATTCTCTATGGAAGGTCTCTTATTTCACCTAATATTCCTCTCCACAAAATTCTGAAGCTATTCCTCCTCTTCTTGCTTTCTCTCTTCTTACTGAAATGCACTCTCAGTCATGGACTCATGCAGAAAAACACCTACACAAACCGCACTCTACCTCTTGACTATACTCCTACCTTTCAACCTGGTGGCTGGGTTTATCTAAAACAAAATGAGGTTGCTCTAAAGTCAAAGTGGAGTGAACCCTACCAGGTGATATTGACTACTCTCACTGCTGCCAAACTCAAAGGCCACCCCCCTTGGGTACATTTTACTTCATTAAAACCAGTAACATCTCCCTCATATGTCTTCTCCCACAGGAGCCACCTCTATCATGTTGACACACTAATGAGATAGATTCACAAGGTAACTATGCCTCATTTTGGCCATCTTTTCAGCTGTGGGCAATGGCTCTAGTATCTCCTTTTGTCCTCATTATCATAGTACTCCTATTTCTGCCATGTATAATTAACTTACTCCAAACAATGTTGCAGGAATGAATAACTGCTATATCTCAAGCCATCTCATAGGAGCAACACAAGACTTTTCTTCTTCAAACAATGATATCTTGAGTATAGCCCCTGCGTGGGTCCTGGCTTCATGTCTATGCCCCATACATATCAACAGGAAGTAACTAGAGAGAAAACAGTGTCCCTTTTCATAATCTATATTCAGAGTCGGGATTCATGGAACAAAGACATAAGCTTCAGCCATTCTCTGTCATTGGCCAAAAGATAGATAGATAGATAGATAGATAGATAGATATTCCTTGCCCTTGAATCTCAATTGTGTCTCCCACCCTATTGCCTTCATGCCCCACCCCCCATGGACACCTGAAAGACCAGTTTGGCCACCTAAAAGACCAGTTGTTGGTACACCAGAAGGACCAGTTCCAGGAATTCACCTCTGTCTGTTGCCTCCTACCTCTACCCTTATCCCTAGCCCTCCTGAAATATAAAAAGGCCTGGCCCCTGGGAGTCAGGACCTTCTGCCACATGTTCCATCATGTACATGATGAGAGTTTGTCACCCACCTCTGTGAATTTATTTTCTCTGAATAAATTCAGTCTGGCTAAGCCGGCGCCGTGGCTCAATAGGCTAATCCTCCGCCTTGCGGCGCCGGCACACCGGGTTCGAGTCCCTGTTGGGGCGCCGGATTCTGTCCCGGTTGCCCCTCTTCCAGGCCAGCTCTCTGCTATGGCCAGGGAGTGCAGTGGAGGATGGCCCAGGTGCTTGGGCCCTGCACCCCATGGGAGACCAGGAAAAGCACCTGGCTCCTGGCTCCTGCCAGGATCAGCGCGGTGCGCCGGCTGCAGCGGCGGCCATTGGAGGGTGAACCAACGGCAAAAAGGAAGACCTTTCTCTCTCTGTCTCTCTCTCTCACTGTCCACTCTGCCTGTCAAAAAAAAAAAAAAAAAAAAAAAAAAAATTCAGTCTGGCTATAAATTTGTGCACTGCTTCCTCTCCATTCTATGCCTCCTTTCCTAACATTTATGGTGCCCCATGTGAGGAGGCACCCATCTGGCAACTCTTTTCCTAACAATAATAGCAAAATAGTGGTGCAAGATTCTCTCCCTTAGCAAATATTTATGAGCAGCCTCAATATGCTAAATCAGGAGCTACATTACATGTCAAGAATACAGAAAAGATACTGTCCTCAAGTCCCCACCCTTGAGTCACTGAGAAGCTGAGGGAGGAGTTGTACCCATGGACAAAGGGTTATTAAAGAGCCTTTTAAGTGTAAAGACAATGGTGAAATAAACAATGCTTCTAGAATCTAAGAAAAGGTATGCAATTCAGATCTGGAAGTTAGTAAAGGCTTCTAAGACACTTTAACATTGATCCAGGGTCCAGAACTGAAGATAATGGGATAGGCTTCAAAACAAGAAAAAATGTATGTGGTAGTTGAGGAACGAAGTCTTAAAGTGGCAATAGTGAGCCAGGAGTACACCATTTCTGAGTTGGAACTAGGAAGACCGGAGAAGGTTTAGCTTCTACTGGGATGAAAAGTAGTACTGTGTTTAGGCTTGGAGGTGATAAAATAGTCAGTCAAGAGGTAAAGAATTTTTCCAATATATCTGGAAATCCAAGCAATATTACCACCCTCTCCACCAAAGAAAAGATATAACTCTGATTAGACCCAATTTGAGAATAACCAAGTGTTCTTACAGGTGGATGCGATTCACAGCTAATTGGGTGAAGACACATTCCATTGCTAAACTCCCCTTCATGAGAAACTATGAACCCTTACCCAGTTCAAGCTGGATTAAGGTTTCTGTCTGTAAATAGCAGCATTCTTAACTTTACCATTCTGATATAGAAAGCCAAACCTCTGTCATTATAATGCTAAATATCCATTTCCACCTGGACAGACATGAAATGCATGAAGCATATATGATAATGTAATTGGCATAAAAGCTTGCACACTTTAGATCATGTATAACTCTTCCTAGAACTTTACCTTGAAACTTAATAAGTATGTATGACTTCTCCAGAAGTGTACTCTGTAGAAATTGTAACTCTTCCCTACTCAAGGAGCCAGGTTTTTGATCACAAGGCCACCTTGTTCCTGGCTTGTACAACCCATTAATATTTCTTTCTGTTTACAGCTCAAGCTATTATCTTTATGATTATATTGACATACATGTTACATGAGAAGCCCATACTACCAAAAGCAATTACAGATTCAATGCAGTTCCAATCAAAATACCAATGATAGACATTGTCCTCAGACCTAGAAAAAATACTAAAATTCACATGAAAACAGGAGACCCTGAATGGCTAAAGCCATTCAACAAACAAAGGCTGAGGCATCATAATACCTAATTTCAAGACATACTACAGGGCAGTTGTAATCAAAACATCCTGATGCTGGCACAAAAACAGACTGGTAGACCAATGGAACAGAATAGAAACTCCAGAAATCAATCAGTGCATCTACAACCAACTTATCTTTGACAAAGGAGCTAAAATCAATCCCTGGAGGAATGACAGTCTGTTTAAAATATGGTGCTGGGGAAATTGGATCTGCACGTGCAGAGGTAGGAAACCAGACCCATACCTTAAACCTTACACTAAAATGCACTCAGAATGGATCAAAGATCTAAATCTACAACCCAATACCCTCAAATTACTAGAGATTATTGGGGGAAACTCTGCAAGACATTGGTATAGGCAAAGACTTCTTGGAAAAAACCCCGGAAGCATAGGCAATCAAAGCCAAAAGTGACAAATTGGATTACATCAAGCTGAGAAGCTTCTGCACTTCAAAATAAACACTCAGCAAAGTAGAGAAAAACTAACAGAATGAGAGAAAATATTTACAAACTATGTAACTGATAAAGGATTAACATCCAGAATCTACAAAGGGCCCAAGAAATTCAACAACAAAACAAGCAACCTAGTTAAGAAATGGACAGAGGACTTGAACAGGCATTGTTCAAAAAAGGCATTTAGGTGGCCAACAGACAAATGAAAAAATGATCAGGATGACTAGCAAATAGGGAAATGCAAACCAAAACCACAATGAGATTTCACTTCACTCCAGTTAGAATGGCTCATAAACAGAAACTAACAAACGACAAATGCTGGCTTGGATGTGGGGAAAAAGGTACCCTGGTCCACTTCTGGAGGGAATTTTGTTAAGTGGTGCAGCCACTTTATAAGACAGTATGGGGATACCTCAGAAACCAGAATATAGACCTACCATATGATCCAGCCAGCCCACTCCTGGGAATTTGCCCAAACCAAAATAATTCAGCATCTGAAAGAGTTAACTGTAACCCCATATTCATTGCAGCACATTTATAATAGCTAAGATATGAATTCAACCCAGATGTTCATCAACTGTTGATTGAATAAAGAAATTAGGGTATATATACACTATGCAGTACTACTTAGCTATAAAAAATGAAACCCTGTTTTTTGCAACAAGATAGATACAGCTGGAAACCATTATACTTAGTGAAATAAGTCAATCCCCAAAAGACAGATTTCATATGTTTTCCCTGACCTAAGATAACTAACAGAGTATCTGAAATATAATGTACTGGATGAAATAGACATTTCGAGATTTGATGATTGTTTACAGCCCTCGTCTCTTCTGTTGAGGAATAGTTTTTGTTTGCTTGTTTGTTTTCTTTTTTTCTTCATATTGTTTGTTGAACTCTTTTATTAGTGTAGGGTTAACTATATGATCATTAGGTAACCTGGAAGTAGATCTTAGTAAAAATTAAGAGTGGGAATTTGTTAGGGAGGAGGAGGAAGGGATGGAGAGTAAGAGAGAGGGAGGATGGGGGGGAAGTGTCACTATATTCTTAAACCTTTATATATGAAATATGTGAAACTTGTATAACTGTAATAAATTTTAAAAAGATAAATAAAAATTATTTTTATTTATTTTAAGGGCAAAGCAGCAGAGTCAGAGCAAGACTGAGAGTGAGAATAACAGAGAGGTGTTCTATCTGCTCATTCACTCTGCAGATGCACACAACAGCTGGGGCTGAGGCAGCCAAAGGCAAATCAATGGAAAACCAAAGACTCTTTCAACTTCTGTGGATGCTGGTGATGCCATGTTATCATTCAGATAGCAGGAGTCACTGTGCCTGAATACATTAGTCAGCTTTTCCCCACTATAACACATATTTCAATGAAGCTGCTGATGAAGGGACAAGATTCATTTTGACTCATGGTTTTAAAGGTTCACAGTCCAAGCTGGGGTGGCACCAATTATTTGGGATCTGTTGAGTTCAGTGGATGTGCAGAGGAAGGGTCACATGGGAGCCAGAAAGCAGAGAGACAGGGGGCTTGTCTGTCCCTTTGATCTTTCCTTACAAAGCCACCATAATGTGATCATGGGCTTCATCCCAGCAACCTGGCCCATTGAATCATTTCCCAAAGGCCTTAGCTTAATACACTGTACTTGGATTAAATTTCTTCCCCCAGCAATATTGACATAAGGCTTTGGCATTAAAGGGTGCATGAATTGGGGAGATAGATCATGTTTAGACTGTAGCACTGAGTTCTAGATTATTAAGGTGAATTCTAAGTGTAGGACAACTTCTTTAATCCTAGAACTATTGCTATTTCATTCTCTGGAAAAAAAAAAGGTTTTGCTTAACACCACTCACCACATTAATGTGAATTGTTTTCACCTGAGGTAAATGGAAAGGGAAACATGACCAGATTATAGAAGGGAAAAATTGTGTTAATCCAAGGTAACACTGTTGATAGTGACTAAATCTATAAATTTTATAATAATTATTTGCTATGAGAATATCACTCACATTTTATATAAATGATATTGAAATATTTTATGGGCACAATGAAAGGATATTTATTTTTAAAAATGTATTAATGAACTATCTAAGTAGTGTATATTTTAACCATTTTGCTGATGAACAAGGAAATAAAACATATGCTTGCTTAACTACATTTCAACATGTAAAAATAATCATAAATTAATGGCCAATGAATATAAAATTGAATGAATTAAAAGTAGAAATTTTGAAGTTATCAAAAAGTTTTCTAGGTTTCAAATAAAACGAAGGTGATATTAGAAGATTGAGACTAAGTTGTAATCCCTTGGCTCATTACTGAGCAACAGTTTATTAGAATATAAAGCAGAATAGAATATGCTGAAAGGAAATTTCAAGGCATAAGAGGGTGGTTGGATAGGGTGACCTTTATTGCCCTTTCCAACCCAAAGATTCTGTAAATAGATGAAAATTTAATCATGAAGAGTATGCTAATGACACATCATAGTGCCCTCTATTTTAAAAAAATGAATACTTTAAATGTCAATTTGTTATTTGTTTTTAATTCCTCTAACTTTTCTCATAAAAATATTCACATTAACATTTTTCAATCAAGTTCTACTGATTGACTGTGACTTTTGTTGGGGGCAAGGGGTGGGGATGGATGAGTCTGTGTGCATTCTTGTTGTAAAGAACACAAATACAAAGTGGTTCCAATTCCCCCAGGATTTCTCAATGACAGCCTCCAACTAAAACCGGCTGGTCTCCAGAGGTTAATTAAATTGCAGTTGGGAAATATATCTGTGATTTATTTTTATTTTCAGTGGACCAGGTTAGAGAAGATAAAATGTATCTGAACTTTAAGTTTTTATGTGTAGAGAAATTATTAGTAAAGTTGATTATGACTTTATATCTTCAGTGTGTGGTAAGAAATCTGTCACAAATAGCTAGGTTTGTGCAAATGGAGCCTTCATGGTAAATCATAGACAGGTAGTAAGAAACTACACGACTGAAATTACAAGAAAAAATTGCTTCAATAATCGCAGTTGTCATTGCCTGTTTATGAAGAGGTGTCCTTAAAATTTTTAGTTGTATGTGCATATTAGCAATTAGCATGAGGAAACTGATCAGGATAGAGGAAGTCCTTCAGCTTGGCAAATGGGTGAGGAAATTCATTCTTTTTTCTCTCTTTCAATCTTTCTTTCTACCTTTCCACCTTTCTTTCTTTCCTGTAATTTTATTAAATTGGTGTTAATGTAGAATTATTGCATATTTTTGTTTATCTTTCAAAAGTGTTTAAAACGTATTTAATAGTGTGGCATTTTCTTCTCCATTTTAGAAATGTAACTGGGAAAATATTTGGTTAGCTCCTTCAATCTGAAATCTTTATTCATGTTTTCCTTAAGTACATGGAATGATATAATGTAAATTTGGAAGTGAGTTTTCATCTTTATTAAACCCACTAAATTTTTTGCTATAGGTTGCCTAGAGAATTTGAGGAGTTGGGTTAGGAAAGCAGGTGTTAATAACTTAAGGAAACATCCTCTATAGGGCATCTTGCAAAATTTTTAAGTTTGAGAGATTACTTTACAAACTACAGGCTTCCAACTCAAATATGGACCTCCAGAAAAGCATTTGATTCTTTTTCCAGAAAATCTAAAACTGTTTAGATATGTTTAGAATGGGATATATTTAAAAAATCTGAGCATTGTTTATTTTGAACTATACATGTGGCATTATTTTAGTGAAGAACTTGAGATAACTTAGTCATTGTGGAATGTAAAAAACAGAAGAAAGCTAGAAAAAATACATTAGTTTATTTGTATTGAAACTAGATAATAGGAATGAATGAGAACTAAAGTCTAACGTTTAATTACAATTTGCCCCAACTCCAGTTTAACAGATTCACACTTTTCTGACCTGAAGCTAGCTTTAGGAGTGAAGGGTATATTATGGAAGATAGTGTCCCTGTGGCTCTTTCAATTTAACGTTCTGGAAAGAGTGCTGGTTATTTAAGCTGAGTTGAGACTAGTTGCTCTTTGTTTCCTGGTTCATCATGTGATTATTTCTCCACATCTGCTCTGCCATTGTCAGCCTCCACCTTCATCACATGCTAGACCCACGGGGTTGCCTGCCCTTGGATTGTGAACCTTCAAAACCATGAGCCAAAATAAGCCTTCCTTTGCAAGTAGCTTCTCTCAGGTATGTTGCTTGTAGTAACAAAAAATGCTACTAATAAGTCACAACTTATTAATTCTATGGTAGAATAAGAATGATAAGCTTTCCATCTAGCTAACAGAGAGATCCACATCTATCCATCAAGTTATCTGTACCATAGCCTTGTCTTTCAATTATTTTTATTGCCCATTTGTATTCTCCTATGTATGGATGGACATTCAAATTAAGCTACTGCTGTTACTACTTCTGCTGTTGTTCTAACTCCTATAAGGTGTTACACACCTCCTATGTGCTAATATCTTTACCTGAGTAAAGTCCTTTGATTATCACATATATCTTATGAAGTCCTCATAAATGAGGAAACTGAAGTTTAGAAGGATTTGGCTCAGGCAGTTCAATTTCATCACACTCATTCCAAGTGCTGCTGCATCATGTCTCTAACAGTAATGATTCACTTACCTTGGGTCTTAGAAATGTTAAAGCTCTTCTCGCATCACTGTTGTCAAGGCTCAGACAGGAACTGCTTTCATGGGATGTAGTTGCTTGACTTGTTTGATGTTACACACATTACCTTACACTTGATCTTTGAGGCTGGCTGTCATGAGCAAAATCTTTTACCTGTGATTTCATCCCCCAAGGATGAAACTATAAATGTGTATAGGCTATTAATTATTAATTAAGCAACTCTTTGTATGTTTGCCACTTGGTGCTAATTTTTGGACATAAGAATGTTTAATATTCAGCCCTTTTCTAAAGAGGGGAAGGCATAAGGAAGAAGAATGATTCAATAACAAAGTTATTTTTCTTGTCCCACACTTCCCTTCAAGGACTTTGTTCATATAACATCCAGACTTCTTGTATTTTTCAAGAGTTCTTTAAGTTGCTTATGTTTTCCTAACTTGCATTTTTAATTTATGTCTATAGCATTGAATTGAGATCCATTCATTTATTATATATGTGAAGACTATATAGAGTTTTAGGAGACTAATAAATCTTAGTATTTTTTCCTCACCTGTGTTTGGAACCAATTTATATGGGCATGGAATTTTGATAGTGAGAGGTAAAGTTTATAAAATCTATAAAGTTGTTGGAGGCCATGGCTGAGATAAGTCAGGAGGATCTGTTAACATACCGTGGTAAGTGGAAGCCGTAGGAAACTCCAGGCCATGGGAGCCAGGTCCCTATGACTCCATAATAGAGACCGTATGTACTCTCTCATTTTTGTATGCAAAGCCTGAAGAAAAGAGAATGAGTTGGGAAAATAACTTGGTATGGCTGGCTTATTCTAACTCATCTGCCAGTTAGGAGAATAGAGGTAGAGAAAAGCCAGGAGTGTTACTCTATTAGAGGTCCTCCTGCATGCATACTTGAGGAGTGAGAAACAGTTTCCTTCCAACATAATAAACCAGATGGAAAGGTGGTTAAAAGATCTCAGTCACATGGAAAGCCGCATAGGGAAACAGGCAATTCTAATAGAGGGAGTTTAGTTACATAAGAAAGATCTGTAGAGAGTAAGCCAGAGACCCATTCCCTTTGGAGAAGACAGTGTTTCTTGAAGTAGGAGTAGGAATTTTCCAGGTAGATGTCCTGGCAGAGAAATAGCACACACACACAAGTTCCGAGACTTGATGTATTTGGAGAACTACAACTGTTTTGATATTGTCAGGATATAAACTGTCAAAGGGGAGAGAATATGTCATAATATAAGGCTGGATGGTAGACACAGTTGGTTGATTCCCTGCTTCTGAGGGTGGCTGTTTTTGACATCTTTAAAACTGCTACTCGCATGGGAGACCAGGAGGAAGCACCTGGCTCCTGGCTTCGGATCAGCGCAGCGCGCTGGCCGCAGCGGCCATTGGAGGGTGAACCAACGGTAAAGGAAGACCTTTCTCTCTGTCTCTCTCTCTCTCACTGTCCACTCTGCCTGTAAAAAAAACAACAACAAAAACCTGCTACCTCGAAGCTCTTCCTGTCAGCCTAATGTTACAGTAGCTGGTAGAGAGGATCTAAAAGCATCTTTGCTTTCAGCAGTCAGACTTTATTGTTTCTTCATTCATCTCACCTCACAGTTTTTGAGATTTTATGTACCTCCATCTTTTATGTTTAGGAACAGCTGATGCAGTTCTAGAAAGGTCAAAAACAGGAAGGAATTTCTAGTTGAGGGATATTAGGATTTCCTAATTTAGGTTCAACTTTTATATTTACTGTACACGATACTTTAAGAGATTGCCATTGTTTTGAAAGTTAACACTGGTCACAAACCCTGGGACCAGATATGAATGGCTGTTTACTGCCAAGGCTATATTGATTTGTTTACTAATTGGCTAATGCTAATACCACAGCCTTTTAGATCCCAAGCTAGGCTGACCCCTGAGAATAGAGTGACAGCTGACCTCATCCTTTGAGCATACTCAGAGAACATTGTTCTGCTTTGGATGGGTCCATCTGTCATGGAGCCTGTCAGATGGCTTGGCATGCTTAGCATTTGAAATATATACAAACTGAAAGCATTGAATGACTTGGAGGGCGAGTCCACATTTCTTGGTTTTTCTTGGTTCATTAAAATTCTTCACCAGAGCAGCTGGAAGCCATTTTACTACCTTGATTTATTATGCAGGTTTTTCCATGCAGAATTATTTTTCTTGGTATTCTCTTGTATTTATATAGTGTCTAGTGGTTTCCAAAATATTGCAATGTCTACAAAAATGTTTATAAAAACTGTAAAATGTCTATAACCAGGTTCATTTATTTAAACAACAAATCAGTATGACAGAGCAATAGTTATTTTCTCCATCTCACAAAAGTAGAAATTGAGGCTTACAGAAGTCAAGGTGCATCTCAGACCAAAGCTACCAATGGAATTATCATATTAGCCACATGTGTGATTTTCTAATTGCCACATAAAACAAATGAAAATAAGCAGGTAAAGTTAACTTTGATAATTTTTTAACTCAACATATCCAAATGTACTAATTTCTCCATATAAGCACTTTAAGAATATGAGACATTTTATATTCTATTTTTTTATTAAGCCTTCAAAATTCTGCTCTATGTTTTAGTATTGAAGAGGCACATCCTATAATCTCAATTTAGTGTGAAAATTCATATAAAATGCCTTTGTGTATGGAAAACATTGTAAATGAAATGTAGATTTTACATTCAATCCTTTTCTCATATCTTTCTTTGCTTTAGCTCTGCTACTTTCAGTCTGTATAGGCCAAAATTTCATTGCTATTGATTGTTTAGTGTGAGTGGAATAGGTGGGTGGACATTTTATTGACTAAATGAAAGATACGCTTCATGAGATTCATCTTCTGCCTTCCTGAAATAGCAACTCTACATTTACCAGGTGATATAAGGAAAAATCTCAGCCTCTCCAGACAGCAGCTGCAGAATATTATTTCTGTACTGGTTCAAAGGTTTGAAAAATCTTCCCTGTAGAGGAGTGAAGAACACACATACTACTGCTTGATTTTATGATGCTCCACTCTTTCCCACCACAAAATCAAAACCCAAAGCGAACAAAACCCCAAACAATTGCATAGAAACAAACTTTCATACAAATTGGCACTTTCAGGTAAAATAAGAGCCTGTTATCTTCTGATGCCATGTGACTTACTCTATTCAACGATATATTAGCAAGCATGATGTGAGAAGAGTTTGCAAAGAACTTGTACATTTTTATCTGTTTGGAACACTGCTCCCTGGAATTCATGTGTTGTGCTATAAAGAAGCTTGGGTAGGTTTATTCCATGAAGAGAGGTTAATGGAGAGAGGATAAGCCCAGTTGAATACAGCCAAATAAATCATTTAAGACTGTCTTATTCTGTTTCTGTTTCTAAAACAAAATACCAAAAACTGGGCACTTTTAAATAAAGAAAAGAGGGTTATTCTGATCACAGTGTCAGGTTGGAAGTCCAAGATAAGGTACTGGTGAAGATCCCCTGGGCAACATCACAACATGTAAAGAGCATAATGGTGGGAGTACTTGTGAAAGCAGTGATAATATGGTACAAAACAGGAAACCTGAGGAAGTCATAGTCTAGTCCTGCTCTTTTTGTTAACGCCATGCTCTAATCAACTGAGCTAACTGGCCATCCTAATACTTGCTTTTACAAAAATGTTATTTATTTATTTATTTATTTATTTATTTATTTTCTTAAATAACAACTCGCCCTTTCAGGAACTAACCATGGTACTTTGAGAACTACTTCAATTCCTTCCAAAGGTGGCGTGCTCATGACATAATTACCTTCCACTAGGCTCCAGCATTTATGGGTTCTACCATTTCAGCCCTGTCATGGTGGAGACCAATCCTCCAGCACAGGAATCTTAGGGGTACACACTCAAACCACAGCATAGCCACTCCACAAAGAGAAAGACAATGACCCTCCTATGAGGAAAAATGTCATTGTTGTAAGCCTCTAAATTTCATGGTGGTTTATTTTACAGTAGTACATACATAATAGCTGGGATCCTTCTTGACTCTTTTGCTCTCTAACTAATTGTAAATAGCAATGGAAAACACCTGAATATATCAAGAGACATATGGTTACAAGCCACCCTCTGAGATGTTGTGGTTTCCTCCTTTACTTTGGAGAAAGGCATATTTAAGCTGTCTCTCTTTAGCAGCAATTTGACAAGTAAGTGAACATCTCCAAAAAAAAAGGGAACAGTTCATCCCTCCTCCCTTGCTAACAGATCCTGAGTCTTTGACAAACAGTGTGGCCATAACTAATGGTATCCCAGTTCCAGGTCAAGATTCACATTCCTGAATCTTCAGGAGACGTTCAAATGCAATGTAATTAACATTGGTTGATTCAATACATTGTTTTCTTATCTATTAAATGAGATTTTCAGAAAAAAGAAATCGTGTAAAGCAATAAGTGTATTTTAAAACAAATTTGATTTGATCTCATATTTAAAAATATAAAGCTATGGTTTGTTCTTTTTCAGAGATTCTTGAAAAATCAAAGTTTCATTTTTGTCCTTTCCTCTGGAGTTTCAAATCAGTAGTACAATGGGAAGGCACAGATACTCCTTAATGTATTTGATTTATTTGGATTGTTGCTAAGTTCACAGATCAGAGCAGCAGTTGGATTTCAGTCTATGCTTTAGGAAAATTTTTATGATGCTAGTATATAAAACCATGAAAAGTAAGATCAACACACTGCATTTCCCCTATGTAATATACCTTCACTTACTTATTGTTTGGGCTGTATTGTGAAGATATGTTTATTCTTGCTGTTAATTGTTTATGCAAGGTTAGTTCAGACTATCCTTGTTGTGGGGATCCTTAAAAGCTTTGCTATAAGGTGGCACTAAAAACACTGTTATGAGTTGCGTCTGCATTCAGTCAACTCATTGCTGCTGTCATTGAGATCTCAAGTGCATGTGCCTGGACAAGCCCATGTCCACGTTTCCGACTTTCAGCTGGACCCACAGGCCTAATTATACACTTCCCCATGAGCAGAACACCTGCCATCTCACAGGAAACAAAATGCTGGACTGAAGATGTCTCAGGCAAGGTTTATCTCTGCTTCTGCAAGAGGACCTCAAAACACAGACTATGTTTCAAAGTTGAAGGGCACTTCAGCAGTTAAACTGAAATCACATTGCACATTATAAACCATCTCACGGAGGGAGTATGAGGGGAAGATTGTTGAAATGGTGACAAGAGGGAATTGGCTCCTTTCCTCACTGTGCTGGTCAAAGACAGTGGTGACATTGCCTAGTGCATGGAACATTGGCATTGACAGACTGAGTGGGGGGTTTGTCTGTCAGGAGGACTAACAGCTGAAGACATTCAGGACATGCTATGACAAAGGAGCAGGTGGCAAGGAAGGCAGCTGTGATTTAGATCTTGTTCTCCTCCAGAGATAAGGCTACAGGACCAGCTTCTCAGGCTGCTTGAGGACTGAGCTCTATTTGGTAGTTGCCTTAGAATTATTCAGATCTTCTTAGAGTCATTCAGGGCCTCAAACAGCTACATTTACCATGTTGCTTAAGTTCTTGAATAAGCAACCAAAGTGAAAACCCATTATTGACAACAAAACATCTTGCCCCCAACCTTGTTTGTTTTTTTTTTTTTTTTTGTCTTTCTTCCAACTAACCAAGACCTTTACTTCCTTTACCAATCATTCATTGGATAAAGGGAGCCAAGGTATGGTGCTTTGTGAATGTTTGGAGAATGGGGAACTTGAGAGAGCAGGGGCCACCGTTATTCATTATAAAACTGCTTAGAGTGTATCACTCCCCAAGGAGCTATCATATTTACTATCTAGTGTTATTAAACTCTAGTGTGTCTGAGTGGAAATATGCTCTGATGAAGGGGAATACTAAAGGAACATTAAAAATGCCTTGAAAAGAATAAAATAGCTTATATTTATTGAGTAGTGCTTACTATCTTCCAGACACTTTACTTTTATTAACTAATTGAATTTTTTACAAACCTATAAGGTAGGTCCTGCTATTATCCATACTGATAGCTGAGGAAATGGAGAGGTAGACAAATCAGAGCTTGTCCAAGGACACTCTGGCAGTTAACTATGTTCACAAATTCCTTGACATGCTCTCATTGAGAGGAGTCACCTCCCCCTTGAACCTGGTATGCTCTGTGTTTATTTGAACTAATAAAATATCCCAGAAAGGAGACTTTGCCAGTTTTGGGGTCCAGGCTTGAAAGATTTGGGAATCTTTACTTCCTGTCTATTGGGACATTTGCACTTGTAGCCTAGACACATCATGTAAAGCTTTGATGACCTTGAGATTATTATGTTGGGAGAAGCCTTAAAGCTAACAGGCAGGAGCCATGTGTAGAAAAATCAGTGCTCAGTGAGCCCCAGTTGTGAGAATGATAGCTTCCAGTTGGTCACAGGTTGAAGCTTCAGACACAGTGGCACACAGATGAGCCTTTCCTGTTTTGCCCTATCAAGATTCCTGACTCATACATTCACAAGTGAAATAATGATTACTACGTCAGGTCACAGAGTGTTGGGGGTAATTCGTCATGCAACAATAGATAAGCAGAACAATCCCCAGATATTAATAAACATGAAAGATTCAATCCAAACATTCAGGGATGAGCATGCATAAGGAATATGTCGCAGAATGTAAGTTACTCAGATCATTGCACCATCTAAGTTCCAGCAGTAGCTTTGCTACCTCTGCAACGTTGTCCCCATGGACTTTTCGCTCAGCCCACTGGGTTTTCCTCTGAAGCCCCTGCTGCCCACTGGCATTGATGCACTGTGCCCATGTTGTTGGCTGGACACCTCCCACCCCCCTACTCAAAAGGATGCTGCGGAAATGCTAAGGTTTGCCTGAGCTGGTCACTGCTGCATTCCCAGCTTCCAGAATGGAGCCAGGATACTCTCTGGGTGAGTGAACAGTTGATCGAAATGTTTCATTTTAAGGGGAGTAAAATAGAAAATGTCTCTTGCTTCAGTCATTTGAGACATTCTGTGTCATTGTTCTGGTTTGCTCTTCAGGGAGGAGGAAGAGAAAGATCAGAGAGAGAGCTTATTGCGAATCAAATGGATGATGTATTTACCTCATAAGACAATTCCCTGAGTTTAGCCCATGTGAGCAAAAGTCAGAAAGGCAACTAGTAAAAAAGCAATTGTGATGAGCCACATGTTATTGAAGATGGCATGTATTATTTTTCTGGCTGCAAATCTGACAGTGAAATCTGTACTGAGGGTGTGTCAGGGAGTGCGAAAATACAAAGGTGCCATAATCCCTGAGGGTGGCTCCAAATGGCACAAGACAACTTGGAAGAATTTGAGTAATGACCAGGTGGCCTCTAAATATTACATTGACTGAAATAATTAAATAGGTCAAAACACATTGAGCAAGAAAAATTATTTTGTTGGTTATAGAAAGACATGATAACTAGATCTTTCTAGGAACCCTAGGGCTAAGACTGACCTCTTTGGATTCTGCTGCGGTATTAAGGAAAATAAATCTACACAACAATAAGTGCCACCTGCAATGTGGTATTGTTATTACAGCATAAGCCTCCGTAGTGATTTTAAACCTGACTTAGAGGAACTGCAGTGTTCTGTAAGTAGTTAGTGGGGCCTGTGCTGTAGCATAGTGGGCTAAGCCTCTGCCTGCAGTGCCAGCATCCCATTTGAGTGCCAGTTTGTGTCCCGGCTGCTCCTCTTTCCATTCAGCTCCCTGTAATGGCCTGATAAAGCAGTAGAAGATGGCCCAAATCCTTGGGCCCCTGCACCCACCTGGGAGACCCAGAAGAAGCTCCTGGCTCCTGGCTGTTGTGGTCATTTGGAGAGTGAACCGGCAGATAGAAGGCTTTTCTCTCCATCTCTCCCTGTCTCTGTCTGAACTGTACCTCTCAAATAAATAAATAAATCTTAAAAAAAGAAAGAGTTAATGACAAGTCAGGAAATGCCTCCAAATATAGCCTCTCTCAGTAAAGTGTTTGCTGTCTACTTCGTGTGTTACTAGTCCATCTGGCTTCCAGAATAAAGAGTTAAACTTGGTTGCTGTAGAGATTTATATGCTTTAATAAATAATAAAAATAATAGAAAAGATGGCACTGAGAAGTTATCAGCCTCTAAATCAATTGAGAAGGCCGAAGTTAGACCAACACTAAATATATTCAGGTAGGTGTGCTACAGCAGGAACAGAGAAACTGCTCCCCATATGGTGTGGGTGAGTATTAAGCTCCCTCAGGAAATTTAAACAATTCTCTGTGGGCACATAACTCACATTTCATGATGTGAATTTTAGAGTTGTTTCCAAAAACTGGCACATAAAACCAAAAATGCAGCATTAGTTGAAAATAAAGGGAAGAATAACTCCTTCTGGACACAAATAGCTTGTTCAAGGATTCTGAAAGAAGGGGAGTTGAGTGAAAACCAAAGGATTGCAGTTAGTTTTACTTAGGTAATTAAGCTAATTTTTCCCAATTCTTTGCGTGTGTCAGATATTTCCCAATTCTTTGAGTGTGTGATATTGTCATGAAGCATATCTTGTAAGTACATTTCACTGATTCTATGGTCTGAAATAGCTTTGGCAAAACACAAATGTCAGTGAGTTGGGCAAAGAATCCAGAATTGACTAGCTATATTTGCTTATTTACTGCTATTAGAGTATCTTAACCATCATGAAATGACCTCCTCCAATTATTTAATTTGTTTCTTAAACTTTTAATCCAAAAGACAAAAGGCAATGAAAATATTTAAAAATGAATATAATAAAATTATAGAATAATTGACATACATATAATTCTATGGACCTTTGAAGGCTTTTGTGTCTTGTGGTGCTTTTTGTTTTATATGGAGAAAATTGGCATGTAACCAAAATGACGTTTCATAATTATATGCTATATTCTTTACTGATTGGTAGTTGCTAGTGTCTGAATAGAAAACAAAGGCTTATGCAAAAAAGAAACTGTTGCCTTGTATTTCTACTATGAACAATTATATGAACAAGTTCATTTTGGATATTAATTATTAATCCATTAAACTCAATAACATTTATGGCTGAGTAGTCATTCCTCAAGCTAGGGGGAATTGGTTTCAGGACCCCCAGGCATAATAAAATCCATGAATGCCACAATTATTTATATAAAATGGTATAGCATTTGCATATAACCTACACATATCCTCCCATAGACTTTTATATTACCTCTATATTGCTCATAATACTAATACACTATAAATAATTGCTACACGGTGTTGTTCAGAGAATGGTGACAAGAAAAAAATGCACATGTTCAATAGAGATGCAAAGTTTTTGTTTTTTCCAAATATCGTTTATTTAAAGTTGAGTGAATCCATGGATTGAGAACTTGCACATAGGAAAGGTTGACTTTATTGATAACAGCAGCCAACGGCTGATTGTGTGCTTCTGGATGCTACACTGACTTATTCGTGTTACCTCACTTTGTCCTTGTAACAACTTCCCTCTATGTCATAGCATCGAAAACAGAGGCACAAAGATGTTAGCTAAGCTGGGAATCAAACACAACCCACCTAACTTTACAGCCTGATTATGATCAGCCGACTCCACTGCTTCTCAGATGTTGCTAGGCATGTTGTGGGGAGCAATTCGGACTAGACTAAGTTACTGGAATTAAGACTTATTCTATGCATCTGCTCTCCCACAATATGGCGCTGGGAGAAGAAAACAGCTTTTACACAGCTGCCTCCAGTTCAACCAATAAACTGTAGGACTTGCTCCTGATTGGAGAGCAGCGTACTCTGCATGTGGGCAGCCGAGTTAGGATTGGCGGAGGAGGACTATAAAGGAGGAGAGAGACGGCATGCACCAGGAACATCTAAGGGGAACATCTGAAGGAACACCTGTGCAGCCCCCGAGAGAGCCGGCTGGCGGTGTGCCGCTCCCCCGCGGAAGTGGGGAATGTGGCAGGGGGAACTGCCCTTCCACGGAGGTGGAAGGGACGGTAGCCAACCCGGGAAGGACCAGCAGCAAACCCGGGAAGGACCAGCAGCCAACCCGGGAAGAACCAGCAGCAAACCCGGGAAGGGCCGAGCAGACGAAAGAACAGCGCAGGGTCCTGTGTCATTCCTCCACGAAGAGGGGGAGCGACATAATGGTGCCGTGACTCGGATATGAAGCCTAGGCAGGACTTAGTGTCGCTCCTCCACGAAGATGGGGAGCGACAGCATGTGGTGATTTTGAATTTTACTTCCTAGTCCTTTCAACTGAATTAGCACATCAGTGTTGAAACAATACCTGTTCATCTAATGAAAGGTAAAAATATTTTCTGGCTGTTAGGTTCTTGATGTGAAGAATACCGGAATTGACATTTGGAGTTTGGTTTGGAAGGTGCCTTGTAAGAAACGGATTTCTTTAGGCTATTAGGAAATCAAGCTGGGGAGGGGTAGTAGGGTGGAAATAGCTTAACTATACAAGCTTGTCATAAAAGAAATGACTCAAAACGATATTTTAGAGTATCTAAGAGGAGTTCTTATGTGTTCCTGCTACCTGTAATGGGTGTTAAGGAAAGAAAAATAAATGGGCTTTTTCTGAAGTTCAGGTTGTTTTAAGCAGCTCTAACCATTGTGGATAAAATGATATATTATTGCTGCTTCAAATATGGGAAAATTGAATAGAAACAGCTTCACAATGTTAAGAGAAGTCTGAGGGCTAAAGTGGATTGAGAAACAAAAATTGAGAATTATACAAAATTAGAGTTGGAGAGATTGAGATTATAATGCCCGTTCATCTCATTTTATAGATGAGAAAATGAGGCTCAGTGGTTTTATAGCTTCTATTTTTTTTGTGTATGTGTCTATATATGTACACACATATATGTTTGCAAAATCTATGAAAACAAGTGCATTACAGTTGGAATTGTATTAGTGAAGAAATTATGGTTAGGTGAAAATAAAGGTCAGAATAATAACCTAATTGTATGTGAAGTTAGAAAAAAAAAGAGGACCTAAATGAAGATCTCTGCGAGTGAGATCCCAATAGAAAGAATGGGCCATCAAAGAAGGAGGTACCTTTCTCTGAAGGGAGGAGTGAACTTCCACTTTGACTATGACCTTGTCTATATAAGATCGGAATCGACGAATTCAAAAGGCTTCCATAGCCTTGGCAACTCATGACAAGAGCCTAGGGAGATTACTGATGTCATAAACAAGAGTGTCAATTTGTTAAGTCAACAACAGGAGTCACTGTGCACTTACTCCTCATGTGGGATCTCTGTCCTTAATGTGTTGTACAATGTGAAGAGAATTGAAAATGAATCTTGATGTGAATGGAAGGGGAGAGGGAGCGGGAGATGGGAGGGTTGTGGTTGGGAGGGAAGTTATGGGGGGGGAGCCATTGTAATCCATAAGCTGTACTTTGGAAATTTATATTTACTAAATAAAAGTTAAAACAAAAGAATAAAAAATGCAACACATGTTACAAATTCCCAAACACTGTTAGGGAAACATAAATTTGGATCTGAGTTCTAGCAGCTAACATCAAAATAGGAACATGAGCCACAGGATAGATGAGATACAACAATCGATTTTTTAAAATATACACAATTATTTCTGGTTCTGAGTCTCGAGAAAATTTATTCAAAGGACCTCATGGAGAGAGGTCTGTTACTAGAATGAATGATTAACAAATAAATACCACAAGCTTCATAGGACTGTTTCTTGACCACGATGCCCAGTAAGCTGTTGGCAGAATAAACCAGAACAGGCTAGCACAAGAATTACATGTAGGGCCAAAGACATGCAGTTCAGATATGAAGGTATTTCATGGTGCTCTTGGGGTTGAATTTTCAAATTTTCCAGGAGTCAAGAGCATATATCATTCAGGTGATTCTGGATTACACTTTTTCTCTCAATCAAGCTCTTGGTTTGTATTACACAGAGGTTAGTTGAATATTATCCCCTCAAGGGAATGAATGGGGATGCAGACTCACTGTGTTTCCTGGTCAATGTAAACCCACATATTCGTAAGTATTGATAATTCTAGCAAGGCTTGCTATGCTCTTTATAGGGGCTCTCGTATTCTCCTGTGCACACATTTTCTCCGTTCTAATATTTATACAATGTGTTTTTGATAATGCATTTTTTCATGTAGAATTAGGAATTTGCATGTGTGGGAGTAGGAGGCTATTCCAACTCTGAGTGATGGGCAGAGCAGGTGCTGAGGAGTAAGCCAAGATTTACCCTAAAATAATTTTGAGTTTATTCCAGCACATGAACAGATGGGTGATTGAGGCCCCCAAACATGGGCACAAGAATTTTATTTTGGTAAAATTTCAAAGACGGTGTTAACAAATGCCCACTATAGCCATAAAAATAAACCTCAGAAAGAGATCTATAGAACAACTAAAATTTGATGTTCTGTAACTTCCTACAAAATGCTCCAAGGAAAAATGATTACAAAATACATCCCTAAGGCCTGATTGAGTTGTATCCATTCACAGCCATGTGTAAACCCACCCACACTGGATATACTCATGGTGACCATAGTTCCTGATGGCCTTGACAGTCCTGGATCGTGCCTGTTGTCCTACCATGATTGTCAGTAATACCTCCTTTATTGCAAAAAGTGTTCTTTGTCCTCCAATACCTTGGGGGTAATATTTGAAATAATAGATGTTGGAGGCAGAATTTATGTTACTGTGAAGAACTTTTATCAGAAATTTTACCTTTGCGCTTATGGGTTCTACTTCTTGGATTTTGAAAACAAGAATGTCATTTAAACAAACCTTTAAAATGACTAAAATTTTAACTTTATATGTCGTTGAGCACCTTTAATTTGTGTGTGAGTGTGTGTGTTGCACTACTTTTAAGCTTTAGAGGCATTTTATTATTGTAAAGATCCATTACCTTATATAAACCCTGGACTTGTCCATTTCTCTCTCAAGAAAGAATTAAACCAAATAGGCTATTTCAATTGGTAGGATCATATTGACTTTATAATATCTGTTAATTCTCTAAGTAAGTAAAATGTAACATCTAGCATACATGCAAGAAAATGCCCTGGTTTTATAGTTTGGGTGTGATTTAAATGTGTTCTTCAAAGGCTTATGTGCTTGAGGCTTGGTCCCTTGTGCAGTGATGGTGTTGAGACGGTGGAACATGTAAGAGGTGGGGCCTATTAGGCTGTGGGTAGGGCAGTACATGTGCTGCCCTCAGGAGGGATTAAGGTACCATGGAAACTTGGTTAGTTACTGTGGGAATGAGTTTCTGTAAGACAGTGAACCTGATCTGAAATCCCTATCCCTGCCATCCTTTTTTTTAACTTTTATTTAATGAATATAAATTTCCAAAGTACAGCTTATGGATTACAATGCCCCCCCCCATAACTTTCCTCCCACTTGCAACCCTCCCCTTTCCGCCTCCCTCTCCCCTTCCATTCACATCAAGATTCATTTTCAATTCTCTTTATATACAGAAGATCAGTTTAGCATATATTAAGTAAAGATTTCAACAGTTTGCACCACATAGAAACACAAAGTGAAAAATACTGTTTGAGTACTAGTTATAGCATTAAATCACAATGTACAGCCATCCTGTCTTATTGTCTTATCATGTGATATATCCCTTCACATGTGCCCTCGTATTGATGTCATCTGTCAAGATGTGATAGACAAGAAGGCATTCACCAGAGGTCAAATCAATGCAGATACCCAATCTCAAATTTTAACTTCCAAAATAGTGAGTTACTTTTTTCCTCAAAAGTACCCAACATCAGGTATTTTTGGAAATAGCAAGAGAAAACAGATCAATGCATCTGACTTGGCTTTAAATGGTGGTACTGCTGATGGCACTAATTCTTGCTTTTGGAGTCCATGCTGAGGACTAGTCCATATATGCTGTCAACAATGGCCATTGGTAAAACAGTGATCTGCTGCATCTTGTGTAGAATACTGAAATAAAAACCCCAAGAGTTACGATTTATTGATGAAAAGTTATGAAGCTGGTATTGTGGTATAGTGGGTTAAGCCACCACTTGCAATGCCAGCATGCCATAAAGAGTACGTGTTCAAGTTCTGGCTGCTCTGCTTCTGATCCAGCTCCCTGCCAATGCCTTTGGGAAATAGTAAGTGATGGCCCAAGTGCATGTGGGCAACTTGCATGGAGTTCTCATCTCCTGGCCTTGGCCTGGCCCAGCCCTGGCCATTGTGGCCATTAGTGGAATGAACAAGCAGGTGAAAGAACTCTTTTCTTTTTCTGTCTCTATCTCTTTCTTTGTAACTCTGCTTTTTAAGTAAGTAAAATAACACTTCTTTTAAAAATAAAGACTTACTACATACCCCCCAAAAAATCAGTAATTAATTAAAAGACAGAGGGTGTGGATATTTAATACAATAAATACATTCTGGCTACTACTAGATCATGTAAACACATGGAGAAAAATTTCAGTTCATAGTTGGAGAGTTCCTTGAATGATTCTGAAGAAAAGAAATACTCCCCCAAGAGCTTTATATAGTCTGAACTTTAAAAAAAATGAGCCGTGCAACATGAGGAAGTAGTATCCTGATAAAATCATAGAGCTGGCTGGGATTGGCAAAGCTCACAGCAATTGATGTTGGTTTGTCCAATTGGGACAAGTATGTGAATTAAGGATTAACTGGAATCTAATTTACATGACGTTTTCCACCAAATTTATACATCCAGTAACTCACTGCATATTAAGGCCTACTGCTATACCTAGGGGGCAGTCAGGTCCTTCCTCCAGGACTTATTTAGCCAAGTTATTTCAAGGCACAATTTAAAATTATAGAGATGGAGTCTGACTCCAAGTATTGGGCTCCATTTCCTTGCCCAGGTGTTAATATAACCCTAATTGTGGATGAGGTAGCATGTGAGGCAGCAGTTAAGTCATCCCCACTAGAGGAGAAAAGACTTCCCTAAAGATTCTCAGGGCTCTCCTAATCTTAGGTAGAACAATGGACTTTCCTTTGTGTGTCCACTCAGTCTTTGACATATATCCATTGTTTCTATCAAGGGCATACATCAATACATTTACTTGTTTAGGTATCCATCTCCCATTAAAAAAACTTTGAATTCTATGGTGGGACAGACCGTTTCTTATTTACCTTTGCATTTCTAGTGCTTAGCACAGAGTCTGTGTTGAATAAATGAAACAATGAGTGTTTCATTCATTTTTCAGGCAATTTTTGAGTGGGAACATTTTCAAAGAAAAAAAAATCCAAAAAATCATGACAGGCATCTAGCACTCATATAAACTAATTGTGAATTTTGCATATTTGCTTCAGGTCATTTTATTTTGTTTATTTTTAAAAGATTATTTATTTGAAAGGCAGAGTTACAGAGAAAAGGAAAGAGAGAGAGAGAATCTTCTATCTGGTGGTTCAATCCCCAAATGGCCACAATGACAGGAGCTGGGCGAGGCTGAAAGAAGGAGCCAGGAACTTCTTCTGTGTCTCCCACGTTAGTGCCAGGGACCCAGGGACTTAGACCATCTTCTGCTGCTTTCTCATTAGCAGGCAGCTGGATTGGAAGTAGGCAAGTGGAACTTAACAAGAGCCTATCTGTGTTGCTGGCGCTGTGAGCCATGGCTTAAGCTGCTGTAGCACAGCACTGGCCTTAGATCATTTTATTTTGGGTGGGAGGGAGGGTGGGGTGGGAAGTCTCACTATGCTCCTGAATCTGTATATATGAAGTATTTGAAATTCGTGTACCTTACCAATTGACACTCCTGTCTATGGCATCAGTAATCTCCCTATGCTCCAGTCATGAGTTTCCAAGGCTATGGAAGCCTTTTGAGTTCTCCGACTCTTATCTTGTTTAGACAAGGTCATAGTCAAAGTGGAGGTTCTCTCCTCCCTTCAGAGGAAGGTACCTCCTTCTTTGAAGACCTGTTCTTTCCACTGGGATCTCACTCACAGAGATCTTTTTGCCAGAGTGTCTTGGCTTTCCATGCCTGAAATACTCTCATGGGCTTTTCAGCCAGATCCGAATGCCTTTAGGGCTGATTCTGAGGCCAGAGTGCTATTTAGGACATCTGCCATTCTATGAGTCTGCTGAGTATCTCACTTCCCATGTTGGATCACTCTCCCCTTTATTTATTCTATTGGTTAGTGTTAGCAGGTACTAGACTTGTTTATGTGCTCCCTTTGACTCTTAGTCCTTTCATTATGATCAATTGTGAACTGAAATTGATCACTTGGAATAGTGAGATGGCATTGGTACATGCCACCTTGATGGGATTGAATTGGAATCCCCTGGTATGTTTCTAACTCTACCATTTGGGGCAAGTCAGCTTGAGCATGTTCCAAATTATACCTCTCTTCCCTCTCTTATTCCCACTCTTATGTTTAACAGGGTTCACATTTCAGTTAATTTTCAACACTTAAGAATAACTGTGTGATAATTACAGAATGAAACCAGTCATATTAAGTAGAACAGACAAAAAAAATACTAAGAGGGATAATGTATTAAGTTGTTCATTAACAGTCAGGGCTATGCTGATCAAGTCACCGTTTCTCATAGTGTCCATTTCACTTCAGGAGGTTTCCTTTTTGGTGTTCAGTCAGTTGTCACCGATCAGGGAGAACATATGGTATTTGTCCCTTTGGGACTGGCTTACTTCACTCAGCATGATGTGTTCCAGATTCCTCCATTTTGTTGCAAATGACTGGATTTCGTTGTTTCTTACTGCGGTATAGTATTCTAAAGAATACATATCCCATAATTTCTTTATCCAGTCTACCGTTGATGGGCATTTAGGTTGGTTCCAGGTCTTAGCTATTGTGAATTGTGCTGCGATAAACATTAGGGTGCAGACCGCTTTTTTGTTTGCCAATTTAAACTCCTTTGGGTGAATTCCAAGGAGTGGGATGGCTGGGTTGAACGGTAGGGTTATCTTCAGGTTTCTGAGGAATCTCCAGACTGACTTCCATAGTGGCTTGACCAGTTTGCATTCCCACCAACAGTGGGTTAGTGTCCCTTTTTCCCCACATCCTCGCCAGCATCTGTTGTTGGTAGGTTTCAATTGGTAAAGTCAACAACAGGAGTCACTGTGCACTTACTCCTCATGTAGGATCTCTGTCCTTAATGTGCTGTACATTGGGATTTAATGCTATAACGAGTACTCAAACAATATATTTCACCTTGTGTTTCTATGGGGGTGCAGACTGTTGAAATCTTTACTTAATGCATACTAATCTGATCTTCTGTAAAAAAAAATTATCAATTCCCAACTTGACTCTCACTGGGATTAAACATGACAATAGGTCTGATCTGATTTCATCATCATTTAAAAAAATCTTCTATTATTTTTCACTTTATGTTTCTGTGTGGGAGCAAACTGTTGAAATCCTTACTTAATGTGTGCTAGGCTGATCTTCTGTATGTTAAGATAATTGAAAATGGATCTTGATGTGAATGGAAGGTGAGAGGGAGTGGGAGGGGGGAGGGTTGTGGGTGGGAGGGACGGTATGGAGGGGAAGCCATTGTAATCCATAAGTCGTACTTCGGAAATTCATATTCATTAAATAAAAGTTAAAAAAAAAAAGAAATTCGTGTACCTTAAATAAACTTAAAAAAATAAAAATTTCACAGTTATAGCTAGGTTTCCTCTTCATGTCATTACTGTTACTCTCAACAGATAAACAAATTTCTGTTGTGCTTTTCTCCTCCTGTTTTTGCTACTTTATTCATATGTCTGTATATTCATAAAAATAGTAAGGTTTAGTGTGTTTTCAAAGTTTGCATAAGCAATATCTTGTAAATCCTCTTACAATTTGTTTTAGTCTTTTAAATCTTAGTATCCAGGGCCAGCACTGTGGTGTAGTAGGTAAAGCCGCCGCCTGCAGCATCGGCATCGTGTATGGGCGCCGGTTTGAGTCCTGGCTGCTCAACTTCCCATCCAGCTCTCTGCTATGGCCTGGGAAAGCAGTAGAAGATGGCCCTAGTCCTTGGGCCCCTGCCCTGATGTGGGAGACCTGGAAGAAGCTCCTGGCTCCTGGCTCCTGGCTTCAGATCAGCGCAGCTCCAGCTGTTGCGGTCATTTGGGAAGTGAACCAGTGGATGGAGGATCTCTCTTTCTTTCTCCTTCTCTATCTGTGTGACGCTGACATTTAAATAAATAAATATATAAATAAATATTTTTTAAAAACCCTTAGTTTCCAATATTCATCTGTATTGATGATACTTGCATATCTGGTTCATTCATTTGAATTATTCATTCATTCTATTCTATGACTACATTATGGCTCATTTATCCATTCCACTATAATAGACATGTGATAATTGTTTTCAAATATTCAAATTCTGAGCAATGAAGTAGGATATCAAAGCTATAAATATCTTTAAGTAAGTTTTGGTTTGTAAGTTTATTTTTTTGAAGTTTTTCTGGATATATGAATTCAAAACACATTTCTGGTTTTTAGGTTGGCTATACCCTTAGCTCTCCAATGTGGTAGACTAACTTACACCATTAGCAGCATGTATAACCACTCCTGTTTCCCCATCTCACCAAGATGTGGCGTTATAAGATTAGACTTTTATCACTATCAGGTATGAAGTATCTCATAATTATTTTACTTGAATTTCACTGCAAATAGTGAGATTAAAAAGCATTAATTGGTCTCATTGAGATTCGTTTTTCCTCTTCTGTAAATTGTTTGTTCATGACATTTGCTCACTTTCCTCTTGAATTATTTGTCATTTACTATCAGGATTTTTATTTGTTTGTATATCCTTGATACAAATTCATTCTCAGTTACATGAATTTCCCAGTCCATGGTTTGTATTTTAGCTTTAATGAAACTTTTGTCTGAGGAGATTATAATGTAGGTAAATTTCTTTCTATTCCATTATTTTATGTTATTTTTTAAAAGATTTTATTTATTTATTTGACAGGTAGAGTTACAGACAGTGAGAGAGAGAGAAAGACGGAGAGAGGTCTTCCTTCCATTGGTTCACTCCCCAGATGCCACAATGACTGGAGCTGTGCCAATCTGAAGCCAGGAGCCAGGTGCCTCTTCCGGATCTCCCATGTGGGTGCAGGGGCCCAAGGACTTGGGCCATCTTCCACTGCTTTCCCAGGCCACAGCAGAGAGCTGGACTGGAAGAGGAGCAACTGGAACTAGAACTGGCGCCAATATGGGATGCAGGCACCACAGGTGGAGTATTAACCTAGTGCGCCACAGTGCGGGCACCATATTTTATGTTATTTTTAATGCCTTAAGATATCCTTTTTCACTTCAAAGCATAAAAACATTGTATATAGTCTTATAGTACTTTTTAAAGTTTTTGAAATGTTTGTGCCTTTAAGAAACTTAGAATTAATTTCTGGTTTTAAAAGATATAACGATATAGTAATAGTTTTTTCATAGCTTTTTTATTGCCACAGTGCCATCCTTCCTGTACTGATTCAAAAGCCACATGTGACAAATTTCCATGTCTGTAGAGATCTAATGTTAAGTCTCGATTCAGTTGTATTTGTTTATTTATTTATCCTTGATCTAAAGTTTGTTTTTAATACTTTAAATTTATTGATATGCTGTGCTATCTAGTAAGGCAAGTTGTCCCCCTTTTTATTTTTTATTATTTTTTATTTTTTTAACTTTTATTTAATGAATATAAATTTCCAAAGTGCAGCTTATGGATTATAATGGCTTTTTCCCCCTCATAACTTCCCTCCCACCCGCACCCCTCCCATCTCCCGCTCCTTCTCCCATTCCATTCATATCAAGATTCATTTTCAATTATATTTATATACGGGAGATCGATTTAGCATATATTAAATAAAGATTTCAACAGTTTGCACCCACACAGAAACACAAAAGTGTAAAGTACTGTTTGAGTACTAGTTATAACATTAATTCACATAGTACAACACATTAAGGACAGAGATCCTACATGGGGAGTAAGTGCACAGTGACTCCTGTTGTTGACTTAACAAACTGACCACTCTTGTTTATGGTGTCAGTAATCATCCTAGGCTGTTGTCATGAGTTGCCAAGGCTATGGAATCCTTTTGAGTTCGCCAACTCCGATCTCATTTAGACAAGGTCATAGTCAAAGTGGAAGTTCTCTCCTCCCTTCAGAGAAAGGCACCTCCTTCTTTGATGGCCTGTTCTTTCCACTGGGATCTCAGTCACAGAGATCTTTCATTTAGGTTTTGTTTCTTGTTTTTTTTTTTTTTTTTTTTCCTAGAGTGTCTTGGCTTTCCATGCCTAAAATTCAAGTTTACCTTTTCAAAATTAATAATAAAACAGCCTTTCGATAGCTAAGGTGGTGATTAAACTAATTTTTTGAACTATCTTTTGAGGAATTGTTTTAACAGCCCTTTATATGTATGACCATAGTTTCTTTATCCATTTATTTGCTTACTTTTTATTTAATAAAATTTTATGTTTTTTTCTTCCATAAATGTCTGACCTATCTTTTGTGGGATTTATTTGCAACTGGCTTCCAGTACTAATTAGTATTGTGAGTGGGGATCTTTAAAACTTTTATTTTTTTGTTTATAAAATTATTTTATTTTAAAAAATTTCGTTACATCATGCACTTGTACTTTTTATGTGATACAGTACAATATTTCAACATATATACACAGTGTAACTCAGACCAGACAGATACTCTTTCTGTTTCCTTCTCATTTCTTTCTGTTTTGAGTCTGCCAGCTTCTGTCTTCCAGTTGTTTACACAGTATATAATACGTCATTGTGAACTATAGTCACTCCGGTGTATTTTGGAGCACTTGGACTTGCTACCTCTGTCTAACTGTGTTTTGGTGTCCATTATCCAATCTCCCTTTATTACTGCCCCCCACCTGCAGTAATACTGTACTAAGTTGAGTTCAACTATTTGTTTTCTACATATGAGAGAGAACATATGGTCTTTGTTTGTGTCTGGCTTATGTCACTTAACATAATGATCTCTAGTTCTATGGATTTTGCTACAAACATCAGCTTTAAAATTTTTTTAATGGATGAGTAATTCTTCTGTGTGTGTATATCTATAAATCTATCTATATCTATATCTATATCTATATCTATATCTATATCTATATCTATATCTATCTATCTACCTATCACATTTTCTTTACCCATTCACCCATTGAAGGGCACCTAGGTTGATTCACTACCTTGGCTACAGCAGACGTGGAAATGCAAATATGTCTGTTGTGCTGATTTCATTTACTTTAATAGATGTGGGATACTCAGAAGTGGGATAGATGATAGATCTATTTTAAATTCATGAGGAATCTCCATACTATTTCCATAATTGCTGTGCAATTTGCATTACTGTCAACAGTGTATGAAGTTGCCCCTTTCTCCACATCCTCACCAGGATTTGCTATTTGTTGTTTTTTGTCTTTTTGATAACAGGCATTCTCACTGGAGTGATATGATACTTTATTGTGGTTTTGATTTGTGTTTCCCTGATGGCTAGTGATATTGGGAAATTTTTTCATGTATTTGTTGATCATTTGTATTTGTCTGAGAAATGTGTACTTGGATCATTTTGCTCATTTTTAAAAAAAAACTGATTGAATTTCTTGGTGAATTTTTTGAGCTCTTCACATATACTGGATATTAATTCTTTGTCAGATGCATAGTTTGAGAATATTTCCTCCCATCCTGTCCATTGTTTCCTCACTGTAGATTGCTTTGCAGGACCTTCTTAGTTTGCTATAATCCTACTTATTTTTGCTTTTATTGCATGTGCTTCTGGGGTCTTATCAAAGAAAATTGTTGCCTGTATAAACATATTAAATTGTCTCCCCTATATACTGACGCCATAAACAAGAGTGTCAAATTGTTAAGTCAACAACAGGAGTCCCTGTGTACTTGCTTCTCATGTGGGATCTGTCCTTAGTGTGTTGTCCAATGTGAAGTAATTCTATAACTAGTACTGAAACAGTATTTTACACTTTGTGTTTCTGTGTGGGTGCAAACTGATGAAATCTTTACTTAATATATACTTCTGTATTTAAAGATAATTGAAAATGAATCTTGATGTGAATGGAATGGGAGAGGGAGCGGGAGATGGGAGGGGTGTGAGTGGGAGGGAAGTTATGGGGGGAAGCCATTGTGATCCATTAACTGTACTTTGAAAATTTATATTTACTAAATAAAAAATAAAAAAAATTAACCTCCCCAAAAAAGGGTCTCCCCTATATGGTTTCATTTCTTAGTTCAATATTTAATATTTAGATCTTTGATCCACTTTGAGTTGGTTTTTGTATAAGACGAGAGGGGATGATAAGATTTCATTTCTGCATTTGGATACACAATTTTCCTAACACCATTTATTGAAGAGTCAGTGTGTGTTTTGGGCACCTTTGTCAAAGGTAATTTGGCTCTTGTAGACCCAGAGATGAATGTTTAGGTTCTTCATTCTATTCCTTTGATCTAAGTGTTGTCTCCTAAAGTTTTAATGTACTATTTATAGGTTGTAATTCTTTAGCTATACTTCTATTCGATCTTTAATATCCTTATTTTATTTTAAACATATTATGTGATGGTGTTTTTCAGATTTGTGTATTAAATAAACTTCTTAGTTTTGCTAATCCTCTTGTTTGTTGTATCTGCTAACTCTCACAGTACCTCCTATTCTTGAGTACTTTATGATCCTTGTATTTTTCCAATTGTGCATTTTTCCAACTGAATCAATATTTTTTCATCAGATTTTGAAGTCTCATGATTGTGAGACTGTTCCTCTACATACACAGGGAGATTCACCAGGCTAGGACCCTTTTGAAAAGGTCAATTTCTTGTTTTCAAGATCCTCACACAACATATGAGTCAAATTTGATATTTTTAAGGTTTATTTATTTAATTGAAAGTCAGAGTTACACAGATAGAGAAGAGAGAGAGGGAAAGAGAGAGAGAGAGAGAGAGAGGTTTTCCATCTGCTAATTCACTCCTCAATTGGCCGCAACAGCCAGAGCTGCACTGATCCGAAGCTAGGAGCAAAGAACTTCCTCCGGGTCTCCCCATACGGATGCAGGGGCCCAAGTACTTGGGCCATCCTCTGCTGCCTTCCTCGGGCCACAGCAGAGAGCTGGATCAGAAGTGGAGCAGCCAGATCTTGAACTGGCGCCCATATGGGATGCTGGCACTGCAGGCAGTGGCTTTACCTGCTACGCCACAGTGCCAGCCTCAGATTTGATATCTTATGAATGAGTTTTTCTTCTAGCATCTTGGACAAAAATTCACTTTTTTGGATGATGGAGCTTTTCTAGTTTCCTCTAAGGGAACAGCCTTTCGAGGATATTGGCTTTTTTAACAGATATCAGTTCCAGCTTGCTTCATGGGTTTGAGGCAGCTGTCTTCTTTCTTTCATGTGGTGCTAAAACCCTAACTCCTTGCCTCTATAATCTCTATCATGATTTGATAACCCTTCCAAGCATCAGGTTCCTTCTCAACACTTCCTATCTCTACCTTGAAGTTATTTGTCATTCTGTTGCTTGGAGAGTATATTCATTTATTTAACAACTTTTTGTTGAGCATCTACAGTTTGTCAGGTAATATTCTAGGCCTTGAGAGACAGTTGCTAATAAACAGGTACAGATGTATATCTTCCTGGAGTTATGACTCTAGCAATAGACAGATAAGAAATAAACATGTAATGCAAAAGTAGATCATAGACTCCTGAAAGGTGATATATGATATAGGGAACAGTGAGGAGGGGAAGAACCTGATAAAAGGATAAGGAATTGTGGAGGAAGAGAGACAAGTTGGAGGGTGCCATAAGGTTTTCAGAGTGTGTTGGGAAACCCACCTGTGTGTTGTTTGCTCTCACAGCCAAACCATCAACACAGAAGTGTCCTGTGATCTCAGAACCTGTGAGATTGCCTCTCACCAGAAAACAGGCAATCAATTCTGCATCAGTGCCCTTTAACTCAATTCAACTCAATTCAGTTGTGAGCTACTAGCTCTTTGGAGATAGCGACATATTACACAGTTGGGGGCCTCAGTTCCTAAGCGTGCCTCTGACTTTCCCTTTAGACCCAGATGCACGTCTGGGCTTCTGGAACATCTGGTGTATGGGCTACAAATTTGGTTTTCCATGATCTTCTCAGGGTCTATTAGTTTGCAAGAATGGCTCATAAAACTCTGGGAAACACTATACTTTTGTTACTTGTTCACCATAAAGGGCATTTTAAAAGGTACAAATAAGGAATGAGATGAAGTAGATACATAGGGCAAATCCTGGAAGGATCCCAAGCCTGGGGCTTCTGTCCCCATAAAGTTGGAGTGTGCTACCCTCTGGGCACATTGATGAGCTCTCCTGCACCTTCCTGCAAGCCTCCATGTATTCAGCTGTTCAGAAACTCTCTGAACTCTGTCCTTTTGAGCTCTTATGAAAGCTTAATTGCATGGGCATGATTGCTAATAGACTGGATTGGACAATCCAGCAAAGTCTGCCTGCTTATATCCATCTTGGCCTCTCTGTGCAGAATTTCTTCCTCACAGGCCTAGGGCAGGACCGATTCTTAAATGAAGATGGTTTTATGAACTACACTCTGAGTTTCTATGCCGTGCCCCAGGGAGGGAGTTAAGGCAGGAATCATGGAAGAAAATGAAGATAATATATGTCATAGTATTAGAGTAAGTTTCATTGGAATGGGGATATATGAGCAAAGGCTAAAAGGCAGTGAAGATGTGAGCCAAGCAGGTTCAAGAGGAGGAGTGTTTCAGATAGATGAAACAGTGGAATAATGACCTGCATGACTGAGCACGCTTTGTCCGTCACTGTAACTGCACAGAGGCCAGTCTGGCTACAGCTGAGTGCTTAAGAGTGAGTCATAAGAGATGAGGTCAAAGTGGCAAAGGAAGAAGACAGATCACGCAGTGAACTCTTTTGTAAGGAATTTGGCTTTTAGATTGTACTTTTGAAGAGAGTGATGACACAATGTGACTTATGTTCTATAAAGGTCACTTTGGCTCTAGATTGATACTAGATGTAGGGAACAAATGTAGAAGTACAGATACGTTGGAAAAATACTCAGGAATCCAGGAGCAAGAGGATAGATCCGAATAAGCCTGGTGGCCATAGAAGTAGCAAGAAGATACTACCAGGACAGTTTCCTGATGGATTGAATGTGGGCTGTAACAGGAAGACAACAGTTAAGGACAACTATTTTCCTTCTTCCTTTCAGCTATGTCAAGGTACATGCTCAGAAATCTTGCAAAGTTGAAGATTTTGAAAGAAAGAGAGCCAGATTTCTGCTTTGGGAGCCTGTTGAGCAGCTGCTAAGGATGCACTTGCTGCCAATGGCTCAGAAACAACAGGCAGCTACGTGATGGCAGGAGTTCTCAACACAACTCAGACACCTTCCAGCAAAGAATTAACCACCCAGAAAAATAACTAGGCCGGATTTTCATGTCAACAATTGATGTAAAATTGATACATGACATTTTTTTCTTTTGCTTTCATTTTTTTAAACTTTTATTTAGCAAATATACATTTCCAAAGTACAGCTTATGGATTACAATGGCTTCCCCCTGCCCCTGCCCCATATCTTCCCTCCCGCCCACAACCCTCCCAACTCCCGCTCCCTCTCCTGTTCCATTCACACCAACTTTTGCTTTCTTTAAACAAAGGAAAAAAGCTCAGGGCCCTTAAAAGGAGTTCTTTCATTAGGTGGTAGAGTTCTTTCACTAGAAAATCAGCAAACTATTCTGTGGTCATAAGAACTTCTCATATTGTAATATGTCACATCTATGTCAGCAGAGTCTGAGGAAACTGATCAGTCTAGCTTAAGGGACTAAGGCACACCCTGGCATGAAAAAATAGTAAAGATCTTTGCGTGGTATGTGTCTTGAAAAATTCTAGAAATTTATACTTGCGGTCTAAGCTAGAAGTAACAAGACGGTGGTTACTTTCACGATATCTTCTTCCTTTATGTTTGAGAAAGTCATTTCCAGTTGTGAGTTCAATCGTGAGCACACAGCAGATAGACTGCTCCTGTCCCGAGAGGTCTGCAGTGACTCCCTTTCTCATGATCATTCAGTGAACACTGACTCTGTTATCTGTGGTCTCCAGAGCTTCCACTTCCACTTCCCTATTGTACTTGAAATGAAAAGGTATCTGGGCAAGTGAACTCCTTTTTCAGAGCTTGCTTTTTACAGAGATGGCAAATAACATAAGGTTTACCAGAAAGTATTCACTCTTCTCAAACCCACTTTCCCTTCCAACCCCAGAGTTCTGATTCCATGGGTTTGGTATGGGGTCTCAGAGTTGCACTGCTAACAAATTCTCAGTGTGTGCTGGTTCTGTAGCTACCCTTGGACTGTCTCGAAGCAATAATTTTCAAGTTCAACTGTCCCTTCCCTCACTTGCAGAGCTTTCAGAAAGTGCAAATAACTGACTGTGCCGCAGAACAGTTAAATCAGAATTCTGAGAACAGAAAGTGACATCTGAATTTTTAAAGCCTTTCTGGTGATTTCAATATGTGGCCAAGTTTGGGAACATCTGCATGTGGGTATACTAACTGGCAGCAAGACACAGTTGACAGCACTTCTGCTCATGAACTGTGTATACACTTGGACTAGTTTCCATCAAATCTCCATGAACTCTTTGAAAGCAAAGTCTTGCTGTGTGAAATGAGAAATAAGGTGCTATGCAAATATAGAACTCTTATCATCAAACTTTCCAGTAGACATTTTGACGCATACGATTTTAACAGAGTGGAAATTTCTCCATGTGTCACTTAGTGCAAACCTAAACATTAATTATCGGAGCTGAATTTTGCACACTGCCATAATGAAGCAGAAAATATTCTTGTTTTTAAAATGTCTTTTTGGGTTATGAAACATTATGATAAGCAACTTGTGGATATTTAAATTGGTCTAGAAGGGAACTAAATTAGTATGGATGAAATTACTATAACTTGAATTTATTTAAGCCTTGATGTTACATTTCCATCTCTTTGTCATATTTGAAGTGACCAGAAGCTTTGCTGCCAAAATTTCACACACAATTCTTGTTTCTAAAATTATGAAGAAAAAATATAATTAGATCAACTACAAGCTTTAAAGACCATTCTGAACATAAATTTCACGAAGACATTTTTTGATGGCATGGGATGTGAGTTTTAGAGTTCTAAGTTTATGCATTTGCTGTGTGACCTTGGATGATTCACTTAAACTTTCATCATGCTGATTTTTTTTTGTTTAATCTTCAGATCAAGGTTAATGACACTTACTTATGAGGGTCACTCTGAAGATGGAGTGAGATCATTATAAAAATTATAATTTTTATAAAGTTGTAAAGTGCTTTAATAAAGCACAATTATGTCATGTTCAGAATAAAGCATATTAGTAGGAAATTATCCTATTTAGTTGTCAATAATCCTAATAAATTTCACTGACTATGCACTAGACTGCAGGACTGTTGAGGGCGGGGTTCTGTGTTCATATTTGTGTCCCCACAGAGCTCGGGACACAGCGGAAACTCAGTTAGTGACTGCTGAATAAGTTACCTCCTAGACATTTTAGGTCAGTCCCCTTGTGATTAGATACACAACTTTAATTGAAAATAAAGTAGTCAGCTGGGCAACAGAGCTCTGTGTTTGTGATTACAACTTGTCTGTGGCAGTTAAATTTCTCCATTTCCTTCCTTTGTGCCAGAATCTAATCTCCTCAAATCATGGGCTCAGACACAGATTTATATCTACATAGGTAAAATTACATCTTTTCCTTTTATGTTTTGAACACTCCTCCTTTAAGAGCCAAATAGCCAGTCAAGAAAAATTACTGATTCATATTATCCAAGGGAATTGGCTGTTGATGCATTTCACTCCTCCCATGGCCTACATTGCTCTTCTGTAACAAATTAGGTTATTGAGTAATCAATTACATTATTTTTAGTCTACATGCTTGAGAAAATGCACAAAATGAATATCCAGTGGTTCAAAAAGCGGCTGGTGCTTTGTAAAGCTGTTATTTTCTGTGGAACCTGGGAAATTTAGGAAATGAAGGACAACAGATCATTATCACCTTGGGTATCCTTGCTTTGAAACTGATGAAAAAGGGAACATGGGGTGTATGGGGAGGAGATCAGGATGATTCTGATATATCTGGGCTTATACAGATGCTCTTTGTCATGTCCCAATAAACCATTGTAAATTGAAAACATCATAAGTCAAAATATAGTTAATGCATCTAACCTACAAAACACCATAGCTTTGTCTTGCCTACTAAATATTCTCAGAATATCTAGTCTTGACTTTCAATATGCTCAGAATACTTACATTAACCTACAGCTAGGCAAAATTATCTAATGCAAGACTTAGTTTATCTATATCACCTATATCTATATCTCTCTCTCTATTTTTTTTACATGTGACTGACTGAAAACTAAGGTCCTACTCCCCAGCCTCACATGAGAGGATCATATTGCTAACTTAGGAAAAGGATCAAAATTCAAAATTCCAAATACGGTTTCTATTGAATTTGTGTCACTTTCACACAATTTCAAAGTGGAAAAATTATTATCTATATATCAAGAAGGTCCATTTATAAAATTAGAAACAAGGAATCATTTAAAAATTTTATTTATTTATTTACTTGAGAGGTAGACATCTAGAGAGAGCTCCAATTTATTCATTTGTTCCCCAAATGTCTACAATAATCAGGGCAGGGCTGATTCATGAACTCAATTCAGGTCTCCTGTGTGGGTGGCAAGAACTCAACTCCTTGAGTTATTACCACGGCCTCCCAGGGTCCACATTGACAGAGGCTGGCAATTGAATCCAGGTACTCTGAAGTTAGAGGTGGGCATCTTAACTGGTATCTTATCCTCTAGGCCAAATGCTATCCCTAGAAACAAAGAATCTTAAGAGGAAGTAAATTTTCCAAAAGGAAAATAATTGAGACTACATAAATTGGGTCTAAGAAAAAGTTATTTAAGGTCTAAGGATAATTATTTGAGGAAATGGGACATTTCAAAAATGATCTCTGGTTTTCCTAGTCTATTATGGACTCGAGTGTGCCCCCCGCCTTCTCCAGTCTCCCAAAATATATGTTGAAGCTCTTATTCTTACTATGACTGTATATTGAGATAGGACCTTTAAGGAGGTAAGTAAGGCCAATGAAGTTAGAAGGGTGGAGCCCTAATTCAAAAGGACTGGTGTCTATAAGAAGAAGGAGAGGTAACAGAGAGTGCTGGTCCTTGAAAATTTCATACACATTTACACAAGGCTATGGGAGGGTGTGGCAAGGAAGCAAACTCTGTAAGCAGAGGAGAGAGGTCTCATCAGAGACCAACCTGTGGGCACCTTGATTTCTTGTTTAAGATACCCAGTCTCTGGTATTTTGTTATGGTAGCCCAAGCACACTACTGCAAAGCTATATGGGTTTGTGATTGAATGCTAGAGCAAAAATGGTTGTCATAAAAGAGTTTTCACAATCATCTGTACTAGAGGCTAACTGAGGGTAACACAAAACTGGGAGGGTAAAGTGCTCACTTTCTAGGAAGAGCAGCTGATACACCAAAATGACCCCAGTTATATAGATGGGAGACCACACTGGAGCAGCAGAAGGAAGCAGATTGGCTTTGTGTCTAGGCACATGGGGATCTCCTTGGTGCAGTGGAGCTTAGCACAGCACATCTTTCACGATTGGGTGTTACTTGGAGATGAGTGTGTGTTACCAGTGAGATGCCTGCAGCAAGGGAAGCTTTTGTTGTTGCTTTCAGAGGCAGGAACCCCATCCAAGTGGGCAAGGAAAAAATTGAGAATTAATTACTCCTCCTGAATGCATTCAAGACACTCCCTGGGAAAACCCTAAAATAATTGGAAGATGAAGAAAATTTGAAATGACATAGAAGCCCTTAATAGTGGGTACAAGATTATTTCATTAGCTTAATGGAACAGTCTCATGACATATACAAAATGATAATATTAACACTAATGATGTAAAAGTAGGTATCAGAGAGAAATTAACCTCTGTAGGGAACCTATTCAATGCAAAGAAGTGGGCTGCTATTTGAATTATATCTCATTTTCTATTGTAAACTAGTACTATTGTTCCTATTTTCCAAATGAGAAAATTAGGTCTCAAAGAAATTCTAGAATTTTCCTGGGTCACAAAGGTATTGGAGAGTGGAATATAGACTAGATACTTTGACTCCCAAGAATATATTTAGCAGACTGCCACTCATAAACTGTTAACAGTTCTGAGATTTTTTTCCTGTTGTGTACAGAGGAGGGAACATCAATAATTGTTTTTAGGCAATATAAAATAATGCAATTTTTAGATTCTAGTTTCCTAAGTGTTGGATATGGGATGGCTCCTTGTACTATCACAGAACAGCTAGGTTACATTGTTATTCCTTCTCTCTTGGTATAATTGAGTGTCTACAGTATTCCAGGCACTGAAAATATAGTGATAAATAAAATATACATAGTCTTCCCCTTTTAGGGTTCAAAAATATTGAGCAAATTGTCATCTTAAGAAAATACATAATTAAACATGATAATTGCTCTAAGGCAAGGTCGCTAGCATTAAAGAATAGGAGATGAGATTTACACATACAGTAAGGGAACACTTTTGTCTAATATTGATAGCTGAGGTATGACCTGATGGATGATGGGGTCAGTTAGGCAAAGCTTGAGGAAAGCTATGCTGTAGATAGGCAGAGGGAAACACAGCTGAGAAAGCCTAAGGAAGGAATAGGCTGAGCTTGGTTCAGAACCATCATGAAGGTCTTAATCTGTTTTCTGTTGATAAAATATCTGAGCCTGGGTAATAATATATAAAGAAAAATTAATTAAGCTCATAGCTTTGGAGGCTGAAAGTCTCTCTGGTGATGGCCTAATGGTAGATGACTTTGTGGTAGTAATCCAAAGGATAGGATGAGATCACATGGTCATACAGGAAACCAGACACCAATTCATGCATCAGGCACACACCATTACAAATACACTCTCTTAAGAAGTAACTGGCTTTCATGAGAATTGCATTAATCCCTTCTTAGGGTAGCAGTCCCCGTGACTCAAACACTGCCTACTAAGCCCCACCTCTTAAAAGTCTGCCAGTTCTCAATACCACCACATGGAGTACCAGACTTCCCACAAAGAACAGGACACACTACATCCAATCACAGTGCTCAGTGTGGTTGGAATGTAGTAAGCACAAAGGGAACTTGAGGGTGCAGAAGGAGAGAGCTGTGCTGTCTGGGCTATAGAATCCCGTGTTGAGAGTTTCATGGCAATGGAACACACTGAGGGCTTTTGAACAATGGATGTAGCCTGACTCCTATATGAGGAATGTGTTGGAAAGTGTATCTAAGAGGAACTGGATGGAGATTGAGAGATGCTGTCAAGGAAGACTTACACAGGGATACCAGAAAGGCAAGAAGAAAGCAAAAGCTAAGAAGTCAACTTGGGCAGGAGTGGCTTATTGTAAAAAAGAAGGAGGAAAGAGCAAGAAGGTAAGAGGGAGAGATTATCCAAGTCAATACACCAAGTAAGGAGAGAAATGAAGGCTGGAGGGGATGATGAGGGAGAGTGAAGTATCCCATGCAAGAGCTACAAAAGGAGATGCACCTGGGAAGAGGCAGGGGGAAAGGAGGTCATGGTCAGACTGTTGATTTTGGGAGGGGATTTTTAAGGGGAAGCAGAAGAAATGTAACTGGAAATGAAGAGTTCAAAGAATTGAGGTAAGGGCTTTAGAGATGTTATCTGTGTGGATATTAAGTTGCTTGGGATCTTGTGAGGAGCCAAAGTCTTCAATGCAGGAGATACTGGGCCCACATGTTTAATATACTACTTTGAAAATGAAGCAGAGATGATATTGCCAACTGCTGAGCTCAAAGGAGCAGGAATTTTGCAATAGAGACAACCTTTGATGGTTTGAAGAAACAATGGGGAGTAAAGGAAACACTATACAATGGGATATAAGAGATATAAGTTTCCACTTAAGAAAGTGAAGGAAAGCAGTGTACTCAGGGGATAGCTAAGATTCAACTACTCCAAGAAGATAGTAAAGAAAAGTTTGCAGATGTAGATTTTTAAAGTCATATATTAGATATTGGGAGCAAAGATAGCCTTGGATAAAGAAATATAGAAATATAGAATTTCAATGAGTGTAGAATTTGCATGTGCTAAAAACCAAGCAAGAGGGGCCAGCGCTGTGGCATAGCAGGTTAAGCCGCAGACTGTAGCCCAGCATCCCATATGGGTGCTGGTTTGTGTTGCTCCTCTGCGGGCTCGCGGGAGAAGACACCGGACCGGACGCTGTTGTTTAAGAGAATGACTCTGCGTTGTCCGCTCAAGTTTGCTCCTGTGCTAACCGTATTCCACTTGGTGTGTGTCCGCATTCTTGTTATTCTTTCGGCGCATGGTGTGAGATGTCTGCGGCGCCTCACGGCGCATAAGCGAATCCCCCCGCACCGCTTCTATCTCGCCTTTATAGTCCTCTCCCACCAATCCGTGCTCTGCTGCCCACGTGCTGAGCACGCTGTTCTCCTCCAATCAGATATTGGATCAGGAATCAGCTAATTAATGAAGCAGCTGTGTAAGATTTGTTTACTCCCTCTCAGCGCCATATGGTGGGAGATCAGGTGCATAGAGTTAGTCTCAATAGTCTCAGTAGTCTAGTCTAGTCTTGATAGTCTCAGTACTTATTTTGCCATGTTGCGGGAGACGGGCCCTGCTCCCCACAGGGCCCTGCTCCCCACAGTTTGAGTCCTGGATGCTTCACTTCTGATCCAGCTCCCTGATAATGTGCCTGAGAAAGTAGTGGAAGATGGCTCAAGTCCTTGGGCCCCTGCATCTGCATTGGAGACCCAAAAGAAGCTACTGGCTCCTGGCTTCAGACTGGTCCAGCTCCAGCCATCGCGACCATTTGGGGAGTGAATTTGTACATGGAAGATTTTCCCTCTCTCTCTCTTTCTCTCTCTCTTTCTTTCCCTCTCTGTAACTCTGCCTTTCAAGTAAATAAATCAATATTTTTTTGAATAACCAAAAGAGATTCTTTTGTGAGTGTGTGTATGTGGATTCTCCAATGCTGTGCCCTGAATTGCCACACTTGAAGTTTGAATGAGTGCACTGGATGGCTCTAGTCATAACTCCAGTTGTCTCTAGCAGGCTTGCCATTTATTTGGAAGCTGAAAAAGTCAATGATAGTTGCTTCTGGTAGACCTCTATGTTTTGAAGAATAGCCTAAATCCTTTCTCCTGGTCCCAAAGGGAGAACTACATTCTATTAAATTTTCAGTATAAGGAAAAAAATCAATGCAAAAATAGCACTATTCTGTTTAGAATGCTTAGAGCAAAAAGGAAATCAACTTTTTAAATGGTGAGATAAGCCCTAGACAGCCAAGTACATAAAGACATGGTAAGCCCTCAGGTACATTTTCAAGTTCATTCTGTCAGTTCCTCTGTATTGTCATTGTAGAACATTTTGTTTCAGCATTGGAGACAGCTATTACTGTCATTCCAACAGCATAAAATGTAGATTCCATAAGTTTCCGTATACTCACATTTCATTTAGTTCAAATGGAGTGTCATAGTTTAGGCAACCATCTTCAAGAATGACTGGGAAATAGTTCCAGGAATATATAATAGCATGTCTAAGTAAACCTCAGAGCAATTGGATGAACATTTTGCTATTGTGAACATTTTCTTACAAACTGTTCATATATTGTCTAAAAGAAGTTACATTGGAAAAATAAATTTCAATGTTTAAGGCAAAAGATGATGTGTTCTGTCCATCATCACACCTTGAAGGAGGAAGAGGATCCCAGATGCTTCAGGGTAAGTCACCAGAGGAGACTGACTGCATGGGGAGTAGAGTAGACTAGCAGTCAGTGAGTAGGATGACAGTGGAGAGGAGGAAATAAGTGAGAGATTAGGCTGGATAAGTAAGTGGGGTGAATGGTGAAGACTTTCGTGTTTCTTGTTCAGAAGTTTAGACTTCTCTGAGAAGAGGTTTTACTGAGGCTACTGGGCAGAGGAGTGGCATGATCAGAAATATATCTTTTTTTTTATTTTTTGACAGGCAGAGTGGACAGTGAGAGAGAGAGACAGAGAGAAAGGTCTTCCTTTGCCGTTGGTTCACCCTCCAATGGCCGCCGCGGCCGGCGCGCTGCGGCCGGCGCACTGCGCTAATCCGATGGCAGGAGCCAGGAGCCAAGTGCTTTTCCTGGTCTCCCATGGGGTGCAGGGCCCAAGCACTTGGGCCATCCTCCATTGCACTCCCTGGCCACAGCAGAGGGCTGGCCTGGAAGAGGGGCAACCGGGACAGAATCCGGCGCCCCGGCTGGGACTAGAACCCGGTGTGCCGGCGCCGCTAGGCGGAGGATTAGCCTAGTGAGCCGCGGCGCCGGCCAGAAATATATCTTTTAAGAGGTCTGTTTTGTATCTATGTGGAAGGTGGATTGGAGAGAAAGACATGGAAGATCAGTACAGATTTAGGCACTGAGGGGAGAAATGATGAGGATTTGAACAAAACAAGGTAGTTCAGCAATGGACAGAAATTTGAGAGACATGTGGAAACTGAGGTAGAAAGGATAGCCTACATGAACTTGAGAATGTTCTACCATTTGTCTAAAGACCAGAAACTCAAGTAAAATGCAGAAGATTTATTCCTGAGTTTTTTTTTTTTTACCTTCTTTTTATCTTTGTAGTAATCCCATTCTCTACAGAATGCTGAATATAATGTCCTGATGATTTTTTTGTATTTTTCTAGTAACCTTCTCCTTTGCTTTTAACACTTGAATATTATGAATACTCACATGGATTTATAAAAGCACTGATGTTGGGCATTGTTTGTGCTGCCTAGAGGCAAATCCTTTCTTGAAGATGAGGTCAGATGTTTCTAAATTTGCTGAACTTTTGTAGCCTACAATAGTAGGTTATAAAATAAAATCTTTATGTTACATCAGTGGAAAAGTCTAAAAGTGCTTAATCTATACCTCCCCACTGAGCTTGAAACATGGAAGGAAGGATAATAGGAAGCATGCTGATTTTTAAATTTTTTACTTTAAAATTTTTGGACTTTATTTACTGGAGAGTGACAGAGGAAGTGAGGAAGAGAGAGAGAGAGGAGAGAGAGAGAGAGAATGAGAATCTCTTGCATTCACTTGGTTCACTTGCCAGATGCTCACAACTGGGCAAAGTCAAAACCAGGAGCTAGGAACGTAACCTAAGTTTCTCATGTGAGTGGCAGGGATCCAATTACTTGAGCCATCACTTACTGCCTCCCAGGATGTACATTAGCAGGAAGCTGGAGTCAAAAGTGGAATTGAGACTCAAACCCAGACTTCTCCATATGGGGTGCAGTCATCCTAAGTGACACCTTGACTGCTGTGGCAAATACCCACCCCACATTTACTTTTTTGAGGATTTTAAATCTGTTGACTCACTTGGTCTGAAGCTGTCACAATAATCCTATAAAATAAGAACTATCACAAACCTCATTGCACAAATGAAGAAATTAAGCTCCAGAAAGTTTATATAAATTATAGAAAGTCATACAGGTAGTAAGTGGTAACTTACCTAAAATGACCTCATAGATAACAGCGCCAGAATTTGAATGCGGGCTGTGTGGCTAAAAGGGCCATTCTTTTAAATGTCACATGATGCTACCTCTCAACACTTACAGCATGTGATAATATTTAGGGAGATTGAATTTTTTATGCTATTGAGTTTCCATAATATTTATCTTTAAGTCAGAGAAGAGGACACTATTTCTAGACCCAGGCTCCTGGAGATCGATAGTGTTCTGTTTGTCTTACCTCAAGAGAAGAGGAAGGTATTTTCTATGATTGCCTTTGTTTCTCCTTCCTGGCTTCAAACCACTAAGGTTGCCATGTTGGGGAACCTATTTTAGATGTTACACAAATAATTGGTGATGGAAAATAACCATAGAGATTCAATGGTCTAAATTTGACATGTGAAGGTGATGCAGGGGGTAGGGGGGATGTCAGTCCTTATCTATTTACCTATCATTTGTCTGTCTGTCTATCTATCTTTTATCTATCATCTATCATCTATTTTCTAATCATTCATCCACCCATCCATTCATTCCTGGCTTCTGTGTTGGCCCTTTCACAAAATTATATCATTTGATTGCTTACATATGAAGAAACTGAGTCTAAGAAATAGCATACCTTCTCAAGGATTATAGTCAAAATGCTCTCACCCCAAAGTATGTATTCTTTCCGCGCTATCACATAGCTCTTAAGCCAGATCTCGTAGTTTTGGGCTGGATGTTCTGTTTATTAGGCTAGATTATTGTTGTTTTAAGATTTTAAGATTTTTACAGATCACTTCTATAATCACCTCAACAGAACAAGTTCAAGTTAATTTTTGTCTTTCTCAGTAATGGTTTTATAAGACATTAAGAAGGGAATCTATTTGCTGCAGGTAGGTAAAGATGTGAAACACGACGGGGGTGCCAGTGATGCATTTAACTTGTATCTCAGGTGAACTGTAGATTTGCATGTCATTTTTCTTCTGTGAGAGATTAGAGAGAAACAATGTAGGTAAGACTGTTCACAGTTAGCATATTAAAATCATTTGGGGAAGGCATTTAGCTTAGTGGTGAAGATGCTGATTGATGCTGATCCGCAGCCAGGAGCCAGGAGCTTCTTCCAGGAACCCTCAACATGGGTGCAGGGGTCCAAATACTTGGGCCAGCTTCTGCTGTTTTTGCCAGGCTGTTAGTAGGAAGCTGGATCAGGAGTAGAGCAGCTGGGATGCAAAACCAGTGCCCATATGGGAATATTGGATGTATTGTTGCAGATGGCAGCTTTACCCACTACGCCACAATGCTGGTCCTTAGCCCCCCTTTTTTTTTCCTTTAAGATTTACTTAGTTGAAAGGCAGAGTTACAGATAGAGAAGGAAAGACACAGATCTTCTATCCACTGGTTCACTTCCCAAATGACTGCAATGACTGGTGCTTCAACATCCATGTGTCCCACATGGATGCAGGGGACCAAGTGCTTGGACCATCCTCTTCTGTTTTCCTAGACTCATTATCAGGGAACTGGATTAGAAGCCAACCAGCTGAGACCCCAGCTGGGACTCATATGTGATGCTGGGGTCCCAGGTGGTGGCTTAATCTGCTGCATCACAATGCCATCCCCTAACTCTTATATTTATTCTCTGGAACCCTGCTGGATCACTCTGAATGTCTGATTGTTGTGGCAATAGAAAATATCAAAATGTCTTCTTGATAAACAGATGCAAAGAAATTAGTTTATGTATTTTTTTCAAGGTCTGTTTTCTGCTTATAATCAAAGTAATTTTGTCTATAAAAAGACAACAGAGATAGGATAGTCTTTAGTCTTCATCTGCATGAATGTAAATTATAGTACCAGAAATACTAATGCAAAAATGAATTAATCACAATGGATAATCATATATCATAGAAACACAATGAACCATATATTCCTTCATTGCCACACTGCTTCTAGATCTTAGGAGACTTTGAGTTCTTGAGAAGAATTCTCTTTAAAGAAACTTTTCCACATGTTTTGGTAAAAATAAATAGTAGTGTCTCTCTGTAAATCTTTTTTTCTTTATTTTCTTTTGGAGGTGGGAGAGGAGAATACATGTCCCATAAGGTCTATTCTGAACTTCCTATGCATTTACTCTTTAGTAATAAAGGAATTCAATGGTGTTAGTAGCTGTGACCTGTAAATTTTGTTCTAGATTACGACATTTACTGAAATTACATTGTTAGTTCCAATGTGTAAACAAGTCTTAGCTCGAGCTTTTATATAACTGTACTTTTGCTCGGCTTGCTTACTGGTATTTATGTCTGCTCACTCCCGTTAATTGGTTAATGTTTGTAAAGTGCTTTTGAGATGAAAAGCTAATGATCCTTGTGCTGTAGGAGGGTGTGGGTGGCTGCTGTGACAGCTTGCTAAGGGTGTCTGCCAGGGGGTTTGACTGCGAAGATTTGCTTGTGGGCTCAGGGATAATGAGGAATCTCTTAAGAGTTCTATGTCCCTGCTCCCTAAAGTCTTCCATTTGGTTCTCCTGCCTTTACTCAGACTCTCTTTGGTTAAAATAAAAGCCACCCTGCAAAGCTGTGAGGGGGACACGCTCCTAAGACCCTTCACCCGCTTACCGCTAGAGTTTGCTCTAATACAGTTGATGGGCCTCTAAACACTGCTCCATAAAGAAATAATAATTACAGGAACATAAAAAAGGCAAAAAAAAGAGGTCACTCTTGAAATTTAGGGGCATATATTTTATTATTTTATCTTTTTTTCTCTGCAGTATAACATTAAAGGTAACTACATATTTATTTCCTTATTTTCATGTTTTAAAATTAGGACATCTCTTTGTTAAAAGCCTGGCTAAGAAGAACTGTTAAGTATGAACTGATTGAATTTTCCACCTGTTTCTACTCTTTAAGAGTTTCAAAGCATTGTGTGTGGTGTTTGATAAAGTTATTGAGTGGGAGCGATATTTAGAAGTTCCATGCGTTACATGATTCTCAAGTGGAATTTTTTATTTTTAAATAATGAATATTAAATAACACTAAATTATAATACTCATTTATTTTTGTTGGTCTATATGCCTACTTTCTGTAAGATGCTATTTCTTTTGTAAAAAAATTATTTTTTATTTATTTGAAAGGCAGAGTTATAGAAAAAGAAGGAGAGAGAGTGAGGTTGATCTTCCATCCTCTAGTTCACTCCCCAAATGGCCTCAATAGCTGGGGCTGGAACAGGCTGAACTCAGGAGTCAAGAGTTTGTTTTAGGTCTCCTATGTGATGCAGGGGACCAAGCACTTGGGCATCGTCTACTACTTTCCCTGGTATATTAGCAGGGAGCTGGATCAGAAGTGGAGCAACTGGGAATCAATCCAGTGCCTATATTGGGAAGCTGGCATCAGAGGGGGAAGCTTAACCTGCTATGCCACAATGCTGAGCCCAAGACATTATTTCCAGCATTTCACAATTTTCACAACCACATTACTGGTTCACCAGCCTGATAGCCCCTCTGGGGCTCTCCTGGGATATGTGCAGTTGGGCCTGCAGAGGGAAGTGTTGTCCAGGGACTACATCATTGCCTAGATTTTCCTGCAGAGACAATTTTCCAGCTATTTATTTTTAATCAGCTGATAATCATCGGAATGCTTAGAGTAAGTTTTAAAAGCATAATTGGATATAAGAGTACAGAAAATCTAAATATAGAGTTCTTTACAACAATTTTCATAATCAAGAAAAATTAGAGAAAGCCAAATGCCCTAAAATATAGACTCAGTGGATTAATTATGGCACAGTGACTTAATGTGATATTGTGTCATCATTGTACAACATGGAGAACACTTATACTATTTATTAACCAAAGAGCAGAGTAGTGATAATAAGCTACACTCTTTACGCAAAATGTGCACATAAATTCCTATAAAAATATTAGGAATGAGTAGTTGCTGCTTAACGATTTCGTACTTTTGGAAAGTCCATGATAAGCAAGTGTTTTTTCATTCACTCTTTTAAAAAAATTACCTAAAACACAGTTAAAGGTACAGAGAATGATAGAAAATAACAGATATTTTTGTACCTGTTACCAGATTTTGCATGCAAACTTTTTGTCCCATTTCCTTATGTGTTCTTAGCTGTTTATTGAGATAAAGCAATTTTTCTCTTTTCCTGGAGGTCATCGCTGGTCTGAGGTTTTTGAGTAACATTTTTGCTGCATGTGTAAGCATCCCTAAACAATATACAGGATTACTACATGTATTTTAATGATAGTTGTCATAGGTATAATTCTGTCATTTACTTTGTTCTGTCAACCTCTATTTTTAAGACTTATTCAATGAGGCCGGTACTGTGGTGCAGGGGATTAAGGCCCTAGCCTGCAGCACTGGCATCCCGTATGGGCGTTGTTTCAAGTCCTGATTGCTCCACTTCTGATCCAGCTCTCTGCTTTGGCCTGGGAAAGCAGTGGAGGATGGCCCAAGTCCTTGGGCCCCTGCACCCATGTGGGAGACCCAGAAGAAGCTCCTGGCTCCTGGCTTCATATTGGCTCAGCTCTGGCCATTGTGGCCATTTGGGGAGTGACCAGCAGATGGAAGACTTTTCTCTCTCTCTTTACCTTTCTCTGTAACTCTGTCTTTCAAATAAATAAAATAAATATTTTAAAAAAAACTTATTCATGATGCCATGTGTAGAGACAGCTAGTTTTCAAATTCTATAATGGAGTCCTATTGTATTCATCAATAATTTACAAATTGTATTTATACATTTATACATATTAATATATAATTTATACATTTACAACTAATATACAATTTATACTTATGAATTCTCCTAGCAGGATACCTTCTAAAGTTGTTTCAAATGTCCTGCTTTAGTAAAATGTGGCAGTTAACATACTTTATGCCTTCTTATAGGCATTTGAGGATTTCTCTGGGTTATACCTAAAGTAGCACCTTTATGTCGAAAATATCTATATCTTAAATAGATAGATTTTGGAGTCCTCCGAGATGGCAGAATAGAGAGGGAGCACACTGATAGTCTGGGAAAAGATAGTGTAATAAAAGTGGAGATACTGTAGTTTCAGGAAAGAGTTAGGGAAAAAACTACAGAGGAAACTCGTCCGGAACTAGTGGGACACGGTGGAGACCCCAGCCACCGAGTCTATGCACCAGTGCTGGAAAGGGAGGGGCCAGCGCTCAGACACTGATTGCCTTCAGTTCCACTCAGCTGTGCAGAAGTACTTCTCTTCTGAATAAAAGAGAGAGAGAGAGAGAGAGAGAGAGAGAGAGAGTTTTACCATGCCTAACCTGGGTGTGTCACCCTTAACCCTGAAGAACCTACAGAGCTCTCTGGGCACACCCATCACAAGCCTCTAAGGATCCATCAAAAGCAGACAGTCCACTTAATCTAGAGTCATAGAATGACGAGAAAAACCACCACAGCAAAAAAGAAGAAGAAGAAGAAGAAGAAGAAGAAGAAGAAGAAGAAGAAGAAGAAGAAACCAAAGAGTATCTCCACAATGCCAAGCAACAAATGTAGAAACTGAGGAATCAAGGATCTAAAACCAACCCCTGGAGCAAGGACAGTCGGACAGTCTATTCAATAAGTGGTGCTGGGAAAACAGGATTTGCACGAGTAGAAGCATGAAGCAAGACCCTTACCTTACACAAAAATCCACTCAAAATGGATTAAAGATCTAAATCTACAACCAGACACTTTCAAATTATTAGAGAACATTGGAGAAACCCTTCAAGATATAGGCACTGGCAAAGACTTCTTGGAAAAGAACCCAGAGTCACAGGCAGTCAAAGCCAAAATTAACATTTGGGATTGTATCAAATTGAGAAGTTGCTGTACTGCAAAAGAAACAGTCAGGAAAGTGAAGAGGCAACTGACAGAATGGGAAAAAAATATTTGCAAACTATGCAACAGATAAAGGGTTAATAACTAGAACCAACAAAGAGATCAAGAAACTCCACAACAAAACAAATGAAGAGTTAAAATTGTATATGTGCGGGTGTAAAAAGTTAAGCTTAAGCTTATAGGTTTAAACCTTCCTGGTGCAGCTGTGAAAATAAGACAAAGTAAAGTAGCACCTTGACAGTAGGGACTCCATTTTGGAGCACTTGAGACTCCATTCTGGAAAAGCACCCCCTCACCGTGAGACTCTGGCCTGAAACTATGATCTCAAATAGTCGGACAATAGCAGTGCACTACATCACCCTTGGCAATGCACAAAAACCCCCTACTATGATTGCTCAAGCTTAAAAATAAAAAGGTTGCACCTGGGTTACCTGAGCTAATAATGAAGATGTGATTTGTCTATGTCTTAAGATCATAATTGCTGATTGTAAGATATTAGCAACCGCTTAGCAACCGTGTATTCTCTCCCCCCCCCCCCCCGATTTTGCGGTTTTTGCCTTTATAAACCCAATGCTGTAGTTCCTCGGGGCTCCTCTGTCCTTGTATGTTCAGAGGGCCCCAACATGTTGGGTCCATAAATTTAACCCTTTGCTGGTTGCATGAGAGAAAAGTCTCTTGGAGTCGTTCCTCGGGTGGTGGGCTTTTTCGGACCCTAACACAAACAACCCACTTAAGAGGTGGGCCAAGGACCTCAATAGACATTTTTCATAAAAGGAAATCCAAATGGCCAACAGGCACATAAAAAATGTTCAGGATCACTAGCAATCAGGGAAATGCAAATCAAAACCACAGTCAGGTTTCACCTCACCCCGGTTAGAATGGCTCACATACAGAAATCTACCAACAATAGATGGTGGTGAGGATGTGGGGAAAAAGGGACACTAACCCACTGTTGGTGGGAATGCAAACTGGTCAAGCCACTATGGAAGTCAGTCTGGAGATTCCTCAGAAACCTGAATATAACCCTACCATTCAACCCAGCCATCCCACTCCTTGGAATTCAACCAAAGGAACTTAAATTGGCAAACAACAAAGCTGTCTGCACCTTAGTGTTTATTGCAGCTCAGTTAACAATAGCTAAGACCTGGAATCAACCTAAATGCCCGTCAGAAGTAGACTGGATAAAGAATATGGGACATGTACTCTATAGAATACTATACAGCAGTAAAAAACAATGAAATCCAGTCATTTGCAACAAAACGGTGGAAACTGGAAAACATCATGCTGAGTGGAATAAGCCAGTCCCAGAGGGACAAATATCATATGTTCTCCCTGATCAGTGACAACTAACTGAGCACCAAAAAGGAATCCTGTTGAAGTGAAATGGACACTATGAGAAACAATGACTTGATCAGCCCTTGTCCTGACTGTTGATGAACAACTTAATACGTTACCCCTTATAGTATTTTTTTTATCTACTTATTACCATTGGTTGAGCTCTGTAATTAACACACAATTATTCTTAGGTGTTTAAATTTAACTGAAAAGTGATCATTGTTAAACCTAAGAATGTGAACAAGAGAGGGAGGAGATGTATAATTTGGGACAAGCTCAAGCTGACTTGCCTAAAATGGTAGAGTTAGAAATGTGCCAGGGAATTCCAATTCAATCCCATCAAGGTGGCATATACCAATGCCATCTCACTAGTCAAAGTGATCAGTTTCAGTTCACAATTGATCATAATGACAGGATTAAGAGTCAAAGGATCAAATAAACAAGACTAGTGTCTGCTAATTCTAACTGATAGAATTAAGAAAGAGAGAATGATCCAACATGGGAAACGAGATACACAGCAGACTCATAGAATGGCAGATGTCCTAAACAGCACTCTGGCCTCAGAATGAGCCCTTAAGGCTTTCGGATCTGACTAAAAAGCCCATGAGAGTATTTCAGGCATGGAAAGCCAAGACACTCTGGCAAAAAAAAAAAAAAAAGACCTAAATGAAAGATCTCTGTGAGTGAGATCCCAGTGGAAAGAACAGGTCATCAAGAAGGACGTACCTTTCTCTGAAGGGAGGAGAGAACTTCCACTTTAACTATGACCTTGTCTAAATAAGATAGGAGTTGGCAAACTCAAGGGGCTTCCATAGCCTTGGCAACTCATGACTAGAGCCTAGGGAGATTACTGACACCATAAACAATAGTGTCAATTTGTTAAGTCAATAACAGGAGTCACTGTACACTTACTCCTCATGTAGGATCTCTGTCCTTAATGTGCTGTACATTGAGACTTAATGCTATAATGAGTACTCAAACAGTATATTTCGCTTTGTGTTTCTATGGGGGTGCAAATGGTTGAAATCTTTACTTAATGTATGCTAAACTGATCTTCTGTATATAAAGAGAATTGAAAATGAATCTTGATGTGAATGGAAGGGGAGAGGGAGCGGGAGAGGGAATGGTTGCAGGTGGGAGGGCAGTTATGGGGTAGAAAAAGCCACTGTAATCCAAAAGTTGTACTTTGGAAATTTATATTTATTAAAATGAAGTTTAAAAAAAGAGAAAAATATAGAATAGAATAGATTTTATATAATTATTCTCCAATTTATTCCTGACAGCATAATGCATGAGTTACCAATTTGTTACACACTTTTCAACACTTGAAATTAGACTTTTAAATATTTTTCTAAATAGCTAAATACAAAAGGAATTCTTTTAAGAAATTTTGGTTTCCCCTATTTATTAGCTTTTGTATGAATTGCCTGTTTTGTCCCTAATGCTCAATAAGGCCATTTTTTTTCTTTCTTATTGGTTCTCTGCTTTGTTTTTTAAGATTTATTTATTTGTTTGAAATGCAGAGTTACAGAGGCAGAGGCAGAGGCAGAGGCAGAGGCAGAGGCAGAGGCAGAGGCAGAGAAAGAGAAAGAGAAAGAGAAAGAGAAAGAGAAAGAGAAAGAGAAAGAGAAAGAGAAAGAGAAAAAGGTCTTCCATCCACTGGCTGCAATAGTGACTGGGCCCAGCCAAAGTCAAAGCCAGAAGCCTAGAACTCCATCTGAGTCTCTGTGTGGGTGCACATGGGTCATCTCCAGGGCTTTCCCATCACATTAGCAGAGAGCTGGATTGGAAGTGGAGCATCCAGGACTTGAACTAGCGCCAATATGGGATGTGCTGTTGCACATGGTAGCTTAACTGGCTATGCCAAAACGCCAGCCCCTTCCTATTGGTTCTTAAGCATTCGTGACTAGTTGAGGTACTGTTTGTCAATTGTAAGTACTGCAAATATCTTCTTTCACTCTGTATGTTGTCTTTAGATTTTAGAGTTTATTTTACTAAACAAAAATTTTGACTCAATATAGTAAATGTATCTTTATAAGTTTATGCCTCTTGTGTCTTAAGATACACTTCACTATCCTGAGGTCATTCATAAATACATTTAATATTTTCTTCTAGCAGGGTTTATTTCTGCATGCTGTGATACTGAAATCGAAGTTTAATTATTCCTGCAGAGTTAATCATTATCCTTGATACCATTTATCAGTCTATTGCTTGCATACTGATTTGTAATGTAGTCTTTATCTTATATCGACTGTTTCAGTATAAACAAGAGTTTATTTCTGGACTCTATACTTTGCTTGCCTACTTTATTATTCTTGTTTTACTAGGACACTGTCATCATAACCACGACTTTATAACATATTGGTATTTGTTTCAGCAGGGTAGTTTGTTCTTCCCTATAAATTTTATTACTCTCTCATATAAAGTTCATTAAATAATATTTTAAAATTTTGATTGGATGTTTATGAAATTTCTATATAATTTGGGGAGTAATAAAATATTTATGCTTTCAGTTTTCCTATAAAATAATTTATTTCCCTCATTAATTAGGTCTTGTATATATTTAATATTTAATAATTCTTTATACTTCTTTTATTAGATTTTTCCTATGACTGTGTGTGTGTATGTAACATAAGGATACTTCAAAAATTCATGGAGGAATACATTGGTTGATTCAGGCATGCAGGTAGGCAGTAGTAGGGAAGCATTACTTACAGGAGACTAAGTCTGAGTTTTGCCATAAAGGGGAACAGGATGCTACCTGTGGAGAAGGAGACAAGGGAAGCTTATTTGAGTAGAAGAGCCTACCCCTCTCTTCACAGAGGTTTCAGACCTCTGCTGAGTACCCCCACTGGAGCAGGAGCCCAGGTTATACTAGGAGTAGATGAAGCTAGGTTTAGAGGGTAAGATGTTGAATACATAATATTTACCTCCACTTGTTTTAGAAGTGTTTTTTATTTTTTCTCTTCAGTAGAGGAAGTAAACTTTTTTTTTTTTTTTTGACAGGCAGAGTTAGTGAAAGAGAGAGAGACAGAGAGAAAGGTCTTCCTTTCCGTTGGTTCAACTCTCAAATGGCTGCTACTGCCGGCGCGCTGCGTCGATCCAAAGCCAGGAGCCAGTTGCTTCCTCCTGGTCTCCCATGTGGGTGCAGGGGCCCAAGCACTTGGGCCATCCTGCACTGCCTTTCTGGGCCACAGCAGAGAGCTGGACTGGAAGAGGAGCAACCGGGACAGAATCCGGTGCCCCAACCGGGACTAGAACCCCCGGGTGCCGGTGCTGCAGGGGGAGGATTAGCCTAGTGAGCCGCGGCGCCGGCTGAGGAAGTAAACTCTTTCATCAGCTCAGTGGATGCCTACCTCTGGATTATATTTTGGTTTCCTTAAAACCATTTCTGTTGCAGGAGGTGACAATCAAGGCCAATGTCACAGGTGGTGAAAGAACCCATGAGAGCAGTCAGTCAGAGTGAATAAAGACAGATTTATTGAACACACTGCAAGGGAGCAAGGGGCAGGATTGAAAGAAGCTGTTGCTGCATGCGGAGTGCAACTTGAGAGGCTTGTATCTGGGGGGCGGCCTCCTCCGGGATTTCCAGTCAGGTCAGTCACCTTTCTGGAGAGAGCTGGGAAACTGCCACTGGATTTAGCTAGGGATTTTCCAGCCTGCCAAGTGCCTCAGTAAGCCTAACACTTTCCATATACCATTTCCACTTCCTTTAATAGTTGACTTAGCGAATGAAATAAGAATTGAGCTAATTGGCTTACCCTAATGTAATAATGTTGGGAGAAATAAGAGGTTTCAGAATTCTATTGCATAATAATCACCCAGGGGGTTAATTTTAATGATTGTGATATAAATGTGATACCAAAAAATTTTTACCTAAAGGAAATATAGACTAAGCAAGGCTACGAAGATTTTACTATGACAATTTCACATCACATGCTATTTATGGTACTTGTGATTTTCTGAAAGAGATATCAATAAGACTTTCAAATTAATGTGCTTAGCCTTTTACTAAAAAATAATGATTTCATTCTTTACCTTTGTTTTAATCACTGTGAAGTTATGATAAAGGACAAAACTTGGGAGCTTTCACTAAATTGGTGGAGCTTATTAGAACATTTCAACACTTGATCTTAGCCAAAAGGCCAAATAATGATAGAGCATTTTCTTGACTATTAAATTGTAAGAGGAAAATTACTGGGAAACACAGGCCCAAAGTCTTTTAATATTCATTTATAATTATGTATGTGCTAGACCCTGAAATTCTCAGAACATTTGTTATTCTGGCCCTGACTTTAATTAAAAGTCAGAAAAATATGACCTATTGCCATGTTAGTTATATCTCATATTCTGTTCCTTTTTTTTCAGTGTATCTCTATCTCTACCTATTTATTTAGGCATCATAGCATTTACCATTGGTCCAGCATGTCACTGAATTGAAATCAGGTGAAATAATATCTGATTCCTTTGATCTGTGCCTTGCTGTCCTTTACTTTTGTTCATGCCGCCTTGAGATCATCTCTGTTTTGAATTTGTGAACTGAAAGAACACTCAACAATATGATCACATGTGTGTTGAGGGGACTTCAAATAGTTAATATAAAATGGAATTTAAAAATATTTTGTGTCAAAATCTTTAAATCTATACATAGATTTAAAAAAAAACATTTATTTATTTGAGAAAGAGAGTTACAAACAGAGAGAAGAAGAGACAGCGAGAAAGGTCTTGCATCCACTGGTTCACTGCCCAAATGGCTGCAACAGCTGGAGCTGGGCCAGTCCAAAGCCAGGAGCTTATTCTGGGTCTCTCATGCAGGTGATGTAGCAGCCCAAGGACTTGGGCCACCTTCTGCTACTTTCCCAGGCTATAAGCAGAGAGCTGTATTAGAAGAGGAGCAGCTGGAACAGGAACCTGCACCCTTATGGACGCTGACGCTGCAGGTGGAGGCATAGCCTACTATGTCACAGTGCTGGCCACATATATACATTTTTATAATATCCATTTTCCATATGCATATGGAAGACTCCTCATATTTCCACAAATGTGAACAAACGGCAGTTAACTTCATGTCATCTATTGCAGTCATACTCCATGTAGACTTGAAAGTAAATTACAGAGGTGGACAGATGACATATAAACATAGCATGATGCATTTGTTTCTGATATCCCTTTGCTTTTAAGGTTTGGAAACCAGAGTACCTGACAAAAGTGAAAATTCTGAAAAAAAAAATCTATTTTTCCAAGACTAATTTTGATGAACTCTAGGTTTAAACTCATTTAAGACAATAAGCAAGAAATTGCAATTGTTTTGCTGAATTTTCTGAAGACTGACAAAAGATCTACTATATGAAATCCAAATAATTGAAATGCAGTTTTTTAATTACAATGTAAGATCTGAAGAGAATATTTTGTAGTGTGCTAGACTCTGAAAAGTGATAGAAAAGACTCATTGACACATATGAATCAATTTAATAATCCTTTAGGTTTTTAAACAACTCTTTCTTAAGGATTAAAGTGATGACTTGGAGGAAGAACACCACCACCTAAAACCTTAGGAGAGGGAATTATTACTTGGAGACATTAAACATAACAAATATTGCAGTGGTTTGGAGTACAAAAGAAAACATTTAACTATTGGCTTGTAACCAGAAAGGAGCCACCAAGAGAAGAAGTGGTAATTCTTTTTTTTTTTTTGGACAGGCAGAGTGGACAGTGAGAGAGAGAGACAGAGAGAAAAGAGAGAAAGGTCTTCCTTTGCCGTTGGTTCACCCTCCAATGGCCGCCGCGGCCAGCGCACTGCGGCCGGTGCACCGCGCTGATCCAATGGCAGGAGCCAGGTACTTATCCTGGTCTCCCATGGGGTGCAGGGCCCAAGCACTTGGGCCATCCTCCACTGCACTCCCTGGCAACAGCAGAGAGCTGGCCTGGAAGAGGGGCAACTGGGACAGAATCTGGCGCCCTGACCAGGACTAGAACCCGGTGTGCCGGTGCCGCAAGGCCGAGGATTAGCCTAGTGAGCCGCGGCGCCGGCCAGAAGTGGTAATTCTTGAAATGTTCTTATTCACTCCATCAACTCGGTAGTGAGTGTTGCTGTTCATCAGGCACTAAGCAGAGCAATTTCTGTTCTAAAGAGCTCTCAGAAGAGTTGGGGAGAGGTTATGAGGTAGGAAAGAACAATTAATTCCTTCAGGGTGAAGGTGTACTGTGTGGACCAGGGAGAAGCCTGCAGCCTGCTGCAGAGGTGAGAGCTGCATTCACTTGGCTGGCTTCAAGTTAACAGCACTTATACACTCCCTAGCCTTTCTACATCACTTACATTTGTTGTTGCCTGGCTGCACAGGCCCACAGATTTGGAATAACGTTTCTCTTTGAGACATAAAAAGCCTCTGCAATGCAATTCTTGTCACCTTTGCAACAACTGGGGGAGAGTGGAAATGACGGAAAGCCTGTGCAGGTACAAGGGCTTCAATGTCCGCCTCTGTGGAGCTCAGATATCCCATCCGCTATGGTGGACAAGCCCCTTTTGGTGATGATGGCCCATGAGGTATCACCTTTCACTCTTCTCCAGGGCCGGCTGTATGCAAATTAGCAAGACCTACAGGTTTGGTGATTGACTATGAGAGAGTGATTTGGTCCCTCTTTTCCTATTTACTTAATCACAACTTTTATAGAGAGGAAAACAAAGAAGGCCTAGCTGATGATAAGATGCAGATACTGGGGCCATTCCATCATCCACACTACCCTCTGTAGGGTGCTACAGACAACTTGTGACCTGAAGCTTGAAGGATGAAGACAAGTCAATCTGAGAGATCCAGGGCAGAGCAAGAGGGGTAGATGAACTCCAGCAAGCACCAAGGGGCAGGGCCATATTGTGGGATCTTGTAATGAAGGGTAGAAAGCTCAGAATGAATGACCAGAAGGGAGAGGTGGTGAAGACTGATATCGAAGAGCCTACAGGTTCAAGGTTATTCAGGAAGGACCTTATATGGAATGCAAGCATTTGGGACTCTGTTTTCAAAGTGACAAAGAGAGTATTTATTTCACAGTTAAATAATTATAAAAAAAAGTTCAATAATTATAGGACTCATCATTTTCGCTCCCGACCTTGGAACTTGGTACCTTTAATTTACCAAAATTTGGATAATTTGACTTTGGAAATTTAAAATAGTTTTTTTTTTTTTTCAAGCCTCTCCTTACTGGGCAGTTTGAATAGTGTTTGCAACTTCTCAGACAGCTTGTTATGTTTTGGATCTTTTGAAATAAGGCACAACCAATAATAGAAGATCTGTTTCTTATTGGTTTGAGTTTAGGACTTGGCAATCTTTTATACGTGTGCCATACGTGACACTCAGAAATGCTTGAGTGGGAAGGCTGGAGACTTGGGAGACTGAGCCTAATTGGCTTATGTTTTCAGGAAGTGACAAGGATTTTGGATTTTCCATAGGTTGCAGGCGATAAGTTGATACTTGAATGAAGATAAGGTAAAGCCACCTTTAGGACAAATGTTTTGGCTTAGTTGGGCATTTAAACCCAGAGGAAGGAAGAGAACTAATTCCCTCAAGTGGAGTGAGTGATTGAACACTAAGATGTGAGAACACTTTGGACCCTCACGGCTATGTCTCACGGGAGGTGTCAGACTGGTGAGCGGGGTCCTTCAGCAAGGAACAGGAGGTTGGGCTGAGAGAGAGGAGCAAGGGCAGATTCAGGGGAGAAGTGAAGCTGTGTCCTCTGTTGGGCATCAAAAGTGATACAAGCAAGGGGACACCATCAACTCCAGATGCAGGAAAAAAAGTTAAGGTTACCAAAGAAAGCACTTGAGCCTACAGGGAATGCCTGATGGAAAAGGACATGACTTAGAGTCTTAGTGTCATTACTGGGGAGGGCAAAAGATAAGTGCTTCACTCTTCCGCAAACTGAAGTGGCCAGGTGAGGCCAGTGTTATTCAAGGAGAAGGTGTGTCACCAGGATGGAAGGCACTTTTCCCCTGATGAAAACACTGCTTTTTTCTTTTGACCGTACTCTCCCGGAGGGCTGTATGTGAGTCCTATTCTTGGAGCTGATTCAAACCCTATTCAGCAGCTTTGAATTTTAGGATTTTTAAATCAATGAAATGTCTCTCAGTAAGAGGAATGATCTGCGCTTGTAGAATGATGTGAGATAGGACTGACATTTCAAGTCAGAATGCCACCCTCAAAGGATTGTTCTTCTTTGCTTTTCTTTCTCGGTTGAACTTTGGCATCATTGACGTCACTTGTGTTTTGGGATGGAACCTTTCTAGAACCTCTCACTGACATTTCATGTTATCCATATCAGAGTTTCCAGATTTTCACTCTCTTAATTAGGCTCATGGATATCTGATAAATACAGAGCAATCTGCTTCCATCCTGAATCCTTCTGGGAACTCTTGACATTTAATTATGTTTTAACCAATATGTGTTTATGAACTGTGTTTTCCTCTTCAAAATTAGAGATAATTAGCTAATGGTCTTAATATTATAATTTATATTCATACAAATTAAAGAATTGTGGGGCCAGAGAGAATATAAATGTTTAAACTATATAAGATTACTATTTACTGATTGCTATAGTTAGTAACTTCTATTTTTTCTTAAGAGTTTCTTTATTTATCGGAGAGGCAGAGTTTCGAGAGAGAGAGGTCGAGACAGAGAGAGAGAGGTCTTGAATCTGCTGGTACACATCCCAAATGGCTGCAATGGCTGGAGCCAGGCTGATCCAAAGCTAGGAACCAGGAGCTTCCTCTGTTTCTTCCACGTGGTTACAGGGACCCAAGCACTTGGGCCATCTTCCACCACCCTCTCAGGCCATAAGCAGACAGCTGGATTGGAAGAGAAGCAGCCAGGACACAAACCTGCGCCCATCTAGGATGCCAGCACCGCAGGTGGAGGCTTGGCCTACTACACCACAGTGCTGACCCAGTAACGCCAATAATAGTAAATAACTTATGTTATTTGTCATTAAAGTCGATCTTAAAAATCTTGTAAACCCTATAGTATCAAAAACACTTGGCTGAATAGAATTCATACAGAAACCTACTGAAATAAATAGTGAAAACAGTGGTATTTTCAAACACAATTTTTAATTGTTAAATTGGACTTTGTGTGGGGAGCAACCCGGACTAGACTAAGTTACTGGAATTAAGACTTATTCTATGCATCTGCTCTCCCACAATATGGCGCTGGGAGGGGAGAGACAGCTTCTACACAGCTGCCTCCAGTTCAACCAATAAACTGCAGGACCTGCTCCTGATTGGAGGAGAGCAGCGTACTCGGCGTGTGGGCAGCCGAGTTGGGATTGGCGGAAAAGGACTATAAAGGAGGAGAGAGACGGCATGCACCAGGAACATCTAAGGGGAACACCTGTGCAGCCCCCGAGAGAGCCGGCCGGCGGTGTGCCGCTCCCCCGCAGAAGTGGGGAATGTGGCAGGGGGAACTGCCCTTCCACGGAGGTGGAAGGGACTGTAGCCAACCCGGGAAGAACCAGCAGCAAACCCGGGGAGGGCCGAGCAGACAGAAGAACAACGCAGGGTCCTGTGTCGTTCCCCCACGAAGACGGGGAGCGACATAATGGTGCCGTGACTTGGATATGAAGCCTAGGCATGGTTTAGTGTCGTTCCTCCATGAAGAGGGGGAGCGACACTTTGCACTGCTAGTTAATTGAAAGTCAGACAATCTTAGTTGCCTTCTTTTGTAACATTAAGTAAGTTAAAATAGAATATCTCTTTCAGGTTTAAGGGCATTGGTTTTTGTCCAGAATTCCAGTATGTTCTTTCCTACCTCTTGCACTTTAAGTTGCCATTTTGAATTTTAAGATCATCCTGCATGAACACACATTTAGAACACTTTAATGAATTATTATGCTGCAAATCCAGAATGCAGGATGAGATAACTGAATGTATCATTTTGACCTGACCTAATTTAGATAGTACACTATCACACATGAGAAACACTTTAATAAGTTTTGCTTAGTAACCTCAGCCATAAAACATCATTTTTATATTATTCCTGTTGACATGGAAAAAATCTGACAGAATTAATAAGATTTCTTCTCCTATTATAGATCCAACTCAATTCTTTTGGGAATGATAAAACTTGTAAAACTCTCCTGTAAGCATAAATTCTCATGGGTTTCATTATAAGATTTTTAGACTGTAAGTTTTAAATGGACATTTCATTCCTTTCCTATTAAGAATAACTCACATAAATGGAGGCAGAGAGGATGACATTTTCTTAAGAGAAATACAATAATGTGAAGAATAGAAATAAAAAGGTAGATTATTGATTAATCTGTCATGCCACCATGTGAGTAGTTCCCCGTATTTCACTTTGATTTTGTATTATGTACTTTCTATCAAATAGTATCTTGTTTGTAGTATAAATTCACCACAATATATGATAATGAAACGGTGAGACTTTCTAAGTTAGTTGAAGGACATTCTTCTTTCCAGACTTGATATGAATTTAGTACACTCAAAAATTCTGAAAGAAAACCCATAATTGATTCAGTCAAATTTGCATTGGTATGGTGTTATATATGAAGAAAAGTAATGGCCAAGGATTCATGCATTGACCTAGAAACTTTTGTGAGGAACAAAAATCACATGGGATGGACATTCTGGGATAGTGGGAAAGGTCTTTGTGAGGCCAGCATTCCATATAGGTGCAGATTTGTGTCCCGGTTGCTCCACTCCTGATCCATCTCTCTTTTCATGGCCTTGGAAAGGAATGGAAGATGGTCTACGTGGAGACTCAGATGAAACTCCTGGCTTCTGGCTTCTGGCTTCATTCTTGTTCAGCAATGGCTGTTGTGGTCATCTGGGGAGTGAGCCTGCAAATGGAAGATGTCTCTATCTTTCTCTCTTTCTCTCCCTGTCTCTTCCTCTCCCTCTGTAATTCGAACTTTCAAATAAATAAATAAATCTTAAAAAAATCAATCACACATTTGCAATGTGTAAGCAAACTGAATATTTAAACATTATTTCTTACATGCCTATGAAGTAGAAGACTGTATTTTCTAGTTCGTTTGATATATCTCCACAAATGTCTCTAGATCTAATTATGAAAAAATGTTGGAACTATATAGTCACACATTCCATAAATATTTATTCATAACCAATCACTTTTCTAGTGACTAAAGATACACTGAAAATAAAATAGATAAAAATGTCCCTGCTTACATATAGGACACATGATAATATTGAGCTGAGATCAACAATTAAAAGAAAAATTAACATATGTGTGTATTTTTATATATGTATATGAGTATGCATTTATAAATAAAATATGTTTCACTGATTTTTACAAACACAAATAGAAGAAAATGACAGCAGGAAGTGTTATGGTGGTCTGAGAAGACATCACCAAAAAGATAACAGTTGAACAGATTTCAGAAGCTGAGGCATGAGCCATAAATTTTAATAGAGGATTCTACTTACAGTGACTTGAAATACAAGGTTTCTGGGGAGGCAAAGTACCTGGCTTGCTCTCATAACAGCAGTAAACCAGTGGGGTTGGAGAAATCAAAGATCTGATAGGGCCCTAGCTTGAAGCAAAGGGAAGCCATTTTAAGCATGTTGTATCTTGCTCTGCATGAGACAAAAAGTTACTGGAGAATTACAAGAAGTAAGTAGTCTGAATTATGTTTTAAGAGGATCACTGTAGTTTTGTATGGGGACTATTCTGGCAGGGTTGTAGAAAGAGGAAAAAGACAAACCAGTGTATGACGATGGCTTTAATCAGGAGCAGCAATAGACACTGTTAGAGTATGAGTACTGCAGTTTCAAGGTAGAAACAATCAAACAGTTGAATAGACTGGATGTGGCTGGTGAGAATAAGAGAGGAATAAGGACTTATTCTAAGATTATTGGCTTAAGAAACTGACAATTAAATGGGGAACTCCCTAGACTGCAAATTTTGGTGGGAAGATCAGTAACTTATTTTAGGAGATGGTACTTTTGAGATGTTTATTAGATAACCACTTAGAGATGTTGAATAGACTACTGGATATGGAATTTTGAAATTTAAGAGAGATTCCAGGTTGAGATATAAAATTGAGAATTAGAGGCATGAAAACATGAAACAAGTTGAGGTCCCTAAAGAAATGTCATTAGGCATGATTTAGGACAGAGCTCTGGGAGGAAACATTAAGCGGTTGAGGATAGAACCAGCAAAGATTTGAGCAGTAGTTAGCGAGATAGGGAAAATGCCAGGCCACTATGTTATCTCTAACTATGCTTTCTCTCCTTTTGAATTGATACATGTGTCTATCTTTCTTCCAATATTATACTGTTTTTGTGACTCCTTTATATACTTAAGTGTCAAAAACAATTGATATGAATCCCCCAGCTTTGTTTCTTTTTCCAAAAACATTTATCTCTTACAGTTCTTTTGCCTTTCTATATACATTTTGCAATTTATTTTTAATTTTAACTGGTATCTTAATTATATTTATCATTTCATGAACATGATATAGCTTGCCATTTATATATTCCTGTTTTAATTTCTTTGATCAGCATTTTGCAGTATACATATTTTTAGATTTATATGTAATTATTTCATTTTGAAGTTATGAATAATGTTTTTCAATTTCCAATTGTTAGTATCTATAATATGTTTTGTTAGCTTCTTTGGGGTTTTCTAAGTAGATATTTTGGTGAATGAAGATAGTTTTCTTTCATACTTTTGAATTTGTAGGTCTTTTATTTTTCTTTCTTTCCTTATTGAATGGACTGGGACCTCTTGCTTTGTGGAACAGAATGATTGGAGTGATTTTCTTTGTCTTATTTCTTTTTTTTAAAGACTTATTTATTTATCTGAAAGTCAGAGTTACACAGAGAAAGGAGAAGCAGAGGGAGAGAGAGAGGTCCTCCATCCACTGGTTCACTCCCCAATTGGCTGCAATGACTGGAGCTGCAATGATCTGAAGCCAGGAGCCAGGAGCCTCCTCTGGGTCTCCCACGCGGGTGCAGGGGCCCAAGGACCTGGGCCGTCCTCCTGCTTTCCCAGGCCATAGCAGAGAGCTGGATTGGAAGTGGAGCAGCCTGGTCTCAAACTGGCACCCATGTGGGATGCCGGAGCCTCAGGCCAGGGCGGTAAAACTCTGAGCCACAGCACCGGCCCCTGACTTATATCTGATATTGGGCTAGTGGAGAGAGAAGTATTTAGACTTACATCATGAAGTATTATGCTGACTGTATTTTTTTTAATGATGTGCTTATCAAATCAAAGCATTCTTTCTATTTATAACTTGTTGAGAAATTTTTATTATGAATGGAAATTGTTTTTCCAAGAGCTTTTTCTGCATCTTGAGATGATCATACACCTTATGTGTTCTGTTGACATTGTGTAGTGTATTGCAATGATTAATTTTTGAATGTGAAGCCAATCTTGCGTTCTGAGATAAATCTACCTGGGCATGATGTATTATCCTTCCTCTGTATTGTTGGTTTAGATTTCTCAGTTGGTTGAGATATTTGCATTTGTTTTTATGACTGATGGTTCAGATTTTCAAAATAATGCCTTAGGCTGAGTTTGGCATTAATTAATGCTTTCCTCAGTAAATAAGTTGGGAAGTGTCTTGTTCCCTTTTATGTTCTGGAATTAAATGTATAGAGTTAATATTTTGTTATCTCATCTTTAAGACTTTAGTAGAGTTCACTAGGGACATCATCATGGTGTTTTCTTTGTCAACTACAATAGCCAAATATTAGCAAAAAAAACCCATCTCTTAGTTTAACCCCTGTTTTTAAAGCTATCATGAAGCTCTTCATTTCTTTTTGTAGTCCAAGTTTCATCTAGTGTCACAATTTTGCCTAAAGAAATTCCTTTTATTGTTGATTTAAGATTTTTTTGATATTTATGTCTTCTTTAAACTTTCATTTTTTAAATTTGAGAGACAAAGAAAAAGAAGAAAGAAAGATGGAGAGAGCTCCTCCATCTACTGGTTTACTTCCTAAACATCTACAGCAACCAGGGCTAGGCCAGGCTGAAGCCAGGAGCCCAGAACTCAATCTGGATGACCTACACACTTGAGCAATAATCTGGTAGCTCAGAAGGTATGTATTATCCTGAAGCTGCAACAGAAGTAGGGCAGCTGAGACTTGAACCAGGCATTTCAAAATTGTTTGTGTGCACCCCAAGCAGTGACTTAACTGCACCATACACTCACTCCTAATCTCTATTTTTGAAGGATATTTTTGCTGAGTGTAGAACTCTAGGCTGAAGTTTTTTTTGTCATTTAGTCCTTTAAGATACCAATTGTTTGCTTTTCTAGCTTGTATAATTGTTGTGGAAAATTTCTTTTCACCATTTTTTATACAAAACTTTTATTTAATAAATGTTAATTTCATAAGTACAACTTTTGGATTATAGCAGTTCTTCCCCCATATCCACCCTCCCACACCCAAACTATCCCTCCTCCTACTCCCTCTCCCATCCCATTCTTAATTAAGATTCATTTTTCATTATCTTTATATACCAATGCCATCTTACTAGTTAAAGTGAACAGTTTAAGCTCATAACTGATCACAAAGATAAGACTAAGTGTCAAAGGGATCACATAAATAAGACCAAGTGTCTGCTAATAATCATAGACAGAATTAAAAAGGAGAGAACCATCCAAGATGGACAGAGACCACACAGCAGACTCATAGAATTGCAAATGGCCTAAAACAGCACTATGGCTTCAGAATTAGCCCTTAAGGCATTAGATCTGGCTAAAAAGTCTTTTTTTCTTCTAAGTGTTCCCTTATATGTGCTCTTCCCTCCTCCCACTCAATGGGTAACATCCTGACTTTCATTTTTTAAAATTTTCAACGGTTTACAATGATGTGTCTAGAGAAGAGTGTGTGTGTTAGTGTGTGTGGATGCTCATGTGCACATTATAATGTATCCAGCTTATTGTTATTTGAAGCTCCTTGTTCTGTATTTAGCTTTCTATTAAGAATTTTGGAGAAAATTCAGCCATTATGCTTTCAATTATTTCTTCTGCTCCATTTTTTCCTCTCTTCTCCTTATGAGTTTTTAATTAGAGTGAGTTCAAGATTCATAATTTTTCAATTTTACAATGGGTGGTGTGAAAAGAATAGGACCTCTGTGCTCAGAGTTGTATTATAACTATGTCTAAGTGCTCCCAAAAGATGTATCATTCTTGGGTGCTTCGTTAAGTTAATTGCATTTCTAAAAAAAAAAAAAAGTGAAATTAACTTCAAGATGCAATGACAGAACAGCCCTTGTCTTGACTGTTGAGGAGCAGTTTTTTTTTTTTTTTTACCATGAAAATTGTTGAACTCTTTACTTAGCATAGAGTTGGTATTCTGTGTATAAAGTTAATCAAAATGGATCTTTGTTGAGAATGAGACTGGAAATGGGAGAGGGAGGAGGTGGGCTGGGAGAGTGGATGGGAAGGTAGGTATGGAGGAAAGAATCACTATATTTGTAAAATTGTGCTTATGAAATGCATGAAGTCTGTATTCCTTAAAAACAAGGTTTATTTGGGGGGAAATAAATAAAAAATTAAAAAAGAAGCTGAGTAAAATAATAAACAGTAACAACAACAAGAATATACATTGAATAGATAATATTACTTTAAATTTTGAACTTTACCCAGGCTAGTGATACATGGTAGGACACTCTCATGTGATGCTGGCTAGCAGCAGTTACTTGCAGTACTAGTCAGCATTGTGAATATCTGGCAAATAGCCAACATTCCACAGTGTTCTGTGTTGCTAAGGTTTGGTAGGACAGACATATTAAAAGGATTTTCAACCTAAGTTATTTTCAAATTATTATGAGCTTATTGGCATGTAACCTCATCATAAATTGAGACTATCTGTATTTAATATCCTCCTGCTTTTAAGCTGTATTGTGAGGATGCAATTAATCAGAAACTTAGTGGTATAACTGTAGAATAGTTTCATCATCTGAAGTGCAGATGCTGTTAATAGAGTAAAATTCCATGTGTCATTAGAAATGCTTATGAAGCCTGAGAATATCGAGTATCTAAAGATTAATAAGAACTTGCTGTGAGTGCAGACTCAGCCTCTGTTAGAAGGTCCAAGTAATGCTAGCCCATGATTAGTCTAAGAATTTGTACCTGATATCTTCTAGCCCACTTTTATGAAGGCTGTTACTGTTCGTGCCCTGCCAAAAGTGCATCACTCTACACATCTCATCTCTCCTTGCATAGGTGTTTCCCTTCACAATTCTGTTCACCTAGTTGCCTTGCAAACTTAGCTCTCCAATGGGCTCCAGCAAAATTATGATTTTATAAATCTTACGAGCTGTTTTGTGCTTAGAGTGAAAATAATGCCTTTTGCTACATTCTACACGTGATCTGCTTAAATGGTTCCTTCAAATGTGCACTATGGTTCTCTACTGAAATCGGACAAGACCCCCTAAAATTTACACTGAAGTGTGGCCCTTTAAAGTTCCCTAGAAATGCTATCCAGGGTGCCACACATGCTACCGGAATTTGGGGTGCCTTTCAATTTCACTATGGGCTTATTACTAAATCCCCGATATTAATAAGCCCAAGAGGGTTCTTGCCTAATATTTAGAGAAGAATTCTAAACACTGGCACATGTAAACGAGGAAGCATGATACGTTTTAAGCTTTTATTTACTGAGAAAGATGCATAGGAGATTGAGAGCTTTATTTAAGAGAGAGAGGTAAATAGGGGTTCATACCGAGCACCAGGAACCAGCCACGTGGAAGAGCATCTAGGCCTGTATCTGGGCCAGGAAGCCTAGAGCACATGGCCGGAAGGTCATGCACCCTAGAGGGGCAGGCTACAGCAAGCCCCCTCCTGACAAGAGGCCAGGGAAGAAGAGCGGGTCAGGCCACACCTTGTCCCAGCTTTTAACCCACTTTCAAAGGGGAGTGGTTAATTAATGTGATTGGCTGGTGGGCACCCAGGTGTGGCCAGGTAGGGGAATGAGGCCACACAGGGGCGTGGCAAAGGCATCAGGTAGGGGCATGAGGTCACACAGGGGCGTGGCAAAGGCGTGGTCTTCCAGTTCACAAATCTAACAATTTTAGCCTGTATGTCTGCCTACTTCACTACCATACCATGTAGCCTAAGCTTCCCTTGGTTAAAGCTTGAGATTTGGTTTAATAGAGGAAAGATGAGAGAAGAAAAAATGGAGATTGTGAGTTGAAACAATTCTGATGAGTTCTTTTCTTGGTAGAGAACAGTGGAGAAATTGAGCAGCAGATAGGAACAGGGATTGCTTGAGAAATGTCATTGCTGGAGATGTGTCATTGTCTAGGTAAAAGGTTGGGATCTAGGTCTTATGTGAATGGTTGAATTTTGTTTGGAGCATGAAGCATTTCTCTATAGAAATAGGAGGGGAGGCAAAGTATGTAGGCATAAACAGTAGGAAGTAAGAGGTTGTGGTGGGGAGTTTGTGAAGGTTTTTTGTGCTTGCTTCAGTATTCTCAGTGACCAAGGAAGCCAGGTATTAGGAGAGAATTAGGACAGAGGATAAAGATGGTATGAATCTCAGTAACCTAAGATGCTAGGAATGTGAATGGATTGATTTGAGAATACACTGTTTTCTACAATGGAAAGGTAATTAGATAGAAACCATAGCAAAAGTTGTATTTATTTCTCTGGGACTTTCTACATATTATCCTGATTCAAAAGTATGTTTTATTGCTTTATATTTATTTACCTTTTGTTGCATACTATGTAATTCTGACACAGTAATTGGAATGTTGAAAGAAGTAAACTATCCCCTTACCCGGTATGATTGTTCATGTATTTGGTTAGTTTTGTTATATAAATCTTTTTAATGCTAGATAAGTGTTGCTCTAGCATTTCTGTGACACCAATAATACAAATTATTTGGTGAATGAGAAAATAGGCAATGATTATGGTTCATTGGACTTGAGCACATTTCTGGAACTTGCAAATAATATATTTTATTACTGTTATGGGAATTGCCCTGAAATTTTCTCAAATGTGCTATGATACTTCTAGAATGACTTTGTAACATTTGTTTTCCTTCTCATCAGAACCAGATTATGACCAGTTATTTAAGCAAAATGTGGCAGGATCACCGTATCGTTGTTTTTTTTTTTTTGATTTTTTTTAACTTTTATTTAATGAATATAAATTTCCAAAGTACGATTTATGGATTACAATGGCTTCCCCCACATACCGTCCCTCCCACCCACTACCCTCCCCTTTCCCACTCCCTCTCCCCTTCCATTCACATCAAGATTCATTTTCGATTATCTTAATATACAGAAGATCAGCTTAGTATACATTAAGTAAGGATTTCAACAGTTTGCTCTCACACAGAAACATAAAGTGAAAAATAATAGATGATTTTTTTTAAATGATGATGAAATCAGATCAGACCTATTGTCATGTTTAATCCCAGTGAGAGTCAAGTTGGGAGTTGATAATTTCGTATCGTTTTTTTATTTGTCAGTTAGTTTGTTTGAGTGGCAGATACACACACACATACACACACACACAGGAAGGGTGAGCATTCTAATCGGCTGGTTCACTCATCAAATGCCTGCAATGGCTGAAACTGGGCTGAGCCAAAGCCAGAGACTGGAACTCAATCCAGGTCTCTTGTGTGGGTGTCAGGAAGCCACTTATTTGAGCCCTCATTGCTGCTTTTTCAGGGTCTGCATTAGTTGAAGCTGGGGTCAGCACTTGGAACTGTCTCCCAAACATAGGTATTATGTATGCCTGCATATATCTTGATTGCTATGCTACACACTCACTCTGTCCTTTTTACAATATGTAGGCTGTACACTGGCACCCAGGAGAGTAACATCTGCACATTGTCTGCTCAGGGCCCCTCTATTTAAAAATTCTGCTTTCTTCTTCTTCTTCTTCTTCTTCTTCTTCTTCTTCTTCTTCTTCTTCTTCTTCTTCTTCTTCTTCTTCTTCTTCTTCTTCTTCTTTTGTAAAATCAGCCTGTTGAGGTAGATAAGCACAGATAGGGGAATTTTTGTTTTTGTATCTCAAACAAATGACTATTTTTATTTTTATTTTTTTAACTTTTATTTAATGAATATAAATTTCCAAAGTACAGCTGATGGATTACAATGTCTTCCCCCCATAACTTCCCTCCTACCCACAACCCTCCCCTTTCCCGCTCCCTCTCCCCTTCCATTCACATCAAGATTCATTTACAATTCTCGTTATATACAGAAGATCACTTTAGCATATATTAAGTAATAATTTGATTTCACCCTGGGCCTAAAATTTCTGTCCAGGAAAATAACAAATAGATCAGAACACTCCCAGAACATTCAGGGAGTGCTGTCTAGGTTTTGAGTTGTGCTCTGGGTACATGTGTGTGGGACACTCCTCTGTTATCCTTCTTGAAGAAAGACACTGAGTGAACAACGCTGGCTGTTGTTCTGCACAATGAAAGATAACCAGGTTCAAGAAAATACCAGAAGGTAGCCAGGGTAATATCTGGATCTTGATTGACATTGTATTTAGGAGAAGAAAAAAATTCCATTTCACTTTCGTTGGCCTATTAATACAAAAATGATAACTTAGTTCTAGTAGTCATTTATGATTACACTGATATATTCTAGAGCAAGCTATGTCTTTAGGAAATTTGGGACTTTGATTTTTACAGGTAAGTACATAGGAAAAATGGACTTATGCAATGTTCTAAATGTATAACATGTACTTTCAGCCTTCAGAAATGAATGGCCTGGGAAAAGCAATGGAAGATGGCCCAAGTGTTTGGGCTCCTGCCACTCATGTGGGAAACCGGGGAGAAGCTTCTGGCCCCTGGCCTCATGGCCCAACCCTGGCCATTGTGACCATCTGGGGTGTGAACTAGGGAATGGCAGATCTCTCATTCTTTGTCTTTCTCCGTAACTTGATCAAATAAATAAATAAATAAATAAATCTTTAAAAAAATAAGTTCCTATTAATGTGTTAGCCCATGTAGAAGAAAAATATTTTATTATCTTAAAAATTATTAAATACCCTTTTCATGAAGTTTCTCAGCATCATAACAACAATTTGTTAAATTCAAATATATATGATGTAATCTCTCATAATTTGAAATTGAATTAGTATTGTGTTTGTTTATTATGTTAAATATTAGAGGATGGAAATCTTTAAGCAATGTAACAGATTCGGTACTGTTTATTACCAAAGTGTAATTTTCTTTGTATGATGGATTCACAAAGTCAGTGAAGGAAAAATGATTGCTTCATAGATGAGTTTACCTACAGGAGACGTTAGGATCTTAGCAGCAGTGAAGATAAGCTAACTCTTGGTGTGGTCGGTGGGTAGTTTAAATGTAACATACTAAGGACTGTGGTTACCTCATGCTTGGCTGAGCTGCCTGTGGTAGCAGAGAGCAGTAGATGTAGAGAGGTAGGTTAGGGACAGCCACTGTTCCACTCTGGGAATAACTCTATCCAATCACAGAAGGTATAAAGAGGTATAGCTTCCAGAAATAGCAAATCAGCAAGAGTCACCCACTCATATAAAGGAATTCAATGAAGAAGGCCAACCCTTAGTGAGCCAGAGCACATACCAGAAAAATGATACAAAACCCAGTATTAAGCCCAATAAATTTTGTCAAGTTGTAGCAGAGGGCTATAGTTTATAAAATGGAAGTATTGATATGTAGAACCACTTGGAATAAAATACTAAATATTTCACATTATATTTTAAAAGTATTTAACTCAAATTATTAGACAAATGAAATCTAAAACGTCCAAGGATGTAGTCATGAAGTTGGATTAGCATGCATTTCACTTTTGAAATTTCATTAGGACCTGATAAAATTTTAGTAATTTAAAAATTCTGTGCTGTGATAATTAGACATGAAATAATATAGCTTGAAAGGAAGAAATTTAACCCTGCCAAGAAACAATTGGGTCACAAACATTGTTAATTTTATATTACAACTATGCAGAAAGTTTGAAAAAAATCATCCTTAGTTTTTACTTTTCTGTCAGGAACAATGAGCTGATGGAGCGAACAATGCCATTTAAGGAATGAATCAGCTGTAGCAAAAATATTTAGTAAAGAATGGCTAACCATTATGAACAAATGCTGTCTCATTCAAATTTATCAGAAATTGCTCCAGGTCTTGTGGCTTTTTTTTTTTTCCCTTTCTGCTCTGGTTTTCTCTGATCAAATAGGAAACTATTATTCTGAAATTTGCTAAAGAAATATATGCTACTGTTGCTGCCCATTTATGTGATTGCTGAGGTTTCCAGGGACTAATGTTGGTGGGATGATTGTGTAGGATGTCCAGAATAGAAAAATCCTCAAACAGCATAGTTTACATGAGATAGATGTTTTTTTCTCCCTTAAAAAAAAAAAACAGTATAGGGCTTGTACCATGGCTTTATGGCTAATTAAGGAAACTGATTTGCTCTAAGACTAAGCTCTGTCGTTGATTTTTTATTCATTATTTTTAATGTGCATATTTTGTGATGAATTTTATTTCATAGGTGTACCATTCCTGATATAGTTAGTTTATTCATTCCTTCTGCCATTTATTTATTCATTATAATTTACTTTTTGACCAATCATGGGAATGAACAGTAAACAGCACACATGATATTACCTTGATGGTGCTTACATTGTATTGGAGTAGATCAATGATATAAATAAATAAATAGAATTTGTTGATTACTTATCTTAAGGATAAAAAATATCAGTAACATTTTCATAAATTTAATAATTAATATAGTCATTAGAATTCAGCTAGTTTACATTTTCTTCTTCTAATAGAATTTCCTGTCACATTATTTCAACAAATTGTCTCATTTTAACATATTATACATCATTACAGTAACACAGATATTTGAGTTGGCACCCATGTGGGGTCCAGCATGACAGGTGGTGGCTTAACCAGCTGTACCACAATGCCTGCCCCTCAATAGTATACCTCGTGAAATGATGAACATTGTTTCTCTATATATTTGGGCCCAATTGGATTAATTCCTTAGAAACATTTTTAAATGGAACTCTTTGATCGAAGATATGTTGTGAGCAAGACCTGAATGCCATCTTCATGTTTCCTTTTGGTGTTGGCATTGAACAGGACCTCCCTCGCCCCCTGCCTTGTTTCTTTTTGTATATGGATAGGAGTGGACAGGATTTATTGGAGGAATACCAAATACATTTATATCTTTGTTCCCATTGACCTTAGAGGCAAGAATCACATACTAGGAATGCAATAGACAGCCTGTGAGTTAAGTGTGTGACTGCTCGGAAGATGAAAGAATCATTTTCTGGGCAATTATTCTTAGCATATAAGAAGACACTCTCTTTCTGTCTTAAATTCAGGCCTGCGACATTAGTTTCATGTTGACTGAGTGGGAAATGCTAAAGACCAGCATGCTTTATTTATAACAGATTCAGACTTTTCTCTTAAGACACTTTAAAGCAAGACCAAAATTGGAGTATTTCAAAGTAGGCTGCTTGTAATGGTTTTTGGTATATCTTCTTCCTCTTCTTAATTGACGATTTGGAGAAAGCAAATTATCCAGGAACCTTTAGAGTAGCTTAATTGTAGAAGGACTGAAGATCTTTTCAGGAAGGTCTTTGTAAGAAGAGAACACTAAACATTTATATTTTCTTGAAAGATTTCTTTCAAGACGTGGGTGTTAACATAGACAAGAGAAGAAAAGAATCCACTCAATAATTATAATTAGAGATCTCATTTAGGAATAAATCTTTACAATGTGCTTAGTATTCACTTTGTTTCATTTCATCCCTAATGATTAATTTAGCAAATCTCATTCTTTGAGAAGTTAAACTCATATTTACTTGGAGTATAGAAACTTGACTCCAGGAATCATCTCTTGACTTTTTTCAAACTTTGAAGAGTTAGTTGCTGGCAAAAATTTTAGTTAGCCCCTTTGCATTTAATGGCAGAACACAGTTTCTTCTTTCTATTGAGAGAACAAATGCTGTCTATTGAATGTTTATTCTGGATCAAATCCTTCATGTATTTTGCTTCCAATTTTAAGAAAGGATTTGCAAGAAAAACAAACAAGCAAGATTCAGCTACTTACATAAAAGGATCCAGCTCCAGGAAGTCAGAATACATATCAGAAAAAGAGTTGCAAGAAGCTTGGTAATGGTCTATTGTAGACACAGACTGGTTGTGCTGAGGTAGACTATATGAGGAAAAAGGAAAGGCAATTAGAAAAAACTTGAAAAGATAGTCATCAATTGAGCCAAGGGTAACTTTAGGTGATTTTCTTTTTTCTCATTTCTCTCTTGATTATGCTATCAATGTTTATGTGGTACAGAAACTGAAATTACCTTCCAGCTCCTCACTTTTGCAGTGTTAATGGGGTGGGAGGGAATTACTTGCATTCCTATGCACCAAGCTGCAAATAGTCCCACTAACTCTCATGCTAAGACAGATTAAATAGGCAGGGAGCATCTGCAGCACTGGCTAACAACTATCACTAGGAGACTCAGCAGAGCTGATGGGAAGGGGAGGGTGAGCTGCCTATCAACAGCAAGAAAAACAGCTCAGTTAGTGCTTTTGTTCAGAAAGAAAAAAAAAAAAAAACTGTTTTAGCCTACACCAGACAACTGCTTTTATTGCAAAGGGCAGAACCATTCATTCTTGAGGTCTTGTTTAATATCCAGTTTTTCCACCTTCTGTGCTCTGGGGATGGGGCTGGGGCTCATGCTGCCAATACACAATTCGATTTTCACAGAGGGCTCTTGTTAGCAGTGTGCATTATTTTTAGATTGTATTTTGGTTAAGTTTAAGTTTGGGAGTTTGGGCCAATGTTTAGGTGTATTTGGGCTCAAAACAATGATGAACTGTTTCTGCGTAAATTGAAAGTGAATAATGTCAAAGAACACCTTCAGTATAGGATGCCAAAAATGGCACTCTTCACATTGGGACATCTAGAATTAGCATGATGACTCAGTCATTATCAGGAAATCGGTAATATGAGATCTATTTGCAGTAAGAAGGGTTCAGGAGAGAGGTCTAGGTGTGCAAAATCTGGGAGTTTTAATTAATGTTTTCCCCAAATATTGTACTATAAGTTACTTTATCAGGTGACCATATCTTCTATCAGAAATTGCTTCAGCTTTTTATTTCTAACTTCCAAAGAAAAATGATGTAATAATTCTTCTGAATTATACCAACTATGACCTTGAGAAAGCTATTTTAAATATGAAAGAAAATATTCACATGATTAGTTCATGAAGAATCAATTCATTTATCCATTTTCTACCTTTAAGGGGTTTTCATTACTTTTACTTGGTGAGGGCTATTAATTAATTTGGAACTATCTTTAAAGAATTGAAAAGAGGTGAATGTTTCAAACTTAAGCTAAAATAAAGCACAGATTTTTTTTCTGAGAAAAAGAACTCCAGTTTATTACTCAATAGCCTCATTTCTAGGAAAACCTGACTGTTGACATAAGTAATGATAATCTTATTTACTAAATGATTTTTTTATCAATAAAAGCATCACTAAAAAACAGAAATAAATGTTGCATATAAATTGAAAGAACACAAGGACTATTAAACATATCCAACAGAAAATCAATAGCAGTGATGTGTCTTAGGTGAGTGGATCTATTGATTATAACGAGTCATCATTTGGCCATGTACAGAAAAGTAAGTTGGACCATACGTTTATTTCTTTTTAGAACTTAATTTTTTGTATGAGAGAAAATTTTGTTATTCAAATAATAGTCTGCCCATGCATAGTACATGGTATTTTACATCTTCTTAAAATAACTTTCTCAAATGCAATTAAGGCAGCAAAGACCCAATTTGAGTCAAATGAAGTGAAGTGAAGGTCAGAATCTACAGGACACAGGAAACATGGCTGATAATAAGAGATTTGCAGGGATGACTTATGGCTTTTACAAACATCACTTTAGAATTTTCTCACTCAAAGAGAAGAAAATAGACGTGATAAATTGTTAATTTCCTTTGGGACTGATATTACCAACATTTACCTAATATACTATGAATATCTTCCTTCAATAGTGACTGTTAAATTACATTTTAGGAGTCAGATGATAACTGCTTTCTAACATAAGTCTAAGTAAAGCAATTTGTTGTCTGAAACCTGTGCTGTTTACTGTTAGTTAGAGATTGGCTTTACATTTATCTGGTAGTGTAATGTTTAGGACATTATACCAACCAGTTTATGTCCTAAAATTTTTATCACCAAATACTAAGTTTTATTCAAAATACAGCAGTGATATTGTATGTTGTTTCATAGCAATTCACATGGTTTAATTGAGATAGAATGTAAGTCAAAGTGCTTTTTTAAAGATTTTTTAATATTTATTTATTTATTCGAAAGTCAGAGTTACACAAAGAGAAGAGAGGCAGAGAGAGAGGGAGGTCTTCCATCTGATGGTTCACTCCCCAATTGGCTGCAATGGCAGGAACTGCGCCTATCCGAAGCCAGGATCTTCCAGGTCTCCCACACGGGTTTAGGGGCCCAAGGACTTGGGCCATCTTCTACTGTTTTCCCAGGCCATAGCAGAGAGCTGGATGGGAAGTGGAGCAGCTGGGTCTCGAACAGGCGCACATATGGGATGCCAGCGTTTCAGGCCAGGGCGTTAACCCAGTGAGCCACAGCACTGGTAAAGTCAGTGTTAAAAGTGATTTTAAAAATCCTATTCCATCTAACAATTATTTAATATTTTATAAACTTAGAAATTATAAAATAAAATGGATGGCTGTTAAATTTTTTTAACTATATTTTTCTTTCTGTAACTCATTGCTTCTTTATTTGGTTTAAATGGAGTTTTAAAAAAATCATTGCATTAAACAGATATAATTAGATATAATTGACCATATTTCTAGTATTGAATTATTTCTTTCTTCTTGGCAATCAGGTTCTGATTTCCCTGGATTTGAACTACTTTGGAAGTGATCCTATTTGTAAGTCAAGAGTAACCTTTATTAGTTAGGTGATGATCACCTATCTCTTTGCTTTTGATTAATAAAAATGGATGTCTCATCTTCTTTTGGCCAGTGAAATCATAAGGGATCCTGTCTGGTTTAGATAATTTTGGTGATGTTTTTCAAAGGTCCAAGTGTTAAGGGTTGACCTCCAGACTCTTACATTAAAGAATTAAGGATGGAACTTAATTTAATTGTGTTGCCTGAAGGTAGGGGTGTTGGAAAGTGAATCAACTGGATTAAATCATAGGGGTGGAGCCCTGTGATTAAATAATGGTTGTTTTACATGGAGAGACTATATTGAGGGTAGACAAATATTTTGCTCCCTGTCTTTCTGCTCCTTGGCTTGCTAGGTGTTTGCCCCTTAATCATCTATGACCTTACCAGATGCCTGAATCAATGAGGCTGCCCAGTCTGGGTTGTGAGCTTCTAAAACTATAACCAAAATAAACCCCCTTTCCTCATAAGTATCTCCTTATATTTTGGTTGTAGTAACAAAATACCAATACAGATGTTTGATTGGAAATATTTCATTATTAGAGTTAGGAAATATACCCTGGGAGGGAGGGATTAATACTGCGCATTCTTGTGATGATAGCTGCGTGGTAGACCCAAAAAGCAGCTGGCTTAAATTCGACCAAAGAAATGGAGGTCCCTGGAGAAGAAAAGAGGTTAGAAGGAATTAGCGAATTTCCTTGAGAAATTGGTTTTATGAAGCAAATAATAGAAAAGAAAAAGGCAATTAGAGAATACTTTAAAATGTATTCAGAGTTTAATGAGTTCAAGAGCATCACTGGGACATCGCTTATGAGTCACTTCCTTCTTGAACATGTTGTCAATAGGTTTGTGACCCATTCACGGAAATAACCCTCTCTAGATTTTCACCAGATCTGATTTTTTTTTCACTCTGAGATAAAAATGGCTGAGATTATCTATTGTTTTGCTCCTGTGGTGAGGCCATCTTGGTAGTTTCCTGAAGCCTAAATCAATGTAAGACAGAGAAAAAAGGCAAGAGTCACAGGGAGATGGAAAGGGGCATAGTACCCTGCCAAGGGGTCTGCTTTTCCCTTAGGTTGATTATTATGTGAGATTAATAGTTAGCTTATCATTTATTCCAATTTGAGTATTGGCTTTCTGTTAGTTGCATCTGAAAGATTCATTCACAAAATCAAACTTCTGTTGAATTTCACAGATCATGTGGACATGCTGTAACTGATGAGAAAATTAAACATATAAAGAATCGCTTAGGTGTATTTGAGTCCCATTCTCTTTATCCTGTTCCTCCAACTCCCAAGTCTTTGGGCTGGCAAGTTGGGTACCATTCTCTGTGGCTTTTTCTGATTCCTTCCCCTCAAAATATACATACTCCTTCTCCATGCTGACAGCACTCAGTCCTTGGATTTCTTATTTTTTTAAAAAGGGATGTTTTTCAAACATTTATTTTATTTATTTGAAAGACAGAATTACAGAGAGAGGTAGAGACAGAGAGAGAGGTCTTCCATCCGCTGGTTCACTCTACAGATGGTCACAATGGCCAGAGCTGCGCCCATCCGAAGCCAGGAGCAGGAGCTTCTTCTGGGTCTCCCACGTGGGTGCAGGGGCCCAAGGACTTGGGCCTTCAACTGCTATCCCAGGCCACAGCAGAGAGCTGGATCAGAAGAGGAGCAGCAGGGACTAGAACCGGCACCCATATGGGATGCCGGCACTTCAAGGCTTTAACCCGCTGTGCCACAACACCGGCCCTTGGATTTCTTATTTTAATAACCTATGTCTCCTCTCCAGAAATTTCCATCAAAATTCATGATTTAAATGCTAACTACAAAGTAACAACTTCATCCTGGAAGACTTCTCTTAAATCCAGAATGCTGAATTTTTCTAGAATCAACAGATTTCTTGACGTCTCCACTTGGATATCTCATAGGCTGCTCAAACTTAGCAAATCAAAAACCATACTCTGACTCCCTCAAACCATCCCCTACAACACCAAGCAAATAAAGTTGTCTTCTGTAACATTCTTCTCAGTTAATGCCAATACCATCCTTTCAGGTGCTAAGACCAAAAACCTTTGAGCCACATTTGACTCCGATGCATTTCTCTCATACTTCACATCTAAATCATCAATATATCCCATAGGCTTTATCTTCTACAGGTAACTGTAACCACGCATCTTCCAATAACTTGTATATTACTGCTCTTAACCCAGGGCCCACTTTCTCTTGTAAGTGAAAACTGGGCTCATTCATGTTCCCTCTCCAATCTCATCTTTACTACTCTCCTTCACACACTGCAGCCCAGACTTGTTGCATTCCCTGTATTTCCTGAGACATGGAGAAGCAGGGAGGCTTCTGGGTCTTCCTTCAGGGTGTTTTGCACTCACTCTTCTCTTTGCCTGTAGCTATTCACCCTCACTCCCATAGCCACTTGCTTGCCCCCCAACTTCCTTGCTCTTAAACTTCTAAATATTAATAAGTGAGGTTTACTCTGACAGTGTTTTTGAAATGACATTTTTTTATTTTGTCCTCAGATTCTGTACCTGTGCCTGTTTGATTTTACTTTTTAATAATTATCAACACCTGATATAGTACATATTTTCCAAATAATTTATTGTCTATTTCCCTTTCCAAAATGTGAGCTCCATGGGGGCAGGATTTATTCCTGTTTTCTTCATTATTGTACCTCCATCGTCTGGGGCAGTATTAAGTGCATTGTAGACATTCAGTAAATACTGGGAGGAGTCAATTCAAAAAGTTCATGGAAAAACTTTGAAAAGCTTTCAGTTTTTTGTATGAAAATAAATTTATTTTTAATTTCATTTTTTCTGTATTTTCCATGAACTTTGTCTTCTAGAATATATTTAATCAAATAAACCCTGTCTCTAGGTGGTATTAAATTAATCTGACAAGTGGGTTTTTGCAAGTAAAGTAAAATGATAATATTTTAAAAATTTATGCCAAGAAATATGGCTCAATATACTTAAATATTAGATATAAACATGACTTATAGGTCAATATTTTAACAATTTAATAGTGTATATTTTAATAATTCTGAGAAAGTGGGCCTGCCATAAACCTTTGTATCAGATAGCATTCTTTCAGTTGTAAGTTATAGCAACCCAACTCTAACTCAAATTAATAAAAAACAAAAAAAAAACAACATCAAAAATCCAGTATTGTCCAACTTAACAAAAGGTTTACTTATTAGTATTGATGAAAGTTCCTGTAATTTTGGCTTAATTTCTGTTTTTGGGTAGTCTCTTTTGTCTGTGTCTTTGCAGATGCTTGCTTTTTTGCAGGCTGGTGAAATGTCTGTTGACGATATGGTTCATGTCTGTGCAGGGCAGCATGCAGGAAACTAGAAGGTTTTTTTTTTTTTTTGCCTTTTTTTTTTTTTAGAAAATTTCCCAAAAAATTCAGAAAAAAATTTTCCCTAGAAACTCCTAGTAAACCATTCCTTAGGTACCACGGCACATGTAAGTCACACAGCTATTTCTGAATGAATTATTGGCAGGCAGTTTGGGATTAGTACAGGCTATTAAGCCCTTCCCAGAGCTGAGGATAGAGAGCTTTCTCTGAGGCCCAGGATGTTTCTGAGAGAGTGGAGGGATTAGAAGCTTCTGATGAATTGGGTTCCACGAGGAAGGAGGAATTGGGGACTAACAAAATGTAGGAAATGTCTTTTATATATTAAAGTCCAGTTATTTCTATTCACCCAGGCTTAGGAACATTTCATATATTCAACATAACATTGGTAAAGTGTTTTCTTTTTTAGACTTCCTTTGAAATTCAGCTAAATCGATGTGTCTATGTAGTTGAAGAATTTAACCATTTTTCCCCTAAATGAATGTAATGTTACCTAGAGAGGAAACAAAAACTTTATTTTCCTAATTCTTCAAATGATTGGCATTACACAGCAAGTGTGATATAAAATGGTAAATGAATTTATCAATTCCTAAAACTAGGATTTTAACACGTTATTGATATATTATAGGTTTATTAGAATGATAAATGTACTTAGTAAGATTATGAAATAAAATCTGGTAGATGTTTTCTGTCTTCTCATCCTGAAACTTATACTGTGTATTCTTTTAAAAAAGATTGTATTGAAAATGTGTATTTGGATCCATTTAAGGACAACTAAAATAAAATGACTCAAATCTGTCTTGCTTCTTAAAATCTAGGATATAAAAAGAATTTTTTAGAGCATGTAATTTCATTTCTCATTATGAATTCAAAACCAGATCCAGGTTTAATGGAAATCTTCCAGGTATTTATAAATCAGTTAAAGTCCCAAGCGTTTTCATTCAGCCATTATTTGATTATGTCTGCACATAAATTTGACAAGGAATTTCTCCTTGGTTTCACATGGCAAGCCCTAGAAAATTGGTCTGTAGGGAAAGAATTCTTCCTAACTACATTGTCTACAGCTAACTCTGTGACAAGACCATTACCACAGCAGGCACTGAGGTCATCAGAAGTATTGCCAGGCACCCAGACTGGATGAGGACATAGGCTGTCAAAATGGAGCAGAATCACTCTCTCTCGGACTCTGTCTAAAAAGGAATTTGCATAACCTATGAATCTCACCTTTAGTGTATTGGTGAGCTAGCTTCCCCCCTATTACTTAGATTTCTCTGTAAAGAATCAAGCTTTACGTAGAGAGAGAGTATGTAGGACACTGGAAGAGTCCTTTGTGCAATTTCCCTCTGTAAAATCTGAGAATGAGGCTGGTGCCTTCTTTTGTCCTTATCTCTGTCGTAGTTAATGAACTCTGAAATATTAGATAGACCAGAGCTGATGACTAGGGATTCAGCCGATCACTAAAAGATGAGTGACTCCTAGTCTAAAACTCACACTTGAGATGAGCACCATTAAGCTAAACTCTCTGACTTCTTGTCTGACAAGAGAGACAGACCTGAATATGAAACAGAATGCTCCTGAAATCATGTCCTTTTGCTAACAGGGTCATTATCTTGGAAATAGACTGAGAAATTAAATATCATTTGCCTGATTAAGGACCACCTGTTGGGTCTCCTGAGAATTCGCATTGAGCAGTTTCTGAAGACTTGTGAGCATTTTACTGTAAAAATGGTCTCTTCCTTGCAGCTTCCTTCTCCCATTTCTTGTGGAATAGAGCTTGTTTACATGAACTATTCAGCAGACTTTGTGTACTCTTTGGTTGAAGGAAATGACTGAATCTGATATTGGAATAGATTGAATAATCTGGGGCATGAGAAAACACTCATTCTAATAATTCAAATCAGCTGATGTAAGAAGTGGACTTCTTTTAGTCTTCACAACAATGTTGGTCTCTGATGCTACTAGATTGGTTAAGTACTGGGAACTGATTTTCTGAGTGATGTGAAGATCTCTGTAGGAGCAAATGGGATGAGTACAGAGAATAGTCACTATATTTTTGCTTCATGAAAGCAAATTAAAAAATATATGTGAATATATATATATTTCATAGAAGGATACATGGATAGCCAATGATAGTTTAAAGTTTGCTGATTTTTAAGTCTGCTAACATTTTTCAGTTTCTTGTCAAGGCTAGAAAACCTTTTCAGTGAACAGGGAACACAAAAAATGAACTGAACATGCATTTCTCAAGATAGGAAATTCAAATGGCCAATAGACACATGAAAAAATGCTCAGGATTGCTAGCCATCAGGGAAATGCAAATCAAAACCTCAATGAGGTTTCACCTCACCCCTGTTGGAATGGCTCACATACAGAAATCAATAAATAACAAATGTTGGTGAGGATGTGTGGAGAAGGTTGTCTTAATTCAGTGTTGGTGGGAATGTAAACTAGTACGGCCACTGTGGGAGATAGTATGGAGATATCTCAGAAAGCTGAATATAGACCTACCATATGATCCAGCCATCCCACTCCTGGATATTTATTCAAAGGAAGTGAAGTCAGCATATGAGAGTTATCCATACCCCCATGTTCATTTCAGCTCAATTTATGATAGCTAAGATCTGGAATTAATCCAGATGTCCATCAACTGAAGACTGGCTAAAGAAATTATGGTGTATATACACTACAGAATACTACACAGCCGTAAAAAATGAAATCCTGTCTTTTGCAATAAAATGGATGCAACTAGAAATACTTATATAGTGAAATAAGGCAGTCACAAAAGTACAAATACATATGGCTTCTCTGATCTGTGGTAAATAATAGAATACTTGAAGTGTAATCTATAAGAATAAAACTGACACTTTGAGATGGAACAATTTTTAGCAGTTCTTGCCTTGACTGTCATGGAACAATGTTTTTATTGCTTGCTTGTTTTTGTTCTTTTTTTTCTTCATACTAATCAACCTGAGCTCTCTACCTGATGTAGGGTTAATGTTATGAATATAAAAATTAACTGAAAAATGATCACTGTAAAGAATAAGAATGGGAAAAGAAGAGGAAGGGGAAAAGTGGGAGGAGTATGGGTGAGGTAGGGGTGGGGAGAAGCATCATGTTCCCAAATATGTGTATATTAAATGTATGAAGTTGTATTCCTTAAACAAAAATTTTAAAAAAGGATAATAGATAAGCTATCAAGAAGAAGAGTATTAAGCTCTCACGGGAATGTTGGCTCCCATGAGGACACGGCAGCTACTTTCCCAGATTTGCTTATGTAGTCAACCAAGTCACAAGGAGCCACACCAATGTGATAATCATGTTCTGAAGATTATCAAGTAATGTTACAAGCAATCTTAGAGTTATATAAGCTCATGTAGGCACTGTACAAATGGCTGATGTAATCCTTGTCAATAAAAGCAGCATGCTGGGAACTTGCTGGCAGTGTTTCACAGAGGAAGAGCTCCCGTGTCTTGTGTCTCCTTGTGCTTGCTACACCCCAACATTCTGAGCAGTCTAAACCGATGCAGTGGGACATCTGCAAAACTCCCTTCTTTATATAATTCACTGAACCATACAACAGAGTAGAGCTGAATGATTGTGATGGGATCTGGTTGAAGTTTGTTACCAACCCTACTCCAGGTTCTTTAGCTCACTTGTTAATAACAATCAGTAAGAGGCCAATGTGCAAATCCTAATGTTTATCTGGGGTTTGTGCTAGAGCATAAGGGGGAACAAAACAGTGAGAAGAGGTTTTGTCAACTGCCACCCCAATAGGAGCTGAACATGTACTTTTACTGCATTGGGGAGCCATGTTAGTTACATTCCACCACAAGACACTTCATTTTGCACCTGGCTCAATGGTCTGCATGGACACTGTGGTTTTCTTGCACAGAACATGCTGAAAATAGCAGTGTTGCTCACTACCAACAACTCTGGAAGGTCCCACATTGGAAACACTGGACTATCCTGGGCATGCATGCAGGTTGGGGAAGTCCTTTACAGCCCATAGGGGAGGTCCTTTTGTAGTTAAGATCCTGATGCACCTTGCTTCTGACTGGTTTGGAGCTATAGATGGATACATACATTGGGAGAGGGATACATGTAAGGGGAGAATTTGATTAAGGAGTCCTGTGTCTGTTTTGTCTCAGTGGTAAAGGCAGCCTTCAAGACAATTCTTCAGGATCCCTAGTACTCCATGGTTTAAACTGGAAAACTAGCTTTCTATGATCCTTTCTACTGTTAAGATTTGGTGGCATTAATTCCTAGATGCTTTGTGAGGTTACTTCTCTGTTTGACTTGACATTGTAAATTTTAACGTGATTCATATTTTGGGAAACAATTCTGAAATCAAAATAGTTGATTTATTTTATGGACATAGAAATAATCCTATTGGATATGTGTGTATGCATGTGTGTGTGTGTAGTAATGGATTAAATTAAAAGCTTTTTAAAAGCAAAGAAGTGAGATGTGGGCAGTCTTTATCTTACCCACTTAATAAGTGGGTAATAAGTGCTTAATAAGAAGGAATTTCAGCTGATAAACTTCTCAGTTTAGCAGTCCAGACAAATAATGAATTCAATAGTTTCTGAAACCTTGTGCTGTTCATCAGGAAATATTATTTCAATGATAATTTTCCCTTTTTAAAGAAAAGTCCCTAATTAATTCTTCCATCTTCAAATATTACAAGAAGTCAAAACAGTTTGAAGAAGGGTGAAAATTGTAGGACAATGTTAGCAGAACAGATGTTAAATTTGAAGATGTTGGCAATAGACATATGTCCTCATGATGCCCCCTTACTACTAATTATTTTGCATCTTTCATTATTGTGTTTTGTGTACATTTTATATAGACTTGCATGTGAAATTATGGTACAATGAGTACTATTTAGGAAAGTAATTTATTCATGATGGCAGAAGACAATCTTTACTATTAGTGATAAAATTATGCCAGTTTTCATTAAGAATTATATAATAAAGAAAAGACCTCACAAATGAGCTTTTCTCCTTATTTTAAAGTGATAAACTTTCAGGCAAAAAAGTTCTAGCAATAATTAACCTTTTTTTATGAGAGTCATAACTAGTAATAAGGAGTGCTATATAGTTTAACATTGCCTTGAAATATCTTTAAAATATGTCATAATATGGGGAATTCCCCAATAATTTATAATAAGGGTACATAAGTAATGACATACCATTGGAAGAGAAAAGAACTTGTTCTTGAAATATTCAATTTGTAAGAACAGCAAAGCCTCTTTCTCACCCATAGATGTATAAGTATAATGAACCAGTGCATTACTGTCTTTCTTGAAGCAAAGCTTGTTTATGGCAAGTGACAATTTCTCTCTAATTTCCAATTTGTGAAATAAAATTTCTTGACTTCTGTAGACCATTTACCTTTTCTGTAAAAGCTCTATGTGTATCCCTTAAATTTACTGAGCTAATTGTAATTTGGGAAACACAAAAAAAGGGTTTGTTTATTTTACCACTACCATCATCATGAAACATGATCTCCACTGTTCCAAACTGCATCCTGGGGAGAAGATATGTTCCATGACTTCCACTGAAATTGGATGCTCCTCTTTGGACAAAATATCTTTACTTTTTCTTTGCTTACTCTCTCTTGATTAAAATGTATGTTTTCTTACATATAACTCATAAGAAAGTATTCTTAGAAGCTAAGAGCTTCTTGCTAATTGAGTTACCATGGGAGTGACCATGTGAGAAACTAGCAATTTGATGTTCAGTGGACCGACCAGTAAACTAATCTAAAATTAGTATTGATGTCTTACCTTTTCTTCTGTATTGTATATTCAGAAATGTGCAGGGCTCTAGTTATAAATTTTAAATAATAGATCTAAATGAGCATATTAACAGAGAAACAGGATTAAGATACAGGTAAAAATGTTGCTATGGCTCTAAATAGGCTGGCAGTACATTGAAAACAGATGTTTTTGGGTTGGAAGTGGGGGCTGTTAATTACTATTCATAAGCATATGATACGTTTATGGAATACTTTTCTAACATTGCACATGATACTGTAAATCAGGATTCCTGAACAAAAACATTGGATAGATAAATGGATGCATTTTTATAAGATGACATTTTTCAAAGATAGTATCAAAATTAAAAAAAAAAACAGAATAAATATCCACATATATTTGAATGGAGGCAAAGTCTAATTTTAATGAACACATTCAGATGATGATCTTAAATCTGGAATAGATATAATAAAAAGATAACAGGATATTTTGCCATGGGGGTCCTTGCTTGGTCTTTCAGGAGGTGTGACACAAATCCTTCAGGATATTTTAACTGAAACTGCAATCTATAGAAGTAGAAAGTCCAGATGTCTAAGGACACTGTAATGACAATGAGGCCCAGGAAAATAGCCAGCTTTCTTCACAGAACTGGGTTTCTGTGGCACTGGGTACATGACAAGAACAATGTCTGTAAGAGACTTCCCTGGGTGTGACCTGGTGAGCAGGAAAAGAATGGCCTCAGAGGGCAGAGGAAACAACACATGGACATGGAGCAACTGTATTCAGGACAAAGTAAGAGCAATGACCATTTCTAACAGAACAATAAGGTGTGCACCACTGACACAAGCCAGGTGGCTCTGGGGACATGGATGTCACTAAAATAAAGTACCACATTCTTTACAAGCCTAGCTGTTGACAAATTAGCACATAATGAACCCATAGCCAAGAGAACTTTTAAACTCAGTTCACTTAATTCAGTATAGCATCTAATAATCTTGAAGTGTAGTGCTGGAGTCTTTGATGAAATTCATGTTTATGGAAACAAACTGGTAGCAATTCGTGTTTATCATTGAATTGCTGAAGGCAGCAAACATCAATTAGAGCATCAGACTAGGAGTCATAAATATAGAGTCAAGTTTTCTTTCTTCTATTTCTTTGCAGGTAAGCTTGGTGACCACTTCATCATCATCATCATCATCATCATCATCATCATCATCTGCATTTATCATCATCACTTCCATGAGTTGAAAATTAGGCTCTGTGCTAACAATTGAAACCTGTTATTCCATTTAATCCTTGCAAATGAATTATGCGGCTGTTATGGCCTCTGGTTATCTAAGTGAAGAAAATGAGACTCATCCAGTTTAAATAACTTGCCTGGTTTCAATTAACCAGTACATAAGCTGTATGCCCAGGACTTAGAGTCTAGGACAAGCAGATCCAGATTCTGACAGGACAGAGAACAACTCAGAGCCATTTGTGGGTTTGAATCTCCTTTACTCACAGTGGCAGTGAGAAACGCACAAGGAACAGCCACTTGCCTCCTGATAGCAGTGTGGCCACAGGAGATGTCCTCCTTTGTGTTTACGGTGGCGGTTTGCCACACATACAGACATGTACACACATCCACACATAGGCAGCTGCATACACCCACACATCCATCCCCAGGCAGCCGCACCTAGCTGTGCTCCCCAGTTGCTCATGTGAGTTTATAAACAAAGGTGGCTTAAGCCCAAACTGTTACATACCAGTCTTGTGGGCAGTGAGTCCAGCAGGTAGACCTGTCAGTTGCCAAGGAGAAACAGAGATATGGGAACACAGAGATAAGGGGGCAGGGGCAAAAAGGTGTGAGAATTTAATATCTCCACCTTCCCAGATTCATCATCTCAATAGCAACGACAGCATTTGATTGACTCCAAAAGTCCATGCTCTTAGTCTCTCTACTATAGTGTTTTACTTTTCCCTTCTCTGAGCTTCAGTTCACTCAGCTTGGTGAACGAGGAACAGCTTCTCTCTACTGCTAAGTCTGGTTCTTAAGTTTCTTCCAGCTTCCCCGCCACTACCCTACAACAGCCCTGAGGATATCTCAGATCCTGGAAATACTTCCTGCCCTCCAGTGCACCCCCTCAATTTTCATTTTTTTACAAAGATTATTTTTATTCCCTTGATAGTCTTTCTAGTGTCCACTTAGGCCTTATTATAATTTTTAGGACTGCCTCTCACCTCCTAGGGGCTACAGTTAAATTATGAGATTTATATAGTTTTAGGGTCCATCTTTGGAGCAATTTGGATACTTTGGCAGCTGTGGAAGTTCGTGTGCTAACCCAGCGAGTCCCAGAGGGCCAAGGGCTGAGGAATGCCAGGATGGAGCACATCTGTGTGTCCTGCCAGATGTGCAGCCAGGAGAGGCTGGATCAGTGATTCATGGTAGTGTTTGTAATGAAACTAAGACACTGGAGAAGCAGGTAATTCAGGTACAATGAGCTGAAGTCAAGGAAACGATTATGAATTATTATAGTGAATTTAGCTACAGAAAGTTCTGAAAAGTCTAAATCATAGCATCATTTTTATAATTTTATCAGTGTAGATTAGCTGAATTCACAGCACAAATTTTCTCAATGACACTTAAGTGTCGTTTGGCTGTGTAGACTCTACCGGGGGAGTCTGGACAATGTCATTTGCATATTTTATATATGATTATGCTAAGAAATGATGGCTTGGGGAATCTCTTATGTGTGCTTCAAATTACCAACTATCCTTGAAACATATGGTGCTATGTAATTTCCTGATGTTAGAACTGAAAAATACAGATGTGATAGTCTATACAATTTGCCTGAGAATAATGAATACAAATAATTATAAAATGAGATTTTCTTAATTATCACACTAGACTCTAAATTGAAGATTGATTTCATTAGATGTTTTTCACTAATCAGACAAGATTATATGAGAAGTGGTACCAGACACTACAGTTTATAACCTATCATGCTAACAGAAAGTCCCAGGGCAATGAAAATGTTCTGAATCCACTAGGTACAGGTGGCTCTTAAGCATTTGATAGGTGGCCAATGTGATTAAGAAAGTGAGTTTTTAATTTTACTTAATTTAAATTTAAGGACTCACATTCACATTTAAACAGCTTATTAGCTACTGCATTGTGAAGTGCAAAGTTAAAAAAATGCTCATCTTAAATCTGTATCTGAGCTATGCTTTGGATTCAAATTGAGAAAGCAATTCATTATTTTATTGCACTGACATGTGTTTACAGATGATATCAATAATAATCTTGAAATCAAACAAATAATCCTACATTTCAAAATAGCCAGTAGAGAGAATTGTGAAAGTTCTCAATACAAAATATAATAAACATTGGAGGTGATGTGTATACCAATTACCCTGATCAGTTCCTTACATAATGCATGCCTGTATTTAAATATCACATTGTACCCCATAAATAAAATTATTTTGTGTCAATTAAGAAAATTAAGCAAACCAAAAAGAAGCATAAAATGCTTTTAATTCAAGACTTAACTGCTTCATGCCAAAACAGCTAATCCCTACATGCACCTCCAAGTTGGTCTTGCAAAATCTGCTTTCTCTTTACAAAACACAAAGAAATTATTTGAAATCATATGATTAAAATGGTTGGTTGAAAGGACCTCAGATAATCCGACTGTTTGCATCATGTGGAACACAGAACTTTTTTTTTTTTGAAAAGTTATAACTTCTTTCAGAAAGAAGAATAATAGTATTCTTCAAAATATCAGATGTTTAGATAACCTATGAAACAGCTAATGTTTATTGAGGGCTGCCCATTTTCTTGAGCACTGCAGTTTCACAACAACCCTATGAGGGAAGATTTTTCCCTTTTGATAGATAAGGCTGCCAATGTCTAAAAAGAATACTTTGCCAAGGGTCAAAAAGCTGTTAAGTGGCAAGGCCAGGATTCTGAACTCAGGAAGTGTGGCGTCTGAGGCCAACCTCTTAACCACCAAGCTATTGTGCTTTTCACCTCAGGGTAGCTATTTCTATGTATTTTCTACCTTCTATTCTTTTCACCTCCTCTATCTTCGAGTATGTCAGGTAGAGAACGATAGTAATATATCTAAATATTCTAGTACTTGCGCCATCTATTCACCATATTGATGAGTTTATAAGCCTATTTCCACCTTCTATTTTTAACATATGAAAGGAAAGTTGTACTTGGGGTTATCCTGGATGCCAACATGCCAACTGGAAATACTTGGGGATATTCTGTTTACATTGCTGCTTGGTAGAGGTATTACTGTATTTCCTTGAAGTGAATGTAGCTGACCTGCTATCTCAAAGGGCTGTGGGAACCACAGGTTTGGTGTCTCAGCTAAGATAGCCTGGACTGTATTTGGTGTTCAGGTTTTGTGGTTCAGGCAAAGCACAGAACCATGTTTCTACATAATGGTACCCTGCCCATAGTGTTAGTGGAGCCTTCAATAAGAGTCCTGTTCTTTGTTTGTTTTTGTTTTTGGAGATTTGTTTATTTATTTGAAAGAATTATAGAGACCAGGGAGAGACACAGAGAGAGACAAAGGTCTTTCGTCAGCTCATTCTCTCTCCAAATGGCTGCAACAGCCAGAGCTGGACCACTCTGAAGCCAGAAGCTTCATCCGGGTCTCCCATGTGGGTGGCAGGGGTACGAGCTGTTGGGCCATCTTCTCTTGCTTTTCTCAGGCCTTAGCAGGGAGAGGAATTGGAAAGGAAGCAACCGGAACATGTGCCAGCTGCCATAGGGGTGCCAGCATTGTAGGCGGAGGCTTCTCCTGCTACTCCACAACACTGGCCCCATCAATAAAAGTTCTTCACTACCTGCATTCTGAGACTGAAGATTTCTTTAGCAAACGGAGATAAGTTAGTAGGAAGAAAACAAGATGCAGGGGGAAAGGAACCAACATAATGATATTAAATCAAAAAGAGCAACAATCTTGTTATCTGAGTTAATGCTGTGGGAACACCACTTTCATGACTGATGTGCATGTACGAATTCCTCTCTAGGTGGCAGTAGGTACCACCCTTCTCAAGAAATCCAAGCAATCCAAGGAGAAGGGCCAATAGGCTTACATCAATTAATTAGGAATTAGGGAAGAAGCGATGTTACTCTATAGTACTTTTAAAGTACTTGGAATTTTTAGTTTCTGATATTGAACTGTGAAATGGCTAATTTTAATTATTTTTGACTTGGGATAAAGGCTATGATATACAGCCCAAAAACTTCTCATTGGTCCCAAGAGAGAACATGACATTCAGCAGAAAATCAAGGGTTTAGTTTATGTATCTGAGATAGGAATAAGATGTGATGGGGCAGTAAATGCATACAAGATTATTTATGGTCAGAATCATCCACTATTTATTTTTCTAGGTTAAGAAAAGTCATGTTTATAGTGGTTCAGAGGCAGGTAAGTTTGATGGTAAATTAGAGAATGTCTGCTCCTCTGGGTTTTCTCAAAATGATTGGATTTTTAAAGATATTGGGCTAAAATTATCTTAGTTAAAAAACATAAAAATTCTGTCTTTAATTAGAATGTATAAATCAATTAGGGAGGAAAAACATAAAGAGCATCAAAATTGGAAAGGAAGAAGTCAAAATATCTATGTTTGCTGTTGTACATAGAAAAACCTAAACATTTCATGAAAAAGCTATTAGAACTACTGATTCAATTCAGTAAAGTTACAGGTTACAAAGTGAACACACAAAACAGTACCTATTTTATACTCTAATGAAGAATTCACTGAAAATGATTTTTTTAACTTTTATTTAGTGAATATAAATTTTCAAAGTACAGCTAATGGATTACAATGGCTTACTGCCCATAACATCCCTCCAACCCGCAACCCTCCTCTCTCCCACTCCCTGTCCCTTCCATTCACAACAAAATTCATTTTCAATTATTTTTATATACAGAAGATCAATTCAGCATATATTAAGTAAAGCTTTCAAAGTTTGCACCCACACAGAAACATAAAGTGAAAAATACTGTTTGAGTACTGGTTATAGCATTAAATCACAATGTAAAACACATTAAGGACAGAGATCCTACATGAGGAGTAAGTGCACAGTGACTCCTGTTGTTGACTTAACAAATTGACACCCTTGTTTATGGCGTCAGTAATCACCCTAGGCTCTTGTCATGAGTTGCCAAGGCTATGGAGGCCTTTTGAGTTCTCTATGGTCTTATTAATACAAGGTCATAGTCAAAGTGGAAATTCTCTCTTCTCTTCAGAGAAAGGTACCTCCTTCTTTGATGACCTGTTCTTTCCATGGGATCTCACTAGCAGAGATATTTCATATAGGTCTTTTTTTTTTCTTTCCCAGAGTGTCTTGGCTTTCCATGCATGAAAAACTCTTATGGGCTCTTCAGCCAGATCCGAATGCCTTAATGGCTGATTTTGAGGCCAGAGTGCTGTTTAAGGCATCTGCCATTCTATGGGTCTGCTGTGTATCTCACTTCCCATGTTGGATCGTTCTCTCCCCTTTTTAATCTATCAGTTAGTATTTGTAGATGCTAGTCTTGTTTATGTAATCCTTTGACTCTTAGTCCTATCATTATGATCAATTGAGAACAGAAATTGTTCACTGGACTGGTTAGATGGCATTGGTACATGCCACCTTGATGGGATTGAATTGGAATCCCCTGGCAAGTTGTAACTCTACTATTTGGGGCAAGTCCGATTGAGCATGTCCCGAATTGCACATCTCTTCCCTCTCTTATTCCCACTCTTATATTTAACAGGGATCACTTTTCAGTTAAATCTCAACACTTAAGAATAATTGTGTATTAATTACAGAGTTCAACCAATAGTATTTAGTAGAACAAAAAGATAATAAAGTGGATAAAGTGTTAAGTTATTCATCAACAGTCAGGACAAGGGCTGATCAAGTCACTGTTTCTCATAGTGTCCATTTCACTTCAACAGGTTTCCTTTTTGGTGCTCAGTTAGTTTTCACCGATCAGGGAGAACATATATTTGTCCCTTTGGGACTGGCTTATTTCACTCAGCATGATGTTTTCCAGTTTCCACCGTTTTGTTGCAAATGACTGAATTTCATTATTTTTGACTGCTGCATAGTATTCTACAGAGTACATGTCCCATAATTGCTTTATCCAGTCTACTGTTGATGGGCATTTAGGTTGATTCCAGGTCTTAGCTATTGTGAATTGAGCTACAATAAACACTAAGGTGCAGACAGCTTTTTTGTTTTCCAATTTAAGTTCCTTTGGGTGAATTCCAGGGAGTGGAATGGCTGGGTTGAATGGTAGGGTTATATTCAGGTTTCTGAGGAATCTCCAGACTGACTTCCATAGTGGCTTAACCAGTTTGCATTTCCACCAACAGTGGGTTAGTGTCCCTTTTTCCCCACATCCTCACCAGCATCTGTTGTTGGTAGATTTCTGTATGTGAGCCATTCTAACCGGGGTGAGGTGAAACCTCATTGTGGTTTTGATTTGCATTTCCCTGATTGCTAGTGATCCTGAACATTTTTTTATGTGCCTGTTGGCAATTTGTATTTCCTCTTTTGAAAAATGTCTATTGAGGTCCTTGGTCCATCTCTTAAATGGGTTGTTTGTTTTGATGTTGTGGAGTTTCTTGATCTATTTGTAGATTCTGGTTATTAATCCTTTATCTGCAGCATAGTTTGCAAATATTTTTTCCCATTCTGTCTGTTGCCTCTTCACTTTCCTGACTGTTTCTTTTGCAGTACAGAAACTTCTCAATTTGATGCAATCCCAATTGTTAATTTTGGCTTTGACTGCCTGTGCCTGTGGGTTCTTTTCCAAGAAATCTTTGCCAGTGCCAATATCTTGCAGGATTTCCCCAATGTTCTCTAATAATTTGATGGTTTTGGGTCGTGATTTAGATCTTTAATCCATGTTGAGTGGATTTTTGTGTAAGGTGTAATGTAGGGGTCTTGCTTCATGCTTCTGCACATGGAAATCCAGTTTTCCCAGCACCCATTATTGAATAGACTGTCCTTGCTCCAGGGATTGGTTTTAGATTCTTGATCAAATATAAGTTGGCTGTAGATGTTTGGGATGATTTCTGGTGTTTCTATTCTGTTCCATTGGTCTATCCATCTGTTTCTGTACCAGTACAATGCTGTAAGATTACAACTGCCCTGTAGTATGTCCTGAAATCTGGTATTGTGTTGCCTTCAGCTTTGTTTTTGTTGTACAAGATTGCTTTACCTATTCGAGGTCTCCTGTGTCTCCATATGAATTTCAGAATCATTTTTTCCAGATCTGAGAGGAATGTCTTTGGTACTTTGAATGGTATCGCATTGAATCTATAAATTGCTTTTGGTAGAATGGTCATTTTGTTGATATTGATTCTTCCAATCCATGAGCTTGGAAGATTTTTCCATTTTTGGTATCCTCTTCTATTTCTTTCTTTAAGGTTTTGTAATTCTCATTGTAGAGATCTTTAACATTCTTGGTTAAGTTTATTCAACAAGGTATTTGATTGTTTTTGTGTCTGTTTTGAATGGGACTGATCTTAGTTCTTAATTCAGTCATGGCATTGGCTGTGTATACAAAGGCTGTTGATTTTTGTGCATTGATTTTATATCCTGCTACTTTGCAAACTCTTCTATGACTTCCAATAGTCTCTTAGTAGAGTTCTTTGGATCCCCTAAATAAAGAATCATATCGTCTGCAAAGAAGGATAGTTTGACTTCTTCCTTCACAATTTGTATCCTTTTAATTTCTTTTTCTTGCCTAATGTCTCTGGCTAAGCATTCCAGAACTATATTGAATAGCAGTGGTGAGAGTGGGCATCCCTGTCTGGTACCAGATCTCAGAGGAAATGCTTCCAACTTTTCCCCATTCAATAGGATGCTGGACGTGGGTTTTTCATAGATTGCTTTGATTATATTGAGGAATGTTCCTTCTATACTCAATTTGCTCAAATTTTCATCACAAAAGTGTGTTGTATTTTATCAAATGCTTTCTTTGCATCTATTGAGATAATCATATGGTTTTTCTTCTGCAGTTTGTTAATGTGGTGTATCACATTGATTGATTTGAGAACATTGAACCATCCCTGCATACCAGGGATAAATCCCACTTGGTCTGGGTGGATGATCTTTCTGATGTGTTGTTGTATTCTATTGGCAAGAATTTTATTGAGGATTTTTGCATCTATGTTCATCAGGGATATTGGTCTGTAATTCTCTTTCAGTGCTGCATCTTTTTCTGGCGTAGGTATTAAGGTGATGCTGGCTTCATAGAAAGAATTCAGGAGGATTCTCTCTTTTTCAATTGTTCTGAATATTTTGAGAAGAATTGGAGTAGTTCTTTAAATGTCTGGTAGAATGAATTCATCCAGTCCTGGGCTTTTCTTTGTTGGGAGGGCCTTTACTACTGTTTCAATTTCTGTTTCAGTTATGGGTCTATTTAAGATTTCTATGTCTTCCTGGTTCAATTTAGGTAGGTTGCATGTGTCCAGGAATCTATCCATTTCTGTTAGATTTCCCTGTTTGCTGGCATAGAACTCTTTGTAGTAATTTCTGATGATTCTTTTTATTTCTGTGGTGTCTGTTGTTACGTTTCCTTTTTCATCTCTGATTTTGTTGATTTGGGTCTTTTCTTTTTTAGTAGTTGGGCCAATGGAGTGTCAATTTTATTCATTTTTTCAAAAAAACAGCTCTTCATTTGACAGATTTTTTTTGATTTTTTTTTAATTCAATCCTGTTGATTTCTTCTCTGATTTTAATTATTTCTCTTCTCCTACTAGATTTGGGTCTGGTTTGCTGCAGTTTTTCTAGAAATATCAAGGAAAAATCCTTGAGATGCATTGAAAGCTCATGTATTTGGTGCCTTTCCCATTTCTTGATGTAGGCACCTATTGCTATAAACTTTCCTCTCAACACTGCTTTTGCCATATCCATAAGTTTTGATATGTTGTGTTATTATTCTCATTTACTTCAAGAAAATTTTTGATTTCTCCCTTGATTTCTTCTACAACCTTGTGTTCATTCAGGAGCATGTTGTTTAATCTCCATGTGTTTGCATATGCTCTAGGATTTCCTGAGTTGTTAATTTCGATCTTCATTCTGCTGTGGTCTGAGAAGCTGCATGGTATGATTCTAATTCTTTTGAATTTGCTGAGACTTGCTTTATGGCCTAGTATGTGGTCAATCCTAGAGAAGGTTCCATGCACTGCTGAGAAGAATATAATTGTTTAGATGTCGGATTGAAAGTTCTGTAGATATCTGTTAGATCCATTTGGGCAACAGTGTCGATTAAATCTGCTGTTTCCTGGTTGATCTTCTGTCTGATTGATCTCTCTATTTCTGAGAGTGGAGTATTGAAGTCCCCCAGTACTATTGTATTGGAGTCTAAGTCTCCCTTTAAGTCCCTTAACATCTCTTTTCAATAAACCGGTGCCCTGTAATTAGGTGCATATACATTTATAATAGTTACATCTTCTTATTGAATTGAACCCTTAATCATTATATAGTGCCCCTCTTTGTCTCTCTTAACAGTTTTTGTGTTAAAGTTTATTTTGGCTGATATTAATATGGCTACACCTACTTTTTTTGGTTTCTGTTGGCATGGAGTATCTTTTTCCAACCTTTCACTTTCAGTCTGCATGCATCTTTGTTGGAAAGATGTGTTTCTTGTAGGCAACAAATAGATGGGTTTTGTTCCTTAATCCATTCAGCCAGTCTGTGTCTTTTAACTGGAAAGGTGAGGCCACTAACATTCAATGTGACTATTGAGAACTAGTAACTTTGCCCTGCCATTTTCCCGAAGATATTTTCTAGTATATGCTTTGAGCTTTCTGTTTTTTTTTCACTGGTAGGTTTTCTTCCTTTACCTTCCTTCATATTGATGGCTGTGTTTCTATGTTTCTGTGTGTAGCACATCTTCAAGCATTTTTTGCATGGCTGGACGAGTGGAGACAAATTCTTTCAATTTCTGTTTGCTATGAAAGGTCTTTATTTCACCTTCATTCACAAATGGGAGCTTTGCAGGATATAATATTCTGTGCTGGCAATTTCTCTCTCTTAGCACCTGGGCTATATCTCACCATTCCCTCCTAGCCTGTAGGGTTTCTGATGAGAAGTCAGCTGTGAGTCTAATTGGAGATCCTCTGAGAATAATCTGACTTTTCTCTCTTGCACATTTTAGGATCTTTTCTTTCTGTTTCACTGTAGTGAGTTTAATTACAACATGTCATGTTGAGGTTCTCTTTTGGTCATGTTTACTAGGGGTTCTATGAGCCTCCTGTACTAGGATGTCTCTGTCCTTCTCTAAACCCAGAAAATTTTCTGCTAGTATCTCACTAAAAAGGCATTCTAATCCTTTCTTCCTCTCCATGCCTTCAGGACTCCTAGAACCCAAATGTTGGGTTTTATAATAGTATCCTGTAGATTCCCGACAATATTTTTTAGATTTCTAATTTTCTCTTCTTTTCTTTGGTTGATTGAATACTTTCCTGTTCTCTGTCTTCTAAGTCTGATATTCTCTCTTCTGCTTCACTCATTCTGTTTTTAAGGCTGTCTAATGTTTTTGTCTCTCTCTCTCTCTCTCTCTTTTTTTTTTGACAGCAGAGTGGACAAAGAGAGAGAGAGGGAGAAAAGTCTTCATTTTGCCATTGGTTCACCCTCCAATGGCTGCCGTGGCCAGTGCGCTGCAGCCGGTGTACCGCGCTGATCTGATGGCAGGAGCCAGGTACTTATCTTGGTCTCCCAATGGGTGCAGGTCCCAAGTACTTGGGCCATCCTCCACTGCACTCCCTGGCCACAGCAGAGAGCTGGCCTGGAAGAGGGGCAACCGGGACAGAATCCAGCACCCCGACCGGGACTAGAACCCGGTGTGCCGGCGCTGCAAGCTGGAGGATTAGCCTAGTGAACCACAGCACTGGTGTGTTTGTCTCTTGATCTATTGAATTCTTCATTTCATTATGATTTCTCTTCTCTATCACCGTTTCATGTTCTACTACTTGCTTCATTTCATTTTTATTCCTCCTTAATATTTCATTTTTGTGAGAGAGATTTTCTACCCTGTCCAGTATGGATTTCTGTAGTTCAAGAATTTGTTTTTGAGAACTTCTTAATGTTCTTACAAATTTTTTGAGTTCCATTTCTTGCATTTCTTCTATCTCATCATCTTCATAATCTTGAATTGGGGTATGTTGTTCACTTGGGTGTGTCATAATGTCTTCCTTTTTCTTGTTTCCTTGGTTTCCGTGTTTGTTGCTTGGCATTGTGGAGATATTCTTTGGTTTCTTCTATGTAGTGGTTTTTCTCATTATACTGTGATTCTAGATTAACTAGACTGTCTGCTTTTGATGGATCCTTAGAGGCTTATGATGGATGTGGCCAGAGAGCTCTGTTTGGTTCTTCATGGTTAAGGGTGTGCCAAAGGTGACTCACCCAGGTTGGGAGTGGTAAATCTTCTCTCTCTCTCTCTCTCTTTTAATTCAGAGTAGAAGAAATTCCACACAGCTGAGCAGAATTGAGGGTAGTCAATGTATGAAATCTGGCCCCTGTGGACATAATATTCATGTGCTCTGCCCCAAGGACCACACAAAGTATCTATGCAGTCCTCAGTGTAATCTCAAATCTTTCTGCAGTCTCCCACCAGGTTGCCAAGTTTACCGAGTTTGTGTGAGCCGTGAGTTCTCTCCCACACCCTCAGTTTTTCACAGTCTCAGTTCATTAGCTCCATACCTTCACTAGGTCCTAACCTCCTGTTATTTCTCCCCACCAGAGTCAGGTTTTTCTGCTTGGCTGATGGTGGGTTCTGCTTTACATATGTCCAAAATGGCTCCTGCTCTTTGTCTTGCTTGCCTTTGTAAGGTGAGTGGAGAGAGAGACTCGTGTCCATGCTGGTCCCTTTTATTTATTTATTTTCTCTCCTATAGTTAGCCTGGTGAACTTTCCCCAACGGGGCTTTAAGCCTCTTTCCCTCTAGGCTCTTTCTGCCATTTCCCCGCCAATGTCTCAGGCTATTGAGGTTTCGCCTCACCTCCCTTTCCAGCGCTGGTGCATAGACTTTGTGTCTGGGCTCCCAAGCCGTGGGCACCCTTGCCCTCCACGTAGGTCCTCCGTGTCACATTCACTAGATCTGGAAGAGTTTCCTCTGCAGTTTTTTCCCTGAAACTTTCCCTGAAACTGGGAGTTCCCGACAGCTGCAGCAGCCCGGACACCCCGAGACTGGACTTTGAAAAAGAAATTTTTAAAAAATTCCATTCACAATAGCCATCCAAAAAAATCAAATATATAGAATAAATTTAACCAAAGGAGAGAAAGACCTATACAACGAAAATTATAACACTAATGAAAGAAATCATCAAGGACACAAAAATGGAAAGGTAGTGCATGCCTATGGATTGTAAGAACTAATGTAATTAAAATATCTATACTATATAAGGAAGTATACAGATTCAATGCAATCCATTTCAAACTACAGATATTATTTAAAGAATTTTTAAAAATCCTAAAGCTCACAATCATAAAAGACCTAGAATAGTCAAAGTGATCCTGAGCAAAAATAATCAACCTGGAGGCATCACAATACTTGACTTCAAAGTATTTTACAAATTACAAGTGGGTAAGGTACAAAATAGTTTAATGAATCTTTTTATGTTAGTAAATGGGTGGGATTCTGGAAACACTGGAAATTTGTTTCTAAACATGTGTATTCATAACATCTGAGATATGTTTCTCATCATTTCTTGTTAACAATATGTTTAGGCCAATAACATTGGAATACACATATGTAGAGTTTATTGGATATTATATTTGAAGTGGGCAGTCTAATTATCTGACAAAATTACAGCCTTGCTTCTTCCTTTTCAACTTTTTGTGCATTTTGGTTTTTGTCTTTTTTTATATTTCTTTATTTATTGGAAGTCAGAATTACACAGAGCGAGAAGGAGAGTCAGAGAGAGACAGCTTTTCCATCCTTTGGTTCATTCCTCAACTGGCCGCAAGGGCCAGAGCTGTGCCGATCTGAAGCCAGGACCAGGAACTTCCTTCAGGTCTCCCATGAAGCTGCCATCCTCCACTGCCCTCCCAGGCCATAGCAGAGAGCTGGATCAGAGTGGAGCAGCTGGGACTTGAACTGGTACCCATATGGGATGCCGGCACTGCAGGTGGCAGCTTTACCCACTGTGCTACTTCACCGACCCCTGTTTATTTTCTTATATTACTGCACAGTACAGGATCTCCAGCACACTATTGAATGTCAAAGATGATATGCATTTTTAGTTATTCTCGATTTTAAAGGAAATTCTTTGAATATCATATGTTTAACCTGTTTTCAGAGGATTTTGTTGCACTAGGAAAGAACTCTTCTATTTCTTTCCATTCCTATTTTATTAAGTAGCTTTTTTTAAAAAATATAGTATATTGACATTGGCTATTATAGGAAGCATTTGCTGCATCAGTGTGATCAAATGAGTAATTGATCTTTTAATCTGTAGTTGATTATTGTGGAAATATTCATCAACTGATTTTTTGAAAAAGATTTACTTTATTTATTTGAAAGACATTGTTATAGATGAAGGAGAGGGAGAGATGGAGAAAGAAACTTCCATCCCCTGGTTCACTCCCCAAATGGCCACAACAGCCAGGGCTGGGCCAGGCTAATGCCAGAAGTCCCCTCCTGTTCTCCCACATGAGTATAGGGGCCCAAGCACTTGGGCCATCCTCTTCTGCTTTCCCAGGGAGCTGGATTGGAAGTGGAGCAGCCAGGACTCAAACCTGAGATGGGATGCCAGCACTTAGGGCAGCAGCTTAATCTGCTGTGCTACAGCACTGACCCTATTAATTGATTTTTTACTACCAAATCAACTTTGCGTTTCTAGCATAAATTTAATGTATTCATGTACTATTTGATTTTTTTAAAAATATGTATTTATTTTATTTGAAAGACAGAATCACAGAGAGGCAGAGGCAGAGAGAGACAGAAGTCTTCCATCTGCTGGTTCACTCCCCAAATGACTGCAATGGCTGGAGCTGGACCCATCCATAGTCAGGAGCCAGGAGCTTCTTCCAGGTCTCCCATGTGCCTGTAGGGGCCCAAGGACTTGGGTCATTTTCTACTGTTCTGCCAGGCCATGCAGAGAGCTGGATTGGAATTGGAGCAGCTGGGACTTCAACTGGCGCCCATATGGAATGCTGGAACTGCAGGTGGTGGCTTTACCCACTATGCCACAGCGCCGGCCCTGTACTATTTGATATTTTAAAAGCACTTGTATGTTAGTGTTTCTGACACTCATGGTTTGGTTTTTGGGCCATAAATTTATAAAAATATGTTTTGAAAATTCATATGCATTCTAAATTTTTACCTTGATCATTGATGTCTTACTTAATTATAGTTTTTTCCCAAATTAGATATCTTTTGTACCACTTAATATTAGAATAGTTCTAAATTTATAAAACAAAAATTGTGAGATTGAAATACAGAGTTCCCATATGCCCCACCCCATTTCCTCTATTAATAATCTCATGTTAATATAATTTGTTACAATTAATGAACCACATCCAGCTGCACCCAGTTTTTGATCTGAACTCCTTTTATCCCTCTCACTCTTGTAAGCCTCTAGTGATTAACATTCTATGTTCAATGTGAGTTTTATTTTTCTAACTTTAACTCTTACATACAAGAGAGAACATGAAGTATGTGTCTGTCTTATTCTCTCAACATTGTGTCTCAAGGTCTATCCATTTTGCTGCAAATGACAGGATTTAATTTTTTATAGTTGAATAGTAATCCATTGTGCATCTACACCACATTTTCTTTATCTACTCATCTGATTTTGAATACCTCGGTTGATTCTTTGTTTTTGACTGTTGTGAGCAGTGCTGCTATAAACTTGCTGGAGCAGATATCTCTGATAAAATGAGATCATGTCTTTTGGGTATATACCTAGTAGTGGGATTACTGAGTCATATGGCAAGTCTATATCTATTTCATTTTTTTTGACAAGCAGAGCTAGACAGTGAGAGAGAGAGACACACACAGAAAGGTGCTTCCTCTGGTCTCCAATGCGGGTGTAGGGCCCAAGCACTTGGATCATCCTCCACTGCCTTCCCCGGCCACAGCAGAGAGTTGGACTGGAAGAGGAGCAACGGGGACAGAATCCGGTGCCCCAACCAGGATTAGAACCTGGGGTGCCAGTGCCGCAGGCAGAGGATTAGCCTAGTGAGCCGCGGCACCGGCCTATTTCTGTTTTTCAAAAAGAAATCTTCATACTGTTTTCCACAGTGGATGGACTAATTTACATTACTATCAACAGTGTATAAGAGATCCCCATTTTCCGCATTACACTAATGGCTAATACTATTAGCATTTTACCATTGTTTTTTTTGCCATTTGTATTTCTTCTTATGAAAACTATTCAGTTGCTTTGTCTATTTCTTAACTAGATTGGTTTTGTTGCTGAATTTTTGGAATTGATGATGTATTCTGGATATTAATCCTTTTACAGATAGCAGACTTGTAAATATTTTTGCCCATTCTGTTGGATATCTCTTCACTCTATTGATTGTTTCTTTGGCTGTACAGAAGCTTCGGAGGTTGATGTAATCCCATTTTCTAGCTTTGCTTTTGTTGTCTGTGCCTTTGGGACCTTATCCAAGAAGTCATCTGCTACACCAATGTCGTGAATTGTTTCTGCGGTTTTCTTCTGGCAGTTTCATACTTTTGAGTCATACCTGATTAGAGACAGGGATCTAAATTTTTTTATTCTACATATGTACATTTCCTTTTGCCAGGCCATTTATTAAAAAAAAAAATCTATTCATTCTTCAAAGTATGTTCTTGGCTCCTTTGTCAAAAATCATTGACTTTACATTTGTGGATTAATTTCTGGGTTCTCTCTTGTGTTCTGTTGATCTATGTTCCAGTTTTCTTACTAGTACCATACTGTTTCAGTTACTGTGGTTTGTAGGTTTGTAGCTTTGACATCAGGTAACTTAAAGGATGATTTTTTTCCCTTTAGAAATATTTTGGCTGTTCTGGGTGTTTTGTGATTCTAAATGAACTTTAGAGGCTTTTTTCTACTTCTGTAAATAATCTCATTGTTACTTTCAAATGAATTGCATTGATTCTGTAGTTTGATTTACGTAGTATAGACATTTTGATGATATGTGTTCTGTGAACAAAGAATATCTTTTCAATTTTTGTATCCTTAATGATTTCTCTTCATCAAAGTTTTATAATTTGCATTGTAGAGATCTTTAACTTCTTTGCATAAATTTATCCCTAAATATTTGATTTTGTAAACTGTGTTTTGATCAGAAAATATGGAATGTATCATGCTTATCATTAATTTGTTAAGGCTTGCTTTATAACTTGGCATTTGGTAACTTTTAGTATATATTGCATGTGTGCTGAAAAACTTATAGTCTCTAGTTTTTGAGTATAATGTTAAATATACTCTTCTGAATAAGCTAATTAATAGCATTATCCAATCCTTATAGATTTTATTGTTTTTGATTGAGACACGTCTAATCATTTTCTTTCATGTAGTTGGAATATATATATATCTCCCTTGAAGAGCTGTCAATATTTGGATGATATAATTTGATAAAATTTTATTAAATACATAAATATTTAAAACTATTTTTCCCAATCAGTTGACTCTTTAATGCAATAGCAGTTATTTTTCTTATTATAGTAGTGCTTATCTCCAAATCCATTTTATACAGTATTCACAATGAAGCATCAGTTTTCTTCTGGTTTTTATTTGTCTGTTTTTTTAAATATAAATTCCCATGTCTACAGGTGACGGGCTCTCATCAATGACTTATAGCTGAATTTTCAAAGAGCATGGAGAGATAGTTTTGTTTTTCAACAGAAATGCTTGTGTTTTTATAATTACTGATATACTTGGATTTTTTTTTGCATTACAATTTATACTTCCTATCTTTGACTCTTCAAAAATTTCATATTTATATCTTTTCTTTCTTTCATTTGGATTGTCTCATTGCTTTGATTTGTTTGTTAAGGATTAAATTTTTTTTTCTGTGAACATTATATTGTAGCTATCAGTTTAAAATCATTTTTTCATCTAAGGCTTCTGTAAATATCATGTTTGTACTCTGTGTCATACAATCTCACCAAAAATTAATTATGTAAATTGATTATATAAGTATTTTCTTTGTAAGAAAATCTCTGGTTTTCATAGATTTTGTCTTTCAACAGTTTAGGAAATTATTTGCTTTGTTTTGACTATTTTCTGTTATATCTTTGAAATTCTCTAATTGGATATAATAGTGCTTCTTACTTCATCCTAACCTCTTTCATGTTTTCCACATATTTGCATCTTTCATCTACTTTCACGATAATCTTTTAAAAATCTATTTAATTTATTTTCTAATTCACTGAGCTTTTCTTCAGCTACATCTAATTTCCCCCTTAGTAACCAAGTTCTAAAGTTTAATTATTTTATTTTTCATTTGAAAAAATATTTCAATATTTCAAATTTTGCTGTTTAATTTCTATACTTTCTTATCCCTTGCTCACGTTTCAATAACTATTTTACAGAAACATATGAAACATATTCATTTTACATACTTTTTCTGATAACGTATAATATCTGAAATATTTGCTGATATCTTGTTTTTGCTAGCTGTTACTAATTTCAGCCTACATGTTCACCTATATCACAGTTTTCTTCTATGGATTGTGTTTATAGAATGTCAGCTGTAATAATTCTTTAAAGACTAGATACAATTACAACCTTAGAGGCTTCTATCAGTTGCCTGCAAAGTGAATTCTATTTACAAATCGTCATTGACTGCATAATAATTCACATAAAAATGCAGATTATGACTACTAAATTTTGTTTATTGATCAAGAAGCTTTAGAGAGGTAAGTTTACTTTCTGACCCTTCTGCTTAGAAAAATTGGTTCATACTCATTCATCTTCTACAATTTTTATCAACTTTATGTAGAAGTCTTCTATTAGACTTCTCATTTTGAGTAGTCCTTGATTTTATTTTCTATTTCCTATGTTATATGGTGGCATCAAAAGAAAAGCTAAAAATCATCATTGTTGAGTAGCAGTTTCCTGGGGTAAACCTGATTTCATGCCTGTTTTATTTCCCAGGTGTTTTCTGGGCATTTATAGCTTTTGGGCATTCTTTACTGTATTACTCCCTCAGGCAATCATTTTAAAAGATATTTCAACACATTATTGTCTTTAGTTATTTTTAAATGACATATGAGCTGTTTATTCCTAGAATTGAAATTTCTTTACAGAATTCTTTGGGTTTTGCATTAATCAATGGCCAATTGTGTTAGGACTCACCCTGATGTACTATGACATGACAAAGACAGATGATTAACTCATTGACTGGTAGTCTTCAAAATCAGTTGGGTAGTGATCCAGATATTTCATTAGAGCAAAAGTATCCTCAAGGAGGATAGTATAAGATTGAAGGAGTGACATGTATACATTAAAAATGAGATAATGGCCTCAATAATTACATTGTGGGACAATCCATTTGGCTGCATTTATTTTTATTTTTTAAAATATTTATTTATTTATTTGAAAGTCAGAGTTACACAGGGAGAGGAGAGGCAGAAAGAGAGAGAGAGGTCTTTCATCCAATAATTCAATCCCCAGATGGCCACAACAGTCGGAGCTGGGCCTATCCGAAGCCAGGAACCAGGAGCTTCTTCCAGGTCTCCCATATGGATGCAGGGGCCAAGGACCTGACCCATCTTCTACTGCTTTCCCAGGCCATAGCAGAGAGCTGGATCAGAAGAGGAGCAGCCGGGACTAGAACCGGTGTCCATATGGGATGCCAGCGCTTCAGGCCAGGGCATTAACCCACTGCGCCACAGCGCCGGCCCCACATGTATTTTTATTTTTATATATGCATTAAAGTATTCTTTGAGTACATATTCATAGATTTGACATGTAGCTTTCACCTATAACCATGCTTATATAATACTGACTACAAGGTATCTGGAAAACCTTTGTTTTTTGATAATATTGTGACCCAAGAAAAATCTGAGATTTCTCCCTGCAGATTCCCCAAATTAATCTATAATATTATTTTGATACTGTAATTGGTTCTTAGGAGAATTCTGTGTTGTTTACAAAACCCAAACCAAAAGTCAGTGAATTTTGAATGGGGACAGGAAGTAAGCAGAAAGTGCTTATGGACTGCAAATATAAAAGATTCTCTGTTAATACTGTTAGAGTGTCACTACTACCTCATTACCATGAGTCAAATGTTAATGCTTGTGTCTACCAAGGGAACTCGCTCTTGCTCTTGTCCTTGTTTACTCTCTTTAGGTTAATTATTTTCAAATACAGAATCTACAATAGATCTTTTCCAGCAGCCCTGGGGTTAGACCCAGCTGTGGAAACATTCCCAGAAAACTGGAAAGCACTTTGGGAGATATGCTAGATATCATAATATCAGAGTAATGGTTAGGACATTTTCTACATTGAAAATGTTATTTTTCCTATTTTCATAGAAATGATTATCAACCTCTAAATTTACACATGGCATTATTGGAGATTATAAGTATAAAGTTACAATTGTGGGGTGATTATAATCAATTTTGAAAATGGTAGGATAAAATTATATGTAAATATATTATTTTGTAATAATACATTATTTTGTAATAAAGTTAAAAAATGAAAACATTCTTTTAATTGTAAATATTAACTAATTTCATGACACAATTTTAGGGTTGCTGTTATATTTAAGTGAATGGAAAATCCAAGACATGAAAAAATGGTGTACATCATTGAAATACCTCTAGAGTTAGAGCAGAAAATCTGGATTCTCATCCTGGCTCTGCAATGTGTTGATGCTGTAATCTTGAATAAGTCATTAATCCCTCTAAATTTAAATTTTCATTCATAAAGATGAAGTTAATACTGGTCATACGGTAAGTTAAAACATGAATCTGGGAAAATTACATTCATTCAACAACTTACTCTGCTACCAACAAGCCTTGGGTTTTAGGTTTCTAGTGCCTCAGAACAGGGTAGTTGTGGCGAAAATGCAAAGAAGGTGAGAAAATACTCAATAAAGGCAGTATTCCTTGCACTTACAAGAGACTTGAAAGAAAATGTTCCGGATCAACACTCTCTGATCTTGTTCCATAAGGTTAAACATACCTGGCCTGGGGAATGTAGAGGCAAGTTGGAGGTCCTTAAGTGATACTTTAGTCAGTGTTCTGTCAAACAGGCCTGGCTCCCACCTTGAGCACATTTGAGGAGAATGGTGGAACTGTGTGATGAGTTTATTAAGTAAAGATCAGATAGGAGTCTTCTGTCACTTTTTGAGGGACAACTTGAAAAAACAGGTGCCTTCACACATTAAAAGAACTCAGGAAATGGTAAAGTACATAATACGCATTTTTAAGAAACTTATTTATTTAATTATTTGAAAGGCAGAGTTAGAGAGAGAGAAAGAGATTTCCCACCTACTGGTTCACTCCCTAAATGGCAGCAACAGCCTCCTGGGCCATCTGAAGCCAGGAGCCAGGAGCTTCTTCTGGGTCTCCTATGAGAGTGCAGGGGCCCAAGGACTTGGGCCATCCTCCACTGCTTTCTGGGGCCATTAGCAGGGAACAGGATTGGAAGTGGAGCAGTGGGGACTGGAATCGGCTCCCATATAGGATGCCGGCACTGCTTCATGTTTACTCTCATTTTGTTGCAATTCCTTGAATTGCTCTCAGATTCAACCAGTTGATTCATGAAATTGCCTCTATTATCTAGAATGGAATGGTCTGTCACAAGTCCCTTTGTATCTTCAACATTGAGGGTCAGGCAGTAAGGAAACCGGTACTTGATCAGGTTTGGAACAATAAGAGTGCAGGGGCAGATGGCCTTTCCCATGGTAGAGCACCCAATATGGGAAAAAAAAAAAAAAGCTTAACACTGAGCTCCATCTAAATGCCATGCTATTCATTCAGCTTTATTCAGTCTTCGTGAAATATTTTGATTCAAACACTAAGCTGTTGACAAAGTGCATTAACATCTCAGCAATGTTTTCCTGCTTCTACCTTTGGCTCGCTACAGCAACCAATCTTTTTTAAAAACATGAAAAATCATGTTGTTCCTGTTCTCACAACCCTCCAATGGCTTCTCATCCTTTGAGAATAAAAATCAAAGTTCTTTTGTCACCTACAAAAGTCTTTATGGTTTGGAAGGCTGCTGCCTCTCTAATCTCATTTCCCATCCTCTTTCTTGCTGTCTCTTGCTGGCTGCTTTCCAATGCCTATGTTGCCATTCTGTTCCTGTCTCAGAGGCCTTGGACTTTTCTTCTCCCTCATCGAATTCTCTTTCTCCATGTGGCCACAAAGCTCACTCTTGCATTTTATCCAGGTCTCAGCTCAGACATTGCGCTGTCAGAGTCCTCTCCCAACATCCTCTCCGAACAGCACTGCTCACAATCGTTGAACTTTCTGTTCCATGCCCTCTGGTTAATTTTTTTCAAAGCGTTTTTATCCTTACACACTAACAAAATCTAGATTCTCAGGGTGCAAAGTGTCCCGTCCCGTGGGACAGCAACTGGGGCCGAGCACCTAGAAGGAGAAATGAAAGGGACAGGAGACACAAAGATGGCAGCAAGACAGGTGCTGATCAAGCTGCGACTTTATTTTTCAACCACACACTTATATATCATAGAGGCAGGGTGTTGGGCGGGGGAAGGAAGGGGAGTTTATCTTGTAGCTGCAATGCTTGTGCAAGTAGGGGAAAGGTTACAAGGTCTTAAGGCATGAGGTCACACAAGGTTGCATTATCAGTACCATCTGGTCTGGCCTGTCTAGCCCTGTCTTTCCACTAAGAGGTCACATGCTGTGTGGTCCCCGACAGCACAGTAATTAGTTTATTCTGTTCCCTGCTTCTCTGCATCTCCAGGACCTGGAATTGTTTCTGGCTTATAGAAGCCACACAATACAAATTTTTCTTGATTGAATGAGTGGACTGCCCATTATGTGACAGCAAATTTTCTAGCCATCACACACACACACACACACACACACACACAGAGTACTAAAAAAAGTTCATGAGAAAATTGAATTATAATATCTTTGATGCAAAAAAAGTTTGAAATCCATGTATAGATTTTTCATACTACATATTTTCCATTAACTTTGGGAAGACTCTCCTCATATAATATGTTATTTACAACTATTCATCAAATGTGATTGTGCCTGCTTCCTGGTTAATGAAACAGAAGCACTAAAACCATTTGGTGGAAGGACCTGATCTGGCTACAGATAGATTGTTTGTAACCACTATGTCAGGCTATGAAAACCACACCTATCTGTAATTCTCTTATATTCCTATAAATCATAAGATTTCCTTCAGGTCATAATGTTTCTATTAGTTCATAAAATTATTGAATCCAGAAACTGTATCCTGCTTATTCACTTAACAAATAATTATTGAGTGTCTACTTTTCTATCATTGGAATAGAATAATGAACAAACCAGCCAAGGTTTCTGTTCAGATGGAATCTGTAACTCAGGGTTCTTTATATTTAGGCTTTATTTGCAGTAGTTTTCATCTTGCTGGCCCATAGAACACACATACAGGATGCACGTTGAATAAATGGTAAAAGAATGAGCCCTTCTTACACCCAGATTGTATTGTCAGTCGGGAGAGCTGCTCTTCTAATAAAAAGAGAGATAAACTTTATTTACATGAAGGTGAATCTATGAAATTGTATGACAAGTTTGAGATGAAATTAACAAGTTTTCTTTATTATTCTACTTCTTCCTTCTAAATTGAGGATCTATGCCTCATTGGTATGGTCTATGAATAGATATTCTACTTGACTTTTTTATGAATGACCAATCACTACACCACAGGAGACTTGACTATAAATAAAGATTAACTTCAAAATTGCATCAGTAGTTCAAGCATCTTATGGTGTACTAAAAAATAGATTAAAGTAATTATCATCACTGTGCCATTTTAAGCTATAAGATAAATGGACACACTGTCATTTTGATAGATAATACTGGTGTGAGGAAGGTGCATATTTTAATTTTATCCTTAGGAGTTGTAAACCCACATCCATTTAAAGTATTCTGGGATGATACAGTAGGCTTGTTGTTTGCCAGGAGAAAATCATTATAATCTCTTTTAATAAAATTGCTGACAGCTACTGCTCAGCAACCCTTCTTAAGTAACAGATCTGTGGCTTCAACACAGGTTTATAATCGATTATCAGCATTTACCAGTCTTATTAACCATAAAATTGTATTGAAAATAGTTCCAAGTTGTAGGTTTAAGATATTGGGAGACAATGCATGTCTGCAATAAATAGTCCTCTTACCAGGAAATACCCAAAGCAAATGTATTGAGAAGCTTAATGCATTTGCCGTCAGGACTAAAATAGCTTCTATTTCAATTTGTACATCAGTTTAAATACGGACATGAGTTTTTGCCTGGAAAGAACTTTGAAACATCATCTAGTCTGTTCCTTTATTTCTAGAAAGAACTGTGGTGGTCACCACTTTGGTACCAGGAAATTAATTTTATTTTTTAAGTTCCCAAAGAAGAAGAAATGTCACAACTTTCTGGATCTATAAATTACTGGACTAAGTAAAACAAGACCACTTTATTTATTTATTTATTTATTTTTTACTAAATCCTTGAGGATTGGGTCAGATGGGGAACCAGCAATCCTCTCCCCATGGAAGGCTGCCCTGCCTCCAGAACTAGACTACTGAGCTTCCATGACCCAGAGTATTTCTTGTCCTGTGCATCTTCTTCAGCCACAACTTTGCTCTTGTCATATGGAATGTACGCAACAGTTCCAAAACATTAACCTCACTTCATAACTACCCTTCCTGGAGTCATGGTTGTCATTGAGTAATCAAATAGGTTGGATTCTTTAAGAAGTAGCCTCTGAGATTCTGAGAATTATATGCAGAAAGTTTAGTAGGGAGTTGCTATTTGGGATCAATACCAGTGAGCCAAAGAGAAGTTGAACAGTATACAGCTGCAAACAGCTTCTTGACTTATTCTACAGGTTGCTTTGGAGCTGTAATGGACAAGCAATGTTACCCTGAATGCAGAGAATGAGAATCAGCATTTTACCTATTTATGTACCAATTATTTGGTGTGGTCTTGTCCTGGAAGGGGAATAAATGTTGGGAAAGCCAGTTCCCTTTCACAGGGTTTAATTTTTGGACAAGTTGCAATGATCATTAGCTACCAATATTTCTTGAAAGTGTGGTAATGAGTGTGTAGGTTCTAAAGGGAGGTGTGGTGGCATATCCAGTATCTACCAAAAAGAAGTATTTGTGGAATGGATTAAATGCTACATTTTGTAAAGGTAGGTGCTTCCAGCATGAAAGAGAGGAGGTAAGAAATGATGAAATAATTTTAAAAATATTATAGTTAGAAAGGGGGAGTAGAGAGAAAGAATCTGCTTCTAGTGATACAGACGAAGAATTTAAATTTTGTGATTTCTACACACCTGATAGTAGAGGAAGAATCAAGAATATTAATAACAAGGGTCACGTTGGAGAAATTTTAAAATGTTTCTATTATTTGTAACTGACCATGCTAGTGTCTATTTATGATATGATGACCTGTTTTTTTAAAATATTTGTTTATTTATTTGAGAATTAGAGTTATTACACTTGATCTTAGCCAAAAGGCTGAGAAGCGATGAGAATTAGAGTTACAGAGAGAGGAACAGACAGAGAGAGAGGTCTTCCATCAGCTGGTACACTCCCTAAATGGCCACAATAGCTAGAACTGAACCAATCTGAAGCCAGGAGCCAGGAGCTTCTAAATATAGATTTAGATGGAGAATCTACTCCTTCTTTAATCTCTGCCTGTTTATTCTCCTCTTGGTACTGGGTAGGATTTGTAAACTCCTTCTTTCTGTTGTCTCTCTATTACTCAGGCAATAAACACTTTCAGAAGAGAGAGTTCTGTATCTCTTTGAATACCCACTCGTTGATGTTGTGTCTGACAAGTGCTGGTTACTCAAAAGTATCTTTTCAATAGAAATGGGGGTATGACTGTTTGCAGGAGGCAATGTGGGAAGGTAGCAAATAAGTGACAGAAAAATGGTTGCATTAGTTCTTGGTGAGTTGCCAAGAGATGATCCTTCCCTTCACTCTCTGGGATGTCTTTCAGGTAGGTAGAACAAGACTTCAAGTTAAAGAAGCATGTAATAATTGAATAGGACTCCAGTAACTAGGGAGGATTGAGGGGATACTATAATTTACCAGACTGTAATACTCAAGAGCAAGAAAAAGGGGATATGTAAAGCAATTTTAGAAAGTCATTACCAAGGCTTTTCTAGCAGGGGCAGAGGGCTCATGTAGGTAGAGGGGAAGGCAGATGAGTGTCAGATTGAGAGGATTTTGAACACCTGGATAAGCAATTCAATCTTTTTTTTTTTTTTTTTTTGACAGGCAGAGTGGACAGTGAGAGAGAGAGACAGAGAGAAAGGTCTTCCTTTGCTGTTGGTTCACCCTCCAATGGCCGCCGCGGCTGGCGCGCTGCGGCCGGCGCACCGCGCTGATCCGATGGCAGGAGCCAGGAGCCAGGTGCTTTTCCTGGTCTCCCATGGGGTGCAGGGCCCAAGCACCTGGGCCATCCTCCACTGCACTCCCTGGCCACAGCAGAGAACTGGCCTGGAAGAGGGGCAACCTGGACAGAATCCGGTGCCCCAACCGGGACTAGAACCTGGTGTGCCGGCGCCGCTAGGCAGAGGATTAGCCTAGTGAGCCGCGGCGCCGGCCAAGCAATTCAATATTAGCTATTTTAGCTAAAGCTTTTCTAATATGGCCATGTTCCCAAAGTCTCCTTTAAAGACTAACAGGGTGATTCATCAGGTGAACAAAAGGGCTGAGTGATCTGGGATGTCAGAGATATCAGTGAGGCAATTATTGTCATTACTTGGCATAAGGTGGGAGAGAAATCATCTTAAGTGAAGAGTGTGATAGATAGTATAAAGGACAGGGAGAGAAGGGTACGCTGATTATCCAGATAGGTCAAGTATGGGGTGGATTAGAAATGGAACATGGCAGGATGCAGCAGGCAGTGTGGGCTGGTAGTGAGTAGGTGACAGGAAGAGAGAATCATCTTCTGGCAGGACACCAGCAGGCACCATCTGGGAGGTCTACTTTCAGGTGGATGTAACAAGAATTCACAGGACTTGGCGGCAGGTAATAGGTAGAGTCCAGCAAGCCAGCTGCCAGTGGAAAAATTTGGCAGAAATGACAAACCAACCATAATATCAAGATTTAGGAGATAGATTCTAGTCCTTTGGAATATCAGAGACAACAAGATAGAGATAGATTCTAGTCCTTTGGAATATCAGAGACAAGATAGAGATCTTAGATTTAGATCTTGGATCTAGGATTCCAATACCAGACAAAGCATCAAGATGGTGAGTCAGTTACTGAAATTTGTCTACCAGAGCTGAGGTGATCACAGTAAGTAGCATTAAATGTGTAAGCTTTGTCCTTAACCATTGCAAAGAAGGAGGCACAAGGTCATATGGCTAGACAGTGATTAAGCCAGACATTGAACACAAAACTTCTTTACTTTGATTCACCTGTCCCCAGTAAATCATCTTCTTTTGCACTCAAAGGAGCTAGATAAAAGGGGAAATAAATGATAAAGTATTGGCAGCACACAAAATACTTTCTACTTCATTAATATGTGTCAAATGTAATAATATTCATAGATTTCATGAATGTAAATGAATTTAACTGTGGGGAGCAACTCGGACTAGACTAAGTTACTGGAATTAAGACTTATTCTATGCATCTGCTCTCCCACAATATGGCGCTGGGAGAGGAGGAAACAGCTTCTACACAGCTGCCTCCAGTTCAACCAATAAACAGCAGGACCTGCTCCTGATTGCAGGAGAGCAGCATACTCGGCGTGTGGGTAGCAGAGTTGGGATTGGCGGAAGAGGACTATAAAGGAGGAGAGAGACAACATGCACCAGGAACATCTATCTGAAGGAACACCTGAGCAACCCCTGAGAGAGCCGGCCGGCGGTGTGCTGCTCCCCCGCGGAAGTGGGGAAAGTGGCAGGGGGAACCGCCCTTCCACGGAGGTGGAAGGGACTGTAGCCAACCCGGGAAGAACCAGCAGCAAACCCGGGGAGGGCTGAGCAGACAAAAGAACAGCGCAGGGTCTAGTGTCGCTCCTCCACGAAGAGGGGGAGCGACATAATGGTGCCGTGACTCGGATAGGAAACCTAGGCAGGGTCTAGTGTCGTTCCTCCACGAAGAGGGGGAACGACATTTAACTCTTGTATGAACAGCAACTCCTTCCTTGGCTTTTCGGTGTATTTTTTCTTAAGAATACCTGGAATGCCAGCAGAATTATCTGGATGCTAGAATGATCTCTTCTCTTTGGACTCTTTTAGCAGTAACAATACTCCCTTAAGACATGGACTGTAATTTACAAAGATTCATACACATACAACCTAAACAAAAGCAAGCCTAATCTTTATTCCTACTCTTCTCTTAAATGGGAGCTGTTTTCATTAAAAGTGTAACAAATAAGTAGGATAAGACTGTGTAAACATTTTTCTTTTAACACATTTTAAAACTTTTCATAGTTCTCTAAATATATGCCTATTAGGTTCAGCCTCAATATTTTCTTGGAAATTGTCATGTAAAACATACACACACTCAGATTATCTTGTTTTTAAAAGCATAAGTTAGAGTTACTTCGACTGTTAGACTGATCTCAATTAATTTGTAGTCATTAAGTCCTATATTTCAGGTGCTGTGCCAAACACTGACTGTATATAATAATCAGCAAAGTAGGTGTGGCTCTGTCCTGAAAAAGGTTATGTCATGCTAGGGAATTAGTAAGCAAATGAATAAAAAATAGATTCAGGGCTATGAACAAAATGAATGAGTTTTTATACTAGGAAATGGAGTTTTCTACTGGTCAGAGAATTTTTCTGTAAGTGTGTATCACTTGAACTGGGACATGAAAGAAGAAATACTGAAGGGTTGGGGAAAGATATTCCAGAAAGAGAATAACTAGTGGAAGAATGAGTCAGAGAAGGGCATGGCACTGGGAAGCCAAAAGAAACTCCTGTGTCAGGCACTTAGTGGGTGTGCTGGGAAAGGAGCCAAGTGCTATTCAGAGCCCTATAAGGTAGGAGTCACCACTGGAATTTCAAGTGGTGTTGGAGTCCACTGAAGGAAATGCAGAACATGAAGAATCATAGTGTTACCTTGAGGAAAGCCTCCAAAGACCCAATGAACCCCAAGAAATGGGTGCTGAACTGGACAAAACACTCTAGAAGTTCAGTGAAGCTTTGTGAACTTTCTGACTCCTTGGCAACATTGCCCTGGCAGAGTCCAATGTCCCGTCCATGGCCTCCTCAGTAGCCTCAGTGAGCTTGAATCAGGTGTCTTCTGCTACTCCTGCTGGCCAGGGAGATCAAGACAGGAACTTATCTTATTTTGCGTTCAGCAAGGGGGCTCAGGAGCAAACCCAAACATATACAAAATTTAGAAATGAATTGCCTTATAGAATTTCTCCTTCATAAAGAAAGAATTTGTGGTGTCCCCATAAGGAATATTTGTATGAGCTGTGTATGGGGTCGGGGAATTGCACCTCCTCCTCAAACAGATCTTTAAAACGATTCTGGAATTTACTAAAAGTATTTTTCCTGTGCTAATATCTGGATTGCCAGCATTGCCATTTAGATTTTTAAGGAGATTTCACTCAGATTTTAAAGGTGGTTTGAGAATGACAGTAGCAGCCAGAACAATGCTACCCTTGAATACTTTTTTTTTCCTTTCAGGTTCCCATAAACAAGCAGACTCTGGAATTGTTCAGAACGTATAAATCAGTGCAGGATCTCCCTTGTGCATCAGCTTATCCCGAGCAGCTCAAAAAGATTTGTAACTATGGAAACCGAAGTACAGAAATAATTTGTGGGCTCTTTTAAAAAGAGTAACTAAAGTATTAATCTTATTGTTTAGGTGATTTGTACACGCTATCTAACTGAACAGGATAGCGAATAGCTTTTTATAGTCTCTGTTGAAAGATTAACTGAACAGAATGACCATTAATTTTTGTTAATGACTGGGCAGATTCAGAAGTATTTAACGCATGTCCAACTATTAAAACCTCTGTCTGTAGAGAAACGAAATGGTGTAGATGAAAGAAATAACGCTACATTTGCACTAGGAATTCAAATCTCCTTACTTCTTGTTAGCTCTTTGTATTCTCAAAACAACGAACAAGAGCAAAATCCTCACATCTTTTGCCTTCGCCACAAACCAATTCTAAACTGGCTGATTAAAGTTTTTTCTCAAGTGTTTTCAGTAAGGGTTTAAGCAGGCAATGAATCAGTCTGTCATTTAGAAAGAAAAGAACCAAAGATGAAGGAAGAGGGGAGAGAGTGAATTAAAATCTCCTGGGGGGTGTAGTAGGTAGTTTGTGGCATGGATCCCAGTGAATCCATCCTCTTGGGACTCACATATGTGTGTAATCTCCCCCCCTGAGTGCACTCTCAATATTGTGACTTGCTTGTGAAATACGGAATGGGGAAAAGTGATGAGATGTCATTTTAGTGATGATGTTATAAGAGATGATGACTTCCATCTGCTAGCACTCTTTCTCTTTCACTGGACTCTCTCTTGCCCTCTCACTTCCTCCCTTTGAAGGAACCAACTGCCCTATTTTGAGATGCTCTCTGGAGAAGTTTATATGGCGAGGACCCTCCTGAGCAACTGAGCCCTAAGTGCAAGAGCACTCAGAAAATAACTCCTGCTGACAGCTGTTTGAGTAACGTTGGAATCATCTTCCCCAGTCAAGACTTCAGATGAGACCGCAGCTCTAACTGACACCTTAATTGCAGCCCTGTGTGAAATTCTCAAGCAGAGAACCCAGTTAGGCTTACACTAAGAAACCATGTAAACTGCAGTATAATAAATTCATGTTGTTTTAAATAGCTAAGTTTGGAACAGAAGCTTTTGAAGTTTCTCTCCTAAGCATGCTCACAACCCACTCTTTATTCCAGTACCTTGGCTCAGTACCACAGATTTTGAAACATTTGACCATACTCCCTAGAAGATGTTGACCTAATCACCTGTCCCATTCGTATCCTTCATCAGCTTGAAAATGGATCATCTTTACATGAAAAAATAACTGTAGATTGTCCCTAACTTATGAAGCTTGTCCTTTGACTTTACAATGATATTAAAGCTATGTGTATTGAGTAGAAACAAGACTTCAAATTTATACTTCAATCTCTTATGCTTTAATCTCTTCCTGTGATAGAGATGTGCAGCAATAGATAATGAGCCACACACAACTCCCAGTCAACCACATGATCCTGATGGAAACAACTAATATTCCACAGTGTACTTGTGTAACCTGTGTTTTTACATACAGTAGATGTGTTAAATGCATTTTCAACTTATCATATTTTCAATTTATGATGAATTAATTGAGATGTAAACCTATTATAAATCAAGGAACATTTGTGCTTAAATAACTCAGAATATATGGTCTAAACAGGTCTCTAGAGATGTATAATTTGGGACATGCTCAAGCTGATTTGCCCCAAATGGTAGAGTTAGAAACATACCAGGGGATTCCAATTCAATCCCATCAAGGTGGCATGTACCAATGCCATCTCACTATTCCAAGTGATCAATTCTAGTTCACAATTGATCATAATGAAAGGACTAAGAGTCAAAGGGAGCACATAAACAAGTCTAGTACCTGCTAACACTAACCGATAGAATAAATAAAGGGGAGAGTGATCCAACATGGGAAGTGAGATACTCAGCAGACTCATAGAATGGCAGATGTCCTAAATAGCACTCTGGCCTCAGAATCAGCCCTAAAGGCATTCCGATCTGGCTGAAAAGCCCATGAGAGTATTTCAGGCATGGAAAGCCAAGACACTCTGGCAAAAGATCTCTGTGAGTGAGATCCCAGTGGAAAGAACAGGTCTTCAAAGAAGGAGGTACCTTCCTCTGAAGGGAGGAGAGAACCTCCACTTTGACTATGACCGTGTCTAAACAAGATAAGAATCGGAGAACTCAGAGGGCTTCCATAGCCTTGGAAACTCATGGCTGGAGCATAGGGAGATTACTGATGCCATAGACAGGAGTGTCAATTGGTAAAGTCAACAACAGGAGTCACTGTGCACTTACTCTTCATGTAGGATCTCTGTCCTTAATGTGCTGTGCATTGAGATTTAATGCTATAACGAGTACTCAAACAGTATATTTCACTTTGTGTTTCTATGGGGGTGCAAACTGTTGAAATCTTTACTTAATGCATACTAAACTGATCCTCTGTAAAAAAAAAAAAAAAGAAATTATCAACTCCCAACTTGACTCTCACTGGGATTAAACATGATAATAGGTCTGATCTGATTTCATCATCATTTAAAAAAAATCATCTATTATTTTTCACTTTATGTTTCTGTGTGGGAGCAAACTTTTGAAATCTTTACTTAATGTATACTAAGCTGATCTTCTGTATATTAAGATAATCGAAAATGAATCTTGATGTGAATGGAAGGGGAGAGGGAGTGGGAAAGGGGAGGGTTGTGGGTGGGAGGGACGGTATGGGGGGGGAAGCCATTGTAATCCATAAATCGTACTTTGGAAATTTGTATTAATTAAATAAAAGTTAAAAAAAAAACAAAAACAAAAAAAGAGTGAATTATAGGACAGAAATCTCAATTTGTTAAGTCAACAACAGGTGTCACTGTGCACTTACTCCTCATGTAGGATCTCTGTCCTTAATGTGCTGTACATTGTGATTTAAGGCTATAACGAGTACTCAAACAGTATTTTTCACTTTGTGTTTCTATGTGGGTGCAAACTGTTGAAATCTTTACTTAATATATGCTAAACTGATCTTCTGTATATAAAGAGAATTGAAAATGAATCTTGATGTGAATGGAAGGGGGGAGGGAGAGGGAAAGGGGAGGGTTGCAGGTGGGAGGGAAGTTATGGGGGGAAGCCATTGTAATAAATAAAAAAAAATAAAAAACAAAACAAAAAAATAAAAATTGAATTTTTGTGGCTTTAAATATTCTAGTTATATAGTATATCCATTTATCTTCTCAGTTAATCTAGGTATATGGCAAACCTGTATATAATAAAAGAATAATACTTTATTAATGGCAGAACTAGGCAAGGTGGTAGGTAGAATCGACCAGTATGAAATGGGAAAATTGGAAGAAAGGGCTGGAAAAATGATAAAAAGTAGAAATTTTGGAGTTGGACCACTCAGAGTCTCAGCACAAGCTAGGCTACGTATAAGCTACATGGTTTAAAATGAAATTATTTATTTTCTAAGGACTCAATTTCCCACATTCATATAAAAGTGAAATAGATTAACTAATGTAAATGAAAGAGCCTAGCACTTGAAAGACATTACAGTATTTCTTATAATGGTGCAGGGTGCTACAGTTTGGGTATTAGTTTGGATATCTTCCAAAGGCCCATGTGTTGAAAGTTTGTTCTTTAAAGTTAGAAGATTAATTAACTGGATCCAATTATGGCATGCAGGAGGAGGAGTTGGTGGGAAGTCTTCAGATCATTGGGGCATGTCGCAAGAAGGTAGTTGTTGAATGAGGGTTGATTATAAAAGCCAAGTTGTGCCAAACTCTCTCTCTCTCTCTCTCTCTCTCTCTCTTCTCTCTCTCTCTTGCTCTGGCTCACCATGTGATTCTTCCACTGTCCTCATTCCGTTCTCTACTGACCTCATCAGGTACCAGACCACTGGGGCTACTCTACCTAAGTTTGGACTGTGATCCTTCAGAACTGTGAGCTAAGATAAACTTTCTTCTTTCATAAACAACACTTGGATCTCTATTATAGAGACAAGAAGCTGACTAATATGTAAGACAAGCACAAGAAGAGAAGAAACTGTATCTGCACGAATTGATGTTGTTTGCTTTGCTCATCTTATACTGTGCCTTGTTTATATGTGGAGCCTGAAAGTCATTTTTGCCTTTCTCTATCAGTCAATGAATTTTGCATCTAATCTACAAAGGAAGGAAAATATACATTATTTTTAATTTTAGAAAGACAATTGTCACTCATTGTATATAATATTTATGTAATATCTATAAGGTTCTTGTCTAAATTTAGCAAACTTCCCCCACCATCTCTATCTGGTACTTGGAGAAAACGCAGACATACATAGAAAGCTAACTTGACTTTGAGATATCTGGTACTGTGTTTAAAAACAAGCAAACCCAACTATATTGAGGTGGGAACAGGAATTAATTTGGATAAAAGAGATTTCTCACTAGTTGCAAATACCAAGTCTTATAGAAGATTTGAAACGTGGGTTCTTCTGATTAATACATTGCCCAATGCATCCTCCAACAACATTCAATGTTGGAGTGGAAAGAAGTGTATTGTAGTGTTTTGTTGGGCCTCTGATTTATACCAGTGAGTAAATTGTCTCACAGAATTGGACAAACTAAATAGTCATAGTACAACCAGGATTCTCAGAGTCATTAGTTTGGAGGTAAGTTGGAGAATTTCTTTGCTGTAGACATTTAAAGAAAAAATCTTTGGCCGGTGCCGTGGCTCACTAGGCTAATACTCTGCCTTGCGGCGCCGGCACACTGGGTTCTAGTCCCGGTTGGGGTGCCAGATTCTGTCCCAGTTGCCCCTCTTCTAGGCCAGCTCTCTGCTGTGACCAGGGAGTGCAGTGGAGGATGGTCCAAGTGCTTGGGCCCTGCACTCCATGGGAGACCAGGAGAAGCACCTGGCTCCTGCCATCAGATCAGCGTGGTGCACCGGCCGCAGCGCTGGCCGCGGCGGCCATTGGAGGGTGAACCAACGGCAAAGGAAGACCTTTCTCTCTCCTCTCTCTCTCACTGTCCACTCTGCCTGTCAAAAAAAAATAAATAAAATAAAATAAAAAAAAATCTTTAAAAAATTGTAATCAATAGGCCGGTGCCATGGCTCACTAGGCTAATCCTCCGCCTGCGGTACCGGCACCCCAGGTTCTAGTCCTGGTTGGGGCACTGGTTTCTGTCCCGGTTGCTCCTTTTCCAGTCCAGCTTTCTGCTGTGGCCTAGGAAGGCAGTGGAGGATGGCCCAATTGCTTGGGCCCTGCACCCGCATGGGAGACCAGGAGGAGGCACCTGGCTCCTGGCTTCAGATCGGTGCAGCATGCTGGCTGTAGCGGCCATTTGGGGGTGAATCAATGGAAAACAGGAAGACTTTTCTCTTTGTCTCTCTCACTAACTCTGCCTGTCAAAAAAAAAAAAAAAAAAAAAAGAAAGAAAAACAGAAAGAAAGAAAGAGGAGAGTGTCGGGGACAAAGGTGTAAAAAGTAACCTGGAACGACCTCTGTAGGCCTGGGTCTACCTATAAAAAAATTCTAATCAATATAGTAATCATACATGTTTATGTATTACAATCTGATTTTCAATACATATATACAACATGTAATAATCAGTTTAAGATATTTGATGTATCTATCATCTTAAACATTCATCATCTCTTTGTTTTGGGAACATTCAAAATCCTCTCTACTAGCTATTTTAAAATGTACAATCTGTTATTATCACTACAATGATTTAGAACATTACAAGATTTTCCTCTATCTAACCATCTTTTCTCCATTCCACCCACTCCCCTCATCATTTCTGAGCTTTGGTAACCACTATTCTACTTGTCAAAACTTGACTTTTTATCTTATGCATTTAAGTGAAAACACATGGTACTTCTTATTTTTTATTTAAGGTAAACAAACAATGCATTTCATACAAGCAGATTTAGGAACATAGTGATACTTCCCACTCTAACTTCCTCCCCACCTCAAGCTGCCATGCTTGCTTCCTCCTCCTTCTTATCTATTCCTTCTCTTACTTTTTACAATGGTCTACTTCAGTTTACTTTATACTCATAAGATTAATCCTACACCAAGTAAAGACTTCAACAAATAGTAAGAAGAATAAAAACACTGTTCCTAAACAGTAGAGACAAGGACTATAAGCAATCATCACATCTGAAAATGTCAATTTCATTTCTATACATTACATTTTTGGTTCATATCCTGGCTGCTTCACTTCCAATCTAGCTCTCTGCTAATGGCCTGAGAAAACATAGTCCAAGTACTTAGGCCCTTGCCACCCACGTGGGAGATCCAGAAGCTTCTGTCTCTTGGCTTTGGTCTGGTCCAGCCTCAGCTGTTGCAGCCATCTGGGGAGTGGAACCAGTGAATGGAAAATGTCTGTCTGTCCTTCTCTCTTTGCAACTCTTTCAAATAAGTATGTAAATATTTTAAAAAAAGACCAATAAATCCATGATTCAACAGTAGGTGCTTTTACCATGCAATGAACTTTAGAAAGCTTGGGATCTCAGTAGCAATCCCACTACTGGATGGATATATAAGTGAAACACATATATAAATGAAACCAATATGACAAAGAGACTTCTATACCCAAGTAATAGCCAAGATACAGAATCAATCTTATGGTGTTCATAAATAGATGAATAGAATTTTAAAAAGTGGTATATGAACACATTGTAATATTACTAATCAATTAAAAAGAACTAAATTCGGTCATTTGCAGCAACATGAATTAAATTTGAGAACATTATGTTAAATACAAAGTCAGGCATAGAAGTATCATGTGCATGATAAGATATAGAATCAACTCACATGCCCATCAACTGATAACTGGATAAAGAAATTATTTATGTGTGTGTGTAACATTTTTGAAACAAAATGGATGCAACTGGGAACCATTATACTTAGTGAAATAAGCCAGTCCCACAAACACAAATACCATATAACTGATAGAGTACCAAAAATGTAATGTATAGGAGTGAAATTGACATTTTCAGATTTGATGATTGTTTATAGTCCTTGGACATATGGGCTACTGGCATTGCAGGCAGCAGCTTACCCACTATGCAATAAGACTGGCCCCCATTAATCTTCTTTTTTTTTGTTTTCTTGAGAGACTCTTACTCTAGGAGTTGTTTCAGAACCCCTAACACTTGCTGTTTGGGGCCTGTCTTCTGGTAGAAACCCTTTTCTTTAGAGTATGTTTTTACTGTGCACATGTTCCTAGGGGTTTGAGGTTCTGCTTCTCTACCTGGAGAAGGTCACCTCTTCCTGAGCACAAGACATCCCTGCCTGTCCCAAGCTGACTCTTGGCCTGCCTTTCATCTGGGAAGGCAGAGCTGGTCAAAATGGAAATAAAACACTTCCACTACAGAGTTGGCCAACTCAGTCAATTCAGCAGGGAAAACTTTTTATTGCATGTCATTGGACTAAATGGTTATCTGTTGGTATGCACGTTTTAACTTTCCTATCTGATCTACACACTTCTTTAGTCTATGTCTTATTCAGGTCTTTGTCCTCCTTATCTCCCCGAATTTCCACCATGTTTGAGTTTGTAGTGCTTAATAGCTGTGTATTGAAAGAGAGTTAGAGAAGCAAAATAGATCACCATTTAAAGGATGCTATGTATCAGTATTTTCATATATGCTATCTACTAAATGCTAAAAAAGATTTTTTTTCCATTTTGCAGATGAGGGAACTTAATTATCTGTAGCCAGGTAGCTAGTATGTAGCAAAACAGATTTTGGAATCTAAAGTTGTCTGACACAAACCTGTATAATTTCTTTAAAATCTCAGCATTGTGGTTTGCTGCTGCAATTTAGTGAGACCTTTCCTTCTGCAATTTTTATCAACGAACCCTGTGTGGACCTTTTTGATTACAGGACAATGGCAGTGAGAAGAAGATCGCTGGAAGATTAAGGAGTAGATTTTTTTAAAATGGATTGGTAGAAACAGCAAATGGTTATAATTTAAATCACTCATTTTGTATCCTCTGATTATGATCCTCTGTTCATAGTGATAAAGAAGTATTTTTCAAATTTTGGAAACAGCACTGGCAGTATATTAGGGTAAATAATATCAAATATATAATGGTAACTCTGATTATCAGCAGAGAGCTGGATTGGAAGTAGAGGAGCTGGGATATGAACCGGTGTCCATATGGGACACTGGAGTTGCAGGTGGCAGCTTAACCTGCTACTCCACTACGCTGGCACCATTGGTAATTTTTAAATAAGGAATGCTCCTTAAATATAAATGATGCATACTATAAATGGTGAAAACATTGTTAAATAGTTAAAATTGGCATTCATGAATGGAAATGAATTTTGCATGAAATATAAAATAAGAAAAATTCAAATATCATATAAATACTAAAAACACTTTAGGGTACAGAAAAATTAATACATTAACCATTATTTGAAAATACAACTAAAATCTGAAAAGAAAAATATGAAATTCATGAAGGCATTATTAACTGAGCAAAAGGTGAATTGGAGACCATTCTGAAAAGTAAACTGAACTTGCTCAAAGACTCAAAAAAACAAAACAAATATAATTATGGGACATGTACTCTATAGAATACTATACAGCAGTCAAAAACAATGAAATCAGGTCATTTGCAACAAAATGGAGGAATCTGGAAAACATCATGCTGAGTGAATTAAGGCAGTCCCAAAGGGACCAATATCATATGTTCTCCCTCATCAGTGAAAACTAACCAAACACAAAGAAGGAAACCTGTTGAAGTGAAAGGGACCTATGAGAAACAGTGACTTGATCAGACCTTGTCCTGACTGTTAATGTACAATTTACTACTTTACCCCTTTTAGTATTTTTTTATTCTACTTAATACTATTGGTTGAACTCTGTAATTAACACACATCTATTCTTAGGTGTTGAAATTTAACTGAAAAGTGATCCTTGTTAAACCTAAGAGTGGGAATAAGAGAGGGAGGAGAGGTACCATTTGGGACATGCTCAATTGGACTTGCCTCAAATGGTGGAGTTAGAAATGTGCCAGGGGATTCCAATACAATCCCTTCAAAATTGCATGTACCAATGACATCTCACTAGTCTAAGTGATCAATTTCAGTTCAAAATTGATCACACTGATAGGTCTAAGAGTCAAAGGGATCACACAAACAAGACTAGTGTCTGCAAATACTAACTGATAGAATCAAAAAGGGAGAGAACAATCCAGCATGGGAAGTGGGATACACAGCAGACTCATAGAATGGCAGATGTCCTAAACAGCACTCTGGCCTCAGAATCAGCCCTTAAGGCATTTGGATCTGGCTGAAGAGCCCATGAGAGTATTTTAGGCATGGAAAGCCAAGACATTCTGGAAAAAAAAATGGACCTAAATGAAAGATCTCTGCAAGTGAGATCCCAGTAGAAAGAATAGGCCATTAAAGGAGGAGGTACCTTTCTTTGAAGGGAGGAGTGAACTTCCACTTTGACTATGACCTTGTCTAAATAAGATTGAAATCAGCGTGCTCAAGAGGCTTCCATATTCTTGGAAACTCATAACTAGGGCCTAGGGAGATTTCTGACACCATAAACAAGAGTGTCAAATTGTTAAGTCAACAACAGGAGTCTCTGTGTACTCACTCCTCATGTGGGATTTCTGTCCTTAATATGTTGTCCAATGTGAATTAATGCTATAACTAGTACTCAAACAGTATTTTACACTTTATGTTCTGTGTGGTGCAAGCTGATAAAATCTTTACTTAATGTATACTAAATCAATCATCTGTATATAAAGATAATTGAAAATGAATCTTGATGTGAATGGAATGGGAGAAGGAGCGGGAGATGGGAGGGGTGCGGGTGGGAGGGAAGTTATGGGCGGGAAAGCCATTGTAATCCATAAACTGTATTTTGGAAAATTATATTTGCTAAATAAAAGTGTTTATAATAAAAAAAGTAGATATCCATATAATTTAAGCTGAATTTTCTGCTACATGCACCCAAAACCATTTCTACTTAATAAACTGCTTATACTTCTAAAAACAAAACAAAACAAAACAAAACAAAACAAAATCTTTTTCAAAACATTGCAGATGACAAAGTCTAGACAAAATTCAGAGGATAATTCCATGTACAAAATTGACCAAATACAAAAAATCAGAGTAAAAATAGCCCATTTAAATTCATTGGATTTTTGAACACCCAAGGTAGAGAACTTTAATCTTTTCCTCAACAAACATGGGCTTGCTTTAGATTATAGTAGAAGGCAACCATTGAACTCATCTGAACCTTAGTCTTCTAGCTAGACTAAATTCCAGGGATATAGAATTTTGAATGAGGTTGGAATCACTCCTCTTGGGTTTTGTTCCCAAATCTTTTTTTTTTTTTTTTAGCTGCTTAAACTCCATTTCAAGGTCTGATGAAACTATTGAATTCTTATCATATTCCTGTTACCCAGCAATCTCTCCTCTACTACTCAAGTGTTGTATTGTCTGTGTAGTTGAAATAGACGGACCTTGTGTTAGAAACTTGTCTCTGCACTCAGACACATTCCTGGGTGACTGGTTCCTTTTTAGAATCGTAGGTGATTTCATTCTGTTAGATTAATTTCATGCTTTTTGTCTCAGTTCACTTTGTCCTTAAGAAGTCATTTAAGTTTTCTGGTATCTTCATGAGAAATAAATGCTTTATTTGCAGACTAAGGACAGTGGTGACTGTTTCACGACCTATGAACATATCCATTTGCAAGCCATGCCTTCTTTTAAGAGCCCCCAACAGCATGTGACTTTTGTAACTCACATAGATTATTTGTTGTTATTTTAAAGATTTAATTTATTTATTTTAATATCAGAGTTATAGAAAGTGAGGGGGAGAGAGATTTTCCTTCAGCTGCTTCACTCCCCAAATGGCTGCAATGGCTGTGGCCGGGCCAGGTGAAAGCCAGGAGCGAGGAACTTTGTCCCAGTCTCCCACATGGGTTGTAGAGGCCCAAACACTTGGACCATCTTCCGCTACCTTCTCAGGTGTATTGGCAGAGAGCTGGATGGGAAGTGGAGCAGTTGGGACTCAAACTGGAGCACATAAGGGATGCCAGCCTTGCAGGCAGTGGCTGGCTTAACCTACTATGCCTCAATGCCGATCCTGAATTGTTATTGGAACATTGGTATGTCACACTGATGACTCGATTGATTGTTTTTCTTTTTCTTTTTAACTTTTATTTAATGAATACAAATTTCCAAAGTACAGCTTATGGATTACAATGGCTCCCCCCCGCCATAACGTCCCTCCCACCCGAAACCCTCCCCTTTCCCACTCCCTCCCCCTTCCATTCACATCAAGATTCATTTTCAATTCTCTTTATATACAGAAGATCAGCTTAGCATACATTAAGTAAAGATTTCAACAGTTTGCTCCCACACAGAAACATAAAGTGAAAAATACGGTTTGAGTACTAGTTACAGCATTAAATCTCAATGTACAGCACACTAAGGACAGAGATCCTACATGAGGAGTAAGTGCACAGTGACTCCTGTTGTTGACTTAACAAATTGACACTCTTGTTTATGGCATCAGTAATCACCCTAGGCTCTTGTCATGAGCTGCCAAGGCTATGCAAGCCCCCTGAGTTCACCGACTCTGATCATATTTAGACAAGGCCATGGTCAAAGTGGAAGTTCTCTCCTCCCTTCAGAGAAAGGTACCTCCTTCTTTGATGGCCCGTTCTTTCCACTGGGATCTCACTCGCAGAGATCTTTCATTTAGGTGTTTTTTTTTTTTTTTTTTTTTCCAGAGTGTCTTGGCTTTCCATGCTTGAAATACTCTCATGGGCTTTTCAGCCGGATCCGCATGCCTTAAGGGCTGATTCTGAGGCAGAGTGCTGTTTAGGACATCTGCCATTCTATGGGTCTGCTGTGTATCTCACTTCCCATGTTGGATCGTTCTCTCCCTTTTTTGTTCTATCAGCTAGTATTTTCAAAAATGATGATTGCTCCATATTATGACATGAATATGTTTAAAATAAAACTTTGTTATTTAATTTAAGGTGCATGGATTAAGTTAAAGGTGATCAAGAGTTGTGATGATGATATACTCCTGACTTAAACAATTTAGAGATGTAAAATTGAGTGAAGGATGTCCCAAACAGCTGTATTTTTCTTGCATTGTCTCCCATGACAACAATGGAACCAGGGACTTTTTGAAGAAGTTACAAAGTTTTCCATTGTCAATGTCACAATGTAAATCTTGTTGTAGTAGTCATGTTTTACACCAGGTGTATATGGCTTCAGAACCTGGAATATGGTATGGAGAATATGCTAATTTTTTTAAAGTGCTGTCCACCTTATTAGTGCTTCTCTTAAGAAGAGGCTTATTGAATTCCTCTGCTCCTATTGTGGTGGGAGTTTATCTCTCCCTTCAAGTCTAATAACATTTCCTATATGTCTTTCCATTTGATTATTGTTTATGGCTCTTGCCTGTTTTCTTGCTGGCTTATGGTCTTTTCATTTTTTATTTGTTGAATTCTTTGTTTAGTATGGCCATTAAACCTTTCACTATAATGTATACTAAAATATGTTATCTCCAAAAAATAAAAGTCTTACAGACTTACAAAAAGAAGAGTCTCACTAAGCGATGAGATAATTCATTTGGAAGAGTTACAAGATTTACCTGGAGACTGAACGTGGTGTCAACACTAGTTTGGGTCCAAGTTTTTGCTTCAATGACAGCAATGTATGAAAGGTGTTATGATGTCATAAAAATCAAAAGTTTTCAGTTGTGTCAGTCAGGCTATGCTTTAGGCTGTTGTACAAACAAGACATGTATTTCAGTGGTTTAAGATAATAAAGTTGGGGCCAGCGCTGTGGCATAGTGGGTAAAGCTGCCACCTGCAGTGCCAGCAATCCGTGTGGGTGCTGATTCGAGTCCTGGCTGCTCCACTTCTTATCCGGCTCTCTGCTATGGCCTGGGAAAGCAGTAGAAGATGGCCCAAGTCCTTGGACCCCTGCACCAGCATGGGAGACCTGGAAGAAGCTCCTGGCTCCTGGCTTCGAATAGGCACAGCTCTGGCCATTGCAGCCAATTGGGGATTGAACCAGCAGATGGAAGACCTCTCTCTCTCTCTCTCTACCTCTCCTTCTCTCTTTGTGTAACTCTTTAAGATAAATAAATAAATCTTTAAAAAAAGATGATAAAGTTTATTTCTGTCACACATCTGTAATGGGTTTGGTGTGTATTCTCTCCCAAGAGGCCCTTAATCTGGGACTTGGGCTGATGTGGTAGATGTGATATGGAGTACTGGTGGTCTCTATGACAGTAGGAAAGAGAACATAATATATTGAACATCAGCTCTTCTTTCCGTTTCTCGATATTTTTTGGTTTTAAAATTTGTTCAAAACTGTCCATGATCAAAACATACCTTAATGTCTTTGCGAGATAATTCTATTATCATTGTGTCATCTTGGCTTGGCATCTGCTGGTAGTCTTTTTCACATGAATAATTTTAGATTTTATCCTGAACATTTTGAATACAGAGTTAGAAAGCTTGAGTTTGTTCCTACAATGTTCATGCTCTATAGAACTCTCAAAATACTTAATTCCTTAAAAATGTATAAATAGGCATATTTATTCAGTATTTATTATGAATATAAGGCAATAGCAAATGGAAGTTCATAGGTAAGGAACTGCCATTATTGATAGATTATTTAATTATTTATTTTAGTTTATATAGCTATGTAACTAAATATATAGCAGATACATGACAAATATTTAAAATATTTAGCCTTTTTTATATGATTCTTCTGATATCAAAAGACACAAAACCCAAGGAGAGCTTAAGTGGAAAAAAGGGAACATATTGTCTAATGTAATCCAAAACCTCAGGGGACAGAGACATGGCTTCCCAGTGGCTTACTCAGGGCCTTAACCTATACCGTACAAGCCCACATGCCCTGATTGGCTATGGTAGGCAGTGTAGGCTTCCTTTTCATTTCCATTGCTGTAGGCAAAAGGCATGATACTTCCAATCTCATCATTACCCAATCCAGAACATGAGTGAAAGCTTCCTTTCCACAGAGCTCCAGGAGATGGCTCACTATGGCTTTTTAGGAGATTTTGTGTTTTCCATGGTTGTAGGTGGGAAATCCTCACGTTGGTGGAAGACTTCAGACACTGACTATTATAGGCCCCTGGAACTGAAGATGGGAGTCAATGTGCTCAACTCTCATGGAGGTGCCTGGGGAGAGCTAATTCTCCAGGGTGACCTGGGAATAAACTCAGCAAGAGAAGGCTCAGTGACTATCAGATGGCAAAATAGCTGGTGTCCACTAGAACCTTCCTCAAATTTTTTGGACCTCAAGCATATTTAATGATCGCCATCCTAGTTGGATCATAAAACTTTGGCATTTCCTAGGACACCACAGAACTCCTGGAACCACGTGGAGCTTATCTTCACGATGAGGCTTTTTCTTCATCTCATCTACTGCTCTCATCTCTCTATGCTCTTATTGGCTTAGATTTCAGTATCCTTTCCATACATTTCTAGGATTTTAAATTCTCTGGAATTCCTTTTCTGCATATGTGGAAGCAAGAACTTTCTTTCCTGAATATTCACCACTTTTCAATCCACTCTATGGCCATATATAGACAAAGAACACCAAAAATGTTTAATCATTCTTTTGAAATTGGAAAATGCATGAAAAGAAAATTGTATATGCCAAGAGCATTTCAATTTATTTAAAAATATTTGCTTGAGATGAGATATACAGGTAGAGCTATAGCTATAGCTATAGCTAGAGTGAGATAGAGATAAAGGAGATAGACATAGAAAGAGAGAGGGAGAGAGAGAGAGAGAAAGAGAGAGAGAGATAGGTGCCAGCGCTGTGGCATAGTGGGTAAAGCCACTGCATACAGTGCCAGCATCCCATATGGGCGCCGGTTCGAGTCCCTGCTGCTCCACTTCTGATCCAGTTCTCTGCCACGGCCCAGGAAAGCAGCAGAAGATGACCCAAGTCCGTGGGCCCCTGCACACATATGGGAGACCTGGAAGAAGCTCCTGTCTCCTGGCTTTGGATTGGTGTAGCTCCAGCCGTTGTGGTCAATTGGAGAGTGAACCAGCGGATGAAGACCTCTCTCTCTCTCTCTCTCTATGCCTCTCTTTCTCTCTCTGTGTAACTCTGACTTTCAAATAAATAAATAAATCTTAAAAAAAGAGAGATGAGAGAGAGAGAGAGAGAGAGAGAGAGAGAGAGAGAGAAAGACTGTTCCCATGTGCTGGTTCACTCTTCCAGTACCCATAATGGGCAGGCTGGTCTGCTGTCAAAGATGGGAGCCAGTACCTCAATCCAGTTTCCTGCATGGGTGGAAGAAGCCCAATCACTTGAACTGTCACCTCTACCTTCTAGCACTGTAGTGGCAGGAAAAGAGTCAGGAGCAGAGCCAGGTATCACACCCAGGTATTCTTAGGTGGGGTTAACTACTGGCTAACCACCTGCTTCCAAGAGTCTTTTGAAATGCAACTAAAGGAAAAATGCCAACTTAATTGTACTGATCTTCCCAGTGGTGCCTATTTTCTGTTCCCATCACTGTCCTCATATCATGTCACATGCTGCAACACTTACCTGCTTGCAGTTCCCACACTCATTATATGGTTCATGCCTCCAAATCTTCTATTGTTCAGTCTCATCTTGTAGGACTCCATTCCTACCTTTCTTTTCCTGGCTAAATGTTCATGTCTCTTCCACCCATAGTTCAGGCTTTAGAAACATTAAGCTTAAGGTAGCTTCCCCTGAACTCACTTCTTTCTTTCCTTATCTCCTATACACAACTCTCTGAGCAATCACCACATTATGTTGACATGTTTGGTTTGTAGATCAATCTCCACACTACCGCACATACTCTTTGAGAATAGAAATTGTCATGTTGATCTCTTAAAATAATGACGGACAAGGAGTATACAGCCATAAAGTACATATTTATTGATTCATCTGCTGTCACCACTTTATTTACTTATTAAATTGTAATTTGTTTTATTTATTTGAAGTGAAGAGAAAGAGAGACAGAGATACCCCCACCCCATCTTTTGGTTCTCTTCCCAAATTTTTACAACAGCCAGGGCTGGAATGGGTCAAACCTAGGAGCTGGTAACTCAACCTGGGCCTCCCACATAGGTTGCAGGGTCCCAACTACTTGAGCTATCATTGCAGGGAGTGCAATAGTAATGCATTAGAATTGGAGTGGAGCCAGGACTATAAGCAGGCACCCTCACATAGAATGTGGATGTCCTAAGTGGTATATTAGCCCCTAGGTGGGATACCAGCTCCTCTGTCACTATTTTAAATAATCTGTTTCTTAAAGGTGCAGTTGCATTGTAACTTGGTCTAGCATTGAGGATAATACCTGTAACCTATCAATGTGTGATAAATAGCTGCTGCTGCTTTTATCTTTGAAAATATTTTCATGAGTGATTTATGGAAAGAAGATTTAATAATAAACATAAGCTTTTTGGTATTCAGCCTTACCCTTTAAAATATATTATGGGAAAGAAAAAAATAGTGAGATGCAGGGAGAATGGGCCAGAGATGGAGGAAATAAGAGAAAGAGGGAGCAAGAACAAGGAAGAGAATAATACAAGGAGACAAAAAAATTGAAATAGGATTATTAGAAAAATTGATTTTTAGAATTGTACACATTTTTAACACTGTTTACTTGAAAGTAAAGCTAAAAAGAAATTGTCTCAACAATGACAAATGAGGAGCATAAATACCCACATTTTCTGCAGCCAGAACACCATCCTGAATGTCTGCAAATGATTTGTATGCCGTATGGCAAGCACGCCCCATTGGGTACAATTATATGATTGTTTATTGAATAATTGCTCTCCTTGTCAAATTTTTGATTGAATATTTGCCTGCTCCCTGTAATATTTTCACTGAGTAATTGTCTGCTATGGGTAATACCTTCACTCAGTAATTGCTTGTTCTGAATAATATTTTCACTGAATCATTTCCCATTCAGCATATTTTATTGAATGATTTTCTTGTTGTGAGTCATGTTACTATAAGTTCGTTGAGAACTGCTTGCTGAATTAAATATTTCCTTTGTATTACTTGGAAACCAGATCTGAGTCTGCCTGAGTCCTTGCCCAGTACCTTTTCTGGGCTGTTGAGTGATTTTGTAATAACTTTCTTTTCTAAGTTGTTTTCTAGTGGTATGGAGCTTAGGAACTGTATGCTATGCTCAAAGTCAAATAAAAAGAAATTTCTGTGTCAGTAGGAAAAAATATGGAGAAAGTTAATTGACATCAGTGGATAGTTGTAAAATATCATGGGTCTGTCCTTACGGCTCATTTGGAAATGTCTTTAATCAATTTAAAGAGACTGTTTTATTATCAGTTTTACTAAACAATAGGGATTGAGGGATTACGCATGAGGATCCACACACACACACACACACAGACACACACATTAATGTAGCTCAGTGCCATAGAGAAATAAGATGATTTGAAATTGAAACATCTAGGCCGGCGCTGTGGCTCACTAGGCTAATCCTCCGCCTTGCGGCGCTGGCACACCGGGTTCTAGTCCCGGTCGAGGCGCCAGATTCTGTCCTGGCTGCCCCTCTTCCAGGCCAGCTCTCTGCTGTGGCCCGGGAGTGCAGTGGAGGATGGCCCAAGTGCTTGGGCCCTGAACCCCATGGGAGACCAGGAAAAGCACCTGGCTCCTGCCATCGGATCAGCGCGGTGCACTGGCCGCAGCACGCCGGCCGCGGCAGCCATTGGAGGGTGAACCAATGGCAAAGGAAGACTTTTCTCTCTGTCTCTCTCTCTCTCACTGTCCACTCTGCCTGTCAAAAAAAAAAAAAAAAAAAAAAAAAAAAAAAAAAAAAAAAGAAAGAAAGAAAGAAAGAAATTGAAACATCTAGATTGAATTTACAAATCAGTCCCTTACTCTCTGATCTTTGGTATTCTCATCTAAAGTGGATATAAAAGTATTTTCCTTCCTTAATCATTGAATTAATTAAGATAATGTCAGTAAAAACACTTCAACTATGACAATGGATTAGGCCATAGATGAAATGGGAGCGTATATTGTTCTCTACATGTTTTTACTGTAGCATGCATTATTTTGAATTCTCTACTAATGAGTTAATACCTCTTTCAGTATTCCAGCGGTCTCTTGGGAACAAGAACTTTCATATTTTTTTCTGTGTCCCCTGTTAGTCCAGTAATTTTTTGAGAAGACACATTATGTCTATTTCTACTGGCTAAGTGTTAATGAGAAATGACAATAAGTGTAGGAAGGGAATGACCCTAGAAGCTAAATTACTTATGCCTGTCTATTGGATTTTCAGATGAAGAGACGGGACACAGGAGCCTCCATGAAATGAGTGCTGCTGGATAGCTCTCAGCCAGCACTTTTTATTGAGGGAAGACAAACAGGTGCACAGGACCCAAAGCACATAGGCCAGGTAAAACTTTAGCATACATCATTAGGAAGGAAATACCGAATAATTAGGGCTTGTGTTCCATGACCAGGACAGTATCATCATCACAATCAACCATCTTGGTACTATCACAGGTTCTGGAAACCAGCATTCTTTCATTAAGCACACTAATAAATGATTGCCCTTCTGCCCATTGCTGCCATATTCCATTGAGAGGGTGTGCCCTCACCCTGCCTGCATGGCCAGAGACAGGACTGCCACCATGCCCTATTCCAGGGGACTGTGCCCCTCTGCGGACACTTAAGCATTATCCTCTACACCTGTCAATCACCATTTAACTTCCTCATCCTTTCTCTTTCCATGCCCCTTTCCTGGAGTTTATTTATCCATATTTCCTCTGGAGAGAGAATAGGTAGCTTGCTATTAATATTAAGATATTGATTATTCTCATGGTTTTATATTTAAATGGCTTAACAGATTAAAAAATTATGGAATAAAAATTTGTAAGCTGCATTGTAATTAAGGTCACCATACTCTGAAGTATAAACAGAAACTCCATACTGAATTTTTAGCCTTTGCAATCTGTAAATATTACCATGGGCACTTCAAAAACTGACATCATCTTTTAAATTTTTATAGGTTTTTAGTGATATGTAATAGACAAGTGTACTTTGAGGCCTCTTATTTAAAAATGTGATTTTTACAAATCAATGGAGTAGAATGATAGGCAGGAAATAATTGCTTTAGAATTTCCCATGTCTTCTTTAAGGTAAGAACCTCAGAAACTGTCTTATTAAAAATCAGTCTTGGATAAAACATTCCTCACTAGAAACAGAAATTTCCTCTGGTACGTTTTAGACTGACTTTGGTCTCACATCGTCATATGAATCATGTTTGTGTGCTAATACGGTCTTGAATAAAACAACTGTTCACTGGATCCCTGCTGCCATGATTGCAGGATAATTTTAATAATGCAGCATTTAGTTTTAAGTTCCCACAATGTTCTTGCTGTGGTTCAGTTCTTTCAGGAGGCTGCCACCCTCATGAGTCCCGCCTGCCACGTACAGGAAGAGCTTCCTCCCAGGACGCTCTAGAGTCATAGCAGAGCTGATAAGTCTCACCAGGGGAACTCCTCTGATCATTCCAAACTCTGGATCCATTTTGTTTTGCTTTAAGTTTAATCCCTGGAGAAATATTGCCCGAGGTTTTCCCGTTAAAAAACAAGAGAGCCAGACATTTGGTGTGGTGGTTCAGATGCTGCTCAGGATGCCTGCATCTCATATCAGAGTGCCTGGGTTTGAGTTCTGGCTCTTCATTGATTTCAGCTTCCTGCTAATATGCTTGGGAGGCAGAAAATGATGGCTCATGTGATTGGGTCTCTGTCACTCACAGAGTATGGGTTTCTGTGTCGCTGGGCTGTTGCAGGCATTGGGGAGTGAACCAGCAGATTGAACATTTCTCTCTCTCTCTCTCTCTCCTTTTCCAATAAAATGAAAATGAATAAATAAAAAATAAAAGTAAGCTATTATACCACCTATGGGCTATAATTGGCAAACATTTTTTAAGAAGTAAGAGAAATATTTCTTTTGTTCTTTTTTTACTTTTTAAAAATTTGGATAAGGGAACAGATTTCATGTATCTCATATATACAGTTTTAAGAAGATAATACTTCCCACTGTACCCCCTTCTCCCACCCTCCCCCTTCCTTCTTTTCTTATTTTTCTTTTAATTTTTACAATGGCATAATTTCAAACTTATACACAAGCCTAACCCTCCACTAAATAAAGAATTCACCAAGTAGTAAGTAGAAAAACTATTCTCCCTCAAAAGTATGTAAGTGCAGTTGCTCCACATTACTATATTACTTTATCATAGTCTTAGTGAGCAGGGAGAAGTTATTTGAGGATCACTCAGGTATTATGTTAGGAAATTAATACAAGAATAAAATATTTCATCTGAAATAAAATAGAAAGGATCTCTTTTCTCATATGAACTTCATCTAAGTATGTGAAATTTCTATATAAAATAATTAATTCAAACTTTAATAGTACTCTGTATGGGATTTTTGATGATATTTATTCACACTTTGCCATGTCTGTTAGTAACCCATTTTATGTGTCCTCTCTCCTCAAATAAATTGTGAATTTGTCAAGGTCATAGATGATGCTTTTAAATTATTATTCAATTATTATTCTATTTCTTCTTCCTGAATACATGAATTAATCTATCATACTAGATGCAAAGCATATATCTGTTGACTATTTTGGAGCTATATTTGTACCATATAAGTTCAAGGCATTTACAGCTTGTTTGATGATAGAAAATATGAATACAATTTTAGTGAGATGATGTGAAGTGTACACCCATTGCTAGTGAAAATACAATGAGATAAACTTTTTATAGTGCCATATAACTATATATTTCAGCAGCTGGCCTTAGTCTGTTTTTTGCTGTAATGGAATATCCGAGACGTGTAACTTATAAAGGAAAGAGGTTCATTTTTGGATCACAGGTTCTGGAGGCTAAGAATTCCATGACCAGGTGACTGCAGCTGCTGAGGGTCTGGTACTGTTTCAAGTCACGGTGGAAAGCAGAAGGGCTAGGTGGGCACTTGCAGATGATAAAGAGTGCCTGGAGTAGATTTGCTTTGTAACAACTTGCTTTCAGGATAACTAATTCCAGTCCCAGGAAAGAATGAACTCATTTACCCAGAAAAGGCATAAATTCATTCTTGAGGATTTTTTCCCATTAACTGAACAACTTCCAGTAGGCCCCACTTCCCAGAACTGCTGTACTGGGAACCAAGACTCAATATCATTTTTAGTGTGTGCAAATCTCACTCTAGCCAGATAATGGCTCATAAAATATTTAAGATTTTTGTTTCTTCCATTGTGTAAATACAGATTTTAGTGTAAGGAAATAAATGCTACTTATTTATTCAACAAACAATTAATGAGTAGCTCCTTTAGTCCATGCATTGTTTCAGACACTTGGCATATATCATTGAACAAAATGGAGCTTGTATTCTAATAGGGAGTGATAGGAAACAAATAAACATAATAATTATGAATGAGTAAATTATATGCGATATTAAGTAGTAATGAGAGGTATGGGGGAAATGGAGATCAGAAAAGAGGAATCAAAAGGAAGTTTGGAATAAGCCTTATTTAGAAAAACATGATGATATTTAATAGGGATCACTTTTCAGTTAAATTTAAACACCTAAAATAATTGTGTGTTAATTAAAGAGTTTAACAAAGATATTAAGTAGAACAAAAAATACTAAAAGGAATAAAGTAGTAAGTTGTTCCTCGACAACTGAAAAGTGATCCCTATTAAATATAAGAGTGGGAATAAGAGAGGGAGGTGATTTACAGTTCAGCACACGCTCACTCGGACTTTACACCTAATGGTAGAGTTAGAAACGTGCCAGGGGGTCGGCGCCATGATTCAATAGGCTAATCCTCCACCAGCGGCACTGGCACCCCGGGTTCCAGTCCCAGTCGGGGCGCCGGATTCTGTCCCGGTTGCTCCTCTTCCAGTCCAGCTCTCTGCTGTGGCGCGGGAAGGCAGTGGAGGATAGCCCAAGTCCTTGGGGCCTGTACCTGCATGGGAGGCCAGGAGAAGCACCTGGCTCCTGGCTTCGGATCAGCGCCGTGCGCTGGCCACAGTGCGCCAGCCGCAGCGGTCATTGGGGGGTGAACAAACGGAAAAAGGAAGACCTTTCTTTCTATCTCTCTCTTTCACTGTCCACTCTGCCTGTCAAAAAAAAAAATGAAAAAAAAAAAAAAGAAATGTGCCAGGGGATTCCAATAAATCCCATCAAAGTGGTATGTACCAATGCCATCTCACTAGTCTAAGTGATCAATTTCAGTTCACAATTGATCATAATGATAGGTCTAAGAGTCAAAGGGATCACAGAAACAAGACTAGTGTCTGCTAATACTAACTGATAGAATAAAAAAGGAGAGAAGAATCCAAAATGGGAAGTGGGATACACAGCAGACTCATAGAATGGCAGATGTCCTAAACAGCACTCTGGCCTCAGAATCAGCCCTTAGGCATTCGGATCTGGCTAAAAAGCCCATGAGAGTATTCCAGGCATAGAAAGCCAAGACACTCTGGCAGAAAAAAAAAGACCTAATTGAAAGATCTCTGTGAGTGAGATCCCAGTGGAAACAACGGGCCATCAAAGGAGGTACCTTTCTCTGAAGGGAGGAGAGAACTTCCACTTTGACTATGACTTTGTCTAAATAAGATCCGAGTTGGCAAACTCAAGAGGCTTCCATAGCCTTGGCAACTCATGACAAAAGCCTCAGGTGATTACTGATGCCATAAATGATTGTCAATTGTTAAATCAACAACAGGAGTCACTGTGCACTTACTCCCCATGTAGGATCTCTGTCCTTAATGTGTTGTGCTATGTGAATTAATGGTATAACTAACACTCAAACAGTACTTTATATTTTGTGTTTCTGTGTGGGTGCAAACTGTTGAAATCTTTACTTAGTATATACTAAATTGATCTCCTGTATATAAAGATAATTGAAACTGAATCGTGATGAAGAATGGGATGGGAGAGGGAGTGGGAAATGGGATGGTTACAGGTGGGAGGGAGGTCATTGGGGAAAAACTGCTATAATCCAAAAGTTGTACTGTGGAAATTTATATTTATTAAATAAAAATTAAAAGAAGAAAACATGATGATAGAGATTTTCCATGTAGATATAGATGGTAGGGCAGCAAATACAACAGACCCAATGTATGATTATCTTGGCTACAGGTAAGTTGCCTGCTGGAGAGGGCAGAATGAGAAAGGAGGGAAGAAATAGAAGATGAGGCATAGGGGAGGGTAGGTATTGTAAAAAAATTGGCTCTTAGGCTGAATGAAATGAGGATCCATTGCAAGATTTTGAGAAAACATATGAATTGATTTGACATTTTTAAAGATTCTCTCTCATTGCTGTGGCAAGAATAGTTCACAGAAAGGAAATGACTATAGTTGGATTATCAGTTAGTAAATGTAGTAGGCTGAATGTTCAAAAGATAGGACGTTCTAATTCCTGAAATCTGCAAATATTGTCTTAAATGGTAAAAATGAGAAGACTTTACAGACTTGACTAAGTTGAGTCTTGAGATTGGCATATTATCCTTAGAGTCTTAACTGTAATCCTGTATATTCATATAGAGTAGGACAGAGAGGGAGACTTGATCAAGTGTTGGTAATGCATCAGAGGGAGAAAATGTTCTACCATGACTCTGCAGATGAAAAAGGAAGCAACAGGGCAAAGGATATAAGGAATTGTTGGAAATCACAAGAAAACAGGAAAGACTGAGGCTTGATTCTCCCATGTAGTCTCTGGAGAGAGTGCATCCTGCCAACACCTTGGTTTTGATTCAATGATATTACAGATTCGGACGTCTGGTCCCAAGAAGTGAGAAGAAATATCTGTTGTTCAAAGCCATCAAGTGCATGGTGATTGATTACAGCAGTCATAGGAAACTAGTTCAGGAAACTGTCTCTGTTTTCCAGAAAAGAGATGATAGTAGAAGAGACTAGGTAGATAAAACTAGAGATATCAACAAGAATTGAACTTTTAAATAGGTTCTTATTGCAGAACAATTAGAATTTTAAGGGAGATCAGAAGTGGAATATGAACTAAACAAAGAACTCAAAGTTTTTTATTAGCTGAGATGGAAAATAATTGCACGAGGGGGTTTTTCCAGTGACAACCAGGAGTTCTGTTTGGGACACATTGAAATTGAATTTTTTTCAGGGATCGAAATGGGTATTTGAGTGGGCAGTGGGATATAAAAGTGTGGACTTAGGGAGAAATATCCTTGCCTGTGATCCAAATTTGAGAGTTGTTGACACATATTTAACATTAAAAGCCATGAAATAAAATGAAATCATAAAGGGAGTGATCTAAATAGAGAGGAGAACTACACACTGATCCTTAGGGAACCCACGTGGTATTTCTGGAGAGAAGTCTTGTGTCTGAAGAGTTACCATTAAAATATTTATAAAAGTTTGTGAATAATATTCATGTCCAATAATAATGAAGCTCTTATTTCAATGGAATTAACCATTCACTGGAAACAATGATTATGGTTATAGTAGAAGTAATTATGATAAATTAATAAGCAAAAGAAATAAAAAATAAAAAATAAATATTATAATACATGTATATAATCTCAGAATGAACAAATAAAGGGCATCATATAAAATCAAAATAAGTGTGTTAATTTTTGATTTCTTTTTTTAATCTTATTGCTTTTTTTACCTTTATTTAGTAAATATAAATTTCTAAAGTACAGTTTATGGATTACAATGGTTTTCCCCCCATAACTTTTCTTATACTCAACATTTTTCAACTTATTTGGTCTATAATGCACAAGATTTTCTGTGAGATAGCATTGAATCATTTCATGGTCTTTGTTTAGAAATAACACATAGAAAAGAAATGAACTATTTTAAAATAATATTTCTGTTGAGTCATAGTTACTTTAGAAGTAATTTAAAACATAATAAGTATAACACAATTATTTTTTCTTGACAGCAACAATTTTTATAGATGAAGTATTATAGAGGATGGTTCAATTACCTAATGGACAATTGGAATTAGAACTGTTCCTTCATGTTACTGCCTCAAGGAAACTGCCTGCGAGATAGACTTAAAAGAGAAACTTGTGTACGCTATTTTGAGGATATTAGACTGATAGAAAGCAAATTAGACTGATGGAAAGCACTATTTTGCCTTGTTCATATATTATTTGGTTGCAGAGCAGTAGTTGACCTGATGAGCATCTCCCTCAATTCTTTGGGGTTTCACAGAATAGCAATGAATGGAAAACCATAGGTCATTGTGGTCATGATGGAAAGTAAAATCTTTGCTATTTTACACTTAGTTGATGATTAATTTTTAAAAAAATTTGTTAATTGGTTTGAAAGAGTTACAGAGAGGCAGAAGAGAGGCAGAGAGAGAGATTTTCCGTTTGCTGGTTCATTCCTCAAATGGCCGTGATGTCCAGAGCTGGGCTGATCCAAGCTAGGAGCCAGGAGCTTCTTTCAGGTCCCAGACGTGGATACAGAATCCCAAACACTTGGGCCATCTTTTGCTGTTTCCAGGTCATAGCAGAAAGCTGGATTGGAAATGTAGCAGTCAGATCTTGAATTGGCACCCTTATGGAATGGCGACAGTGCAGGTGCAGTTTTACCTGCTACACCACAGCACTGGCCCCGATGATTCATTTTTTGTTACCTTGAATTCTGAAAATGAATAAGCATCACTAGTCTATTTAAAAATGATTATTGGTTATAAAGAAACCCAGAGATCCTTAAAAAATTTTTTTTAATTCAGTCAATATTTACTTGAACCCTGTTTTCATCCTTATTTTGTAGTGTTTGTGTTAGGAAAATGGCACAGTTTTATCTATGGCGCCAGCTACACCCTGACACCATCCTAGGCTCTAGCCCCTGCCGCCACTGCTGGAAGCCAGGTGGCCACATGGCCCAACCACTGGTGTCAGCCCCACCCCCATCCTAATGGGATTCGCTGCTCCTGCTTCCCTGCCCGCCTTCCGGCAGTTTTAAAAGAACCTGTTCCTGAACATGTGGCTCTCTTCTCTCCTGCATTCTGCTCTCTCCTGCTCTCTGCTCTCTCCTGCTCGCTCTCTCTTCTCTCATCTCTCTCTTCTCTCCTTGCTAGCTCCTCTCTTCTCTGTCTCTCTCTTATACTCTCCTTTTCTCCCTTTTTCGTTCTTCACCCTTTCCCTTCTGTCTGCTGGATTTTCCCCCAGTAAACCCTTTCCCTTACTCCGGTGTTTGGTGTGTTTTGTGATGGCCTAACAGTGTTATTTCTATACTCAAAACACCTATAAAATTTAGGGTTTTCTATATGAAAACACAAAAATATATCATGGACATTCAAAAAATATTTTAACAGTATAAATAGAACTGTATTTAAGTTAAAGCTTAGTTATAATATTAAAAATCTACCTTAGAAGGATCAAAGTTAAACTTTCTTGACATTTATGTCAGTTTTGTATAGATCATTATTTCAAAAAAATTTGGAATGCCTTTGTTAAATGATCCTCTAAACTATTTCTTTTTTGTACTTACACTTTTGATGCAGAGACTCTTACAGCTTAATAAAATCCACTTTGTACAAAAGATGGAAAAGTAAGAAAATGATAGATGGGAGCATTATTAAAGCTTGCATTAGCTATGGGTTTGTTACCAGATATTTTTGGGAAAGATGAGCACATTGTCAAGAAATACAGTCAACTTGCTTCTGATTCCTAAGAAATATGAGTTTAGGCTGTGATGACTATGAATGAACTCCAGTCAGATTAGCTGCATGGTGGAAACTTGGTATTACATGGGCAGATGCTAATGGTTTCCTGCCCTAAGCAGGTACCAGTGGACAGTCTCTGGACTTACCCCATTTCAAGCAGATACTTGTGCCCTCAGGAGGAAGACTTGTTTGGGCATGTATCACCATCAGCTTCCTATGAACCTGATGTATATCCCCAAGATCTCAAAAGGCACAGTGACTGTGAGATCATCAAGCGCCTGCCTGTGTGGCTGAGAAAATGCTTCTGTTATCTCTTTTACAACCTTGGACAGAGGACAAGTAAGCACAGGACTGTTTTGGAACTCATTAGCAAGTGGATGAAACCAAACATTAAGCAGATCCTAATAATCCTTGTCTCCAGACCAGGGCCAGCTCCAGTGACAAGTATACCTCTGTGGTCCCAGTTCATCAGTCCCATATCCTAACCAGCGTCATCAGTGGCTGGTAGATGTACAATTTGGAAGAAAGCCCAGCTTAGTAAGAGACAGACTGTACCAAGGTGAGATCTGGTCGTACCCCCAGGCTTCACTGGTCTTGGTGGGATGTGCGCTCTGTGAGTGATACAGCATTGCAACATTGATGGACATTAGACAAGGAGTCTGATCTTATGATAGACCAAGAAAGAGCCTTGTAGGGATTGAGTACTCCCTTTTAATCACTACCCCAGTTCATACTGAATGACACATCAATTACAGATTTGCAAACAATTTGAGTTTGGGGAATATAGGACTGAATCATTAAAATCATATGGACAGTGGACCTGGGAAAACCTGGCTTAGGTTGCTATCAATGCTGACAGAGCAGAAATGTCCTTAGGCTCAGAAAAAATAAAGATTGCTTAGAAATTTGAGGATAATGGCCAGAAATGAAACCAGATTACAATCCTTCAGTGCATACGTGCTGTATACCAACAAGTTCCAAGAGCTTCCAAGGAATCATGACCTCACTAAAAGACCAAAATATAGTGCCAGAAGCCAGTCATCTTGGAATTGAAATTTCCAAATGCTTGAATAAAATTTTCAAAATAGCTGTTTCAATAAAATTCAAGAGAATGTGGATAAATGATTTCATGTTCTAACAGAGGTTCTGTACAGAGATGAAACTAAAATTAAGCAGAAGTCCTTCAACTGAAAAGTACACTAAGTGAAATCAAAAAATGTTTTAGAAGTTATAACTAGAATACAAGAAAGGACCAGTGAGCTATAAGAGAGGTTCTTGAAAAATATACAGTTTATATAGAAAAAAATTAAGAGGAATGAAGTAAGTATATAGGAATTTTGTGACAGCATGAACAGAGCAAATATCCAAGTGATTGGGTTTCAAGAATGATTTGAGAGCGTCAAAGGGGTAGAAAGCATAGTCCAAAAGATAATGACACAAAACTTCCTAAACAGATAAAATTCAACAATGATACAGATACAAGAACGTCAAAGGTCACCACCTATCAGATTCAATCCAACTAAATCTACTCCAAGACATATTATAATCAAGTCTCATAGTTGAAGATAAAGAGATGATTCTCATAGTTTCAAGAGAAATACAGAAATAAAACATAAAGTCATCTTAGTTGACAGCAGATTTCTCATCAGAAATATTATAGGTTAGGAGGAAATATGATGAGACTTTTATAGTACTAAAGGAAAAAAAATACCAGGCAGGAATACTATACTCACAAAGCTACCATTCAGATTGACAGAGATATAAAGACATTCCTAGACAAAAACCAACACACAAACAAACAAAAAAGAAACCAAGAAGATTTGTTCCCCCCCACCCTGACCTGTCTTACAAGAAATACTAAAATTGAAAAAGATGCTAATGAGTAGGAAGGAAATATTAGAAGGTAGAAAACTCATTGATAAGAGTAATTATACAAATTCAGAATGCTGTAATACTGTAAAACTTTCCTGAGAAGAGTACAAACAAAAACTACATTAAATGTGAAGAAATAGGTAATATACAAAGATGTAAAATATAACATCAATGATTCAAAATTGAAGAGGAATGTGGCACACATGTAGAATTATTTACTAGGATTTCTTATCTCTACTTTTTATTGGATTTTTCCTCTGCCTTAATAATCAATATTAAGTGGTTATTATATAATAAACCAACAGCTAACATTGTACTACATAGGGTAAAGCTGAAGGCTTTTTCCTTAAGATCTTGAATAAGACAAGGATATCCACTTCCACCCCATTTTTTCAGCATTGTACTTGAAGTTCTGCCCAGAGCAATTTAGGCAAGAGAAACAAATGAAAGGAATACAAATGAGAAAGCAGGAAGTCCATTGTTTACAGATGACATGGTTTGAGGTATAGAAACCTTCAAAGGTATGACCAAAAAGCTGTTAGAACTAATAAATACAGCAAAAATTTAAGATGCAAAATCAATATACCAAATAAGTAGTGTTGTTATATACTAATAGTGAATCACCTGAGAAAGAAGTCAATAATCACATTTCCAATAGCTACAACCCTCCAAATGAAAATCAAATCACCCTAGGGCACATACTCACCAAAGAGGAGAAAGATATAACCAATAAAAACTATAAATCATTGATAAAATAAATTAAAAAGACACAAACAAATAGAATGACATCCTGTATTCACGGATTGGAGCAATTGACATTATTGAAGTACACATGCTACCCAAGTGATTTACAGATTTGATACATTCTTACCAAAATTTCAATGAATATTTTTTCACTTTTATTTAATAAATATAAATTTCCAAAGTACAGCTTATGGATTACAATGGCTTTTTTCTTCCCATAACTGCCCTCCCACCCGAAACCCTACAATCTCCCACTCCCTCTCCCATTTCATTCACATAAAGATTTATTTTCAGTTCTCTTTATATACAGGAGATCAATTTAGTATATATTAAGTAAAGATTTCAGCAGTTTAAACTCACACAGAAACATAAAGTGTAAAATACTGTTTGTGTATTAGCTATAGCATTAATTCACATGAACAACACATTAAGGACAGAGATCCTACATGAGGAGTAAGTGCACAGTGACTCCTGTTGTTGACTTAACAAATTGACACTCTTGTTTATGGCCTCAGTAATCACCCTAGGCTCTTGCCATGAGCTGCCAAGGCTATGGAAGCCTTTTAAGTTCGCCAACTCGGATCTTATTTAGAAAAGGTCATAGTCAAAGTGGAAGTTCTCTCCTCCCTTCAGAGAAAGGTACCTCCTTCTTTGATGACCCATTCTTTCCACTGGGATCTCACTCACAGAGATCTTTCATTTAGGTTTTGTTTTTTTTTTTTTTTTTTTTTTTTTTTGCCAGAGTGTCTTGGATTTCCATGCCTGAAATACTCTCATGGGCTTTTTAGCCAGATCCGAATGCCTTAAGGGCTGATTCTGAGGCCAGAGTGCTGTTTAGGACATCTGCCATTCTATGAGTCTGCTGTGTATCCTGCTTCCCATGTTGGATCTTTCGCTCCCTTTTTAATTCTATCAATTAGTATTTGCAGATACTAGTCTTGTTTCTGTGATCCCTTTGACTCTTAGACCTATAAGTGTGATCAATTGTGAACTGAAATTGATCACTTGGACTAGTGAGATGGCATTGGTACATGCCACTTTGATGGGATTGAATTGGAATCCCTTGGCACATTTCTAACTCTACCATTTGGGGCAAGTCAGCTTGAGCTTGTCCCAAATTGTACATCTCCTCCCTCTCTTATTCCCAGTCTTATATTTAACAGGGATCACTTTTCAGTTAAATTTAAACACCTAAGAATAATTGTGTGTTAATTACAGAGTTCAACCAATAGTATTAAGTAGAACAAAAAAGTACTAAAAGGGATAAGGTATTAAGTTGTATATCAACAGTCAGGACAAGGGCTGATCAAGTCATTGTTTCTCATAGTGTCCATTTCACTTCAACAGGTTTCCTTTTTGGTGCTTAGTTAGTTGTCACCAATCAGGGAGAACATATGATATTGGTCCCTTTTGGACTGGCTTATTTCACTCAGCATGATGTGTTCCAGATTTCTCCATTTTGTTGCAAATGACCAGATTTCATTGTTTTTTTTTTCTGCTGTATAGTATTCTATAGAGTACATGTCCCATATTCTTTATCCAGTCTACTGTTGATGGGCATTTGGGTTGGTTCCAGGTCTTAGCTATTGTGAATTGAGCTGCAATAAACATTAATGTGCAGGCAGCTTTTTTGTTTGCCAATTTAAAATGAATATTTTTTACTGAACTAGAAAAAACACAACTAAAACTTGTATGAGAGCACAAAAGATCCTGAATACCCAAAAACATCTTGAGCAAAAAGATCAAAGGAGAAGGCATTTGATACCTGGATTTAAAATATATTACATTGCTACATAAACAGCATGGTATTGGCATAAAAACAGATGCATAGACAAATAGAGCTGAATAGAGAACTTAACAAGTAAACCCACACATCCACAGGCAACTGAACTTTGACAGAGAAGCTAACAACATGAATTGAAACAAAGATTGTCTTTTCAACAAATGGTACTGGGAAAATTGGACATTCACTTGCAGACCAATGAGATTAGACCTCTGTTTCTCTCTGTGTACAAAACTCACTCAAAGTTGATTAAAGATGAAAGCATAAGACCTTAAGCTTTCAAAGTACCATAAGGAAACTTGGGAAAATCACTGTAGGGCATTAGAATGGGCAAGGATTTTCTGGGTTAAAGATCCAAAATACAGGAAACAAACAAAAATAGACAATTGAGTTTTTGTTAAACTGTGGAGATTCTGTATAGCAAAGGAAACAAAGTGAACAGTCAAACTACAAAATGGGAGAACATTTTTTGAGCAATACATCTGGCAAGGGTAACTCAAACAACTTAATAGCAACAACAGTATCAAAAATCCAATTAAAATTTGGGTAGTTGAACTAAACAGACATTTTTCTTTTTTCTAAATATTTATTTATTTATTTTTGACAGGCAGAGTGGACAGTGAGAGAGATAGAGAGAAAGGTCTTCCTTTTCCGTTGTTTCACCCCTCAATGGCCGCTGCGGCCAGCGTACCGCACTGATCCGAAGCCAGGAGCCAGGTGCTTCCTCCTGTTCTCCCATGCGAGTGCAGGGCCCAAGCACTTGGGCCATCCTCCACTGCACTCCCGGGCTATAGCAGAGAGCTGGACTGGAAGAGGAGCAACTGGGACAGAATCCGGTGCCCTGACTGGGACTAGAGCCCGGGGTGCAGGCACCGCAGGTGGAGGATTAGCCTATTGAGCTGCGGCACTTGACTAAATATTTATTTTTTGTGTTTTAAAGAGTTACAGAGAGAGGTAGAGACACACAGAGAGAGGTCTTTCATCCACTGGTTCACTCCCCAAATGGCCACAATAGCCAGAGTTGAGCAAATACGAAATCAGGAGCCAGGAGCTTCTTCCAGGTCTCCCATGCGGGTGCAGTGGTAGACGGACTTGGACCATCTTTCACTGCCTTCCCAGGCAACAGCAGAGAGCTGGATCCGAATAGGAGCAGCCAGGATTCAAACCAGCACCCATATGGGATGCCAGCGCTTCAGGCTGGGGCTTTAACTCACTGTACCAAAGTGCAGGCCCCAACAGACCTTGCTTAAAGGAAGATACACAAATGATCAAGACATACTTGAAAAAAATGTAGAATGTCATCAATCATCAAAGAAATGCAAGTCAAACATAGCTTGAGATTTTATATTAATCCCATTAAATATTGGATATTATAAAAAAGACAAAATGTAACAAGAGTTGATGAAAATGTGGACAAAAGGGAAGTCTTGCATGCTGTTGCTGGGATACAAATTAATCTAAGTACAGAACTACCATATGATCCAGCAATCCACTCCTGGATATTGCAAGGGAAATGAAACCTATCTGTTGAAGACAATATGAATTCCCAGGTTTATTGTTCACTATGCACAATAGCAAAGAAAGAACAACAATCTGAGTGCCCATCCACTGATGAACAGATAAAGAAAATGTGGTATGCATACACAATAGAATAACAATTAGCCATAAAATGAATGAAATGTTGTCATTTGCAAATCCTTGGATGGAATTGGAGGCCATTATGTCATGTGAAGTAAACCAAGACAGATATATACACATGAAAGGATCTCACTCATATATAGATTCTAAAAAATAACTATATTTGGGGCTTGATGTTGTGGCATAGAGGGTTAAGCCATCACTTGCAATGCCAGCACCTCACATCACAATGCTGGTTTGAGTTTTAGGTGCTCTGCTTCTTACCCAGATCTCTGCTGATGCACACGAGAAGGCATAAACAGAAGGTTCAAGTACTTGCGTTCCTACCATCCATGTGAGAGACTAGAATGGAATTCCTGACTCCTGGTTTTGACCTGATCCAATCCCAGCTATATGGCCACATGGGGTATAAAACAGCAGATGGAAAAACTCTTTCTCTCTCCTTCTCTCTGTAGGTCTGTCTTTCAAACAAACAAATAATTTTTAAAAAGTGATCTCATCAAAATTAAAAATATAATTGTAGTAACTAGAGGCTTGGGGGTACAGATGAGGAAAATTTGATTGAGGAATACCAGATCATAGCTAGATAGGAATAAGAAGTTCTGGGGTTCAGTTACATGGTAGGGGGACTATAGATAATTTTAATATACTACGTGTCTCTATAAAAAGGCTAAAAGACATGATTTTGGATATTTTTACTATACAGAAATGCTCATTGATGGAGAGAATTGTATTTTCCCTGAATGGACATTCTACAATGTATTCATGTATCATCACTTAGTATCTCATTAATATATACAATCTTAATTTTTGAAAACTGTCATTTTTTTTAAATAAAAATTAAAAAATTCTCAAGACCCACATCAGAGTACCTAGATTTGATTCCCAGCTTGGGTTTGTCATTCCAGCATCTCATGAATGCAGACCCTACGAGTCTAGCTATAAAGCTCAAGTGATTGGGTCACCTATATGGGAGATCTGGAATGAGATTGCTTCTCCAAATTTTACCCTTGTCCCAGTCCCCATCAATGCAAACATTTGGAATGTGAACTTCAATGGAAACACTCTTGCTCTCTCTCTCTCTCTCTCTCTGCCTCTCAGGTAAATAAAAAAAAAAAAATACTGGCCAGTGCCGCGGCTCACTAGGCTAATCCTCTGCCTGAGGCGCTGGCACACTGGGTTCTAGTCCCGGTTGGGGCATCGGATTCTGTCCTAGTTGCTCCTCTTCCAGTCCAGCTCTCTGCTGTGGCCCGGGAGTGCAGTGGAGTATGGCCCAAGGGCTTGGGCCCTTGCACCCGCATGGGAGACCAGGAGAAGCACCTGGCTTCTGGCTTCGGATCAGTGCGGTGTACTGGCTATAGCGGCCGTTGAGGGGTGAACCAATGGAAAAGGAAGACCTTTCTCTCTCTCTCTCTCTTTCTCTCTCTCTCTTTCTCACTGTCCACTCTGTCTGTCAAAAAAAAAATACCTTAAATAATATTGTTTGAATTTTACTTTCCCAACAAGCTGATCTTCTACTATGAGGTCATAACCTTAAATTGTCTTGAAAGGGTAGTTGGAACACAAATGTTTGCCGCTCACAATGATGAAAATTGTGTTAATTCTATGGAAAAATTTAGCCATGTTTCATGACCTATTTTATTGTTACAAAGCATCATCCAAAAACTTGGGAGAATTCTGTTCATTTTAAAAGATGAGATAATTTTATAACTTGAAAAAGAATGTTAATATTTCTGTTTCTGGTTCTAATGGAGTTGTTTGTAGAAATCTTTTGAAGATCACTTAGAAAAGCCAAATATAGTAAAAACAACATCATTTCCTTAAAGGCACCAGAAAACATTAAAATAAAAAAATTCTTGGAGAAGTAGGATCTACATTCAGAAATGACATGATAGTCTGCAGCTACTTTCTGTTGTAGGTTATTGCTGATTTTAGGTGTGAGCCATATAGATTCAGGCCATGAAGCTAAGAATCTAATAACAAGTTCCTGTAGAGAAGAGTACTGATGAAAGGCAGATAGTTGAGCACTTTCTCAGGATATGGAAAATGGAAAACTGGAGACCTGAAATTCTAGGGTCTCAATGATAATAGATGCATAAAAAATGAACACAAATACCACTGATTTTTTCCCCAACAATTTCCATGTGTTTCTGAAGCTGTAGGATGCCAAGCAAAGTAAGAAGTTAAGTGGAAAACATGAAATTCAGTGCAGTGTTGACAATAGTCATATTACTGAGACAAGGGTTTCAGCCCAGGATATTCAGGGAAAAGATATCAGTGAATATTCCAGGCTGCCATTGACAACAGTGAAGGGTCACCTCCTACAGGCAAGAAATTAATTCAGTGTAGTGGCCATGATATCTTAAGACAAAGTCCTCAACAGGACTGAGATGTTCAGCATCACACCATAAGCTTCCTGAGGAAAAATCACACTTTGTACAGAGAAAGACAACAAGTTCCAAAACTTCTAAGAGTTTTCATATACAGGTGAGGAATTACTCCTCTAAAATAGAAGAATCTAGAATACTCTAAATTCTGAAACTGTTTGAATATCAATATGATGCCCTATATGGAGAACACCACATCTGACCTTATAAGACAGGTCACAAAGTAAGTGCTTGGGAAATTATCTTTGGACTATGTGTATAAGGTATATGTAAGATATAAATAAATTTTTCTTTTTTTACAGGCAGAGTTAGACAGTTAGAGAGAGAGACAGAGAGAAAGGTCTTCCTTCCGTTGGTTCGCCCCCCAAATGGCCGCTACGGGCTGGCACACTGCACCGATCTGAAGCCAGGAGCCAGGTGCTTCCTCTTGGTCTCCCATGCGGGTGCAGGGCCCAAGTACTTGGGCCATCCTCCACTGCACTCCCTGGCCACAGCAGAGAGCTGGACTGGAAGAGAAGCAACCGGGACAGAATCCTGCGCCCTGACTGGGATTAGAACTCGGGGTGCTGGTGCCACAGGCGGAGGATTAGCCTAGTGAGCCGCAGCGCCGGCAGATATAAATAAATTTCATGTTTAAACTTGTATCCTATCACCCAGATATCTCAATATATGTAAGTATATGCAAATATTCCAATACCTGATTAATAAAAAATATTATAATCCAAATCCAAATAAAATCCAAAACATGTATTATCTCAGAAATTTCAGTTGAGGGATATTCAGCCAATATAATATTCTGCATTTAATTAAGAAATTACTACTATTGCTTTCAGCCTTTTGGCTCAGATCAAGTGTAATTAAGGCATTATTAGACTTCCTCTTTTCCAGTTTGTATCCTTTTGATTTCTGTTTCTTGCATAATAGCTCTGGCTAAAACTATGTTAAAGCCATGGTGAGAGTGGGTATCCTTGTCAGGTTCTGGATCTTATTGGGAATGCTTCCAGCTTTTCCTCATTTAATAGAATGCTGGCTGTGGGACTGTCATAAATTGCCTTGATTGTGTTGAGGAATGTTCCTTGAACACCCAATTTGCTTAAGGGTTTCATCATGAAAGAATGTTGTATTTTATCAATGCTTTCTCAGCATCTGTTGAAATATGTTTTTTTTTCCTTCAGTTTGTTAATGTGATGTATCACATGTATTGATTTGTGAATGTTGAACCATCCCTACATACCAGGGATAAATCCCACTTGGTCTGGGTGAATGATCTTTTTGAAATGTTGTTGGATTCGATTGGCCAGAATTTCGTTGAGGATTTTTGCATCTCTGTTCATCAGGGGTGTTGGTGTATAGTTCTCTTTGTCTGTTGTATCTTTTTTTTTTTTTTTTTTTTTTTTTTTTTGGTTTAAGAATTAAAGTGATTCAGGCTTCATAGAAGGAGTTTGGGAGGATTCCCTCCCTTTCAATGATTTTGAATATCTTTTTTTTTTTTTTTTTTTTTTTTTTTTTTTTTTTTTTTTTTTTTTTTTACTTATTCAAATAAATATTTATTCAAATATATAAGTGTTTATTTGAAAAGTGGAGCTACAGAAAGAGAGGGAGAGGGAGAAGGAGAGAGAAAGAGAGAGAGAGTCTTTATCTAGCTGGTTCATTCTTCAAGTGGCCACAATCACTGGGGTTGGGGCAGTCCGAAGCCATGAGTCGAGAACTCCTTCTGGGTCTCCTGAGTTGGTGGTAGGGGCCTAAGCACTTGGAATATCTTCGGATGGCCTCCATAGTGCATCAACAGGGAGTTAGGGTGGAAATGGAACAGTGGGAACTTGAACCAGCACTCATAGATTATGATGGCATCACAGACAGTGGCTTAACCCACTGCACCACAGTGCTGACCCCTCAAAATAACAATCTTCAGGAAAATAATTTTTCTGTTTATTATTACAAAATATATATTTATATATCCCTTATGGAAAATACAAATAATAATAAAATTATACTATAATATGTAGTTACTAATAATTATCTGTTGTGTTACTTTCCAGTCTTTTGTACACATGTGTGGCTGTTTCAAAGTTTGCTTTTTTTCTTTTTAAAAAATTTTATTTAAGGTCTAAAAATTTCATATATAAAGATTTAGTAAAGTAGTGATATTTCTCACCCCATCCTCCCACCTACCCACCTTTCCTCTTCCTCTTCATACTTCCTCTTCTAATCCCTCTCTTAATTTTTGCTATTTAACTTTAGTTTACTTCATACTCATAAAATTAATCTACACTAAGTAAAGAGTTCAACAAATAGTAAGAAGGGAAAAGAAAAAAACCACTGTTCAGGTCTGTGAACAATCAACAATGTCAGCTCAACAATGTCAGTTTCACTCCTACACATTACATTTTTGATACTCTATTAGTTACCACAGATGTTTTTTATACATTTTATATTACAAAGTGCTTTTCATATCATTAAATATATCCCAATGCTGTAACTGTAATGGCTACTACTAATTGTATCATTTTGATGGACTGCAGTGGAACTCGGGTGATTTTGGAGCTCTAAGGAACCCTATGGGGTATATTTTTCATAGCTGTTCTGGCTCCAAGACACTTAGTTTTCTTTCTTTTCAAAAGATTTATTTATTTATTTGAAAGGCAGAGTGACAGAGAGAGCGGGAGAGACACACACAGAGGGAGATCTTCCATGCACTGGCTAATTTCCCAAATGGTTGTAACAATCAGGTCTGGCCAAAGCCAGGAGCCAGGAACACCATCCTGGTCTGCCACGTGGTGGCAAGGATCCAGGTACTTTGATCATCTTCCATTGCCTCCCCATGTGTGTTAGCAGGAAGCTGAATTGGAAGCAGAGCAGTCAGGACTTGAACCAGCATTCTGTAATGGGATGTCAATATTGTGGCACGTGGCAGCTTATTACACTGTGCCGAATGTCAGCCTCTAGAACAATTAGTTTTTTTTTTTTTTTTTTTTTTTTTTTTTTTTTTCGGTTTCAGGTGTTTTCTTTTTTTTTTTTTTTTTTCTTTTTTTTTTTTTTTTAACTTTTATTTAATGCATATAATTTTCCAAAGTACGACTTATGGATTACAATGGCTTCCCCCCCATACCGTCCCTCCCACCCACAACCCTCCCCTTTCCCACTCCCTCTCCCCTTCCATTCACATCATGATTCATTTTCGATTATCTTAATATACAGAAGATCAGCTCAGTATACATTAAGTATGGATTTCAACAGTTTGCTCCCACACAGAAACACAAAGTGAAAAATAATAGATGATTTTTTTAAATGATGATGAAATCAGAGCAGACCTATTGTCATGTTTAATCCCAGTGAGAGTCAAGTTGGGAATTGATAATTTCTTTTTTTTTTTCTTTTCTTTTTTTTTTTTTTACAGAGGATCAGTTTAGTATGCATTAAGTAAGGATTTCAACAGTTTGCACCCCCATAGAAACACAAAGTGAAATATATTGTTTGAGTACTCGTTATAGCATTAAATCTCAATGCACAGCACATTAAGGACAGAGATCCCACATGAGGAGTAAGCGCACAGTGACTCCTGTTGTTGACTTTACCAATTGACACTCCTGTCTATGGCATCAGCAATCTCCCTATGCTCCAGTCATGAGTTTCCAAGGCTATGGAAGCCCTCTGAGTTCTCCGACTCTTATCTTGTTTAGACAAGGTCATAGTCAAAGTGGAGGTTCTCTCCTCCCTTCAGAGAAAGGTACCTCCTTCTTTGATGACCTGTTCTTTCCACTGGGATCTCACTCGCAGAGATCTTTTGCCAGAGTGTCTTGGCTTTCCATGCCTGAAATACTCTCATGAGCTTTTCAGCCAGCTCCGAATGCCTTTAGGGCTGATTCTGAGGCCAGAGTGCTATTTAGGACATCTGCCATTCTATGAGTCTGCTGAGTATCTCACTTCCCATGTTGGATCACTCTCCCCTTTATTTACTCCATCGGTTAGCGTTAGCAGGTACTAGACTTGTCTATGTGTTCCCTTTGACTCCCAGTCCCTTCACCATAAGAAGAATTGGAATTAGTTCTTCCTTAAATGTCTGGTAGAATTCAGCAGTGAAGCTGTCCAGTTCTGGGCTTTCTTTTGTTGGGCGGGTTTTTATTATTGATTCAATTTCTGTTTTGGTTATTGGTCTATTTCAGTTTTCTGTGTCTTCATGACTCAATTTTGGTAGATTGTGTGTGTCTGGGAATATACCCATTTCTTCTAGATTTCCCAATTTGTTGGCATTCAGCTCTTTGCAGTAATTCCTGATGATTCCTTTTATTTCTGTGGTGTCTGTTGTTATATTTCTTTTTTAATCTCTGATTTAATACATAAACAACGCCATGCTGAGAAAGAATTTTTAAGATCAACTGCATTCACAATAGCTACAAAAAAGAAGTAAATACCTTGGAATAAATTTAACCAAAGAGGTCAAGGATCTCTATGGTGGAAATTACAAAACATTAAAAAAAAGAAATAGAAGAAGACATTAAGAAATGGAAAAAATCTTCCACGTTCATGGATTGGAAAAATTAATATCATGAAAAAGTCCATTCTACCAACAGCACTTTACAGGTTCAGTATGATTCCAATCAAAATACCAATAGCATTCCTCTCAGAAAAAAAATGCTAAAATTCATATGGAAACACAAGAGATCCAGAATATACAATCTTATACAAAAATTTTATACAAAAGACTTATATAATCTTATACAAAAAATCTGAAAGCATTACAATACCAGATTTCAAGATATTCTACAGGGCAGTTATAATCAAAACAGCCTGGTACTGGTACAAATAGAGACCTGTAGAACACTGGAACAGAATAGAAACTCCAGAAATCAATCCACACATCTATAACCAACTCATCTTTGACAAAAGAGGTAAAATCAGTCCCTGGAGCAAGGACAGTCTCTTCAGCAAATGGTGCTGGGAAAACTGGATCTCTGCTTGCAGATTATGAAAATAGAACCCACATTTCACTCTACACAAAAATCAACTCAAAATGGATCAAAGAGATAAATCTACAACCTGATACCATCAAATTATTTAGGGAACATTGAGGAAACTCCAGAAGACATTGGCATAGGCAAAGACTTGCTAGAAAATACCCCAGAAATACAGGCAGTCACAGCCAAAATTCACAAATAGGATTACACCAAGCTGAGAATCTTCTACATTGCAAAAGAAACACTCAGCAAAGTGAAGAAGCAACTGACAGAATGGGAGAAAATATTTGAGAACTATGCAACTGATAAACGGTTAACATCTAGAATCTATAAAGAGTTCAAGAAATTCAGCAACAACAAAATGACCAATCCAGATAAGAAATGGAGAAAGGACTTGAACAGGCATTTTTCAAGAGAGGAAATTCAAATGGCCAACAGACACTTGAAAAAATGCTCAGGATCACTAGCCATCAGGGAAATGCAAATCAAATTGACAATGTTTCACCTCAATCCAGTTAGAATGGCTCCCATACAGAAATCAACAAACAACAAATGCTGGCAAGGATGTGGGGAAAAATGTATCCAATCCACTGTTGGTGGGAATGTAAACTGGTTCAGCCACTGTGGAAGATGGAATGAACATACCTCAGAAATCTGAATATAGACCTACCGTATGATCCAGCCATCCCACTCTTGAGAATTACCTAAACCAGAAGAAACCAGCATCTGAAAGAGTTATCTGTACTCTCGTGTTCACCGCAGCACAATCCACAATAGTGAAGATATGGACTGAACCCAGATTTCCATCAACTGATAAGTGGATAAAGAATTTATGATACACACACACACAAACACACACGGAGTACTATTCAGCTTCAAAAAAAAAAAAAATGAAACCTTGTCTTTTGCAACAAAATGGACACAACCTGAAACCATTATACTTAGTGAAATAAGCCAGTCCCAAAATGGCAGATACCATATGTTTTTCCTGATCTGAGGTAACTAATAGAGTACCTAAAATGTAATGTATTGGAGTGAAATGGAAATTTTGAGATTTGATGATTGTTTACAGCACTTCTCTCTCTTGTTGAGGAACAGTGTTTTTTTCTCTTAATACCATTTGTTGAACTCTTTACTTAGTGTAGAGTTAACTTTAAGATCATTAGGTAAACTGAAACTAGATCTCTGTAAAAATTAAGAGTAGGAGTTGGAGATGGAGGAGAAAGAAGTGTTGGAGTGTGGGTGGGAGGGAGGGTAGGTTGGGAAGTATCACTATGTGAAATCTGTATGTATGAAATACATGAAACTTGTAAAACTTAAATAAAATTTTAAAAAAATAAATTACTATGTATGCAGAGTCATAGGATCACATGACCCAAAATAACAATGTATAACAAAAACAAACAGGCAATCCTGATATTGGACCAGAACTTTAAAATTACTATGATTAATATGTGGAGAGATACATGCAGAGGTAAACATGAAGAATGCACAATAAAGTTGACATCATTAAAGAAGAAAGGATCAGTTTGAGATTATGCAAGTGAGTAACACTATCACTTATTGATGACATAGAAGACATGCTGGTGAATTAGATGTCAGGTTAAACAAAGGACAAAAATGAATAACTTATAATAAATTGATTTCAATATGTCAGTTGTCAACAACCCAGAGATCTATTTCTTCCTTACAATGTATGTCCATGTGTGTTTTGTTGGGGGTAGGAGGGCTCTGCAGTATATAGACCCTGAGGCACCATGCTGGTAGCCCCAGTAGAGAAATTAGAATGCAGGAGTCATGTGCTGTGAATTGGGTGCTTTGGCCTGGTAGTCCCGCACACCACTTCTTCCAGATCCGGACCAGAACTAATAACACATTGCTACCAGAAGGTAGGATAGCAGAGGAATTTCCTTCTATTAGCACTACTGTATCTTCCATAAATGACAAGGTGTAGAATAAGTAGTAGGAGCATCAGGGGAAAGGATGATTGGCTGAGTCCTAAGAACTTGTGGGAAAGAGAAGAACCTGATAATTCAGTTACTCTGCATTGAGATGTGATCTGGCTTAGCTGTAGATAATTCCAAATTGTTTTCCAACATAGGTAGAATATTGGAAACAGAGGGCTGATGTATTCATAGACCATTGATATTATGTTTCTTTAACAGAGATGATATCCATCATATATCAGGCCTCAGCAAGAGGGCTGGGACTTAGAAATGCTGTTGCACAAACTTAAGGTTAATATGAGTTTCCATTTCATAGGCATCAAAATGTCTAAAAGATGCAGAGATTGCCCTCAAAAAATTCTGAGAAAACACAATGGATAATCTACCTAGAGCAGTTGTACTAAGTGTAAAGTATCCAATTAAAAGTATTATTTGAGGAGAGAGAGAGAGAGAGAAAGAGAGAGAGCAAGAGCCCACTCCCATCCATTGCTAAGTTCTTCAAATGCCCACATTGGCTGGACCTGGGCCCAGGCCAAAGCTTCAAGCTGGGAAATCAATCCAGGTCTCTGTTGGAGGAGCACAATTACTTGAGCCATTGTGGTTGGCTCTCACGGTCTGCATTAGCAGGAAGCTGGAATCAGGAGCCAGTGGTGGGTATCAAACCCAAGCATACCATATAAGATGTGGGGTCTAAACCTCTAAACACCTGGCCCAGTAGCCAATTTTTTATAAAATGTTCTAACTATGAGTCTGTATGTAACTTTCAGATGAACTACAGTAACCTTGAGTGTCTGCAAGAGAACCTTGTCAATAAATTTCCAGTGTGATGTTCAATATTATTAATTATAATCTTCATCTTCAGATGAGCCTTATTTTAGAAACACAGGGCAGTATTTAATTTCACCTTATAATGACCTTATTTGGTAGGGACTATTATCCCAGAAGAAACACCAGGGGCCTAAGGAGGATAACTGCTTTTTTAAGTTTGAAAAGCAGGCTTTCTGGCTCACACATTTCAATCTAAGACCATCTGTTTTTTTCATATCAGGGGAGTTTTCAAGTTAGGCTATGCATCCCACTGTCTATTTGTGCTGATGAGCCAAAACACTTGGGTTTTTCAGCTAATTTTAAAAAGTGATTGCCTACACGCATTTCATGGTCCGTGCCTGTTGGCCATTTTGTATTCAGGGAGTTTTGCTGGCCTAAGTGCTGACTGGCATTTGTGACATTCTCCAGGCTCTTGTCTCCAGGCAAGAAGATGATTATACCATTTGACAAATGTGATATGTGAACTTAGCACCCAGCAGAAACAAGCTCTCACAGTGGTAGGACAATTTGAATATCATGTAGGTGTTCTAGTGGGCTGCATGCACTTTATTACTAGCAACAAAATACTAATTTACATGGATGCCGTGTGGTGGCATAACGTTTGCAGAGAAGGTTGAAAAATGGAAGTTTCTTCCATTGCTAACAAGTCAGATGTAATGAGGAAAAATTGAGAAAATGAAAATGGAAATTACTTCCCCTGCAGTGAGCTAAGAAAATGAAACTTTGCTTTCTCCCTTATTTATTTCTCAAACTTAATTTTATAGCACTTTTGCTTTGCATTAACAAAATACTCTTTTCACCTTAGATGCCATGTTTTCCATTGAAACCACTGTTAGAACCAAAAATACTTTATAAGTATGATGCAAAGAGACACTTAGAAAACAAATTTCATGTCTTCAACATCATTATTTTATTTTTCGCTTTATGAGCCTCATTGTATCACACAAGATGCTTTAAATAGAAGGCAAGAGAAACTGAATACAAACTAGCTTAAATTATGTGGAAATGTTTGACTCATTCCCTTCAGGTCAGGCTTCAGGTTTGGTTAAAGAAGGGTATCAATTTTATGTCTCTGTTATACTTTATTGATTAATTTCTCCATGTGATGGCTTTGCCCTCAGGCTGACATCCCTCACGAAGGTAGAGTGTCCTTACCTTACATGCACTTATCTGTAAACAGCATGAGAAAAGTCTTCTCTGCCTCCAAACATACTGCAAAGGTTTCCATGTTTGTCTTTAACTAATGAATCGTGGTTATTGACCTAGGCCAAGATGCATTCCCATCTCTGCTCCTCTTGCTGTGACTTGGAGAGATGGGTAGGAAATATCCCTTCAAACTATGGGCTTTTATTCATACGAAGAGGGAAGGTTTCCTAACACCATGATTTGACGTATGGTGAGAAAGAATGATGTTGCCTGCACAGTGAACACAAGTCTATTACACCCGTCAATATTAAATTTTAGGGTCAAGAAATTGTCTTTACACTGAGACAAAATATTTTTATGAAACATTTCACATGGTGGATTTGCTTCCAGAATGAAAGGTAAATATCCATGTATCAGAAAGTATTAAAGCAGATCATAACCAGGGCTTGTAGATCTCATATTTCATCAAGTGTAAGCTATGGACACACCTGTGGAGGAAAAAAGTAAAAAAGAGCCAGGCTGGGAGAAAGGCCCACTCCTGGACATCGCAGTGTTCCAAGGCTTCTGATTTCAGTCTGCTTCCTGGCTTATACCTCTAAAAATGTATCTGGAAGTTTCTTCAACTCACCCACTCATGAAATACTAGTACAGCTCTCATGACCTTTTCTGGATTCCGTTTCTTGGTCTAAGATTGCACCTGCTTTGGCTCCTGAATATTCCGGTAGTGACTTCCATGCCCTCTGACTTAGTTTCTACCTCTGTCAAACCTTTAGGGAATGCTGTATCCAGCAGTGATTAAATTCCAGGGCAGATGAGTCCCCTTGTGCATTGGGTTACATCCTGATAAACTCCATGTAAATTGAAGATATCATGAATTGAAAATTTACTCAGCACATTTACCCTACCAAGCATGGCAGGTTCACAACACAGCACACTGGAGACTTGCAGTGGTTTCCTCTTCTGATAGTAGGGCTCAATGGGAGCTGTGGTTCACTGCTCACTGCCCAGTCTCACCAGAGAGTATTGCATACCATTAGACAAGGAAAGGATAAAAATTTGAAGAACAGTTCTTATTGCATGCATATTACCTTTGCACCACTGTAAAGTTGAAAAATTATGTATTGAACAGGGGCCGGTGCTGTGGTGCAGCGGGTTAAAGCCCTGGCTTGAAGCACCGGCATCCCGTATGGCACTGGTTCTAGTCCTGGCTACTTCTCTTTGGATCTAGCTCTCTGCTATGGCCTGGGAAACAAGTAGAAGATGGTCCAAGTCCTTGGGCCCCTGCACCCAAGTGGGAGACCCAGAAGAAGCTCCTGACTCCTGGCTTTGGATCAGTGTAGCTCCAGCTGTTGTGGCCATCTGGGGAGTGAACCAGCAGATGGAAGACCTCTCTCTCTCTACCTCTCTCTGTAACTCTGTCTTTAAAAAAATTATGTATTGAACTATTATATATTATGGACTATTTATATTGTTAATTTTGAATATGTATGTTTTATAATATGAAAGCTCTTTAAAACAGGCACTAAAATTAAATTTTTATAAGTTTATTTTGGTGCAAAAATTTTTCAAATTTGTGCATGTTTTTCATAATATTCATTGCCAATGAACTTTCTGAAGTGCCCTCACATGGAATATTCTATGTTCTCATCCCTGGAGCCTGTAAATTTGATGAACTACACACCTCTGATTCTGTTATATGGTATGGTTGATCTAAATTTAAGAGAAGGTGATTTTCTAGGTGTTCCTGATCCCATAACAATCTTAAAAGAAGAAAGTTTCCTCTGACTGGTAGCAAGGAAGAAGTTAGAGTGAAAGTGAGAGGTATCTGATGCATGTTAAGGGTTGGACTCACTGTTAGCCTGGACAGTTGGGTCGCATGCAAGGACCTGAGAGGCGGTCTAAGCACTGTAACTTCCAGCCAACAACCAGCAAGGAAACAGGGACCTCAGTCTTAAAACTGTGAGAACTTGAATTCTTCCAACAAGCTGAATGAGCCTACAAGTGGATTCTTCCTTAAAGCCTCAATTTAGCTAACACCTTGATTTTGCCCTTGTGACACTCTGAACATAGAACACAAACAAGGCCACCCAAACAGATTTCTGCTTACAAAACTTGTAAGCTAATAAGTGGATGCTGTTTTTCAGGTGCTAAGTTTGTGGCAGTTTATTATAGATGATAAAGTTACAATGAAAGCTGATTTTCTGTAAGTAAGTGGAAGTTTGCTTAAGTTGGGTTATTTGGTTTCCATAGTGATAAGCAGGTGGTAGCCAGATTGTGGAAGGAGACCGTCTAAGTGAAAACTTTCCTTAACAAATGGGAATGGTCAATTTCTTGAGCAGTTGGGCTTTGATTTCAACATGCATTCTGTTTACTTACCACACTCAAGTTGAAGTTATCTTTCTCTTATCATTACCCACCTGATTTGTTCCAGACTGCATATTCTTGTAAATATGAAGGGCCTGTTATCCTTCTTTCCAGTTGTATACCACACAGAATTCCTGATCCAATGTATATGAGTGGTGTTGACCCATTTTGTTCCATTTCTGAGCTCAAGCTATGACTTCAGCAACTATTCATTCCAATAGCCCTCCTCTGAGATTGAATTTAACACTTGTTATGTCATATACTATTTTTATTCCATTCCACATTCCATTGGTACAGTCCAATTAGCTGCAACAGCACCATCCCTCAAAAATATTATTTTAATGCCAGTTCTCAGAAACTCCTGACATTCCCAGTTTTATTTCATTATTAAGTTAACTGTTGAGTTTATTTTATTCTAAATACACAAAAACATTTCTTCCTAGGAAATTGGAGGTATTTAAAAGTAGAACGTTGAAATTAGACATGAAGAGGAAGTTGGAATGAATCAGCTGGTGCTAAATATACCATCAGACATCGTGATGCTGAAGCTGCCACAATAAAAGAACAGAGAAAAGAAACTTTTCTTTTCTCTGTTATAGCTCTTAGTTTAATGGGCCTTTGCATTTCAACTAGCTAGTGGGAGGACATATTTCACTTTTGTATATTCTTACTCTTGTTCTTGTGAGCTTTAAACTCATCTCCCACAAGGACAGTAGATTTTTTCCCAACTTGTTATTGGATATTTGTATTCTTGTCTTCATCTTCAAAGTTCAATGTTTTAGCGGATGATAACTTCAGGTCCATTAGAGGATTTTGGATAGTCACAGGTGAAGATCCTTTGGGATTTCCTTCATGTTGGAGTCATTTATACTAAACTGATGGGAGAAATAAAATACAGTGGACATTTTCTTCTGTACCAGAAAGACTATTACCAGCCTTCAGAGCTTAATGCTAGGAGGGAAGGGGGTAACAGGTATAACAAAGTCAATATATGTCAGCCTAAATCTGAACTACAATGAACCAGCCAGGGGAGACCACCAGAACCAGATTTCCCCAGTTAGATTAGCCCATCCTGTGCAAACTGGGCCATTTTAGCACTGTTTGAACTTTTTGTATGGAACATTGAACAAAAGAATTTGAGAGTCCAATGCATATAGAAAAAATGCAAATTTTCCTCTTAAGAAAATTATGGAATGATTGAGGATCAAAAGAAAATAACTAATTATAATTAGTATTTTTAATTGGATTTCAACACGTTGTTCTAAGAAAAATAAGTTGAGGAGGCCTGGGTTTTAGTCCTGAGCTTGCCTAACTGGTTGTGTGTAATCTTTGTAATATTATTTAGCCTCCTCTATTCCTCATCTGTAAAGCAATAAAAGAATAAAATACAAGTTTTTTAGGTTTAAAATTAAGATAAACAACCAAATCCTATAATTTCATTATTGTTAAGAAAAATGCATATGAGTGGTCTTAAAGCTTAATGATTCAGGTCTAGAAATTGTTTTTGCACAGACACAGTGAACGCTTAAGAATTATCTAATTTCAATATTTGAATCACTGAGAGATATTAAAATCACATATGAATAAATTACTCTATATTTTTTAAAGTAGCTCTTTCAAAATTTAAGATCAATTTCTACTTTTAGATGGAATATGGCGATTCAGGCTTTTCCTGATTTTCATTAAAATCTCTCCAAATGAATAGGTGTAACAACAAAATGAAAGCACACAGTCACACCCAACACTAGGGCTGCCATACAACTGTATTGCAGCATATAGGTAACATCTCCACTTGCTGTGAAGCAGAGTTTAATTGAACTGACTTGAAGGAAAAAGAAACTAACCTTCATTTTAATGAATCTGAGAAAATCTAAAGAATGAAAGATAAGAAAGATAAGAAAGCATTCTTAAATCATCTAAAAAGGAGGAGAGAGCTACTGGAAGACACTTATATCCTATGCAATAAACTCATACAAGAGATGGTGAATGTAAGATTTACAGTAGATGCACATGTGAATTCCTAGTTTTTAACTTAGTCTATAAGTAGAAATTTTCAGTCAGCCAGATGGGAAGGAGACTCTGGTGCCCCAGTGCAACAGATGAGCACTAGGTAAAAACTCGTTAGAAACAGAGTTGGACTCATAATTTTATACCATAAGAAATGTGTGTGGGTCATCCCTAGTGTGGGAGTGGTGACCCAGGGTGCAGACATTATACCCTCTACATACATACTACATACATGGCCATGGGTAGATTGCATTAATAGCCCTGGCTCTGGTTTCAGAATAAAAATAACCACTATTTTCTTTATTCACTTACTGTGTGCAAAGCATGGTTTTAAGTGTTCAACATGCCTTATCTCATTCAATTCTGTAAACAACCTTACATATAAGAGTAGTTATTACCTCACATTATAATTGAGGCATGAACACATTAAGAAGTTTGGCCAGGTTACCTATCTCATACAGGATTCAGACCTGGAAAATTTGACCTCAGATATGTTCTCAGAGCTGAGATCTGCACAGATGATTTTGTTATTCAACAAGTATACAGAGGGAAGGACCGAAAGGATCCCAAATCCTCTATGGCAAAATATTTTCCCTCTTTAAAGAAGTCCAGCCTTGATTAAGGCTAAGTGAAGAAAACAGCAGAAACAAGGAAAGCAGCATAGGCCATGTGCAATTTGACAAAACAGTGGAAAGTTCAAATAAAACATACTTCAAAAAATGATACAACAAAGAATTAAAGAAGATACGAAAATGGAACAGAAATACATAGAAGAAAACAGACTAGGGTGAAAATATAGTTGAAAGTGAGACAGATGAAATAGAGAAGTACCAAAATGAAAATTGAAACCCCAAACCAGAGTTCAAAGCCTCATTTTAGCCAGTTAGAAGCCAATTATTCCTGAAGAGAACTGAATTAATGGTGTGAGGATCAAGTTGACAACCACTCAGAGCTCATAGTGCTACAATGGAATAGGTTTTCATAACAGCACCGGGCTTTCAAGAATTTATTTTAGCATAAATGCTCCATAAGATAGAAAATTGGTTTCTTTTCTCATTTTCAGTTCCTAAGATTGTTGAGGCAGCTTAATTTTTGACAACTTTGATAATTCTTGTATATTTAATGTTTTGAAGTTTTTTTATTTAGCATTTATATCTACAGGTTTTTTTGTATTTAAAAATAAGTATTATGGTAGTTTAAAGTTATTGGGAAATCTGCAATACTAGAAAAAGTGAAATAAAGCACAAAACTTTACCAAGCTGTATGAAAGCAGTTGTCTACTTCTGCTTGCAGCTCCAACATGTAGTTCATCACCATTGGCTGTATTACAGGGAAGCTGACACACTGCTGGTCAATGAGTTTTCTTTGACCTCTCAGAGAACTGATTTGCTGGACAAAGCAACTTTCAGTCTGCAGAGACACACGCATCCATGAAACACAGCAGATCTGCTTCCTTTTAGGAGGAGCCGCTCCTTGGCATACATGGTGGGACCACTAGTTATCTGTGGAATTGCTGGAGGCTGAGTGTGGACCACCGTGAAAGTCACACACTGGTAAGTCAATCCCAGGGGACCTCACACTTTTGTGTGCTTTTCTCTCGTTATCCCTAATGGGTTCTCAGACTGAAGATCCAAGAAATATCTCCTTATGGTTTTGGTGTCAAGAAAGGAAAATTATCCATTGTTCAATCTCGCCTGATTTTTCTGCATAGCAAAGACCTGTTTCACAGAGGAATCTACTTCAGTAGAGGACAGTATGGGAAACATCCCAGCAGGAGATAGTTCCAGCTGTTCCTTTTCACCTAGGGTAGACAAAACAAAACAACCCATAGTCAACAAAGGACAGGCTTCAAGGAAATAGAGCTGGAATATTTTAGCCAGGAGAGGCAGTAGGGGATCATCAGGGAGAGCGATATTCCTAAAGTAAGACAGAAACATTTGGAAATGTCAAAAAAATCAAGACGCAAGACCACTAAAAACTGAAATTTCATCACATTTTGGAAAGCCTCCTTTCATTCCATCCCTCCATCAATAAAGAAACAAGTCAGTGCTGTAACAACCAGTTGTAGCTGAAGCAGCTTCAAGATCCAGACTGTCTCTGAGTAGAACAAAGGGAAAAAAGGTCCCAGCCTATAAGGGCCACAGACCAGGCCAGCACAGGAATTCCAACCATTTCTGTAAGTGCATAACACATACCCAATTCATGACCAGATTAACATAAATCCTAATGCAAAGACCAATTTAACCTTAGTTTATGTTAAAGATGCAACACTCCCAGTTTTCAACAGAAAATCTACAGAGGATGCCAAAAGGCAAAAGTAAAATAGCGCACAGCTTTAAGAATGAACAGAGAGGGCTTGCACTTTGGCATAGTAAGTTAAGCTCTGGCCTGTGGCATCATATGGGTGCTGGCTCCTGTTCTGGCTGCTCCTCTTCCCATCTAGCTCTCTGCTATGGCCTGGAAAAGCAGTGGAAGATGGCCCAAGTGCTTGTGCCCCTGCACCCATGTGGGAAACCTGGAAGAAGCTCCTGGCTCCTGGCTTCAGCTCAGGGCAGCTCCAGCTTTGTGGCCATTTAGAGAGCAAACCAGCAGATGGAAGACCTTTCTCTCTTTCCCTCTCTCTGCCTGCAACTATCTCTCAAATAAATAAATGAAATCTTAAAATGAAAAAGAATGAACAGAGGGAAAAAAAGAAACTTGAAACATGCTCACATAAGACATGGGTGTGGAATTATCAGAAAAGGAATTTAAAATAACTTTGATTAATATGTTCGTGTCTCTAACGGAAGAAGCATACAACTTTCAAGACTGAATTGGTAATAACTGCTGAGATGGAGACTCTAACAAAGAACCAAAAGGAAGTACTAAATATCAAAACACTGCAACAGATGAAGGATGTCTTCAAAGCATTTATCAGTAAAACAGGAAAAGATTATTGAAACTGAAAATAGGTCAATAGTAACTGGGTGGGAGAGTGGGTATGAGAGACAGACCACTATATTCCTAAAGTTGTATCTGTGAAAAAATGCATTCATTAAATAAAAACTTTAAAAAAAAAGAAATGCTGAGAGAAAAGGAGAGGGAGATATCTAGAGCAAAACTTTTAAGAATGGAGGTATAATATAAAAAAAAAATCCTAACATAAAAATAACAAATATCAGAAGAAAACTAATAATGATTAAGAACTTTACAAAATTAAGAACACACACCAAACCACTAATCCAGGAAGCTCAGAAAGCAATAAGCATGTTATACAACAAGCAAAACTAAAAACAAACTTATGAGTGGGCGTATCATACTCAGACTGCAAAGAACTAAGGAGGGCCTTCCAGGAAGCAAGAAGGGGAACGCAGATAAGACTTCTAGTGGACTTCTCATCTGAGATCTGGCAAGCAGGGAGAGAGCTGAACAAAATATTTATAATTTTTGATGTGATAGAACAAGACTTTTAGTATGAACAACAAAGCGGGACGTAAATAGCAGGTTTTCCAGTCAGTGTCTTCAGATTTTGGTGGATACTGTCCAGTTACATTTCAAGCGTTCTCCTCATCAATCTACCCTTAGGCAGTCAATCCATGTTCTTATTTTTCACAATAGAAGTCATCTCAGGTTTTGTCATATACAAGCAAACAGTACCACAAAACACACGATTTTAACATGTGGAAACCCACAGTATTATTTTCTGAATACCTTCAATTCTTTGGTGTGGTTGCAAGCAAAGATGGTTACAGTTCTCCACCTGTCCCTGTATCCACGGTCTTGGCAATGAGATTTTACAGCATCTGTTCTCTCAGATATTAAATATAGGATGATCATGGGACTTAATTTGTTCAATCGAATGCATCATAAGTCATGTTGTACCTAAACTGTACCTGGGGGTTGGATGTCCTTTAGGTTTCTTCATCATCTTTTTGAAAAAAAAATTATGTTTATTAATTTATACAAAGGGAACCAATTTCTTAAATTTCATATATACAGTTTTAAGAACATAATGATACACCTCCTAAAACTCAAAATACCAATTTGGAATTCTATGCCAAATGAAATATTCTTCCAGAGTAAAGGAGAAATAATTTTTCAGGGAAGGAGATTTTTTTTTTTTTTACCAATAGGCTAAACGTTCATGAAGTGTGGAAACAAGTTTTTTAGGGAGGAAATGAATGTCCCAGCTAGGAAACTGGACTCTATAGGAAAAAAGGAGGAGCATCAAAGAGATACATGAAGATAAAAATACTTTATTTTAAATACTTTAAATGATATAAAAAGAATAGTTTGTTTAAAGTAATAAAAGTAACAGTGTTGTTGCTGATTATAGTATATAGATAACTGAAGTGGACAATAACAATGTCACAGGGGATGGAGGGAAGAAATAGGAGTACTCTGTTTTACTGCACATGAAATTGTAGAGTGTTCTTTGAGGTGGAATTTGATTACTTAGTTATATATTTTAAATCTTATGCAAACTGTTAAAAAACAAAGATGATCAAATAATATTCTGAAGGAGGAGATTAAATTGAATTAAATGAAACATGAATCAGCCCCAGGTTTTAGGCAAGCAGCCCCTCAGGAAATGTGGGACTGGCTCTGTAACTTGAGCATGTCTCTCTGTCTTCCTTGGTGCTCTGGCCCACATCCCCAGGAGAGCGGATTATTTTTGTCTTTTATTTCTTTTTATCTTTAGGTGGGGGGGGGGGATAAAGCATCTAGTATATTGTTAATTCTGACTGTATACTGTGAGAATCTCTTCTACTTTATTTGACCTCTAGCTAATAAAATGACTCAATAATATTAGAAAGGACTAATTGTACTGATTGAATCTATTGAGCATCTCCCACATTACCATTGTCATAAAAAAGAGGTAAGGAGAGAGGGCAATAATCATGAGTCCATAGGGAGCAAAGAGGACAAGGAGTGGGGGCCCAAGGATGAATAAATAACATATCCCCCAGGGACAGCTCACAGTGGAATACTGGCACTGTTCAAAGACATGTCATTGTTCTTTTAATCTAAGATATCCAATGATGCATCAGAAAGTTTGTAGATAAATGGAATTAAAAGACGACTTTACAGGGGTTGGCTCTGTGGCATATTAAGCTAAGCCTCCACCTGTGCCAGCATCCAATGTGGGTGCCGGTTTGTGTCCTGGCTGCTCCTCTTCCAATCCAGATCTCTGCTTATGGCCTGGGAAAGCAGTGGACGATGACCCAAGTGCTTGGGTCTCTGCATTTGTGTGGGAAACCAGGAAGCAACTCCTGGCTCCGGATTCAGATTGGCTCAGCTCCAGCCATTGGGACTATTTATGGAGTGAGCCAGTGGATGGAAGACCTTTCTCTCTGTCTCCCTTTTTCTGGCTATAACTCTACGTCTCAAATAAATAAAATTTTATAAAAAAAAGAATGGCAAAAATAAGAAATCAGATTATAAAAATCCATTACAAAAATGTGAATGCAAGAGATGTCTTCTCAGAAGGAGGTGGCTTCTCCAGTGGGTTGCAATGTACTTAAAAACCCCAGTGCTACAAGGTTCTTTGGGTTCTTTCCTCTCTTGGAAGTTCCCCTCCATGCCTCTCTGGCTGGAGGTCTTTGACTCTAATAAATTGATTTAAATATTGGAAAAGAAATGTGAGTGAACAAAGAACCTCATACATCTTTGGTAGTAATCAAAGGTCTCTACATCTCAAACAAATAAATAAAATCTTAAAAAAAAACCAGACATTTTGGTGTAAAATTTTTTAAATCCATGTATAGTGTTTCATTATATAACTTTTTCATAAACTTTTTAAAAGCCCTTCATAATGCATCTGTTCTTTTTTATTGCACATTATAATCAATATCTGTCGAAATTTACTTGTCAGAGAGAGGAGTATGTTTCCACATACTTGTCATTGCCTTCACAGGTGCCACTTTCATTGTCAAAAGTCCCAATTAAATATCAGTTGGATTATCTATAATAATAGACCACATACGGTTGAATTTTTAATCAAATTTTATCTTCATTTTTAAGAAAAATCTTTGCAATTTTACTGGTGAGACCACATTAAAATGAAAATGAAATGTGTTCCCAGAAAATTTTCTGTCAAATGCCAGGCAAATAAACTACCATTCATGTGTATTGAAAAATCTCTCATGGGCTCTGCAAAGTCAGAAATTCATGAACCTATTCATAATACATAAAGATTATTTGACATATTCATAATTTTGTCTATAAATGTCAAAGTTCTTACTGGATAGAGTATTATTTCTAGCAATTAAGAACAAATAAATAAGAGCAACAAAACTAGCTATTTTCATTAAATGACATTTGCAAGTGAAACTCTAATAATAATTTGTAACATAGTTGGCCATCCATATCTGTGGGTTCCACATCAGTGGATTCAAACAACTAAAGATCAAAAAATATTTTTAAGTAATTGTCTCTTTATTCAACATGTGCAAATGTTTCTTCTTGTCATCATTTCCTGAGGAATTGTAGTTGAACAATAATGTACATAACATTGCCATTGACACTGACTTAGTTATTATGAGTAACCTAGAGATGATTCAAATTATACAGGTGGATATTTGTAGATTAATGCAAATTCTACATCATTTTATATAAGGAACTTGAGCATCTGTGGATTTTGGTATCCATGGGAGTCCTGGAACCAATCCCCTGTGGATACTGAAGAGGAAATATACTGTTTAAAATTATGTTGTCAGCCAGCGCCGCGGCTCAATAGGCTAATCCTCTGCCTGTGGCGCCAGCACCCTGGGTTCTAGTCCCGGTTGGAGCGCTGGATTCTGTCCTGGTTGCTCCTCTTCCAGTCCAGCTCTCTGCTGTGGCCCGGGAGTGCAGTGGAGGATGGCCCAAGTGCTTGGGCCCTTGCACCCGCATGGGAGACCAGGAGAAGCACCTGGCTCCTGGCTTTGGATCAGTGTGGTGCGCCCGCCACTTCGCGCCATTGGGAGGTGAACCAAGGGTAAAAGAGGACCTTTCTCTCTCTCTCTCACTGTCCACTCTGCCTGTCAAAAAAATAAATTAAAAAAAAATTTAAAAAATTATATTGTTGGCTGGCGCCGTGGCTCACTTGGTTAATCCTCCGCCTGCAGCACTGGCATCCCATATGGGTGCTAGGTTCTAGTCCCAGCTGCTCCTCTTCCAGTCCAGCTCTCTGCTGTGACCCGGGAAGGCAGTGGAGGATGGCCCAAGTGCTTGGGCCCTGCACCCCATGGGAGACCAGGAGAAGCACCTGGCTCCTGGCTTTAGCTTGGCACAGTGCTGCCTCTAGCAGCCATTGGGGGAGTTAACTAACGGAAGGAAGGCCTTTCTCTCTCTCTCACTGTCTATAACTCTACCTGTCAAAAAATAAATAAATAAAATTATGTTGTCATTTCTAAATGTGATAATAAAGTCAAGATCTACACACAAGTTATGAAATTTTTTCTATCTCTATGCCTCTGTACATATTTTGTGCTTCTCAATGACCCAGAAGGTCTGTATACTGAATATCAGCAAGTCTGGGATTCGAAATCTGAATTACATTCAATGGCTAACAAAGGCTCTTTACTGTTCTTTGCAGCCATGAAAGTCAGCATCTTTGACTCAGCAGGTGGCATAGAGCAGTGACTATCATTTCTTGACATTTCTAAGGTTCTCACATCTTTGCACCAGTGACCAACTTTTCAGTGTAGTTTTAGAACTACTCTAAAAATGCAATCTATTAAAACAAAACAACAATGTAAACCAGCTAGAAATTTGAGAACATTGTGTAAAATAGTTGAACAGCTTTCTGAGGATTCTCTTCTGGTCACTTTGATGGGATTCATTGGCATCCTCATCCTATAACCTCATTGCTTGATTTTTCTGTGCACGTATTGACCTCACCGACTTCTGCTAGAGAGATTCAATATATCACTTTGTATTTTAAAATCTTTATGCACACACCTCGATGCTTCTATTTAGAGAAAAGAAGGTGTAAATATTTTAGGACTATACCTTGTTATAATTAGTATCTAAAACTACCATAATCTCCTCCATGTAAGGTTATACACAAATAAACCTATTTTGATTTTTGAAAAACATTTGCATTGAGCATGGAAAAACTTAGGAGGACTGAAGAATATTAATGGACTTGAACATTTCTTCTGGCTCTTAAAGTTTGCTTTTCAGTTTCTCAAAAATTATCTAATAGGTTCAAAAGATAGTACCTACACTGCAGAAAATCAGAATTCAAAAATACAAATGGGGGCCAGCGCTGTGGCATAAAGTGCCAGCATCCCATGTGAGTGCCTGTTGGAGACCTGGTTGCTCCACTTCTGATTACAGTTCTCTGTTATGGTCCAAGTCCTTGGGCCCCTGCACCCATGTGGGAGACCTGGAAGAAGCTCATGACTCTTGGGTTCAGATCAATGTAGCTCTGAATGGTGTGGCCATTTGGGGAGTGAACCAGTGGATGGGAGACCTCTTTCTGCCTCTCATCTCTCTCTCTCTCTCTCTCTCTCTCTCTCTCTCTCCCTCCTTCCCTCCCTCCCTCTGCTTCACCGTAACCCTGCCTTTCAAATAAATAAATAAATATTTTTTTAAAAAATGCATACAAACAATGAAGTTCAATCCATATTGCTCTTCTTGCTTGTTGTGTAGTTTTAATCATATGACTGTAACCTTCATAATTATCAATATCATCAGTTTTATAGTTTTTTTTCAAATTTCATGATTATTTAATGAGCACAAATTTTGTAAGTACAACTTTAGGAATATAATGATTCTTCCCATCATATGTGCCCTCCCATCCCCACTCCTATCCTACCTCCTCCTCCCTCTCCCATTCCCAGTCCCATTCACCATTAAGAAAAAGAATTAAAACTGTTCCTTGACAGTCAAGACAGGGATTATTGAAGTCATTGCTTCTCATAGTGTAAATTTCATTTCCACAGATTCCCTTTTAGGTGTTCCATTAGTTAGCACAGATCAGGGAGTCCAAACTGATTTCCATACTGGTTTTCCCAGTTTACATTCCCACCAACAGAGGATTAGGGTACCCTTTTCCCTACATCCTTCCAGCATTTGTGGATTGTTGATTTCTGTATGAGCCATTCTAAATGGGGTGAGGTGAAACCCCATTGCTGTTTTGATTTGCATTTCCCTGATGGCTAGTGATGTTGAACAATTTTTCATGTATCTGTTTCCTCTTTTGAAAAATATCTGTTAACGTCCTTGGCCCATTTCTTAACTGAGTTGTTTCGTTGTTGTGGAGTTTCTTGATCTCTTTATATATTCTAGTTATTAAGCCTTTATCAGTTGTATTGTTTGCAAATAATTTCTCCCATTCTGTCAGTTACCTTTTCGCTTGCCTGAGTGTTTCCTTGTAGTACAGAAGCTTCTCAATCTGGTGTTATCCCATTTGTTAATTTTGGCTTTGATTGCCTGTGCCTCTGGGGTCTTTTCCAAGAACTCCTTTTTCCTGTGCCAATGTCCTGCAGGGTTTCCCCAGTGTTTTCTGATAGTTTGATGATATCAGGTCAAAGATTTAGGTCTTTAGTCCATTTGAATTGATATTCATATAAGGTGTAAGGTACACATCCTATTTCAAATTCCTGCATGTGGAAATCCAGTTTTCCCAGCAACATTTGTTGAAGAGACTATCGTTGCCCCAGGGATTGGTACTAGCTCCTTGGTAAAATATAAGTTGCTTGTAGATGCTTGGATTCATTTCTGGTGTTTTTATTCCATTCCATTGTTCTATCCATCTATTTTTGTACCAGTAACAGGCTCTTTTGACTATAATTGCCTTGTAGTATGTCTTGAAATCTGGTATAGTGCTGCCTCCTGCTTTGTTTTCATTGTATAAGATTGCTTTAGATATTCGAGGTCTCCTGTGCCTCTATATGAATTTCAGCGTCATTTTTCTAGATCTGAGAAGAATGTATTTGGTATTTTGATTGATATTGCATTGAATCTGTGGATTTCTTTTTCAAGAATGGACATTTTGATGATATTTATTCTTCTAGTCCATGAACATGGAAGGTTTTTCCATTTTTTTTTTTTTGCATCTTCTTCTATTTCTTTCTTTAATGTTTTGTAATTCTCATCACAGGGATCTTTGACATCCTTGATTAAATTTATTCCAAGGTATTTGATTTTCTTTGTAGCTATTGTGAATGGGATTGATCTTAGAAATGTTTTTTCAGCCATGGCATTGTTTGTGCATACAAAAGCTGTTGATTTTTGTGTATTGATTTGATATCCTGCTACTTTACCAAATTCTTCTGTGAGTTCCAATAGTGTCTTGGTGGAGTGTTTTGGATCCGCTACATATGGAATCATGTGATCTGCAAATAGGGATAGTCTGACTTTCTCCTTCTCAATTTAAATCCCTTTGATTTCTTTTTCTTGCCTAATCACATTGGCTAAAACTTCCAGGACTATATTGAATAGCAATGGTGAGAGTGGGATCTTGTTCCAGATCTCAGTGGGAATGCTTCCAACTTTTTCCCATTAAATAGAACAGTGGCCATGAGCTTGTCATAAATTGCCTTGTTGTGTTAAGGAATGTTCCTTCTATACCCAGTTTTAGAGTTTTCATCATGAAAGGGTGTTTTACTTTATCAAATGCTTTCTCTGCATCTATTGAGATAATCATAAGATGTTTATTCTTCAGTTTGTTAATGTGATGCATCACATTAATTGATTTGCAAATGTTGAACCACCATTGCATACCAGGGATAAATCCCCCTTGGTCCAGGTGAATAATCTTTCTGAAGTGTTGTTGGATTCAACTGGCCAGAATTTTGCTGAGGATTTTTGAGTCTATGTTCATCAGGGAAATTGATCTGCAGTTCTCTTTCTCTGTTGTTTCTTTTTTCGGTTTAGGAATTAAGGTGATGCTGGCTTCATTGAAAGAATTTGGGAAGATTCCCTCCCTTTCAATTGATTTGAATAACTTGAAAGAAGTGGAGTTAGTTCTTCTTTAAATATCTGTAGAATTCAGAGGTGAAGCTGTCTGGTCCTGGGATTTTCTTTTTTGGGAGGGTCTTTATTACTGATTCAATTTCCTCTGTTGGTAATGGGTCTGTTTAGATTTTATATTTAATCATGGTTCAATTTAGGTAGGTTATATGTGACCAGGAATCTACCCATTTCTCCTAGGTTTCCCAGTTTGTTGGCATACAGCTCTTCATAGAAATTTCTGATTTCTTTTTCTTTCTGTGGTATCTGTTGCTACATTTCCTTTTTCATTGCTATTTTTATTGATTTCAGTCTTATCTCTTTTTTTTTTGGTTAGTTGGGCCAATGGTATGTAATTTTTTATATTTTTTCAAAAGCAGCTCTTCATTTTGCTGATCTTTTGTATTATTTTTTTAATTTCAATTCTGTTGATTTGTTCTCTAATTTTAGTTATTTCTTTTCTTCTACTAGTTTTGGGTTTGGTTTGCTGTTATTTTTCTAGAACCTTGAGATGCCTTGACAGCTCATTTATTTGGTGCCTTTCCATTTTCTTGATGTAGGCATCATTTGCTATAAACTTTCCTCTTAACACTGCTTTTGCTGTATCCCAAAATTTTTGATATGCTGTGTTGTCATCTTCATTTGTTTCCAGAAATTTTTTGATTTCTCTGTTGATTTCTTCTATGACTGACTGTTCATTCGGGAACATGTTGTTCAGTCTCCACGTGTTTGCATATGTTCTAGCAATTCTTGAGTTGCTGATTTCCATATTCATTGCATTGTGGTCTGAGAAGATGCATGGTATGGTTTCATTTTTTTTTTTGTATTTGCTTAGACTTGTTTTATGGACTAGCATGTGGTCAATCCTAAAGAAGGTTCAGTTCACAAGTGAGAAGAATGTGTATTCTGCAAATGTAGGAAGAAAAGTCCATTTGGTCTATAATGTCAATTAACTCTGCTGTTTCCTTGCTGATTTTCTGTCTGGTTCATCTTTCCATTACTGAAAGTGGGGTATAGAAATCTCCCATTTGGGCCTGGTGCTGTGGCACAGCAGGTTAATCCCTGGCCTGAAGTGCCAGCATCCCATATGGGTGCCAGTTCGAGACCTGGCTGTTCCAATCCAGCTTTATGCTGTGGCCTTAGAAAGCAGAAGAGGATGTCCCAAGTCCTTGGGCCCCTGCACCCATGTGGGAGACCAGAGGAAACACCTGGTCCTGGCTTTGGATAGGCGCAGCTCTGGCCGTTGTGGCCAACTGGGGAGTGAACCATTGGATGGAGGACCTCTCTCTCTCTCTCTCTCTCTATCTCTACCTCTGTTTCTCTCTTTCTCTGCCTCTCCTCTCTCTGTGTAACTCTTGCTTTCAAATAAATAAATAACCTTAAAAAAAAAGAAATCCCCCATTACCATTTTTATTGGATTCTATGTCTCCCTTTATATCCCTTAACATTTCTTTTTTTTTTTTTTTTTGACAGGCAGAGTGGACAGTGAGAGAGAAAGACAGAGAGAAAGGTCATCCTTTTCCATTTGTTCACCCCCTCAATGGCAGCTGCAGCTGGCGCGCTGCGACCAACGCTCTGCACTGATCCGAAGCCAGGAGCCATGTGCTTCTCCTGGTCTCCCATGTGGGTGCAGGGCCCAAGGACCTGGGCCATCCTCCACTGCACTCCCGGGTCACAGCAGAGAGCTGGACTGGAAGAGGAGCAACCAGGACAGAATCCGGCGCCCCGACCGGACTAGAACCCAGTGTGCTGGTGCCGCAGGTGGAGGATCAGCCTATTGATTCACGGTGCCGGCCATACATTCTTTTAAATAGCCAAGTGCCCTGTAATTAGGTGCATATATATTTATAATAGTCATATCTTCCTGTTGAATTGATGCCTTAATCATTACATAGTGTCCTTCTTTTTCTCTTTTAACAGTTTTTGTGTTAAAGTCTATTTTGTCTGATATTAGGATGACTACACCAGCTCTTTTTTTGTTTGTTTTCTGTTGGTATGGAATATCTTTTTCCATCCTTTCACTTTCAGTCTGTGTGCATCTGTGATGGTCAGTTGTGTTTCCTGTAGATAGCATGTAGATGGGCTTTGTTTTTTAATCCATTCAACTAGTTTGTATCTTTTAACTGGAGAGTTGAGGCCATTTACATTCAAAGTGACTATTGATAAGTAATGACTTTGCCCTGCCTTTTTTCCATAAATATTCCTCGTTTTTACTTTGGAATCCCTTTGTACTTTTACCGGGAGCTTTTCTTCGTTTACCTTCTTCCATAGTGATGACCATGTTTCTGTGTTTCTGTGTATCATCACATTTTTCAGCTTTCTCTGCAGAGCTATATGGGTGGTGACAAATTCTTTCAGTTTTTTTTTCTTGTCATGGAAGGTCTTTATTTCACCTTCATTCATAAATGAGACCTTTGTAGGATATAGTATTTTAGGTTGATAGTATTTTCTCTTGACTTGGAATATATCTTGTCATTTTCTCCTACCAGTAGGGTTTCTCATGAGAAGTCAGCTGTGAGTCTAATTGGAGATCCTCTGAAAGTAATCTGGCATTTCTCTTGTGCACATTTTAGAATTTTTTCTTTATGTTTTACTGTGGAGAGTTTGATTACAATGTATCATGGTGAAGATCTTTTCTGTGTGCTTCTTGTATTTGGATGCCCCATTCTTTCTCCAAATTGGAGAAATCATTGGTTATTATTTCACAAAAAAAGGCTTTCTAACACTTTCTCTATTTCCAAGCCTTCAGGAACTCCTGGAAACTGTATGTTGGGTCGTTTGATGGTATCCTGTAGATTCCCAACAGCTTTTTTTAGTTTCCTAATTTCTTCTTCTTGTGTTTTGTCTGGCTGTATAATTTCTTGTGCTTCATCTTCCAAGTTGGATATTCTTTTTTCTGCTTTACTGATTTTTTTTGTTAAGGCTCTCCACTGTGTTTTTTATTTGTTCTATTGAATTCTTCATTTCCAAGATTGAATTTTCATTTCTCTTTAATATCTCAATTTCATGGGAGAAATTTTCTTTCATGTCATGTATAGATTTCATTAGTTTGTGCTTTTGCCTCTGAATACTTCTTTGTAATCCTATGATAAATGTCTTGAATTCCATTTTTGGCATTTCTTCAGTTTCATCATCTTCACTATTATTGAAATGTTGTGTTCTATTGGGGGTATCATGTTGTCTTCCTTTTTCTTGTTTCTTGGGATGGTATGTTTGTTATTTGGCATCTGTGAGGATACTTGTTGGTTTTCTTGATTTTTCACTGTGGCAGCTTTTATCCTTGGACCATGTTTGATTGGATTAGTTGAGTGTCTGTTTTTAGGGAATAACTAGCGGTGTGTGGTAGGAGTGGCTAGGGAGCTCTGTTCAGTGTTCCTCGGTGAAGGGTGTGTCTCAGGGCATGTCTGAGGTTACACCCCCAGGTTTTGTGTGGTCAATCTCCTTTTTTTAAAAAAATCAGAGGTTTCTTCTTGTCTTTTGATGTAGACTCAGCTGAGCTTCTCTCCTTGAAGAAGACCAGTGCTTGAGCATTAGCCCCAGTGAGAATATTATTTGTCCCCTCTGCCACAAGGACCACACAAAGGGTCTGTGTAGTCTGGTATAAGCTCAGATTCTCCAGCAATGTCTCTTGCCAGGTAACCAGGGAGCCCTGATTGTGTGGAACCTCCCACAGTGACTTTCCAATGTCTCAGCCACATCCTGAGTCTTCCCATATAGCCTCAGTTTTTCACAGTCCCAGCACACAAGACTCCCACAGTCAACAGGCACCTAGCCCCTTGTCAGTTCTCCCCACCAGACTCAGAAGTCTTTACTTGGCTGGCTGCTGGGTGCAGACATGAGCTGGTGCAGTTGTTATGTATGTCCCAAATGACATCTGTCCTCTGTCTGCTTGTTACAGGATGCTTTTGCAGGACGACTGGGGAGAGAAAAACATGCCCCACCCCTGTTTTTTCTCCTCTAGTTTGGTGGGTACACTATTTCCACGGGGCTCCAAGCTGGATTCCCTATAGGCTCTTCCTGCAGCATTTTCACCAGTAGCTTAGGCTGTTGCAGTCTGGTCTCATCTTGCTCTATAATGCTGGTGTGGAGGCTCTTGGCTATTCTGGGGTCCTAAGTTTTATGCATCTTCACCCTCCACATAGGTCCACTATGTTCCTCCAATTTACGAAGAGTTTCCTCTGCTGTTTTCTCCCTAACTCTTCCTGAGACTGCACTCTTTCCACTTTTTTATAACTATCTTCTCCTAGACCAGCAGCAAGCTCCCTCCCTACTCTGCCATATTAATCTACCTTCTCTTCCATGTATTTCATAGGAACAATTCTAAGATAACCATATTTCCATCTCTACCTGTCTCCTTCCCTCAACCCCTTCTTTCCTTCCTTTTTTGTTTTTTTTTTCTTTTTAGATTTTTGCAAAAACGTAATTTCAATTCATACTATAATCACAGGCTTAATGTACCACTAATAATAATATTTGAGAAGTGAAAGCAGAAAGACCACAATTTCAAAGGAGGATAGCCAATAGATGTGTATAAAGAAAATTTTTATTATTTTTTCAGGTGGTATAAGAATTCCTCACAGGTAAAAATCATATTATGGGGAAGATGACTTAATAAATTCACTGATAACATCATGCTGTAAACTGAGATTAGGGTTTTGAGAAGGATTTGAAACAATTGGTGAGAAGGTAGAAGTCTGTGCAGCATCTGATGGGTTTTACCATGACATTTACTCACAATAATGTGTGTGGATAAATGCTAAAATTACCAAATTCTTAAGACACTTCATCTAAGTGCGTTTGTTTTTGTTTTTGGAAGAAATCCGTGATGATTTGGTTCCCTGTGGTGGTTAACATAGGTAAAACCAAGATGGCTGAGAGAAGTCAGGTAGAGATGATGAAGGTGATGATGATAATGAGAAAGGAGCTCTGGAAATGTGCAGAGAGCATGTAAAGATACAGTCTCTCTGTGGCGTTAAAATTTCAATGGACTTTTAATTAGGGAGCTACATTTCACAAGTTGTAATTTGGGAATTCAATTTAAGCAGAGGTTGTCTGATAATCTAGTTATATGTAAAGATGTATATATACAAAAATGATCACTTACTCCCTTATAAGATGTGCATTTGTACAAATGTATAAATGTGTGTATGCATGTATTTTAATATACATATTCTAGAATTCCTGGGTCCTCTAAAAAACAAAGACATTGACATAGACATAGCTTTAAACACAAGACTCTTTAAGATAAATACTGATGCTTAATTGATTAACCTAACAGAAAGGATTGATATGTCCTCAGATTACTGGATTAGCTAACATTAAATTGGGACATTTGGGACAATTATTGCAAACTAGAAAAATCACTGTGTCTTAGTTAAGCATGTCTGATAATTAGTTACATGAGACTCCTCTGGGGTTCAAACAAATGATTTCAGAATCTGGCCATAGCTTGACAATAGGTTCTGGAAGCATGGATTTTGACATTTGCAAATTGTGTAAAGTTCAGTTTTCCTAAATCCTGAGAACAGACGAAAAAGAATTGAATTGAGACTCATGGTTCTGGCTTGAGCCAGTCGTAAAAGCAGATGAAGTCACAAAACTGTAGAAATATTCTGGGGAGCTAGGAAATGATACTCTGATATGCTTTGGCACAACATTTGTTAACCTTCAGAAGAGGAGAAAAAAATACTTAATATTAGGCCTATAGCTGATCATGATCATTTTTCCTTCTAGAAGCTATTTAAATAGCAAACACAGGATGAAGCCAATGAAGTTGAGGTTGGTATTATACAGATCAAGAGGAGACAAAGAAAGGTAGAACAATAGGAAAGCACAATTACATGACCTTGTTTCTTTGAAGACATGTTTCCCCTCCCCTCTTCTCTGGATAAAGATTTTGACTATTGTACAAATGTTAGTTACACGCTGTCTCTCTTTTATGAACACAAAACTTCTATTCCTACTCTCTACCTTAAAGCAAAGGTATTCCAGAGAGAATACAACTCATGTCTTTGGATCAATCTTCACAGTGGCTAAACAACCTGCTTCAAGCTGTCTACTCCAGTCAGCGGGCAATGGGGTTAGAGACTCATTTTTTCTCTAAAAATCCTTGACAGCTGCACACCTGACAGAAACAAGTTTTGCCATCCTTGCTATATATAGAGAAATCCATGTTACATGGAATTTTTCTGGGACTTCATCTGAATAATGTACAGATTCAGATCAATGGAAAAAATGTCAAATCATTATAAAAGTGTAGGGTGAGAACTATGTGGATTTGATAATCAAAGGACAAGTACTGAAGTAATGCTATCTTAAAAGGTATGAGGACTGTTAATACATAAGTTATTGAAATTGGTGATGTGCATCACTGTGTTACACATGAACACAATGAAATATTCATAAGACTGCTACTTAAATAGAAAAAAACCCTAAATGTCCATTAAAGAGGATGAATAAATATGTTACAAATAAACAAGCACAATTATGTGTGTATGTGTATATATATATTATATATATGTTATAAGTAGAGACACAGAGAGATAGAGACAAACAGAGCTCCCACCTGCTGGTTCACTCCCAAAATGCCTGCAACAGCTGTGGCTAGGTCAGATTGAAGCTGAGAGCCTGGAATTCAGGTCATCTGTGTGGTTGGCAGGGACCCAAATTCTTGAGCCATCATCTGCTTGCTGATAAGGTGTACATAGAGGTAAGCCAAAATCAGGGGAGGAATCCAGACTTGAATTCAGTCTGTCCTATAAGGCTTGCAGGCCCTTCAAATGGTGTGTTTTTTTTTTTTTTTTTTTTTTTTTTTTTTTTTTTTTTTGATAGGCAGAGTGGACAGTGAGAGAGAGAAGAGAGAGACAGAGAGAAAGGTCTTCCTTTGCCGTTGGTTCACCCTCCAATGGCCGCCGCAGCCGGCGCGCTGCGGCCAGCGCACCGCGCTGATCTGAAGGCAGGAGCCAGGTGCTTCTCCTGGTCTCCCATGGGGTGCAGGGCCCAAGCACTTGGGCCATCCTCCACTGCACTCTCGGGCAAGAGCAGAGAGCTGGCCTGGAAGATAGGCAACCGGGACAGAATCCGGAGCCCCGACCAGGACTAGAACCTGGTGTGCCGGCGCCGCAAGGCAGAAGATTAGCCTATTGAGCCACAGCACCGGCCTCAAATGGTGTTCTAACTACTGGGCCAAATGCCACCCATCCCACACCTTTACGTTTAGTAACCATTATGATCGTGTTGAGGTACCTAACAAGTATGTATTTGTTTTTGAGGTCACGTACAGTGCACTCCAGTGAATTTTACTGCTCATCATGAGTACCACCCAGATCAATGTACACAGAGAATTCTACAAATATTTTGAGATTTAAATTGCAATTTACAGAGAAATTTACATATTTAAGTGTTACATCTTTAATGTTTAAGAATGGTAAAAACTTTATTTCTCTTATTAATTCCTTTATAACGTTTTGTAACTGTCTCTATAAGATATATTTTCCAGGGCCAGCACTATGGTTTAGTAGGCTAAACTGCAGCCTGTGGCACCGGCATCCATTATGGGTGCAAGTTTGTATCCCAGCTGCTTCACTTCCGAAACAGGTCTCTGCTATTACCCGGGAAAGCAGTGGAAGATGGCCCAAGTGCTCCCACCAACGTGGGAGACCTGGAAGAAGCTCCTGGCTCCTTGCTTTGTATCGGCCCAGCTCCGGCCACTGTAGACATTTAGGTTGTGAACTGGGTAACGGAAGACATTTTTCTTTGTCTCTCCCTTCTCCCTAATTCTGTCTCTCAAACAAATGAAATCATTTTAAAAAAGATATATTTTTCATTAGATTTGGTATTTTTATATCTAAGTATTTTTAATTTTAGCAATAATGTAAATTACTCTATTTCTAATTACTGATGTTGTTATAAAATATAAACTTAATAATTCTATACACTTGTACCCAGAGACCTTGCTATATTATCTTTCAAACTGTAATAGTTTACTATAGATTCTTTGTGATACCATATATATATATATTATGTATAAATATGTAGCCAGTTATGACATCTATAAATGATGATTGCTTATGTCTTCATTCCAAACCTTATATATTTGTTCCTTTACCTCATTGCAGTGGTGAGGATCTTCAGTATCATATTCAATTACACAGGTTTGTGTGAGCAAATTTCTTTCATTTCTGATATTATGTGTGGATTTTTCATTTTTCAAATTTAAAAATGATGTTTGCTGTAGGTATTTTTTAGATATTCTTCATCTATATTATCTAAAAATAAAACATTGATTGTTAGCAGGTTTTTCCCTCATGCACTCATGCATAGATATTGTGTATATATATATAATATATATTTGTTTTTCTCCTATATTTCCAAAGATGCTCAATATTTTTCTCCTATGTTGATGTGGAAATGGTAACATTACCTTGCTTTTGTGGAATAAATCCAACTTTATCATGATACAGCCTCCTTTTTGTATTTGTGTATCAATAACAGAATTCCACTGGAAAATGTTTGTCTACTTTTTTTTTTTTTGCATTTGAGTTCACATGCAAGATAAGTGTATAATTTACCTTTCTTGCTATGTCTTTGCCAGTTTTTGCTAATAATATTACATCTCCTTTATAAACTTTTTTTTTATATAAGTTTAGTGTACTTGCCTGGGCTTGGATACTTTTTGTGAGAAGATATTTACTGGTGGGTTGAATTTCTTTCAGGGATACATTAATGTTTTTAGTTGAAAATTTGGATCATTCACTTACATTTTTCATGTTCTCATAAATGCATTCATAAATTGTACATGGTATTTTTGTTTCTTCCAAGCACATTTTAGTTGACTACCACTAGTTTTGGTATATTTATTTCATCAGCATTTGTCTTCTAATTGTCAATATTGTTATCTTTGATTCATGGGCTATTTACAAGCACAGAGCTTAATCTTAATTTCTCAATATGTGGGCATTTCAGGCTACACTTTCCTCATTGATTTTTAAATTAATATCACTAATTCCATGGTGTCCTCAGACAACATTCGTGATTTGAAAACTTTAAAATGTTTTCAGGCTTGTTTTATGATCTAGCAGATGGTCAAGTCTCTATAAATTTTCAATGAGCAGTCAATAAATTTTAGGTTTAGCTAAAATCAGAAACACAAGACTCAAATAAGTCACACCTGGTTGCCGAGGGAACAGCACTAAAAAGCTGATCAAGGTAAAATCTTCATGCAGAAAAAAAGGATTATGTTAACTTATTTTTTATAGTAGACAACATGAAAACGTAGATTATTTTTCACTCCATTTAACTTCCATACTGTTGTTCACTCTCTTGCTTTTCAGTTCACGCTCATTCTTTTTTCTCCTTAAACACACACACACACACACACACACATTTTATAAAGTGTTCATATAATTGGATACTTAAAAATGAGTATGAGGACTTCCCATATATCAACTTGCTAGCAAACTCATCAGTTGCTTATATTTTTGCTTTGTTCCCTTGATTCCTTGATCATCTACTCTTTATACCTGTTGTAAGACTCAGTCTACCTACCATGGTTCTGTCATAAAGTTCTCAAATGAGAGCACATGGATTTCCTAAAATCTTTTCCTTGGGACCTCTGAAACTACATGCTGTCGCCCCTAGAGCTGTCAGGCTACGGAAAACTCTGCTTTGCCACTTGCTGTTGGTTTCTTGACCTCTCACGCAAGCAGCTTACTCAGAATAAGCCCATGTTGGGAAAGGAACACCAGGAGTGGGTCTCCCTTTGTCTCCCTTTTCTTTCTTTTTTTAAATTTTTATTTAGCAAATATAATTTTCCAAAGTGCAGTTTATGGATTATAATGGCTTTCCCTGCCCATAACTTTCCTCCCACCCGCACCCCTCCCATCTCCCGCTCCTTCTCCCATTCCATTCACATCAAGATTCATTTTCAATTATCTTTATATACAGAAGATCGATTTAGTATATGTTAAGTAAAGATTTCATCAGTTTGCACGCACACAGAAACACAAAGTGAAAAGTACTGTTTGAGAACTAGTTATAGCATTAATTCCCATTGGACAACACATTAAGGACAGAGATCCCACATGAGGAGTAAGTACACAGTGACTCCTGTTGTTGACTTAACAATTTGACACTCTTGTTTATGGCGTCCGAAATCTCCCTAGGCTCTAGTCGTGAGTTTCCAAGGCTATGGAAGCCTCTTAAGTTCGCTGACTTTGATCTTATTTAGACAAGGTCATAGTCAAAGTGGAAGTTCTCTCTTCTCTTCAGAGAAAGGTACCTCCTTCTTTGATGGCCCATTCTTTCTACTGGGATCTCACTTGCAGAGATCTTTCATTTAGGTCATTTTTTTTTTCCAGAGTGTCTTGGCTTTCCATGCCTGAAATATTCTCATGGGCTCTTCAGCCAGATCCGAATGCCTTAAGGGCATATTCCGAGGCCAGAGTGCTGTTTAGGACATCTGCCATTCTATGAGTCTGCTGTGTATCCCACTTCCCATGTTGGATCGTTCTCTCCCTTTGTTATTCTATCAGTTAGTATTCGCAGACACTAGTCTTGTTTGTGTGCTCCCTTTGACTCTTAGACTTATCAGTGTGATCAATTGTGAACTGAAATTGATCACTTGGACTAGTGAAATGTCATTGGTACATGCAATCTTGAAGGAATTGTATCGGAATCCCCTGGCACATTTCTAACTCCACCATTTGAGGCAATTCAACACCCTTTCATGATGAAAACTCTAAGCAAATTGGGTATAGAAGGAACATTCCTCAATACAATCAAAGCAATTTATGAAAAACCCACGGCCAGCATCCTATTGAATGGGGAAAAGTTGGAAGCATTTCCACTGAGATCTGGTACCAGACAGGGATGCCCACTCTCACCACTGCTATTCAATATAGTTCTGGAAGTTTTAGCCAGAGCCATCAGGCAAAATAAAGAAATTAAAGGGATACAAATTGGGAAGGAAGAAGTCAAACTATCCCTCTTTGAAGATGATATGATTCTTTATTTAGGGAATCCAAAAGAACTCTACTAAGAGACTACTGGACCTCATAGAAGAGTTTGGCAAAGTAGCAGGATATAAAATCAATGCACAAAAATCAACAGCCTTTGAATACACAGGCAATGCCACAGCTGAGAAAGAACTGCTAAGATCAACCCCATTCACAATAGCTACAAAAACAATCAAATACCTTGGAATAAACTTAACTAAGGACGTTAAAGATCTCTACAATGAGAATTACAAAATCTAAAAGAAAGAAATAGAAGAGGACACCAAAAAATGGAAAAATCTTCCAAGCTCATGGATTGGAAGAATCAACAACATCAAAATGTCCATTCTCCCAAAAGCAATTTATAGATTCAATGCGATACCAATCAAGATACCGAAGACCTTCTTCTCAGATGTGGAAAAATGATTCTGAAATTCATATGGAGACACAGGAGACCTCGAATAGCTAAAACAATCTTGTAAAACAAAAACAAAGCTGGAGGCATCACAATACCAGATTTCAGGACATACTATATAGGGCAGTTGTAATCAAAAGAGCATGGTACTGGTACAGAAACAGATGGATAGACCAATGGAACAGAATAGAAACACCAGAAATCAATCCAAACATCTACAGCCAACTTATATTTGATCAAGGATCCAAAACCAATCCCTGGAGCAAGGACAGCCTATTCAATAATTGGTGCTGGGAAAACTGGATTTCCATGTGCAGAAGCATGAAGCAAGACCCCTACCTTGGCCTTGGGCACTCCAAACTTCATCCCCATTTCTACTTATTTTTCTGCATCTTAGCAGCCACCCTCAATCTGATGTGTTTATCCACTTGCTTTGAATTGCAAATTGGCAAATGACCCAAGTGGAAAAGCAGATGCATGAAAGATAGATGAGAAAATTTCCATTTCTCTGAGGTTTGGTTTCTTAGGTCTTGACTGCTTCTAATTCTATCAAATAAACACTTATACATACATATTGTATATAATATAAAAGACATATTTATAGCTTAACATCTTTTTCTGTGGCAGCATTAGCTTATTATATAGCTGGGATCCTTTCTTTTATTAATCATGTTCTAACATGCATAAAAGTTGTGTATTACTTATTACATATGCAATCTGTTTCCTCCATGGAAAGCAAAGATTTATCTTTCATATTTTCTCACACACAAAAAAATGTACCACACACCCATCACTGCCACAACATATGCATAATGTTTTGTTAAAATTTAAATTTTATTTGAAAAATTTTTATTTTTTGTTAAAATTATTAAAATATATAAATATCTTATTTTGAACCATATAATTTATGAGATATTATTTTATGATTATATTTAGGGCCCACCACAACAGTTCAGGATATTCTGCTCAGTTCAATGTCTTTCATTTAGTCACATCTGCTAATTCTTTATGCCACATAAAGTAATATATTCATAGAATCTGAGGACCAGGAAATAGATATATTTTGAGGGTCTCTACTGTTGGACCTACCACACTAATTCAACCTTACACTATCTCATCAAATTAAAAATCTCCTTTCAAAAGTGAGTGATTTCAAAAGTGCTTTAAATTTCACTTCATTCTTGGTGTCCTGTTTGCCTGCTCCATTCTGCACTGGTTCTTCTCTTACCTGGTATCACTATCGATGGCTGGAATCTACTTTTGTATCGCCCTACATATATTTTTTTTTCTTTTATGTCTATATTCAGTGCCTTATTTTTATGAATTGACTCTTATTTTAATGGAGGGAATCTTTCAGCAGCTTCCTAAGCATGAGCCCACAGAGGAATTTTTTTCCTTTTTTTTGTCTTTTTTTTTTTACTTTTATTTAATGAATATAAATTTCCAAAGCACAGCTTATGGATTACAATGGCTTCCCCCCCATAACGTCCCTCCCACCTGCAACCCTCCCCTTTCCTGCTCCCTCTCCTGTTCCATTCACATCAAGATTCATTTTCAATTCTCTTTATATACAGAAGATCAGTTTAGCTTATATTAAGTAAAGGTTTCAACAGTTTGTACCCACATAGAAACACAAAGTGAACAATACTGTTTGAGTACTAGCTATAGCATTAAATCTCAATGCACAGCACACTAAGGACAGAGATCTTACATGAGGAGTAAGTGCACAGTGACTCCTGTTGTTGACTTAATAAATTGACACTCTTGTTTATGGCATCACTAATCACCCTAGGCTCTTGTCATGAGCTGCCAAGGCTATGGAAGCCCCCTGAGTTCACCGACTCTGATCATATTTAGACAAGGTCGTAGTCAGAGTGGAAATTCTCTCCTCCCTTCAGAGAAATGTACCTCCTTCTTTGATGACCTGTTCTTTCCACTGGGATCTCACTCATGGAGATCTTTCATTTAGGTCATTTTTTTTTTTTTTTTTTTTTTTTTTTTGCCAGAGTGTTTTAGCTTTCCATGCCTGAAATATTCTCATGGGCTCTTCAGCCGGATCCGCATGCCTTAAGGGCTGATTCTGAGGCCAGCGTGCTGTTTAGGACATCTGCCATTCTATGGGTCTGCTGTGTATCTCACTTCCTATGTTGGATCGTTCTCTCCCTTTTTTATTCTATCAGTGAGTATTTGCAGACGCTAGTCTTGTTTATGTGATCCCTTTGGCTCTTAGTCCTATCATTATGATCAATTGTGAACAGAAATTGATCACTTGGACTAGTGAAATGTCATTGGTACATGCCACCTTGTTGGGATTGAATTGGAATCCCCTGGTATGTTTCTAACTCTACCGTTTGGGGCAAGTCCGATTGAGCATGTCCTAAATTGCACATCTCTTCCCTCTCTTATTCCCACTCTTATATTTAACAGGAATCACTTTTCAGTTAAGTTTCAACACTTAAGAATAACTGTGTATTGATTATAGTATTCAACCAAAAGTATTAAGTAGAACAAAAAAAAAAAAATACTAAGAGGGATAACGTATTAAGTTGTTCATCCACAGTCAGGACAAGGGCTGATTAAGTCACCGTTTCTCATAGTGTTCATTTCACTTTCAAAGGTTTCCTTTTTGGTGCTTGGTTAGTTGTCGCCAATCAGGGAGAACATATGATATTTGTCCCTTTGGGACTGGCTTAGTTCACTCAGCATGATATTTTCCAGATTCCTCCATCTTGTTGCAAATGACCGGGTTTCATTGTTTTTTACTGCTGTATAGTTTTCTTACATAGCTGAAGATGTCTGTATCATTTGTTCCCACTTGTTTGACAGTGTGGTGGTAGAGACCTCTGGTGGCCATATCTAGGTCTTTTCTTACCCAGATGCTAGTGAGGTAACCAATCTCAGCCTCATGTAGTTAGCTGGGGTCTTGCTATCAATTTTGTACAATCAGCGGTGAGTAGAGGTGGTGTGTCACTCTGGTCTAAAGCACTGAAGAGCCAGTGCATTCTGCTGGATTTCCTTCACCGATTGCCACAGAATCACTCGACACCATGGTGGAGACTGAACAGCTCATCTGGTGTTACTGATTCACTGCTCTAAAGGTAGCTACCCTGGAGTATCACCCAACTTACAGTAAATGTTGTACGAGTGAGAAATAAACTTATACATATAACCTCTAAGATTTTGGGGTTGCTTTTTTACCATAATATAGCCCGATCTATCCTGCTGAATATGATAATATTAATTTTATATTGGAAATAATTTTCCTTGATAAATTTGAAAGCATTTCTTCATCGTCTTCTACTTTCTTATGCTCTGCTGAAGAGTTCAAAATCATTTAGATTTCGAGTTACAGAGCATATTATTTTTTCTCTTCAAAATACTTAAGAGCTCCTTATTCTTTTTGTTGAGAAACATCATGAAAATATGCCTTTTCATGTGCTTTCTCACTCAACTTATGGGTACTCTGTGGGCCCATTTATCCCTGAGAGTAATTTTTTTTTAATTTATAACACATTTTGTTTATCATTTATGAAGAATTTTCTTTCTTTTATTTTGCTTCATTGTTTCTTTCTGAAACTTCATATAGTTATATTTGTACCCCATGAATTATCTCCTCTAATTTTCTTATCTGCTATACAATTTCTCATCACTTAGTGTTTTATTATGGTACATTTTCTCAATTTGGTATTCTACATATTTCATGCATGTTTTATTGTCTTTATATTTTAATTCCCAAGAGCTTTCTTCTTGTTTTCAGTTATTTTTATAGTCATCTTTTGTTTTTTTATGAATGCAATGTATTACTTTTTTTTTCCTGAGGATGTGATATAGTTTTATAATACACTCTCCAGTTCCCCCATACACACTATGTTCTCTAAAGTTTTTTCCTTGTTTATATTTTGTTTCTGAGAAGTTATTTGCCTTTATATTAAAGTTATTCATCAAGTATTGGCTGCCCCCTTACATTTATAAATAAGGCACTGAAGCTGGTAAGAAACTACTTGTGTTTGGTTGGGACATAATAAGTGGGTGGCTTCAGCACAAATGAAGAAACAAGGATGTAGCCATTGTAAGAGATCTCCAGAAGTTCATAGCTTTAGGTATGTTTTTCTTGGGTTGATGGTTAGTTTATCTGAAAATAAATCCTGTAAATTCCTACTTTGGTGCTATAAGCTGGCGATCAATTTTCTGAGGCTGAAATATGGAAAGACTGTGTGACTATTGGAATCAGTTGATCCATCTTTTAATAAGATACTACACGAGTCACATGCTGTTATGTACAGAGTCCCCCTGATTCATCCTTTTAGGGTTCGAACATCCAGGGTTGTTTTGAGGAGAGAGGCCAAAGTAGTAATCTTCTTGCCCTAGGGAAGAAAGCATTTCCAGGGTTCAAAATTCAGCTTCTTCAACCTCTTGTTTTTAATCCTGCTAACATCTCTGGTAGCTGGCGCCTCCCATTTCTTAGCATATTTGGGGTTGTATTGTGAGAACAAGCACATGTCTTGCCCTCTCCATGCTCATGCATTTCTTCCTCCCCACTCTGCACTCCAAGTCTTCAAGTTTCTTAGCTTAGCCAAGTTGGTTTTTCCATTTTCATCTTATTTTCTGCCTTTCATAACTCTGTTGATGTCATTACTTGGCTGTAGTGTTTTCTCCCATTCTCTTTGTTCTTGGAGGCTTATGCTTCCTTATTTTTGTAAAGATAAATGCATGGAGGAGCTTGAGAGCAGAGGTAAAAGGTACATGTTAGTCTGACATGCTTCAAATGAAGCCACCAGATCTCACCTCATTATTTACAGAAAGTTTTGAGATCTGGCCATGATATCCTCTATCCCTCTTTACTCTCTTTTTCTTTTAATGCCATGTGAAATCATGTTTAATATTAAGTTAGTAATATCTTACCTTTTTCTTGCCATGAGAGATACGTTCCATGAGAAAATGTACCTGTTTCTAGGATGCTCATCAGACCCTATGATCTCCCACTGTATCATCTTATAGTTTGCACATAGACTTACACGTCAGGGGATTCAGAAAGCTGGAGGAAAAATGGAGCTAAATGACCATGCAATGGGTTACGCCACTGCTGCAACACCGGTATCCCACATGGCTGCTGATTTTGTCTCAGCTGCACCACTTCTGATTTAGCTCCCTGTTAATGTGCCTGGGAATGCAGTGGAAGATGCCTCAGGACTTGGGCCCCCTGCCACTCGTAAGGGAGACTCAGATGATTCTCCTGGCTGGCTTTGGCCTGGCTCAGCCCAGACAATTATGGTCATCTGGGGAATGAAACAGCCAGTGAAAGATCTTTCTCTTTGCATCGTTCCCTTACTCATTGTAATTCTGTCTTCAGATAAATAAATAAATCAATCATTTAAAATATAAACTATTGGGGTAGGAATTTAGACTAGCATTTAAGATAGTGATTGGGATGCTCTGTCATATATTAGAATGCCTAAATTTGATTGCAGGCAACTCTCCTAACTCCCACTTCCTGCTAAGGCAGATTTTGGGAGGCAGCTGTGGTGGTTCAAGTAACTGGGTACCTTCCACCCATGTGGGAGACCTGGACTGAGTTCCTGTCTATAGGCTTGGACTGGTCCAGCCCCAGTCATTGAAGGAATCTTCAGAGTAAGCCAATCAATGAAAACTACAACTCTCTTTCTCGTAAATAAATTTTGGTCTAGTGGTTAAGATGCTGCTTGGGGCCAGCGCCGCGCTCAATAGGCTAATCCTCCACCTAGTGGTGCTGGCACACTGGGTTCTAGTCCTGGTGGGGGCGCCGGATTCTGTCCCGGTCGCCGCTCTTCCAGGCCAGCTCTCTGCTGTGGCCCGGGAAGGCAGTGGAGGACGGCCCAAATACTTGGGCCCTGCACCTGCATGGAAGACCAGGAGAAGCACCTGGCTCCTGGCTTCGGATCAGCGCGATGCGCCGGCAGCAGCGTGCTGGCCGCGGCGGCCATTGGAGGGTGAACCAATGGCAAAAGGAAGACCTTTCTCTCTGTCTCTCTCTCTCACTGTCCACTCTGCCTGTCAAAGATTAAAAAAAAAAAAAAATGCTGCTTGGGACACCAATGTCCCATGTTAGAGGGCCTGGGTTTGAGTTCCGGCTCTGCTCCTGATTCCAGCTTTTGCTTAGCTCAGACCCACAGACACTGTGAGGATGGCTTCCTGCCACCTGCCTAGACTGAGACTCAGATTGAGTTCCTAGCTCCTATCTTTGGCTTAGTCCTGCCCAGACTGTTGCAGGCATTTGTGTGGAGCGAATCAGCATATAGCATCTCTCTCAAGCCTTGTCAAATAAATACAATAATTTACATTAAAAAGATAATTCAAATTTTCCAAGAATTTTTTGAAACCTCCTCATACAATGATGGACAGAAGTCAGAGGATGCAGCATATATTTAGATAGAATGGCATGTTATACTTAGATAAAATGTGGTGTGTTTTGCTTTCCACATTATTATTTTAAAAAATAGGCATCTTCCCTTTGTAGTTATTTTGCTTTTTAAATTATTCTCCCATCTCCTTTTCACCCTTTGTTTCATATATTCACAGAATAAACCCCTGAATTCAAAATATGTGAATAACTGAGATTTGATTGTACTGGGATAGAAAAGTCATCATCTAGAGATGAGGGCAAGAACACACTGAAGGTCTATCTTTTCTGCTGTAGGCTACAAAGGTCCTGTCCTTTCATATGTCAGAGCCTGCAGTAAGAGTGGATAATTATTTCCTAACATCTTTACATTTGCTTTTCACTTGGGAACTCATCAACCTTTTTGTTGTTATTTTTTGTGGACATTTTTGCTATCTTTTTTCAAATCTTTCAACTTTGTTTTTACAAATAATCAAAGAGAAATAAACATCAATACTCTGATGAATCTCTATTAAGTTTTTGCTAATAAAAAATGAAAAAGGGCTGACATTGCGGCATAGCCGGTAAAGCCGCCTCACTCGCCGCCAGCATCCTATATGGTGCCAGTTAGAGTTTGGCTGCTCCACTTCCAACCCAGCTCCCTGCTAATGTGACTGGGAAAGCAGTGGAGGATGGCCCCACACCCAGGCTTGGGCCCCTGAACCCTCATGGAGACCCTGAAGAAGCTTCTGGCTCCTGGCTTCTGAGAAGCCCAGCTCTAGCCATTGCAGCCATTTGGGGAGTGAACTGGCAAATGAAGATCTCTCTCTTTCTCTCCGCTCCTCTATGATTCTTCCTTTCAAATAAATAAATAAATATTTTTAAAAGATTAAAATGATTTGGTAACAAATACAGATTCCTAAGTAAATTTTAAAATAAAATAAATTATTACCTTATGTAAATAAAACTTTTTTCTTTCCTAAATTGTATACAATTCCATTCAAGGACCAGATTAAAAGCTAATTATGTAATTGATCAATTATTTTCTGATAATTCCTGCAGGTTCTCAAGCACCACATAATTAATATTTATTTTTAGTGTTATTTTTGCTCAAAGTGAGATACCAAATTGTTTGCATTGCGAATGGCATAAGGTGTGTTCTTGAAAACAATCAAGACATTTACCTATGCAACTGATTAAAAATTTAAAAGTGACTTGCAAGAATTTGGTTCTTTTTTCTATTTAAGTTATACAAGTTTTGTGTTATTTCATATATGCAGATTTAGGAACATAGTGAAATACCCACCCATCCCTCCCTCCCACCCACACTACAATCCTTCCTCCTTCTTCTAACTCTTAATTTTTACAATGATCTTCTTTCAGTTTACTTAATGATAGTAAGGTTAACCCTACACTAAGTAAAAGAGTTCAACAAATATTATGAGAAAACAAACAAACAAAAAGGCTCCTCAACAGAAGAAACAAGGACTGCACATAGTTGTTGAATCTCAAAATGTCCATGTCCATGTCACTCCAATACATTACATTTTAGGTATTCTATTAGTAACCACAGATCAGGAAAAAATATGTTAACTGTCTTTTTGGGACTGGCTTATTTAACTAAGTAAAATGGTTTCCAGTTGCATGCACTTTGCTGCAAAAGGCAAGGTTTCATTTGTTTTTAAAGCTGAGTAGTATATACAAATATATATAATTTCTTTATCCAGTTTTCAGTTGATGGACATCTGGGTTGATTCCATATCTTCGTTATTGTGAATTGTGCTGCAATGAACATGGGCGTACAGATAATTCTTTCAGATGTTGATTTGTTTTGGTTTGGTCCAGGAGTGGGATGGCTGGATCATATGGTAGATCTATATTCAGATTTCAGAGGTATGTTCATACTCAGTGGCTGGACCAGTTTATGTTCCTAACAATAGTGGATTGGTACACACATTTTCACCAGAATGTGTTGTTTTTTTGATTTCTGATTGAGAGGCATTCTAACTGGGGTGAGGTAAAATCTCATTATGGCTTTGATTTGCATTTCCCTGATGGCTAGTGATCCTAAGCATTTTTTCAAATATCTTTTGGCTATTTGAATTTCATATTTTGAAAAATACCTGTTGGGGCCAGCACCAAGGCTCACTAGGCTAATCCTCTGCCTGTGGTGCTGGTACCCCAGATTCTGTCCCAATAGCTCCTCTTCCAGTCCAGCTCTCTGCTGTGGCCAGGGAGTGCAGTGGAGGATGGCCCAAGTGCTTGGGCCCTGCACCCACATGGGAGACCAGGAGGAAGTATTTGGCTCCTAGCTTTGGATCGACGCAGTGCGCTGGCTGTAGCAGCCATTTTGGGGGCGAACCAACGGAAGGAAGACCTCTCTCTCTCTGTCTCTCTCTCTCAATTAGGTCTCATTGATCAATTGCAGTTAATTTTTTGAAGCATCTACTCTCGCCTTGTATGCAGCAACCTGTTGGAGAACAGGTGCTCTGCATGGAATGTGTTGAGAAATGCGAAATAGGTGACTTTCCTGGAATACTATTCTAATTATCTTGATAGAAGACAGCATTGGCACGTCATCCATTTGGACAAAATGCCAAGATGCATAGTATAAAATAATAGCATTCTTCAGATTCAGATATCGTTAGAAAGTTGCTATTATTTCTTTTGAGCAATAAATGGATTGTAAATTAATTGAAGAACTAAGAATGATTCACTTATTCAGAATTTCATTTAATTAAGAATATTTACTAGGAATTAACTATATATAAGAAAGTACATTTTTAGACATTTATAGAAAAATGTTTATTATTTGTTCATAAATGCTTCAGGAACATAATGGAATTATCTAGTTGTATAAGGGAATGAAATCAAATAAAATTATTGAGACCTTAGGTTATACAAATATTTATTTATTTATTCATTTTTAAAAGATTTTTATTTATTTATTTGAAAGTCAGAGTTACACAGAGAGAGGAGAGGCAGAGAGAGAGAGGGAAGTCTTCCATCTGCTGGTTCACTCCCCAGATGGCCGCAATGGCTGGAGCTGCGCCGATCCGAAGCCAAGAGCCAGGAGCTTACTCTGTGTTTCCCATGTAGGTGCAGAGGTCCGAGAACTTGGGCCATCTTCTACTGCTTTCCCAGGCCATAGCAGAGTGCTGGATCGGAAGTGGAGTATCCGGGACTAGAAATGGCACCCATATGGAATGCCGGCGCTTCAGGCCAGGGCGTTAATCTGCTGCGCCACAGCGCCGGCCCCACAAATATCTACTATATATATTTATTTTCCTATTTTAGATAGTATTACACAGCATTACACCATTGCTTGTATTTATGTCATTTTATTTATATTTATGTCAGTGAGATAAGAATATTTATTAGACGTTTAAATTTTGGGGGAAGTATCCTTGCTTGAATTTTCTCAATAAATAATACTCATTTTTTATTTCCCCCATTCAAAAATTAGTTGAGTATCTTAAAGAATTTAGGTTGTACAAGAGTTAATAAAAATATTTTAACTTGAAACCTATACTAAATAATAAAAAATCAAAATATATCTTAGAGTAAAAATATAGTCACAACCTTTGCATTTGTATTTCTCAACTTGTAAGAGAAAGATTAGTTGAATAGAATACTTCCATAATGGTTTTGTCAATTCAATTAAAGGAACACTACAAAGCCAATTAAATAATTTTTAAAGGAAAAAAAAAACTGTGTACCTAGAGGACTCCAAAAATAGAATCACTTGTGAGAATGTTATTACAGTTCAAATAGTAAGGTAAATAATGGAGTAAGACAGTTGTTTTTCATTATAAAATTTTCAAAATGCAAAAATAGCAAAAGAAAATAGTATGATGATCCAGATTAAAAATTCCATTAAAATTTACTGAAGGTTTCCTAATAGTGATACATCACTGATAGACTGGAATCCATGCTATGACTATTTCTGAACTGTTACCATTTCTGTTTTCCTGGAGTTAGTCATTATCATAAGGTTGTTACTATATTTTTGATGTCCTCTCTATATATATCAATAAACATGTAACACTTTTAAAGATACCTAAATGTTATGATAAGCATGTATTATTTAGGATCCTATTTTATTTTCTTTACCTTACAGTTAACATTCATTCATATTTTCATATGTTAGCTGTGGCTCATTTATTCCACCACAACTTACTGAGTTTTCTACTGATATTTATTTCATGTATATTGTTTGCTGTGGTAATCAAGTTTGAATAAATTTCATTGGTACTACCTCTTGTGAAATTGCAAAAAAGCTAGAGTTTCTCTAAAAAATACTTCTAAACATGCCTGATCTGTGCATCATCAACTTTGTTGTGGCTGCCATTATATGGGCATGTGTCATTATTATATTAAGTGGACATTTTATGTATAGTGCTTATTTTCTCCAAGGTGTTTATATGAATTTATTCTCCCTACCATAAAATATTAAACGTCATTTTTCCACATTCCTGTCAACATTTGATATAATTAAATTTTGATATTTGCCAACTTGATGTAAAACAATACTTTATCATCATTTTAATTTGCATTCCTCTGGTAACTAGTGATTACTGATTAATTGTTTTCTGTGAATCGCTTGTTAAATTTGCCATTTTTCATTTTTTTAATTTGTAAGACATTATAAAGTATCTTTATCATGGATAATAACCTTTTGATGTTTCATGGTTCTAAAATATCTTCTGTTATTCAATATCTCGTAATTTAACTTTGTCAGTGAATCTTTTCTCATTCCAATGTGTAAAAATTATCATTTATGTTCATTTTGTATCTTGCTTAATGTGCTTTTTTAAATCCTGAGATTTCACGTTCTATGTTTTACTTTTTCTATTAAAATTATTAATGTCTCTGGAACTTATTCATACTAACTTAAAAGTTCTTTTTTTTCTGTATGTGTAGGCAATTTACCAGGAATTTTGGAATATTTTGTACGGACAGCACCCCAATCCCTCCCCCCCAATAGAATTGCTATCTTTAATACAACTTAATATTTGTGTTATTTAATTTTCTTGAAAATATTTGTGACTACTATTGGACTTTTAGTATTCTATAACAATTTCAGGACCAATTTTTAAGTTCTGTTACTAGGATTGCATTCATGTCTGGAGGATCAGTGGATGTCATTATGACATTGAGTGTTCTATACATATTTATTATCTTAGTGTCCTTCAAAAGAGTACTACCACTTTCTCAATTGAACCTGTTGTTTCCTACCATGTAATTGTTTTCTCTTTCTTTCCTTTTCTTCTTCCATCCTTTCCTGTCTTCTCTTCTTCCTTCCTTTTACTAGAATACCCCTGTTTTTACACACTTTGTCTTTCCAACTCGTTTTCATTGACATAGACAGATATAGATATTTTCCTAGAGTTTTCAGTGTAGGTAATTAATAATGACAACACATTTTTATCCTTCATTTAATTTTGTGTCTTGTTTCATTAACCATATGTTTGACTAAAGCCTTTACCAGTTTGATATCTGATTTTATTGTGAATGTTTAGATTTTTGTCAGCAGCCTCTAGCTGGTGAGAACTATGCATAATCTAGCTTCATTTTTCAGGTATGTCCTCCTCATGTCTGAAATATGTCTACCACATCTGTCATTTGAATTCCCTTCTACGTAGATAAGATTTTAACAGTGTCTCCTTCCTTTTGTTTACCTTTCTACTTACTTTTGGTTATTGGAGCCCTATATATTTTAAAACTTTGCCATAATTCTATTAAGCTTTCTTTCGTTTTTCCATCCCACTTCCTTCAGTAAGCTAAAAATTTTGGACATTAATTTAAGAATTGACTTTTATTGTGCCCTGAGCCGCTCTGGAAAACTGGAAAAAAACACTATGGACATTTTCCTAATCATGCTTTCAGATGCAGCCAATAATACATGTAAAATTTCAAAGAAACTAATTATACCAAAAGCAGTTAACAAAATAATAAAATAATAGAAAATAAATTGTGGATAAAGACATGTATATGATATATGTGCCAATGAATTGTTAGCAAATAAAAAGTACAATGGCAAGTGAAATGACTTTTGTAACTATGAAGTAGTGAAAGTGTAAATGATATTTTGATATATAAGTAAAAACTACTATTTGACTTAAATAGGTGTGTTTTCTATTATTGAAGGTAGTCACAGGCACTGCACTACTAACTGCTATAGTTTGTGGACTATGGATAGATTGCTAGATTTCTTTGGAGCTGATTATTTCTTCCCCATCTCGGAATCCTACCCATGAACAAATGCAGAGCTGAAGTTCTTGTTTGATCAGTCTCTTTCCTCACAATGGATTCCATCCCTTTGCCCCTTTTTTTTTTTTATCTTTGCAGTTGAGGAAGAAATAGAACAGAAGTAAATCAGAGATCTTTGAGAGACTTCAGAAGATCAAATGAATTATTTTCAAGTTGGGGTTGATATTTCTCCCAGAATATAGAAGAAAAAGATAAAGACATGAAACAAGGATAAAGACATAAAAGTCTTGAAGAACAGAGAACTAAGACATTTTTATAAATAATAATATTATACATAATTATATATGCAATATATAATATAATAATATTATTTATGTGTTAAAGTATAGTAAAATGAACAAAGAATCTAAAATATAGCTAAATAACATAAATAAAGGGTGATACAAGGAAGTCAAACAAATTATGTAAGAAAATTCTAAACATCTCACATTTTCCAAATGAAGGGACTTCCTAAATTCAGAGATAAAATAATTAAAATACAGGGACTGGCATTGTCCTAGCTGCCTGGCTTGTGCTATAGCTTCCAGCTAATGCATAGGAAGGCAGTCTGTGATAGTCTGAGTGCTTGGGTCCTTGACATGTCTTTGTCTGTCTGTTTCTGTCTCTCTCTTGCTCTGTATTTCTCCCTCCATCTCTGTGACTCTGTCTTTCAAACAAATAAATAATAAATAAATCATTAAAATTATTAAAATATATTCAAAGTTTGGCATTGTTGCCACTCATTTATCCTGCAAGATTAAAAAAAACTGTACAAAGCTATAGTTATAAATAAATAATTTATTCATCATGAAGATGTAAAAATTGGAGCATCATTTCTGTATTTAAAACATATGTACAAAAAACATAAGTACATGCATACATAGCAAGACAGTCAAATACTCATATTTCCAGATGAAGATGATGCAACGCCTATAAAATTTTAGGGAAAAGAAGCATTGTGAGATAAATTTCTTCAGACACTCAAATTACAAAATAAGCGTGTAAGGAAAGATAAACATATCCTTACTTTTGATAGAAAGAGACATACTAGCTTCAGTGAATTTTCTAGCAAGCTTCTAGCAGGTTAAAAAAAAAGATTAATGAATAGAGCCAGATTTAGAAATTAGACTCCCCTGTTTATTCTGAGCCTCTACTTTCATTCAGTCTACCAGGTACATTGTTTTACCTGAATTTATCAATCAATTTGAGTGAACTTTCTCATTTTCCCCACTGCACTATATAATGCAGTATGAATTTCCCACTGCACTATATTTTTTTTTTTTTTTTTGACAGGCAGAGTGGACAGTGAGAGAGAGAGACAGAGAGAAAGGTCTTCCTTTTGCCGTTGGTTCACCCTCCAATGGCCGCCGCGGCCGGCGCGCTGCGGCCGGCGCACCGCGCTGATCCGATGGCAGGAGCCAGGAGCCAGGTGCTTTTCCTGGTCTCCCATGGGGTGCAGGGCCCAAGCACCTGGGCCATCCTCCACTGCACTCCCTGGCCACAGCAGAGGGCTGGCCTGGAAGAGGGGCAACCGGGACAGAATCCGGCGCCCCGACCGGGACTAGAACCCGGTGTGCCGGCGCCGCTAGGCGGAGGATTAGCCTAGTGAGCCGCGGCGCCGGCCTACCACTGCACTATATTATACAGTGTTTAGGCATTGTGAATTTCAGCCCAAATTTTATATAAAAAACTATGGTCAATTGAATTTGCCCTCAAGATAGACTTTCCTAAAAATGTGTTTTGAAAAAAAGATTTATGACAATGTATATCTCCTCATCTTTCCTAGAAATATTGACAATAATTGCCTTGAACATAGACTCCACAATATTAGTATGTGTTTTGGTGTCCCAGAATCAATTTTTGAGAAAAAATTAAAATCAAGTACTTACTTGTGAGATAATCCCAAGGATGACAGAGGGAAGTGGGAATGTGAGCCAAGGAAGAGGAGGCTAAGAATAAAATGTGCATTGTCAACCTGGTACCCTATTGGAATCTGGTTAATCCTATAGGGTTAACTGACTCTGGGAGTCGCTGTATGACATGTGCCTCTCAGATTGTTTCCTCACCCAAGAATAGGAGGGAGTTGAGATGTTTTTACACCTGCCCCTATCGACTTTTTAAAAAGTTTTTATTTATTTATTTTATTTGAAAAAATATTTTATTTATTTTGGTTTTTTATTTGAAAGTCAGAGTTACGGAGGAGAGCCAAAGGGAGGGAAAGGGGTGCAGATCTTCCATCTGCTTGTTAACTGGCAACGGCCAGTGCTGGATGATGCTGAAGCCAGAAGCCAGGAGCTTTTTTCAGATACCCTATGTGGGTGCAGGGGCCCAAGCACTTGGGCTAACTTCTGCTGCTTTCCCAGGCTCCTTAGCAGGGAGCTGGATCAGAAGTGGAGCTGCTGGGACTTGAACTGGTGCCCATGTGGGTTGCCAGCACTGCAGACGGCAGCTTAACATTCTATGGCATAGCACTGCCTCCCCTTCCCCCATCAACTTTTATGAGATTTCTTCCTGAATGGTGGAGGAATCTTCCATCTCCTGGAACTTCTGGCCTTCTGTGGAAGGATGAGGAGACCAATGCCATTCCAGGGATAATCTTCAGACAGAGGAAAGAACTTTAAGTCTCATGAGGACATAGATACAGGTCAACCACCTTTAGTACAAACTACTTTGGGTGATTAATGCAAGGACATATTAATAAAGTATTTAGATACAGCTAGCAAAATATAAATGGGTGTGTATATTCAATATTTCTATTAAGTAGGGTGGGATATTCAGGGTACAGAAGACAGACAGGAAAAGAAAAAGAGCTATATAGTTACAGCCATGGTATATATGGTTAATAAAAATATATATATGAAAAATCAGCTGTTAGTAACATAATTAATAATTATTAGTCAAAAAGTCACCTAATTGAACCTATGGATTGGCATACACAATAATAAGAAACATGTATTTTAGAGGTTTAGAAAATGGGAAATCTGTTTTGAAATGAGTTTCTCTGATTTTCATGCATACAGAGGATAAAGAACTTGTAATAGCAAGAGTAAGAAGAGACAGTGTGAACTGAATTCTCCCTACTGAAGTTATCATGTCATTCACACAGCTTCAGATTTCAGTGAAGTGGCGAGAGTAGCTTGGAAAGTTACAATGTCAAGCAGGACTGTTAGAAGTGTCAACTAACTCATCATCCTTCCAACTTATTTTATTAAGTGTATAGTATTCACTGCAGACTATAAAAATTCCTGATTTTTCATGCATCACTGAAAATGGGGAAAAAGGTGGATCATTCCAATAGAGCATTGAAATCTGCGTATACAAATTTAATTTAAAAAGCTCATGTTACTTTTAGTGGCTTTATGAGAGTCACGTTGATTTAGGCTTATTTTTTGTTGAGGAAGGGGTAAACCTAACATAATTCTTAGTGTTTGAGTCAGTACAATGATTAGAGCACAGAGCATCATTCCTGGACACTGTAAGTGGTAGGGAACTTGGATTCACTTTGCTTTTAGATAATTTTATTCTGAATATAGCTAAAGTGAAATAGTCATATCTGATAGTAAGTAAAGAAAGTTAATTAAAGGGGCTGGCGCTGTGACGCAGTGGGTGAGGCCGCCGCCTACAGTGCCAGCATCCCATATGGGCACCAGTTTGAGTCCCAGCTGCTCCACTTCCAATTTGGACTCTCTGATGTGCCCCAGGAAAGCGGTGGAAGATGGCCCAAGTCCTTGGGCCCCGGAACCTGCATGGGAAACCTGGGGGAAGCTCCTGTCTCCAGGCTTCAGATTGGTGCAGCTCCAGCTGTTGCAGTCAATTGGGAGTGAACCAGTGGATGGAAGACCTCTCTGCCTCTCCCTCTCTTTCTGTGTAACTCTGGCTTTCAAATAAATAAATAAATCTTTAAAATAAAAGTTAATTAAAAAGAGATCTCATAGAGCAGTCAGCTGAAATGCAACTTGTGAATTGCATTTTCTGGGCTGTTGGTGAAGAACACACTCATGTCTGAAATGTGAAACCTTTGCTATTCTGAGGCTGAATGTCATTATTTTGCTGGGAATACAATTTTCTCAAACAAAGTGAACAGTTTCCTAGGTTAGGTACAGGAACTAAATATGACCTCACAACTATTGTAGCCTTTGATATTAAAGACAGGGTGTGGGGTGTGTCAGAAAGTCCTTGATGATTTTGCCTCAGCTGACCAAGACTCCCTACAACAGGTCAGGTGATAAACTATCCTTCATACAGGAAACCAAACAGCTGACAAACTGTTTCTAATAGAGCCATGAAATCTCAGTGAAGACTTGGGCCATTCCACTCCCAAGATATGATTACCTGAAAAAAAGGAATGAAACATCAAGCAATCTTCAGTCTTTTGAACCCCTGTTATGTTCTGAGGACTTTTTTGTATTCCTGATACTTTGTAGTATTTTTTTTCATTTGTTGGAGAACTGATGCAGATATATGTTTAGTGCCCCAAATTAGAAAGGATAATTTCTAATGGGGGTGCGATGGCTCTGAGCAATTGCAGAGGCAGTGTCCTGAGTGTGTCCAGGGAGACAGTGCCTGCAGACCTCCTCAGGCTACCTTCTGCAGGTGGGATATGCATGTTGCTGGGTAGGGACATCTCAATTCAGGGAATGACATCCCTTGAGCAGAGGGCTCCCAAAATAGTGTTGCTAATATTCGATCATTGATATATTAAGAACAGCTGTCAAAAAACTCTTAGACTCATGTTTGTCCAGGAGTTTTGGGTCTTTCATTTATTCTCTGGTTTTTATAGTGAACCAACTGATAGATTTAGGGTAAAAAGGGAAAACAGTAACTCCCTTCCCTGACTTTTGACTAAGAATTTCTCCTAAATGACATGCAATTATAAGACTGTAGTCATTTATTTAATGTATGCTTCCAATTTCATTTTCTTTATCCTGCAATTTGCTGAGATCCTACCTAGAAAAATATTTCACATGAATAATTGTGAAAAAGCCATGTAATTTATGTGAAAATGTGAGTGGTATAATATTTTCAAAAATTCCACAAAGCTGTTTTTAGGAAAAAGAAATCAAATATGCAGATATGTTAAAAATAATGAGAAAATGTAAAAGGAGATATATTTTACAATATCAAATCATGCAGATGATGCTATAGATTTAGTTGAGTCTAGCTATTGTCAACATCTAATGAAGAAATGATATAGATAACAAATAAGGAAGTTTGTGAAAAAATAAAAAATAAATGCTGAAATCAAATTTTTTCCTTAAAATAAAGATTGTGTGGGAAATCATTATGAGTGAAAGTTGCAAAATAGTGTATATTAAAACAGAGTAAAAGTTACTTTGAGAGTCATGTATATGTATCCTCTTTGGAAACAAAAATATCCCTTTCAAAGCTAAAGCATACCATTATTGTGACATTATTGATTGGAAAGCTCTGGAAGCAGGGTTTCAGTAATGTGACACTCATGAGTTGGTGGCAGGGGTTTTAAGACAATCTAACCAAAAGGACATTAGAGCTGAAGAAGGACATGTCTCAGATCAGACAGGTTCATTTAACCTGGGGCAAATAGCCCAGATTTATGAGAATCATGCTCTATGACTCGGAGCAGAAGCTGCTATGGAAGTTTGATGCTGTTATAGTGATTGGCTTCATAAGAAGGTGAATTGGACTTAACCTTTTACCTGGGGAAATGCAATGATGTGTTGAGCAGAGGGACTTTGTTAGGTACTAAGCAGAGAACACAATCCTTTCCAGAGATGCCATAAGCTTATACTTCTTACTCTTGCTTTTGGTATAGCTTCTTCATGCATGCTTAGAGATCCTACTGGCTTGTGAGTTGAAAGTTTCTCTAAGTCTCTGGTCTATCCTTTATCCTCCTTGGAAATTTGTACAGGAAATCATGCAGGCATGGTCATGGTGCATAGAGGTTGCAGGAAAGCAAGAATTCTCCATACTATCCAAAGTGATAGCAATTGAATGCAATATCTATAAAAGTCCTAATAGCATCTTTCACAAAAAATAGATAAAAATGCATGAAATTTATTGTCAAGAATACATAATGAGAAAATAGAATTTTTTTCAATAAATGGCATTGAGAAAATTGGATCCCACATGCAAAAAATGAAATTAGCACCCCGTTGTATAATATATGCAAACACTAACTCAGAATGGATTAAAAACTTAATTGTAAGATCTAAAATGATAAAATTCTTACAAGAAAATATAGGAAAATTTTCCTAATTATAGTCTTGGCAATTTTTTTTTTAGATATAACACCAAAAGCACAGAAAACAAAAGCACAAATAAACAGAGTGGCATGAAGCTAAAAATAAGCTTCTGGCATGGCAGAAGAAATACTGAAAATGAAAGAAACAACCTGTGGTCTGGCAAAAATATTTGCCAACTATACTTATACAACTGATAAGGCTAAAACCCAAAACATATAAGGAACTCACACAACTCAACAACAACAAAAGCCCAAAACCAAAGAACTTGATTAGAAAATAGACAAAGACCCTGAGAAGACATTTATTAAAATAAGAAATACAGGGGCTGGCACTGTGATATAGAAGGTTAAATCTCTACCTGCAGTGCCAACAGTCCTTATGGGCATTGGTTTGAGTCCTGGCTATTCTATTCCAATCCAGCTCTCTGCTAATGCATCAAGGAAAGCAGTGGAAGATGGTCCAAGCCCTTGGGTCCCTGAACCCACATGGGAGACCTGGAAGGAGCTCCTGGCTCCTGGGTACAGCCTGACCCAGCCCTGGCTGTTGAGGCCATTTAGGAGTGAACCAGGAGATTGAAGATCTCTGCTTTTCTCTGTCTCTCCTTCTCTCTCTGTGTTTCTGCCTTCCAAAAAAAAAAAATAATAAAAATAAATAAATAAAATATACAAAAGGCAAGCAGGTTTGTATATAAAAGTGTTCAACATCCCCAATCATCAGGGAAATATAATTCAAAACCATAGTGAGATATTAGAATGTTAGAATGACCATTATATATATAAAAAGGAAAGATTACAAATGTTTACTAGGATGTAGAGAATATGGAACCCTGGCACACTTTCCGGGAGAATACAAATTAGTATGGTAATTATGAAAAAACAGTATAGGATTTCCTCAGAAACTAAAAGTACTACTCAGATACAAGATCCAGCAAATGCACTAGTGGGTACATATATACAAATACATATGTATACAAAGGAAGTGAAATCTGGATGCCAAAGAGTTCTTGTTCATCAGAGCTCTATCCTAACAGCCAAGATATCAAATCAACCTCAGTGTCCATGAATAGAACAATGGATAGAGAAACTGTGGTATATATACATGATAGAATATTATTTAGCCTTAGCAAAGAAGGAAATTCTGCTATCTGAGACAACATAGGTAAGCCCAGAAGACATTATACTAAAAAAACATAAGCCAGATATAGAAAGACAAGCACTTCCCCATGTAACTTAAATGTGAAGCTTCAAAATCAAATGTAGAAACAGAAAATGTAATGGTGGTTGCCAGGGATTGGGGACGAAGGAACACCGGGGAAGGGGCAGGACAAATATTAGTCAAAGGGCCCAAACTTTTAATTAAAAGATGGATAAGTTTTGTGAATTTAATGCACAGCATGGTGACTCTAGTTAACAATGCAGTATTTCCTTGAAATTCAATAAAAGGTTTTTAAGTGTTTATACCGCTCCCCACTCCCAGTGGGTGGTGATGGATGTCATTGATTCATTGATTTGCTTTTGCTATCTCATAAGTATTTATGTACACACACACTATATATAAATATAATGCATATACATAAAGCATAAAATAGTCATGTTGTGCACATTGGATATGTACAATTCTTGTCAGTGTTATATTTTTAAAGATAAAGGGAATTGATAACCACAGGAAAATTCCTGAAAACTTCTATGCCTATTTAAGAGTGTTTTTTTTTTTTTTGTTATTGCTATTTTTTTTTATTAAGGGAAAGAGTTTATTGGAGGAAACCCAACAGACTGGAGGGAAGGGGCGAAGAAGGAAAAAAGGGAGAAGGAGAGCATAAGAGAGATAGAGACAGAGACAGAGGTCAGAAGACAGAGAAAAAAGAGAGAGAGAGAGAGAGAGACATGTGTTCAAAAACAGGTCCTTTTAAAACTTTGCCAGGGGGAGGGCAGGGAGCAGGCAGGGAGTGGGCAGGGAAGTTGGAGCAGCAAATCCCACTAGGGTAGGTGTGGAGCTGACACTGGTGGTTGGGCCATGTGGCCACCTGGCTTCTTCCAGCAATGGCGGCAGGGGCTAGGATGGTGTCAGGGTGTAGATTGCACCGTAGATAAGACTGTGCCATTTTACTAACATTCCCCCTTTTGTTTTTTATAAAGTAGGTGTTGTATAGGATTACACTAGTAACAAAAGTCCAGAAGGGGTAGAGGGACAATGATCTGTCTTTAGAGTTACTTCCTGCTGAAATGGGGTGACCTAGAACAAAAGACAGAGTCATTAGTAGAGAACCTAAGAGAGCTGCTGTCTAAACCACGACTAAGTTCTCCGATTGAGAAGGCAAATAGAAACTGACAGAAGGGCTTGATAATAATCAGGTGGGCTCCAAGACCTTGCCAGTTATGAGGCCCAGACCTATTTCTTCATGTTGGTTACATCATAAGGGAGGTGTAAAATTCCTTGGGAAGGCACCCTTTTAACTTCCATTACTTAGCTGGCCTGGGAGGAGAGCTGGCCAGGTAACGGCATGTGGCAACTCTAACAGGAAATTTACAGTTCTGCCTGCAATGTTACTGACCCTACTTGGCCTTCCCCTCCGCAGTGGTGGACACTTTGAAAGCTGGGCCAAGTGAAGGGCTTTTCAGCTTGGAGCCAGCAAGATCTGTGGCTCTGACCTGGGAATCCTTCAACTCCAGGACAGTTCCATGTCCAGTGATCCAATTCTTGGCTGGCAGAGCTGCCAGGGCTCTTCATAAGCAGACTACTGCTGAAGCTCAGGCTTTCCACGTCGAAAACCAATGCAGAGGACTAGCCTGTTGGGCCTCCTTGAGGGCAGATCACTGTACAGAGCAGCCTTTAATTGGCCTTCCATCTATCTTCACATTGGTTCTGATGCCTAGCTTTCTTTTCCTCCTCGCTGTTGTTAAAGCAGACAAGAGGATGCAAATCAAGGGGGTGCTCAAATCCCATCTGTAATCTTCAATGGCCTAAACTAGAAGTCTATAGTCACAGGCATGTTCTGATAGTGGTTTATTTTTAAGGTAGACAATGCCCATGAGGAAAGCTATGTCCTCACTTTAAAACTTTCTCTCCCTTTGTTTGGTCTGAAAGGGAGGTGCATCTAGCTGTGAAATTATAATTTAAGTTTTCATTTTGGCTATGCTGTTACAGAAAATGTTAGCCATCCCTTTTATAAGATATGAAGATCAAACTGTGCATCTTGGATAGACCTTCAGAATAGAATTAATTTCTTAGCTTGAAGAGAATAGAGAAATGAGAGAACAAGTAGGGCTTAGAATAGAGAAATGAGGGAGCAAGTCCCAGATTACTTATCGACAATAGTAATATCAAGTGAAAACTTAGCAAGCAATTTCAACCATTAGGAAAACATTTATCCAAAGGTCCAATGCCTTCTATAAATTTTAAGAATACATGTATTTGGAAACATCTGTTAAATATTAATATGGTGTAGATTGTTTAACCAGCAAATTCAAACACAAGCATATATTGAAAATAGAAAAAATCCAGTCAATATAGCTTAAGATGAGAGGGAGAAGGAAAGAAGGAAAGAAGGAAGGAAGGAAGGAAGGAAGGGGCCAGTGTTAGTGGGTTGAGCCTTTGCAATGTTGGCATTTGGAGTGCCAGTTCTACTCCCATTTATGCCACTTCTTATCCAGCTTCCTGCTAATACACCTAGCAAAGCAACAGAAGATGGTCCAAGTGCTTGGGCCCCTGCCATCCATTTGAGAGATGAGGTTGGAGTTCTGGGTTCCATGTAGGGAGTAGGGAGTGAGCCAGAGATCAGAAGACCCGTCTTTATTTTACTCTCTGTCTTTCCTCCCATTTCTGTGAAGCACTGTCTGATAAATAAATAAATAAATAAATACACATTTAAAGAAATAAAAACAGGGAAGACATTTGCAGGGATAACATGTATCTTCTACAATCCAAGTTTTAAGATGCATGCCATTGATAATCAAAAAAGAAATGAAACAAGGAGCAATAGTGTGTGATGGCCCAGGGATTGCTACTGCTTCCATTTCTTTTCTTTATATCCCTTGGTATAACAGCGTATCAGCTTTATTTTACATACACGTGTTTATTCCATTTTATATATAATGAATCAAGTTAATATGCTGATAAAGATATTCAGTAAACTTTCCAAGCTTAAAAAGTAGAGAAAATATTGTATCAGACAAAGGTATGCTACAATTGTCTACATTGTAGACATAACTATAATTTAGCTTATGTTAGTATTTTGTGGTATTTGTCTAAAATCTCACAAACATGTTTTTTCCTCTGCATCTCTCTGTTGAAATAATCATGATTCTAGATTTCTTTGATATTATTCTAGTGTATATTCCTGTATTTTTCTACAAAGATTGGTATTGTTACCAAGCCACACTTGGAGATCTTCAATACCACACAATTGCTGTCACAGAGTGCACATCATTCTTCAGTTTGTTTTTTCTCACCACATATTACTGCTTTTGAGTGCTTATACTGAGAAGCATAGCTATAGTTTATTCAGTTAAAGTAGTATGTAATACCTGTTGCATGAATAATCTTTAGCCTGTGTTTTGTTCTCTACTACATTTTGTGATTACAAACATTGCTGCAGTAAACATCTTTGTGCACCTGTGTGAATATGTTTTCTGGAGAACATCCCAGAACTGAAACTGAAGTCTCTGAAAGTTTGTACCTCTCATCATCAGCCTTATTAGGGATTTCTAAATCATTCTCTAAAGTGGTAACCTCAATTTACTTTTCCATCAGCAATATGCGAGTTCCACCATCTCCATCTCCCCACCCAAACTATATTTTAGAAGGAAATTAGATAACAGTTCTAGATAACAATCTTAGGTTTTTTTTATGTCTGTTTATTTGAGATGAGAGATGAGAGAGAAAGAAAGAGAGAGAGAAGGAGTGAGAGAGAGAGGTCATAACCCATTGATTCCCCCTCAAATGCTAAGAATTCAATCCAGATCTCTCATGTGGGCAGCAGTAACTCAACCGCTTGGCAGGAAGCTGGAGTCAGGACCAGAGGCTGAGAATGGAACCCAGGAACTTCAATATGGTGCCTGGGCTTCTTCACCACCAGGCTAAAGGTCTATTCCAACATTTCGTTTTGAATTTTCTTTCTCGCCTGATATCCAGTGAAGTCATTAATGTTTATGAAAAAAAAAGTATGATTCAAATAATGTATCCCACTGGCAATTGGATAATAGAATTATCAACAATAAAACATTGTATATTAAAATATGGGGGATACAGCTAAAATGCCAAACAAAGTTATGTTTGGTGCATTGGCTCTGGGTAAACCAAAGCCTCCACTGAGATTTCTATCTGCAGGTGCTTGCAGGTGTTTGAGTTTAAAATGTATCCCATGTGGTCCGGGAACGGTACAGAGGAATAGATAGGATGAGCATGGGAGGGTCCTCCAAGAAGGTTTGGGATCACAAATAACACAGTGTAAATCTTAATACCCTTATCTTGGGTATCAAACACCAGACATGCAGACATCTGCAGAGATAAAGTGCAAGCGTTCCCAGACCAGCTGTGAATCAGCTCCAACTTCATGCTTGACACATGCCATGATGGTGGAGTGGGAAGTACATGGAGGGGCACAGGCAGTTCCAGAAGGTGAGACTCTGAGAAAACACAAGAAAAGGTGACAACTTATTATCTGGGTTCAGATTTGTTATTTGGGCAGCTACATTCAGTGTAGGATTTAAGAAACATAGAGAGGGCTGGCGCTGTGGCTTAGCGGGTAAAGCTGCCACCTGCAGTGCTGGCATCCCATACGGGCATCGGCTGTTCCACTTCCAATCTTGCTCTTGGCTATGGCTTGGGAAGGCAGTAGAAGATGGTTGAAGTCCTTGGGCCCCTGCATCCACATGAGAGACCCAGATGAAGCTCCTGGCTCCTGGATCCTGGCTTCGGATCGGTACAGCTCCGGCTGTTGTGACCATCTGGGGAGTGAACCAGTGGATGGAAGACCTCTCTTTCTCCCCACCCTGCCCCCCGCCTCTGCCTCTCTGTAACTCTGCCTTTCAAATAAAAATAAATAAATCTTAAAAAAAAAGAAACATGGAATATAAGGGCCAGAAAGGAATTTCATACATGTAATCAGAAGAAATTTCTATCATTTTCTTTTACTAGTCCAGAAAGACTGATCCTTTCAAAACACAGCATCTGCCTCTTCGGCACACAAACATATCCACTGTAGTTGGTGACATCTGAGCCTGCACCGAGGAACTCTAAGGCTTACAGAAAATATAAAAGGCGAAATATGCTTTTGTGATGTTGTGTTCACTATCAGAAATTCCCTAGGCCCTGAGTTCCTGGGCCTGTTTCTGTAGCTCTTGGTTTGCTCTCCAGCTCCTGGAAATAGCTTGCTTACCTTCTCTCTGCCCTCATAGACTGTTTCTGCTGAGACTTTTTTTTTTTCCTCCTCAACCTAATTTTTAAATCAGAACAAAACTCTGAAAATGCTGGTTACAGCCTGCTGTGTCCCTCAAGCTATTATACAACTACTCTGGCTTTCCAAAGCTTTTCAAGTTAGCTAAAAAGGCAAGAGAATAAACTGGTGTGAAAAAAGAAGGAAGAGATGCAGAAATTTGAACAGTTTCAAGAATGACAACAGAACTGGTACCTGAGTTTCAACTTCAGGACTAAAGCCGGTCCATGGGAAGTGACACTTGTAGGGGCGGAACAAGCACAGTAGCTGTCCACAGAGATGCAGTGATTGCTTGTTGAAGATGACAGTGGTACCAATAATAGTGCCATCTCTTATGAGCCATGGATAGCACGGTGGGTTTTAATGTATCATTTCCGTCAGTCTGCACAACAATCCCACAATATGGATGCCATTGCAAGGAGAGAAAATACAGGTCTACTAAGATTAATTCACCTGCTCAACTGCACAGAGCAACTTCGCCATGGATATGGGAAAGGGAGATGGTTACACGAATGCCACACATGGGTGTTAATATTCCTGTTTTATATCCACTGCAAAATAAACTCTACCTTATTTGGTGAACTAAATCAGTGGGCCAAGTACAGCCTGTGGCCTGTTTTTGTAAATAGTCTTACTGGTGTAAAGCCACCATCATTAATTTACATAATAGCAACATTCGTTGTCTAAAAAAGATTATTTATTTACTTGGAAGGCAGAATGACATAGAGAGAGGGAGAGAACAAAAGAGAGACAGAAAGAAATCTTCCCAAATGGCCATAATGCTGGGACTGGGCTAGCATGAAGCCAGGAGCCAGGAACTCCATCAGGTCTCACATATAGGTGGCAGAGGTCCTCGTACTTGATTCATCATCGCTGCTGCCATTTCAGGCACATCAGCAGGGGAGAGCTGGATTGGAAGTGCAGCAGCAGGGACTTGCAATGGAACTCTGGTACGGGAGGCTGGCTTACAACAGAGTAGCTTAACCTACTGTTCTGAAGCTCTGGCCTCAAGCACAATCATTTTCACAATCTAATAAAGATTTCGAAAGAGACCATTTGGCCTGAGAAGCTGAAAGTATCTATTATCCAGCTCGTATAGAAAAAAAGTTTTAGCCTTGTCCTAGTGCCCACTTCCTTGAGAGCTTTTTGGAGTAATCTTGCTCTTCTTTCTTCTCTGATTCCTTCATGTTGGATTCTAATGTGCAGCCTATACTAAGAAGCTGAGCACTCTTTCTAGATGTTCTCAGGCGATTTTTAGAGTATTAGTTCTGCACAAGATGTTTCAAGTTTGGCAAGTGCCCTCTTCCAATCTAGCCCCCTACTTTTTCCTAAGGCTTCAAGCAAAAGTATATTTTCCCAACACAGAGTTCTTGTGTGATCAGGGCCTCTCAAGAAAAGTGTTTTAAAAGTTTGGATGTCCATGTTATTTTGCTCTTTGCTACATTATTCTGTAGCTCATTATCATTTTTTTTTAATGATGGGGATTACAAGAATCAGTAAACAGATCATGAAATCCTGATTTTATCACTGAATGAAATGAAATGTGGCACATTTTGGGTGTCTACCGAATATCTCTTAGCATGAGTAGGTAATTCTGAGCCAGAAACAGTGAGGAGAGTATTACAAGGAGAGCGGTCACACTAGCTCTATGAAGTGTGATTCACAGTTCCATGAGCTCAGTATCTTTACCATATCTCTGTCTCCAGCATGAAGTATTCTCTCTTACTAAGTATTTGCTGAATGAATGTCAAAACCAGAGGTGACCAAGTTGTCTTTTTCTAAAATTCCACTAATTCTCAAATTTCTTGCTCAACATCTTACCAAATTCTAGAACCAAAAGAACCTCCAAGCAGAAGAAATATACCAAGTTTCAGTTATCCTGTTCTGTATGTTGGCAATATCTCATTTTTGCTATTGGTACTATTTTAATATTCCGGGATCTACACCTTGTGACCAAACACCACCTTGAATCCTATTATGTCACATCTATAAGAACAGGTATACTCCCATTGCTCTGTAGTCATTGATGACACAGTTGGTGGCTTAGAGCAATGCAATTGATTGTCTGGAAGTCAGAAGTCTGAACTGGGTCTCCCTGGGCTAAAATCAAGGTGTCAGCAGGGCTGTGTTCTTCACGGAGGCTCAAGGGAAAATCTGCTTCCTTGTCTTTCCAGTTCTTAGAAGTCCTCTGCATTTATCTAGGAGCCAGGAGATTTACATCATGGGTGAAAGAAAAAAAAAATCCAGAGATAAAACAAAGCTAGAAACAGGTTGTCCAGGTGTACCAATGAGAAAATCAGGCAGGAGGTTGAAGCAGGTACTGTGTCAGACAGAATTTCCACAGGTGTCTGCTGTCTTCGTTCCTAATGAATTTAATTGGCTCAAATGCTTCATGGCAGTTCTGTACCCGAATCCTGGCTCCCTTCTTGTCTCTAGTGTCAGGCCTTTGTCAGGATCAAGGGTATGTAGCCTTTGAACATAGAGGAGGCCAGATAAGCCTCCACCGGACAGTGTTTAGCAGTAGCAATAGGTGAAACTCCAGCTCATAATCCCTTTCCTTCGCCTTCAAAGCTGGAAATGTAAACTTGCAGGTTCTCATTTGCTCTTTTCCTCTCTCACCTCTCCTTTGTCACATCTTCTCTGACTTTTGAAGCCTCCTGTCTCTCTCTCACAGGGACCTCTGTGTGGACTTTGGGCTCACCAGAATATCTTCCCATCTCAAGATCCCTTTCCTACTCACACCTGCAAAGTTCCCTATACACCCTGGGAACTGGGAGGGAGACATCTTTGAGGGAGTTGTATTCAGCCTAGGAAATAATCTTTTCTTCCTTAGCTGAATCAGCCCATGGTTACTTTCCTGGTAATCCAAAGCTCACAGAGAAAGGACTGCCACAGAATGAGGCTTCTCCAGACTCCTGCCTATGATCCGCCACAGCTCTCCCTGAGACCTGCCTTCCCCTTCGGCTCCTGCCTTCTGTCTGCTGCTGAAGCTCCCTGTGTCTCTGCTGGAGTTTCACGTATTGCTACTGCTAAACATTGTCCGGTGGAGGCTTATCTGGCCTCTATGTTCAAAGGCTACATACCCTTGATCCTGACAAAGGCCTGACACTAGAGACAAGAAGGGAGCCAGGATTCGGGTACAGAACTGCCATGAAGCATTTGAGCCAATTAAATTCATTAGGAACGAAGACAGCAGACACCTGTGGAAATTCTGTCTGACACAGTACCTGCTTCAACCTCCTGCCTGATTTTCTCATTGGTACACCTGGACAACTTGTTTCTAGCTTTGTTTATCTCTGGATTTTTTTTTCTTCCACCCATGATGTAAATCTCCTGGCTCCCAGATAAAGCATTATTCCCAAACGTGCGTGACAATTATCAACTTGGCTTGGCCCCAACATCTGTTACCTTCTTACTCAGCTGTCTCAAATCTGTTCTGAAAAGACCTAGGGAGATTGCTACAAGGCTACCTGGGACCTCAAGTGACTGTATCAGTTGCAAGGCTCCTGTCTGCAAATGTTAAAAATAGAAAATAGAAGTCAAAAAAACAACACTGAAATCAAACTAGAATCTCTGGTATACTCATATTTCATTTGAAAAAAAAAAAAAAAACTACCACAGAAATGTTTGACAGGAAGAGTAACAAGAATGCTCATTTTAATCACTAGGAGACAAACAGGGCTTTCTGCAGCTTGAAAACAAAGACTAGACAAAAACTTAACCATGTGTTCAGCTGATTCCTTCACCAGCTGATTAGAATTTGATCCATCATTAATTATTTTCTTGCTATCTGTTGGTTTTTGGACTTTACATCACTATCTAAAAATATTTCAGAATCCCTGAAACTAATTAAAGCTTGGAAGGTTTTGATGAGGCAACTGAAGCTGATGACCTGTAGGCAGGTGCTGGGCTTTCTGGAAGTGTTTATTAGGAGAAGCTCAAGGGAAAGATACAGATGCTCCAGCCCTGTTCATTAGATTCTAGGCCATGCTCAGGGATCAAGTGGGACCAGATGTCAGACTTTGGGAGAGGCATCCAGCCAGGGGGCTGTGGAATTTTTAGCCTGCATGACAGGAGAAGTACCAGCTCCAACCTGGATACTGAAGGGCCAGGTTCAGACCCGATAGTCCCAGTTTTAGCAATCTGCAAGATTGCTTGCCTTCAATACTTGACGGCAGCACCTTTCTCTGGATCTTTGCAGGAGGTACCTCTAGGATGTCAACATTCAGGAAATCAGAAATGCATTTGGAACATGTTAAACCTAGGTGCCGGTCCACTCCCTTGAACTCGAAGAGATCAAGGACACAAGGGGTCCATTCACTTAGAGTTCACCAAATAATCAGGCTCAAGCAGAAGTTGCTCAGAGGGAAACTATTTGTGACAAGACAAGAGGAAGGTATAGGTTCCTAACAATGTAGTTCTCCATGGGAAGCAGCTTGCTAGGGCTTTAATTGCAAAGCTTGGAATAATGTTCTGGATGCAGAAAAGGGGGAGTCTGAGAATCCTTCAGGCCTGCCATTTGCATCTTTATACCTTGTATGTTGAAAAATTTGACAAACTGGTTTCTTGTGCACATTTGATCATTCCTTGCTTTTGGTCATCTGGCTCTTCTCAAGACAAGCTTTCTTGGAACATTCTCTAACAAGCAGGTTCTGATGAGTAAATCATTTCAGAATCTCTCCTTGTGTCCCAGTGCCTCCTGTCTGCCTTAATCTGACAGCCTTTGTTACAGGAGTGCAAGCTTCAGGTTGGAAACTGTCAGTTTTTGTTGTATGGTTGTCCAGTCTACAGCTAAGCAAAAGTATGTTATAGAGTTGAACACTGCTAGCATCTGCAGTTGAGCATGAGTTCAAGAAAATGACATAGACTTACATAGGAAAGGAGAAATGTAAAAATTTTTGCATTTTAATTAGTTTAAGGGTTTTGAAATATTTTAGACAGTACCATAAAATTTTTAAAAATATATAAATCAATGAATAGTAAGAAAATTCTTAATGAGTGAGTCAAACCTCTTTTCAGCTCTGCTCATTTGGACCAGCCATGACTAGTCAACAGAGAGCCCCGCTTGCAGGTGAGAGTCAACCCACTGCTTGGTGGAGAATAGATTAAGATTTCCCAAGTTCCAGAGAAAAATCACAGTAGGGAGAATTAAAAAAAGTGTGGAAGAGAAATTTTGGATGAAGGACAGTTCTTCAGTTGACTGGACGGTAACTGAACATTGCAATTCTAAGCTTCCTTGTCGCTCTAATCCTGGAATCAGGCACAGGACAGAGGAGGACCGACAAAGGAGGAGAATCCAGTTTTGCAGTTCAATTATCTTCCTTGAATATTGGATTTCTGCTTTCTAATCTTTGTGTTGACTCTGTTTTGCTATCTATCTTAGCATCATTTTAAAAATTATCAATTAAGTCTAGAAAAAGCAAACAAATCTTTTCAAAAATATTTACTATTTATTCAAAAGCCAGAGTAGTTACACACACAGAGAGAGAGAGAGAGAGAGAGAGAGAGAGAGAGAGAGAGATAAGAGGAGATCTTCCATGTGCCATTCACTTCTCAAATGCCTGCAATAGCTAGGACTAGATCCGGCTGAAGCCAGAAGCCAGGAACTCCATCTGGGTCTCCCACAAGTGTGGCAAGAACCCAAGTACTTGGGTCATCATCTGCTGTCTGCCAGGCACATTAGCAAGAAGCTGATGGGCAGCAGAAGAGAGACTTGATCTTAGACACTCTGAAATGAGATTCAGGCATCCCAAGCAGTAGCTTAAACTGCTGGGTCACAATGCCAACTCTAAGAGAGCTTTTAATAAAAGGAGCTCTGTTAATCAACAAATTAACACCAAAAGTGTGTTCCCCAAATAAAGGAAAAGAAGTTTCTATATAGAGGAATTTTCTCTCCAAATTCTCCATGAAGTCTGCTTATGCAAATTAAGGATTCAAGGTTACTGAGTTCTGATTGGTTTATGCAAATGACTGTGTGATTTGTTCAGTTATATTGGTTTACTAGAGTTCGCAGTCCATTGGTCAAATCTGGCTCTTCAGAAACAGTAACTGGGCGAAGTCCTAGCACTTGTTAAGCGGTTTAGTGGTTTTTTTCAGAAAAAGGGTAGTGATAGCTTGCTTTGGCCCAACAGTATTATAGATTCTCTTTCTTTCTTTCTTTCATTTTTTTAAAATGTTTATTTTATTTATTTGAAAGGCAGAGTTACAAAAAGAGAGGGAGAGATACTGAAAGAGAGGTCTTTCATCTGTTGGTTCACTCCTCAAATGGCCTCAACAACCAGGGCTGGGACAAGCTGAAGCCAGGAGCAAGGAGCTTCTTCCTGGCCTCCCATGTTGGTGCAGGATCCCTGGCAATTGAGTCAACTTCCGCTGCTTTTCCAGGTGCATCAGCAGGGAATTGGATCAGAAGTGGAGCAGCCGGGACTCAAAGCTGTACCCATATGGGATGCTGGCACTGCAGGCAGTTGCTTTATCTTCTATGCCACAGCTCGGGCCCCAATTCCATTTTTTGTTAGGCTTTTACTTAGATGGGAATCCATTCTATCTTCCCTCCACTCACAGGATAAAGAATGTTGCAGTCTGGACCTCCATCGTCCTCACTTTCTGGATATTCTTTATCCTATGCATCATGACTTAGCTTGAATGTTTCTTTCCCTTTAATGCTGATGGAGAATGCTTCCCATGTCCTCTCATTGATAATTTTAAAAGAACAAGAGTTTTACTGAAATAGCATCTATTTTGTTATATCTGACTTTCAAAATAAATAAATCTTTTAAAAAAGAAATTCTATGAGAAGTTCAAAGTTGGCCTCCTTTAAATAAAAAGTTGCTGCAAAACTGATTAAGTTGAACATACTGCTGCAAAGAATTTCCCTGATTCTGAGATTTTGCTCAGAAACTCCAAGCAAGGGTTAAGCATCTGTCCCTCAAGGCCCTCTGCTCTTAAGTCCTTTCTTTTTGAGAGGACAATTTTATTTGTACTATGATCATGTTTTATTTAACTAAATACTTTTTTGGTAAAAATAAGACAGTGTATTAGTATACAAGGGAAAACAATAGAGAAATGAAGCGACAGCAGCCCTGAGGATTCAAATTCAAACACAAGAGAGACAAATGGCATATCGACAAGACTTGAACATGGAGAGGGACCAGGAAAGACCTGCATTTTCCGTGTCCTGACATAATCCAGCAGCTAATTTTCTCTTCTTGATCTGCCAAGCACTGAGAGGAAAACCGCAATACAAATCTGTTTCTGCCTACATCCACTTAAATTCCTACCACTTCCTTCCCCTGGCGGTTCTACACTTCATTTTATTCCTCTCACATCACTTCTGCTTCCTCACAAGTTTGTCCTCCAATTTCCATTCACCTCAACCCAACAATTCTATCCTTGTGTCTCACCAACCTTCACAGAAGTTGTAACATCCAATTTCATTGAAAAGGTAGAGATGCCTGGGACTGACGGCCTTAACTTTTTTTGTCTCTGCTTCAACATCTCAATCTTCAATCTAGTTCTAATCTAATCAAACTCTAGTTAATAAGAATTAATCTAATCTTGAATTAGATTTCCCAACTAAGAACATTTTGATAGTTGTCAACATTTTAAAATACCTTTTTGTTTTTCAAGTCTGGTTCTCACATTTGGGCTAGATCATATTCATTTTTTTTAAAAAACATCATCTGAATTTTGTTCTATTAATTAACTTCCTCTTTTGTTTGCGTATATAGTTGCTTTATTTGAATTAGATCATCCTTCTTTTAAAGGGATTAGTTTTGATTGCCCAAACCTAAACAAACATAACATAAAACAAAACCACTGGGGCTGGCGCTGTGGCATAGTGGGTAAAGCCGCCACTTGCAGTACTGGCATTCCATTTAGGCGCCTGTTCAAGTCCTGGCTGCTCCACTTCTGATCCAGCTCTCTGCTATGGCCTGGGAAAGCAGTAGAAGACGGTCCAAGTGCTTGGGTCCCTGCACCCACATGGGAGACCTGGAGGAAGCTCCTGGCTCCTGGCTTTGGATCTGCACAGCTCCGGCTGTTGCGGCCACTTGAGGAGTGAACCAGCAGATGGAAGACCTCTCTTTCTCTCTGTAACTCTGCCTTTCAAATAAATAAATAAATCTTTTTTTAAAAGATAATTATTAAAACAAGACCACAATAAAAATACTATCTTTAAAAAAGTTCTGGGCTGGTGTGTGAATTGTGGAGCAGTGATTGAAATACTGCCTGGAATGCCTGCATCCCATGTTAGAGGTCCTGGATTCAGGTCCTGGCTCTATGTCTGATTCCAGCTTCCTGCCAATGCACAGCTTGAGAGGCAGCAGGTGATGGCTCAAGTAGTTGGATCCCTGTCACCCAGGTGTGAGTCTTGGCAGCAATTCTTGGCTCCTGGCATTTGCCTGGCTCAACCCTGGCTGTTGCAGGCATTTGAGGAGTGAATCAGCATAATAAAGATCTCAATCTGTCTGTCTCTGTATCTCTCTCTTCCTCTCAAATTAAAACAAACAAAACTTGGTCACTGAAAATAGGTTTCTTTATTTCCTTATTTCATTTCATAACTTCATAAGAATGTAATATATACATACTACTTCCACTCACTATGTCACTTTCTTTTTTTAAGAAAAATATGTATTTATTTAATTTGAAAGGCAGAGAGAGAGACAGAAAGAAAGAGAGAAATTCCATCTGCTGGTTCACTACCTGGATGGCCACAGTGGCCAGGCAGAAGCTAGGGGCCAGGAGCTAGGTGCCAGCAACTTCATCCAGACCTCCTTAGTAGTTTGCAGTTGCTCAAATATTTGGACCATCTTCTGTTGTTTTTGCAGGCACATTAGCAGGGCGCTGGATCAGAAGTGGGGCAGCCAGGACAGGAACCAACATCCATATCAGATGCTGGCTTAGTGGTGGTTTAACCTGTTAGCATCACAATGCTGGCCTCATACCCTCTCTCACTTTCTATTTTACCTCCTCACTAACATTCAGCATTAAAACATCAGTTGCAACCCTGACAGTTTTTTTTTTTTTTTGTAAAGATGTATGTATTTATTTGAAAGGCAGAATTACGGAGAGGGGAGAGGGAGTGAAACACACACACACACACACACACACACGAGAGAGAGAGAGAGAGAGAGAGAGAGCGAGCTATCATCCATCCACTGGTTCATTCCCTAAATGGCTAAAACTGCCAAGCCTGGGACAGGCCAAGCCAGGAGCCTGGAACTCCCAAGTTTGTGGCAGGGGACCAAGTACTTGGGCCATCTTTTGCTGCTTTCTCAGGTACATCAGCTGGCTCTGAACTGCAACAACTGGGACTTGAGCCAGTGCTCACATGGGATACTGGCATCACAGGCAGGGGCTTAACTCATTGATTCACTACGCTGGCCCCCCAACACTGACAATTGCAGACCAATCAAATATTCCAGAAAAATTAACAAATGATATGGAAAAGAAAAATTATAATTAGAATCCGAATTTTACAAAGTTGGCCTTTTCTTATCAATCCCATGCTTAATCTCAGAGACATTAATTTTAGTTTCTTTAGCTCACTCCCCACTGTTGCCTTGCTTAGCTGAATTCTATGCTCTAAAGGCCACTTCTCCACCTTGTCTTGTTCATAATCATGTCATCATTCTCAGAACCCATGCTGGCTTGATGGGGGTTGTCTGGAGTCCTGGGCTTTAGTTCCTTCCAAAAACTTAACTCAGACAAAAACTCTTGATAACTCACAGTGATCTTCTATTGATGCAATCCTGTGGCTTTATTTTTATTTATTTGCTCCTCTTGTCTTCTGTACATAATGGCTACTGCTGACTAACTGCTCTTGACTTTTGCCATGACTATGATGTTTCCATTTTACTGACCTCTTCGTCATTGACTTGGCTTCAGCCATCACACCTTCCCCCAAAATTTTTCTTCACTTCCCTGCTCCCATATTTCCATGTGGTTTCTCTAGGAATTGTCATTTACCTTATGAGTTCAAAATAGCACTCCACAGAGTGCAGGCCCTTGATTGGCCTCCTTACATTTTCTCATTTTCAGCATGCAAATGTTTAGTGAACACTTGTCATCTTATACTGTATTCCCCCACCTACTCTTGCTACTTAATTCTAGTTCAGGCTCTCCTTAAAGCCTCTTTGTAGCATTGCAATGGCTTCTAAAGGAGTCACACATTACTTCTAATTGTTCTTCTCTTCAATTCATCATAACCCTATTGCCAAATTAACTTCCTTAGATCAAGATTTTGATTCCAGACTCTTTTCCTTAAGAATCAAAAATGGGCCGGTGCCACGGCTCAATAGGCTAATCCTCCACCTGCGGCACACCAGGTTCCAGTCCCGTTCGAGGCGCAGGATTCTGTCCTGGTCGCTCCTCTTCCAGTCCAGCTCTCTGCTGTGACCCGGGAGGGCAGTGGAGTATGGCCCAGGTCCTTGGGCCCTGCACCCGCATGGGAGACCAGGAGAAGCACCTGGCTCCTGGCTTTGGATCAATGCGGTGCACCAGCTGCACCGCGCCAGCCAGAGCGGCCATTGGGGGATAAACCAACGGAAAAGGAACACCTCTCTCTCTGTCTCTCTCTCTTGCACTGTCCACTCTGCCTGTCAAAAAAAAAAAATCAAAAATGGATCAAACTTTCAAAATGTCTATTCAAAATTCCTCACACTACTCTGCCTTTTATCATCCCATGGATCTTCCAGCCAGTGGCCAAGCTTGTTCCTATTTATTCATACCATGATTTCCAGCAATGTTAAGTAAATAAACAGTTTTCCCTCATTTCTTGCAGTTGAATCCCTACTATTGCATAAGACCCAGACTCAATACCACCTCATTTATAGTTACTTTCCTAAAATATTTCAATTAAAATCATTCCCTCGGTAAACTCATATAGTTCTTGATTTAATTTCTAAAATTTTTATTTATTTATTTTATTTGAGACTCAGAGATATAGAAAAGAATATATAGAGAAATACAGATAGAGAAATCTCTTATCCACTGGTTACTCTCCAGACGCCTGCAATAGGCAGGCCTAGGCCAGATCGAAGCTGAGAACCAGGAATTCAATCCAGGTCTTCCACTTGGGCATCGGGGACTCAATCACTTGAGCCAACAACCTATTGCCTCCAAGGATAGATTTCAGCTCAAATTCAAGTGCTTTAGTGTGGGATGTAAGCATCCCACGCTGTGTTTTAGGCCCTATGGCAAGTATCTAACACATTTGAATTATTAAAGGGTCATTTATCACAATGAATCTTGAATTACTAATTTTATGTACATATGAAATCTATTTTATTCCTGCAAATCTTCTCCAATGTCTATCAAACTAACATAGAAATAGTAGAGAATAATAAATATTTCTTAAATGCATAATAATTCCTTGTTTTGAAGTGTTTGGGCTCATACCTTCTCTGAAACAGAACACAGAAGCATAAAAGCTTTATTATCACTTAAAAATCTCTATTTCTGTGAATTAGCATTAATTTATACTGTTTACTATTCATTTGGTTTCAATCTGGAATGACAATTAAACCTGAAATACCCACATGTATCTGAATTGCTCTTTCCCTTTGAAAATTCAATTTAAACACTTATTTCCATTCTGATCTTTATAATGAGCTTCCTTCCTTCCTTCCATTTGTCTGGCAAATTTGGATTTGGTGAAGAGCTTTCCTTCTTGCAGTGTTCATAAATGTAGCTCATTTGTACTCTGCAAAATGCCTTAGTCACATTTTGGCTTCACATTGGTGATGAACCCAGAATTCAACTATCTGTTCACAGACACACACACACACACACACACACGTACCCTTGATTCTCTTAATGAATTGTGCTGCAATGTTCTGAAAACAGTACCCAAAGCATTTGATAATTAAGTCAAGGTTTGTCTGAGAAGTTTTATTGTTGTCACATTCTCTCAATATAAGCCTAAGACATAAAATACACTTAAGCTGTCTTGCTCAAAAGTTCAAGTGTTAAAATTCAACAAATCATTTCCACAAGGAAAATATGCAGAGCTGTGTAAGACTTTGTTTATTTCCTTTTGAGAGTTTGTTTATTAATTTGAGCTGTTTTACAATTTGCTGTTTTGTGTAGAATTCAGAATCAGCTTTGGGGAATCAGCTTTCACAGAAATACAAATGATTTTTCAGTCTATCACTTCTACAAGCTTTGTATACACTTTCACACAGGCAAGACTCCATGTGAGTTGCTTATTAAAAGTCCCCTGCTGCTTTGTATTGCTGCAATTATACTTCTACATGTATACAATAGAGGCTGATTCATAGTATGTTGTTAGAAGTACATGATACAGAGGACAAATTGGTAGTTGAGGAGTAAGGCAAAGTGCTGGTTTGTGATTTATGATATCTTAGTGTCATTATTAATTCCTACTCCACCTTCTTCTTCAAAGCAAAACACTTTATTTCTGGTATAGTTTCAAAAACTTGTTTCTTTTGCACTGAGAATTTCATTTTTGACCATTCTGCCTATATTAATGAAGCACATGAAGTAAAGAAGCATGTGGGAATTCTACCTGGATTTTGTGGATATTATTTAAATTTAGGATTATTTTATATGAGTAGAAAATCATACTCATTATGAAACATTTAAAAAAGAATATAAATAATAAGTTATATAGTAAGTTTGTCATTATTCACAGCCTAATCAACCAAAACGCTCCAAAATCATAATCACTGTTAGTATTTTGATTTTCTTATATACTCATAATTCCACTTACAAGTTTACCCAAGTTCCAGCCAGGAGACACAAACATGATCACATCATGAGTTGCTGCTTTATAGTGTTTCTCTCACTTATCTTATTGTCAGGCCTGAATCTTATATCTAATGGCTCCACCATTCTAGCATTCTAGGGAGTGCCCAGAGCAACTCTGGGGTGCTCACACCATGAATGTAAGTTGCTATCCTCATTGCTCTGACTACTCATGGAGCTACTTGTGTTTCATATATCATGTTCAATAGCTGAACCATTGAAGGTTTTACCATTCTGAAGATGTCACAGAAGAATTCTTGGATTGGAAGGTGTTGCACAAGTGAGTCAACCTATTTTGGGGAGAGGTAGATTTGATAAATGGCCTTTTCTTCCCTAGTGCAGTGAAGCCAATAGTTTGCTCCATTGAGAACAGAATCAATATCTATGAAAATCTCCTTAATCTGTTCTTCAGCCTTCTTGTCTACATATGATTTTTATTGATTCCTCTGAAACTTATCTGATATGCTACTTTAGTGGTCATATCCTTTGTTTCCTGACATTTAGTTGCTTGACTGTGCCTCTGTTTCCATAGGTGAGATGTTGGGTGCTCTGATTATCCATTGTGAATGCCTAACTGAAGGGATTCCTGCCATGAAGGAAGAATGAGAAGACAATGGCAAGCAAAAGCATAAGACAATGCTGTTGAATTTAAAGAATTAGCAAAATTGTATGCAAAAAACTGTATAGGTGCAAATTGGAACTTCTTGGATTTATCTTTTTTAAACTTTTATTTAATAAATATAAATTTCCAAAGTACAACTTTTGGATTATAGTACCCCCCCATAGCTTTCCTCTCACCCACAACCATCCCATCTCCTGCTCCCTCTCTCATCCCATTCACATCAAGATTCATTTTCAATTATCTTTATATAGCCAAAATAACCACAGGCATGTATCTTCTTAATAAAATATTGTAGTATTTAAGATAAATCCCACATGTGGAGTGTTAGATGGTAGTAGGTGAATAAGATTCAGAATAATGACTGGTATACTACTGATGAGACTATTCACAACTTAAAGGGAAATGCACGTTGTGCTGAAGGACTCCATCACCTGCTGTGTCCTGATTTTGTTCTCACTGAAAGTAAGAACATGCTGTGAAGCTTTGATGAGTGACTTTTCACACCTAGAAGAATACTGACCAGAATAAATAATGGTCAATGTCCAGTAGGTCAACATTTAATAGGAGTAATCTTTTTTTTTAAGGATTTATTTTATTTATTTGAAAGACAGAGTTACAGAGAGAGGTAGAGATGGAGAGAGAGGTCTCCCATCTGCTGGTTTACTCCCCAGATGGCCGCAACGACTGCTTTCCCAGGCCATAGCAGAGAGCTGGATCAGAAGAGGAGCAGCCAGGACTAGAACCAGCACCCATATGTGATGCTGGTGCTTCAGGCCAGGGCTTTAAACTTCTGCACCATAGCGCCCGCCGCAGGAATAATCTTTTTACCATTTGATCCAAAGGGTAACTTTACTGGCCTTGGTCAGAAAGGACATAGTTGGCCAGCAAGTTTACTTGTAGAGGGAGGATCTGGAGTATTAATTGGCATAAACATCTGTAGGTTGCAACAGCAGTCATGAAAATCTCAGGTGTGATCAATGAAAGTATTTTCATCTCAAATGAGTTTTCAACAGACTTTGTGCTGAACAGATCCTACCTAGCATATTGTGTTCTGACCTTGACACTACATTTCAAATGGGATGAGAAGTTAAAGAAGCCAAGTTGCTGAATTAGTTCAAAACCAAGGTATATTAGGGAAAAATCAGGGACAGCTGTGAGCCTGAAATTGAAACAAAATAGTGAAAATATAGTTGTCTTCAGGCATCAATACGTGGTATTCTTTATTCTGTATCTCTTCTGAGACAAGATAGAGAACTAACATGCATTTAGTAACAACCATGTGCCTAGCTTAATTAACTTGCTCCATACACACAAATATAATTTCATTAAAACTCCACAGGAAGTTTATGAGGTAAGGGTTGTTGTTTCTATTTACAATCCAGAAACTTGAAGCATAGAGAGCTTTAGAAACTTCATTAAGGTAAATTTTTACTCTGGGATGTGATGTCTGGAGCAGATAGCGGGGATTCTCTAGTGAAACCACCCCTTGATTTCTCAGTCAACCCTCATTGCTTGGGAGGCTCTGGAGTCCCTGAGTCATGAAGTCCAGTCCTGCCCAACCAGAAAAGAGTGTATCTGGGCTTTGATATTCACCATGAGGCAAAGAATGGTGCCAACACCAAAAGAATGCAGAATTTGGAATGCTGTGCTAATTGGTTGTAATACGTTTCAAATTTAGTCTCTAACATGCATTTAAAGATGATTCCATTACTATATATTTTTAGATTTATTTATTTATTTGAAAGGCAGAGAGTTACAGAGAGGCAGAGTTTGAAGGTTAGAGAAAGAAATCTTCCATCTACTGGTTCACTTCCCAAATGGCTGCAGTGACCTGAGCTGGGCTGATCTGAAACCAGGAGCCAGGAGCTTATTTTGGATCTCCCACATGAGTGCAGGAGCCCAAGAACTTGGGTTGTCTTCTACTGCTTTCCCAGGCCATAGTTGAGAGCTGGATTGGAAGTGGAGCAGCCGGGACTTGAACTGGTATGCAGAGGGGATGCTGGCAGTACAAGCAGCAGCTTTACCTGCTACACCACAGCCAGCTTCTCCACGACTATCTTAAGTTTTCAAGAAACAAAACAGATTTCTTGGCAATATTCAGTTCACAACCTTTAGGAATACCTAAATAGCCAGGATTCACACTCAGCATTTTCACATTTCTTATTCATATTTAAAAATCAAAATGAAACTGACTACATGATTATCCATGGGCCACTTATCTTACCAAATCTGCCTCTAATTATAAAGGTAATAAGATGATTATACTGACAAATTTAGGTGGGGTTGCAAAATGGGAAAAGAGAAAGTTTACATTAGAATTCAAAGAGGTCATTTAGGTCAACCTTTTACTTTTGTAATTTTGCTATTTCTCCTTGTCTGCTGTCAGAAAGCTAAAGAAAACTATTTATTATCTGTTTGCACTGATGATATCAGTGGGTTACAAAAGGCTTACCTTTTGGTTTAGGATTAATTCCAACTGTACATGAATGCTTAAGGATGGACAACAGGTGTTAAAACATTACAGATTCCTCGGGAATGATGGGGAAGGCCACTGATTATTCACATATTAAAACGACTTCTGAGTTTCTTTTTCTAATCCATGGATATTTAGCTAAGGGATTCCACACAACAAAGCTAAGGACTCTCTACTCCATGTACAGATAATGTCTCCTTAGATCAAGCTGAAGCTCCTGCTTAATGGTTATGAACCTTTAAGCATTAGCAAAGGTAAAAGTAAGCAAAGTCATTGTCTAATAAACAAGAAATATTATTGATATTTTCTTTCCACATGGCACTGAAATCTAAATATCACTACTTTAGTAGCTTGTAATTTGTCACATTTTACCACGTTTGAGCTTGTTCTCTAAAAAAAAATCAATATGTTTTAATATTATGTGGTAGTGAGTGTCCTCATTGACAGCCCATTCATCTGTAAGGCATTTGCTTTCCTGGCTCACTCAATAGAGCAGCTTAGGTTGAATTCATTTGAAAATACCAGTAATGATAGGATGTGAACTTTGAAGATAGTGACATTAGACATATTCCTTTATTATTCATACAGCTCTAGACAAAAAAAAAAAGGAATATCACATGCTAGTAATTGATTTAGAGTTGAAGTATGCTATGATAACTGTGCTTTCATTATCATTGCATTTACGTTTCCTGCCCTCTTGCCTCACAGATCCCCTGCTGCCTTGGGAAACATCATCGATTCTCCAGTTGTAATTGAAGTATTTCTGCTTTTTCTAAACTTCCGTGGCCAACACCCAACAACTCTTGGCTAGGCTATTATTACATTTTTCAAACTAGTCTCTCACTTTCTCTGGTGGCCCTCTTAGTTTCCTTCTTCACAGAGCAGCCAGAGCAGTTTCTAAAACAATAAATCATGATATGTCAAAATCCTATTCAAAATCTTCTGTGCTCCCTATGGTACAAGTGGCCTTTTTATCCTGTCTTCAAGGTCCTATGTGGTCTTGCTTCCTCTTGCCTTACCAACCTCAGGGCAAGCTTCTCTTCTGCCTAGTTTCTACAGCCATCTCTCTGCTCTTCAAATAGAACAAGATCATTAATGCCCGTAGGCATTTCCATAGGCCTTATCTGCCTGTGATGCTCTTTTCTTAAATCTTCTCATGCTGGGCTCCTTGCCATTCTGATCACAACTTGTACAGCATCTCATGAGCGATAGCTTTCCTGAATGCCTAACCAAAGCAGCCAGTTCTCTTCCCAGTACCTTGTTTAATTTTATCACAGCAATCATCACTTCCTTTTGCTCTTTTACTTTGTCTGTCTTCTGTCATTAGAAGGAAGGTTACTCAACAGATTAGAAGTATGAGCAATATATGAGACTTTCAATAAATATTTGATAAGTGAAAGAGTTTAATTATGTTTCAGTCTGGAGAAAAATACCTAAAGATACTACAAGTAAAATTATAATGTAAACATACTATTTCAACTGTTTATAATATGTATATTAATAAGTAATAATAGTAACAAAATGGTTAGTTCTAAAGTGGGACTTGTCTTTCTTATAATAAGAAAATATCCTGCAAAAGAAACTCTAAGATACTGGTGAGAACTTTGCCAGCTATGAAGAGTGACTTCCTCTGGGTGATTTATGGATGATATTTTTCTTTAATTGTTGTCAAAGCTTTTTGAATTTTCTACAGTGTTCATGGATCAATTTTATAATCAGCCAGCAATTAATCTTTTATATATAAAAATTATGATTATGTAGCATATAAAGAAAAGTTGTCTTAATTAATATGAAATGTTGTGCTGGGGCTTTTTAAAGTTTATGGAAAATGATTGTTATGAAAAAAATGCATGGATTTCAAAACTTTTCACATCAAAGTCAACTTACATTTTAATTTTATTTCCCATTGGATGGTAGATCTCTTTCTCTCTGTGTCTTTTCTCTGTGTCTCTGCCTTTCAAATACAAAAATCATTTAAAAAGTTTAATGTATAGTTAAATAGTTAAAATGTTTCCTCACAGAGCAAACAAAGATTTCTCCAAGTTTATTGTTGTCCTTTGAAAAAAGCCAATGTCTTCATTGATAAAGTTAAAATTTAAGTGGAAATAATATCAATTCTAGTCAAAGTTCCTGCACAAGGTTAATGAAGATGGAATGCTTCCTAACTCACTGAGATTAGAATGTCCCAATATTTGAATAGAATAGGTTGTTAGGAAAAGGGAACTATAAGAAAAATTTTCCTCACGATCATAGATGATCATTTTCCTAATGAAAATTTAACAAATCAAATCTGACCTTATATAAATAAGTATCTTGACTAAATGGGTTATAACTAGACTGCAAAGTTAGTTTTTTGCTTGAAAATACAGAAATATAGCTCAAATGAATCAAAGACATATATGTAAAGATTAAACCTACAAAATTCTTAGATGAAAACATAGCAGGAAAGTTTCATCACATTGGATTTGTCAGTGATTTATTGGATGTGATACCAAAAGCACAGGTAGCAAAAGAGAAAATATACATAAATTAGACTTCATCAAAATTAAAATCCTTTGTTTATCTAATGACACCATCAAAGTGAAAGACAACCCATAGAACAGAAGAAAAATTTGCAAATATATGTCTCATAAGGGACTAATGTCCAAAGTAAATAAACAAGCTTTTAAAACTCAATGACAAAAAATAAATGATTAAGAAATGGGCAAAGGACTTGAACAGCCATTTATCAAAGTTATACAGATGATAAATAAGTACAAGAAGGTGTGCCCAACATCACCAATCAATATAGAAATATAAACCAAACTCAGCACATACAAGGTCACCAATTTGAGCAACAACAATTAATGAGTATTGGCAAGAATATGGAGAAATTGGGACCCTTTGTGCATTGCTGATGGGACTATAAAATGTTGCAGCCACTGTGGAAACTAGTATGCCAGTTCCTAAAACTCTATGGAATTACCTTATGATTGGCAATATATATACCCCACAGAACACAAAGAAAACGTCTCAAATGGTTTTGGGACACCAATGTTTGAAGCAGAATCATTCACAATAGCCCAAAGGTGGATAATCCTAAATGCCCATTGATGGATGAATGGATAAATAAAATGTGGTGATGTGGATGAACCTTGAAAACATGCTAAGTGAAATAAACAAGGCATAAAAGGACAAATACTGTTCATTCATTAATATTATGCTTTGATCTAAATGTGTGCTCTCCCCCTAGTACATATGCTGAAACACTAACCCTCCCAAGCAACGAAGTCAGGATGTGGGGGGGTCTTTGTGGAGGAGATTAGATCACCCTTGTGGATGGTATTAATGCCTTCATAAGAGAGGCTCAGGGGAGCTTTACTCCCTCCACCATGTTAGGACAAAACTGGAAGGTACTATCCATGAACCTGAGGATAGTCCTTTATCAGACATCAAATCTGCTAGAGCTTTAATTCTGGAATTCCAGCCTGCAAAACTGTGAGAAATGTGTTTCTGCTGTTTATAAACTGCCCAGTTTATGGTATTTTCATGTGGTAGTGCGGACAGACTCAATGTATTTGGTAACGGGAACAGCAAAGTTAAAGAAGACAGAGTAGAACAGTTGTTAACAGGGATTGTGGGCAGAGTAATGAAGAATTATTGTGTAATGTGTGTAAAATTTTACTTTGGTCTGATCCAATGTTCTGGCAATGATAATGGTGACAGTTGCATAACAATATGCAACCACTTAGTGCCACTTAATTATATGAATGCTGAAAAAGATAAATTTTATGTATATTTTATCATGTTGAAAACATTTACCATAAACATAAACTGAAAACCTCAAAGTATAAAGTTCTATATGGAAATATAGTGAAACATTTTGTGACTATGAATTAGGCAAGAAATTTCTTAGAGATGACATCAAAAGTGTCCAGTTTATGAGACATTGTTATCCTATTTATCACTAACACCATATTATATAAGAGAATGTTTATAACAGCTTTATGTATCATAACCAAAGGTTACAAATTACCAAAATATCCACCAAGAAATGATTGACTAACACTCTGGTGTGGGATATGGGCATCTTAACAAGTAGATTAAATGCCCTCTTCCAACCAATTCTTTCTTTAGATAATTTCTTCTGTGCTTTGTTGAGTGTTGTATAAATCTAATGGAATAGATCATCTTTCCTTGTTTTCCTCCACAACCTGTTGCTTTCTCCCCTTTTTATTCTAGAAAGAATGAGTGATGAACAAAGGCTTGCAGACTTTTACATCATGATTTATGTTCATAAATGACTTTTATATGACAAAAAGGATGGATAGCTAAACTTTGCCACCCAGTATGGAGACTTTGAAGCTAATTGAAATCGGGTGGCTTCTGAATTAACTTGTGGGTCCCTACAGTGATGGAAATTACTTCTTTCCAGTATTATTGACTGACAAAGCAGGTGATAACTTGTTTGCATCCTTTGAACAAGTCCATTCGTTTCCCATAATGCTGTTGCAGGTAAATACTCCAATATTTAATTAGCACTCTCTCTTTTGTGAGCTTATAAACAATTACTGGACCTTTTCCCTTACACTTGTGTTCAGGACTCAAATGTATTTTTATGGACAGTCTGACTCACCTTCAGTCAATAGTATGTCTGACAGTTGCCATTAATAACTATGAAGTCAACTGCCTACATATTTTTTCATGATCTAAAAATAAGATTCCATCAATCTTGAAGATTAACTGCCTGGTAGCAAAAGTCTTAAGCCTGTTCAATTGAAGTCTTCCAGTTGACATCATTTAATATAAATATTCTATGTCATTGTCTTATACATTGTAGTAGCAAGTAAGGTTTGAAAATTTCTGTAGTTGGCACATTCAGGGTTTCCATTGTCAATGCTCTGGTGCAGGTGGGAACTCAGTAGCAACATATACCCAGTGATGGTTATAAGCTTGTTTCTCATAGAGAAATTTATATATTAGCTACTGGGGTTTTGAAGTAGTGCCTAATCAATACTTGTAAAAGGAAAGCGTTAAAGAAAGGGTCATCATAGAATGGAAGACTGAAGACAGCAGCTTTTAATCACGCTTTATGTAAATCTGCAGTTAGAACAAATATTCATTTACTTATCTTTAATTTTTACCTTATTTATTTTAATTTTATTTGAAAAGCAGAGAGACAGAGATAGAAATATATAGAAAGATCTTCCATCAACTGGTTTACTCCCCCAAGTGCCCAATACACTCTAGGCTAGACCATGCTAAAGCTAGGATTTTGGAATGCAACCCAGGTCTTCCAAGGGGTGGCAGGGAACCAAGTGCTTAATTCATTATCTGCTGCCTCACACAGTGTACATTAGCAGGAACCTGGGTAGGAAGCAGACTCAGAACTGAATCAGCAACTCTGATATGGAATGTAAGCAATTTTAAATGGTATCCTAACCACAGAAATGCCTGACCCAGGAAAAGAGCTATTTGAAGAGCATCTTAGGAAATTGTTTTTTCATAATGCTTCCTCTTAAAACATGAAAACTTATAATAAATATCTCAGTTATTCCTCAAGGATTTTTGTGTTGGATTGTATTTTTTTGAATGCTCACTATGCTCTGATAGATAATTTTAGACTTAATGAGATGCGCATTTTGAAACAAAATTAGATTTTAGAAATTAGTGATGATTCAGGAAAATTTTGAATAAATCATGATCCAGTGTTGTGGTTTATGAGTTCAATGCTAATAAATCAACATTGTATATTAAATAAAGTGATGATATCCATTCTCTTCACATACATAATCTCACTGAGATAATGGGAGAGAAATGATTTGGTCATATTGGTCATCAATCAGGTAATCTCCATAGCTAATCCAAAAATCAAAGCTACATAAGAATGTGTTTAAAACATCCCTGACATCCTAGAGGCTGGAACATGAGATGGAAACATATTTCTCCTTTCAGTGAAGGATACAGTGGGGAAGAAAGGACCTGGGAAGACCACAACCTATGGCATGGAGAATAACAACAACAAGAATAACAAAGCCTCAGTCTTCTATCATGAGTCTGAATGATCAAAGGCAAGGGCAGTCTTAACACAGAGTTAAGTCTAAATGCTTAATAATCACACAAGCAGAGTTCAGTGGAAAAGGCAGTCAAGAATGGCTTGATGAAAAAAAGCTCTTCTTTATTCCCCATCAGAAAATTCCATGAGGGCAGGAATCATGCCAGTTTTTTTCCCCTAAGATTTGTTTCTTTATTTGAAAGTCAGAGTTACAGGGGAAGAGGGGCAGAGCCGGGCAGAGAGAGAGAGAGAGAGAGAGAGAGAGAAAGCATTCTTCCCTCCACTTGTATACTCCCCAAATACCCACAATGAGCTGAAACTGGGAACTCAGATCCTCTTCCAGGTCTCCCACGTGGGTGACAAGGGCCCAAATACTTGTGCCATTCTCCATAGCTTTCCCAGGCACATTAGCAGGGAACTGGCTCAGAAATGAACCAAACTGGAACTTGAACCAGCATCCATATGGGATAACGGTGTCTCAGGTGACAGCTTAACTCTCTATGCCACTGTGCTTGCCCTGAACATGCCTGTTTGTTTACTACTACAAGCCTGATACATCATCCAGTATGTAAGACACACTTAATAAATTCTTACTAATTAAATATAAACAATCAGCAATCTTATGTTAAAAGTTTTTGAGAATGTATTGCACATCACAAATGGTACTAGGCAAGAACTTGCATGTATTACTTCATTTAATCTACAAATGTATGAAGTTTAGTCATCAAATTCCAGATAGTGAAACTGAGAAGTTAAATTATGCCAGATACACAAGGTTAGTGTTAGGTAGGACTAGAATTTAAACTCAGACCTAACTTTATAATCTATGCTTCAAAGCAGAATTCCATAATGCACTCATGATTTGAATCATAACTTGTGCATGAGGCATGGGTAGGCGAGGAGAAAATATATCTTTGGGTGGCAACCGTGAAATACAGGGATCTAGCCTCAGGAAGCTGATGAGTAAAAAGGAAGGAAACTAATGGAAATATCAAAAATCAAACATCCAGCTGGAGCTTTCATAGGATGCTCGAGTAACACAGTTACAACTTCCCAGATGTTGCAAAAGAGAGATTGAGTCAGGTGTAACCAGCCTGCCAACAGCAAAGAACAGTCACTCTTTCTGTTAGAAACTGAATCAAGAATCCAAACAATGTTTGAAGTCTTCATAAAACTGTAAATGATGGTAAAACAAATAATTTCCTCGATTCATCAATCCAGTCTCACTTTGGTCATTAACTTAATCAGTATCATTCAGGCATATTTCAAGAACTTCATGAAGTTTCATTTTGTGGACATGTATATAACTGTTACTTTTATTCAAACACCCTTTCAAATTCCATAAGGGAATATTTTGTTCCAGCCCCAGTCATGCTTTAATATGTCCTTGGCTTTATCCAGGGTTTTTCTCTGGTCCTGCTCACATTTTCAAGCCAAGCTATGTATTATGAAATCTTCCCTGGGTGGCACGCCCCTTCCCTCCTCATTGGAGCAAAGGCCTGGCCAGAGCTCTCCTTTCCTTGTCACGGATACCTGTTTGGCAACATCCACACAGTTCATAGCAACATTTAATTTGGATTTGAGAAGGTAAAATGGACCTGTGCTCACATTGCCATTGTTGGTTTATCTTAGGCAACAAGTGGGATTTGCTTCTGACCACAAGCAAGGCCAGTTAATTTTCCCATTCTCCTCCTCCAATGCTATGCTAGCAAAAATATCTTAGCTCTGTGATGCATCCACTTACAGCTATTCTGATACTCTCATTTTCTTTCCACATTTGCTTTCTCTCCAGACCTATTTGACTACATCTTCTTTAATGAACAATCCGTGATAACAAATACATTTTATTCTTAGTTATCCTCTCAATTGATCCTCTCAGTGTTTGGTTTAGTATTTCTCCCACATTCTATATACCACAGAACCAAGACATCACTTCCTTAGCATTTCATCTTAGCTCTCAGATTCTATTATTATTCCTTCTTTATGCAAAATCTAATCTTTTGAAGAGGCCTATTACCTGCATCCATACAACCATCCTCTGTTCTGGTTTTTGTCATCTTCTGATTTTAATGGGCATTCTCAGAAATTGTTGAGACTCTTAGCCTTTGATTCCCAGTCTTTCTCTTTATCCACACCAGTGCTTTCATTCTTTTTACTCTACGTCCCTTATGCATCCTATGATGTTTCAGACTTCATGTGCTAATACAGTTGATTCTATAGCATTAAAGTTTTGTGACATTTGCAATATATGCTATTGTATTTGATTTAAGAAATACTTTTTTCCAAGATCATGGAAACTTTATTTTATAATTTTGCCTTTCACATTGAGATCTTAATTCCACTAGAGTTGAATTTTATATATTATTAGACAAATGGGTCTAATTTCATATTTTTCTACCAATTCCTAATTTATGCCTCATTTATTTTTATTTTTTAAGATTTATTTATTTATTTGAGAGGCAGAGTTACAGACAGAGAGAACGGGAAACAGAGAGAAAATTTTTCCATCTGCTGGTTCACTCCTCAAATGGCCACAATGGCCAGATCTGAGCCAGTCCAAAGCTAGAAGCTTTATCTGGGTCTCCCATGTGGGTGCAGGGGCACAAGTACCTGAGCCATCCTCCACTGCTTTTCCAGGCTGTCAGCCGGGAGTTGGATCAGAAGTGACGCAGCCAGGACCTGAACTGGTGCCCATTATGGGCAGGCACCGCATGCAGGGGCTTAATTTACTATGCCACAGCACCAGCCCCTATGCGTCATTTATTGAAAAATCCATCTTTCTCCAAAATTTGAAATTGCAGGTATGTGTTCAGCAAGTTTTACCTTCTTTGGATAGATCTGTTTCTGAAATCTTTATTTTATTCCATAGTCTAGTTGTTTATTTTGGTATGAACATCACACTGGCTTAATTTTCATAGCTTTATAGAAATTACTGGTATCTCTTAAGGCAATTCTCACTATGATGTTCTTTGGCAATTTTCCCTAAGTGCTGGGCAATTTTAGGTCCTTTGTTCTGTTGTATCAATGTTAAAATCACCTTTGAGACTTCATAATCTTGGGATTTTATTAGGATGGTGCTGAAATTATAGATCAGTTTGGGGAGAACTGACAACTCTACTGACGCTTCTAAACTGTTAATACAGTATAGCTGTCCTTTTATTTACTCAATGTTATATGTTTGTGAATAAAATTTTGTAATTTTATCTATACGGTTCCAGAAATCTTGTGTTTGATATTTCAAAATCATGCATATTAAGGATGTTCAGAAAGTTTATGGAAATGTGTAATACGAAAAATCTATATGGATTTCAACTTTATTTGCACCAACATAAACTTGCTTTTAATTGCATTTTAATGAAGCTTTTGAAGTACTCTAGTGTTTGTGTGTATATGCATGCAGAGTCTTTTTTAGACATATAAAACATCTTGCCATTTGCTACAATGTGGATGAATCTGGAGGACATTTTGTCAAGTAAAATAAAGCAGACACAGAAAATGTATTGCATGATTTCAATTTAATGTGGAATCAAAAAGTAAAATAAATGTGTGAAGTTAGAGAATAAAATTGTGATTACCAGGGTCAAGGGAAGAGTAAATGGGAGATAAAGAGCAAAGGATATAAAGTATATGTAGGATAAATTCTAGAGATCTAACACAACATGAGCACTCATTACCATATTGTATTATAAATGGGATTTTTGCTCAACGAATAGGTTTTAGCTGCTTTTGCAACATGAAAAAAGGTATCTGTGAGATTATATATACATTAATATGCATCACCATGGTAACCATTTTACATCTATATTTATCCTGAAACATCATGTTAAATACCATAAATATACACAATAAAAATCGCTTAACATTTTTACTATAAAAGAATGTCACATTTCTTTTCTAAATTTGTGAATGGAATGAAATTCATGAATGCAATTTATAATATTGCCTTATCTTTGTATTCTTAAGTAAAGACATATAATCTGTTTTACATACTGTTGAATTTGGTTGCTGATTTATACAATTAAATATTTTTCATCTATGTTTATGTGTGAGGTTGACAAGTAACTTGTCTTACTCTTAACGTCCACATCTAATTTTAGTGTTGAGGTTAATCTGAACTCAAAGACAATATACAAAATTTCTTTTTTTTGCTATAAACTGGTATAAATAATGTAAATTATATTATTATATTTTACTTTCAAAATGTCAGTGAATTTTGAATTTATGTATCTATAGGAATAAAGGAAGAGGTCTCTGACCTAGTGGTTAGGCTTTGGTTGGAATGCCCAGGTCCCATATTGTATTTCCTGAGCTACTATCTTAATTTCACTCCCAATTCTAGAGTTCTGTTGATGTATATCCTGGAGGCAACAGGTGATAGCTCAAGTAGTTGGGTTCATGACATCTATGTGGGAGACTTAGATTGAATTTCTAGCTCCTAGCTTCAGCCTGGGGGGCCCAAACCATTGTGGGCATTTGGGGAATGAACCAATAAATGTGAGTGGTCTGTTTTTTCTTTCTGTTTCTTTAAAAAGATTCTCCTTTTATTTAAATTTTCAATTTTATTACTATTGATTGTTTATCAAACTTTGTTCTACTATTAATAGTGGGTTTATTGATTTAATAGTGTTAATATATCCTCTCTACCTCCTCTATTTCTCTCTCTTTTTTTTTTATCTTTTATTTAATGAATATAAATTTCCAAAGTACGACTCATGGGTTACAATGGCTTTCCCCCCCATACCGTCCCTCCCACCCACAACCCTCCCCTTTCCCACTCCCTCTCCCCTTCCATTCACATCAAGATTCATTTTCGATTATCTTAATATACAGAAGATCAGCTTAGTATACCTTAAGTAAGGATTTCAACAGTTTGTTCCCACACAGAAACATAAAGTGAAAAATAATAGATGATTTTTTTTTTAAATGATGATGAAATCAGATCAGACCTATTGTCATGTTTAATCCCAGTGAGAGTCAAGTTGGGAATTGATAATTTCTTTTTTTTTTTTTTTTTTTTTACAGAAGATCAGTTTAGTGTACATTAAGTAAAGATTTCAATCGTTTGCACCCCCATAGAAACACAAAGTGAAATATACTGTTTGAGTACTCGTTATAGCATTAAGCCTCAGTGTACAGCACATTAAGGACAGAGATCCTACATGAGGAGTAAGTGCACAGTGACTCCTGTTGTTGACTTTACAAATTGACACTCCTGTTTATGGCATCAGTAATCTCCCTATGCACCAGTCATGAGTTTCCAAGGCTATGGAAGCCCCTTGAGTTCTCCGACTCTTATCTTGTTTAGACAAGGTCATAGTCAAAGTGGAGGTTCTCTCCTCCCTTCAGAGAAAGGCACCTCCCTCTTTGAAGACCTGTTCTTTCCACTGGGATCTCACTCACAGAGATCTTTTTGCCAGAGTGTCTTGGCTTTCCATGCCTGAAATACTCTCATGGGCTTTTCAGCCAGATTGGTCAATTTTATCAGTTTTTCTCTTAGAGCCAACGTTTGACTTTGGCAATCATGTTTATTCTGTGTTAGTTTTCCATTAATCCAATTCTATGCATTCACAGGAAACTCATGCCTTAGCTTGAATTTTTGTGTTCTTAATGGTGTGCTTCTGAGTATTTTTATTTTATTTATTTAATTAATTATTAATTAATTATTTTATTTTTAAATTTTATTTTACAAGTCATTTTGAAGATGTTTGCTTCTTCTTATCTTGCTAAGAAATCTTTGCTTACTCCAAGATTGGAAAAATTTCCTTCTAAAACCTGTAGAATCCTAACTATTTTGTTTTGGTCAGTGATCCATTTTGAGCTAATGTTTCATGTAATGTGAAATAAGGATCAATGTTTATTTTTTTCTTTGTGCATTACCAGTTATCCTGGCATTTATGTGTTAAGAAACACTGTCATTGGGGTGGCTGTTGTGGAGCACTGGTTTAAGCAGCCTCTTGGGAAGCCCACATTGCATATGAGAGTGCCTGAGACTGAGTTCCAGCTCCATTTCCATCCTAATTTCCTGTTAATACAGATGGGAGGCAGTAGTGATGGCCCAAGTACTTGATTTCCTGCCATGTATGTGGGAGGCCCAGACTGAATTTGTGGCTGTAGGCTTTAGTCTAGCTCAGTCCTGGCTGTTGCAGGCATTTGAGGAGTAAACCAGCAGATATCTTTCTCCTTCTCTTTCTCTCCCCCTCACTCTCTCTCTCTTCCTACCCCCCATCAATCTGCCTTTGAAATCAATAAATAAATATTTTAGAAGAATACTGTCATTTATCAATGCCCAAAGTCATTGAGGGCTTTGCTGTAAATCATATCATGTATATCTGATCCAATTATAGTGCTATATTGATTTATTTGCTTATCCCTTTAGAAATACTGTACAGTCTTGAGTACTGTAGTTTTATACATTAAATACTTAAAATCAGCATGGATGTTTTTCCCTAAAAATTAATTTCACTTTTGCATCCTTTTCATTTCAATTTGAATTCTGTAGTTAGACTGATAATACCTCCAAAAGGCTTATTGATATTTTGATTGGAATTACAATCAACATATGTATTAGTCTGGAAAAAATTGAATCTTTAAATGTACATACATTTTGTAGGACTACTTATCCTTTCTGAACAGTATTTTACGGATCTAGAACTCCTATTACATTTATCGCAAGCTATTTTGTATATTAATGCTATTCGAAGCTAGTTGCATTTTACTTTTACTCATTTATTGCTAGTAATGCTAAATAAATTTTTGTATATTAACAGGACGCTAGAATTGGTAGTGGAATCAGAACTCAAACTCAGGTACTCCATTACAGGATGTGAACTTCTTAACCACAGTACCAAATGCCTATCCCTCCTCTACATTACTAAGTAAATTTAATGGTGTTGCTTTAAATTCCTTGTGTTTGTTACTGAGATGTGTGCTACATTTCCTGCAATTTACCCATGCCTTCCTTACCAGAAAGTGTTTAACCATAAAATACAGTTGATTATATATAGCTTCAGTTTTCTATCCTAAATTGGTTGTAGTCTCACCTGGCAAGCCATCCATGTAGATATATGTATCACCAATTGGGAAAGCTGTTAAAACACTGGGCAAAGGCAAGTACTGATGGAAGATATAAACAAGCTACGTGAATGTATGACTCAGACATCTTCGTCATCAATGCCTAAGGCACTGCCTCCTCTCAATCTATCATCAGAAATGTCTATGACTGGACTGTTGAAGAACAAATTCAAGCATAGTTACAAATAGTTAAAGCTGCAAGAAATTCTGGTATTGAGTGAAAATGGATGTAATTTAAAGTAATGGTATCTTCTAACTTGATACAGATAATTCTTAAGTTAGTGATCTTGACCTTTAAAAACATTTGGCAATATAGTTTTGTTACTTGCTAATTAGTTTCCACATTTTAATAGCTCACTTGTATACAGAAAAGAAAAATCTCAACAACTTATCAGGTATTTAGTTGTTTCTCTTCTCGTTCTCCCTATTTCAGGACACTTTTCTTGCATTTGAGTTATGTAAATAACACTATAAACACTATAAATAACTAGTTGGAAATCATTACAAAGGAATGAGAACAAGAAATGGACATCCATGTTGTCTATGATAAATCCAGGAACAATTTGTAATCCTGAACTATTTTATATAAAAAAGTTACCAAGTGATGATAAATGAACATACGTAGTGTGAACTTTTCTATCAAAGGAAAAAATTTCAAGTGGGCTAATGAAAAAACACAGGTCTGTGCTCTATACACGAGCCAAACTGAGAACATCATGATTAAAGGGGCTAAAATGAAAGAGATTGGCTAAAAATTGAGGTAGATGGTAACACTTAGAGAGCAGAATTTGCAATAACAGAGATCAGAATGAAATGAAGGAAGCCCACTCTGTTTAATATCATTTAATTTTATTCTGGAGTTACTAACCAATGTAAATAGACAAGAGAAAATAATTAAGGGTATTAAAAATTAGAAAAAATTAAAAGGAAGATACAAGATAATTGCAAATAGTATACCAATATACCTATATCCCAAGACAACTAAACTTAAAAACTCAAACAATAAAAAGAAATTAGCAGGGATACATCATTAACATACAAAACTTAATAGCATTTATGTACACAAATGATAACCAATTAGAAAATATACATGTAAATGAGAAATTTCTATTTTTTTAAGATTTATTTTATTTATTTGAAAGACAGAGTTACAGAGAAAGGAAGAGCCAGAGAGAGAGAGAGAGGTCTTCCATCCACTGGTTCACTCCCCAAATGACCACAATGGCCAGAGCTTAGCTGATCTGAAGCCAGGAGCTTCTTCCGAGTCTCCCAGGTGGGTGCAGGAGCCCAAGGACTTGGGCCATCCTCCACTGCTTTCTAAGGCCATAGCAGAGAGCTGGATTGGAAATGGAGCAGCCGGGACACGAACCGGTGCCCATATGGGATTCTGGCACTGCAGGCCATGGCTTTAACCTGCTGCTCCACAGTGCTGGCCTGAGAAATTTCTATTTTTACTGAAAAAATGTAAAGCATTAGGGATAAACTTGTCAGGATGTGTTCAAACTGTTTCTGAAGATCACTATCAGTTTTACTGAAAGACACAAAAAAGTTGGAGTTGAATGCAGCAAAGGGCATTCCTTATTTTAAACTTTGTTAAGATTGTTCTACATCAAGAAGTTAAAGCATCCTAATGTATTTAAAATTGAATACAATCCCAATGTATCCAGCTTCTATTTTCTGAAGCTACAAAATTTGAATCTCAAATTCAAATGGGGAAAATAATAAAGGTGTGGGCATTGGACAAAAACCACTTGGGAAGGCTGTATCCCATGTTGGAGTGCCTAGGTTTGATAACTGGCTCTGCTCCCAGTTTTAGCTTCCTGCTAATATTTACACTGAGAGGCAGCAGGTGATGGTTCAAAGTACTTGGGTTCTTGCCACTCACAGACTTGGATTGAGCTCCTGGCTCCTGACCCAAACCTGGGTGTTGTGGGCATCTAGGAATTGAACCTGGGGACTGATGATCTCTTTCCGTTTCTGTCTCTGTGGCTTTCAAATAAAACAAAAATAAGTTAAAAAAAAAAAACTTAACTAGGTAAATACTAAAAAGGGTGAGCTCCAGGATGTAACTAACCCTGCTATATGTAAAAGCATGCCACAAAACATTTATTATTAAAATAGTATCGGCACCAGCACTGAGGCCTAAAGGGTAAAAACACTGCCTGCAGTGCTGCCATCCCATATGGGTGCCAGTTTGAGTCCTGGCTGCTTCACTTATGATCCAACTCTTTGCTATGGCCGGAGAAAGCAGTAGAAGATGGCCCATGTCCTGGGGCTCCTTCCCCACAGTGGGAGACCTGGAAGAAAATCCTGGCTCCTGGCTTTGGATTGGCCCAGCTCCGGCTGTTGTGGCCACTTGGGGAATTAACCAGTGGATGGACGACCTCTTTCTCTGTGTCTCTCTCTGCCTCTGCATCTCTGTGACTCTGCCTTTCAAATGAATAAATAAGTAAATATTTAAAATAAATAAATAAATAAAATAATATCATACTTGCACCTGAACAAATCAGTGCAATAGAATCCAAAGTCCAGAAATGGACCCTGCTGTAAATAAAAGTCTTAGACCAGTGAGGACAATCATAGTCTTTTAAATTAATATTTTCATCGTCAATAGAATAGCCTATTAGAAAAAGATAAAATTAGATCAATTTCTCACACCTTATAAAGTTATAAATTCCACACAGGCTATAGACCCAAATGTAAAATATAAAACTGTGTAACTACTGCAATTAAACATAGTTGGAACTCTCCTTAGTCTGTGTGAGGATAAATACCTTCAGACTACATTTGATTTCCCAGATGCACTATAGGAAAAGATAGGTGAAGTAATAATAATAAATAATAGTAATGATTATAATAAATATTTATATCATAAGTCCAAACAGGAAAGAAATCAAATGCCTGTCAAATGGTGAATGGCTAAACTCTGTTAAATTCATGGAATTGAATACTTATCAGCAATAAGCAGGAATGAACTATTGACACATGCTACAATATGGATGGATCTCAAAATATGCTGACTGAAAGAGCTGGACAAAAAGAAGAAACAGTATCTGTTATTTATACAAATTCTTTTTAATGTACACTAACTAGTGACAGACACAAGATCAGTGGCTGGCTGTGGGTAGGGAGATGGTGAAAGAAAGTGGAGTGATTACAAAGGGGCATGAGAAATTTTGGGAGATGGACATGTCCACTATCTTGACTGTGGGGATGATTTCATAGGTGTACAGAAATTTCAAAATTAACCTGTCAAATATACACTTTAATTGTTCACAATTTATTTGTATCCCTGAAATATATCAATATGGCTATCAAGAAAAAACCTGATATTGGAAAATAATTAAATACAACAAGTTGATAATATGTACTCTGTTAGTGATGCTTCACAAAATCAGGTGCTTTTTTAAAAAATGCTTATTTATTTATTTATTTGAAAGGCAGAGTTATACAGAGAGAAGGAGGGACAGAGAAAGAGAGATTTTCCATCCACTGGCTCGCTCCCCACATGAAATTGTTAGGGCTGAGCCAAGCCAAAGCCAGGAGCTAGGAGTTTCATCCAGGTTTCCTACAGGGAAGGCTGGGGCCCAGGTACTTGGACAATTTTCTACTGCTTTCCCCAGGCCAGTAGCAGGGAGCTGAATTGGAAGTGAAGCAGCCAGGATTTGAACCTATGCCATGTAGGATGCTGACCTCTCAGATGCTGGCTTCACCTGTATGCCTCAATGCTGGCTCCCAAATCAGGCATCCATACACATTGAAATGCTGATGGAGATGTAAAACATTCCAATCCCTCAGGTGGAGAATATGGCAATATGTAATAAAATGACATGTCCATTTGACCCAGAAATCCAGTTCTATCATTTGTAACAACCATGTGGGTCCAGGGAAAACAAAACACGTACACACAAAGTTATTCACTGGAGCCTTATTTACAACTGTGACATACTAAAAACTAGCAAATACCTTTGTATATGATGCCAGAGTGCTGTTCAGCTATTAGAAAGGATGAAGATGACCTGTATGAACAGACAAGGGGGTGACTTCCAGAAAAAAATGAAGTGAAAGCAGTAAAAAGCAGAGAATATATATCCCATTAATGTTGGATGTTTTGGTAATAGAAGTGTTAAAAACAAACAAAATGCACAAATCTATGCTTATAGGTAAAAAAATCATGCGACCAGCAAATAAGAAAACCTCAAATCTATCCCTATAACAGTTAGGGAGAGCAATTACAGTGGAAATGAAAAGGGATATGAAAAGTGACACCTTTCTGACACTCCTTAAACAATTTGTATTGTTCTGACTTTTAAAGTGTATCGATTCCACAAAGTGCAGAGATAAGTTTAATCAATAATTTTCCATGTGAAAGGGAACAACAAAAAACTGAACGTAAAGTGAGACAAGTGAACATCATTGTATTTTAAATAAATGTCACTACCATGGTAAAAGAGAGAGAGAGAGAGAGAGAGAGAGAGAGAGAGAGAGAGAGAGAGAGAGAGAGAGAGGAAGGAAATAAAGGGAAAGAAAGAAGGAAAAAAGATATTGAGTTAATTAATGAATAAAGCATTTGACTGTATTCCCTCAGTCTTGTATTAAGTGGAATGTAAGGTCTGGAAAAAATTCATGGCAGATCTTGAACTATTTTTACATTTATTTACTATATGTAATGCATTGAACTGTTTCAGACATGTTAGATTTGAATAATTGTGTTGAAGTTTTTGGAAACCAAATGATCACTGTGGAAGTAACAGATTGTACTTGTAAGAATAGGGGAAGGGAAGAAAGAGACTAAGGATTATATCAATGTGAAAGAACGATTTCTAAAATATTTTGTGTAGATTATGCCCATACGTTTGATGACTTGCCCATGTGTACGTGTGTGTGTGTGTGTGTGTGTGTACTTTTCCAAACTCTGGTCACCAAAAGGACCAAGAACTAAGCCACAACAGTAACAATAAGTACATCTTATGAACTTGGACTCCAAAGCCATTACCAGTGGAAGGAACCAGAAGTCTCCAGAAAAGTGACTGATTCTGGTACTGTAGCAGAACTGTCACAAGATGGGTCTGGAACACCTGGCTAAATCAGAAAAGAAGGATGTGATGTGTTCAAAGAGAAAATATGAGGGCATATGATAAAGACATGGGAGTTAGATTGAAGGAGATGTCATTGGCCAGATTGGGGCTGAGTACAAAAATATTTGAAGAATGAAATATAAATCATTGAAAAATGAGAACTAGTGAATCTGAACTTACAGTAAATAGACAAATAAATAAATGGGGGAGAAGGGAAGGTTGTCGCTTATGGTAGGGTGTTGTGGGCCCACTTGTAAATGTGAAGGGAGCTAGAAAATCATCTCTGGACAATCAGTAAAGATGGGATCAGGCAAGCATCACTGCAGAATGCTAAATCTAGGGTATATTTTGAGGAAGAGCAGGGTGTTTTCATTATTTCAAAATATTGCTCCACAGACTGCTTATTAGTTGAAGCTGGGGGAACAGTAATGATAAAGTGAAAAAATGAACAATGCAGTGACTGGGTGATGGGCACGAACATTATTTATTAGTATCAGGTGAACCTCTTAGGTCTTCAGATACCACATTGAGAAGTACAAAACATCACCCATGAAGTATTTTGGTTGAAAACATATAACATCAATAATTCGGTGATGAAATAGCAGATGAAAACCAACTGAGGAACTTTCTATGGAGGACAAAATGAACTTTAGTATTAAAAAAAGTTGATGTCATAAAATACCAAGAAAGATTGTGGAAATGTTCCTAATTGAACAGTACAGATATGCTGCAGTTAAATACTATACCTGAACCTAGGTTGATTCTATATTGAAAAGATCAAACATCTCTACATCAACTAGTAAAGTTGGAATTTACGCACAAGCTTAGAAAAGGAATACCAAGGTAAGTTTGAAAAATTAATAATTGTTCTATTGTCATGTAAGAGAATTTTGCTATGCTTAGTAAATATATGTTGAAATATTTAGGGATAGCCAGCGCCGTGGCTCACTAGGCTAATCCTCTGCCTTGCAGCGCCGGCACACCGGGTTCTAGTCCCGGTTGGGGCGCCGGATTCTGTCCCGGTTGCCCCTCTTACAGGCCAGTTCTCTGCTGTGGCCAGGGAGTGCAGTGGAGGATGGCCCAAGTGCTTGGGCCTTGCACCCCATGGGAGACCAGGATAAGTGCCTGGCTCCTGCCATCGGATCAGAGTGGTGTGCCAGCCACAGCGCGCAGGCCGCGGCTGCCATTGGAGGGTGAACCAACGGCAAGGGAAGACCTTTCTTTCTGTTTCTCTCACTGTCCACTCTGCCTGTCAAAAAAAAAAAAAAAAAAAAAAAAGAAAGAAATATTTAGGGATAAAAATGTGTGCTGTATGTAACTTCAAATGGTTCAGAAAAGTTAAACATGTATATTGCATTTGAGTTTTAAAAAAATTCTTCATATTTACCTGTGGATGGCCTAATATGAGGTCAAGTTTTATAAATCTTTCATGTATGTATGTAAATAATGCATATTCTGCACTTATTGGAAGTGTGTCATAAATATCACTTATATCCTCTTTTTCACTGTTGTAAGATTCCCTTTTACCCTTCCTGATTTTTTAAAAAGATTAATTTATTTGAAAGAGGCGGGGCAGAGAGGGAGAGAGGATGGGTGAGAAAGAGAGTGAGAGTGATTCTATCTGTAGGTGCGTTCCCCAAATGGCTGCAATAGCCAGCTCTGAACCAGGCTAAATCCCAGGTTCCGGAACTCCATCTGGGTCTCCCATATGGGTGCAGAGACCTAAGCTCTTGAGAAAGGTGCATTAGCAGGAAGCTGAATTGGAATCAAACAGCAGGCACTCCAATATGGGACGTTGGAGTAGCAGGTTGCAGCTTACTCCATTGTATTACAATGCTGGCTCCCTTTCTTGATTTTTTATCTCCTTAATCTATCAATTATTGGAAGAGGCATCTTGAAATTTCCTTTCCTATTATAGAGTATATGGTAAATTCTCCAGCTGTCCTGAACATTTTTGCTTGGTATATGAGTAGTTGGGGAGCTTTGACATCAGGCGAGCACAGATTTAGAATTGTTACATGGTCTGGATAAGTTGACTATTTTATTTACTAACATTTGATAACCTTCTTTAACTTTGGTAATAAATTTTTTTTGCCACATGGTTCACTTTTTTTCTGGTATTTTTGTGAGTTACACAATCTTGGTTGTGCTGTATGCCTTGTGAACAACATAAAATTGCATCTATTACCCGGATGTCTTTTAGTGGGAGACTTAGATCCATTTTCACACCTACAATTGATTAAAAATTTATAAAAGATTATGATCTATTTATTTTAATTCTGCCATATGTTAAACCATTCTTTTGTCTGATTTTCATGCTTTTCTGTTCTTTCCTGTCCAATTGTACCTTCCTTTAAACTAGAATGCAGTCTCTTCTCCATTCCATTCTGTTTCATTATTTAGATCATTACCCTAAAAATGTTAATATGCACATTTAGTTTAGATTCTACCCTTAACTGCTATATTCACCCGCTTCTCAAGCAGTACAAATTCTCCAGTACAAAGACCTACTTTGTTAATGCCCAAAGAAGTATGTGGTTTGCTGATTGAGAAAACCAGGATTGACAAACTGGCTTGAAAAATTCCTAGCTCAGATACAAGTTATGAGATCAAATGATTCAGATGTGTGAATTCATCCATTTGGAGTTGGATCTGTGGTTGAAGGTTTTGCTCCCTTTATAATTGTATGTAATATGATTGTTTATACATTTAAAGAGTTACCTCATCATTCCAACAAAATATAAAAAAGATATAATTAAAGATTTTGACAATGCTCTCAGATAGGTCAGATTATGTGAACAATGGGAGCTTGTGGATGATGAACCCGAGAAGTCATCAGGCACCAGGAGGTGGCAGAAGCACAGACTCAGAAAGCGGATATGACCTCAAAATGTACTGTGTTGATGATAAGCTTTGCCCAAGAAGTTTTCACAGAGCACTTGAAGCCAGAAGTTTGAAGGAAAAGTAATACTCTGAGAAAGAATTAATGTTTTCTTGACTTACCATCAACCCAGAAATTTCAACTTTTTTTGTTGCTTTTATAGAATAACTGACAAAAAAGTACCACAGATGACAGGCAAATGTGGTCAGCAATCTGACTGCGGTCAGATCTTGATTGCTTTTTTGTTCAGAAGTTCTGGAAATGGATGCAGAGGAAATGTCAAAGCACAGCTACGATTACAAAATAAAGCACCATTTATTAAGGACAAAAAGTAAAAGAAATTGAAAAATGTTACCACCACACTGCATTGAAGGTAAACTGCTTGAGTTTATCTTCATTGCTAAAGTAGAAGCTACCCACGGATATGTTTTTATAGGAATAGGTAGGTACCATCTTTACTGGATGTCAGTAACATTCATTTTTACCTTAGAATAACATTGAGAGGAAGAAATTAGTTATGACTTGATATATTTAAATTTCTAGTAGAGGTTTCAAAAAAACAGATTTCATAAAGCATAAAGAAATGGGTTTGTAATACTGGAGTAAAGGTCAATCTCTGCTGCTTCTACCTTGACTAAAAATAAGGCAGTTGAATATTCTACTTTAAATATGCATTATAAAGTCTAATGTGCAAGAGATTTCTGATAATGACCTATGGAAATACATTTTTCTTAGATCTATGTTTCTGCTTCTCTTGTTGCTGCTTTAATTAACAATAATTGTCTATATATGGGGCCTAAACTGTGAATATGTCAACAGAGGTATGTAATGTGCACTGGATTAAAACAGCATAATCAAAATTTCCCCTTCTGTGATATTGAATTTGGAGGCTTGGTGTTCATTTCTTCTATTTGTGTATATAACACACGATAATTTTTTTTGTGAACTATAGTCTCCCCACTATGCAGAGAAACATAAGAACTTCTTCATTTGGCCTAACTCTTATTGGTAACCATGATCCAAACTCCCTCTATTTCCCTCAACCCTCCCAGCCTCTAGTAATCACCATTCTGCTTTCATATTCTTTAAAATTCTCACATGGAAGGGATAGCAAGTTGTATTTGTCTTTCTGTGTCTGAATTACTTAAATTAATTTGATGTCCTCCAATGCCATTCATTTTCTGAAAGATGACAGGATTTCATTATTTTTTATGCCTGAATAATGTCCCAAGCATACATTTTCTTTATTTGCTCATCTGATATTGGACACCATGGTTGATTCTATAACTTAGTTATTGTAAACATGCTGCAGCAAATATGGTTGAACAGGTTTTCTCTGTTAAAATGATTTCATGTCTTCTGGATGTATACACAGTAGTACCTAAAGTAGATATAAACAATTCTTGCAATTCAATATTAAAAAATAAATATAATAGCCTAATTAAAAGGCAAGCTAAGCATTTCCATAGATATTTCTTCAAAGAAGAGTTACAAATGGCCAACAGGCATATAAAGAATCACTCACTGTCATAATAATCAGGGAAATTCAAATCAAACTCACAATGAGCTATCAACTCCCATTTGTTAAGATGGCTACTATCAGCAAAACAAAGGACAACAAATGTTAACAGGAATGTGGAGAAATTGGATCTATCCTACTCTGTTGATAGGAATGCAAAATGATTTAACTAATACAGAAACATTATTGAAGGTACTTTAAAATTACAAATGAGCTGTCATGTGATTTAGCAATCCTCATTCTGGGTATCTGTGTAAAAGAATTGAAATCAAGATCTGAGAGTTTTCTGCACATCCATGGTCATAACTGCAACATTCACTGTAGCCAAGATATAAAAATATCCCAAATGTCCACCACAGATGAAGGGCTAAAGAAAATGTGGCATATGTACAGTGGAATATTATTAAGCCTTAAAAGATGGAGCATTTGATAATATACAATGACCTAGATAAACCTTCAGTGCATTATGCTAAGTCACAGAAAGACAAATTCTGTGCCATTTCACATTTTCATGTATATGAAGCAGTTAAATTAAAAGAATCAGTGAGTGTAGCCGTGGTTACTGGGAGCAGGGAGAGAGAGGTATCAGAAATTCCTAAACATTAGGCATAAAATTTGACTTACATTAGATAAGCAAGTTCTAGAGATCTTCTGTACAACATCATAGTCAGCAATGTCAGCAATTTCATATCATACAAGTAAAAGCTTATTCAGATGGTAGAGCTCATGTTAACTATTACCACAATAAAATAAGATAATTAAATAGAAAACATAGCTGATTGCATGGATTAATTCTTTCAGCTTTCATGCAGCAAAAGCTATTTCTTATTATAAATTTTCTATACATAGACATGAATACATTGCATCAGAGAGATATCTGCACCACCATTTTTATAGCAGTATTATTCACAATAGCCAAAGTATGAAATTAATCAACCAAGGTGTCCATCATCACATGAATGAGTAAGTAAGATAAAATAAAACATTATTCATTTATAAAAAAAGAATGAAAATCTACCATTTGTACCAAAATGGATGCAACTGCAAGACATCATGTTGCAAAAAATAAGCTGGAACAGAAAGATAAACACCACATGTTCTTCCTTATAAGTGGGCGCTAAAATGAAAAAAATATTACAAACAAAAACAAAAAATGAAAGAAAGGCTTGGGTGTATCAGTATTGTTGTAAATACGGTTTTGCAAAACGTTCTTTTATATCTTTGTCAAAAAAGGGTTAAGAAATGATATACTACTATGGTTTTAATGATCTGATTATTTTGAAATCTGCTGCATATGAGTGAAATAGACATTTTTCATTTTATTATTGTTTACTTCCCTTGTCTCTATTCCTGTGGAACTGTAATATTTTTACTTGTTGAACTCTTTATTTAGGGGAGCACCAAGTTTTTCACTATATTGTAAATTAAAAATATGTTATCTCAAAAATAAGAAAAGGAGGGAAGGAAAGAAGGGAAGGGAGGGATTATATTCTTAGAAATATATCTGTGAACTAGTTGGAATCTGTTCTCTTTGTATTAATAGCATATTAACACGAGAATTGATGAGAACTGCATTGCACTAATTATCATGCATTTGCTGTGACCCTGAGAACCTAATTTATTAATAATTTTTTAAAATAAAAAATATAAACTTTCTAGAGCACAGATTTTAAAAATCATTCATTGTGAAACATAGAACAAATCTGCAAGAGGAGAAAAGTATTTCATAAGTAGTTTTTTAAGATTTTATTTATTATTTGAGAAGTAGAGCTTCAGAGAGAGGAAGAGACAGAGAGAGGTCTTCCATCAGCTGGTTCAATCCCCAAATGGCCACGATGGCTGGAGCTGGGCCAATCTGAAGCTAAGAGCCAGGACCCTTTTCTAGGTCTCCCACGTGGGTGTAGGGGCCCAAGGACTTGGGGTTCGACCGTCTTTCATTGCTTCCCCAGGCCAGAGCATAGAGCTGAATGGGAAGAAGAGCAGCCAGGATACAAACCCGTGACCATGTGGGATGCCAGTGTTGCAGGCGGAGGCTTAGCCTACTACACCACATTGCTGACCCCTCACAAATAGTTTTATGTCAGTTTTTTCACACTAAGGAATATATGGTTTAGTGGAAAGCAGAAACAGGCAAGCAGGTCTTAATTGCAAATTTTGATGAATGCTGTGAATGTTCAATCCATTACTGCCTATATCCTGGATAACTGTTACACATTCCCAATGCAGACACTCTAGTGCCTCAAAGTCACTTCTCACACTTCTGACAAAAGTGTCCACTGTTTGCCTAAAGACCTCACTGTTTCCCGACCATTGTGACAATGACACTTACACTCTTTAAAAGCATCTTAAAGTGGACTCTAGAGACCTGGATGACTGGGCCCCTTCCTTACTGCAGCATGTCTTTATGCTGGGGAGCACAGCCTCGTGGACTCCATCACCTCTCAGTTGACTCCAGCTTTGAACAAAGCATCCCTGTTCCTGGACCAATGCCTGCTTTCCAGGTTCACTCTCACTGCTTCTGCCCCTTTATCTATGAGCTGCTGATCTCCGTTCATTCTCAGAGAAGCCTTTCCTGATCTAGGCTGCTTGTTTGAGTCCCAATGCTTTGTAATCCTGTATTTTCCTGTACTTATTCTTCAACACATTTATTATAGTGCTTGATTATACAATTGATCATTTGATGAATGATGTCTTTCTATACAAAACTGAAAATTCCATTAGGTCAAGGTCAAGCCTCTTCTTTAAAAGCCATTGAATCCCCATTCCTAGCACAATGGGACATAATGACTAATAGGAGGGTGTTTCAAAATGTTTGCAGAAAAATGGAATTATACTATTATTTTATTTTGTTGCAGAAAATTGAAATTCACAGTATTTTCATAATATATATTTTCCACGAACTTTTTGAAGACTCAACATGTGCAATTATTTCATAATTATTAGCACCAAGATAAGTTTATCTTTTATTTCATTTTTCCAAAAACTTTTTGAAGTGCCTTGTTTATACTTGGTAAACATATTTAAAATTCTTTTGTTTAGGTTGTAACTGAGGGGTCTGTACACTGTTAACTTCTACCTTCCCTTATACATTCAAGAGTTTAAATGAAGCCATGGCTATGAAAGGCACAGTTGGGTTGGTCTTTAAAGGTGAGTAGAATCCAGAGAAGTAGAAACACAAGGTTTGGAAACCTACAATAAAGTGAAACTTGTAATAAATATATGAAGACATTGAATTCACCATTCTCTTATGCACAAAAATGCACATTATTTTCTTAGAATGAAGTGTTGTTTATATAGGACAATTTCCTTAGTATAATATCTGTGAGAATCTGTAGGTATCATCAGTGTACTTTTCATAAAATATATATTTAAGCTATAATTTTATTCCATCCTAAGTGTATGCCAAACACTAAGTTCATTTAACATATATCATTACATTTTAACCTCATGCCATAGATGCTACTGTTATTTGCACCTTTGTTAAAAAAATGAGTCTTAATTTGATATTCTGCCCCAGTTTCATAGCAGTGGCTTTGCTCTTAAGCAGTAGCTACCCATGACTTCATATGTGGGGCCCTATGATGGTTTCTCACCACTCAGAAACCCAGTGCATTGGAACATTTCCTGCAACTTAAGTCTCTATAGGCTTCGTGAGATCTGGAGGAGATACTTGATCCTGCTCCAGAACCCATAGGGGTAAGGGAGGAAGTATTAGTGCCTGTTTCAACTCTAACGGCTCTTTCATGTGCTATCCCAGTTAAAGGGCTGGACAGATACTGCAAGATGCTCCAAACTTTGTGGCTCTAAAGTCATTGGCTTCTTGGTTCCATGAGAGCTGCCAAGTGGATAGGGCAATATTCATTTCCTTGACTTGAGTGATATTAAAACACCAGAATTCTGGTGACTTCAGTTCTTTTTTTAACCAGGGTTCCCCAAACAGGTATTCACCAGGGCCTGCACATGCACTAAGGAATCCTTAAGTCCTTTGTTTAAGTAATTTTTAGGTCAGTTGTGCTGCCTTGGCCGTACAGTGCATAATAGAAAAAGAAGGGAAAATCAATCTTTGATCATGAATCTTATGACAGAAAACTCTCTTTATTCTTAAAAATTTGGCTGGCTCCTGCCTTTGGATCAGCGCGGTGCGCCGGCCACAGCGTGCCAGCCACGGTGGCCATTGGAGGGTGAACCAATGGCAAAGGAAGACCTTTCTCTCTGTCTCTCTCTCTCACTGTCCACTCTGCCTGTAAAAACAAAACAAAACAGAAAATTTGGTAATACTTCAAGTTTCTGTTTGGGTTTTCTCCAAGTAGCAGAATGATGACTGACATGCAAAGTGTCGTTAAGCAAAAATATTTATTCCCTAATTGGAAATAAGTGTGGATGAGAAAGTCAAGTTGGTTTATCCAGAGAGATTATCTTAGAGAATTTTAATCTCATTATTTCTGAAATGTTCAATGTGAATATCTGAGTTTCCTTTTTTGTTGGTTTGTTTGTTTAAACTTAAAAAGCAGAGAGACAGAGAGAGAGAGAGAGAGAGAGAGAGAGAGATCTTTCATCTGGTGATTCGTTCCCCTAATATCTGCAACAGATGAGGTTAGGACAGACCTAAGCTGGAGTCAGGAACTCAATGCAGCTCTCCCATGCTAATTGCAGGTATCCATCTCCTAGGGCCATCAGCTGCAGCCTCTGAAGATGCACATTAGCAGACAGCTGGAACTGGAAGCAGAGTGGGAACTCAAACCCAGATACTCTAATATGGGATGCAGCATCTTAATCACTGCGCTAAACACCTATCCCTAAATTTATATGCTTTTTGTTAAAGAAGATTTATTTATTCATTTGAAAGACAGTTACATACACGCAGAGAGAGAGAGAGAGAGAGAGAGAGAGAGAGACTTCCTCCATCCGCTGGTTCATTCCCCAAATGGCCACAATGGCTAGAGCCAGGCTGGACCAAAGCCAGGAGCCATGAGCCTCTTCTGGGTCTCCAGCATGGGTGCAGGGGCCCAGGAACTTGGTCATCTGCTGCTGCTTTCCCAAGCACAGTAGCAGGGAGAAGTACAGGAAATGGAGCAGCTGGAACTCGAATCAGTGCCTATACGGAAGCCAATGTCGCAGGTGGCAGCTTTACCCACTATGTCACAACTCTGGCCCCTGAATTTATATTGCTTATGGGTAACTTTGTTTATACAATTTCCTCCCCCAGTGATTCCCAAATGACTAAAGCAAGAGAGATGGAGAACATTATTAGAATGCACTGTACTGTACTTTCTTGTGATAGATCTATAGCTGTATCTATATTGATATAGATATGTTTTATATCCCTTAAGAGCATATGCACTCAAATCTTGGGGAATCAAATGCAATCTCTGGATGCACTTACCATAAATATCCAGTATTTCAAACAATATCACAAATACACACTCAAAGGGAAGACTTATGGTATCTACACAGCTCTGCAGAAAGGGCCAAATAATTTTCCCTACTCAGGGAGAAAAAAAATATTTGCAGGTGCGAAGAGTTTTCTGGTAATTTTGCCAAAAGTTGAAGCCCCCTTTACCTTCCAGGACCTTAGACAGTGCCCTTCCCTCTCAAAATACCTTGAGAGAGTTTGTTTTCCGGGGTAGTCTTAAATTCATCTTAGTCAATTTGGAATTTCAGAAAGAGATACAAAAAGTTACTACCAGAAAAGTAATGTCAAAAGCATTATTTCATTTCTGTGTGGAATCTGAAAAAAATCCCTGGCATTTGCTGACAATATCTGTCGTAATTTTCCTCAGTATTTTTAACTATCATGAAAGAATATTTAGATGACAGTTCTATATTTGCATTTTAGTTTCTATCTTACACCATCATGTCAATTGCCATAATCTAAAAATTACTGCCTCACAAGATTAGCAGGAACTCTAAAAATGAGTCTTTTAAAACATGCTATTTGAGAGGCAGAGAGACACAAATTGGCAGATATATTTTATCCCTCACATGCTTGTAACAACTGGGGATGGGCAGGACCAAAGTTGGGAGCTAAGAACACAATCCAGATCTCTCCGATGGGTGGCAGGAACCCAACTGCTAGAGTCAGCATCACTGTCTCCCAAGATCTCTGCTGGGAGGGAGCTGGAATCAGGAGCCAGAGCTGGAACCAAACCCAGTTATGCCAATGTGGATTATGAGTGTCTTACCTACTAAGCTGAATGCCTGTATGTGAGCCATTCTAACTGGGGTGAGGTGAAACCTCATTGTGGTTTTGATTTGCATTTCCCTGATGGCTAGTGGTCCTGAACATATTTTCATGTGTCTGTTGGCCGTTTGGATTTCCTCTTCTGAAAAATGTCTATTTAGGTCCTTGGTCCATCTCTTAATTGGGTTGTTCATTTTGTTGTAGAGTTTCTTGATCTCTTTGTAGATCCTGGTTATTAATCCTTTATCAGTTGCATAATTTGCAGATACTTTTTTCCATTCTATCAGTTGCCTTTTCACTTTCCTGTTTCTTTTGCAGTAACGAAACTTCTGAATTTGATGCAATCCCAAATGTTAATTTTGTCTTTGGCTGCCTGTGCCTTTGGGGTCTTTTCCAAGAAGTCTTTGCCGGTAACTATATCTTGCAGGGTTTCTCCAATGTTCTCTAATAATTTGATGGTGCCAGGTCATAGATTTAGATCTTTAATCCATGTTGAGTGGATTTTTGTGTAAGGTGTAAGGTAGGGGTCTTGCTTCATACTTCTGCATGTGGAAATCCAGTTTTCCCAGCACCATTTATTGAATAGACTGTCCTTGCTCCAGGAATTGGTTTTAGCTCCTTGATCAAATATAATTTGGTTGTAGATGTTTGAATTGATTTCTAGTGTTCCTCCGTCTGTTTCTGTACCAGTACCAGGCTGTTTTGATTATAACTTATGTTATACTTATGTCTTGAAATCTGGTATTGTGAAGAAAGTCATGTTCTAACTAATGAAATGTGAGAATTAAAAGCCAACAGAGTAATACTGAACAAATTTCAAAGTTATCAGTTCAGAGATGAAAATATTGAATTAAAGAAAGGAGGTTGAACAAGGAATTTTGTAAACATGTAGGTAAAATTCAGCAAACATTGATTTCTAAAAAGAATATTAATGTACTCAAATTATGATTAGTGGAGGTAGGAAAATTAAGACAGGACTAAGATTCTAAGACAGGACAGTTTTATGAAAGGGAGACAATGGAATTATTTGAATTCACTTCCATTGAAGACAGTTCTACTGAGGTACAATTTTCATACAAAAATACTTGTACCTAATTATACAGTATGCTATTTGGCAAATTTGAGACATGTATGCACCTATGAAACTATTACCATAATGAAAATAAACTCAGTGTTAAAAAGAGGAGAGTGAAGAACAAAGGTAGGAGAAAGGCAGTAAAAATGAAAAAGTCAAAATGACAGAAACAAATTCGATTTTATTAAACATAGAAATCATGATAAAGAAACCAAATTTAGCAATTATAGGAATAAATAATTTAAAGAAAGCCATAATATGTGGCTATATGCTGTGTTTAAGAGTTACGCATAAGAGATAATGAAACAGAAGGATCGAAAAGTAGCTGGATGAAACAGTTCGCAGGACAATTATTAACTAAAAGAAACTCATCCAAGAGCGGATATTTTGACTAGTGGTCATGATTTCCATACTGAAATTCCACGTTGAAATACTGGTGTCCTATATGCATTTCTGCTTCCTGACTGCATGTTCTTGCCAATGCAGAACCTGGGAGGCAGCTGTGACAGCTCAAGTAATTGGATTCTGGCCATCTTCATGGAAGACCTGGACTGCATTCCCAACTCCCAGATTGACTCAGATTAAGGCCTGGCTGTTGCATGTGTTTGGAGAGTAAATCAGCAAGCAAGAGTGCTCTCTCTCCCTTTGTTTTCTCTCTCTCTTTCCAACTCCTTACCTCTCAAAAAATAAAATGAAAAAAGAAAAGTCATCCAATATATGATCTTGAAAGACATATATATATAATTAAGACATATATATTACATATTAAAAATCCAAAAATTCAACAGCAATTTGAGCTAATTCAAAACTTGCATACACCATGTGAAATAAAGAAAGTATGTAAATCAGAATTGATGAAATTTGAAAACAAAACAACATCTCAAAAATCATAGTGGGAGATTTTAGGATACCATTTTTAGTAATTGATAATGATTAAAAAATTAGTAAGGTTTTCTGTAACTTGAACACAATACACTATCAAAATATATGGGTAAATAGATCCCAATAGAGCATCTACATTCTTCTCAAACACACCGTTATCAGTTTCCAAAAGGGTAACATAATAAGCCACAGGTTAAGTTTCAACATATTTTAAAATCAAATATCATGTAGACTGTTATTTCAAGACGATGTAATTAGGTTAAAGATCAATAATACAAAGAACAAAATGTCTACAGGTTTGCAAGTTCATAAACAGGCATTGAAATAACTGATCAAAGAACTCATACTGAGAATTAGTATTTTCATTTTTATTGCTAGCCTCAAAACTATTTGGTAACAATTTTAAATGTTTCTGAGGATTTTACTTTTAAACTTTGTGAGGGCATTTCTAGGATGGCCTCACAACAAGTACAAGCAGCGCATAAATTTAAATGTTCCGGTGCAGATTTCTAGAGCTTTGTTCCTGGGCAGCTGCCTCATTTCTGGTTCATTTTCATGCAAACCCAGCAAACTTAGCTGCTTTAGCCACCCCCATGACTGACCTTTCTCCCTTCAGCTCAGGAGGACAGCTTGCTTTGCTTGGATTCCCCGTTCTGCTTGCTAGAAATACCTCAAGACAGAAAGCTGGGCTATTGCTGGCTGAGCAAGTTTCTTTCCCTTTTCATAGAGAACACTAACCTGTCCTGCCTATGATACAATGTATGAAAACAGTTGGTTTTGCCTCTTTGTATTTATTCCATTTATTTCATATATTTATGTTTCTGTGTAAAATTATAGTCATCACTCAATATCTGCAGGGGACTGGTTCCAGGAAGCCTTTTGAGCTTCTAGAACCCCCAAACCCAGGGATGCTTGAGTTTGAGAACATTATGTTTGCTTAAAGCCTTCACACAGTCTCCCATATACTTTAAATCATCTCAGATCACTTAGAATACCTAATAAGGCATACATGCCATGTAAATGGCTTTTATACTGAGTTGTTTGGGGATAATGATAAGAAAGAAATTCTGCATGTTTTCAGTATATAGATGCTACTAAAAAAAAAAAAAATCCCCAAATAACTGCAATGGCCAAGGCTGGGCCTGAGCTGGGCCTGGGTAGTTGATAGGTCAGAAGGCAATTCAGGTCTCCCACATGGATGGCAGGAACCCAACTACTAGAGCTGTCGCATCTGCCTCCCTAGGTCTGCCTGGGTGGGAAGCTGGAGTCAAGAGCCAGGGCCAGGAATTGAACCAAGACACTCCAAAGTGGGACACAGGCATCTTAACTTGTATATGAACTGCTACATCAAACATTGCCCCTTCTTTGATTTTTATATCAAAACTTATTTTCAAGGTATACTATGGAAACTTAGTGAAACCTTATGAATGGACTTGTTTTATTTTTAATGTTAGAATTTCCCAACTTTCTTGTACATTGAATGACACTTTTTTTAAAAGGTTTTTATTCATTTATTTGAGAGGTAGAGCTGCAGACAGTGAGAGGGAGAGACAGAACGAAAGGTCGTCCTTCCGTTGGTTCACTCCCCAAATGGCCACAATGGCCAGAGCTGTGCCGATCCAAAGCCAGGAGCCAGGTGCTTCTTGCCAGTCTCCCCTGTGAGTGCAGAGGCCCAAGGATTTGTGCCATCTTCTACTGCTTTCCCAGGCCACTGCAGAGAGCTGGATTGGAAGTGGAGCAGCCAGGACCAAAATAGGCGACCATATGGGATGTTGGCGCTGTAGGCAGAGGATCAACCTACTGTACCACGGCGCCAGCCCCATTGAATGACACTTTTAACTATTCATGATTTTGTGTCATAATGTACTGGCCATTTGGAAAATATTGGATTACTAAGTTATGAAGATTTTTTAAAGTTGAATATTTCACTATTTAATATTAAAATTCAATATAAAATTACACTTGTAAATATATTGTTCAACTCATAATTGCAGATACAAATTTTCTAAAAGTTTAATTTTTACTTGAAAGGTCAAATGTTATTAATATCAAAAAATAACATCAACTGTTTTTCTGAAAGTGACAAGTTTACTTTGAGAAAATGTTAAATTCTCAAGTTTGTCTTTTCAATTTTATTTTCAACAAGACAAGTGCTTTTGTATGAAAGAAAGAAAAAACAGACTATTCAGTTCCTGTTTTAGACAATGGCACGAGTCATTCTCTTCCAGATGGCCCTGTTAGTTCACTATGTTCCAAAGTGCTTTATATTATCTCCTTTGTCATCACACAAAATATGAAAAATACATGTATTATAGCAAAGAAATTTAAGAAAATTAATAATGTTTACAATTTTATCATTTACAATCCTGAGTAAAATTAACTTTTTTTTTCTCTGTGAGTGGATGAAGGCTAAAAATAAGATCAGACTGGTGCCTCTGTGTGTGCTGAGTGAACGGGTTTTACTCACCATCATTTTGCATCATCAGTACAAATTTTGGTTTACTGAACAAGGGAAATTGCATCCCAATGTTACTGCAAAAGTAGCTTTCACCTTGGAGCCTCCCGACAGGATCTTGGGTTCTTTTAGAGGTCTGAAGGCCCCCTCCAGAGAACTGTGCTACGTGATTGGAGGGTGCTTCACTTGCGTTTTTCAGTGTTTGCCTATAAAATCTTCCTTTGAGTTATTTTGTAGCATTCAAACACGTTGATTGCATTTCTAATTTATCCTCCACATCCAGTAATGGAAGTACTTTGTGGACAAGAAGGAAAGGTGCCCACTAACCGCCTGGGTACTCTCTAGTCCTGGAGGATTTAAGGAGGCATCCTCAAAGCCCATGTTGGCAGCATCTAGGTTCTGAGTGTGTTAGATTGCGGCCCCCACTCTCAGATGGCCGGCCAGATGAAATGCTTTTGCTTTCTCTTGGCATGACGCACATTGATTTTTTCCTAACTAGAGAAGATCGCGAAAATGGCAGGACTGACTCTGCATATTTTCTTGCCAGAGCAGCCTTCTGTTATTTATGAACCTGATCCAATGTATGCTTTGAATTGTATTTTCTTTCTTTTCTTAAATGTTTATTTATTTATTTGAAAGGCAGAGTTACAGAGAGGCAGAGGCAGAGAGAGAGAAAGAGAGAGAGAGAATGGTTTTCCATCCCCTGGTTCCCTCCCCAAGTGCCTGCAATGGCTAGAGCTGTGCCGATCAAAAGCAAGGAGCCAAGAGATTCCAAGTCTCTTACATGGGTGCAGGGGCCCAAGGACTTGGACCATTTTCTACTGCTTTCCCAGGCCACATAAGAGAGCTGGATCTGAAGTGGAGCAGCTGGGACTTGAACCGGCACCCATATGGGATGCCAGTATCTGCAGGTGGCTGCTTTACCATATATACCGTGATGCCGACACCTGTATTTTCTGCTTTTAAGAAAGTAATTTATTTGAAAGACAGAGTGATAGAAACAGAGAGAGAGAGAATCTCCTATCTACTGGTTCACTCCTCAAATGACTGCAACAGCCAGGTCTGGACTAGGATAAAGCCAGGTACCAGGAACTCCATCTGGATCTTCCGCATGGGTGACACGGGCCTAAGTACAGGAACTATCTTCAACTGCCTTCTCAGGTGCATTCTCAGGTGCATATTATTATTTGACCCCAGGAAGCTGGGTTCAAAGGGAGCAGCCAGGACTCAAACAGGCCTTGCGATATGGGATGGGCAATCCCATGTGAGCTGCAATACTGGCTCCTGAATTATGTTTTCAACACAAACAGAAAACATTTTTGAGATGCCTAGTTCCTCCTGTATATTGTAAATCCTTTACAGAAACATCATATTTATTTTTCTTATCTGAATGATCAATGGTGTTCACAATTTTTAAGCATTAACATTTAATTCAAAGAAGCAAGTTACAATTACTGTGAAAACATTTAATGACTATTTTAATAAAAACATTTACATTCCAAATGGTGTTTACTCTGACTCATACATTGAGATTTAGTAAGCCTGTGCCCTAAAGGACATAATTGTAAAATTCAATTACCATCTATCTATCTATATCCATTGGATCGAGAATCAAAAACATTTACTGTTGGTAATAAAACAATTTAATGGTGCTTGCAGAGATTTTTAATGGATGTTTGCTCTGATAAATAAACTACTAATAAATTCAATAAAATTCCATTTGTTTCTTGTAGATAGTATGAATGCTGAGTAGCTTTTGTTCTAAAGTCACAACTGAAGATAAATAATTATGGAGAAAAACAGAATTGTCCTAAAGAAAATTTGTTTCATGTGCTTGTTTTGATCTAGTTGATCATTCAGTTATATGCATTTGTCAGAGCACTGTGCATTATTGATGGAACAGTTTTTCTCTATTAATGTTATAAAGGATTGGTAAATAAATGTGGTGAAGGGAAGAATCCACTGAGGAAGTTATTGCTTAGGAAGAAAATATTTATCTCCTTCACTCAGGCTTCTTCAGAGTGACATAACTGAATTATGTGAAATGGAAGCTTGAATAACTGACAGTGACTATCCCAGACAGGAAGGAGAGAATAGCAAAGGAAGCAAGGAGGGAGGCAGGATGGTTCCCACTTCCTTATAGCTTTCATTTTTTTAAAGACAAAGTGACATACAAAGAGACAGACAAAAGAGATTTTCCACTTGCTGGTTCATTCCCCCAAATGCCCATAGTAGCTGGGGATGGGCCAAGCTGAAATCAGAAGCCAGGAACTTCATTTGGGTCTCTTATGTGGGTGGCAGAAATCCCCCAGGACTTGGACCATCATCCACTGCCTCCCAGGAGGATTGGCAGGAACTGAATTGGAAGTGCAGGTGGGACTGGATCCCAGGCACTTCAACACATGATGTAGGATTGCAAGTTGTGGCTTAACCTGTAGCACCACAAAGCCTGCCCCATATCTTTCATAATGTCAATCCTACAAGATGTTGAAATGCCTCAACATCTGCCAGTCAGCGAAGTAACAGTACCTTTGATCTAGTCTCTTGGATATATCTGTAGTTTGTTTCAAAGTGTAATCATTATTTATAATTGTAATACCACTGCACCATTGACAAATAACTTAGAATCATAAAACTATTTTGAATGGAAGTAATGAAAGTCATGGGTATAAAAAGCAACTTTCAGAAAGAAAAACAGTCAAAGGAGGAAAGGTACTAAGGGCCAAAGAAACATTAAGGCCTCCTATGATTGGAGAAAATGCAGCATTCCACAGAGATCCTGGTGTTTAACAGACATCTACAAGCAACTTCCATGTGATTGTTTTGGAGGTTTTAGGAGGCCAGAAAGCAATGTAACAGCTTACCTGTCCAGGTTGCTGAGGGACAAGAGGTTCAGTGCACTTCCCTATTTGACAGGTGAGGTAGTGATGTTAACAGCCCAAAATGTGATAATGAAGGAAATAAGAATAGGAAAATTGTTAGCTCCCTCATGTTAGGTAGGGAAACTATGTCTTTTTTAACCTAGAAACTTTTTATTTAAGGCATACAAACTTCATGCATTTCATATGTGTAAATTTAGGAACATAGTGAATTTTCCTACCCCCCCACCTGCACTCCTACCCTTCTCTCTCCTCCCTTTTTTATTCGCATTCATATTTTTTACTAAGATCTATTTTCAATGAACTATATACACATAAGATTAGCCCTATACTAAGTGAAGAGTTCAATAAATAGTATGAAAAAAAAAAAGATTGTTCTCCAACAGTCAAAACAGGGGCTCTTCAAAGTCATCACATCTCAAAGTGTCAATTTCACATCTCTAGATTAGGAAACAATGTCTTTATGCTGAAAAAAGATCAATGCCCGAGTGAGTGGAATGATTTTCACAAGCTACAAAATAAAAAAAATGGGAAATTAGCAAATTCTTAATGTGTATGTTCTTGCCCAGGAAAAGAGAAGGCTAAGATGAACTTAGATTGTGTTAAGATAACCTTTCTGCATTTCAAATGCTTTCAGAATCATCTCATCTTAGTCTTAAAATCTAGATGTTTTTAACATAGCTTTTTCACTGCCTAAAAAAACTGACAATATTCTTTTTTTTTAAACTGACAATATTATTTGCTTGACCAAACTTAAGTCAAAGTCCATCTGCTTTTAGGCTCATCTGGTACTTCTTAAAAAAATCCAGCTTTAGCAGAACTTTGCTAAATCAATTTAACAAATATCTCCTACCCTTATCAATTCCTTATCCAATCATGTTCGTCATCCACTCCCATCACCCAGGTGATGTCTGATCACCTTGGCCTGTCTCCATGTGAATGGTGCTAGGTTGGTTTAGCCGGAATCTCCCTCCCCACAATGCTTCCTCTTTGTAATTTCCTCTCACCAACCCTCACCTTGCTCCTTCCCCTGTACCCCTGTACCCCTGTACCCTGTACCTGCTCCTTCCCACTTCTCGATGTTGTATTTGCTGTTGAACCCAATCTCTCTCCCTTATTGCAAAATCCTATTGTAGTGGTCCCTGTACCCATTGTGAATGGTGGTGTTGAATCAAGTCTTTGTTACTGTGCTAGAACAGGTATCACTGAGTAGTTTCTTTCTTTGACGTATCAGTGGTTTCTAAATAATTCTGAACAACTTAATAGTAGGCTGTCCTGGACATTCATGTTCCAGGATGAGAGAAGGTTAGTATGCTCCCTTTGTGGGAAGCTTAAGTTTGAAAGTGGGGACATCATAACATTTTTGGACCTATCAGGCAAGAGAGCACATAGAGGCCCACATTTTCTATGTTTAAAACATTTGCAAATTATCAGTCATAGTAGCAAAATGGTAATACATTCTGTTCTTAGACGTTCACAAATACATATTCAAGATGGATTAATAAAAATATTTGTAAAATCACAATCTTAATATGATTCTGAATGCATTTAGTATTGCTCATGCCTGGGGGTTCTCTCTACAGAATGGTGATTTTGGATGAATCATAAAATAAAGGCAAACATAACATGAATTATTTTATGTTTATTTCCTGAAGTGTTTTTCCTTGGCTGCATTTCAGCAAAACAACGGTTTATATAATTATGATACAGTTTTTCACATTGTTCATGGATTATAGTTGAAAATGGCACACTATGCAACATTTTATGAGTTACTGTAGTTCTTAGATAAGTTTCATTAATTTCAGATTTAAGAAACTTTGATTGCTAAGGCAATAGCAACTGGATTCATCAATAAGATTCCTAATGCAATATTGGAATTTGGGAATAAACCATGATTTTTCATAGAGAAAGTTTAAAAAAGGGATAGAGTCAAATATGACATGTAATAATAACCAAAGAAATTAATGAAATAATTTTATTTTAAACAAATAAATTCCTATTACTTACAGAGTTTTTTTTTATTTTTCAAGTAATGAACACATCCATAGAATATTCTTTAAGTTCTTAGTCTTAAAGAAGTCTCAATGCAAAATACTAAAAATAAAACAAAAATACAAGTTTCTAGCTCCATTGTTCAAATTTTTTAAAATAACACATTTTAAATTTTCATTCTGGTCAAAGACTAAATGCTCCACTAAATAAAGAGTTCAATAAGTGAAAAAATAAAATGATCATAATTGAGCAGGACAATAGACAAGGGCTGTGAACAATAATCTAAAAAATTCAACTTCACTCATACATTTTAAAATAGTCACAAAATTAAATTTATATGTGTCTGCAATGGTTAGAAAATAGATTTATGGCTATGTGTACACAAATCTTTCACTTCCTCAATATAGAATTATGTTGTTTCAATTTTATAATTTCCTTTTGCTTGGAATGTTCCTTTTGTTGTATTGCTGATTTGTACTTTTCTTTTGATTTACAAGAATTTTGAGACTAGGACTTTTAAGTGGCATTGTGTATAACCCTGCCTGTTTTCCTGCTGCATTATGTTTGTTTGTTTGTTTGTTGAACTCTCTATTCAGTGGAATCAATAACCGATTGACTATAATGTAAATTAAAAACATATTATCTGTGGGGCAGGCATTTGTTAAAGTCACTGCTTGTGATGTGAGTCCCTTATTTAGGCACTGCTTTGAGTCCAGGATGCTCCACTTCCAATCAAACTCCCTGCTGAGGGCCTGAAAAAAGCAGCCAAAGATGGCCCAAGTAATTGAGCCCCTGCTATCCACGTGGGAGACCCAGGTGAAGCTCTTGGCTCCTGGCTTCTGTGTGGCCAAGACCTGGCCTTTGTGACCATCTGGAGAGTGAACCAGTGGATGGAAGATCTGTGCGCGTGTGTGTATGTGTGTGTGTCTCCCTCTCTATAACTCCTAGACTGGGACTTCGTGGATGTTTGAGGAAAGAATCAGCAGACTTGGGGCTCTTTCTTTCTGTCTCTTTGATGTGGGCCTGATTATCTTAATTTTTATTCCATGTCCTTGCTGCCACAGACATAATTCAAAGCAAATATATGTATATATATATTGCACAAGACAGAACAAGATTTATTTACAAGTGTGAGAAGGAGCATACATTCATGCAAGAGTATGGACCACTACACACATAGAATGTCATGAGTGAACCAGATTGTTGTTCATTGGAGAGAGAAAAAGAAAGCAGCACCCCCAAGAATGGTCCCTGAAGAAAAGAGACCTCTTCCCCCATTGTCAACCTCTTTTTATGAGATAGGTAGCTGTACCTTACTCTGATAAACATGGTGGGGTTTTAGGATGCTTGAACTTTTGAGTCTTTTAGGACATTTCCTTGTAGAACCTAAATTCTGTGTGATCATTGTGGAGTGTCCTCCGTCCTGGTCCCAGATGAGACACAGGTTCATCCTGGGAACCTGGGTATATCGAGCACTTGTTTAAGAGGTGAAAATTACACTGCAGGGCTACAAGAAACCTCCCTCCCTCTCTGCACAGTTTCACCATATCACATCTACCTATTAAATAAACAAACGAATGAATGAATTCTGGAGAAAATAAATTCAACCAATTTTATTTATATATTTTTTACTGACAACCACAATTTTTCTTGGAGGATCTTCTAAAGTTTTGTAAAACTATTGTAATGCTTTTCACACGTCTCTAAGTGTAATTGGCATTAAGTTGAGAATGATTGTGAGGTCAATTTGACTTGTGTTTTGTCAAGAAGTTCTTATTTTTCAAAATTATATTGGCTATTCTTAATTCTTTTAATAAACAGATATGTTTTTTGAATCTGATTTAAATTTCCACTCCCTCCCAAAAAATGCTTTCAGGAATATTGATTTCTGACTGTAGTAAAATTACAGAATAATTTTAAAAGACTTAATGTCCTTGTTTCCTTATAACTGATAAATAAACTATATTTCTCCTAGGTGTCATTTGTTAATTACAACAAGTACATTATACTAATGTGAGATGCTAATAATGGGGGCTGTTAGTGTGGTTTATAAACTGTAACAAATATATCAGACTAAAATGAGATGTTAGTAGTAGAGGAAGTTCAATGTTGCTTATATGAGAACTGTTTGTACTACTTTACAATTTTTGTTTTGTAAAATTTAGACTATTCTTAAATTAAAAGTTTAACAAAAATATGTCCCCATTAATTTAGGTCTTCTTTGATCTCAAAAACTTTATGTATTGTAGTATTTTTCTGTAAAAGTAATGCACCTCTCTTTAGATTTATTATTGGACATTTGAGTTTTTAGGTACAGAAATAAATAGCTTAATTTTCATATTTCCCTTTATATTCATTTGTTTCTGGTAAATAAGAACACAATTTACCTTTTTATACTGAACTAATGACAAGCATTCTTGCTAGATTCACTTATAAATTCAAATACTTTTAATAGAAGTCAACACAGTAGACATCTTATGTTTCTGATTACTGTAGAATACTTTCAATTTTTCACCAATAGTTTTGTTTTCTATTGATTTTAGGAAGATATTTATTATCAGATCAGGGATATGCTCTGCTATTCCTACTTTGTAAATTATTTTAAAAGTTCATCCTCAAAGAGTGTTAAATTTTGTCATATGTTTTCTGTAAGTATATTGCAACAATACTGATTTTTATTCTTTGTTAATGGTATAGATAACAATTTCATGCACATCAAAATGACTTCTTAGCCTTGATCAAGAAAACAAACATAAGAAATTTAGTCATCATATATCATAATCCTAATAGTTACTGTAGTTTGCTAATATTTTATTTAGTGGTATTTAGTTCTGCATCCTATATGTACTTTTCCTTTCTTATATCCATGTCAGAATTTGATATTGAGGTCTGGTTGGCTTCTGGTCTCATGACATGAGCTTGGAGTAATTCTCTTTTATTCTACTTTCTGGAAGATATTTGTGTTAGATTAAACATTTTCTTCATTAACTGTTTGGGAGAATTCACCAGGAAAGCCATTTAAACCTGAAATTTTTGTTGTGCAATAGTTAGTCACAGATTTCATATATTTATTGATCATAAACATTTAAGATATAAAACTCTTCTCTTTTTAGAACTTTTCTTTTAGGACTTTCTGCATTTCATCTACATTTCCAAATTATCGACAATTCCTGAAAAAATTTATATATGTGTGTATCTTCATAACTTTATGTCATTATATTTTAAAAATGTATTTGAAAGGTAAAGAGAGACACAGAGAAAGGATATATGTGGGAGAGCACGAGAGCAAGAGCGAGAGAGAAAGCGAGAGAGAGAGAGAAAGAAGGAGGTGTTCCTTTTGATGGTTCACACCACAATGCTAGAAATATCTAGGGCTGGGCCAAGGCAAATCCAGGTGCCTGAAACTCAACACAGGTTTTTCCACTGGTTACAGGGATTCCAGTACTTGGTTCATCACCGGCTGCCACCCAGAGTCTGTATTGGCAGGAAGTTGGAATCAGAAATGAAGCCGGGACTCCAACCCAGGTACTCAGATACCCTAAGCAACAACAGACTCTGTGCCAAATGCCCAATCCATACTTAATATTTAGAAATATCTTTTCAGTGTTTAGAAATATTCTCTGTTTAAATTTTTGGAATACATTATTTTGACTTCCCCTCTGTCTCTCTTGTGTGATCTTGTAAAGGTTTATCAATATGCTTACTATTGACTCTTTCCATTTCTATTTTGTTGATTGCTATTTTATTTACTTTTTTAGGCCCTTTTCCCCTATAATTTTCTTTGGACATAGTATTCCATTTTCTTTCTAGTTCCCTGAAGTTAACCCTAAGATAACTGATTTCAGATGTTTCTCTTTCACACTATTTTTTCTGAAGATAACTTTAGCTGCCTCTTATACATTTTGATTTGCTGTATTTGAGTTATTTTTTAGTACAAACATTTGAAAATCCTACAAATCCTACTTTGATTTTTTTTTTTTTTTGTTATTTCTTGAAAGAGAAAGAATGAATGAATCTGCGGCTTCACTCCTCAGATGACCACAACAGTCAGGGCTGGGCCAAGCTGAAGCCAGGAATTCCTCTTAGGTCTCCCACATGGGTGGTAGGCACCAAAGCAGGGACATCATCTACTGCCTTCCCAGGTGTGTTAGCAGGAAGCTGGATAGGAAGCAGAGGAGTCAGGACTCAAACTGGCACTGCAATATGGGTTGCTGGAGTCTGGAGTTGCAAGCGGTAGCTTAACTCTCTGTGCTGCAGAGCCAGCCCTTGAGGCATCTGTTTTATTTCATTCTTTTGAAATGTACTGGATTTTTTTTTTTTTTTTGCCAGGCAGAGTTAGACAGTGAGAGAGAGAGAGAGAGAGAGAGAGAGACAGAGAGAAAGGTCTTCTCTTCTGTTGGTTCACTCCCCAAATGGCCACTACAGCTGGCTTGCTGCAATGATCCGAAGCCAGGAGCTAGGTGCTTCCTTCTGGTCTCCCACGTGGGTGCAGGGCCCAAGCACTTGGGCCATCCTTCACTGCCTTCCTGGGCCACAGCAGAAAGCTGGACTGGAAGAGGAGCAACTAGGACAGAATCTGGCACCCCGACTGAGACTAGAACCCGGGGTGCTGGCACCGCAGACAGAGGATTAGCCTAGTGAGCCACGGCGCCGGCCAGTGGAAAAATTTTTATAAATGTTCTATGGGTGCTTGGCAGGAATATATATTGTGCAGCTCTGGGTTTGCTGGGTTTTGCATGGAAATTATTTAATGGATAACTATTCTATGCCTTCCTTGATACTTTTGCCTGCTGATTATATCAGCTACTACACTAAACGTCTTTCCTATATTTTTAGATTTATCTTTATCTAGTTTATAGTTTTTGTCTTATAGACTCTGGGGCTGTTTATGTATATAGGGGTGCACAGATAAATATAAATACTTTATTATTGATGGAGTAATTTTTTTGAATTTCCTTGCTTGACCTGTAAAGTCACACTGATAACTGTGGCAGCACTGATACCAAAAATTCAATCCAAGTCAATCATTAAATATTTATTATGCACTATCCATGGGTGGCAGTGGGTCTGGATTTGACCGAAGCTGTTTCCAGCCTCTTGTAGAAAATGTCTCTGTTTTAAAGGACCCTAGGGCCAACACTGAGAAGCCATTCTTGTTTGTGTGACAGAAAATTTTCCTGTTTGTTGTATCAGTGAAAAAGACAGCCAATGTGAACTAATCTTAATTATTTACCAATAGATATTCACCTTATTTTGTGAGATGTGTCTTATCTACTTATTGAATGAGCTACTTATGGCTCTGTTTTCTCTTACTCTGGAAAATTCCGAGTGCTCATTTAAAAACAGAGCTTTATATGCTTTATATTAACATTTGAACTATACAAATGTGTTGTAAATATGGGCTTGTGTGTTAAATTGTGGACACATTTTAATCCCAACCGTAATTTTCATTTCCTTTTGACTATAGTTTCATTAAATATTTAATCCTTTGATAATTGCATATTGTTTTGTAATTAAGCTTCTAATCACTCCTTCAAAATGTGTTTAGCACCCACCATGTGTGAAACACTCATTACAGATTTATATTATTAGCCCCTTCTCTCCAAATACAAGCAATCCTGTTAACTTTTTGTTTATTTGCAGAGCACGGAATAATTGCAGGCTGAATCTCATTGCCATAAGATATAAAAAGAAAACATCCAGATATTATAGAATTGATTTAGTAAAACTCTCATCCCTTGGAGATAAAAATAGTGACTTTCTCATCTTTGATGGAAAAAAATGTCCAGAAGGATGAAAATAAGAGGCCCCCAATTACACTTAGGCTCCTAGCTGATGTAAGAGCTGGATAAAGAATAGACTCAGCAAAGCTGGTTATAATAAGCACACAATTCGAAATAGAACATTTGCTATTTTAGGTGGTGGCAAAAATATTTAGAAATATGCAAAAATTGTCTACAAAAAGTCTATCTTTATTAAAAAATAGAATCTGGAAATCAGCCAAAGACATGACAGCAAGTATTGAGTAACACAGAAGGAAGGCAATTATTAAATTACAGATGGCCTTATCTCTAGTTGGCTGAAACCACCATGACTTGAGAACAGAATACAGCTCCAAACGCGGATCTCATCACAGATGGCCCCGCAAATATACAGGAGGATTCATTTTAAAAGTCATTTGCATGCAAGAGTAACACTTAAGGAATTTGAGACTTAACTCTTATTTCCATGTGCCAGCCCCGTTCTCTCTTGGGGCATTTATAGTCACATCTAAGAGCCAAAATCTGGGAAAACAAATTCCACTATATTCTCTTTTTAAAAGTTGGTATCCAAGCATGAAATCTTGTAGATTTATCAATTTCAGGCATTAATTTAAATAAATGAACAAACGCATTGTAAGTCACAACTCTAGGCGTCTCAAGAGATGGCAAGGTTTAAATGCAAAGTGCATACTGTTATATCCTTGTAATCAGTCATTGCTAGAGAAAATTCACATGGCAGAGCAGATTTACATTCTATTTGATATATACAAATTCATGGTTTTCAACCTCAATCTGGAGCAACATGGTGATCTTTTACAGTTTACTATTTCTCTTGCTCTCTGTTGCTCACATGGGCATCTCCTAATGCTTAGTGATCCTTCATATGGTTCTGAAACTGTACCTACTTTACTCTTAGGTGTTGACTGTGCATTCTACTTCACAGAGAAAATAAAGGACTCCATTGCCTGGCTGGTATGTTACTACTTGTCTTTACAGCAATTCCTTCCTTTTCAGTAGAAACATTGATATGATCTCTTTTCCTATCAAGCTCTTCTCTCCACTTTTGTCTTGAATTCTCATTTTTCTAATCTTTTCTACTACTTTAAATTATCTTCTCTTCCCTCTTTAGTACTGTCTCTTTCCCATATGTTAGAACACTCTCCCTTGGAGCCAGCATTTAGCCTGCTTGTTAAGATGCCTGCATAGTTGGGGCTGTTGTTGCAGGGCAGTGGGTTAAAGCCGTGGCCTGCTACACCAGCATCCTATATGAGTGCCGTTTGGAGTCCTAACTCCTACACTTCCAATCTCACTCCCTGCTAATGTGCCTGGGAAAGTGGTGTTGGGTAGCCCATGTCCTAGGGCCCCTGCATCCACGTGGGAGACCTGGAAGAACTCCTGGCTGCTGGCTTTGGGTTGGCTCAGCTCTAGCCTTTGCAGCTGCTGCTCGTCACTGGGCAGCAGGTCCAATGGAGCTCCTCAGGGCCAGCCTAGGGAGCTCGGGGGCCAAGTGGGATGATGAGTGTCGGCAGCAAGGAATCACACCAGAGCTGGGAGATCAGTCAATGCCCAGGGCGCAGCTGGGTTCTCGACTTTATTGAGAGGGGGAAAAGCTTTTATAGACACAGAAAGGGGGCTGTCCAGGGCACAAGGGAACCAAGCCAACCAGCTGAAAGGTAAGGCAGGACACGAGCCGGGCATGCCCTCAAGGGCCAATCACAGCCGAGGACTCATACTGTTCACCAGTACATAAGTCTCCTGTCAGGCTAGGTACCTCCCCCGGGGGCCATCTTGGATTGTTGGAAACGCTGAGTCACTGGGATACGGAAGTGCGGCAAACTCCAGCGAAGGCTTAGCAACTTTGTTTCCTTTTCGATTGGAGCCATTTGGGGAGTGAATCAGCAAATGGAAGACCTCTCCCTGTAACTGTCTTTAAAATAAATAAAATAAATCTTAAAAAAAGGATACCTGCTAATCAAGTCACTGTTTCTCATAGTGTCCATTTCATTTCAACAGGTTTCCCCTTTGGTGCTCAGTTAGTTGTCGCCAATCAGGGAGAACATATGATATTTGTCCCTTTGGGACTGGCTTAATTCACTCAGCATGATGTTTTCCGAATTCCTCCATCTTGTTGCAAATAACCGGGTTTCATTGTTTTTGACTGCTGTATAGTATTCTATAGAGTACATGTCCCACAATTTCTTTATCCAGTCTACTGTTGATGGGCATTTGGGTTGGTTCCAGGTCTTAGCTATTGTGAATTGAGCTGCAATAAACATTAATGTGCAGACAGCTTGTTTGTTTGCCAATTTAATTTCCTTTGGGTAAATTCTGACTTGATCAGCCCTCACCCTAACTGTTATGAGCAACTTGATATGTTATCCCTCTTAGTATTTTTTTTTGTTTGTTCTACTTAATACTTTTGGTTGAATACTGTAATCAATACACAATTCTTCTTAAGTGCTGAAACTTAACTGAAAAGTGATCACTGTTAAATATAAGAATGGGAATAAGAGAGGGAAGAGATGTGCAATTTGGGACATGCTCAAGCTGACTTACCTCAAACGGTAGAGTTAGAAACATACCAGGGGATTCCAATTCAATCCCATCAAGGTGGCATGTACCAATGCCATCTCACTAGTCCCACTGATCAATTTCTGTTCACAATTGATCATAATGATAGGAATAAGAACCAAAGGGATCACATAAACAAGACTAGTGTCTGCAAATACTAGCTGATAGAATAAAAAAGGGAGAGAATGATCCAACATGGGAAGCGAGATACACAGCAGACCCATAGAATGGCAGATGTCCTAAACAGCACGCTGGCCTCAGAATCAGCCCTTAAGGCATGCGGATCTGGCTGAAAAGCCCATGAGAGTATTTCAGGCATGGAAAGCCAAGACACTCTGGGAAAAAAAAAAAAAAAAAAAAAAAACACCTAAATGAAAGATCTCCGCGAGTGAGATCCCAGTGGAAAGACCGGGTCATCAAAGAAGGAGGTACCTTTCTCTGAAGGGAGGAGAGAACTTCCACTTTGACCATGGCCTTGTCTAAATATGATCAGAGTCGGTGAACTCGGGGCTTCCATAGCCTTGGCAGCTCATGACAAGAGCCTAGGGTGATTACTGATGCCATAAACAAGAGTGTCAATTTGTTAAGTCAACAACAGGAGTCACTGTGCACTTACTCCTCATGTAGGATCTTTGTCCTTAGTGTGCTGTACATTGAGATTTAATGCTATAACTAGTACTCAAACAGTATTACTTTATGTTTCTGTGTGGGAGCAAACTGTTGAAATCTTTACTTAATGTATGCTAAACTGATCTTCTGTATATAAAGAGAATCGAAAATGAATCTTGATGTGAATGGAAGGGGAGAGGGTGTGGGAAAGGGGAGGGTTGCAGGTGGGAGGGACGTTATGGGGGGGAAGCCATTGTAATCCATATTCTGTACTTTGGAAATTTATATTCATTAAATAAAAGTTTTTTAAAAAAAGGATACCTGCAAAGCTCATCATAGTACTTTTGTTGGACACCCAGGTTTTGTTCCTGCCTACAATTTTCTTGCTGATGCAGACCTTGGAAGCCAACAGTGATGGCCTAAGTAATTGGGTCCCTGACACACATGTGGGACATGTGAGTTGAATACCTGTCTCATGGCCTCTTCTTAGTTTAGCCTTGGACACTGCAGGCATTTGGGTGATGAACCATTAAATGAGCTCACTCTGTCTCTCTCTGCTTGTGTGTGTGTGTTTGTGTGTGTGTCTGTCTTTTCCTCTGCCTCTCAAATAAATAATTTATAAATAAATATGTGAGCATCATTGACATCTACTTCCTTCAGTTTATCCAATGCATTGATTCCTTAACTCCACACATTCTGTGTTCTGCTGACATTATTTTACCAATATCAATCATCCCTGACAATGACCACTTTCCCTCTCTTCGTATCTTTGGTCCTGTTGAGTCATCCTTTATTCTTCAATATTTATTCTTTTGGAATTAATGAAATTTTCCTTCCAATTTCTGACTATGCTTCTATTTCAGTCTCCTTTCCAATCCCCTTCTGTTGATCCAGCTGAATGATAGTGGTCCTCCATGTATCAAACTTACCTTGAGCTCCTCCCAATCCTTAGTAGGTTATCTCTTCTACTCCGATGAGTTTGAGAGTCACAGATATATATAACACTGTACCTTCCTGAGGCATAAATGTATCCAGTCTTCCAGGGTGCTCCAGTGAATATTCTTTAGACTCTTCAAATTCAGTAGGTAAATTTATTCTTTCTCACCTGAGTCTTAAAACTGATCCTTCATAATAATAATACAGTATCATTTTAACATATCAAGTACTATCCTAAATGCTGAACATACATTGTCACTATCATCTTCATTTTTAAATGATTAAAATATAAAAAACAAACAAAATAAAAATGCTAAATGGTTTATCCAAGATTATGAGGTTAGCAAGTGAATGGATGGAGCCAGGGTCAGGCTCTCAATCATAACAACCACAGCATATCACAGCTCATGGGTCCTTCTCTGTCCATTCCAGATTTTCATTACTTCTTATTTGATATAGCACAATATATACTTTAAAAAAAAGATGTTTTAAAGGCAGGGTTACAAAGATACTGAGAAGGAGAAGAGAGTGAGTGAGAGAGAGAGAGAGCAAATGAGCAACAGAGATATCTTCCATCCAATGGTTCACTCCCCAAATGGCTGCAATGGCAAGGGCTGAGCCAGGTAGAAGCTAGGAGCCCACACCTTCATCTAGGCCCCTCATATGTGTGCAGGGGCCCAAAGACTTGGCTCATCTTCTGGTGCTTTCCTAGATGCATCAGCAGAGAGCTGGATCAGAAGAGGAGCACCTGGGACTTGAACCAGTCCTCATATGAGTACTGGCCTTGTATAAAGTGGCTTAAAATGCTGCACCACAATAACAACCGCTAGTATAATATCTTCTTAATTCATCCTCTTAACTCTGGACCCATCTCCCCACCTTTATTCTGTTTTACATATGACTGCCAGAGTTATCTCCTAGGCAGGCAAAGATGATCTGATCAAAAATTTTCAAGGGTATCATATGACCCTTGACCAAGTACTAGCTATTTAATGGGTTTAAACACTTGGGTTTAAATCTCACTAAAACATGTATTTGCTTTGTTACATTGAGACTCTTATTTTGATTGATTTTTAACATGGGTTACAAGAACTTTAAGATCTGTAACTGACTATGAAGTTTCATATCCAGCTGTTTACCCACGTTTTTTGGCATCTTTTAATTTGCCAGTGTTCTTAACTGTGAGATGTTCCTTCACCTAGAGAGAATCCCATGTTCTTTTTTTGAATTTATATTCATTTTTTTTGACAAGCATAGTTAGTGAGAGAGAGAGACAGAGAGAAAGGTCTTCCTTTTTCTGTTGGTTCACCCCCCAAGTGGCCATGGCCGCTACAGCTGGCACATTGTGGCCAGCGTGCTGCGCCAATTTGGAGCCAGGAGCCAGGTGCTTCTTCCTGGTCTCCCATGTGGGTGCAGGGCCCAAGGACCTGGGCCATCCTCCACTGCACTCCTGGGCCACAGCAGAGAGCTGGACTGGAAGAGCGGCAACCGGGACAGAATCCGGCACCCCAACCAGCGCTACAGGCAGAGGATTAGCCTAGTGAGCTGCGGCGCCAGCCCGAGAATCTCATTTTCAAAGACTTTTTATTCAAATGCAAACTTTATGACCATTTTAACAGATTATACGTTTCTTTTCTTCAGTTCCCATCATTCATTGTATATACTTTTTTATTATGGTGTATGTCAAATTACTATGCTTAGTTTGTTTACCTGTCTTTGTTGCACCAACTTCTAAATCCCTGGTTTATTTATGTGTATGTACTCTAAACTCAAGCACATTGCATAGCTTAAGTAGGCATTTAATATGATTTTCATGTAGATGAGGAAGAATGGAAGGAAGAAGGGAGGAAGGAAAGAAGGAAAGAAGGGGTAGGCAGGGGCTCAATTACAGAAATTAAAACAATGACTTTAATATTGAATCTGACAAAATTTCAAAGCAAGTTATTATATCATGTTTCTTAGTATTTATATAAGTGAAAATCATAATCACTGAAATAAAGCATAATTTATTTAAATAAACCATACAACACATGCTGACAACATTTCCCTGTTTGGTAGGGCTAATAGTTTGGTGGAGATACAGAATGAATACGTTGTGAATCCTGATTTGTATAAAGCATTTGGCCAAGACTATTATAGTTATGCCCTTACAAGTAAGGATGAGTTAGTAGTGCTGTTAGATGAATTCAAAATATTCTCTATCCTGTGAATGTGTTAATTTCTGTATTTTCCACACTTGCATGAGAGTTTTACATGCATTTTATTTTGATTTTTATGTTTTACATTTTTTGTAAGTAATGAATAAAGTTAGAGAAGACAAATATATCAAATTTATGTAGGGACAAAAATCTAGGACTGCTAGACTGCTACTGCTACAATGCTACAAAGAACTATGATTTTGGGATCAGACACACTTGGGTTTAACTCTCACTAAACCATGTATTTGCTTTGTTACATTGAGACTCTTATTTTGACTGATTTTTTTCTTTAGAATCTGTATATCAAATAATATCTCATTCACAGAACTATTGTAGACATTCATTAGGTAAAACTTATAATGAGTTATGAATTATAGACATAATATATTGCTTAATTATTAAGGTTTATGATTTCAGATAATCATAATCTTTAATAAATGCTGAGTTAGTCCCAAAACTAATGATGTATCATCTAAGCTGGATAATTGTTGTCTCCTGTCTCTTGTTAGAAATAGTATTTGTCACATAAAGTTCTGATTTATCTTCTAATTTTATAAAATCAGGAGTTTTAAATGAGCTGAAAGTAACTGTATCAACATGTGGCATGACTGACATATAGGATATAACAAATTTAATTTTACCATATGTGAACAAAATATGGCATAGAGAACAATGTGTGGAAGATTCCCTTCCCCACTCCGATGCATTAGTGAGTCCACAGCTGGTGGATTGTGCTGCGTTTTAGGTGCCAGAGGTGTTTAGAAAAAGCATGTCATGGAAGAATTATTTAAAGATGCAGTCTTAATCCCACCCACAGGCAGACCTTGGAAACAGCTGTCTTGACATTTTAAGAGGATTGTTCTGTGAGTTGAGCACTACCTTTATTTGTTAGGACCTGAGAATAGCAAAGATAGACATTTGAGGGAGGAAAAATTGTGCTTAATGTAAATAAAAACTGTTTGACATTTAGAAATTTCCAAATATTGCATGGGTAACTCTATAATGCAATGAGTTCCTTTTCACTGTGCCCCTAGCAGTGTTTGGAGACTAGCCAATCACCAATTAGGCCATTATAGAGAAGTGTATTATATCTGAGCTGGGAGACAATAGATAAACTCTGAAGTGTAATATGTTTTGGGATCCTGCAAAAATTTGTAGGCTTTCAGAGCCTATATGTATTTAAAACTTCTTTTGTACATTAAGAAAAAATTCATTAGGATACACAGAACACATCTCCACGTAGTTGAAAACCAATAGAAGGTATTATAAGGCTTTGGTTGGATGCCCAGGTCTCTTCTTTATGTGCTTGACCTTGGTCAACTTATGAACCTCTCTGAGTCTAGTTCCTCATTTGAAAAAGAAGGAAACTCACAGGGTATGTAGCAAGATTAAACATAATACAGTATCTTAATGAAAATTTTTGCCATTTATTATCTCTTAATACAGATATCTGTTTTGCTTTTACCCTGGGTATTGTGGGTGTATGTGAAAACTAAATTATAACATTGGAGAAAATTTCTTGCCAAATGATTCACTGACAGGTGGCAAATCAGTAAGAGTCTGTCACATACATTTTAATACCAGGTGAATTTCTGAAAACATCTTTGTTTTCATTGCTAATATTGTTGACCTATGCAAAGAATGTGGATTTTCAGTTTATTTGGGGACTGGCATGCCTCTGACATTGATAGCCAAAGTTATACTCAGAGCCTAGATTTTCACAAATCATCCCAGCCTGGAGAGCAGAGAAAGAATAAGGTGGCAAAGTAAACCAAAGCAAAAACAGTGGCTGATTTTACAATATTGTTGCTCTCTTTCAAGGGCAGATTTTCTTAATAACTACTGTACTGCTGACACGTGCTGTGAGAGTCCATGACAGTAGTAACAGCATCGTGCAGGCTTAGATTCTGACAGGCTTGAAATGAAGACATCTGCTTTCCTTTGGAAAGTGTGAGACAATGCGGTTGATACAGCAGCACTGTTTAAATCTAAGGCATAGCATTCTTGAATTTACTGAAAATTATACACAATAGGAAATTCATTCTCTTCCCACTAGTTTTTCTAATTATGGAAAAGTGAGGTTGACTTTGGAGAGTCACTGATCCTTTACTTCTTGACTGTTTGAGAGGTAAATCATAAGATCTTCAAAAGATGGATGATGGATCGAAGGAGTGAAAATAATTGTGTGTCATTTTTATAATATTCAAGTTAATGATATGTTTTTAAAGCTGCCACGATCCTGCGTAAGGCCTTGTTGAGACTGAAGAGCTTGTTGGTCTGTAGCTTTATTTTCTCATGTATCTATTGGCGCTTATGTGGTATCCATCTCAGATTGTCTTTGTGACTATGAGATGAATTATGAGTTCCTATGCTCTGCTTGGCTCACCTGATATCTGTCATCCCATGATCTCAGAAATAGTGAGATTCCTTCCATCCAAGATTCTGTACTATGTATATTTGCTTTAGGAGCATCACCCCTCAATCTACCAGTGCATCTACTGGGACACTCAGATGACCCAGCCTGGTTTCAGACAGCATTGACTTCCGCACTGTGACTGGCAATCCCCCTGTGTGGGAGAAGAGTGTATACAGAGTTAAAAAAAAAAAAAGCCTTTGCTATCAGAGCAAAAGGAAAGTGAGACTGAGCAAACGGAATAGCAGATATGCACGATAACCTCTTAAAAAAATCTTGTTCTGCTTTTTGTTATCCCAAATTTTTTATTTTTTTATGTCTTTGACTTTTAAAGTATACATTTTCTAACTATTTCTCGTGTTGAAAATAGGAGCAAAATCTCAGAAGCAAATCTTTTTTTGGGAACCTCAAATGGTATTTATTTCTTTTTTTATTTTCAGTGTATTGAATAGATCCATATTGCTGTATTTCCTGTTTATTCATTGCAAGATGTTTTCAAACAGATAAGCTATTTGAGTTGCTGAAGCCCACTTTCCATTCAATTGTTTTGTTCTATTATTCTTTCCACACTGAAAACTGGACCAGAATTTACTATATATGGCTGCTAGAGCTTTCCAGAATATTCCAGATAATGCATATATGGGCAATTATCTCCCACTTTTATTTTATATTTTTTTGAAATTTTGAATAGTTGAAAATATGAAGAAATCACAAGCCCAGAACACTGCTCTTATTCTTTAATTCTCCCTTTCTCTTTTGAGAATTCTTTCCTTGAAAGGGTGATGGTTCCCATATCTCAATGTGGCACTCACACAAGCACTTCTTTACTGTCTTACCCTACTAAATCACCACTGCCATATCTGATAGATACCATGCAATGCTTTCTGAAACCCCAATTTCTGAGAAGATAAATAATGAGAGGAATCAGTGGAGCATAGCTGAGTGTCAACTTCAAGAGCATAAGTCCCAGAGGAAAGGAACTAGCATCTCATTTCCTATCTGTTGATCCAAGAACAGGCAGTCGGGATGGATTTGAGATCTTCTGTTGAGTGTCTGATCAGCTTAACATAATAAAATGATCCATAGTTAAAGACTTTTAAATTTATTTCATTTGTATTATAGATAGTCCTTGCATTTTGGGGGGAGAATAAGAATGTTGAGCCTCTATTTTAATTTATCTTATTCAATTTTTTATCTTTGGGTGAGGATTTGGGTCATTACAGAGGAAGCAATTAGCAGCACACTATTGTAAACCAGAATTCCATAACTTCTAATTTTAAATGATTCTGTATTTAATGATGCTAATGATCAATGTGTGGATTACTCTATAGAATATTTTCATTAAATTATAGTAAACATCTGGTTGATGTTCTCCAATTTTTTTATTAACTCAAAACTCTCATATCCAGATACAATATAGTGATTTAACATACTCTTCTTAATATCTTTTAATTTAATTGCTGAGTGGTAGCAGTTTCAGAATTTTATTTTTTTGTCTCATGTTTGAGGAATTTCTCCTGTTTTGTTATTTGTATGTCTTGTGGCAATATGGTAATTAGTTTAGTTAAAGTCATCACTGTTCTTTTATTTCACGCTCCAAACTCTTTCAGTTCATCTACTGGCCTCACTCCAATCTTTGTTCCTGCTACTGGCTGTTTTCTTTCTCATTATTTATTGTTTCCATAGTTGCTTTTGTGGATTAGTTCTGTCTATTGCTTTCAGTATTTAGCTCCTTAGACAAGTAAGGAGATTGTTGGAAACACATCACATACTGCACATCTTCAAGTTTATTTCAAAACATTTTGGAACAGAGAGAATAATTGTAAAATGATCCATAGAGTTCTCACATATCCTGCATTCCAGCCATTAATATCTTATACTAGTATTGTATATTTAACATGACTAATGAACCAATATTGATAAAAATATTAACTAAAGTCAAAGCTTTACAAGTTATTATTTTTGTGTAGTGGCTTTTCTTTGTTCCAAGATTCTATCCAGGATACCACATTATATTTCATTGTTATTTAGTTAGGCTTTTCTTTAATGTGACTGTCTCCCAGATCTGTTTTGTCCTTTTAACCTTGAGAGTTGTGAGGAGTCCTTTACAGATATTTTTATAGAGTGTCCCTAAATAGGAATTTGTGTAATGCTTTTCATTTGGTATATTAGAGTCATTGGTATATGTGTGAAAGCCGCAAATGTGAAGCATCATTCTCATCACATTTTATTAAGTCTCATGTTAGCAGCATGACTTATTTCTGACATTAACTGTGACTATTGGATTGAGGCAGCAATTGTCATGCTTCTCTGCATGGAGGTTTCTCTTACTCTTCTTTCTCCATTCCCGTTCTGAACACCACGGAGGGAAATCACTGTGTGCAGCCACACTTAACTGATGAGAAGCTGGTTTGATGGAAAGGTGTCTCCATAAATTATTTGAAATTCCTCAACATTGACGATTTCTTCCTTCCTCCTTTATTTATTCAATCATTTATTTATACCAAATGAACTCATAAATATTTATTTTGTATTTTGGGTCACAATCCATACTACTTTATTGTACAGCTGAAAATTGTCTAGCTTTCATCATTGGGAGGTCTTTCAGTTAACTCTGGTGTCCCTTGGACGTGCCCTCAGTATTATATCATGGTGAATTTTTTGATGTACTTTGGCACCACGATGTTTCATGGTGATCTTATATGTTTCTGCTCTAGTACTATAATCAGATGTTATTCTTTTTTTAAAGATTTATTTGAATGTCAGTTACCCAGAGAGAGAAGGAGAGGCAGAGAGAGAGAGAGAGAGAGAGAGAGAGAGAGAGAGAGGTCTTCCATCTGCTGGTTCACTCCCCAGTTGGCCACAATGGCTGGAGCTGCACCGATCTGAAGCCAGGAGCCAGGAGCTTCTTCTGGTTCTCCCACGCTGGTGCATGGGCCCAAGCATTTGGGCCATCTTCTGTTGATTCCCCAGGCCATAGCAGAGAGCTAGACCGGAAAAGGAGCAGCCAGGACTCAAACTGACATCCATATGGGATGCTGGCACTTCAGGCAGCGGCTTTACCTGCTATGCTACACTGCCGGCCCCCAGATGTTCTAAGTCTTGCCTTCTTTAAATGTACAATGGTATCACCAAAAAAGCATATCTTTTAATTACATTTTCCATGAACTTTTTGAAGGATCCTAGCATATATTTGGACTAATTCATGCTACATACATTTATGATTTTTATGTAAGTTGCCATCTTTGTACCTATATTAAGCTAACATGAGTTCACACTGATGTCTCCAATAATGATCCATACCACATAGATAATCATAGCCTCCTATTGTTTATCTCTAAATCCCTCATAACTTATTGCTTCATTTCTAAATTCCTGCACAAAGAGAAACCTAACTCTCACTCTCTGCCATTCATTTACTTCATTATTCAACTCCACTATGCATGTAAAGTCATATCAGAATTGTTAACTCATACCCCCATGGGAAATGTTTTGTCAACTGACATACAGTTTTCATGTACAATTCCTTTTGGCTTTAGTCTTACAAACTCAGATCAATTCCAAAATTATTAGGTCAATATTTCCTCCAAAACAGCTTCAGTTTTGTTGTTTCATCCATTGGTAGAATGGTTAGATTATTTTTTCCTATTGTACATTTCACATGGAATACCTCAAACTACTAGATTAAAAGGTTATTATGATTTTTCTAAGTTTGCATGCTTTAGGTTCACTTATGTAAAGTTCTTTGAGTTTTGAAAATTGTCATGCATGCCCTATTAAAATATCATGAACTCACAACTACAGTTTCAGCTTAAGAATGTCTACAATGATTCATTCAAATAACAAGTTCACTCTGAGTCCTTGAAAAATTTAATTTATCACTAGATATTGAATCATTTTTCATTTTACACTTAAATCTTTGACACATCAATTTTTATGAAAGTTATAAATTGTGTATCTATCTATCTATCTGTCTATCTATCTATGTCTCATGTTGTGGTCCAATAGTTAGCTCACAAGATAGTACTTTGTTTATTGAATTGCCTTTGCATCATTGTGTGTGGAATGAAAGTCTCAGAGTTCCCTGATTGTCTGGGGTAGGTCATTGTAGCAGGATCTGTGTTCACATGTGGACTGCACAGATCCTTTGTGAGGTTAATGTGGCAGTGCCGTTGAGTGTCACACACATTGTGGGCTAATCTAGAGCATTGATCAGGTTGGAAGAGAAGAATTGAGGGTGTGATTACACCAATGAAGATTATTAAACTCTCTTCCCTGTTGACAGTAGAGGAGATCGACCACACCCAACTTGGGTTTCACCCTGGAAACTCTCTCCATCGTGGAGCACTGTCAAGAGCTCCCTGACCACATCCACACACAATTTTTGGTATTCACTCTAAGATCAGACACTCCACTACACCACAAAGGCATAAACCAAAGATAAAATCCATCAGAGGAGAAAAAGAACAAGTATTCCCACAAATATATAAAAACAAATACGGAAATTCAAGAAACTAGAATAAGGAAGATGACATGACTTGCCCAAAGCAACAATAACCAAATTCCTGAGTTAGAGAAATACATACATTACATGGAGGAAAAATCCTCCCATGAGATTGATATTTTGAAGAGAAATCCAACTGAACTAATATAAATGAAGAATTAAATGTGTCAAGTAAGATATACAATGAAAAGTGATATCAATAGATTTGGTGATGCAGAAGAAAGAATATTTGAGTTAGAAGACAAATCTTTAGAAATTTCTGAGCCAGAGCAAAAACAAAAAAGAAGCCATTAGAAAAATTAAAAACACTGCTGGAAATTTATAAGATACTATATAACAATCCAACATATGAGTCTTAGGAGATCCTGAAGGTGTGGAAATAGAATTCATTAGAAGGACTATTCAGTGAAATAATTACAGAAAATGACCCTGATTTGCAGAAGAAAGGGTCATCCAAGTACATGAGGCACATAGAACTCCTAGTAGATTTAACCAGAAAAGATCTTCATTATGACACATTGTAGTCAAACTTTGAACAGTAAAACATAAGAAAGGCTCTAAAATGTGTACAAGAGAAATGCCAGAGGATCCCCAATTAGACTCACAGTTGACTTCTCCTCAGAAACTCTACAGGATAGGAAAGAATGGAGAAACATATCCAAGTCTTAAAAGAAAAAAAATATGTCAACCCAGAATGCTGTACCCTAGAAAGGTCTCGTTTATGAATGAAACTAGAATAAAGACATTCCATAAAAAAAAAGAAATAGAAAGAATTCATCACCACTATTAAAGCCGTTCAAATGATGCTTAAGAATGTGCTGCACACAGAAACACAGAAAGATAGTCATTATTATGAATGAATTTACAGGCAAAAAAAAAAAATCTCCCAGTAAAAGTAAAAAATAAATCCAAAGTAAACAATAGGAATACTTATAGGAAAATGGCAGGGCCAAATTGTTACTTATCAATAGAAACCTTGAAAGTAAATGGCCTAAATTCTCCAGTTAAAATATACAGACTGGCTGAATGGAAAAAAAAAAAAAAAAAAAAAAAAAAAAAAAAAAAAAAAAAAAAAAAAAAGCAAGACCCTTCTATGTGCTACCTATAAGAAACATACTTACCCAACAAAGATACATGCAGACTGAAAGTGAAAGGAAGGAAAAAGATATTCCAGCCTAATGGAAAGCAAAAATATGCAGGTGTAGTCATCATAAATTTGGACAAAATCGACTTTAACACAAAAACTGTTAAATGTGACAAAGAAAGGCAATATGTAATGATTAAGAGATCAATTAAACAGGAAGATGTGACTATAATAAATGTATATGTACCCAATTCCAGGGCACCTGGCTATATAAAATGATATTAATGGATCTGAAGGGAGACATAGACTCCAGTACAACAGTAATGGGGTTTTCAACACCCCGATTTTATCAATGGAGAGATCAACTAGACAAAAAAATCAACAAACAGCAGAGTTAATCAACACTATGGACCTAATTGATATCTACAGAAACTTTCATCCCACAGCTGCAGAGTACACATGCTTTTCATCAGTGCATGGAACTTTATCTAGGACAGACCATGTGGTAGGCAATAAAGCAAGTCTCAGGAAGTTAGTCTTCATTATGAGAAGCTGTTGAATTTTGGGGGAAAAAAGCTAAAATGTGCAGAAGCCCCTTTGAGTGTAACTCCTCAGAGTTACAGAATCTAGCTATTATTCAAAATATCATTTTAGTGTTTCTACCAGTTTATGGCTCTATAGGCTTCTACTATATTTGGCTTATAATCGGCAATTCTCTGTATTCACTCATTTCTTGAGATATTAAGGTGGTTATTTGCCCTGCAATCTCAATTCTTTGATTCAAATAAATTCAATGCTTTTCAATGTCTTTAACTTCTTATTGTAATCATAGGAGTGGTGACTTTAAATATCTTTACATGTGGGAGCTTATATTGGAATTTTCTATGACATAATTAGCTTTATGTATTATTTTTTTGAAGCAAGTGCATTTTAAAAAACATTTATTTCTTCACTGTATTTATTTTTTCATTCATTCATTGTTTTATTCTCCTGAGATCTTTATTGGATTCCATTCATGGGCTAGTTATTGAGTAAGCCCAGGACATTCACTGATAAAAAGCAATAATTTAACAGTTCTGTGTGTGAACACATACAAAAATGTAGATATAAGAGTATTTCAAAAAGTTCATGAACAAACTGGAATGAAAAGATAAATTTATCTTGGTACAAAATTGTTTGAAATTTATATCATTATTTTCATAATATATTTTCCTCAGACTTTTAAAGTATCTTCATGTATATATATATAAAATGCTTAGCTTAAATATATATATATATATATATATATATATATATTGTAGCTATCACATCTCTCTATATTTGGGATGGGAGGAAAGTAGTAGTAATTCAAGGAAGAAATGAGGAACAACTTTGAGAAAAGTATATAACCATAGGAAATCATTGTTTGAGAACCAAGAATTAGTTAAACATGACTAGTGTATAAAATGTTAGTTTTGAAATGAAGTGAAAATAGTGTACAGTTCAGACATCATGGTAACGAATTTAGATTTATCTGTAACTTTGAAATGACATTAGTCATTTTAAATATATGAACTAAAGAATTAGATTTTAGAAAATTCTTTTGGAAGAAATGTGGGATCCAAGCCCAAAAAGATGTATGATATTGGCCAAATGATCAAGCCTTTTTAGCAATGGAAAAAACTGGTGCTAGCCAATGAAGATAGAGAAAAGGTAGAAGTTTAATTTAAGGGTGCACTGACACTATACAGACAGGACTACTCACTTTACTTCATCAGTGAGGATTATGAGAAAGCAGAGGTGGGCTTCGAAGGGCAAGGGAAGGTGGAGAGAAAACTGTTCCAGACATGATCTCAGGACCTGAGGGAGAAATGTGGGCTCTTGCACTGATGGATATGTATTCATTTCAGGATGAATATTTTAAAAATGTCACTACTCTTTTCATCTCATTTTCCATTTCCCTTTTATTGTTGTATAGAAGGGTATTGGTGAGAGATAAATTTACAATTTACTTCATTGATGATAGAATATAGACATGGTACTATAATAATCCTGGAGGCACCAACAGAGCATCAACTGTAATCACAAGATTTGCATGGAATTGCTGATGAGAATTTAATTTGTTTCCCCTCAAAATAAAAGTTCAGGGAACTATTAGTTTCACAACCGCGTCTTTATTAGATTAGGAGAAAGTATGTTCAGTGCAAATTGAGGAAGAAGATTCCTGTGCATTTGAGCAGTCAATGAAATCAGCTATAACTGATATTTGCTTCTTTTGCTTACTTCTCTTTCAAATACAAAGACATTGTGGAAAATGTAATTAAAAGCCAAGTTTATTTTGGTATAAAAATTGAAATATGTGCATATAAGCATTCACAAAAAAATTCGTGAAAAACGAGTAAGAAAAATTATGCTTGAATTTCAAAATAATTTTCCATCAATATAAATAGAACTCTCATTCCATTTTCCCACAAAATTTTTGAAGTCCCGCTGAGTTATTCTATTTATGGAAGTGCCAGAGTAGTTAAAGTCAGGAAGAGGAGATAGAGTTTTTCCTCCCTTTAGATTTCCTCTCATACAGCATTTGAGAGCAAACCAATCACATGCTCCTGCTGCTATTCTTGTGGTCTATGTGGAGTAATAAAAAGAAGAAAGTACAATTCATAGTTCTGTCTGTGGTGGTGGCAATAGCATCTCAGGTTTGCATGCAAGGGTGCCATCAGTACCATACTCTCTATAGGAACAGCAGTGTGTTGTTGCTAATGGCCTGGGAACCCTAGAGAGGTGTTGGGCTGGCACAGTCCCTTGTTTCATACACATTCTGGGGATCATCCTTCAGCAGTGATGGCATCTAGGGTCACTATTGGCAGCAGTTCCAGTGGTCATGGCAGTGACATTTTCTTCAGATTCATCTAATGGCATGATTTCAATTACTTTGCTTCCATTGCTTTTTTTCACATCTCCAAACTTGTTTTTCCCACCTACCAGTTGAGTCTGTGAGGTTCTTGAGATTTTTTTTTTCTTTGCAGAGCAAATTCCATGCAACCCTGACTGGAACAGATGGAAATACTATTTCAAAATATAATATCACCTGATGAAGTTTCCAAAATCAACAGGGAGGAAAGCACTTTCAAGTATGCCCTGGTAATTTTCTAAATGGGTTTATCCTATGTTGATTCTTAAAGAAGTCCTTCATCTCATCATCTCCAGATACTTTATGAAGATCCAAGAGTAGAATATTAAATTGCTCCCAGAACCTCACCAGCCTGACCAGAAGGGAAGGTGCTTATTCAGCTCCCACAGTTCTGTTATAGGTTTGGGGATTAACAACATTTAGTAGAATAGACCTCTAAAGAAAAATAAAATACAAGTTGTCTGTTAAGCTCCCAAGTACAAGAAGAACTTATATATTGCTTACTGTCAAAATCAGTGAACTAAAGAAAAAAAAAATAAAATCTTTAGACTAAGATTTTTAATGAAGTGAAATTGTTTTTTAAAGATTTCTTTGAGAGAGAGTTACAGAAAGAGGTAGACACACACATACACACACACATACACACACACACACAGAGAGGGAGAGAGAGAGAGAGAGAGAGGGAGAGGGAGAAAGAGAGAGGTGGAACAGCTGGGGCACGAACCGGTGCTCATATGGAATGCCTGCACTGCAGGTCAGGGCCTTAACCCACTGCACCACAGTGCCAGCCCTGAAATAAAAATTATTTTACCAAATTTTAAAAATACAGAGATTATGGCATTGTTAGAAAATATATCCTTTACTTTTAAGAATACATTTCAGTCTAATTCCCCTTCAGCTTTCTCCAGTGAATATAAGTGCATGTTTATTGTCAACCAGATCTGAGTTCTTGTCTTTACAGGTTCAGTGGCTGCAGAGGTGAAATGTTTTGACAAACAATGAACACCATCCGTTTTATAGTGTGGATCAGCATGGGTATTTTTTTAGCTTCTTCAGATGGCTCCATAATGGAGTTATATTTGGAAGTTTCCCAGTATGGTGCAAAAGCCTCATAGAGAGAGAAAGTTTATAAACTGCAGTTCTACAAGAAGAAGAAAGGCCAGCTGCTCATCCTGCATGATTCCTCCTTGAGCTTTTGTTTTTTCCCAGCTAGACCTTCCAAGTTTCCTATTTATAACTATGTCTTGCGTTTACAGAGTAGTGACAAAGATTCAAATTGGCCAGCATATTTGCACCCAACCATTTATTTATTTTCTCTTTCTTCCTTTCTCTCTCTTTCTCTCTTTCCCTCCATCCCTCCTTCCCTCCCTCCCTTTCTCTCTCTCTCTCTCATTTTCCCTTTCTCTCTCTCTCTTTCTTTCTTTTTCCTTCTTTTTTTCTTTCTTTCTCCTTCAGAAGTTATTTAAAGACTGAGATAATATATCAAAAAAAAATTAAACTTGACAGGAAATAAGATGATGGTAAGGAGCACCCATGACTGTGGTTCTGAAACTCAAGGTGTTTTAATCTATTGTTACACTGAAAAGATCTTGTTATGTTCCTGAGGGCTTATCCAAAAATAAATAGGTTAAAAGGCTTGTTGAAATATTTACATATCTGTAAACTTATCTGGAAACTTCCACAGAAAATTTCAACTATCTTCTCCTGCAGGAAATTAGAAATAATGTATGGAAATCTTTTAAAAAATATTTATTCAATTAGTCCCAGGGTTGATTTGTAACATAGTTGTATACTACATAATAAATAGGAAAATGATATATAATTTTGGAAAATTATTCATTATTTAAATAGAGCAGTCAGCATTGGAAGACTGGGAGAAAGTATTTCATGTTATCTAAGCATACTATTGGGATTCCTGTTATACTGACAGTTGTGGTGACAGTTGCAATCTCTAATGGTGAATTATGACAACTCTGTCCACACATTTGAAATAACCCAAGGAAAAAAGTAACTTGTGAGTGATAAGCAACTTGGTCAAATTTATAGTTACAAAAAAAGGATTTGAACCCAGTCTGTCTCCAGAATCCATACGCTTCAGTACTAGACTTCATTTCCATCACTTTTGAATAATTAACCTTATGAGAATTTTAGTTGGTCTTTATGTGTTTCAAATATAATGGCCTGTTTTTGTCCAAGAACATTATTTGTTATGTTTTTATCTCAATCTGCTTCTATAACTGGTGCGTGGTTTTGTGACACTCTGCTTCCCATCAGTGGGAAGCACAAGATGTCAGAGGTAATGCCCACTCTTAGGGGTATTAATTTAGAGGGATGATGTGTCTTTTGAATTACATATGGCTTTGAGTAAGAAAAAGACATAAGTGACAATGGATTAAACAACATTCTTCTTTCTCTCTTGTAAAAAGGATGACAGGAGGTTGGTACTGGAAAAAAATTCTCAACTTCTCAAAATCCTCAGGAAACCCAATTCCTTTCAGGTTGCTGCTCTGCCTCCCACAGCTCTTGACTTCCATCTCATGTTCCAAGATGGTGCCTTAATTCCAGACATCAGATGTGAGGGGGGAGGGTGAAGGAAAGGGCAACAAAGGGCATTCCCCAGCTCTACTCTGCACTTCTGCTCACATCCCATTGGCCATACAATTGTCACTTGGACACACTGCCTCTCTCCCACATCTTTGAGAAGACTGGAGATGTTGCATTTACACAGCTGTAATTGAGAGCTCTATTATATGGGAGAAAGGGTGAGTGAAGAGCAGGTGTTAGGTGACACTTACTAGTATCTGCCACACCCACAGATGACTCTGAGATTCTCTTTATAATCTGGGAAACTGACTTCTACAAATGTCCACCAATTGTTGAATTTCATTACCTTGGCCTTTACTTCTCTTAAACATAAGCAGTTCCTTCAGTTGTATCTCCCAACATCCTACTCCTTAAATCCATGTGCAATTGAAAGATAATCCATGGCACAAACCCTCACCATGCTCATGACTGAGTGAAGACTTCTCTCTCCCAAACACTTCTAGATTCTCATAGTTTTCCCTTCCATCATTTCCATTCTGCTTCTGAATCAGCAGAAACTTTTACATTGGGTTTCAATTATCTTGTCTCCTCCTTTTACTTGAACCTAACATTGCCTTAACTCTGAAGCAACCCTCAAAGAACTTTCCAATGAGGGGCCCTCTTTTGCTTCCCATCAACTCACAAAGAAAGAAAGGCAGCTTGGCATATTCTTTCCTTGCATTTACTCCCTTTCAGTGGTCAGATAACTTCACCTCACAGTCCATGTCGGCTGCTGGGTTGTCTCTCCTAACCTTATAGAACACCTACTGCCCTCCTCAACCGGTGATGTCTCACATCCTGTAGGGACTCAACCTCTTGAGCTCCATCTTATCCTCTAGGCCGTGTTTCTGAGATATCCCCTCAGCTTTCCTGGGATTTCAGAGATTGACTCCATATGGATGGTGTGAAACTAGGGCCATGCTGAGAAGAGATATCATTTCAAGGTGAGTTGTGACTTATTCAAAGTCTTGATAAAAAAGCAATGTTTGAACAAGTGCTGAGAAGTTGTGTGTTCTACCCTAACAACATTTGTTCATTGACAGTATGACTTAGTTCTGCGAAACAACACCAGAGATGGTCAGGAACATTAATATCTGATGATATTTCACTAAGAATGGAGCAGCTAATTCTTGATGGGGCTATCTGTGTCTCTGGTGCATAGAAGTAGTCCTACAGAGAAGCAGAGAGGGCATTTCCAGACACACACATTTTATATTTATCTTAACATTGTGTCTCCCTGGGAAGCTTAGCTCTGAATCTCCTTTGCAACCCAGGGCTGATATTAATGTTCTTATGCACAAACTTGGTTTACTTTGATCCAAACATTGTATAATATAATTATTTAATTTTTTCATTCATCCTTTATTTTCCTCTTCCCCCATCCTATAAAACTCTAAACATTTCTTTATTCTGTGATTGGCATTCCAAGTTTTTACAGGTTGCCCTCCATCCCATATTACATGTAAATGTTGTCAAATTATTATTATTTTTTTGGAACAGTTTTGTCCCTGGAAGTCTTTATGACACAGGATTTGTAAACCCCAACCATGATGCTGACATCCTGAGGCCTGTAAGAAGGCATGAATTTTATGACCTGTTCCTATTCAATTAGCTTAAGACCCCACGGGGTCAAAGTCAGCAATCTGGGATTGCAGTATAAGTATATGCTGTTAGGCAAGAATCTTATGTAAAGAAAGATACTCCTGTGGAAGAGTTGTTTCTCTCTCTCTCTCTCTTTTTATGATTTTATTTATTTGAGAGCTAGAGTTACAGACAAGTGGACAAATGGAGTGACAGAGAGAAAGGTCTTCCATCTACTGGTTCACTCCTCAAATGGCCACAATGGCCAGAGCTGGGCTGATTGGAAGCCAGGAGCCAGGAGCTTCTTGTGGGTCTCCTGCGTGGGTTCAGTGGTCATCTTCCACTGCTTTCCCAGCCCATAGTAGGGAGCTGGTTCGAAAGAGGAGTATCCAGGACATGAACTGGTACCCATATGAGATGCTGGTGCTGTAGGCTGATGCTTAGCCTATTATAGCATTGTGCTGGCCCCAAGGGTGTCTATCTTGACTGCAATCATTAACATGTGCCATTGGTTGTGACTTATTCTTTCAAGCTCTGCTTTTCTCCTTTGTGAAATGGGAAATAAAGTCTGCTCACAGCATTATTGCAATGATAAAATGCGATTTATTTACCAGAGGCCTGGCACATGATATACTCGCCAAGAGGTTGGGCATTATTGTTTGTTGTATTGTGCTTTATTGACAAAGAGAAATGGGCTCAAATGTCCACATTTTTATTGCAAACTTAAATTGTAAGTAAGTTAATTTATCTCATTTTGCTTCATCTGTATAATATGAATAAGAATACAAGCCTGCTTTGGCAAGGAGTTTATTAATTTGAATATTCACATCTGCTGATGCCAAATCAACACCCAGAACTTTCATCTTATTTCTTAAACTTATTTTTGTTTAAAGAATCTAGATTTTATGAAGTAACATGTTCAATTTCTTGATAAAGTAAGAAGTAGTTTCAAAGACTGGACAAATAAAATACAACAAATACACATCTGGAGGCCAGCATTGTGGTGCATCAGGTAAAGCCTCAGCCTGTGATGCCATCATGCCATATGGGTGCTGGTTTATGTCACAGAGGTTCCACTTCTGATCCAGTTTCCTGATAATGGCCTGGGAAAAACAATAGAAGATGGTCCAAGTATTTTGGTCCTAGGTCACCCATGTGGGAGACCTGGATTAAGCTCCTGGCTCATGGCTTCAGCCTAGCCCAGCTCCAGCCATTGCATCCATTTGAGGAGTGACTAGTGGATGAAAGATATGTCTCTCTTCCCTCTCTCTTTCTCTCCCACTCTCTAAGTCTGACATTTAAATAAATAAATAATTTTTTAAAAAAAAAGCATGTTAGAAAGATGCTGTCACAGCACACAAGGGCTCTTGAATGTTAACACACACATGCACAAACACCCACACACATACCTGATAGGGTTATGTAACTAAATGTGATAACACAATAAACACGTCCTGCATAGTATCTACTCAGCAGTAGATAGCCCTTGAATGCTAGTTTTCTTTGGCACTTTATCCTTTTTTTAAACAATTATTTTATTTATTTGAAAGAGTTACAGAGAGAGGTAGAGACAGAGAGAGAGAGAGGTCTTCCATCCGCTGGTTCACCCTCCAGGTGGCTGCAATGGCCAGAGATGTGCTGATCCAAAGTCAGGAGCCAGGGGCTTCTTCCAGGTCTCCCATGTGGGTGCAGGAGCCAAAGGACTCTGGCCATCTTCTACTGCTTTCCCAGGCCATAGCAGAGAGCTAGATCAGAAGAGGAGCAGCTGGGACTAGAACCAGCACCCATATGGGATGCCTGCGCTTCAGGCCAGGGCTTTAACCTGCTGCGCCACAGCGCCAGCCCCTGCACTTTATTCTTGCTTGCTTGGTATGCTTGAGAAAAATGATGACTGAAAAAAGTACAATTTGGGGAGGATATGCTTTTCTTAAACGTATACTTGTTGTATCTGAGTAAGTCTGTCGATGGTAGAGTTTTCTCCGCTCCTCCTTTTGGAGTATGTGCCCAGCTATTGTTTGGGGCAGATATCATGTCAGCTGGGAAGTATTATGTGAAAAGGATGAGAGAGGGAAGGGAAACTGACCTTTTTAGAAGAATATCCAGTACAACAATTAAAGCAGTGAGAATGGCATCCATGTAGTCACAAGTGAAAACAGACCTAGAATACGAGAGGCAGAAACTTCAAGAATAAACTGAACATGGTAGATTGCTTTTAAAGGGTGGCATCACAGCTACTCAAATGTAGCCTGACAAGTACATCAAATTCTATCCTATAAAACTGGCCACTGTAATACTGGGACATACAAACTAGTGAACTGGGAGGCTAGACATGCTCTCTCCAATAAAGTTTCTTTTTTTTTTTTTTAAGATTTATTTATTTACTTGAAAGAGTTACACAAAGAGAGAAGGAGAGGCAAAGAGAGAGAGAGAGAGAGGTCTCTCTCTCCTGAAGAGGTCTCTTCTCTCCAAGAAGCTCCTGGCTTCTTCCGGGTTTTCCATGTGAGTGCAGGGGCCCAAGGACTTGCATTTCTGCAGCTTTCTCAGGCAGCAGAGAGCTGGATTGGAAGTGGAGCAGCTGGGATTCCAACCATGCCCATATGGGATGCCGACGCTGCAGGTGACGGCTTTACCTGCTACTCCGCGGTGCCAGCCCAGTCCAAAACTTTCAAGAGATCCAAAAAAGTTCTTCTGTCTGTGGACTGAAGCCAAAACTTGTATGCCTCCTGTTCCCCACTCTTTGATCTATAGTTTTGAAGAGTCATAATACCATGAAAACCATGGCATAGCCTTCACACAGTTTTGCCATGCACAATGCAGACATATTAAAAATGCTCTAGCTGTTCTTCGTGCGGAGACAATACAGAAGTCATGAACGAGGAGTAATGTCGCATGACTTCTGTGTAGTTTCAAGTTTGCTGGTGTTTAATTTCTGCTGCCATGGAAACTGTCCTGCGAAGCACCAACTCTCTGTGATTGCCTGCAGGCAGAGTGACAACATATCTAAGAAGAGTGATACTGTCTTTATTACCATCAATCAATATTTATTGAACTCCAGTAGCCTGTCTTGAGCCACATTAGAAGCTCTGCACTGAAATTTGCCCTCAGCTTGTGCCTGGCTGACCTGAGACACAGGAGGTCAGACAGGTGAAGGAAAGCAGCTCCAGAAAACAATGGAGAATTAAGGCTATAAATCCTGCAGAGTTAGGATGTTGGTGACTGAGTCACTCGGGTATTGGTGAAAATTTAAAAACATTCTAAATATCGAAATATGAACCAAAGGAATTTAGGTTCATCCGAAGTAGTAACATTGGCATTATGTTCTTTTAGGGTACAAGTTTGACAGATTCATTTTTCTTAATGTTTCCTACTGTCTTTTCTACTGTTTATTTTAGATTCTCATTCCATGACAATTCTCTTTTATTTCTGGAGGTTTTGTTATTTACCAAGTATCTTACAGAGCCACTCAGCTGGAAGCATTTACAAGTCAGGGTAAGGCTTCAGGATCAGCTCATTCTGTTGGGATTCGTGTCTCTTATTTTGCTTCTGTAACAAGTCCTTTCCCCACCTCTTCACCCTCTATTTCTGTACACGGCCAGTTGCCCAGAACAAAGTATCCCTAGGTGGCCTCTGACGTCACCTTTAGACTTTTCTTAAGGTTTTCCTATTCTGAACTCATATCTTAGCCCTTGTAATTCACATCTCTAGGCTCTCTTGCATTTTTCTGTTTCTTCTTCCCTGAACAAATATAAATGAAATAAAATAGCATCAAAATCTAACACCATGTTCTTCCCATTCACTGCTATTTTTGTCTGGAAGTTTCTTCCTTGTACTCATTTTACCTTCTCATTCTTGCTTTTCTGCTTCTGTGAATTAGTGAAATTGTCTCCTTCTCAGTGAAACTTTATCACATTTCCTAATATCCAGTTGCTTCCTCCGTGTTCCCAATATGCTTTAAAAATAATTTGATTACAATATTGCATTGTACTTGTTTCAGTGCCTTTCTCTGCATTTCCCTGAGAGCTCCTTCATAAAGTGGGTGCATCTAATTTATCCTGTTATCTGTTTTAAGCTCAGCAATTGGTATCAATCCAGCTCTGCTTAATTAAATGGGTGAAGCAACAACATACACAATTTAACAAAGAAACTCTGTCTAACCTTACTACTCTATGCCTTTGGAGTACTACTTTAAAACTATAATCTATTAGAAAAGTAGAAACTGGACTTAAAATATGGGTGTTGGAGTAGGTGTTTAGTATAGCAATTAAGATACTGGTGAAGAAGTGCACAACCCTTACCTCAGTGCCTGGGTTCTGGCCACAGCGCCAGCTCCTGGTGGAGCTTAGTAACAATGCAGTCCCTGTGAGGCAGCAGGGCATGTGGGTGAAGTGATAGCTTCATTGTCACTCACGTGGGAGAATGGATGGAGTACCTGGCTTCTTCCTGGATCTGCTCCAGACCATCTATGTCTCTGTCTAAAAAAAAAAAAAAAAAAAAAAAAAAAAATCTGTATTTTTGACTATATGACCTTATATGTTAGTGCATGCTAAATTTCCAAATCAATATTAGTTTATGTTAGCTGATATTTAACCAGTTTGTAATATCAAGATAACGATGTTAAACACTTATGAAATAATGCTTGGATCCATCAAATGGCTCTAAAACTCCAATTCTCAACAGCAAATCGTGTCATTTTTAGAAGTTGTGAAATGCTACTGTTGCATCTAGAAAGTATCATGACAAATCTTATGTTGCTGATTTATTTTTTTTTTTAAAGATTTACTTATTTACTTGAAAGTCATAGTTACAGGTGAGAGACCTTCCATCTGCTGGTTCACTCCCTAGATGTCTGCAATGGCTGGGACTGGGCCAGGCTGAAGTTAGAAGCCGGGAGCTTCTTCTGGGGCTCCCACATAGGCAGCAGGGGGTCAAGCCCTTGGTTATCTTCCACTGCTTTTCTCAGGCTGTTAGCAGAGAGCTGGATCAGAAGCAGAGTAGCAGCCGGCGCTGTGGCTCAATAGGCTAATCCACCGTGTGGTGCCGGCACACCGGGTTCTAGTCCTGGTCGGGGAGCCGGATTCTGTCCTGGTTGCCCCTCTTCCAGGCCAGCTCTCTGCTGTGGCCCAGGAGTGCAGTGGAGGATGGCCCAAGTGCTTGGGCCCTGTACCCACATGGGAGACCAGGAGAAGCACCTGGCTCCTGCCTTCGGATCAGCGCGATGTGCCAGCTGCAGTGCGCCAGCCGCGGTGGCCATTAGAGGGTGAACCAATGACAAAAGGAAGACCTGTCTGTCCACTCTGCCTGTCAAAAAAAAAAAAAAAAAAAAAAAAAAAAAAAAAAAAAAAAAAAAAGAAGAAGAAGAAGCAAAGTAGCTAGGACTCGAACCGGTACCCATATGGGATGCCATCACTGCAGACGGCAGTTTCACCTGCTACACCACAACGCCAGCCCCATGTGCTGCTGCACATTAGCTTTATAGAGATACAAAGGTTTTGGTAGTGGAGTGGAAGCATTAATATTTTGGGGCCTTTAAATAACATGTAAATGGCTACAGTCTTAACAATAAGCCCCCATATAGGTTTTGCTTACCTGGTCCTTTTTTTTTATTTCTCAAATCAGAAAAATGAAAAAACATAGGACTGTTCATGTATTCATAGATGGAAACTGTGCTATTAACATTTTAATGACATTATCTGCTACAATTTTAATTTCATAACTATTTCATTGGGAATAGATGAAAGAAAACAAATTTTTTACTCACTTTGAAAATAATATATATTTTTTCAGTTTGGGATTGTTTGAACCAGAGTCCACCAACCCTGTAAAAGCCAGTTTCCTCCCTGTAGGTTGGCATGGGTGGTGCTATTTCCAAGATAGTTTGAAAGACCTAACTTTTCAAAACGTTTTGCATGCCCTTTATGTGATATCATCATGTTTTGTGAAGGGTTTTGATACTGTAATACAACAGCCATTCAAATGCATAATCTAAGAAATTTCAAAGTTAAAAATAATGTGATGTTATTTGCTATTTTGGTTTAATTGCACCATTTTTATCCTAACTTGGATAAGTTTACATATTAACTAGCTTGCTGATGAGAAACAATTTTAGAATCCACTGGAAAAAAGCCTGAATTAGCTGTTATGCTTCAGTTTCTTATATATTCTTTATGAGGTTACTGAACCATGCTGTTTCCCTAGTACGTTTGTACTATTATTATTAGCTCCAATGTTTACATTTGTAATCCTACTTTTGTTTTGTTCATTTTTCATAATAGTGCTAAAATAAGCAGACAATTGTATTAGTCATAGAATCAAGCCCTTAAAAATTTACCGTTTTGTTAAAGAAATTCCTAAATTAATTTATAAAATGGTTTAACAAAATTTACAAGTAGAAAGGGATTTCCTATTTTGCATTTCCTAAATCTAAATGAAAGATGACATTTAAAATATAGCTGTTGTTGACTTATAAGAGTGTAATTTTCCCAATCATTCTATTTTCCTGCTAAATGTATTCATGTACTTTGAAACATATGCTTCAAGAGTGACCATATTTTTGAACATATTGAAAGCACTGTCACCATAATTTACCAATAGGTTCCACGATGTGTTCTTGCCACGAGGACACAGCTGCTTCTTTCTCTGAAATCTGCCAGAAGATTCATTATGGAGTTCTTCTCTATGCCTTTGTTCCCTCTCCTTCAATTACATAACTCTAACATATGTAATCCTTCTGTTGGCCTGAAGTGCTGTTAAGATTTTGACAATTCAAACAAAGGATTCCCTTATCCTCCTCCTTCATCTCTGCTTTATAATAATTGCTAAGCAATTTTTTTTTTATATTTTAAAAAGGAATGATTAATAAAGTAGTAATGGTTAAACATTTAAACCAAGTGTTGGGGGAATGACAATTGCACACAGAGAATACTGAAAATCCTTCAATATCTTGATTTGAGTGTTAAACAATCAGAATGATTGACAGAGGGAAAGGTAAAATAATATAATATAAAATGCAACATTTTTATGGTTAATTTTCAATTTAAAAAATAAGAAAAATTAAGAAAATCCTATGTAGAATACTTTTTACTTGTTTCAATATATTATAATAAAATTTATTATCCTAAAAATTATTATAGCCAAAGAACTTTAAATGTCTGAATAATCTTTCATTTACTTAGTTGAGAATGTCTGTTAGATGTCAGGAATTGCAGTTATTGAGTATTAAATGCTGAGTGAACGGACAAGATCCTTGAGCTCATATAGCTCTGTGTATAACATGTTCTATGTTGTATGTTAATGGTCATGCCTTTGTCAGCTGCTAGTGCCATCACCATTTCCAAAGACACCTGGAGCCTAAGCTTGCGGAGGTAACCGACCTGCTGCGATTTCCCTGACTGAGTTTTCAGCAATCCTCCCTCCAAGCCAAGTGAGGCTTTCCTGTGTCCTCTTCAGCAGTATGTTTGTTCTTAATTTAAGAAATTAGAAAGAAGAAATCTGGGGAAAAACATGAATAAAAAGGGACTAATCTTATTTACCTTGATTATGATATCAAGGCATGCTAAAGATATGTCCTCATTGGCCTTTGCTTGAAATTCCTGTTAATGAAGACTACTTTCTGAGTCTGAGTGAAAAAAGATCACCTTTCATTTTTGGACAATGATCTTTCTTTTATACTAATTAAGAGATTTATATAGCCAAATTATTTGACAAATAAGAAAAATGATACTAGCACAATGCACAGATAGATGCCTGTTATACTCACTTCTATTATTCAAAAAATGTTAAAAGAAATGCCTGCTGTCAAAATATTCTTAATTTTCTAGAGAGCTGAGACACATACACTGTAAAGATAAGGAATCCCAGAAGTTTTCTGTTGGTACAAAAACACTGTAGTTAGTTTACCTTACATATTTTTTCCCTAAACTACATTTCCTGCTGCTTTTAAGATTCTTTTTTAAAAAAAATTTTTGGTAATTTGACTACCGTGTGCTTAAGAGGTTTTTTTTTTTTTTAATTGGAATTTTGCTTGTGAGTCCTTGGGCTTGTTATATCTGTAAAATTATGACTTTTATCATTTTGGGAAATTCTTGAACTTTATATCTTCAAATATTTCTTCTTTACCTTTTCTTTGTCCTCTTCTGATATTTCAGGTAAAGATTATTAGAATATTTTATATTTACCCGTATATCTTAGCTGTTTCATTTTTATTGCTTTTCCTATTTTTGTTCATTTGGATAATTTTTGTTGATTGGTCTTCAAGATCATTTATTGCTGTGTTTCATTTCCTATTTAATTATCAAATTATTTTTTATTTTTGACATGATATTTTTTAAATTCTCACATTTTTATTTGCTTTTCTTCTCATTTTTTTAAATTTTTTGTTTGCTTTTAGTTAAAATCCCTCATTTGTTCACACATTTAGCCCACTTCTGTCATACCTGGTTAAAGTATGTCATAATTATAAAATCTGAATCATCTCTGCCTCTATCACCATTGACTCTTTCCTCTCTTGACTATTTTCTTGAGTCTCTGTGTCTTCTAAATGTTTAAAGAGTTACAGATATTATCTGTAAAGGAACAGAATAGAGAATAAATTAAGTAATATTTATCACCAAAAAGAATGCAAACTTTTTTTTGTCAATTCACTAGGGTTGTGGAATCAGTTAGTATACTTTATAGTTAAGCTCTCTCTTGATTTAGTAGACTTAGTTATATTAATTTCACCCCTATTGCCACATAGTTTAAAGATTGGATCATCACTCATATTAACAGAAATTTGGATCTGAGCATCACCGAGATGACCGAGATCCCTTAATAGGTCACACGTCTGCTTTCTGAAACACAGAAAATTTATCTTTGCTTTTAGATTTTGGCACATTCTGGTTTTTTTTTTTTTTTTTTAATCATTTACTTATTTGAGAGAGAGAGAGAGAGAGAGGGGAGGAGAAGGGGGAGAGAGACACAGAGAGCTCTTATCCACTGGTTCACTCAAAATGCTCTCTCCCATGAATGTCAGGAAGTCAATTACTTGACCAGGAAACCAGAGCCAGGAGTGGAGTCAGATATTGAATGCACTTACTCCAGTGTGGGAGACAGGCATCTTAACTGGCAACTCTTCTCCTAGGCCAAATATCTGTACCTGACACATTCTTTTTACTCTCTTGTTCTGTCTTTTGCTTTCTACACATTGATGGCATTCTTTTTTTTTTTTTTTTTAAGATTTATTTTGTTTATTTGAAAGAGTTACAGAGAGAGGTAGAGACAGAGAGAGAGGTCTTCCATCCGCTGGTTCACTCCCCGGATGGCTGCAACGGCCGGAGCTGTGCTGATCCGAAGCCAGGAGCCAGTTGCTTCTTCTGGGTCTCCCATGTGGGTGAAGGGGCCAAGGACTTGGGCCATCTTCTACTGCTTTCCTAGGCCATAGCAATAGCAGAGAGCTGGATTGGAAGAGGAGCAGCCGAGACTAGAACCAGCGCCCATATGGGATGCCGACGCTTTAGGCCAGGGCTTTAACCCACTGCGCCACAGCGTAGGCAATTTTTTTTTTTTTTTTTTTTTTTTGCCACTGATGGCATTCTATCTATTCTGCTGTCCTACCCTCAACATTTTATAGGGCTCTTGATCAAACCGAAGGCCCAAAGGCTATGATAGAACAAACTTTTTCTGATGTCCACTATTTGACTATTAGCTTTTAGCAGCCACTATCTTCTTCCATTTGAATGTTTGGATTACTCCAAAAAAATTTCTTTTGGTTATCCTACATGTGGCCCACATGAAGGCCCATGAACAAGTGTTGGACAGTGGATACAGATTCATTTCAATTACCAGGGCTCCTTTGAATGTAAATCTATTACTCAAACTTCCATGTGATCATTAAAATCTACTCTACAGGGTTGAGTTATTTTTCCTTACTCTTACTGTAGGAAGAATAGTATTGATGAAAGAGCTTATCTTTGTTTTTGTTTTTTTTTTTTTCCCTGGAAAATGCTCATCGCTGTCTGGATTTTAGTTTTTATTGACTCCTTTGTGTCCTTATTTTGAATTATATTTTTAATGATAATTTTGTAGCTTATTCAGCCTCATCTCATTGTTACTGGAAATAATACCTTTTTAAACTTTTTACATACTAAGTAGTAAGAGAAATCTTTTTTATGGAAATCAGACATTAGAAAAATGCAACTTATGTGAGTTTTTGGGAGAGTTTGTATGATTCTTATATTGTAAATTAACTTGTGAACTCTCTAATTTCATTAGGTCATAGCCAGCTTAGTTGTATTTTTTAATGATTTTTCTTTGGTAGATGAAAACAGTGTTTTCTTCTTTTCCTGCTAAAATTCCATTTGCTTACTACACTATACTGGGTGGTTTATTGCAAGCTAAAGTGCAGTCACATAAGTTTCTTTGTAACAATCATACCTCAGGTGAAAATTGGAGGAGAACTCTATGTACAATGCCCATCTTTGTAGAGTTTCAGTGCACTCCCAGTAGTCCTGTGTAAAGCAAATTGGTTTAAAGTTTTTCCAATTTTAACCATCTTAGCCATAGGGACATTTTATCACCAAATATCTGTTTTCTAATTCAGTGAGTCATAAAATAAACTGTAAAAATACAGATCCCTCCAAATTTTAGAGTAAAATTATCAACACTTAAAATTGGATTTTTTTCATAATCTGAAAAGACCTTGAGGATCATCCAATTTCTTCAGAGTTTTAAAATCTATGTAATTACCATGTTTTCATTGGTTTCTATTCCTTGTACTGTTTTCTGAAAATCATGAAGCAAGTCAATGGACTTAAGTTTTAGTATTAGGTAATCCTACCTTAACCAATCATTGTAAAATGGGCTCATATCCTGATAAAATTATGAGTGTATATAACACAAGCCAGAATATATTTTATCTTCTCCCCATTTTAGAGGAATGAAGTAAATATAAAGAGCAAAGGATGGAGGCGTGCATTATGCTTTCTAGAGCAATATTTTACTATTCTCTCCAGCTACACAGACAAATTCAAACGAATCTTGGAATAGTCCCCTAAATCTTGGGCAGAATTTTAGGATTACCAGAAAGCTGAAAAAGCCTTGGAATTCTTGGTTAAACTACTAAAAAGACACAAAATGCTTCTGTATGTTAAAAATAAAATAAATTTCAATAGAGCTCAAGTACTCTGTCCTAGAGAGCCAAGGATCCTATGAGACCACATATTCCAAACTTGTTTCTGTCTTGTATTCACTTCTGCAGGTGGGCCATGGCTTTGGCATTTTTTAAAAGTGCTTAGTTGTTCCTGCTGTGTCCAGGATTAACAACCATGCAGGAGTATTAAGGATACTGTCTGCTTTCTGAGTTCCCAGCAGACATGAATAAGTTGTTGTTATAACACCTTGCTAAAACTTCATGCTTCATAATCTTTCATGGTAATATAAAGATATATGACAGGGGAAATGACTTCCAACAAGTGGTTGCTGCTTGTACTTTATAGTCATTTAGTTAACATATGCTCTGCCCTCTTTGCCTCTCCTTCCTTATCTTTTGCAAATCCTGTGAGCCTTCTCTATGGCCATTGTCTTTGGGTTGGAGGGGCAATCCTGATGAAGAGGAAGATACCCATCAGGAGATGCAGTGACACTTTGATGAGTAGAGTGAGTCATTGTGAATAGGTTAGATGATGAGAAAAATGTGCTCAAGGAATGTGAGCAGACTCTGGATTTCAAGAGTCCCAAATTCAAAATCCTCCAAAGCCCATTCATACTACTTGAGTGTTTGCATAAGCTGCATTTCTTCTAGTGCCCAATCCTCTGCTTAGTAAAGGGCTCTGAGCTGAACCCCAGCTTCCACAAGAATCTAATTTTTTTGCCAACGACTTCACACCACAGTGAGAAAATAAGCCAGAAATGTGCTCTTTTGCAATTCTTTTTTTTTTTTTTAGAGGAAAAGTTTATTGTCCGATGGGGGAAGCCTGAAGGATGGGAGGGGGAGAGGAGGGCGAGAGGGTAAGAGAGCTTAAGAGAAAGAGAGAGAGAAAGGGAGAGAGCGAGCGAGCATGTGTTCAGGAAGAGGACCTCTTAAACCTTTACGGGGCGGGGGGCAGGAGTGAATCCCATTAGGATGGGGGTGGAGCTGACACCTGTGGTTGGACCATGTAGTTACCTGGTTTCCAGCAATGGCGGCCAATGGGTAGAGCCTAGAATGGTGTCTGGGGCATAGATTGTGCCACAGATAAGACAGTGCCATTTTACTAACATTCCCACCTTTGTTTTATATAAAGTGAGTTGTATGGGATTACATCAGCCCCAAAAGTCCAGGAGGCATGGAGGGATGATGATCTAGAACTACTTCCTCCTGACATCGGGCAACAAGGTACTCTCTGCTGGCGTGGGATGATGTCTCAAGCCACTGTCTCCTGGGTGGGGAACGGAGTATATCCCTGTAGCAGCATTTGGTTGACTGTCTGCTTGGTGAAGGCTTTGGTTCATTCCATTATCACCTCCTGTAAACACTTATACAGACATGGTAGTATAAAAGACAGGATGAGAATAGCAGCCAATGATCCTAAGAGTGACATTAACCAAGTAATAAGAGGATTTCATAGAGGAGAGGAAATGAAGGGGGTCTCTGGACCCTTGCGAAGACTGTTTGATGGATGTGGTTTGGAACTGATCCCAACCAAGACTGGGAGAAAGGCCACTCATCTTTTGCACGTAGAGGGACTTGTCTGTAGAGAAAATGCTGAACAGTCATATAACACTGCTGGGAGAGGACCAGCAATACACATGGGTTGGGAGTAGACCCATTGATGTAAGAGTAGAGGCTATGATTACAAAGGAATGAGGCCCCATCTGGCTAGATAGGGTCTAGAACAAAGGTCAGAGTCATTATTGGAGGACCTAAGAAAGGTTCTCTCTAAGCCACTAATAAGTTTTCTGATTGAGAGGCAAATAGAAACTGATGGGAGGGGCCTGATAATCAAGTGAGCTTTAAGGCCTTGCCAGTTACGAGGCCCAGACCTATCTATCTCTTCACATGTGGTACATCCTAAGGGAGATGTGAACCTCCTTGGGGAAGATACCCTGTTGTCTTCCATTATCTAGCTGGCCTGGGAGGACAACTGGCCAGGTAAAACTGGGTGGGATCTCTAACAGGAAATTCACAGTTCTGCCTACAATGTTACTAACCTTACTTGGCTGTCATCTTAGCAGCAGTGGTAACTCCAATCATCCAACCCCACCAACAGGCATCCTACTGTCATTGGACAATGTTCCTGTGGAATCAGGAAGACTTCTTGACTTCTAGAATTACAGTTGCCTTTGGAGCTGGATTTCACTTCCTAGATGTCATTTCTCCATGAAGCAACCCTTCCTTCCTTCCTTCCTTCCTTCCTTCCTTCCTTCTTTCCTTCCTTCCTTCTTTCCTTCCTTCCTTCTTTCCTTCCTTCCTTCCTTCCTTCCTTCCTTCCTTCCTTCCTTCCTTCCTTCCTTCCTTCCTTCCTTCCTTCCTTCTCTCCCTTTCCTTCTTTCTTTCATTTTAAAAATTTATTTATTTGAAAGGCAAAGTTACTGAAAGAGAGAGATAGATCTTCCATATGCTTGTTCTTTCCCCAAATGGCCACAATAGCAGTGCTGGACCAGGCCAAAGCCAAGAGCCTGGAAATCCATCCTGGTCTCTTACATGGTTGCAGGAGCCCAAGGACATGGGCTATCTCCCACTGCTTTCCCAGGTGCAATGGCAAGGAGCTGAATTGGAAGTAGAAGAACTGAGACTCAAACCATTGCCCTTATCGGATGCTGGTATTGCAGGTGGCAGAATAACCTGATTCTCCACAATGTCATCCCTTTGTTTAAACCTTTCTACTTGCCTGTGGCCACTCCTAAACTGCCAGACATTGACAGGAGCAGGCTGCTCTTGCTACAGGATTGGTATCAAGAACTGGAAGTTCTCTCTTCATTTCTTGCGCTCATTCTTTATAAAAATGGTCCCAAGGTCTTGTTTGTTGTAGCACCTGATGCTACTCACACTCAGTAGAAGCAATTGTCACTTCAACATGAGAAGTCCAATGCTCTCCCTATGCTTGCAAAAATGTGTAATACTGGGTAGATTTGCTGCTCTGTGGGGACACAGGTTAAAGAATGATTGCATCCTTTACACTCTCCAGGTTCTCCAAATGCACAGTGAAGGCGTTCAGTGCTTTCTTGCTCTCCAATTGTTAGTTATTTCCAAATATCAACAGATATAAAAAGAGTTAGATGACTTATAGGTCTTTCTCTCTTGCCATTGTCTTTTCCTATTTCATTTTTTCTATTGAAAAGAAAAGCACAAGAAAAGAAACTTTTGGCAGATTAAGAAAACACTGGAGGGCAGCAAGCCATGCGACAACCTCAGTGGATTTTCTCTGTGAGTGGATTTCTCTGTTCTTCAAGGCAGTGAGGAAGACGTGCTGTCTGATCCAGGCCTTGCTGAAAGCTGATGCTATCTGAAGACAGAGGATTAGCGACCATGTTTGAAAAAGGCCCCAGCTGACAGTTCGGACTTTGCAAGGGATTGTGAGAATATCAATAGAACCCAACACTACTTTTTAGCTTTAAAAACATACTACATGGGAAAATTACAATTTCAGTTTTCTCATGTTTAATTTAAAAAATACAAAAATGCTCATTAGCCATTTATATGCATACTAACCTTGGTGGAGATCATCCACATAATAATTTTACTATTTAGGTGGGTTTAAGTGGTACTGGATGGAAGACTTGTTCTGATTACCTTGTGCAAGAGCACATATTTATGTATAATTTCTGCATTCCCTCATATTGAAGCTGTTCCAGAACTTTACCTACTTCCCAGAGTATGTTAATAGCACAGTGACAGAGGATGGTTCTAATCTACGTGATAGCCACCCTTCATCTGTCAGCATTTATTTGGACTTAACAGACGTCTGAAGGAGTTTAGTTTAGATCGATAAATCTGTATCCCTTAGTTCACATAAATTGGAGAGGTATTCATTAAGCATTTACCGTGTGCCTTTTATCTTAATCCATCTTTAAGGGTTACTGATGGGGGAGAAGGGTACAACATAAAAAGTAAATTACTTGATTCCTGATTCTCATGGTCTCACAATCTATTGTTGAAATTAGCAGACAAGTAACAGCCTAGTATAAAGTTTTTGACATTTCCTGTCTATTTTTTCATTCATACTCTATTGTCTTCATAGTTGCTATCACTGCTTCATTGTATCACAATGTTTTAATGTTTTAATATTTTGCCTTTTTTTTTTTTTTGAGAGAGAGAGGGAGAGAGGGAGAAAGAGAGAATGTTCTCATCCACTGGTTCACTCTTCAAATGCCCACGCCAGCTGGGGCATAGTCAGGCCAAAACTAGGAAGAGTACTAGGAACTAGGAAGAGACCTAGGTGTGAAAACCAGGTCTTCTATGTGGGAAGTAGGAATTCACACTTGAGCCACCATCTGTTGTCTTCCAGGGTATGCATTAGGAAGAAGCTGGATTTGGAGCCAAGACTGGAACCTATGTATTCCTATGTGTGACATAGGTCTTAACTGCTAGGCTAAATGCCGCCACTAATTACACCACATTTTGAACATCATTGGCTGTCACTAATCTTGGAATTTTTTAAAATATCAATGAGATCTCATGCCCCAGTTATCTGCTACCATTTGCTTTATGTCACATACATATCTTTCAATATAAAAGCTACTATCACCTCAAGATGGTATGAATGATCATATTTATGCAAATAGATTCTCATTTCTATTGGACATTTAACATTAACTTGTATCTAGCATGGACTTTCAACTTTAATTTAATTCTGAATATTTTTATATAGTTATATCAACAGCTGTTATGACAGAAAGTAATGTGTGTGGGGTATGTGTGTAGGTATTCCCTTTAGCTAATATATAGACTGAGTATAAAAATTTTTAATGTATATGACTGAGTTTAACATTTTTGGATTTGATTTTTTTTTTTTGACAGGCAGAGTGGACAGTGAGAGAGACAGAGACAGAGAGAAAGGTCTTCCTTTACCATTGGTTCACCCTCCAATGGCTGCTGCGGCCGGCGCACTGAACTGATCGAAAGCCAGGAGCCAAGTGCTTCTCCTGGTCTCTCATGTGGGTGCAGGACCCAAAGACTCAGGCCATCCTCCACTGCACTCCCTGGCCATAGCAGAGAGCTGGCCTGGAAGAGGGGCAACTGGGACAGAATCCGGTGCCCTGACCAGGACTAGAACCCGGTGTACAGGTGCCGCAGGCGGAGGATTAGCCTATTGAGCCATGGCACCGGCCCTGGATTTGATTATTATTTGTAGTCCTTGTGTATATTCCTGCTGAACAGTGGTCATTCTACATTTTAATTTATGAACTCTTAACTTAGTAGAGCATTAAGTCTTTCACTATAAAGTAAATTGAAATGTTATTGCAAAACTAAAAATGAAAAAGAGAAAGAAAGGAAGGGTAATGGAGGGAGAGAGGGAAAGGGAAATATCACTATAATGAAAAATTTTAAAAGGAAATCAGGAATACATATATATTTTAAAGAAAAGACCAAGTGAATAAATATGTGCATGCAACATATTTTTAATGGGAACAAGCTGTTTTTGAAGGTGAAAAAGCATCAAAGAGCTCCTGCATCCAGTGTTTATATTGTCAACAGCACCATAAAGAGATTTCACCATATAGCTAAAGTATCTGCATTCAACTTACATCAATCTTGGCTCTTTCTTGACTTTCCTGGACTCCTAGATGTTTCCTCATTAAATGTAGCAGTCACTTACAAGGTTCTTTTAAAGATTGCGGTGCTAAGTGGAACAGGTGTGGGCTAAGGCCTTCTTAGAATGCCTAAAACTACTGAGCAGCAGAGATCCCAAAAATGCACAGAATATGCTTAGAACTAGTGTTGGTAGATTACTGCTCTGGTCCACAGGGTGCTTGCTGGCAGGTAGGGAAAGTGTCACATGCCAACAGTGAACTAAAACCTGGCCTCTCAGCACCACCCAGCAAACACTCAGCCAGAATGCAGCTTCTGGCAGCTTTTCATCCCTCTGGGGGTTCTGTCCCTGCCCATCTTCTCTGCATCTGGCACCTTTGTGTTCTGGTGGATGAATTTTATTTTGTATTGTAGAATATGTACCTTCTGGGCTTTGTTTCTGTCTCCAATTTTCCCCAACATTTTTAGTTAACCTGTAGTTAATTCACTGATAGCAAGATTTGCTGGTTCATAATTATTACATGCATTAATTAACTGTTCCAAATACTATATCCAAATCCCTTGCTAAATGGGAAAAGGTTTATTAAAAAATTGACAGAACAAATTCTGTTTATTAGGAAAGAAGGGCTTGGGCACGTGGAAAACTGTCTCCTCAGTGCTAGCCTCCTTCAAATGTCGCTGAATTTGTTTGCTGTATTGCTGTATAGCAGATTCCCACTTTCTCTGGTGGTCTTAGATCTATAATGACTGCAAGGTAACCAAGGAAACTGACCCAAGGCTAATACACGTGTCTTTTCATGGCCTTTCCTCTTTCTGTGATTTGGGATGAGTTGGACATGGAACAAGTATAGGAAATGTCCATTATGGCTCCGTTATTAGACTGCTTTCACTCCCTGCCTCCTTCCTGCACTCTCTTCCTTACTTCCTCTAAATTTCCCATTTAATAATTAATCCGGGCCCACTCTGTGGTATTGTGGGTAAAACTGCTGCCTATGATACTGGCATACCATATTGGCTCCTGCTTGAATCCTGGCTGCTCCACTTTCTGATAATGCATCTGGAAAAGCAGAAGAAGTCCCAAGTGCTTGGGCCCCTATACCCATAGGGGAGACCAGGAAGAAGCTCCTGGCTTTTGGGTTTGGCCTGGTCCAACCCTGGCCTTTGCAGCCATTTAGGGTGTGAACCAGCAGATCAGAGGCCTCTTTCTCTGTCCCTGTTGTTACTCTGCCTTTCCAGTAAACAAAAAAGTTATTTTCTTTTTTTCAAAAGGGTCATATTTAAAGTAATAGTTCATTCTCATCACAAGAGACTAAAATTTATACAGGATAGAGAGCAAGCTGCTTGGAAAACCATACATACCAGGTCTTTATAGACAATGTTCAAAAATACTATTTAGTGGTTAACCCACAGGTCAGGATGCCTGCTCCCGATATCAGAGTCTCTGGGTTTGTGGACTGGCTCGGCTCCTCATCTCAGCTTGCTGCTAATTCACACCCCAAGAGAAAGCCAGAAGATGAAGGCTCAAGTAATTGGATCCCTGCCACCTGTGTGGGAGATCTTTATAGAGTTCTTGAATCTAGACTTTGGCCTGGCACAGTCACGGTTCTCTTTTGGGGGGTAAGGAAGTAGATGGATGCTCTTTCTTTGTGTCTGTCTCCCTGAATCTCAAATAACATAAAGTTTTGCCCCTGTGCAGGGAATGTGATTGCCTTGACGTAAAGGCATGCTGCCCATTTCTCTTCCCAATATTCTCCAAAGATTTTCCTTACCATAAACCTTGAGAAAAAGAGTGGTTAGAGACAGATAAGCCAGGCAGTTACCACAATTTGAGAATTTCTGGAGGTGTTTTAAGTATGTCCCTGAAATCATAAGATTCTCAAGAATAAAACCACTGATGAGATTTTTCCTCACAAGGTATGGGGGAAGAAGATGACCTAATCCAAGGCTCTGGTGTCCTTATGTGGCCCAACTTGCTCATAAGTGGAGAGCATCTTACAAGCAGAAGGGAGAAACCAGCATGCATTACTGGCACTGGGACTTAAAGGCATTTTTCAGCCACTAAATAATGTTGTTTGAGAAATACAATTTTCAAAACAAGGCTTTTAAAATTAAAAGCATTTCCTAATTTGAGGTCTGAGAGTGAGTACGAAGGCTAATTGTCAGTAACTCTTAAATTGCATCTTTGTGGTATTCTTTTAATCTAGACGAGAAACCGGGAAAAAGGACGAATGTCAGAAATTGACTTCACGTTAATATTTTAAGAGTCAGACACAGTTAGGCATCTCTGCAATTTCCTAAACAAAATTTGAGGTAGAGTGAGGTAAATTTTAGTATAAAGGAAAACAGTTACACTCAAATTTTAAATCTATCTATCTATGTAAAACAAAGCAAAAACAAACCTTAAATAGTAAACTAATTTTCATGTTGATGTAGAGGCTTATATTTATTTGTTTAAATGAGAACAAGGCTATTATTTTTTAATCTGTATTAAAGAAATCTCTAAACCTAGAGAGCTTATAACACTGCAATGCATTTGTGGCACCTGTTGCCATGGATACACACAGTTCCTGTTGGGAACTGTAAAAGTAACCCAATCATACGGTGAAGCTGTACACTGACCACCACTTGTAAGTGTCTTCATTTTCATGTATGTGATTAGGTTTTATATAAAAGTCTCTTGAATATCTCTGGGTATCTTCCACTTGTAGATTAAGGCTGGATTTTGCTGGGCAGAACAAAAAAAATCCACTATAAACAACCTTTTAAGCATATTTTTTGCTGAACTATTTCTTCATAGTATTTTATATTTTTCTCATAGAATGAAGTTTTTTTTTTAAAAAGATTTATTTATCTGAGAGGCAGAGTTACAGAGATGGGGAGAGACAGGGAGAGAGAGAGGTCCTCAATCTGCTGATGCACTCCCCAAATGGCCACAGTGGCTGAAGGTAGGCTGATCTGAAGCCAAGTGCCAGGGGCTTCTTCTGGGCTTCCCATGTGGGTATAGGCCCCAAGCACTGGGCCACTGGGCTAACTTCCACTGCTTTTCCAGGCCATTAGCAGGAACTTGGATCAGAAGTGGAGCAGCTAGGACTCAAACCAATACCCCTATGAGATGTGGGCACTGCAGGTGGAGGCTTAACCTACTACACCACAGCATCAGCTTGAATGGGATTTAATGTATTGGTTTTATGCCTGACATTTGTTTTCCTAGAAAGATGACACCATCTCAGTGTTGGGAGTGCTAAGTATGTGATTTAACCTGATGACTCAGAAACTCAGTAAGATATCTTTTACTTTCTCTCTTTTTTTTAAAGTGTATTTATTTATTTGAGTGTCAGAATTATAGAGAGAGAGGGTGAGAGAGAGAGAGAGAGAGAGAGAGAATGATTTTCCATCTGCTGGCTTACTTTCTCGATGGCTGCAATAGCCAGGGCTGGGCCAGGCCAAAGCCAGGAGCAGGTGCCTCTTCTGGGTTTCCCACATGGGTGGCAGGGGCCCAAGCACTTTGCCCATCTTCTGTTGCTTTTTCCAGGCCATTAGCAGGAAGATGTATCAGAAGTGGAGCAGCTGGGACTCGAACCAGTAGCCATATGTAATACTGGTGTCACAGGTAGCAGCTCTACCCGTCATGCAACAACACCGGCCCCAGTAGGATGTCTTAAAAGCAGTTTGCTTCATCTCTAGAGTGTTAGGCAAGTTACTTAATGTCTGAAGCTCCTTATCTAACTTATAAGTCTTTTGTGAGCATTAGATGAGATAACCCATGTAAGGGTCTAACAATCCCCGGCTCAGGGCAAAATTCAATAATTGTGAGCTCTTAGTGTATTGGAAGAATCGTTAGCAATCAACTTTGTAGCACTTTAGGGCAAGCTGAGTAGTAAACCAAGGAAACCCATCAGTGACTATACTTATGGAATATTAAGTTAGCCCCGGAAAAAGTCAGAGATGACTCTATTTATCATCTTAAATACTAGTCACCTAACTTCAAATCTCCCCCAACAGAAGTAAGTTAATTTGACTACTTACCTACTCATTCTCACCAAAATGTTTGAGGCAGTTTTGTTAGCAGTACAATCTGAATAGAGAGACTTTGCTTTCACTTCTTATTATGTCTGCGATCCTGACTACAGCCATCATGTTTGAAGGCCAGCCTTCCCCCTCATCCCCAATCTTAGCATGGATTTAGCTGGTGCTGTAGAACGTACAGAATGAAAAGGAAAGAGCAGAAATGGATCTTGGTTTGCATCATAGCTCTTTTGTTCCTTTCAATGTGACCATGGCCTGGAGACTCTCTCCTTAGTGTTCAGTCCACTTATCTGTGCAATGAAAATAATAAATATCCTCCTTGCTAGTTGTGACAAAATGTAATAACACTCCAGAATTATTTTCTGAGAAAGTCAGACTTAGTGTTTTCCTTTAGTTCCTCATTTTCTATCCTAATACTTGCATCCCATCTTCAATTCTCTGTGTCATCCATTCCAAGAGAAGAGTGTAGAATTTGATATCAGTGCTTCTGTGACTGAAGAGTGATCACACCCAGTTTGAATCACTTATTATTTTCTTCTTTATTATCCTAAAGGACCATTTACCACTTTCCCAAACACTTTACTTATAGCACCTCCTGTCATATTAATTTTCTAGGAGGTACTAAGGACCACTTCTACCGCTGGAGAATGGAAAAAGAGATACATGTCAGAATAAGGGTTGGATTTATGAAATAATGTGTAGGTTAGCAAATATTAGTATGTCTCCCCTTGAAAAATACCATCTCACATACTTATTCCTTCTTTCTTGGCCATCGGAAATCATTGCTGTTAACAGAAGGAAGGTTAGCAAACTTAGATTTATGCTAATAGGAAGTTGGATGGGAGGGAGGAAAGTACTAATTGAGTCTGCTCCCATAGCTGCATGACACAGAGTACTGAGGACGTCTTAGATTCGGGATACCTACTCCACACCCCTCAGACAGGCAGCTCTTGTCTGGGAGAGGAAAGGCTACAGGGAAGAGAAGCTCCTGGAGTAGAGAGAATTGGGAAATGATGTAAGGTCTCAGAGAAACAGAATCCTCATTTAGGAACCAGGGTACTACTAGAGAACAGAATAATTTGATTAAAAAATTGTGAATTTTTTAAAGATTTATTTTTATTTATTAGAAAGGCAGAGCTACAGAGAGGCAGAAGCAGAGAGAGAGACAGAGCAGCCAAGACTAGAAGTGGTGCCTATATGGGATGCTGGCGCTACAGGCGGAAGCATTACCCCACTATGCCACAGTGCTGGCTCCCAAAAATTGTGAAATAGTAAGCAAGGGTGACACCTAGAAGAGGGGAGCAGAAAACATGTGGCTATGTACACTGTAAAATGCATGATCTGGTAAACAGATTATCATAAAGCTTAAGTGGAGAGATAAGATTTCATGAAAAATATATGACTCCGGCGCCGCGGCTCACTAGGCTAATCCTCCGCCTTGCGGCGCCAGCACACCAGGTTCTAGTCCCGGTTGGGGCGCCGGATTCTGTCCCGGTTGCCCCTCTTCCAGGCCAGCTCTCTGCTGTGGCCAGGGAGTGCAGTGGAGGATGGCCCAAGTACTTGGGCCCTGCACCCCATGGGAGACCAGGAGAAGTACCTGGCTCCTGCCATCTGATCAGCACGGTGTGCCGGTCGCAGCATGCCGGCCGCAGCGGCCATTGGAGGGTGAACCAACGGCAAAAGGAAGACCTTTCTCTCTGTCTCTCTCTCTCACTGTGCACTCTGCCTGTCAAAAAATAAAAAATAAATAAATAAAAAAATATGACATGCTTTCCATTCATCCATTCTCAAATTAATTTATTATTTTCATTATTGATATTATTGTTCAGTGTGTTAATTTCAGAATATATTAAGGTCTAACATTTCTTACTCTGGAGAATTATATAATTCAAAAGAAATGCACAGTTAACATTTAGACTGTGCTGCATTTTTAAAGTTGAAGGAATGAAATAGCCTCACAAAGAAGACAACATTTTAGTTTGTCTTTTTTTTTTTTTTTTTTTGACAGGCAGAGTGGACAGTGAGAGAGAGAGAGACAGAGAGAAAGGTCTTCCTTTTCCCATTGGTTCACCCTCCAATGGCCGCCACGGCCAGCGCGCTGAGGCCAGCGCACCACGCTGATTCGAAGGCAGGAACCAGGTGCTTCTCCTGGTCTCCCATGGGGTGCAGGGCCCAAGTACTTGGGCCATCCTCCACTGCACTCCCGGGCCACAGCAGAGAGCTGGCCTGGAAGAGGGGCAACCGGGACAGAATTCGGCGCCCCAACCGGGACTAGAACCTGGTGTGCCGGCGCCACAAGGCGGAGGATTAGCCTAGTGAGCCGCGGCACCGGCCATTTTAGTTTGTCTTTGACTTTCATCTTGTTTGACTTGAAATTTTTGAGGTAAAGATAATGAGAAAGATTTTATGCCAAAAAGACCACACAATCAAAGTTACAAGGATATGGAAGCCCTTGGCAAGCTCAGGAAAACACAGATTCCAGTGTAGCCATGGAATAGAATTAATGGAAAAGATGTTGAGAGCTGAGTTTAGATATGAGGATTAGAGTAGGATGGTAATACCATTATATGACATCCAAGGAGTTCAGATAGTAATAAAGGAGACCTTTGAATTTTTATTTTTGTTTTTATTTTTTTACCCATATGAAATACTTTTTAAATAATTATCAATAATGTATATACACTGTATCTCAGAGAGATAGGTGTTGTTTTGATATTTATACTTCCTAGCATTTATATTAATTTTATTAGAGAAGAATGTAGATAGATAATGGTGAATTACAAGTTCTCCCTCTCTCAGACATGCAGCCTCAATAAAACTCTGTGTGTTCATTCTTTCTTCCTTTGATTGAGTGATAGAAATGAGGCCATTCAAATGACATTTTCTCAAAATGAGGAAAGTAGTGCTCAGTGAGTTTGGCCTTTTTATAGTGAACTGAAAAGTAATGTAAATCCAGGACTGGTGTCAGCCAGGCTCTATTGATACACACGCACGCACACACACACACACACACAGACACGAAGCTTCAAAAATTGACTCAATGATTCTATTTCCAGAAAGTCATCCTACAGAAGTATTTTAAGACTGCAAAATTATAAAGGTGTTCAGGTGTTAAAAGATGGTAGAGTAAAAAAAATAATTGGTCATTATTAACAATCAATTAAATATTTTTAAAATTGTTTTTATTTGTAATATAATAGAAAAATTACATTAAAATATTCTAAGTAGTAACTAGGTAATATATGTACTATAGATATAATTCAATGCCATATACTTGTACAAAGAATGAAACAATTATAGCTTTAGGTTACACATGATGCATTCATTTAAAATTACAAAAATAAAACAATGTAGAGGGATGTATAAATGGCAATCAGAGGGGAATACCGATTTAGTCTGAAGGAATCAGGATAAACTTTGTAGGAAAACGTATTAGAAAAATTTAGACAGATTCATAAATGTGTGAATTATTCATGTAAGGCTCATGCCAATACATCTTTGAATTACTCCTGTTTCGGCATATGTACTGATGAGATGAAGCCTTGATATATAATGAGTGGTCAAGTTTATCCTCTACAACTAACTTCTAACATATAAGTAAGAAGTAAGTCTTATTTTATACCCTTGGAAATCTATTTATCACTCACTTTTTAGAATCCACACTTACACACCAATTAAAAAAACCTCTCCATTTACGAATGAAGAGTTCTACTCACTCAGGGTTACATAATCCGTGTGGTAGGACAAGGCTAGAATAAAGCATTCATTCAAGTATGCCATTCTGTCCTTTTAGACAGTCTTGTAAAGGAACAGGTGACCATTAAATACCCATTAAAATAAACAGAAAGGGTAATCAGGAGAGTCCAGCTGTTACTGAAATATAATCTTTTCAAATGTTGAAAAACATGATTTTCATAGAAAGATAACATGATCATGTATCACAGAGTGTAGTGAAATCATTGTGCTATAGAACCACTAGAGCAGTAAAATTGGTCTCAAAAACATTAGAGAAACTGTTTATAGTAGGATGAGTAAAGGAATGCTAATATGCCTGGGTTTGTTATAAAACTGATTAAAATCAGCTATAATTTTGGGCTTACATGTTTATCATTCTGAAATTATTTGCACTTTTACCAGACAAAATTCCACAAATAAACCTTTTCTCTAATGGAATTATAAAATAACCTAGTCATCATAAAATTAATCAAAGGAATAAACCCAAACTCCAAAGAAAATCTACTAATCTTTTCCCAATTTTAAAGTTCACATATATTTTCTCAGAGTGGTTTAGCAAGTCCCATAACTTTGACCTTGGTTATCCTTTTGAATGATTATGTAAATGTGTTGATTTATCTTTAGTACAGACCCTTTCAGATATAAATAGTCATCATTCTGGAGACAAAGAATATTGAAAGGCCACAGACTTAAATTTCATTTTCTTGGATCTTAATGCTGTTATATGAATCACACACAGCTCCAGCAAAACGTTTTTGAGAATTTACTAGAATAAATTCCTTTGCCTGCATTTATATTTAGTCAGAAGGCTGAAGACAGGGCCTCTAACAAACTGCATAAGGTATAATATGGAACTGAGCTTCCTTTAAACAAGAATTTTTTACTAGTTCCCAACGGGCCAAGGAAATTAATGTCAGCTATTTGCATGGGAATATGTACTTTTTCAACCCAGGATCCCTTTCATCTTGTTCATGTATCAATACATTAGCCCGTCAGATGCTTTTAGGAAACTGCTTAGCACAAAGCTACTTGCTATGGAATACTAACATTTACAAGAGATTTTATTATTCCTTAATGAGACAATGGTCACAAATGATAATTTGCTGTGTATTTATCACATTACATGGCACACTGGTGGTATTTTCATATTCCTTACTCCTCAGCTTTCCTAATAGGATGAAGCTAATTTCTCCTGCCAGAGGCTAAGCCACATCAAAATAACCCTGAAAATATTGAAGAAGCATGTTTGTTTTTGGATGGTAGTGTTGTTCCCCTGTAACTGATATTCTAGAATTTAAGTAAGAAATCAAGTCTTGAATTCTACCCATGAATGACACCTATGACTCACCTATGACCTTAGGTTTAATGTTACACAGCAAGGAGTATAGTCTTGTTATTTATGCATGAAAAGCGATGTATTACTTGGTGTCACATGAGATCACAGAGCATGCTTTGAAAGAACATATTCAAGGAGAAACATAAATCATGAGGCTCTAAGCCCTGTGAGAGCATGGGTTTCTGTCTGTTTATTGACACGCTGTATCCATAACACCAAACAGGATTATTTCACTGTTTCTAAATGCTTGAAACTAAATACTCCAAAGACATATGTTTTATTATATCACATCCTATCAAGACCCAGATTCATTCAACACATGACATCCAAAATGAATATGCTTGCATTGTAAGTCAACATGCAATCCTACAAAATAAGTTATGATAAATACCCATTCAACACTGGAAATCAGGTAATTAGCATCTAACTTCAGAATAAAATACTCATTGTAGACATATTTTATTTTAATGTAGTTAAATTTCTATATTTAACATCACTTCAATGATAGTAGCACCATTGTATTAATTTTGTGAGTTATTTCACAGCAAAATTGAGTGAATTAATAGATCTCCAATCAATGTGTATATAAATTCTTCCTAACGCTAAAAAAAATCTTGGGATGCTCCTGAGAGATAAACACAGCATTTTCCAGTAAGACTGAAGACATTGTATCTTAAAGTTGTTTGCAAGCCTTATCCTCCAAGGGAGGGGAGAAAATCAGATCCTTACTATTTGAGAATTTAAAAGGAAAATATTCCTGACTCATAGCGGTGAATATGCTGAAAGGGACTCATCTGAAATCAACCCTTACTGAGAAACTACTCAGGGGGCATTTTGCAACGCGGAAGTATACAAGGCTGGATCCCAAACATGGGGCTCCTGCAGCCAAAATCAGCACCAGATGGTGTGGTTTTGCTTTGGCAGAGACAAGGAGTCATTTGTGTGAAGATTTGGATTAAAGAATTTTAATCTTAGGAGAGGACCACATTATGTATCAGTGGGTAAGCACACCACCGAGTAACAACTACAACTACATACTGACATGATTCTAAGACAGGTCTCAGTCATCAAGCTTCTCAAAAAATAGGAACTGTAGGCCGGCGCCGCGGCTCACTAGGCTAATCCTCCGCCTTGCGGCGCCGGCACCCCGGGTTCTAGTCCCGGTCGGGGCGCCGGATTCTGTCCCGGTTGCCCCTCTTCCAGGCCAGCCCTCTGCTGTGGCCTGGGAGTGCAGTGGAGGATGGCCCAGGTGCTTGGGCCCTGCACCCCATGGGAGACCAGGAAAAGCACCTGGCTCCTGGCTCCTGCCATCGGATCAGCGCAGTGCGCCGGCCGCAGCGCGCCGGCCGCGGCGGCCGTTGGAGGGTGAACCAACGGCAAAGGAAGACCTTTCTCTCTGTCTCTCTCTCTCACTGTCCACTCTGCCTGTCAAAAAAAAAAAAAAAATAGGAACTGTGAGATCATCAGAGATATTTTGGAGAATGAATGGAAATATTTTTTTAAAAAATTTAAATACGTGTATGTTAAGTTTGTAGTGTTTAGGAATTCATAGTTGGTTCTTTATGTTACAGTGATTGATTATGACATGCACAATAAAGGGGCTGAGCAAAGCAAGTGAAAGTAGATTTTATTTATAAACAGACTCCATCTTGCCAGTAAGGGTCCCCAAGGGAGAGATCTGTCACCCTCTGTGTATTGGGAGCTTATATAGGAAGTGAGTGTCATTGATCAATTCTACATAGTTCCAGTATGTGGGAGTCTGCTTTGGTTATGTTTTCCTGTGCCTTTTGCATAATGGTCATGGTTCCTGATCAGTTAACAAATGTTACCTTGCCAATCACTTGAGAAATGTGACAATAGGGAAAATGTTACTTTGTGGTGCCAGAGACTAATTTCCCAGAGGTTCCCCATGCATATGGAACCTATTGTATTCTCTATCAACTTTTTCACTTTCTTGTGGCAGTCTCTTGTCTAATCAGCTGATGGCAGGTTTCGTGCAAACACTTGGTTCCTTAGTCCTACAGGGGCCTTCCCAAACTGCCTACTAACACTTCTCTAACTCCTCACACTTGAACAGTACTTGTATACGCAAGTTACACTCAGCCATCGTGGATTTAATTTACAAACTACATGACACAATCAATGAAAGAAAAATATTTAAGAGTATTTCAAAATGCAAGTCACAAAATACATAACTCAGTTGTACGAATTTCATAATCTGGAACATTTAGGTCAACTGAAACTCTGCTTCATTGCTTTTGTTACACACACACACATACACACACTCACATGCACACATACACTCACACACACACACTCACACATACTTTCTAAGCCATTCCATTGAACCAATATACATATTAAAGTGTTTTTTCTTTGAGTAACTTCTTTTTTATTCTCAAACATTCTGCCTTCTGTTGCTCTCCATGGCATGAAGTAGGTGAATGAGTATTAAACACACTTATTTGTATGTGGTTCATTCAGAATTGTTGTATTGACTTTAATGTGAAAAGTAAATAAAATGGAATAATTGAAAAGGAAGGAATCTAGATTGAAACTTCATAATTTTGAAATATGCTAATTTGAGTGGGGAATTAATAACTATTTGACACCAACCAATAGATATCTGACTTTGAGTTCATGGATGAAGAGGTTACCAGTAGCCAAGACATGAATTAATAAGGGCAGTGCTAGCACCTACAGTGACTCTCATAATAATATATGATTTTTCCTAAGTTTTTTTTTATCTAAATACTATTTCTTTCTTTTTTTTTGTTTGACAGGCAGAGTGGACAGTGAGAGAGAGAGACAGAGAGAAAGGTCTTCCTTGCTGTTGGTTCACCCCACAATGTCCACTGCGGCTGGTGCATTGCACTGATCTGAAGCCAGGAGCCAGATGCTTCTCCTGGTCTCCCATGGGGTGCAGGGCCCAAGCACTTGGGCCATTCTCCACTGCACTCCCGGGCTACAGCAGAGAGCTGGCCTGGAAGAGGGGCAACCGGGACAGAATCCGGCGCCCCAACCGGGACTAGAACCTGGGGTGCCGGCACCTTGAGCCCTGGCGCTGGCCAATACTATTTATTTCTAATGCTAAAATGAACCATTGATTTCTGCTTAATTTAGTTAAAGTTTCTTTGTTTCTTTCTTTGTTGTTCCAAGATTTTATTTACTTGAAAAAATTAGAGAGAAGGAGAGCAAGAGAGAGAGAGAGAGAGAGAGAAACCTTCCTTTCCCTGATTCAGTTCCCAACTGAACAGCTGCTATGGCCAGGGATGGGCTAGGCTAAAGCCAAAAGCCAGGAGCTTCATACAGGTCCCCCATGTGGGTGCAGATGTCTGGGGACTTGGGCCATCATCCACTGCTTTCTCTGGTGCATTAGCAGGGAGCTGGATCAGAAGTGGAGCAGTCAGTACTCATATTGGCACCCTGAGGGAATACTGCCATTACAGGAGGCAGTTTAACCTGCTACACTACTGAGTGGGCACCCAGCTACAGTTTGTTATTTTACTTCATTTTTAAAGATTTATTTATTTATTTGAAAGGCAGAGTTAAGAAAGAAAAAAGGAAAGACACACAAAGAGAAACCTACCGTCAGCTGGTTCACTCTCAGGATGGTTGCAATGGCCATAGCTGGGCTAAGCCGAAGCCAGGAGCCAGGAGCTTCTTGCTGTTTCCGACTTAGGTGCTGGGCCCAGGACTTGAGCCATCTTCTGTTGCTTTCCCAAGCACATTAGCAGGGAATTGGACTGGAAGTGGAACAGCTGGGACTTGAACCGGCTCCCATATGGGATGTCAGCGCTGTAGGCTGCAGCTTAACCTCTCTCATTTTACTGAGCAGAACCTATGTACTTTTTTTTTCTAGTTGATATGCTCATTGAAAAACAAAAACTTCATAAATCCCAACCAAACATCCCTGGCCTTTTCTACTGCCATTTAATCAAGCATGGGGAGGCAGGGACAGTTAGCCTGATAAGCATGGGTTACTCTGCTTTTTCCACCCAGACTAAGATTCCTCAACATTGTGTCATTGTGTTTAAGTTTATCATTGTCACCTAAATGTGCAAGAATAGCATTTAGTAACATATTGGGTAAATGATTTTATGTTAAGAAAGGATTTATGTATCTTTACAAAGCCTTTGTCATTGTAAAGATGGACTAATTTTTACTTAGACAAGATATAAAATAAAGAAGTGAAAACAGAACATTTAGTTGCAGATAATCCATGATTACACCCCCCAGCCCCAACGCCTTCTCCCTCTTTCTTTAAATCAATTAGTACAGGGTTCTGTGGCCAAAGTCACTCATTCATTTGTTTAAAGGAGCTTTAAGGTTAAAATTAAGAATAAAATTAATTTTGAATGACCAGTGTTTATATTATAATCATATAACTGACTTCCAATCTCAACTCAATCTCAAAATGATTCATTGAAATTTTAAGATAAAATGTCCTTCCGTCTTTCAGCATTTTAAATATATTTGAAAATTGCAGCTGAAATTTTACATGAAGTTGAGATATATCGATTTCTCAGTGGGTGATCGTGGAAGTGTGTGGCTTCTAAATTTCTGAAAGGGTTTAAAAAAAGATGAAAGGTTTGAGTCAAGGGGAATTTTACACAGTTGTTAGATTCTATTCCTTTAAAAATTGAACTTTCTTTGCGTTTATTCTTCAGTTTACTTGCGTTTATGTATAATGTCCAAATATAAAAGGAAATCATGTTTTTCATTATGCGGACTCTAAGAAATTACTTATAACAGTGAATTAACATTTCATATTTTCAAGAGTTGAATCGGTCTAAAAGTTGCTTTATTTATAATAACATTCAATAGTAGACGATATTTTCTTTGTGGTTTTCAGTTGTGAGATTGGAACCCTGGGGGCCAGTGTTGTGGCAGAGCAGGTAAAGCTGCTGCCTGTGATGCTGGCTTCCCATATGGGCACTGGTTTAAAACCTGGCTGCTCCACTTCTGATTCAGCTCCACGCTAATGTGCCTGGGAAAGCAGCGGAAGATAGTGCAAGTACTTGAGCTCTTGCACCCAGGTGGGTGATGTGGAAGAAATGCCTGGCTCCTGACTTCAGCCTGGTCGAGCCCTGGCTGTTGCAGCCATTTGGGGAGTAAAACAGCAGATGAAAGATCTGTTTCTCCCTTCCTCCTGTAGTTCTGCTTTTCAAATAAGTAAATAATAAATCTTTTTTAAAAAAGACTGGAACCCTGGAATTGTTCTGTATCTTATGTGCAAGGGATTCAGTGTTTCACCATTAAGATCGATTTAACAGCAGAATTTTTATAGATGCCCTTTATCAGGTTGATGTCCTTTCTCAGTTGTATTTTTTCTATTTTTTTAAAGAATTATTTTATTTATTTGAAAGTCAGAGTTACATAGAGAGGGAAGGAGAGGCAGAGAGAGAGAGAGAGAGAGAGAGAGTTCTCCATTCCACTGGTTCACTCCCCAAATGACTGCAACAGCCAGAGCTGACCTGATCCAAAGCCAGGAGCCAGGTGCTTCCTCCAGGTCTCCCACGTGGGTGCAGGGGCCCAAGGTCTTGGGCCATCTTCTACTGCTTTCCCAGGCCATAGCAGAGAGCTGGATCAGAAGAGGAGCAGCCAGGACTCGAACCAGAGCCCATATGGGATGCCGGCATTGCAGGCTGGGGCTTTAAAACCCACTATACCAAAGCACTGACCCCTATTTGTTTCTATTTTAGTAAGAGTTTTTTTCAAATGTTTTTTCTGTATCTAATTAGATGTTCATTTGGTATTTCCTTTTGAATTTCTAATATTGTGAATTATATTGATTGATATTGGATGATAAACCAATCTAGTGTTCCTAGGATAAACTATTTGGATCACGGCATTTTTAACCTCTTATATATTGATGGGTTTAATTTTCTAAAATTTTGTTTAGGCTTTTTACATTTACGTTTATTAGAGATATTAATATGTGATTTTCTTTCTTTTAATGTCTTCATATTGACATAGAAGAAATACTGGCCTCACTTAGTAAACTGGCAACTATTCCTTTCTCTTGAATTTCTGGGACAGATTTTGTAGAACTTTCTTTTTTATTCTTTTCCAAAACAGTATCAGTAACACCACCTGAGTCTGTAATTTCTTCTGTGGGTAGACTTTTTTTTTTTTTTTTTTTGACAGGTAGAGTTATAGACAGTGAGAGAGAAAGAGAGAAAGGTCTTCCTTCCATTGGTTTACTCCCCAAATGGCCGCCACAGCTGGAGCTATGCCAATCTGAAGCCAGGAGTCAGGAACCTCTCCTCGGTCTCATGCGGATGCAGGGGCCCAAGCTCTTGGGCCATCCTCCACTACCCTCCTGGGCCACAGCAGAGAGCTGGCCTGGAAGAGGAGCAACCAGGACTAGGAACTGGCGCCCATATGGGATGCCAGCGCCACAGGTGGAGGATTAAGCAAGTGAGCCACGGTGCTGGCCCTGTGGGTAGACTTCTTAAAAATTACTTTATTTCATTTTAAACACAGAGATGAGGGCAAGGGAGAGAGAAAACAGAGAAAATGAGAGGCAGAGATATCGTCTCTGCTGGTTCTTTACTCAAATGTCACAATGTCTGGTGCTGGACCAGGCTGAAGCCAACAGCCACAAACTCAATCCAGGTCTCATATATGATCCATGGCTACTAGACTTTTTTTTTTTTTTTAACTACAATATTAATTTATTTAGGAAGACTATTAAGGCTGTATATTTCTTTTTTTTTTTTTTTTTTTTTTTTTTTGACAGGCAGAGTGGACAGTGAGAGAGAGAGACAGAGAGAGAAAGGTCTTCCTTTGCCGTTGGTTCACCCTCCAATGGCCGCCGCTGCAGCCGGCGCACCGCGCTGATCCGATGGCAGGAGCCAGGATCCAGGTGCTTTTTCCTGGTCTCCCATGGGGTGCAGGGCCCAAGCACCTGGGCCATCCTCCACTGCACTCCCTGGCCATAGCAGAGAGCTGGCCTGGAAGAGGAGCAACCGGGACAGAATCCGGCGCCCCGACCGGGACTAGAACCCGGGGTGCCGGCGCCGCAAGGTGGAGGATTAGCCTATTGAGCCACGGCGCCGGCCCTGTATATTTCTTCTTATGGGAGTTCTGGCAGTTTGTATCTTTCTAGGAATGTATCTATTTAATCTAAATTGCTTATTTATTAATTGCCACCAACTTGCTTTTGATATTTTATTTCCATTTTTTCAAATATTTATAGAACTTCTAGTGATATAACCTCTATTATTGCTGATGTTGATAATTCATATATTCTATCTCATCAGTTTTATTGATTTATTCAAAAGGTTTTCATCTTATTGATTTTCCCATTTTGCTTTGTGACTGATTTCCGTTCTGACACTAACTATTCCTTTTTGTTCTGCTTAGTGTGAGTTTGTCTTTTATCTCTTTTTTCTAATTAGAGAAACCAAGATCATTGCTTTGAGACCTTTCTTCTTCTTAACATAGTTAATCGGACACATTTTTTTTTCAGTATCACTTAGTGTTATTCTACAAATTTTGATATAATGGTGTTCATTTTCATTCAGGCAAAAATAAAATAATCTAGGTGTCAAAGAAAATGTCAGTAGGGTAATTTGAAATATTATACTTACTTTTGTTACTACTTTATTACTTTCCAAATAATTGGAGATATTCTAGGGACATTTCAATTGCTTATTTCTAATTAAGTTCCACTGTGACCAAAAAACCTATTGCATATGATTGCATCTTTTTCAATGTTAGGAGTCTTGTTTCTGGTCTTCATTTTGCTCTGCCTCAGTGAATGTTCCATGATCGGTCACTATTTTCCAAGTGTTTCTATTCCCTCATCTCTTCTTTCTTCTTGGGAGAATTTAATCACTCATATAGTAGGTCCCTTTAAGTTCTCCCATAACTCAGTGATTTTTATTTCATTCTTCTATTTCTCTTTATGTTTCACTTTGGATAGTTTCAGTTTTTATGTCTTTACTATCCTTTCTTCTGCAATGTCTGATCTGCTATTTATCTGTTTTAGCATTTTTTTTTTTCATCTCAGACATTTTAGTTTCGATCTCTAGACATTTTAGGGTGTTTTTAGTATATTTTCCATGTTTGCATTTAACCTTTGTAACTTGTTTAACAAATACAATACCTGTTTTAATAGTCTTGTTTGCTGGTTCTAACAATGTCAGGACTGGGTCAGTTTTTATGTTTATTTTTCTCCTCATTTGGAGAAACAAGAAAATATTTATTTTCTGATAAAATTTGGATGTCTGACCTTGTGAATTTTATCCTTTTGATTGCTGTATAGTTTTATATTTCTACAAGTATTCTTAATTTTTCATATTGTTTATTAACTTAGAGGTAGAGTCAGAGAGAGAGAGAGAGAGAGAGAGACAGACAGACAGAGAAAGAGCTATTCCATCCGCTTGTTCACTCCCCAAATGGCCACAATCGCTGGAGCTGGGCCAATCAGAGCCAGGAGCCAGGAGCTTCTTGCGGGTCTTCCCTGTGGGGACAGGGGCCCAAGCACTTTGGCCATCTTCTACTGCTTGCCTAGGCCATAGTAGAGAGCTGGATCAGAAGTAGAGCAGCCTGGACAAGAATCAGCTCAAATATGGGATGCTGGCACTGCAGGTTGCAGGTGACTGCTTCACCTGCTCTGCCACGGAGCTGGCCCCAGAAAGCAGTATTTTTTTTTCTTTTAAGACTTGTTAAGGTGAATCACAAAAGCATTTACTAGGGCTAAATTTAACCTCCTGATACTCAAGAGCTTCATGAATCATCTATCCAAAAATTATGAAGTTTTCTTATTAGGCTCTGTGTGAGTGCTCGGCACTGAGCACTTTACATTTTTTAGAAGGTTCTTTCCTCAAGTTCAATTTGCTTCTATGCACGCTTCAATCAGTCCACGTAAACCACATGTAAAGATGGAGCCCCTTCAGAGCTGCAGTTATGTCTTTGTGCAGACCTTTCTTCTTCGAGTCTCTGGGTTATAAACCACAGCAGCCTTTGTCCACATAGCCTTTCAGTTTCTGCTCCTCAACTCTTGCAGTCTCCTGGACAGTTCACTGGTTCTTCCTCCCTCTACACGGCTACAAATTCTCCTAAGACATTCATCTATGGCAACTGTGGGGCTCACTCTATGTTACCCCGATGTGCACTATTTTAAAAAACAAACAAAATTGGTGTGTGTATATTTCTCTCTCTCTCTACTGCCCTGTCCCTCTGTTTCTGTCTCTGTCTTAGTCTCTTCTCTGTCTTTCCCCTTCCCCATCTACTGATTTGTTTTCATGAAAGAGATCAAAGCCATACTTGGTTATTTCAGCTTAGAAAGCAAGCAGGTCTTTTAAATGACGTAAGGAAAAGATGATGGGTTAAATATTTGGAGACAAAATAGAATTTATGCAGTGTTTTATTATAAACAAAAAATATGGCAGAGAGTATCCTCTTAAAAGGTCAGAAGGTTTACTATGATGTAGTAAAACAGAATACCACTGCTTTTGTAGACTATGAGAAGGTGGCAAACATACAAGGTTACTTAGCATCACTGAGCGGATAATTTTATAAATAAAGTGAAAGAATTAAGCTGTACGACCAGTAAATGCTTTCTAATAATTGCAATGATAAAATGTATTCTTTATTGTGAGTCTGCTTTGCCCAAAGTTTTTAGTATTACATAACTTCACAAAGCATTTGTATTAAAAGTTCATAGGCTATAGTGGAAATTTCCTCTTGGAATATTATTGCCATATAGTGATAACATTGATGTTTACTAAAAGCTATTCAAAAGCCTGAAATTTCTTATGGCAATATGTTGAACACATATAATACTTAAAACAAGAATCAGATCATCCAAATCCAGAATTCTGCAAACATGAAATAGCTTAAGGTTGGCTCAACAATAATGAAGGCAAAAACCCCACTCAGGCCCCACCAACCTTTGCTCTTCCTGATCTAACAAAAATATTTCAAAGAAATTCAAAAGTGACCTTTCTGCACCACTTCCCATAGCTCTGTTTCTGCCCTCAGAACCAATCAGCACAACTCTAATTGTGCTGAGAACCTGGGAGAGAAAAAAAAGAAAGAAAAGCTTTGCTTAGAAAAGACCCAGGGACAACATGGAATTTAAAAGGAAAAAAAAGGAGTAGGCTTCAAATAGCTACCTGAAAACAGATGTTTTTAGCAGAACTTCCTTCATGCATTTATCCTACCCAACCTCCCAGACATGCTTAGTTCCTCCTGAATGCCTGAATGGTGCTGAAGAGGTTATTTTGGTATGGCTTTTGAAATTAGAAGAGGATGAAACTATCAAATTTGACAAAGAGGAAGTTACAGAAATGTGTTTTCAGTTAGTGAATACTGAACAATATTTTTGTAAATGAAGAAATTAAATCTTTAGAAACTGTTTTCTAGCTCTCTCTTTTCTCTCTCTTCTAATGAGTCACAGTAACAAATAAATAATATTTCTTTATTCACCATCAATAATGAGTATCGTGGTTTTTTAGGCCTTGTGGTATGCCAGAACAGTGACCAAATATAATTCACTTTATGAATTAACTTAAAGAAAATCATTTACCTAATGATTCTCACCAAATATCTAAATCTCATTGCTTTCTTACTTATGTCTTCACCCTACAGCAGTCACCAGTTACTACTCTTTTCTTCATTTTACAATCATGGCTACTTATGTTGGGGGGTATGTGTAACCATATCACTCCATAGTTCCTGATTTTAAATATTACATGCTTATAAATATGAAATAGAAAAAATATACAACCACAAAAGACCCTCAACATAATTTCATCTGAAAAAATATTCACATACAACTTTCACACACACATCAACCTACTTCCTTTATTCAGAACATAGATATATTCTCATCTTACCCTCTTACTATCCTTTCTTACCCCTGACGAAATATTGAAATTTTCAAATATATCTTCTCCTGGTTTTTCGGAGGTATATGGATCAACATGAATAACCAATTAATTAAATCATAGATCATACAATGTGTCAGACATTATCCCCTCTCCTGTCTCATTGTACAAAAAGAACAAATGTAATCATTATACACTAGGAAATGTTAGTATAATATCCAGTATATGAGTTGAGGCTTAATTATGGAGGGTTTTTTTTTTTTTTTTTTTTTGGCTGTCCACTACAAGATAGAAAGATGGGGAAAGGAGGGATGGTAGCCTCCAAACAATATTAGCAGCATGCAAACAAAAAGGTTCAAGTTTCTGAAAGCACTTGGCACGCAAGAATTAAGGTTAAATGTAGGTAGCCTGAGAGGGGTTGATAAGATTTAGTCAGGAATCAATAACGAAGAACCTTTTCAGCCTACTAAATTTAGAAGTAAGTGTTTAGCACAGACACCTACACTTCGTATCAGAGTGCTTGGGTGAGTCTTCCTGCACTTCTGATTCTAGCTTCCTGCTAACAGCGGAGTAGGTGATTATGACTCAATTAGTTGAGTCCCTGATACCCTCTAGGGAACCCTTGATTAAATTTTTGGCTCCTGACTCTTGCTTGATGCAGGCATTTGTGGTATGAGCCAGCTTATGGGAACTCTGTCTCTCTATCTGTGGCTCTTCTCCTTTCAAACAGCAAAAAAATAATTAATTAAAGTTAAAAGTAAGAATTTGGATTCTTGCTAGAGAGTGGTAAAGGCACATGTATAAAAAGAAATCAAGTTTAGAAATATTAATTTTTGTTGATTGATTAGATATGGGGTGAAGCAAGAGAAAATTATGTGAGATTACCCCCAGATTTATTGATTAGATGATCAAGAGAATAAGGGTGTCATTCATGTAATTAGGAATTGTAAGAGAAGGGAAGGGAAGATGATGACCTCCATTTTGGACATTATTCAATTAGAATTCTTGATAAAGGTTTTCAAGAGAAAGTGTGGCATAGATTTTTGCCCAAATAAGTGATGCTCCTGCATGAAACCAACAACTCTTGGATTCAGAGAAAAAACTAACAGAGTTCAGAGCCTTTTTCTATTTTATAGTAGTTGGATATGTCATTGTTTCTCTCTGGACTTTAATTTTTTCTGCAGAGAGGGGTACAATGTGGCCTTTGCATTTATTATGCTATTCTATAAACACAGAATTAGTCATTGGTAGAGTGGATTGTGAGAGTGGTAGAGCCGCCTCTCGGGACACCTGATTCCGGTATATGAGTGTCTGGGTTCAAGTCCCACTACAGTTTCCTATCTAGCTTCCTGCTAATGTGCACTTTGGAATGCAGCAGGTGACGATTCATGTTTTTGGTTCCCTAACACCTTTGTGGGAGACCTGAGGGGAGCTCCCGTCTCCCAGCTTTAGCCTAACCAAGCCCCAGCTGCAGGCAGTCTGGAAGTAAATCAATGAATGAGATCTGTCTGTCTCTCTATCTCTCATCTCTTTGTCTCTCTAACTCTGTCTGTTGCTCTGCCTTTCAAATTAATAAAAATGAATAAATAAACATTTAAAACTAGTAATTAGAAATATTATAAAAGGCTTTTCATTATATCTTTATGATTTTTTTATATAGAAGGGCCTTCAAAATATTTATGGAAGATGAAATTTAAAGATGACTATTTTGGTGCATAAAATTTGAAATTTAAGGCATACTTTTTCATAATACATGTTTTCTCTGAACTTTTTTTTTAACTTTTATTTAATGAATATAAATTTCCAAAGTACGATTTATGGATTACAATGGCTTCCCCCACATACCCTCCCTCCCACCCACTACCCTCCCCTTTCCCACTCCCTCTCCCCTTCCATTCATATCAAGATTCATTTTCGATTATCTTAATATACAGAAGATCAGCTTAGTATACATTAAGTAAGGATTTCAACAGTTTGCTCCCACACAGAAACATAAAGTGAAAAATAATAGATGATTTTTTTTTAAATGATGATGAAATCAGATCAGACCTATTGTCATGTTTAATCCCAGTGAGAGTCAAGTTGGGAGTTGATAATTTCTTTTCTTTTCTTTTCTTTTTTTTTACAGAAGATCAGTTTAGTATACATTAAGTAAAGATTTCAACAGTTTGCACCCCCATAAAAACACAAAGTGAAATATACTGTTTGAATACTCATTATAGCATTAAGTCTCAATGTACAGCACATTAAGGACAGAGATCCTACATGAGGAGTAAGTGCACAGTGACTCCTGTTGTTTACTTTACCATTTGACACTCCTGTCTATGGCATCAGTAGTCTCCCTATGCTCCAGTCATGAGTTTCCAAGGCTATGGAAGCCCTCTGAGTTCTCCGATTCTTATCTTGTTTAGACAAGGTCATAGTCAAAGTGGAGGTTCTCTCCTCCCTTCAGAGAAAGGTACCTCCTTCTTTGAAGACCTGTTCTTTCCACTGGGATCTCACTCGCAGAGATCTTTTGCCAGCGTGTCTTGGCTTTCCATGCCTGAAATACTCTCATGGGCTTTTCAGCCAGATCCGAATGCCTTTAGGGCTGATTCTGAGGCCAGAGTGCTATTTAGGACATCTGCCATTCTAGGAGTCTGCTGAGTATCTCACTTCCCATGTTGGATCACTCTCCCCTTTATTTATTCCATCGGTTAGTGTTAGCAGGTACTAGACTTGTTTATGTGCTCCCTTTGACTCTTAGTCCTTTCATTATGATCAATTGTGAACTGAAATTGATCACTTGGAATAGTGAGATGGCATTGGTACATGCCACCTTGATGGGATTGAATTGGAATCCCCTGGTATGTTTCTAACTCTACCATTTGGGGCAAGTCAGCTTGAGCATGTCCCAAATTATACATCTCTTTCCTCTCTTATTCCCACTCTTATGTTTAACAGGGATCACATTTCAGTTAATTTTTAACACTTAAAAATAACTGTGTATTAATTACAGAATTAAACCAGTCATATTAAGTAGAGCAGACAAAAAAGCTACTAAGAGGGATAATGTATTAAGTTGTTCATTAACAGTCAGGGCTATGCTGATCAAGTCACCGTTTCCCATAGTGTCCATTTCACTTCAGGAGGTTTCCTTTTTGGTGTTCAGTCAGTTGTCACCGATCAGGGAGAACATATGGTATTTGTCCCTTTGGGACTGGCTTATTTCACTCAGCATGATGTGTTCCAGATTCCTCCATTTTGTTGCAAATGACTGGATTTCGTTGTTTCTTACTGCAGTATCGTATTCTAAAGAGTACATATCCCATAATTTCTTTATCCAGTCTACCGTTGATGGGCATTTAGGTCGGTTCCAGGTCTTAGCTGTTGTGAATTGAGCTGCAATAAACATTAGGCTGCAGACCGCTTTTTTGTTTGCCAATTTAAATTCCTTTGGGTAAATTCCAAGGAGTGGGATGGCTGGGTTGTATGGTAGGGTTATCTTCAGGTTTCTGAGGAATCTCCAGACTGACTTCCATAGTGGCTTGACAAGTTTGCATTCCCACCAACAGTGGGTTAGTGTTCCTTTTTCCCCACATCCTCGCCAGCATCTGTTGTTGGTAGATTTCTGAATGTGAGCCATTCTAACCGGGGTGAGGTGAAACCTCATTGTGGTTTTGATTTGCATTTCCCTGATTGCTAATGACCTAGAACATTTTTTCATGTGCCTGTTGGCCATTTGGATTTCCTCTTTTGAAAAATGTCTATTGAGGTCCTTGGTCCAGCTCTTAATTGGGTTGTTTGTTTTGTTTTTGTGGAGTTTCTTGATCTCTTTGTAGATTCTGGTTATTAACCTTTTATCTGTTGCATAGTTTGCAAATATTTTTTCCCATTCTGTCGGTTGTCTCTTCACTCTCCTGACTGTTTCTTTTGCAGTACAGAAACTTCTCAATTTGATGGAATCCCAATAGTTGATTTTGGCTTTGACTGCCTGTGCCTCCGGGTCTTTTCCAGAAACTCTTTGCCTGTGCCAATATCTTGAAGGGTTTCTCCAATGTTCTCTAGTAACTTGATGGTGTCAGGTCGTTGATTTAGGTCTTTAATCCATGTTGACTGGATTTTTGTGTAAGGCGTAAGGTAGGGGTCTTGCTTCATGCTTCTGCACGTGGAAATCCAATTTTCCCAGCACCATTGATTGAATAGACTGTCCTTGCTCCAGGAATTAGTTTTAGATCCTTGATCAAATATAAGTTGGCTGTAGATGTTTGGGTTGATTTCTGGTGTTTCAATTCTGTTCCATTGGTCTATCAATCTGTTTCTGTACCAGTACCATGCTGTTTTGATTACAACTGCCCTGGAGTATGTCCTGAAATCTGGTATTGTGATGCCTCTGGCTTTGTTTTTGTTGTACAAGATTGCTTTAGCTATTCGAGGTCTCTTGTGCCTCCATACAAATTTCAGCATCATTTTTTCCAGATCTGAGAAGAAGGTCTTCGGTATCTTGATTGGTATTGCATTGAATCTATAAATTGCTTTTGGGAGAATGGACATTTTGATGATATTGATTCTTCCAATCCATGAGCATGGAAGGTTTTTCCATTTCTTGGTATCCTCTTCTATTTCTTTCTTTAAAGTTTTGTAATTTTCATCGTAGAGATCTTTAACGTCCTTGGTTAAGTTTATTCCAAGGTATTTGATTGTTTTTGTAGCTATTGTGAATGGGATTGATCTTAGAAGTTCTTCCTCAGCCATGGCATTGTCTGTGTATACAAAGGCTGTTGATTTTTGTGCATTGATTTTATACCCTGCTACTTTGCCAAAATCTTCTATGAGTTCCAATAGTCTCTTAGTAGAGTTCTTTGGGTCCCCTAAATAAAGAATCATGTCATCTGCAAAGAGGGATCGTTTGACTTCTTCCTTCCCAATTTGTATCCCTTTAATTTCTTTTTCTTGATTAATAGCTCTGGCTAGAACCTCCAGAACTATATTGAATAGCAGTGGTGAGAATGGACATCCCTGTCTGGTCCCAGATCTCAGTGGAAATGCTTCCAACTTTTCCCCATTCAATAGGATGTTGACTGTGGGTTTTTCATAGATTGCTTTGATTGTATTGAGGAATGTTCCTTCCAAACCCAGTTTGCTTAGAGTTTTCATCATGAAAGGGTACTGAATTTTATCGAATGCTTTCTCTACACCTATTGAGATAATCATATGGTTTTTCTTCTGCAGTCTGTTAATGTGGTGTATCACATTGATTGTCTTGCGCACATTAAACCATCCCTGCATACCAGGGATAAATCCCACTTGGTCTGGGTGGATGATCTTTCTGATGTGTTGTTGCATTCTATTGGCAAGAATTTTATTGAGGATTTTTGCATCTATGTTCATCAGGGATATTGGTCTGTAATTCTCTTTCAGTGCTGCATCTTTTTCCGGCTTAGGAATTAAGGTGATTCTGGCTTCATAGAAAGAATTTGGGAGGATTCCCTCTTCTTCGATTGTTCTGAATAGGTTGAGAAGAAATGGGATTAGTTCTTCTTTAAATGTCTGGTAGAATTCAGCAGTGAATCCATCTGGTCCTGGGCTTTTCTTTGTTGGGAGGGCCTTTATTACTGTTTCAATTTCTGTCTCAGTTATGGGTCTGTTTAGGTTTTCGATGTCTTCCTGGTTCAATTTAGGTAGGTTGCATGTGTCCAGGAATCTATGCATTTCTGATAGATTTCCCTGTTTGCTGGCATACAAGTCCTTGTAGTAATTTCTGATGATTCTTTTTATTTCTGTGGTGTCTGTTGTTACGTTTCCTTTTTCATCTCTAATTGAAAGCTCATCTATTTGGTGCCTTTCCAATTTCTTGATGTAGGCACCTATTGATATAAACTTTCCTCTTAACACTGCTTTTGCTGCGTCCCATAAGTTTTGGTATGTTGTGCTTTTATCCTCATTTACTTCCAGAAAGTTTTTGATTTCTCTTTCGATTTCTTCTATGACCCATTGTTCATTCAGGAGCATGTTGTTCAATCTCCATGTGTTTGCATATGCTCTAGGGATTCCTGAGTTGCTAATTTCCAACTTCATTCCTTTATGGTCTGAGAAGCTGCATGGTATGATTCTAATTCTTTTGAATTTGCTGAGACTTGCTTTATGGCCTAGTATGTGGTCAATCCTAGAGAAGGTTCCATGTACTGCTGAGAAGAATGTAAAATCTTTAGCTGTAGGAAGGAAAGTTCTGTATATATCTGTTAGATCCATTTGGGCTACAGTGTCGTTTAAATGTACTGTTTCCTTGTTGATCCTCTGTCCTATTGATCTGTTTATTTCTGAGAGTGGAGTATTGAAGTCCCCCAGTACTATTGTATTGGGGTCTAAGTCTCCCTTTAAGTCCGTTAACAAATTTTTTAGATAAACCGGTGCCCTGTAGTTAGGTGCATATACATTGATAATTGTTATACCTTCCTGTTGAATTGATCCCTTAATCATTATGTAGTGTCTCTCTTTGTCTCTCTTAACGGTTTTTGTGGTAAAGTTTATGTTGTCTGATATTAAGATGGCTACGCCCGCTCTTTTTTCATTTCTGTTGGCATGGTATATCTTTTTCCAGCCTTTCACTTTCAGTCTGTATGGATCTTTGTTGGAAAGATGTGTTTCTTGTAAGCAGCAAATAGATGGGTTTTGTTCCTTAACCCAATCAGCCAATCGGTGTCTTTTAACTGGACAGTTCAGGCCATTCACGTTCAATGTGACTAATGATAAGTGGTAACTTTGCCCTGCCATTTGCCAAAGATAAGTTCTAATATATGCTTTGAATTCCCTGTGATCTTTGCTGTGAGCTTTCCTTCCTTGGTTTCCTTCCTTTACCTTCTTTCATATTGATGACCGTGTTTCTTTGTTTCTGTGTGTAACACATCTTTAAGCATCAGTTGCAGGGCTGGACGAGTGGTGACAAATTCTTTCAATTTCTGTTTGCTATGAAAAGTCTTTATTTCACCTTCATTCACAAATGATAGCTTTGCAGGATATAATATTCTGGGCTGGCAGTTTTTCTCTCTTAGTACCTGGGCTATATCTCGCCATTCCCTCCTAGCTTGTAGAGTTTCTGATGAGAAGTCAGCTGTGAGTCTGATTGGAGATCCTCTGAGAGTAATCTAACGTTTCTCTCTTGCACATTTTAGGATCTTTTCTTTATGTTTCACTGTGGAGAGTTTAATTACAACGTGTCGTGGTGAGGATCTCTTTTGGTCGTGTTTATTAGGGGTTCTGTGAGCTTCCTGTACTAGGATTTCTCTGTCCTTCTCCAAACCTGGGAAATTTTCTGCTAATATCTCACTAAAAAGGCCTTCTAATCCTTTCTCCCTCTCCATGCCTTCAGGAACTCCTAGACCCGAATGTTGGGTTTTTTAATAGTATCCTGAAGATTCCCGACAATATGTTTTAGATTTCTAATTTCCTCTTCTTTTCTTTGGTCTGACTGTATCCTTTCCTGTTCTCTGTCTTCTAAGTCTGATATTCTCTCTTCTGCTTCACCCATTCTGTTTGTAAGGCTCTCTATTGTGTTTTTCATTTGATCTATTGAATTCTTCACTTCAGTCACTATCCCAGTTTCCTGTTGTACTAGTTGTTTCATTTCATTTTGATTCCTCCTTAGTATTTCATTTTCACGAGAGAGATTTTCTATCTTGTCCATTAAGGATTTCTGTAGTTCAAGAATTTGTTTTTGAGAACTTCTTAATGTTCTTATCAATTTTTTGAGATCTGCTTCTTGCATTTCTTCTATGTCATCATCCTCATAATCTTGAATTGGGGTGTCTTTTTCATTTGAGGGCTTCATGGTGACTTCCTTGTTTTTATTACCTTGGTTTTTGCGTTTGTTATTTGGCATATTGGAGATATTTGGTTTCTTCACTGTGGTGCTTTTTCTTGTTATACTATGACTCTAGATTAAGTGGACTATCTGTTTTTGATGGAGCCTTAGGGCTTGAGATGTGTGTGGCCTGAGAGCTCTGTTTGGTGTGCCAAAGGTGACACTCCCAGGTTAGGCGTGGTAAACCTCTCTCTCTCTCTTTCTTTTTTTTTGATTCAAAAAGGAAGTTATTCTGCACAGCTGAACGAAGTTGGAGGTAGTTAGCAGGCAAATGATATACCCACAGGAACCTGACATCAGAAGCTCTTTCCCAAGCACCACACAGGGAATCTGTTCGGCCCTCAGAGTGGGCTCAAATTCTCCTTCAGTCTCCCACTGGGTTGCCAAAGTTATGGAATTGTAGCGTCTCTGGAGAGTGCTCACGTGAATTCCGTGAGTTCTCTCCCCCACCATCTCTTTTTTCACAGTCTCAGTTCAGTAGCACCACAAATTTACTAGGTCCTAATCTCCTGTTAATTTGCCCCGCCCAGAGTCAGGTTTTTCTGCTAGGCTCAGGGCCGGTGCAGACCTGAGGTCGCTCTGCTTATGACGTATGTCCAAGATGGCGCCTGCTCTTTGTCTTGCTCGCCCTTGAGAGGTGAGCGGAGAGAGAGAAACCCGTGTCCGTACCAGTCACCTTTTTTTTTTTTTCCTCTCTCTCTCTTCCAGTTAGCCTGGTGAAGTTTCCCCCCACCCCGGGGGTCGTTCCCTCTAGTCTCCTCTCTCCACTTGCCTGCCGGTGTCTCGGGCTATTGAGGTTCGGCTCACCTCGTGTTCCAGCGCTGGTGTGTTGAGTCTGCCGCTGGTGTCACGAACTGTGGGCTCCCATGCTCTCCACGCAGGTCCGCTCCCCTTCCAGTGCCGATGTGTGGACTCGGAGCCCTGGACATCCCAAGTCTCCCCACTGTTGTCTGTGTGGCACGCACTCCCCTTCGAGCACTCTTATCTGAACTTTTTGAGGTCCCCTGGTATATTATAGTAATCCCACTGCCAGGCTGTAAAAACAGGCTCATGATTGTAGTAAAAGTTAATGATCCAGGTCATAAATCCAGTCTCAGATGAAAGAGTATACGCCTATAAGAACTATGCTATTATTAGATATACAAGAAAAAGTAACCATGGGCAACTGCAACTTCTTTGTGTAGATACATGTTTAATTTACCAGTATCCAGTTGTCTTAATGAAGCATCTCAAATGCTTGTAATGAAGTGAGACTTTAATTATGGTTTTCAATATAAAACTTAGTTGAATTTTTGCTGTTACATAATTTCCTAATATTTGATATTCAGCCAAAGCAATATACAGATACAACCTTCTTAATTATGTTTTTTAAATTTATGCTTAAATACAATCAAACTGTTACATGTTTAAATTTGATATTTTGATTTAAGAAGATGATTAGTGAAATCAAATTACTCATAGCAATATTTTAAGAGAAGAAAATTGTTTTGGAAAACAAGAAATTATGGAACTAAAGAGCAAGAGACAAGTGATATGATTGTATACCAGGATGTCTAACAGACTCAACTGAAATGTTAGAAACAAATAATTCAAGCATTTGATTACATATAGTGTGGTACAACCTAATATACAAAGGAATCATATATTAGAAATAGGAAGAAATTATTCTCAATTTTCATGACAGGAAACTTAGGGTATATTTATAATATTCATTAGACTGTGTATTTGACAAAATATTTATTGAGGCTAAGTGGATTTTTTTCATAGATTGTGAGTCTGTAACAGCAAATAAATAAAAAAAAATCCTATCTTGATACTTAAAAGGAACTGGGCAATAAAAACAGATGATTATTGTTATGTCAGAAGTGCTAAGTACCATGAAGGAAATAAGTAGCGTGAAGAGGCAAGACGATGATATGTGGAGGGAGATTTTACGTAGGGTCATCCAAGAAGACCTCTCTGATGAGAAGATATTTGAATCCAGACTTAAAGGAAGGAGGAACACTCTATGCAGAACCCTGGAGAGTATTCCAGACAGAGAGAACAACAAGCGCAAAGATCTCATAGAGACAGGGAGACATCTTAATTTTTAATTTTATCCAAATTGAAATGATTCATGAGAACATTGAGGAGAGGAGCAACTTAGTTTGAATTGAATTTTTGTAAAGCTTAATTTAGCTTCTTTGTGGCTAATGGAGCACAGAGTCACAAAGATGTAGCTTAGAGATTAGTAAGGAATCTGTTTCAATAGCTCAGGTGAGCAGCAGGCATTTGTCACAGTGGTTTGGGCTTGGGTTGAGCATATCACGTAAAGAATGCCTGGGTTCAAGTCCTGGCTGTGTTCTAAGTTCCAGTTTCCCACTAATATGCAGTCTGGGAGGTATCAGGTGATGGCTTTAGTAGTTTATTTCATGCCACCCATCTGGGAGACCTAGATTAATATCCAGTTCCTGGCTTTGACCTCATCCAACCCTGGTTGTACTAGGGATTGGGGAATGAACTGGAGGATAACTCATTATCTCTCTCTCTCTCTCTCTCTCTCTCTCATTCAATTGTGACCAATTAAATCTGTAAATTGCTTTTGGTAGTATGGACATTTTGATGATATTGATTCTTCCAATCCATGAATATGGAAGATTTTTCCATTTTTGTGTGTATATCTTCTTCTATTTCTCTCTTTACTCTTTTGTAAATTTCATGTTAGAATCTTTGACATTCTTGGTTAAATTTATTCCAAGAGGGGACAGCACTGTGCTGTAGCAGGCTAAGCCACCATATATGGCACCAGCATCCCATATGGGTGCCAGTTCCTGTCCCGGCTGCTCCTATTCTGATCTAGTTCTCTGCTTATGGCCTTGGAAAGTATTAGAAGATGGCCTAAGTGCTTGGGTGCCTACACCAGTGTGGGAAACCTGGAAGAAGCTCCTGAATCTTGGCTTCAGATCAGCCCACCTCCAACCGTTGGGGCCATTTGGGGAGTGAACTAGAGGATAGAAGACCTTTCTCTGTTTCTCCTTCTGTCTGCAACACAACCTCTTAAATAAATAAACAACATCCTAAAATAATTATACCAAGGTATTTCATTTTTATAGCTTTTGTGAATGGGATTGATCTTAGAAGTTTGTTCTCAGCTATGGCATTGTCTGTATATACAAAGGCTATTGATTTTGGTAAGAATATGTATTATCTGCACCCTATTCAACAGTGAATGTATGAAATTTTTAATATATGTATTTATTAGGTGGAAACTGTTATCTCAGTTATATTTTATGTGTTTCTAAGCCATATTTGTTCACTCAACCATTTCTTTTCCACTTTTGCTTTGCTTTTTAATTTTAGAATGATTTGTGAGTGAAAAAAATATGTTAACAAAATAAGGGATTATTTTTAAAAAATAATTGTTTATCACAGTAAAAATTATGTCAAATAAACAAACACATTTCAAGTACTAATTCCTAAAATATTCCAAGACTGTAACTGTAGCACCTAGCATGAGCATTGGTACTGTGGTTTTGACATGGATAACTTCATCCTTTCACCATAAATTAAGCTTTACTCAGCTAGAAAGATCATAGGAAAGCATGCTTCCTTTTAAAAATGATATTAATAGAAAGGGAACAGATTTCGTGTATTTCATGGGTACAATTCTAAGAAGATAATTGTACTTCCCTCTGTCCCTCTCTCCCTCTCTCAACCCCACATTTTCCATCCTTTCTTCCTTCCTTTTTTTCTTTTAATTTTTGAGAAAACATCATTTCAGGCTACACTATAATTACAGCCTTAATGCACCACTAACAATAGTGTTCAACAGGTAAAAAGTATAAGTTCCATAGGAGTATAAACAAAGGCTAAGAACAGTAATCTTATGCTTTTTTGGTATTCTATATTAAATACTACATATAAGAGAAAACATATGATACTTGTCTTTTGGGGGCTGGCTTACTAAGCATAGTAGTTTCCAGTTGCATCCATTTTGTTAAAAACACAGGATTTCATTATTTTTATAGCTGAGTAGTATTCCATAGAATATATATAACACATTTTCTTTATCCAGTCATCAGTTTGTGGACATCTGATTTGATTCCATATCTTAATTATTATGAATTGAGCTTCAATAAACATGGGAAACAAGTCTTTCATATGCTGATTTCGTTTCATTTGGGAAAATTCCCAGGACTGGCATGGCTGGGTCTAATGGGTAGATCTATTTGGAGATTCCTGAGGAATCTCCATACTTTCTAGCCTAATAGTTGTATTAGTTTAGATTCCTACCAACAGTGTATTAGGATACCTTTTCCCCCAGATTATTGCCAGCATTTATTATTTTCTGATTTAGGGGTAATATCTATCCTAACTAGGGTGAGGTGAAACCTCATTGCAGTTTTGATTTGCATTTCCCTAATGGCTACTGATCCTGAGCATTTTTTTCATGTGTCTGTTGATCATTTTTTATATCATCCTTTGAAAAGGATATCCATTCATGTCCTTTTCCCACTTCTTGACTGTATTGTTTGTTTCATTGTTGTTGAGTTTCTTGAGCTTCTTGTAGATTCTGGATATTAATCCTTTATCAGTTGCATAGTTTGCAAATATTTTCTCCCATTCAGTTGGTTGCTGCTTCACTTTGTTCAGTGTTTCCTTCACAGTGCAGATGTTTCTTTGCTTGATGAATTTCCACTTTTGCTTTTATTGTCTGTGGTTCTGGGGTCTTTTCCAAGAAGTCTTTGCCTATATAAATGTCTTGTAGAGTTTCCCCAACGTTTCCTGAAGTAACTGGATGGTATTAGGTCGTAGATTTAAATCATTGATCTTCTGAGTTTGTTCTTGTATCAGGTGCCAGGTGGGAGTCTTGTTTCATATTCTTGCATGCAGAGATACAGTTTTCCCAACATCATTTGATCACAAGACTTTTTTTCCCCAGATATTGATTTTAGCTCACTTGTCAAAGACAAGTTGGTTGTAGCTGCATGGATTAGTTTCTACAGTTTCTATTCTGCTTCATTGGTCTATATGTCTATTTTTGTACCAGTGCCAGGATGTTTTGACATATAAAAATGCAATCAGGATTCCCTACATAGGTAAACAAAACAAGAAATATGAATGACAGTGACAAATACAAATGAAAGAAAAAAGATAAACACTAAAGAAATATGCAATTTAGGAAACAAAATAAAATTTTTAGAAATACTAAAATACTTCCTTAGAAAGACTCAAGAATCTGCTGCATTTGTAAAAACATAATTCTATGGAAAAGTAAAAACTAATATAAAGTACATTTAAAAAAGCACATTTACAAAATGGGTAGCAGGATAGACACATTAGGATATTCTACAATTAACTAGTATTGACAATTCAGACAAAAAATAGCAGGAAATTATGAAAGAAGTAGAAAAGAAAATTTCTTCAAGGGAAAAAGAAAAAAGTTCCAAAAACTTCTAGAAAGAAATAAACAATTGTTTAATAAAGGATCAATAATCGGAACAATATTTGTCTTTTCATTATCAATATCAGGATGAGAGAGAAAAATGAATAGGCTTTGAGAAGTGGGGAGAAAAAAAATTTCAACTATAAGTTTACATCCTGAGAAAGTACCATTAAATTTCAAGGTGGGAATTGGTGCTTCAAAAACAGGAAAACTCAAACTCAAACTAAATGAAACTAAACTGAGTTCACCTCAGTATCAAATTTTAGTCAATTAATTGAGAATAAACTCTTGGAAAAAGAAGTAATACATTAAGAAAACAGACAGGTATGCAATCTTAATCCATATTAGATCAACTCAACAGGGTATTTAAGTCCTGACCATAGCAGCACTACTCTGGGTCAGTGCAGGAAAATAGGTACCTTTAGATGGAAAAAAATATTGAAGAAAAGAAACTTCAAGAATATGCAAAATGATTAAAACCATGAGGAAGTATTGAAGACACCAGTTGCAGGATTTAAAAATTATGATTATTTTCTGACTTGATGTTATGTGACATGGACCTGTGGAAAAGTTGACTTGCCTTTGCAGTAACCAATATCACTTTAGAAATATGTAAACACTATTTTGCTTTTATTCCTTAGAATCAATTTATAGTTAAAAAAGAAAACACAAATATTAACCATTTCAAGTCAATGTTTAGAGGATGGGTCAGAAGTTCAAGAGGTGGTAGAAGACAAGAGAGAAAGATTAGCAGATGTACCATTAAAGATGTCCTCACAATAAAATAAAAAAAAAAATACTTGGGACTGGTGCTGTGGCCTTGTAGGCTTAACCTCTGCCTGTAGTGCTGGCATCCCATATGGGCATCAGCTTGAGTCCTGGCTGCTCCACTTCCAACCCAACCCTGTGGAATAGCCTGGGAAATAAGTAGGAGAGTTGTGTCCGTTATGAGACCCTCCCCAAAACAACTCACAAAAGGCAGGCTGGATGCAACAGCAAGAGGATTTCTTTACCAGCTAGCTGGGGCTCTTACTGGCACCTATGACGCAGCGCAGTGCTGAGGTGAAAAGCCCCACCCCTCCTCCTCCCAGCATTTGTATGTACTCAAGTAAACAAGTACATACATCACTACACACGTAGGCGGGTTCCTTATTGCTTATGTGGCAATTACCTAAATTTATGCATTTTATTGGTACATTTGAGCAACTCAGGGGCTAGGCAGCACACAGGAAGGGGGAAGAATCTAAATTCCAGGAATAGTTTCACTCCCATACCCTTAGGCCTGTCTTTTCTGGCTTAAAATAAAGCCTGTCATGGAGGAACAGCACTTCTCACGACAGGTCCTAAAAGCTCCTAAGACCAAGATTTTAATATGTTGCTGCATATTTCATATCACCTAATCTTTTTTTTTTTTTTTAATGGCAGAGTGGACAGTGAGAGAGAGAGACAGAAAGGTGTTCCTTTTCCATTGATTCAACCCACAATGGCCGCTGCGGCCGGCGCACCTTGCTGATGCGAAGCCAGGAGCCAGGTACTTATCCTGGTCTCCCATGCAGGTGCAGGGCCCAAGCACTTGGGCCATCCTCCACTGCACTCTCGGGCCACAGCAGAGAGCTGGCCTGGAAGAGGGGCAACCGGGACAGAATCCGGCGCCCCGACCGGGACTAGAACCTGGGGTGTCACCACCGCAGGCGGAGGATTAGCCTAGCGAGCCGCGGCGCTGGCCCATATCACTTAATCTTAACATACTACACACTATGAAGTCTTAACAACAAATGTACTTACCCTAAACTAACTTATGGTTTGAATTAATTATTTATAACTGAACTCCACAGGAGAAGGCCCAAGTACTTGGGCCTCTGTCCCCACCTGGGACACCTAGAAGAAAGTTCTGGCTCCTGGCTTCAGATCAGTCCTGCTCCAGCAGTTGTGGTGATGTGGGGAGTGAACCAGTTGATGGACAACCTGTCTCTCCCTCTCTCTGTCTGTTACACTACCTCTCAAATAAAGAATAAATAAAATCCTTAAAAATACTCATAGAAAATTTCAGAATTATTTGTGAAATTCCAAGGCTCACTGGTAACTGAAATGGTGATTGCAATGGAATTTTATGAATTAAGTGGGGGATTCAGAAAGCCGGTATTTAGCCTAGTGACTAGGACACTTGCATTGCACATGGGAATACCTGTTTCTGATTCTTGGCACAGGCTCCTGACTCACTTCCTACACATGTGCTCCCTGGGGAGGGAACAATGATGGCTCAATTCTTGCCTCCCACGTAGAAGACCTGGATTGAATTCCTGGCTCTCAGTTCTTGTCTAGGCACACATTCTCCAATCTGTGGCTGTGTGGTGAACTAGCAGATGGGAGTGCTCTCTGTCTGTCCGTCTCTCAGCTCTGTCTCTTAGATACAAAATATGGGGAGGTATGGCATATATAAGTGATATGGACAATAATAAATCTCAGGAGAAAAATCAATAAATAATGTTAAAGTGTGACAAAAGTAACCATGCAAATATAACACTGGAAGATACAGAAATGGCTATTGAAAGAAATTAAAAACAGAATGCGAAGATTTGTTGCCATTGAAGCTTAGGACTAGGAAAGGAGTAGGGTAAGACAGAGAACTATTTCTCTTCATAATAAAACCTCCTGGTTTTTTAAAATCAAGTGCACTGGTAATAATTTAATTTTAAAAACTTTTTAAACTTTTATTTAACAAATATAAATTTCCAAAGTACAGCTTATGGATTACAGTGGCTTTTCCCCAGCATAACTTCCCTCCCACCTGCAACCCTCCAATCTCCCACTCCCTCTCCCATCCTATTCACATCAAGATTCATTTTCAATTCTCTTTTTATACAGGAGATCACTTTAGTATATATTAACTAAAGATTTCAACAGTTTGCACCCACGCAGAAACATAAAGTGTAAAATACTGTTTGAGTACTAGTTATAGCATTAATTAACATTGAACAACACATTAAGGACAGAGATCCTACATGAGGAGCAAGTGCACAGTGTAAGTTCTCTCCTCCCTTCAGAGAAATGTACCTCCTTCTTTGATGGCCCGTTGTTTCCATTGGGATCTCACTCGCAGAGATCTTTCATTTGGGTTTTTTTTTGTTTGCTTGTTTTCTTTTTTGCCAGAGTGTCTTGTCTTTCCATGCCTATAATATTCTCATGGGCTCTTCAGCCAGATCCAAATGCCTTAAGGGCTGATTCTGAGGCCAGAGTGCTGTTTAGGACATCTGCCATTCTATGAGTATGCTGTGTATCCCGCTTCCCATGTTGGATCATTCTCTCCCTTTTTAATTCTATCAGTTAGGATTAGCAGACACTAGTTTTGTTTATGTGATCCCTTTGACTCTTAGATCTACCAGTATGATCAATTGTGAACTGAAATTGATCACTTTGACTAGTGAGATGGCATTGGTACATGCCGCCTTGATGGGTTTGAATTGGAATCCCCAGGCACATTTCTAACTCTACCATTTGGGGCAAGTCAGCTTGAGCTTATCCCAAATTGTCCATCTTCTCCCTCTCTTATTCCCACTCTTATATTTAACAGAGATCACTTTTCAGTTAAATTTCAACAGCTAAGAATAATTGTGTGTTAATTACAGAGTTCAACCAATAGTATTAAGTAGAACAAAAACTACTAAGAGGGATAAAGTATTAAGTTGTTCATCAACTTAATACAGGACAAGGTCTGATCAAGTCATTGTTTCTCATAGTGTCCATTTCACTTCAACTGGTTTCCTTCTTGGTGCTCGGTTAGTTGTCACCGATAAGGGAGAATATATGACATTTGTCCCTTTGTGACTGGCTTATATCACTCAGCATGATGTGCTCCAGATTCCTCCATTTTGTTGCAAATGAACGGATTTCATTGTTTTTGACTGCTGTATAGTATTCTATAGAGTACATGTCCTATAACTTCTTTATCCAGTTTACTGTTGATGGGCATTTAGGTTGATTCCAGGTCTTAGCTATTGTGAATTGAACTGCAATAAACATTAATGTGCAGACAGCCTTTTTGTTTGCCAACTTAATTTCTTTTGGTTAAATTCCAAGGAGTGGGATAGCTGGGTTGTATGATAGGGTTATATTCTGGTGTCTGGGCAATCTCCAAACTGATTTCCATAGTGGCTTTACCAGTTTGCATTCCCACCAACAGTGGGTTAGTGTCCCTTTTTCCCCACATCCTCGCCAGCATCTGTTGTTGCTAGATTTCTGTATGTGAGCCATTCCAGCCGGGGTGAGGTGAAACCTCACTGTGGATTTGATTTGCATTTCCCTGATTGCTAGTGATCTTGAACATTTTTTCAGGTGTCTGTTGGCTTATTTGATTTCCTCTTTTGAAAAGTGTCTATTGAGGTCCTTGGTCCATCTCTTAAGTGGGTTGTTTGTTTTGTTGTTGTGGAGTTTCTTGATCTCTTTGTAGATTCTGGTTATTAATCCTTTATCAGTTGCATAGTTTGCAAATATTTTTCCCAATCTGTCTGTTGCCTTCAACACTTTACTGACTGTTTCTTTTGCAGTAATGAAACTTCTCATTTTTATGCAATCCCAATTGTTAATTTGGCTTTGACTGCCTGTGCTTCTAGAGTCTTTTCCAAGAAGTCTTTGCCAGTGCATATATCTTGCACGTTTTCTCCAATATTCTCTAATATTTTAATGGTGTCAGGTCATAGACTTAGGTCTTTAATCCATGTTGAGTGAATTTTTGTGTAAGGTGAATGGTATGAGTCTTGCTTCATGCTTCTGCACATGGAAATCCAGTTTTCCCAGCACCATTTATGGAATAGACTGTCCTTACCACAGGGATTAGTGTTAGATCCTGTTCAAATATAAGTTGGCTGTACATGTTTGGGTTGATTTCTGATGTTTCCTTTCTGTTCCATTGGTCAATCCATCTGTTTCTATACCAGTACCATATTGTTTTATTAGAACTACTCTGTAGTATGTCCTGAAATCTGGTATTGTGATGCCTCTGCTTTGTTTTTGTGGTACAAGATTGCTTTAGCTATTCGAGGTCTCCTGTGTCTCCATATGAATTTAAGCATCATTTTTTCCAGATCTGAGAAGAATATATTTGGTATCTTGATTGGTATTGCATTGAATCTGTAAATTGCTTTGGGAGAATAGACATTTTGATGATGTTGATTCTTCCAATCCATGAGCATGGGAGATTTTTCCATTTTTTGGTATCCTCTTCTATTTCTTTCTTTTTTTTTTCTTTTTTTAACTTTTATTTAATGAATATAAATTTCCAAAGTACAGCTTATGGATTACAATGGGTTCCCCCCCACAATGTCCCTCCCACCCACAACCCTCCCCTTTCCCACTCCCTCTCCCCTTCCATTTTCTTTCTTTAAGATTTTGCAACTCTCATCATAGAGTTCTTTGATTTCCTTAGTTAACTTTATTCCAAGGTATTTGATTGTTTTTGTGGCTATTGTGAATGGGATTGATCTTAGAAGTTCTTCCTCAGGCGTGGCATTGCCTGTGTATTCAAAGGCTGTTGATTTTTGTGCATTGATTTTATACCCTGCTACTTTGCCAAACTCTTCTATGAGTTCCAATAGTCTCTTAGTAGAGTTCTTTGGATCCCCTAAATAAAGAATCATATCTTCTGCAAAGAGGGATCGTTTGACTTCTTCCTTCCCAATTTGTATCCCTTTAATGTCTTTTTCTTGCCTAATGGCTCTGGCTAAAACTTCCAGAACTATATTGAATAGCAGTGGTGAGAGTGGGCATCCCTGTCTGGTATCAGATCTCAGTGGAAATGCTTCCAACTTTTCCCCATTCAATAGGATGCTGGCCATGGGTTTTTCATAGATTGCTTTGATTGTATTGAGGAATGTTCCTTCCAAACCCAGTTTGCTTAGAGTTTTCATCATGAAAGGGTACTGAATTTTATTGAATGCTTTCTCTACACCTATTGAGATAATCATATGGTTTTTCTTCTGCAGTCTGTTAATGTGGTGTATCACATTGATTGATTTGCTCACATTGAACGATCCCTGCATACCAGGGATAAATCCCACTTGGTCTGGGTGGATGATCTTTCTGATGTGTTGTTGCATTCTATTGGCGAGAATTTTATTGAGGATTTTTGCATCTATGTTCCTCAGGCATATTGGTCTGTAATTTTCTTTCAATGCTGCATCTTTTTCCGGCTTAGGAATTAAGGTGATGCTGGCTTCATGGAAAGAATTTTGGAGGATTCCCTCTTTTTCGATTGTTCTGAATAGGTTGAGAAGAAATGGGATTAGTTCTTCTTTAAATGTCTGGTAGAATTCAGCAGTGAATCCATCTGGTCCTGGGCTTTTCTTTGTTGGGAGGGCCTTTATTACTGTTTCAATTTCTGTCTCAGTTATGGGTCTGTTTAGGTTTCCTATGTCTTCCTGGTTCAATTTAGGTTGGTTGCATGTGTCCAGGAATCTATGCATTTCTGATAGATTTCCCTGGTTGCTGGCATACAAGTCCTTGTAGTAATTTCTGATGATTCTTTTTATTTCTGTGGTGTATGTTGTTACGTTTCCTTTTTCATCTCTAATTGTATTGATTTGGGTCTTTTCTCTTCTTTTTTTAGTTAGTTGAGCCAATGGTGTGTCAATTTTTTTCATTTTTTCAAAAAACCAGTTCTTCACTGGGCTGATTTTTTGTAATTTTTTTTGGATTCAATCCTGTTGATTTCTTTTCTGATTTTAATTATTTCTCTTCTCCTACTAGATTTGGGTCTGGTTTGATGCAGTTTTTCTAGATCCTTGAGATGCATTGAAATCTCATTTATTTGTTGACTTTCCAATTTCTTGATGTAGGCACCTATTGATATAAACTTTCCTCTTAACACTGCTTTTGCTGTATCCCGTAAGTTTTTATATGTTGTGCTGTTATCCTCATTTACTTCCAGAAAGTTTTTGATTTCTCTTTTGATTTCTTCTATGATCCAGTGTTTATTGAGGAGCATGTTGTTCAGTCTTCATGTGTTTGCGTATGCTCTAGGGATTCCTGAGTTGCTGATTTCCAACTTCATTCCTTTATGGTCTGAGAAGCTGCATCGTATGATTCTAATTCTTTTGAATTCGCGGAGACTTGCTTTATGGCCTAGTATGTGGTCAATCATAGAGAAGGTTCCATGTACTGCTGAGAATAATGTAAATTCTTTAAGTGTAGGATTGAAAGTTCTGTAAATATCTGTTAGATCCATTTGGGCTACAGTGTCGTTTAAATGTACTGTTTCCTTGTTGATCTTCTGTCCGGTTGATCTGTCTGTTTCTGAGAGTGGAGTATTGAAATCCCCAGCACTATTGTATTGGAGTCTACATCTCCCTTTCAGGCCCTTAGCATTTATTTTAAATAAACTGGTGGCCTGTAATTAGGTGCATATACATTAATAATAGTTACATATTCCTGATTAATTGATCCCTTAATCATCATATAGTGCCCCTCTTTGTCTCTCTTAACAGTTTTTCTGGTAAAGTTTATTTTGTCTTATATTAAGATGGCTACTCCTGCTCTTCTTTCATTTCTGTTGGCATGGAATATTTTTTTTCCAACTTTCACTTTCAGTCTGCATGCATCTTTACTGGAAAGATGTGTTTTTTAAAAGCAGCAAATAGATGGGTTTTGCTTCTTAATCCATTCAGCGAGTCTGAATTAACTGTAGTCTTAATTAACTGAATTTAACTGGAGAGTTGAGGGCATTAACATTCAATGTGACTATTGATAAGTAGTAACTTTGCCCTGCCATTTTCCCGAAGATATTTCTTTCATTTTTTTTTTTTTTGACAGGCAGAGTGGACAGTGAGAGAGAGAGACAGAGAGAAAGGTCTTCCTTTTGTTGTTGGTTCACCCTCCAATGGCCACTGCGGCTGGCGCACTGCGCTGATCTGAAGCCAGGAGCCAGGTGCTTCTCCTGGTCTCCCATGTGGGTGCAGGGCCCAAGGACTTGGGCCATCCTCCACTGCACTCCAGGGCCACAGCAGAGAGCTGGCTTGGAAGAGGGGCAACCGGGACAGAATCCGGCACCCCCCAAAGATATTTCTAATATATGCTTTGAACTTCCTGTGAACTGGGAAGTTTTCTTCCTTTACCTTCTTTCATATTGATGGCCGTGTTTCTGTGTTTCTGTGTGTAACATATCTTTGAGCATCTTTTGCAGGGATGGACGAATGGTGACACATTCTTTCAATTTCTGTTTGCTATGAAAGGTCTTTATTTCACCTTCATTCACAAATGAGAGCTTTACAGGATATAATATTCTGGGCTGGCAGTTTTTCTCTCTTAGTTAGTACCTGAGCTATATCTCACCATTCCCTTCTAGCCTGTAGGGTTTCTGATAAGAAGTCTGCTGTGATTCTAATTGGAGATCCTCTAGAGTAATCTGACGTTTCTCTCTTGCGCATTTTAGAATCTTTTCTTTATGTTTCACTGTAGTGAGTTTGTTACAACGTGTCGTGGTGAAGATCTCTTATGTTTACTTGAGGTTCAATGTGCTTCCTGTACTAGGATGTCTCTGTTCTTCTCCAAACCTGGAAAGTTCTCTGCTAGTATCTCACTAAAAAGACCTTCTAATCCTTTCTCCCTCTCCATGCCTTCAGGAACTCCTAGAACCCGAATGTTGGTTTTTTTAATAGTATCTTGTAGATTTCCAACAATGTTTTTTGATTTTTAATTTCCTCTTCTTTTCTTTGGTTTGACTGTATACTTTCCTGTGCTTTGTCTTCTAAGTCTGATATTGTCTCTTCTGTTTCACTGAGATTTCTGACACATTGTGACATGGATCATTATCTTAAAATTATAATAGGATTAATAATTATTATAAATTTCTCTAAATGTCTAAAATTCAACCAAGCTTACTTGCCTTGCCTGTAATCTATGCCTAATTTATTTCACTCAAAACATTTATCTCATACTGTTTCCTCATTAAGTTATAGCTCTCTGCCAATGTCAACCTTATCTTTAGTTTGACAAAGAAAATTCACAAATTAGTTTGCACAATATGATAAACGGGCACACAATCTCTCTCCTTAATTGTTTTAAGGTCAAAGTGATGATATATGACATTATTACATTGTTGGTGAGGATGGTGATTGTGTGATAATATGAAGGAAACAGTGATGATTTTTGGAAGAAATAATGTGCAACATTTTTGGAAGAAAACAGTGTTTCTAACTGGTGTTGTCTCTTCATCATAATTCTGTGATATGGATTTTCATCTTATTTTACATATTAAGAACAAACTGTATTACAGAAAACTTACACAATCCACCTAACATCAAAATAACTCAAACGTTGCTTTAGCTTGCTTTGTAACACACTTTTAAAATGTTCCTACCTTCAACATTATGAAGTATCACTTTACATTTCTTTATTGCTGTTGCATTTTCTATGTGTTTATATTTATGATCTCATTTAGATTGTCCAGTCTGAGAGCAGCAACTGATATTTTCATTATCTCAAAGGAATATATGAAAAAACTGAAAGCAAATAGAAATGAATTAAGTCACTTGCTTAATGTCACTAAATCTAATAGCATACAAGCATAATTTGGTGTTCTATGTGTTAGTAGTAGCAATTGTAATAATCAAACAGCTTCACATGATTTTTCACTGTAAGAATTTGGACATTTTGATATATAACTCACTGGTTCAATTCCCACAGAGTTCTATTTAAGTTTCTTGCCTACACAAATTTATCACAACGCAATAATTTACTGTGTGTAAATGAGATTATTTAATAGCAATTTCCTTAGAAATCACTTTTTAACAACAAATTACTTTAATATAATAGATTATGATAATTCACCCTTTACCTTAAGTAATGAATACATTACTATTTACATATCACTTTTAAGTTTATAGTATTACTTTTTGGTTCCAAGTATTTATAATTCTCAAGAAAATTTTGCATACATTGACTTATTTGGAGCATTGTAATGTAAAAATTTTCCCAAATGATTTTGCTGTTTATTGTTCAGCACAGATAGATCTTTTACAGTGTCAACTTCTTTTTCTGTATAATTGCCTTTCTAGTTTCTCAGCATTTTAACTACTCATTGCACCAAGGGATTAGAGAACCAACAGCTGTAGGTTTTTAAAGCCATAAATCCTAGTGACATACTTTGATTAAGAAGAACAACAAAGACTATAGTGCATACGTTGGTACATGGGCCAAATCCCCCAACTTTATAACCAAAGCATTTATTTCTTCCGCTGCAAGTTTAGTTGCTGACAAGTCTCAGATCAATCCATCTCTAGGAATTTTCCTCTAGAAAGGGCAAAACCGATGCCTGCTCCTGGAGTGCCTGGCAAAAAAATAATGGTCATGTTGGAAGTGCAATGTTTATCCTAATGTCTTGAGGGGTTTGTTTCCTTCCAGTGGTTTCAGATCTTACATCTTACATTTGTTGATTTTTGTATAGGATAGCTGTAAGGATCAAGTTTCAGTCTTCTGCATGCTAATGTATAGTTTTCCCGGAACCATTTATTTAAGGAACTATTCTTTTTGCAAAGTATGTTCTTGGTACCTTTATCAAGAATCCGTGGAATGTGTGGATATATTCCTGGAGTTTCTGTTCTGTTCTATTTATCCAGGTGTTGGTTTTATGCTATTTCCATTCTATTTTTATTACAACAACCCTGTGATATGTCCCAAGATTAGCTATTGTGATTACTAAAGTCTTGTATCCTTTGCCTTAAATTATGGCTTTCTTATTCTGGATTCTCTCTCCCTCCCTCCCTCCTTCCCTTCCTTCCTTTCTCTTTCTCTCTCTCTCTTTCTATTTCTTTTTTTTTTGACTGGCAGAGTGGACAGTGAAAGAGAGAGACAGAGAGAAAGGTCTTCCTTTTGCTGTTGGTTCACCCTCCAATGGCCGCTGCGGCTGGCGCACTGCGCTGATCCGAAGCCAGGACCCAGTTCTGAGTCTCAGTCTCCAGTACTGAGTTCATTCATACTTCCTGTTAGTCTTCTGATGGAGTGTTTAGGTTTTTCTACAAACAGAATCATATCATCTGCTAACAGAGACAGTGTGACTTCCTTCTTTCCCATCTAATGTCTCCTATATATCTTATGTGATTATTCTGGCTAAGTCTTTCAGTATTGTGGTGAAAATGTGTAGTGACAGTGGATATACTTGTCTCATTCCAGGTCTTATAGTAATTATATGTAACTTTTCTCTATTTAGTATATGAACTGTGTGTTTGTGGTATGTTCAGCCCTCACTAGGTTGAAATACACTGTATCTACATGGAATATCTTCTGAGTTCTAACCATGAAGTCATGTTGAATTTGATTGAAAGTGTTTTTCTGCATGTACTGAGATCATGTGATTTTTGTCTTTCATTTTGTTGATGTGATACATTAAACTTATTTATTTGCATAATTGAGTCAAAACAAATCCTACTTGAATATTATGATTTATTTATATGCTTGTAATTTTTATTGAAAGCTGAATAGGATGTGTCAGCTAATAGAACTGTCCTAATTTGCTTTGTGCTGCCCTCACAGAGTACCACAGAACTTATAAACACTAGAATATATTTGGCTCAACAGTTTTGAGACTGGTAAATTCAAGACTGAGGGAACACATTGGGTGAGCACGCATCATAGCATGGCAGAAGGCATCACATGGTCCAGAAAGAACAAACTATAGAAGTTGCAGTTTTTCAAGTGCTGTTATAAATGGTATTAATCCATTTATGAGTTTGAAGTCCTCATGACTCTAAAAATCTCCCATTAAATCTAGCCTTCACACTGTTGCATTGGGGATTAAAATTTTAACATGATTTTTGGTGACACATTTAAGCCGTAGCAGGAACTGGAGTCAAGATACCTTTGGTAGTAGCATTTACATCAATCATACTGTGAATTAGGCTGTATTTAATGTTTTCTGTAATCCTAAGTGCCAGAGGCTTCAAGTTCCCCTAGTGTCTAGTTGTTTTTATAGCATTTCTTTTTTTTATAGCATTTCTTTTCTAAAAAAAAAAACCTAGGTAATTTACTTTAAAAATTATTGATAGAAAGAGAACAGGTTTTACATATTCCATAGGTACAATTCCAAGAAGACAATAACATTTCCCTTACTCACAGGCTCCTCCCATTCCCTCTTTGTCCATAGCCTCTTTTCATCAGTTTGCACAAAGACCTAATCTTAATCCACTTAATTATGCACAGGAATAATTTGTCACTAATCATAATATTTAACAAATAAATGTAGGAAGACTACAGTTCCACAGGAGTATAAACAAGGGCCAAAAATGCCAATCAATTCCCAGAGTGAACATTCCATTGCTATACATCCTTTATATTCTATATTAGCTGAACATAACAGGGAAAACATATGATATTTTTCTTTTTGAGAGTGCTTGCTTCACTAAGCATAATGGTTTCTCGTTGCATATATTTTGTTGCAAAGAATGGTATTTCATTCATTTTTAATGGGTAAGTAGTATACTACAGTGTGCATATACCACATTTTTTATCTAGTCATCAGCTGATGGACATTTGTATTGATTCCATATATTAACTATTGTGAATTGACTGCAATAAACATGGGGGTACAATGACTCTTTAGTATGCTGATTGCATTTCCTTTGGGTAAATTCCCTGGAGAGGGATTGCTGGGTGATATGAAATAATGATCATTTGAATTTCATCCTTTGAAAAATGCATATCCATTCATTTACCTATTTCTTGACTAGATTGTATTATTGTTTTTGAGTTTCTTGAGCTCTTTATAGATTTTGGATATTAATCATTTATCAGTTGAATAGTTTGTAAATATGTTCTCCCATTCTGTTGCTTGCCTCTTCACTTTGTTGTATGTTTCCTTTGGAGTGAATAAAATTCTTAGCTTGATGTAATCCTCTTTCCTGTGCTTCTGGTGTCTTTTCCAAAAAGTCTACCTGCGCCATTATCTTGCAGTGTTTCCCTGAATCTTTCTTCGGGTAATTGATGGCATCAGGTTGTAGATTTAGATGCTTGATACATTTTGAGTTGGTTTTTGTATGAGGTGTAGTGGTCTTGTTTTTTGTATGAGGTAAGGGTCTTGTTTCATAATTCTACACATGTAGATCAAATTTTCTCATCACCATTTGTTGAAGAGGCTGTCTTTTCTCCAGTGATTGATTTCATCTCACTTATCAAAGATTAGTTGGTTATAGATGTGTGGATTAATTTCTGGGGTTTCTATTATGTTCCATTTTGTCCACATGTCTACTTTTGTATCAGTGCTAGGCTGTTTTGATTACAACTGCCCTGTCGTATGTCTTGAAGCCTGGTGTTATGATACCTCCAGCTTTTTTTTTTGTTGTTTAAGATCACATTATTTAATTGGGGTCTCTTTTGTTTCCACATGAATTTTAGCATCATTTTTTATATATCTGAGAAGAATGTTATTGGTATTTTGGTTGAGATCACATTGAATCTGTAAATTGCTTCTGGTATTTTCAACATTTTGATGATATTCTTCTAATCTATGAATATGGAAGATTTTTTTCATTCTTTCTGTCTTCTCATAATTCTTTCTTTAATGTTTTATAATTTTTATCATAGAGATCATTCAATTCCTTGGTTAAAATTATTCTAAGGTATTTAAATTTCTTGTAACTATTGTTAATGAGACTGATCTTACAAGCTCTTTTTCAGCCAAAGACTTGTATGTCTATACAAAGGTTGTTGATTCTTGTGTGTTAATTTTTATATCCTGAAAGTTTAGTAAACACTTTTATGAGTTCTAATAGTCTCCTAGTGGAGTCTTCTGATTCTGCTATATATGTAATCATGTAATCTGCACACAGAGATAATTTGACTTCCTCCTTTCCAATTTGCATCCCTTTGATTTCTTATCCTTGATTAATGGCTCCGGTTAAAACTTCCAGGACTATATTAAATAGCAATAGTGAGAGTGGGCATTCTTGTCTTGTTCCAGATATTAGTGAAAATGTTTCCAGCTTTTGCCCATTCACTATAATGCTGGCTGTGTGTTTGTCATATATTGCCTTGATTTTGTTGACGAATGTTTCTTCTATACACAATTTAATATTTTCATCAGTAAAGGTTGCTGTATTTTATCAAATGCTTTCTCTGCATCTATTGAGATAATCATATGGTTTATATTCTTTAATTCGTTATTTTTATGTATAATATTTATCTATTTTCATATGTTGAATCATCCCTGCATACCAGGGATAAATTTTACTTGGTCTGGTTGAATGATCTTTTTGATGTGTTAGCTAGTATTTTGTTGAGGATTTTTGCATTTATGTTCATCAGCAATATTGTTCTATAGTTCTCTTTTTTTGTTATATCTTTTACTGGTTTTAGAGTTAAGGTAATACTGGCTTCATAGTAGGAGTTTGAGAGGATTTCCTCCCTTTCAATTGTTTTGAATAGTTCAAGAAAAATTGGAATTAGTTCTTCTTTGAAAATTGTTGGGGCTGTAGCAAACAAAAGGAGAGACAGAGACAGGACATGGAAATTCTTGCTCTGAAGAATGCTACCAGACAATCCCAGCATGCCTCTTTTATCGACAAGGATTCCATCAGGCATTTGTATGGCACATGCGTGTGCTCATATAACTCTAATAAGATTACTTGTGACATTACTTGATAATATTCAAAACATGATTATCAAACATTGGTGGGTGTCTTGTGTCTTAGTTTACTAGATAAGCAAGTCTAGGAAAGTAGCTGCATGTCCTCATGGGAGCCAGCATTCCAGTGAGAACTCAATGTTGTTCTTGACAATTGGTCATTTACTATACTATGTGTTCAGGAGGATGTGTCCTCACTGAGAGTGCTTTGACAGAAGCTATGTTTCCTAGAAAAATGACTTGTAGAATTCAGCAATGAAGCCATCTGGTCCTGCAGTTTTCTTTGTTGGGGGAGGGTCTTTATTATTGATTCAATCTCTGTCTTGGTTTTGTACTGTTTAGGTTTTCTGTGTCTTCATGACTCATTCTTGACTTTGGTTATTCCTAGGTATTCTCAGAAAGACTTTGAGTCTTAAGGCGGCTTCATTAGTAGTACTCTATTGCTATGCCAGCTCCTTCTTGTGTGCTGGTGACGGATTTGGGAGAGAAGAAAGTTCTATTTTCTCTTGATTGTTCTCAGTTCTTTCAGTGGGCCTATGTGTCTAGGCTTTAAATTCAGGAGTGGTTTTCACATGATATAATGGTATAGCATGCCCGTTATTTCTTCTGTTAATGGCTTCTGTAGATTACAAGATGTTAAGAATCCTTATTTGATTTGAAATGTTGTCTTTTGGCTTACTGCTTGATCTTACTGCTAAGATATATGGTGCTTAAGTTTTGCTTACCACATTTTCATCTTTGATGTCATGTCATCATGCAGTGTACTTTGTTATGATTTATTTAAGTGTAAACCTGATGACACTACAGTATTCAATGGTTCTATCATAGCTGTTTCTGTGTAGGTATATCAAAGAGATAATTAAAACATTAACGATGAGCTTAATTTAAATAAAGGGGACTACGCTTGATAACTTGGGTTAATCTTACATAATTGGTTAAAAGATCTGAAAAGAAAAACTGAGTTTTCTCTGGGGAATAAGGACTATCTCTGTGGAATAAGGAATGGATGGCAGCTTTAGATCCTGCTCAAAAGTTTCCAAAAGAAAAAGTCACATATTTTCTCTTACTTGTCATAGTTTTTATATCTATACATAAAAATCTACACTATAGTTTTGATGATCTTTGATTATCTTAAAATTTATTGCATATGAAAATGGATGCAATTGGAGACCATTATGCTTAATGAAATAAACTAGTCACCCCCCCAAAATGACATGTTTTCCCTGATTTGTAGAAACTAATATACACAGTACAAAAAAAGTAATGTATATGAGTAAAACTGCCACTTTGAAATTTGATTGTTGTTTATAGCCTTTGTCTATACTCTTGAGAAATAATGGTCTCCCTACTTACTAGTTGTTGAATTATTTATTTAGTAGAGAGTTAGCTTGAGATTATTAAGGAAAGTGAAAGTATGTCATTGCAAAAACTAAAAGAAAAATAAGAAAAGATGGAGGTAGGAGGGTGGGAGTGATTTAAAATGTAATAAAATTCACTGTATATGAGTGAAATGGACATATTTTTACTTGATTTTTCTGTACAGCCCTTGCCTGTATTACTGCTGTATTGTCCAGTCTGTTTTACTTGATTAAGTCTATTTAGAGGACCATTGAGCCCTTGACTATAATGTAAATTAAAAATGTGTTACTTTAAAATAAAAATGAAAAAAGAAAGAAGAAAGAAAGAGAAAGAGATAGGGAGGGAAGAAGTATCATTATATTCTTAGAATTGTAATTATGAACTACATTGAATCTGTTCTTTTTATAATAATATCAAACTAACATGACAATTGATGAAAATTGTGTTGTAATAATTATCATGCATTTTCTGTGACCTTCTGAATCTAGTGTATTAATAAATTCCTTTCTTATAAAAGAGAGAGAAGAGTTCCATGCTGCTAATCTGCACTAAAGATGTCAGATTTGCCTTTCCAGGCCCTATAAAGTTACTAGCCACTTCCTTACAATACTTAACTCACTGTTTTCTTTTATACTTTCTGGACTTGATTCACTTATCTATTATATTTAAAGGCACTAAAATGTCTATTTCTGTTCATAAAACAGGGCACTGGTAGTTTGTGGTATGATATGGTACTATCACAACATATTGTGATTGGATATTTCTAATCAAATACTTTCAAAGGGTAAGTTTTGGGGGGCAGACTTCAGAGGTTAAGATGCAACATGGGATGCTCATATCCCATATTAATGTGCCTTTTTGAGTTCTGGTACCTCTGCTTCTGTTCAAACTTCCCAATAATGTGCACCCCAGGAGGCAGCAAATGATGGCTCACGTCCTTAGGCCCTCACTACCCACATGAGAGAATTAGATTGAGTACTGGGTTTCTGACTTTAGCCCAGCACAGTTTTGGCAGTTGTAGCCATTTGGGTACTGAGTCAGTAGGTGGAATATGCTTCCTCTCCCTCTCCCTTCCCCTCTCCTCCTCCCCCTCCTTCTCCCCTCCCTCTCCACTCCCTCTCCCTCTCACTTCCAAACAAAGTTCAAATAAAAAGGTAAACATTTTTCAAATGAAATCATCTGGGTGACTATGTATTTGTACTTTAGAATGTTTTAATCTAATTAATGAGCAAAAGAGATTCATTGGTTGTTGTTAACTGTGCTGGAGAATGAAGTGAAAGAAAAAGGTGACCTTAGGACTTTAAATTCTTAGCATAACTTCTGCATAAATAACTGGAACATTTCTATTTCTATTCTGAAATATAGGTCTGATGATTCTGAAAACCATTTAATATCATTCTACAAGTCAGCTATTTACATTAGAAAGTATATTCCTCATCTTACAGTATGTCTTCCATTCAAGTCAAATCATTGATTTGGAAGAATGTGGATACAGAAAAAAGTAGTAGACTGAATATGGAAAGAATCTGGAGATTCTTGCAAAGCACTGATGATATCACCTAGGACCTCTTCTAGTCATCTCTCTTTGCTTTAGATCTATAACTAAACTCAAGTTTCACATGCCCCAAAGAGTTCAGTACACATTATGACTTGTGAGGAGATATACTATCAATCATAAATGTGGATGATTTCTCTAATTTTTAGTTCTAAACACCACTGCACTCAGACCAGATGATTTCTCTAATTTTTGCAAATAGCAATATAAAAAATGTTGAATCAGGCTGAATTTATTAATATTGGTCCATTCTGAAGTGGTTATATATACAGTGTTTGAGCTCAGGAAGAGCTCTATTTTATTTATTTATTTATTTATTTATTTATTTTTTGCTTGGTTGGTTGGCAGAAACATGGACCAAAAGCTGGACTACACTAAATGAAGATGAAATGCCAAAACTATCTTAGCACACTCAGAGGAAAGTTTACTAAAGCTTAGGCACATTAGAGCATTTCCCAAGTCAGTAAAACTTGCTCATACTTACAAAGAGGGGTCAGGGTGCACACTTTTCACCACAATTCTGAGAAGTACATTTTTGGGGGGAGAGGGGGTGAGTCTGCATCCTTGAGAGTTCTGTGGCGGCTGTTCCCTGTAGGTCAGAAATGACAGTGGGAATGGCTGCCAGAAAACTAGCATCTCTAAATTCAATGAAATAACTGAATTGTGGGGTGACAGGAGCCAAGTGGTGGCACACAATCACCAGAAGCAAGATGAGCATGGTTACTGTGATGGACAGTTGAGTCAAAGCCCTAATCCAAATAGTCTGAGACAGAGAGAACTACGTGGTAAGCTAACTGATGATGGTGCTACTGGAAAACAAATAGGTGGTCGGTGTTCTAGGCACAGTGACTAGAAGTCTCAGATGAATCACCAAAGCAGAGAGATGCAGGCTGTCCCTGAATTTCAAAATGTAATCCAGTTTACAGACTAGAACACCTTGAAAAAAAGGGGGGACCCAGGTCACTCTGAGGAAGGATCCTGCTCAAAATTTGTATCATTACTTTTTCTCCCAGCCTTTCCAACAGAGACCTTTAGCACGAGTGACTGTGCATTGAATAAATAATAGCTGTTGGAGGATTGCTAGGCACAGGCTCTGAACTGACACAGTTTTAAGAGACCTTGGCCGGTGCCGCGGCTCACTAGGCTAATCCTCTGCCTTGCGGTGCCGGCACACCGGTTCTAGTCCCGGCCGGGGCACCAGATTCTGTCCCGGTTGCCTCTCTTCCAGGCCAGCTCTCTGCTGTGGCCAGGGAGTACAGTGGAGGGTGGCCCAAGTACTTGGGTCCTGCACCCCATGGGAGACCAGGATAAGCACTTGGTTCCTGCCATCGGATCAGCGCAGTGCGCCGGCCGCAGCGCACCGGCCGCGGCAGCCATTGGAGGATGAACCAATGGCAAAAGGAAGACCTTTCTCTCTGTCTCTCTCTCTCTCACTGTCCACTCTGCCTGTAAAAAACAAAAACAAAAACAAACAAAAAAGACCAAAAACATCACTACAGTGCACCAGGAAAGTCATCAAATTTTTATACTGGTCCAGCAGTCCTTTATCCCTCCTTGTGGCTATAAATTCAGTTCTGGAATGCATAATTAAGGTAGACATATTCAGAAACTGGTAGAATTTCCACATTGCTTACCTGACCGGTACAATGAAGATTGTGGAGGTAGGAAAGGCCAAACAGAAGTCCTCATATTTTTATAACTGGGAAAATGCAATATCAAAAGTAATACTGGGGTGGGGTGGATAGGAGAGATTGGAATTACTATATAGGTATTAAAAGATGCAGGGGTGGTGATTACTACCAGTTTCCATTCAACTTGGCTATTTGTGCTGCCTGGAAAACAGATGGATCTTTGAGAATTACAATCTATTATTGCAAGCTTAACCAATTGTGACTCTAATTTCTGCTGCTATTCCTGATGTGGTTTTACTTCTTAAATAAATTAACACATTCCTTTTATGGTAAGCAGTTATTGATCTGGTAAAAGCACTTTTCTATTATTTATTAGCAAAGATCAAAAGAGCAGTTTTTTTTTTTCTGCTGGTAAAGCCAGCAAAAACACCTCTTTTGTCCTACCTCATGGAAATATCAACTCTGCACTCCCATTTCAAAATTGATTTCTATAAGGCCTTGATCATGTTTCTATTGCACAAAACATCACATGAGCTCATTCCACTGATACTGTTACATGGATTAGACATAGTGGAAATAGGTAACAACTATCCTTAACATATTGATAAGACATTTGTTTCCCAAAGACTGAGAAATACAATAAAAGCCATATAATGTTTGGCTTGATGAAATTTCTGGGAGGTCCATTGGCATGGGACACATCAAGACCTTCTAAGGTGAAGGATAAGGTGTTACATCTGAATTTTCCTACAACCAAAGTAAAAGACATGATATCTAGTGATTTTCTTTGAATTTTGGAAGCCACTATTCCTCATTGGTTATCCCATTATGGACACATCTTTCACCAAAAGCCACTAGCTTTTAACCATGTCCAGAATAAGAGAAAGCATTGCCATGTTCTCTATGCGATTTGTATGATGCTCTTTGAAGTGTTAATGCATATAGAAATCCTATTCAGATAATTTAGCAGGCTCCAATAGGTGAACCACAGTGCAGATCCTTAAGATTACTCTGCCATTCTCTGAGGATAACTATGGTGTGTGTGTGTGTGTGTGTGCGCGCGCGTGCACGTGTTTGGGTGTATAAAAACTTCTGGCTTAATCTTAGGCTTAGGTAGAGACTGAACACTTAACAATGAACCCATCTTACCACATTCTATTCTCTCTGGTAACCTCATTCCTAATTTCTTTAGCTGTCATTCTGTCTTCTCACATCCATATGATACTAAAATGTGATTTCTCGGTATTCAGAGATGACTGGTTCAATTTCTACAAAGAATTTGCCTCTATTCTCTGGGGTTGGGAGAGTCACAAATTGTCTGGCTTCCTGGGATGCAGACGGGGAAATGAATGTCTCTGCCATGTATAGATGAATTTTCAGCTGATTTTGAGAACTGGATTATCACTAGAATTCTTTGACAGATAACTTACACTTTAACTTCCTCTGCTATTCAGTTCTTTAATAACTACTATTCCCATTGTCTGAAAATTATTTACTATCTTCTTATGCTCTTACCTCATACTTCACTGTCTTTGTTCTAGACAAGTAATTTTATTTTTTTTACCTTTTTATGCCATTTTAGTAGATTTGAGGAAGAAAGGAAGATAAATTTCATGTAGTCAATGTCCTTATTTAACCATGTGTCTCTCTGCATTTGGGGTTTTAAATGAAATTCTAGTACCATTTCTAAAGTTACCCAAAATCTTAGTGGTGGAATAATAGGATAGAAGAGGAGATACATTATAAAACTACTGCACTTTTGTAACACATGTATATTTTGTGATACATATCAATTGAATAGGAAAAGAAACAAAAGACAGTTTTATCGTGATTTAGAAAGACCAAGATATGAAGGAAACAATCAGTCTATTTCTTTGAGTTTTATAACATGTGGACAATTGTTTTCCTTAGAGGTAGGGTTGTTTTGCTTCTCTTTCAGAATGAAAGCCTGGTGTTTGCCTTCGCAATGGATTCGCATTCCTTTTGATTTCGAGCTGAAATGCCTTTACTGAAAATGGAGAATGAGGTCACAGGATGCACCAGCATCACCAGATTCTCTTTGATAATCAGAAACTTGTTGTCATGGTCAGGAGGGAGACAGTGAGAGATGGGTGTGACCATTTGTTAAAAGATGTTTGGCTGCTCAGTTTAAGATGCTGGTGATTTTTCAGACCCTTGTCAGCTATAAATCTTCATGGATCTTAAAGAATACACTGCCATCCAGAGAGAGGTTTAAATTAAATCTCTAGCTAGCCTGAAGAAGGGTTTCTATTCCATTAACAAAGTTCTTTTTCTTGGTAAAGATCTATTTATTTATATGAAAGTCAGAATTATGGGGTGGGAGGAGAGGGGAAGAGAGAGGGAGAAAGCTCTTTCATCTTCTGGTTCACTTCCCAGCTGGTCACAATGGCCAGCATTGGGACAGACCAAAGCTAGGATCCAGGAACTTCATCCAGGTCTCCTGGGTGGTTAGTTGGCAGGTGCACAAGCACTTGGACCATCTGCTGCTGCTTTTTCTTGGGACTTTAGCAGGGACTTGGGTCAGAAGTGGAATAGCTAAGACTCAAACCAGCGTCCATATGGGATGCTGGCATCACAGGTGACAACTTTACTTGCTTCACCACAACACCAGCCTCTCCATTAAAATACTTCTATTTCTAAGATCTATATAGTTCTATATTTTTATAAGTAATTTTTATAAGAGACAAAGATATAGGAAGCTTGTCCAGGTAACATAGAATTAGTAGCAAAAACAAATGTGTTTTAGGAAAGAATCAAAGCCTGCAATATTTCAATAGGCTGAATTATTTGAATAATTTAAAAGTAACACTAGACAGTGTGTTTTAATTTGCATTTTCAAAGTTTATGTTAATAATAATATTTACCTCTAATCATAAAAAATGTTTTAAGTATTGGGTTAAGCACAACAACCTTTTAATTATGGCACCCTATTGATCTATTTTGTGGGGCATTTACTGTGGGTCAAGCATTATAAGGGGTACTAGAGATACATTAATGAATAAACCAGATAAGTATCTTCACTGTTGTACAGGCTTAAAAGTGGTTTTCAATAATATTACTCCCATTTTTTGGACAGAGAAACAAGATAAAAACTCTGTAATCAATGTTCTGAGATCAAGTATATTCTCAATGGATTGAATCTGTTTTTCTCAGTATTATAAAGTTAAGCTTCACAAAATGAAAAAAATTTATAGGTAAATTTATGGTGTAATATGGATCATGCTAAGGTAGACAAGTGTAATTTACAACAAACTCAACATATGTCAGTGCTTTAATATGGTTTCCAAGGAGCTGCACACACAGAGGTTGAAAGCATAAGCTTTGTGGTTAGACAAACTTGGTTTCAAATCCTTGTCTCCAATTAACTAAGTATCTTGAGTGAATGTCTTGCTTCTCTGGCTTCGATTTCTCCAGAAGTAAAAATTTGTTTTCCTTTTCACAAAATCAGGGTAATAATTAAATGTGGTAACATCTAATGTGCTTAACAGGGTTCCAAACACATTATAAGTGCACAGTAAATAGTAGCTAGTAATTCTATGCCAAACACACACACATGTGCACACATACACACACACATACATGAGAGTAAGTGGGAGAGAGAGAGAGAGGCTTAAATATTCTTTTTTTTTCTATATATTGCTTAGATATGTCAAGGACTTTTCATTTGTTATGAAATCTATAATTGAAAAGATATTAAATTTGAGACACTTAAGGGAAAGCTTAAGATACTGAAGGAATTCAAATATGATTATCCATTAATCATGCAATAATAATAGAATGGATTGTAGGCACTGTATTCAAGATTATCACCTGAGAAATAATATTGAAGAAGCAATGATGATAGGTCTTGACATCCTCTATAAATGTGAAATAATTAGAGTCATCCAAAAACTATCAGATGGCTATTCCAAAGGTTTATTCCATATGTTCCTCAGAGTATTAATCAGATATAAGACCTTGAAACTGCAAGTAAAGAGTTAATAGATGATGGAATTTTATGTAAAAATGTATTTAATGATGAAAGGTGGTATCACAGAAATGAATACTTGGAAGGGAAAGGGTATTCAAGCATCAGACACAGGGTAAGTCTTTATAGAGCATAGGGCCTCTTCTAGGTTTGGGATGCTACGTTTTCATGAAACAATATAAGTTTATACATAGAGGCAGGTATTTTGCTAAGCAACTGCAAATTGAGATGCTTGTATACCACATTGGAGTGCCTGGTCTTGATTCTTAGCTCCAGTCCCCACTCCCTCTTCTGCTATTGCACACCCTGGGAGACAGAGGTTATGGTTCAAGTAATTGAATTCCTGCTACCCATGGGGGACACCTAGATTGAGTTCTTGGCTCCTGGTTTCAGCCTGATACATCCCCAGTTGCTGGAGATCTCCATTTGCATTTGGAAAGCAGAATAGCAGTAGGGAACTTTCTTTTTTTTTTTTTTAAGGTTTATTTATTTGAAAGACAGAAATACAGAGAGGTAGAGACACAGAGAGAGGTCTTTCATCCACTGGTTCACACCCAGATGGCCCAATGGCCAGAGCTGCGCTGATCCAAAGCCAGAAGCCAGGAGCTTCTTCTGGATCTCCCACGTGGGTGCAGGGGCCCAAGGATTTGGGCCATCTTCTACTGCTATCCCAGGCTGTATCAGAGAGCTGGATCGGAAGAGGAGCAGCAGGGACTAGAACCGGCGGTTGTATGGGATGCTGGTGCTTCAGGCCAGGCATTAACCTGCTGCACCACAGCTCTGGCCCAGGGAACTTTCTTTCTCTACTTGTCTGTCTGTCCAGGCTCTCAAATAATAAACAAGTAAAAAAGAAATATATACATACAACCAAGTCTGGCACTTCCAAGTAGGATCCAATTCTCATGGACTAGTGCTTTCTGCTCTTACAGCATGCCATACTTACTCATAACCCTAGTGTTACTCAATTCTGAGAAGAAGATGCTGAAATGGAGCCAGGAATCAAAGCTTTATTAAAGAGTAAATTCTGTGAAACGTCAAGGAAGAGGAAGCATAAGTGAGCAGAAAAAACCTTTAGCTAGCAATGCAAATTTTCAAACTGTAGGCATAAGGAAAGAAAAATAAACAGGTAGAATCTCTTAGACAGTGCTGATTTGACAATCTAAGTCAACCCAAAGGAAAGTTCCAGGGAAAACAGAGGATATCCATATTGCGAAGAAATGGCAAGCCTTTGCTACTCATTTCCACTCCACTTGTAGCTCCACACTTGTCATTGGCTCATGGCAGCCTGGAAAGCGTGTGGTAGCTTCAAATTGAGTGAAACCAGACCCCAAAGACTCTGCAACCAGAAGCTATGAGCTAGTAGTATTTCTCACTTGAGAGCAACAAGTTCCTTTCAACCCAGTCAAACCACTAGCTCTCCTGGTTCTCCATATTATAGATGGAAATTATGGGACTTTTTGATCTCTACAAGCATAGGAGTCAGCCCTTTAATGCATCTATTCTTGTATATCATCTACATAGATCCTGTCTGTTCTGTTTCTCTGGAGAAGCTTGCCTAATATGAAGAAACTGGATAAAAGCTGGAGGAACGGGAAAGAATTAGGTCAGAGAATTTATTGGGTATGTCCTTGAGAAATTGCCTTTCTTTCAGAGTGTCCCACTCTACTCTTCTCTCACTACGTTTGGGTTTTGATGAGTATTTCCTTTCATTGTCCACGTCACCCTACAACTGCAACATTTCTGTTGTTACTAGCCCAGTGTTCCTTCCCTTCTGGTTCTCCTATTTCCCATCAAAACTTTACACTTGTGCAATACATCCTCACTGATGCACAGGTCATACAGCTACCCTTTGGCCCAGAGATCAGATACTCATACATTTCAAGGGGGATAAAATAATTTAAGACTTATTTCAGGCCAGCGCTGTGGCTCAGTAGGCTAATCCTCCGCCTTGTGGCGCTGGCACACAGGTTCTAGTCCTGGTCGGGGCGCCGGATTCTGTCCCAGTTGCCCCTCTTCCAGGCCAACTCTCTGCTGTGGCCAGGGAGTGCAGTGGAGGATGGCCCAAGTACTTGGGCCCTGCACCCCATGGGAGACCAGGAGAAGTACCTGGCTCCTGCCATCAGATCAGCGCGGTGCACTGGCCGCGGCGGCCACTGGAGGGTGAACCAACGGCAAAGGAAGACCTTTCTCTCTGTCTCTCTCTCTCACTGTCCACTCTGCCTGTCCAAAAAAAAAAAAAAAAAAAGACTTATTTCATCTCTTTCATTCTTGAACTGAGAAGCCTGGTAAGTCCATCCCTGGGTCACATTGACTTTTTCCAAACAACTAAACTTGGTGTTGTGTAATTCAGAAGAATATGGGCATTAGAGTACACTTTTAGTCTCTATTAATGGTTAGGTAGATCAAATGGCTGGGGTCAAGGCAGAAGCTCACTCACACGCTAGAAGAGTTCCCAAGGCGCACAATACAATTACCTTCCCATGACCAAATGTTCCAGAGTTCAGCATTCATTTTTATTTTTTTGTAGCAATGCCCTTATTGGCACTTAGTGATATCTTCTTTTTTCACAATAAAACTATACAACCTTTCCACCTTCATGAATATAAAGAGAGCTCTAACTAAGATTCAATCTAGAGTTGTATATTCTAAACCAAATATACTATTTCTTATTGTAAAACTTAAAAAAATAATTCTGTAAAGATTACTAGATGTTCAGCATGGATCAGGCTTTAAAAGCATCTGTTATCCTTTGCTAATTCAGATGACAACTCACCCCAAGTTGTTCCACAAATAAACAAACAGAAATAATCCTTGACATCCTAGTTGGATGTACATTTGTTTTCCTGCTTCTAGCTGTATTCTATTATTTCAGACCATACTCATTGCTGCGGAAGTCCACACCTTTGGACTTTATATTTATGCTTAAATATATCTTTGTTATATCTTCACACTAGATCCATAAACACCATCTGTTAAGTTTTGCTGATACTAAAATTTGAATGATTGAAAAATAAAGCAATTTCAAGTGCCATGGCAATGTGGAATTTCCAGTGAACTCATAGACTGAATACCAGTAGAAATAAGTGACAGAAATTACATTAATGACCTCACAGGCTCTTCACACCCTGCCTGATACCTGGGGCATATGTGATTAAACAGAGGCCCATAGAATTCAGCAGATGGGTTATCTCAAAACTGAAGCCGATGTGGTCTATCAGACTTCTGGCATACCTATTATATTAGACAAAAATCTCAGAAACTCTTTTGCTATTAGTTAAATATCATTGAGAAGATTTCTTTAAACTATTCATTAGGGAAGAGAAACAATATCATTTATTTTTATAAAGCATATTTAAGTAGAAATGCTGTGATATGTTTTAGGGAAAGAAAATAAAGATACATAGATACAACATTGGCTATGATACTCCCAAACAAAAGTTAATTAATAGGAAAAAATGAAATACGCACTATCTACTACCTGTATCATAGTATGATACTTGTATCATATGATACCTGTATCATAGTACTTCAAAACTACTTTTTCAAAGCAATTTTAGTGTTTTGATCTATCACCTCTCTTTAAAGTTTAAACTCCTTAAAGGTAATAGAACGTTAGCTTGTGTGCCATTAGGCAACTGAACAAAAATGTGTACTCAGAGGTGAATTGTAGTCAGAACACATACTGGAAACACGTCCTTGTCTTTGAACTGCTCAATAGGTCTAGCTGGCCAACATTAACTGCCATCCATATGACAGAACCATCTTGGATGTCTAGCCTAGTGGGTCCTTCCATTGCCTCAGAACATGCTTCCACTTGAAAGCCATTAAATAAAAAAGATTCCTAGTGAATATTGCCCAATCAACTCACAGGACTAGGAGGAATATTAAAATGCTTTAAGTCCTATATTTAGGGATTGTTTGTTATGTAGCAGTAGAAAGAATAGAACATAGAAGCATAAAATTATGTCACATAACAAATAAGATTTGTTTTTAAGCACATTCTTTTTGAACATAGGAAAATGAGAAGATTTTTGAGAAAAACAGTACAGTTCATTGATTCTAAGATACCATGGATTGTAAAATGCTCCATTCTATTGTGTACCACAAGAAAAGAAAACTTCGTTTCAAAGTATGACAATATCTTAATTTCTTATGAATTAGTTTTATATTTATGAAAGTTTCTGTACTAATTTGGCAAGAAATGTTTAATTACAGACATCACTTCTATACATGTAGAAAAATGTAAATCTAAGCAAATTAAGTGCTAAAGCATTTTCCTAAAGCTTATGTGTGTTGAAAATTACACTTCTGATCCACTGTACAATTCAACACCATGAGTGCCAATCTTTCCTCACAATATTTTCTCAAGCTTCATCAAAACATTTATGAGGCAGACTTTCTAAAAAAACACATTCTCCACTAATAGCTCCAGGAATTTCTCATAGTTCACTTATCCTCACTTGGCATATTTTGATATAGAACCTTTCCTGACTTTTACCACATATTATCAATAGAAGGTTTTCCACATTATAACCAGAATTCATATCGTTATTCAAATGAGTATAAATTGGCTTCATTGACTGAAACAGTAGGGCATTACAGTTTTCCATCAGGACTAACAATCATATGACTAAATTTTCGCCAGGTTTATTCAGTTATTCAAATAAAGTTAGTAAAATACGACATGAACAAAGTTCTTCAGAATTCAATCAAGCTCTTGGCTGTCTCTATTAAATAGCTTAGCCAGGTCCTCTACTTTCTATTCCTATGAACACTGGGAGAACTTTCATGTCTATTGGAGAAGATCTTTTTGTGTTTGTGAATTCCCTTCTCCTCAGGACTGGGACTTTGAGAAAACAATGCCAATAGTTCACTTGCATTGCTGTTATATGAAGATCTGTCACCATGTTTACACATGTGCCAGCAATGACATTTATGTTATGACTACCCATTTCTGCTAGTAATTAGAAGTTGGTAACGTCAAACATTGAAATTTCACAAATGTTAAGATGTGCAAAGTTGTACATCTCAAAATTAAAGATGTAATATGTGACTATATTTCATATATATACTTATATACACATAAACATACATGAAGCTTATATATACATATATAGAATGTGTAAGTACATACTATATATATAGAAAGAGAGAGCACAGATACATAAAAATTAAAAATTATTTCTACTAATATTGCTTTCAGAAGACATGTGAGTATTATGAAGATATTCTCACTCGAATCTTTCATTCAGAAAAGCAAAAATTCTAGGGAATCATTAATCTAGTTACTTTGAGTTACTAGTAGAAAAACTGAATTGTGACTAGCTGAATGTCATACAATTCATAACAACATCAAAACTTGAACTAATTTGTTGTCACTTCTAGCTCAATGTTGTTTTTATTACATGCGTGATTCTTTGGTGATGTATAGAAATAATCCAAGGGGCTGGCGCCATGGATTACTTGGTTAATCCTCCGCCTGTAGCGCCAGCATCCCATATGGGTTGTCGGATTCTAGTCCCTGTTGCTCCTCCCCCAGTCCAGCTCTCTGCTGTGGCCCAGGAGGGCAGTGGAGGATGGCCCAAGTATTTGGGCTTCCGCACCTGGCTGGGAGACCAGGAAGAAGCACCTGGCTCCTGGCTTTGGATCGGTGCAGTGCCAGCCATAGCAGCCATCTGGGGAGTGAACCAACGGAAGAAGACCTGTCTCTCTCTCTTTCTCTCTCTCTCTCTCTCTTTCTCTTTCTCTCACTGTAACTTTACCTGACAAATAAAAAAAAATAAATAATCCAAGTAAAATTTTTATAGCAATTGCTTGTTTTTACCTAATCAAAGTTTTCCAATGTCCCTCTTTTAGTAGGCATTTATAGGGTAGATATCCTTTATGAAATATTTGTTAGGTCTTCAGATGTATAATTGCTAATCTACTCATTAAACCTTGTTTCATTCTTTGACATTATTATGTTCTTTCACCTACTTTTTCCTAAACTGTTTCTGAACTGCAAATTGAGTCAATATACCATTATATATAGAAAAAGGAAGATATTTTTATTAAATTATTGCAGTTACAAACCAAGACTCTAAAGCAATGTGGTTGCAATATTTCGATATAGATGCATTCAAATCTGTGCAATTCCTTTTAAGCAGTCCCGTTGAGACCCTATGCCATTTCTCTATGTTGCTGTGGTCAAAAGTCAGATTTGCAATTCTTCATGACCTTTTGGAGGCAATGACATAGTTTCCTGCATATTCCTGGTAGTGGCAAGCTTCAATTTTCTAAAAGTTGATGTATCATTTTGGTTTCATTCCATAACAGGTCACCCCAAAGTTTAGTGATTTAAACAATAGCCATTTAGTTAGTTATAATTTTATAGATCATACATGCAGTCTGGGCTCAGTTGATCAATTATTTTGACCTTGATTGGGATATTCATATGTGTATAGTCAGTCTCTAAGTTGATGGAATCGCAATATAGTTTTTTTTTGTGGTGAGGTTTGTGGGTGTGTTTGTGTTTTAATGCAGTCTTGACTCAGTTATGAGATTCTGGCTAAAGTCAGTTCTGTTTCTTGAATAGTGAATTGAGTTCACACCCCATAACTTCCCTTATTAGGGAATCACCACTATTTACCAGGTCCCAGAGCCCTGTACTGTTTGCTCCAATACCAGGTACTAGATAGATAATTAAGGATAAATTTCTATATCCTGCAACCATGTAAATCATCCAAATTTGCTAATATGCAGGGTCCTTATAAAATTTAGCTGACCTCACCCAATGGTCAATAATATACTGCCTAGTAGAACTTCATCTTGCTGTTAATCTGTTTCCAAGTACAACTCTCTGCTTGGTAGCATTCATTCATTTGCAGCTGTAAGTAATAAAATAAACCCTGCTTTTTTATTTACACAAGTGACATTTTGTTGTGTCCCACCACCAAAATCATCTTTTAGGAACCAGCATTGTGGCATAGCAGGTAAAGCCACCATAGTCTGTAATGCTGGCATCCCATAAGAGCACCATTTAGAGTCCCAGCCTCTCCACTTTCGTTCCAACTCCCTGCTAATGAGCATGGGAAAGCAGCAGAAGATGGTCCAAGTCCCTGGGCTGCTGCCACCCATGTCGGACTTGGCCCAGGTCTGGTCATTGCAGCCATTTAGTGTTTGAACCAGCAGATGGAAAACCTCTCTCTGTGTCTCTCCCTCTTTCTGTAACTCTGCCTCTCAAATAAACAAAATAAAGCTTTGAAAAAATCATCTTTAAGTCTTGTGAAAAAGAGATCTGGCTGGCGTGGGATAGATGAAACAGAGATGCATTTTCTTTGTTCCACATGGCCCTACATTGTCCAGTAAGCTAGGCAAGCTTGTTCACAGCACAGTGGTAGGATTCTGAGGGAGAAAACAATGACTTCTTAAACCTAGAGTTGAGACAGACACACTGATATTTCTACTATTTTCTGCTGGCTAAAGAAGTCATAAGAAGGGTAGGTATTGTGACACAGTGGGTTAAGCCACCACTTGGGATGCCTACATCCCATATGAGAGTGCCTGATTCCAATCCCAGCTATTCTGCTTCCAATCCAACTTCCTGCTTATGTGTACTGTGGAAGATAGCAAATGATGGATTAAGTACTTAAGTACCTGTCACTCATATAGGAAACCTAGATGGAATTCTTGGCTCCTAGCTACAGTCTGATCCAGCCCCGGCTGCTGTAGTTATTTGGGGAATAAACCAACAGAATTCTCTCTCTCTCTCTCTCTCTCTCTCTGCGTGTGTGTGTGTGTCTATATCACTGACTTTCAAATAAATAAGAGTGTCAATTTGTTAAGTCAACAACAGGAGTCACTGTGCACTTACTCCTCATGTAGGATCTTTGTCCTTAGTGTGCTGTACATTGAGATTTAATGCTATAACTAGTACTCAAACAGTATTTTTCACTTTATGTTTCTGTGTGGGAGCAAACTGTTGAAATCTTTACTTAATGTATGCTGAACTGATCTTCTGTATATTAAGATAATCGAAAATGAATCTTGATGTGAATGGAAGGGGAGAGGGAGTGGGAAAGGGGAGGGTTGCGGGTGGGAGGGACGTTATGGGGGGGAAGCCATTGTAATCCATAAGCTGTACTTTGGAAATTTATATTCATTAAATAAAAGTTTGAAAGCAAATAAATAAATAAATAAATAAAATGATAATATTATCTGTTAGGTTACATTGGAATAAAGAATATAAATATTTTGCTATACCTCCCAAAAATAAATAAATAAATAAATAAAAATAAACAATAAAGCTCAAAAAGTTGTAATTTCACCCTGATCTGAAGGCTTGGGAAAATCGCTTCTAGGCATTTTTGCTGAGATCAAGTGTTAAAAGCTGGGGAAATAGGTTCTACTTCTTCAAGGAAGAAGCTGCAAATTCACATTTAAGAAGTCTTGGATTACTGGAATGGTGGAAGAATTGAGGCTTTTTTTGCAATTATTCTACAATATAGCATTTGTTGGAATTATCAAAATGTTTATTGATTTGATTAGCACCTTTCTAAATTAAAATCAAATCACCTGCCCATGATCACAGCTACATTATACTCACCCTCCTTTACCCATATTTGGGTCATTTCCAAAACTCAAGTTTCAAATTTGTTTTTGAGACCTGGATATCTTGGTTTAATAAGTATTTTGTTGAGAATATATTCACCTTTGAACTATGCCTCTGTGACTTAATGGAATGTCTGCACTTTCAGTGAATACAAAGAGGTGTCTACTGGGTCTGGCTAAGGAGTTCTGGTCAGTGCCACTCACAATTTTCATGAAATTTTTGTATCAATAAATTGTCATGGAGTAATATTTAAAATTTAAAATTCCAACAGAATTGTAGATACTCAAGAAGAAGTCAATACATTTTACTAAAAGCTTATTCTTTTACTTAGTTTTTATGTCTTTGATAACCTTGAATATAGTATATTTTCTTCTGTATGTGGATGTGGGGCTAAAATGCTTAGAACTGAGTGAATCATTGTCAGGTCACAATGATGTCACATACTTCAGGGAATTATTTTTATTATTTGTCATTCTTTGTTACCCATGGCTTCCTGTTATACAAAATGTGTGTGGGTGTGGGTGTAATGATGACAGATAAATAGTAGTATATTCCTAATAATTTAAAACTATGCTTTAAAATTTATATAAACTATGTTGTACTATAAATTCTATGAATTTTCTTTCTCTCTCTTTTTTGAGATGTATTCATGTTTCCACAGGTAAATTTAAAATAGAATTTCTTACAGTATATCCCAAATGATGCTGCAATGAATAATCAATCACGTATCTCCTAATGAGCTAGAACAAAAAGGTGATTAATGATATACCCAGGGGCATGATTGATATTGTTATATTTATGGGATGAACACACATTCTGGCTGTGTGGAGCCATCATACTCACCCCTATGTTTCACTATTATTTGCAGCCATTGAGGATGCCATAACAAAATATTATAGGCTGAGTGGCATAAATAATGAAGTCTATTTTTACGCAGATCTGGAAGCTGAGAAGTCCATGATCAAGTGTTGATGTCTAATGAGGACTCTCTTGGATGGCATCAAACCACCTTCTCACTGCATGCTCACATGACTTCTTTTGTGTATGCTTGGGGGGAGAGAGAGAGAGAGAGGGAGAGAGAGAGAGAGAGAGAGAGAAAGAGAAAGGACACTTACTGCAGCAGATCAGGGTCCTCAGTTGTATGACCTCATTTAAACTAAATTGTTCCTTAGAGGACTCATTTCCAAATAAATATTACAAAGGCTTAGGGCTTCAACATACGACTTTTAGGGAAATACAGTCTGATCCTAACAATATTCTTATAAAAAATACTTTTACTCCTAAAAAAAGTGTTTCAGTTTTGAATATAATCCATTTTACCAGTTAGGGTATATGCAGATTTAAGTCTGATTATTTTAAGACTGATCTCTTAATAGACTATTGGAACTTAGAGGAAAACCAAATATATATGAGGTTCTTTGTTCATTCACATTTTTAATGAGTTTTTATGATCTGATTTTCTATGTTAACCATTCTTATGGGCCATAAGTCTATTTGAACCTAAATCTTATGCTCACTAATTTCTTTTTTTTTTTAAGATTTATTTATTTATTTGAAAGTCAGAGCTACACAGAGAAAGGAGAGGCAGAGAGAGAGAGAGAGAGGTCTTCCATCCGATAATTCACTCCCCAGTTGGCCGCAGTCTGATAATTCACTCCCCAGTTGGCTGCAGCGGCCAGAGCCAGGATCCCGGAGCTTCCTTCAGGTCTCCCACATGGGTGCAGGGGCCCAAGGACTTGGACCATCTTCTGCTTTCCTAGGCCACAGCATAGAGCTGGATGAGAAGTGGAGTAGCTGGGTCTTGAACCGGCGCCCATATGGGATGCCGGCGCTTTAGGCCGGGGCGTTAACCCACTGTGCCATAGCGCCGGCCCCATTATGCTCATTAATTTCAAATACAGTACTTTGTGCAAATTTTGTTTTAGGACTGAGGAGTAAGGGTTATAGTTGTACTGAGTTTATCTTCTCAAATATGAATATGAATTCTACATATATTAAATTGTTAATATATTATGTCAGTATGTGGCAATTTAGATGTATTATTATTGTGTAAAGTAAAAAAAAAATCTGTGTGCTGGTGGAAATAATATCTCACAACTGTAATATTTTGATCCAAGTATTTGATGTCTCCAAGCCTGTTTTTGTTCTCTTGATGAGTGATAAAAACAAATTCCTGGTGGATAAAATTAACTCACGCCATGTACTACATGTGAACTCTCTTCCTTGACTGGACAGTCTTTGGAGAATGGGTTGACCTTTCTAACGTGGCTTCTGGCATTTAGCATTTTGCTCTTTATTTCCAGGATGCTATTTATTCTTTCCAATACATTTTATTTTAGTTTTGTGCCTTTGAAAGACATGGCTTTGATCCATGTGTTTTGACGGGTTTAGCTCTCATGCAGTAGGGGACGGGGTACAGGATGAGAAGGCATATGGGCTGACTGCTCTGGAGCACAGCTTCTCACACTCAGAGATCATGTCCCCATCGCTGTTCAGAAAGCAGCTGGATCACACCTTCTTTGAGATTTATTGACAAAAAGGCATGGCTTTCTGGGAACTAGTTACCCTTAGAAGAGAAACTTTGTATGTCCCAGAAGAAAAGGGCATGTTGGACTAAGAAGGAAACAAGGACGGGTAGGGATAGTTGGCAGGAAGGGTCTGTTTGCACAGGCTCTGTCTGTAATGGGAAATGCCTTCTGCCCACCTAATACCTCGGGTCTGGCGAGACTATCAGTGAAATTTGACCCTCTCTGTCAAGTGCCATTCAGGCATCTTTAACAGTGTGTTTATTTTCTTCTGTCAATTTTTGTCCAAGTAAAGGCTTTTGGGATGAAGTGCCATAGTTGAAAATTGGCAAATACCAGTTTAATAAATGATCAGTTTTAGAGAAAACTGATTTTTTTTTTCCTATTGCTTCTCTATACACTTGGGCAGGTGACCAAATCTAATCATGTGGGCATGAACAGAGATTTGCTTCAACATAAATAACTGCTTTGGTTGTCTCAATTTATCCAGATCATGTTTAGGAGCTGCCACATTGCTGAACAAATGATTGAATCTCCTAACACCAATCCTTTGTCAGCTTTTGAAAACTCCAAAACATAGGCCTGCACTGTGACTCACTAGGCTAATCCTCCGCCTGTGGCGCTGGCACCCCGGGTTCTAGTCCCGGTTGGGTCGCCGGTTCTGTCCTGGTTTCTCCTCTTCCAGTCCAGCTCTTTGCTGTGGCCCGGGAGAGTAGTGGAAGATGGCCCAAGTGCTTGGGCCCTGCACCCGCATGGGAGACCAGGAGGGAGCACCTGGCTCCTGGCTTCGGATCGGTGTAGCACGCCGGCCGTAGCGGCCATTTGGGGGGTGAGCCAATGGAAGGAAGACCTTTCTCTCTCTCACTGTCTAACTCTGCCTGTCAAAAAATTAAAAAAAAACTCCAAAACATAAAGAAATGATAGTTCTTTAAGCAAAATATATATTTAATTTTTTGTTATTATGCTACTGGAAATCTATAAATAACTTGTGGGACTCAGATAATGGTTGAATGTATACCCACAACATCTCTGTCCATGTTAGATTATTTTGACAATGAGTTAATGAAGAGCCACTTACATAGTTAAGACAGAATAACTAGGAGTATTGACAATACTTATTTTGGGTACTGATGATGAGTTTTAGTAAACCCAGAAAAACAAATGTCTATAGATAGTTACAATTTTTACTTTTTCTATTTAGTTCTGTTCCTGAACATATTTGTCATAGCTCCTAGTGAAAGACAGTAACTTGCTTTCAATAATTATAAAAATAGAAGTACACATCACTACTTCAAAAGAAACACTCAATGTGATGTTTTGTCTTTTTCTCCATGTACATTCCCAAGTTTTAAAGCTTTGAATGAATCAGCTGAGGAGACATTAAAAATTGCTGTCATTTTAATTGCTTTCCTACTTTTTCCTTAACAAGATTCAGTCCCTTTATTGGAACTGATTGATTTGAATTGATGAGTTTTATCGATTTTGTCACGCCCAATTTAATTCAATCAAGCTGCCATGTTCCAAGTTGTGCAAATGGGTTTTGTTTTCTAACCTAATTAAGGAGGAGCCTATGGGATGCTGTTCATGTGAGAGCTGGGGAATAGCTAATTTGTTTGCTACTGGCTGGAGACAGCAATATATGGAATTCTCATGGTACAATCCTAAATGATACAAATCTCAGAATTAATATTTATCTTTAGAGGGATGGTGAATCATAGAAAATAGCCATCCAAAGTTATATGCATTGGGACTAGGAATTTGGGTAGTGATTCAAGTTATTCGAGGCATCCAGTCTGAAACTCATGGTGATAAAATCACTAACAACCTCAATGCTTCCAAAGGCATAACCCAGAGGGAAAGTCCTTTCTATTTCCTTCCACTCTGCACTCTGTGCAAATCCCATGATGTCTACGCTATTCTTGATTTTTCCTGCCAAAAAATGTCAGGTATTGTATGCTCATGGAAGATTTCATTATAATAAAATCTATTACAGCATCCCAGATATGTGGTGCTATCTGGAGAATACAAAAGGACTTATCTTTGGTTGATGTCAAATGTTTCAGAAAATATCTTTTCCACTATTTTGGCACATCTTTTTGCTGGGTAAAGCAGTGATTCTAATTAACACATAATTTTTACTTAAACCTATGCTTGATAAAGATAATTTTTCTGGGTTTTATGAGAACACATATTGTCATAGTAGGTCATAAAATTACAAGGAAACATACTGGGTGTGAATTTTTTTGTTTAAATGAACAGATGTTTATTGTTTTAAAACAATTTTCTAGTTAATTCACAAAGTTTTTTTTTGTGTATATATATATATACTTACTTGTTTATATAAATGTTGGTTTAAGAATCCCATAAAAGGTGTTTCTGAACATCTTTAATACATTGGAAAAGGCCAAATAATTAAATTGTACTCTCGTATTTTGTTATTAATTGCTGTGCTTTCTCATTAGGTCCTGAAATTCTAAAGTTTACAGTCAACATAAAATCCTATATAAAGCCAGGCAAATAAATGTCTACTCATAATTACTAAAAACTAGAAGCAATAAAGATGTCCACCGAAGGATAAATGGATAAACAAACTGGAGTACATCTATACAATGGAATATTATTCAGTAATTGAAGATACGAACTACCAAGCTATGAGATGATATTAGTGAACTTTAAATGCATCTCACTAATTGAAATGTGTGTACACAGTATAATTCAAATTACACGGCCCCATTTTCCAGTCCACCAACCCTGCAGCTTGTGGATCACAAAGTAGACAGAGTATTGATTGGACTTCACATTGTCATTCCCTCACTTGCTCACTGTGTCCTTTGTTGTTTTTTTGTTTTGTTTTGTTTGTTTTTTTTTTTTTTCTGGTCATTTGCAACAAAATGGAGAAATCTGGAAAACATCATGCTGAGTGAAATATGCCAGTCCGAAAGGGACAAATATCATATGTTCTCCCTGATCTGTGATATCTAACCGAGCACCTAAAAGGAAACCTATAGAAGTGAAACTGACACTATGAGAAGCAATGACTTGATCAGCCCTTGTCCTGACTGTCGAGGAAGAGCTTACTATTTTATTTTATTTTTTTAGTATTTTCTTTTCCTACTTAATATCATTGGTTGAACTCTTCACTTAACACAGAATTATTCTTAGGTGTTTAAAGTTAACTGAAAATTGATCCCTGTTAAATATAAGAGTGGGAATAATTGAGGGAGGAGATGTACAGTTTGGCTCACTGTGTCCTTTGAAGTGGTTCCTTAATCACTGTGTATCCTGTAGGTAGTGCCATATATAACACTGACTTTTCTATACTTTGGAATACAATTTGTTCACAATCCCTACAACAGAGAAAGTCTGCATTAGGTCAGACTATGTCCACAAACATCAGTGTATAATATGTCTGCTCTATTCATGGATAATGGACCAAAATAACCCAATTGTCATTCTTTTTTGGGTGTTAAGCTTCTGTCTATCTGTGTGTATATCTTAGGAAAGGTCCTAGAGTATCTCAAGGAACAGGTTGAACACTGCTTCAATGCCTGATGTCCATTGTCGCTCCCCCTCTTCGTGGAGGAACGACACTAAGCCCTGCCTTGGCTTCATATCCGAGTCACGGCACCATTATGTCGCTCCCCGTCTTTGTGGAGGAACGACACAGGACCCTGCGTTGTTCTTTTGTCTGCTCGGCCCTCCCCGGGTTTGCTGCTGGTTCTTCCCGGGTTGGCTACCGACCCTTCCACCTCCGTGGAAGGGCAGTTCCCCCTGGCCACTTTCCCCACTTCCGCAGGGGAGCGGCACACCGCCGGCCGGCTCTCTCGGGGGCTGCTCAGGTGTTCCTTCAGATAGATGTTCCCCTTAGATGTTCCTGGTGCATGTTGTCTCTCTCCTCCTTTATAGTCCTCTTCCACCAATCCCAACTTTGCTACCCACAAGCTGAGTACGCTGCTCTCCTCCAATCAGGAGTAAGTCCTACAGTTTATTGGTTGAACTGGAGGCAGCTGTGTAGAAGCTGTTTCTCCCTTCTCAGCGCCATATTGTGGGAGAGCAGATGCATAGAATAAGTCTTAATTCCAGTAACTTAGTCTAGTCCGAGTTGCTCCCCACAGTCCATAACTAAAGTTCACCAGCATCTGGGCCTGGCAATTTTTCATGCTCTCTTTGCCCCTACAAGGGCCACTTTGCTGGTGAATCCACAATGTTATTGTCTCTATCACAATGTATACTTTAGTGAAGGCATTTGCTTTCTGACTGTCCACTCATGACGTAAGAACATGGGTTGCTACCTGGTACACTTACAAACAAGCGTGGGACTCTGGTAGCCTGTTCCATTTGTCCTGTACATTATCTGCCTCCCTTTGGGCTTTCCCATTATTGTCCAATCCTTTTGTCTGTTACTCCATCTAAAGAGTCAAGCCCTTTGTGATAGACCGGTTATCAGTAAAGAATATTAAAGGTCAGAAGTCATGTAAGAACATCATTGATACAGTCTGCAACTCTGTCCACTCTCTGCTCAGGTATTCCCTGAGTTCAATCAAAGTTGCATCTGTGTCAGGAGGAAATAGTACTGCTGTTCATGAAGAAGGAGTATCTTTACTGAACCCAACCATAAACAACTCTCCTACAGGGATGAGGCTATCTCCTTCCCTTACTGTTGGTGGCACTGCCTCAAGAATTTGGAGACAAGAGGTTTCGTGTCTTGAGAGATCCCAGGCTCCTGTACCATTAGCAATGCTTGACAACAGGCTGGTGGATAGTGAGCTTTGCTATTGGAGGTATGTATGCCACTTTGTAAGTATAGGGATCTTGGTACCACTCCTAGATCCTAGGATTGGATAGACTCAAAATGCATATGATTATATCCTGGAAGCCTCTCTATAAGGGCAGAGGAATGATAAAATCAGGGACTCTTAAGCTCCGAACTGTTCTGGCTCTAACACTTCCCATTGCACCAACAACATAACATTAGTTTGTCTGCCTTTCCCTCCAGAGACCCAGACTCTACTCAATATAACCACACTTGTTTTTGTGTCACCATAGTGGTCTCTGGCACTCCCTTACACTGGGATAACACCTTTCTTTAGGAAATGCTACTCTTTAGTTAGTGCTCTTACTTCATGCAATGATCAGTCTCTCACAGATCAACAACAGTTTGTCCTATTCATGCAGATGGAACAAGATTTATTATCCATGCATTAAAGGTGATCTTGTCTGGACCCTCAAAAAAGGCAGCCTAGTGTACCACCTGGCATGTTCCGAATTCCCTTACAGTTTCCAGGACATTCTCTGTAGAATTCTAATTGGTTTTTTTTGCCTACTCAATTATTAGCTTATTGGGCATGATTGCTGACTGGACCTAATATCCCAATTCCACATCTACTAGGTGTCCAAGATTCTTCTCACCCCATGTAAGCACTGTCACAGGGCAGAACAGATAGTTCTGATACTCATCATTTCTGCTTCTCAGCCAGTGAGAAAAGCTTTCTGTATCCATCCATGCAGAAATACTGTTCCTCGTATACCATTGGAAATTAGCAGTCACCTTCATTGGTTCAGAGGTAAGCTCCTTGTCTCCTGCAGGGTGGTACACCTTCTGCCTGGGCCTGCATCTAGTCAGTTTTCACTTTATGGTGATCAAGAGGTCAGGCTTTGCACATTTTTTTCTCCCTCTGCCTTATCTTCTACTACCACTTCAATTCACTATCAGTCGATTTTGTGCAGGTTGTCAGAATAAAAATATAGTTGCTTGTCTGAGTCCTAACATAAATAAATAAGGCATAATGGTTATGAAGAAAGGTTGCCTGGTAGCAGAAATCACAAAAGACTATGCTGCAACTATCAGATTGCACAGACTGCAGCATAACCTACACAATGGCACTTTACAAGAATAATCTGCCCAGTGACTGTCAGACCAACATTGTTAGAATTCAACATTAGTTAGAATTTTGATCAAAGATTACTGTTTCAAAATACCTGATGTAATCTCTCTCACTTTTGCCTTTCCATAATCCCCCTTGCTTCAGTATCTTTGAATATGGTCATAGCTTTCGTCATGTGTATTCCTTTTGCAATGCTCTGCTATCCCCCAATAAATATTACTATTTTTTGCGAATATTTTTAGATTGATACATTCCAATAGGACCTATGTCTTTGTATACCAATCTACCCATGACACATTAGCCTTCACACTGGGGAGCTGTTTTCCATGTAACTTTGCATAACTACTTGCCAGAGTTTCAAATACTTATCCTTACCACTAGCCTTATCTGTTAGCCCCTTGGCCAGCAAGGTAGTTGGCATCTGCATATCCTTTTCTAATCTCAGTTACTTTTCTGGTTTTCTTGATTCACTTCTTCCTCTAATTGTTAATCTGTTGCTTCTCACATCACCCACAACAATGGATGCCAAATGTTGCCACCACCTTTGTCCCTTCTTCACCATCATGCCCTATTGTTAATTTCTCATATAGGATGATGAGATCTTGGGGATTTTGCAGGGTGTCCCCATACTCATGGAGAGGCCATACAAATGAAGCATATGGGCCTTAGGTCTACACTTAGATAAAGGCAGCAAACCCAGTATTTCCTCTTTAGTTCACTCTCTCCATTTCCTGAGTGGGCTTCTGGCTGGCTCACGAGTTGTTGGATTGAGAAAACTTGCTAACTAAATTGGGAACCACTAACTGGAAGTGGAAATCAAGCTCAACTCAGACCAATCAATGAGGCAAACCACTCCAGGTTAGTAGGCAGTCCAAGATTTATTAAGGGGAATAAATCTTTATATGAGGCAATCTTAAATGGCATCAAGACCAGATAGACCTATTCTTGCAGTGCATATCCGTTTCACCTTTTATACCATGAAAAACTAAAGAAAAGAAAAGTCATTGATGTAGTGATAAGAGATCTGGGTGCTTTCTTAATGTATTTACTTTTTACCCAAGGTGATTTTTTGAGTTCCTTACAATCTGTTCAACATTCTAAGGTGATGGGGAAGGGGATGGGTGAGTAGAGAGGATAATGTTCTGGTGTCTGTTTTTTTTTTTCTCCATTAACTGTATTTTTTTTAAAAATATTTTAAGATTAATTTATTTATTCATAAGGCAGAGTTACAGAGAAGCAAAGGGAGAGAGAGAGAGAGAGAGAGAAAGGTGTCTTCCATTCGCTGGTTCACTCTCCAAATTGCCACAATGGCAGAAGCTAGGCCAATCCAAAGCCAGGAGCCAGGAGTTTCTTCCAGGTCTCCCACATGGGTATGGGGACCCAAGTACTTAAGCCATCTTCCACTGCTTTCCCAGGCCATAGCAGAGAGCTATATAAGAAGAGGAGCATCTGGGACTTGAACTGGCCCCCACATGGGATGCCTGCACTGCAGGCAGTGGCTTTACCCACTATGCCACAGCACGGCCCCCATTCACTGTGTCTTGCAACTCACTTCCCACTGGCATGTTCAGAATACTCAGAACAAGAGGGAAGGTTGGGTATATGCAGCATGGAGGATAACTTAGAGGGAGTGAGATCATTTTATGTGCTAATTTAATGATATGAACTGCACATTTGCCAAAAACCATAGAATTGTACAACACCAAGAATAAAACTTAAAGCATATTTATTTTTAAAAATGATTTAAAAGTCTGGGGAACCCTAGGATAAATTGCAAACTGTGATAAAAATTAATTTTATGTTGGTTTCCCCTTATCTTCAGGGGATATGTATTAAAATCCCTAGTGGTTGACTGAAACTACAAATAGTACATAATCCTATATACACTGTGTTTTTTTTCCCTAAAGCTATATATACAAATTTAAAGCTTTTTTTCATCTTAACTAAAGAGTTATCACACACTATGGTTGTACCTTTTGCAGTTTAAGGTCCAACAGCAAAATATGCATGTGTTTTTTCTTCCTCTAAAACCTCTTAGAAAACTCATTCTTTCCGTAGATCTTAGCAACCTCAGCATACAAAAGTTTTAAGTCCAGGACTTTCACCTTTTCATTTAAAAGAAGCATTTTCTGCCTTCTTTTTTTGTATGTTTTGTCATTTCTGAATTCCCAGCATCTTTACTCTTGTGCCTGAAGGTTATTATAAAATAAAATAAGGGTTACATGAAGACAGTGTGATAGTATGACAGTCAGTCAGATAACTGGATATATACTAAATAAACAATGGGTGGATATCATATGTTGTGCAGATATGTGGCACAATGGATGATTCCTTTATGAGGCAGCACAGAATAAGATTGTGAGTGTTCATTATGCTATTCAGACTGATTTCCAAATTATTTCTGGAATTTTCCATTTACTATTTTCTGACCACAAATGATTGCATGTACCAGATACTCTAAAAGGTGAAAACACAGATAAGGGGTGGCTAATTACATTATGCATTACAAATGTATGACACAACCTCACTGACTGAATGATATTAAAGGAATAATGGTGGCTCCTTGTCTACAATATCCCAAAATTAAATTGACAGAGATGTGCAACAATTATTGAAAGAATATGTTGTAAAATCATGTAATTCTACAAAGACAATAAGAAAAAAGAACAATTTTCTACAGCAACAGAAACATGACTCTCACAGATGCGATGATACGCAAAAGGAGCTAGAAACAAAAGCAGACTGGGTTGATTCTATTTATATTAGGTTCAAGAGCAGTCAAATTTATTCTTCAGTGATTGAAATTAGAATGGATGTTACTTCTAGGTAGAATTAATGCTCATTTTACTTTGCCACAATTTTTTTTAAAAAAATTATGCAATTTTTCATAATACAAATTTTCCATGAACTCTTTGAAGATTCATTGTTTATCCTCAAAGATTATTTTTATATAATTCTTTTAATGATTGTTACAAAATCAAGCATTTATCAAGTTTCTTTCAAAACATCTTTACCGAAACCCCATTGGAAGTTTATTGAGTCAAAAACCCAGAAGTGGATTGTCACTATTAATATGTTAAAAAAATATATTCTCCAGCTGTTTCCAATGTGAACTCTCAATTGTCAACAACTGGCTAGTTCTCTCCACATACAATTAAGGAAAATTAGATAATCAGTATTTAACTTTGTGTACTTCAGGGGAGTTTTTTTTTTTTTTTTTTTTTTCTTGGCCCAACACCATGACTATGGAAAGGGCCATGTCTGGAAAGAAGAAGCGCCTCAGCAGTTTAACACATTCTATTTATACTTCTGTTTTCTTCTAGCTCCCCGTGCCTTTAATATACCAGATAGCCATAGGCCATACTTCTAAGACTATTTCATGCAAAGAACAGGTGTATATTAGAATTAATTAAAGAGTTCTTTGACAATATGGCATTCTGATAGTACAACTGTTGATTTATTAAACTTTTATTTGTCATTTTTAGTAGTGACAAATGATCCTGTTTTTTTAAAATTTATAGATTTAATTTCAGAGTAGGTAATAAAATACTGATACATAATTTATGGGGTAAAGAAATTAGTAACCTCTTCACAAGATGAATACATTTAAGCTTCAAAATACTCAGTTTACCTGCCCAAATGAGAAAAAATTAAGTAATGGAAGATGCATTTTAGGTTCATATTAATCATTTCAAGTCACCAGAGAGAGAAAAACTTATCATTTTTACAACTAAGTTCATAGAGTTTCAAAAGCTCTTACAGTTACCCTATGTCTTAATCACTAAGCTAAATATCCAACCCTTTTTGTTGTTGTTTTTAACCTCAGAAATTATGTAGGCTTATACTTTCAGGGCTAAGAACAAGAAATTTATTGGTTCACTCTCCAGGGGTGTGATAAGAGGTATGCCTGGAGACCTCAATTCCTATGATTTAGAAAGGCAAATGTGGTAAGAGGATAATTAGGAAATGGAATGTGGAATAGGTACTGGTTTGGACTTGCATTATTTTGTATCTACAACAATGTCAAACCTTTGTAAATAATGCAAAAGCATTTCAAAATGTTTGTGAAAAGTTGCGAATTGTGGCAGGTTTCTGTTTGAGTCACCCTATTTCATATTAGGAGGCTGATTTGAGTCCTGGCTACTCTTTGCTTCTGATACAGCTTCCTGCCAATACTCCTGGAGGCAGTGGATAATCATTCAAGTGCTTCTATTCTTGCCTTCCATGTGCAAGACCAAGATGGGGATCCTGGCTCCTGGCTTCAGCTCTGCCCAATCCTGGCTGTTGTCAGCATTTGGCAAGTGAACCACTGTGTGAAACATCTCTCTATTCTCTGTCACCTTGCCTCTCAAATAAGTAAAAAATCTTCTTTTAAATGAAAGATTGAAATAAAAAGTGGCAGTCAATCCCTACAGTTATGAGGGAAATCTCTCACACTCTACAGTGTTTCTAAATTATGGAGTTCAACAGGTTTGGTGATTAAAACAAATTTACAATTTATAATATTTTCAGGATAGTTGCCTGGTTTTATTTGTTTATGCAGTGTGTATGTTTTCAAATATTACAATTTTTTTCAAATATAAAATATTAAATGTTAAAATTTTAAAATAATGCTTCAAAAATGCTTAACTCTGGAAAATAATTATAAGATAAAATGTATATAAAAGCATAATTTGAAATATTCTATAATTCAAAAAATATGCTCTAAGAGACATGTAAAAATATTCAGAAACAGGGTCTGCATTGTGGTGCAGCCTGTGACAACTGCCTTACATGAGTGCCGGTTTGCATCCCTGCTGCTTTGCTAACCACCCAGCTCCTTGCTAATGTGTCTGGGAAAGCAGCAGTAGAAAGCTCAAGTACACTTGATCTCAGCCAAAAAGCGAGAAGCGATGAAAAAGCTCAAGTACGTGAACCCCTACCGCCATGGCTGTTGTGGTCCTTTGGGGAGTGAACCAGCAGATGAAAGATCGCGCTCACTTTCTCTGCTCCTCTTTCTGTGTGTTTCTCTCTGTGGAACTTGGCCTCTCAAAAAAAAAATATAATTTTTAAAAAATACTAAAAATTCAATAATTTGTGGGGCACAGCTTTAATAATTTCCTATTGCTGCTGCAAAAATATGCCGAAATCTAATGACTTACAACTCCATGAGTCATTGCATATAGTTATGGAAGACAGAAGTCTGAAATGGGTCTCACCAGGCTAAAGTCAAGGTCATTTCAGGGATACATTCTCTCCTGGAGGCTCTAGAAGAGAATCTATTTCCTTGTGTTTGTTTGTTTATTTTGATCTAAAGGCAATCTTCTTTTTGACTCTGTCGCGAGTGCTTTCACTGCCACATAGCTCAACAGTAGCAAAGTGCAACATACAACTTGTCAGTCACGGGGAAGAAAGGAACACAAGGACACAAGACTGCTTTCACAATGAAGATTTTTATTGCTTACACACCAGGGATATTATCACACTTTTCATCTACTTATTTATTGGGGTCAATACACTTATCAATATGCGTATCAATCTTTACTATTTAACACACATCAATAAACTTAACACAACTACTTGATGTGACTTAACTACTTAACTTAGCTACTTAGCTTAACATAACTACTTATTTTAGGTAAACTACTATTTAACTTAACATAACTACTTATCTTGACTTAACTACTATAATAACCCTTAACTATCAGAGTAACACTACTGGAATCACCATTAATATCAATATCAATAATACTACTTGAACTTATTCATTAATCCACAGATCACTGTATACAATATTAGAGTAATTTCAAAGACTATCTAATTATAATAGCATTACTTTTAGTCATAGGGTCAAAGCAGAGTTATATTATATTACACATGACTAACATTATTTGTAAAAGCTGCTTTTGTAGGCTCGTATCACGGTCACGGAAAAGTGTCAGTGTTCAATGTCCAGAGCTCCATGTCTCGGCAGAGACGGATCTCGGATCAGTCACTTACAGGCAGGAAGTCGTGGGAAGGCGGTCACTCTGGGCAGTAACCTCAAAGTTCCCAGGCGGAGGGCAAGGCAAGAAGTTGGAGAGGTCCCCTGCTGAGAGGCCTGGCCAGGCTTTGTGGTGAGATCTGGCAGTAAGCTGATAAGGGGTCCAGGCAAGGTGTTGAGATGGCATCTCGGCTGGAGTTTTGATCCCGCAGTCACCTTGTATCACTTAGCAAAGGGGCTAGCAAGCTGGCGCTTCAGCTCCAAGTGTGAGGAGATCCAGAGGTTCACACGCACTGGGACCTCTGTCCATTGTTGGCTTGTGCTGCTACCTGCTCTATGCAGAGTGTCAGGCTGCCTGTTCAGATGTGTGGAGATCCAGAGGTTCACACACACTGGGCCATGATCCCCGAGAGGATGGAGAGCAGTGCAAAAGGCTCCCTTTTATCCTAATTTTTTCCTGCAGCTCACCTGCTGTTCACATGCTGTCCACGCTTGACTCAGTCCAGTCAGCTTGGAGTTCCCCGAGGTGTCACCAATCCATTGTCTGGGCTCGGGTGTCTCCCGCTCATGTCCAGTCCTCCTGCGAGCTGGTGAGGTAACTCAAGCTATAACCTATAGCACATGCTTTCTCAGGCTGTCCAGAGATGGCTGTCCAGTCTGATGAGGGGCATTTCTCTGGCAAGCGCTGAGCTTGACATGAGTGATGTCATCAGCTCCTGGCTTAGCATGAGTGACTCCATTTTCTGTTACTTTTACTTTGTGGCTAGTAGCAGTTTTTGACTCTAGATGTTTTTCTGTGGAGTTTCCACAGTTCACCTCCTTCTGCTGGTCAAGTAAGCGGTGATCTGTGACTCTTCTGGGACTTCCTGTGGGATTCTCCACAGACTGACTGCCTGCTTGAACCACAGTCTTCTCAGCCAGCAGTGGCTGTTGAATCTTTCTCACATCTCATCAGCTGACTGTGCCTCTTTTTCTCACTTTCACTTACCAGGATTGGATTTATTGAATAATCCAGGGTAGTCTCATTTTAAGGTCAAGTGGTTAGAAAATGTAATTCCATCTGCAACATTAATTTCCCCTTGCCAGGTGAGTGAAACATTCACTGGTTACAGGGTTTAGGATATGGGCATCTTGGCAGGGTATGGGAGGAAACTACCACTCAGCTGAGGTATTAATTTGAGGGAAAATATATTGTCTTAAATGTTGTAAAGCACAAAACCAAGTTTTAGATAAACATTTATTTTAAGAATACAGAAAAACAAAAACATGAATAAACAAAGACAAAAAAAGGAAATATTTTTGATGAAGAAAGGAAAATAATGAAACAGAGCTTGAAATGTTAGAGAATATCACAAAGCTAGATCTCTTTTTTTGAACAAAACAATAAAATTTACAACAGAGCATTTGAAGTTCTAAGGAAAGGATTATCAAATGAATAATGATGATACCATGAGGAAGAACAAAAAAATTAAGATTAAGCAGAGATTAAAAATGGGGTATATAATGAAAATTTTAAATCCATAATTTAATGATTTTAGAGAATATAAGACCAAAACTATTTGACTAAATTTTTAAGCAACTTAAAACTATAACCATTAAGAAATAAAATCAGTATTGATAAATCTACTATCCTCATGAACACACGGAGATATTCTAGGCCCAAAAGCATTTTAAAAGCAAGTTTCACTAAACCTTCAAGGAATGGGCACTTTTAATTTATAAAAATGTTTCCAGAGAATTGAGAAATAAACAATAGATTCCATATTCACTTTTCAGACAGGTGAAACATTGGCTCTCATATCACAGAAGTTTATATAATAAAAGAAAAATTTTATTAACATAGATACATAATCTGTAAAAAAATACTACCAAACTATTTCAAGCAATTTATAAACTCAAGTTATGTATAAAATTTGCTCACAAGCAAGCAAACATAATAGAACAATAGAATACCATTCCGCATCAGTGTGTCAATAGAAAGAAGGAATAAGAGAGGGAAGAGATGTGCAATTTGGGACATGCTAAAGCTGACTTACCTCAAACGGTAGAGTTAGAAACATACCAGGGGATTCAAATTCAATCCCATCAAGGTGGCATGTACCAATGCCATCTCACTAGTCCCAGTGATCAATTTCTGTTCACAATTGATCATAATGATAGGACTAAGAGCCAAAGGGATCACATAAACAAGACTAGTGTCTGCAAATACTAGCTGATAGAATAAAAAAGGGAGAGAACGATCCAACATGGGAAGTGAGATACACAGCAGACTCATAGAATGGCAGATGTCCTAAACAGCACTCTGGCCTCAGAATCAGCCCTTATGGCATTCGGATATGGCTGAAGAGCCCATGAGAGTATTTCAGGCATGGAAAGCCAAGACACTCTGGGGGGGGGGGGGGAACCTAAATGAAAGATTTCCGTGAGTGAGATCCCAGTGGAAAGAACGGGTCATCAAAGAAGGAGGTACCTTTCTCTGAAAGGAGGAGAGAACTTCCACTTTGACCATGGCCTTTTCTAAAAATTATCAGAGTCGGTGAACTCAGGGGGCTTCCATAGCCTTGGCAGCTCATGACAAGAGCCTAGGGTGATTATGGAGGCCATAAACAAGAGTGTCAATTTGTTAAGTCAACAACAGGAGTCACTGTGCACTTACTCCTCATGTAGGATCTTTGTCCTTAGTGTGCTGTACATTGAGATTTAATGCTATAACTAGTACTCAAACAGTATTTTTCACTTTATGTTTCTGTGTGGGAGCAAACTGTTGAAATCTTTACTTAGTGTATGCTGAACTGATCTTCTGTATATAAAGAGAAATGAAAATCAATCTTGATGTGAATGGAAGGGGAGAGGGAGTGGGAAAGGGGAGGGTTGCAGGTCCGAGGGACATTATGGGGGGGGGAAGCCATTGTAATCCATAAGCTGTACTTTGGAAATTTATATTCATTAAATAAACGTTAAAAAAAAGAAAGAAGGAAAATTTAATCCTGATATATAAATTCAGCTACCTAGTAATAGAAGTGTACTTATTTAATATGACAAATGGTTTCTAGTGAAGATTCATAGCGAATCTCATAATTAAAACCTTATAAAAATTTTCCCTTTGAATTATTGAAAGGAAAACCTCATTATTACTACTTTATGTAATAAAGTAGTACTTTTTGCACTACTTTCAAGTGCAAAAAGATAAAACAAAAAAAAGTATGTAAGTATTAGCAAGTAAGAAAAAGGCTTTTCATACATACTTTTTTTATCTTCACAGAAAATCTTAGAGAATCTACAAATAACATAGTAGTATTAATACGTGCCAATACAAGAACAAGTATAAAAATACAAATGTAGGAACTATTTGTAAAAAAATTAGAATACTACTAATGGGAATGTAAATTAGTACAGACATTATGGAAAATAGCATGGAAGCACTTATAAATAAAAAAATACCACCTAGAAACCCCACTACTATTTATTCAAAAGAATTTAAATCAGAAATTTAAAGCCAAACCTCAACTTCCATGTTCATTACAGCATTATTAACAATAGTCAACAACTAACAACGACTTAGAAATTGTGCAATCAGAAGTAGTTAAACTCACAGAGGTAGTGAACTGAATTGTGGTTGCCAGAGCCTGGTGAGTGGAAGCAATGGGGAGGTGATGGTTAAACATTATGAAGTGTCACTTGTGAAATACAAATGCATTTTGGAGATTGATTATAGCATACTTTCTAGAACTATCAGTTGTGTATTATATACTTAAAATTTGCAAGAAGGATAGACGTTATCTTATATGTTCTCATCTTACATACACACATGCAATAATGACAATAATTAGAAAGGGAGCAGGAGTGGGGGGTCAGGAGGTGATGACTTTGTTTATGGTCTTGATAATGGTGATGGTCACGTGTATGCATCTATCCCCACATTAATCAAATTGTGAATAATAAACATATACATATTTTTACTTGTCAACTATCTCAATATTAAATATGTACAGATGTTTATCTGGTAACCATACTTTAACAAAGTTTAAAAATAATGGATAAGGGCCAGTGCTGTGGCACAGCAGGCGAAGTCTGCCTGCAGCAGCAGCATCCCACATGGGCACCAGTCCCTGTCCCGGCTGCTCCTCCTCTGACCCAGCTCTCTAATATGGCCTGGGAAAGCAGTGGAGGATGGCTCAAGTGTTAGGGCTCCAACACCCATGTGGGAGACCCAGAAAAAACTTCTGGCATCAGATCGGCTGTTGTGGCCATTTGGAGAGTAAACTAGCAGATGGAAGCTCTTTCTCTCTCTTTCTCCCTCTCTCTGTTTATAACTCTGCCTCTCCAATAAATAAATAAATCTTTAAAAAATAATAGAATGTATAACAACAAAATTACTTCATTTTAAGCTAGTTAAATCTGCAATGACCTTCATTCCGAATAAAATCATGTTCTGAGATACTAGGGGTTAGTACTTTGACTTTAGCTTTGGAAAGGGGACAACATTTAGGCCATAAAATATGAAAGTTAAAATGAGAATTTTCTTTTTTTTAACTTTTATTTAATGAATATAAATTTCCAAAGTACAGCTTATGGATTACAACGGCTTCCCCCTATAACGTCCCTCCCACCCGCAACCCTCCCCTTTCCCACTCCCTCTCCCCTTCCATTCACATCAAGATTCATTTTCGATTTTCTTTATATACAGAAGATCAGTTCAGCATACATTAAGTAAAGATTTCAACAGTTTGCTCCCACACAGAAACATAAAGTGAAAAATACTGTTTGAGTACTAGTTATAGCATTAAATCTCAATGTACAGCACACTAAGGACAAAGATCCTACATGAGGAGTAAGTGCACAGTGACTCCTGTTGTTGACTTAACAAATTGACACTCTTGTTTATGGCCTCCATAATCACCCTAGGCTCTTGTCATGAGCTGCCAAGGCTATGGAAGCCCCCTGAGTTCACCGACTCTGATAATTTTTAGAAAAGGCCATGGTCAAAGTGGAAGTTCTCTCCTCCTTTCAGAGAAAGGTACCTCCTTCTTTGATGACCCGTTCTTTCCACTGGGATCTTACTCGCGGAGATCTTTCATTTTTTTTTTTTTTTTCCCCAGAGTGTCTTGGCTTTCCATGCCTGAAATACTCTCACGGGCTTTTCAGCCAGATCCGCATGCCTTAAGGGCTGATTCTGAGGCCAGAGTGCTGTTTAGGACATCTGCCATTCTATGAGTCTGCTGTGTATCTCACTTCCCATGTTGGATCGTTCTCTCCCTTTTTTATTCTATCAGCTAGTATTTGCAGACACTAGTCTTGTTTATGTGATCCCTTTGGCTCTTAGTCCTATCATTATGATCAATTGTGAACAGAAATTGATCACTGGGACTAGTGAGATGGCATTGGTACATGCCACCTTGATGGGATTGAATTTGAATCCCCTGGTATGTTTCTAACTCTACTGTTTGAGGTAAGTCAGCTTTAGCATGTCCCAAATTGCACATCTCTTCCCTCTCTTATTCCTACTCTTATATTTAACAGTGATCACTTTTCAGTTAAGTTTCAGCCTTAAGAAGTATTGTGTATTGATTACAGTATTCAATCAAAAGTATTAAGTAGAACAAACAAAAAAAATACTAAGAGGGATAACATATCAAGTTGCTCATCAACAGTCAGGGTGAGGGCTGATCAAGTCACCATTTCTCATAGTGTTCATTTCACTTTAACAGGTTTCCTTTTTGGTGCTCAGTTAGTTGTCTCCTATCAAGGAGAACAAGTGGTATTTGTCCGTTTGGAATTGGCTTATTTCACTCAGCATAATGTTTTCCAAATTCCTAACAGGGATCACTTTGCAGTTAAAATTTAAACACCTAAGAATAATTGTGTGTTAATTACAGAGTTCAACCAATGGTACTAGAACAAAAAAATACTAAAATGGATAAAGTATTACATTGTTGATTTACAATGTAAAATGAAAATTTTCAAAAGATATGGGATTTCATATTATGACATAGAGATAAGGAGGATTTCAAGAGCAATCAACACGCATACACACAATTCATAGTTCTATGTGCTTAGACGGGAAAAATACTTGCAAAAGAAAAGGGAAGGTAGCAGGATTAGACAGCGGGAGCAGTCAGATTAAAATGGTGACCAGAAAAATCCACACAGCACAATGAACAGCTCAGGATCAAAGTGTACTCTACAATGGGATCCTGCAACTGGCAAAAAGTTCGAAGTCTTGACCACCGTTTTGCATGGATCAAGGATTACCCCAAAAAGAACAAGTCTTTGGCTGTTAGACTGAGACAGCTCATGAGAAAGCTGACAGCTAAACACAACTGGAAAAATCATGCTCTTGCAGCTGGGCCAAGCAGTCCCCTCTAGATGGTGATCTAAATGGAGCATGTCTGTGTCTGCCAAAAAGAGGGAAATAGAAAATACTGAATCCAAATCTATCTACTGGCGAACTGTGGGGTTCTGAAGTGTGGGGTACTAACGGGAGCGTATGCTCCTAGAGGCTCAGGGTGACTAGCAAGGATGGGGAGATCACTCAGTCTGGAGAATGAAGGCACAGGGAGAGCAAATGAGAGGGCAATGATGTAACTATTTCCTAATTTTTAAGAAACCAAGGGGATTACAAACTGACAGACAACACTTACCAAGGGAATGGAAGTGGGTATATCCTGGGGATAAGTCCCCAATTTCTGAGTGCCTGAAACATTAAAATTGGGACTGTCTGGGTATCAAATGCCATTTCAAGAATAAAACATGCTAGTGAATGATCCTGAGCAGAATATAGTTTCGATAATTTGGATTATCCTCTATGCAAGTCTCTTGGATTCATGTGGGACTCTTGTGGAACTCACATCATAGGATTCAACAATGCCAGTAAAGGAGTTAATGGATAAAAGAACATTTAGAAATTATTTATTTATACAAGGCAGTATCAGCAATTAGCAGCTCCTAACTGGACTTTGTGTGCTATTACCAACGTGAGACCAAAAGCATTAGAGAAAACTTATGTGCCCCAAGCTTAAGAAATAGACCTATTTGCACCCACAGAAGTCTCTTCCATATGGAATATTAAACTCTTATCTTTCCTTCCTATCCTTGTCAAGACTAACAGACTTTGTAATGATGAAGCGGGCCAGAAGTGTTTTTTATGTGCAAAACCGACGTATGTGCCTCCTCATATACTGGAAGCTATGTGCTAGTTTTACATGGAAAAGAAATAGCATCACACAAAAAAATATAGAATCACTATGTGATTCAGCAATTCCACTTATAGTCATATATTCAAAAGAGTTCAAAACAGGGACTCAACAAAAATTTGAATGTCAATGTCCTTTATAGCATTATTCCTGGTGATCAACACATGGGTAATATCTAAATGTTTCTCAGTAGTTGAATAGATAATCACAATGTGGCCCACGTATACAATGATATGTCGCTCAGCTTAAAAGAATAAAATTCTGATATAAACTATGACAGTGAAAAACTTTGAAAATATTATGCTAAGTGAAATAAGCCAGACACAAAAGAATAAGTATTGTTCCATTTATATGAAATATCTTAAATGGGTAAATTTGTGGAGACTGAAAGATTAGAGGTTACCAGAGGCTGGTGATAAAAAGAAAAGGAAGACTTACTTAATAGTTAAAGAGCTCTTCTTTGGAGTGATTACAAAATTTGAAAATAGTGAAGGTCCTTCATTACAATATTTTGTTTTACTTTATTTTACTTTATTTTATTTTATTTATTTTATAAGTCAACAACCATTGTTTATTGGATTAATTTCACAAATATTTATTGATCATCTGCTATAGGCTAGACAAAGCACTATACAATGAGAATACAGAAATGAGAAAAGCAATTAAGCTTCTGTTCTAAGGGAGCTCAAATTTTAAAAACAAGAGCAGACTAAATCAATAACTATAACTGTATCATATAATTTCATGTGGTGTATGGAAGGGCTAGACAACAAAATAAATCAGAAGAGGAAGCTATGCAGGTACCCTTTAGACATATCGTCAGAGGACACCTCCCTTGAGTGTATGTGCGTGTGTAAGCACTCTGAGCAATCAACATACTTTTGAAAGTAACATACTTTTGAAAAATATACTGATTGTATCTAAATTCATGAAATTATGAATTTTTTGCACATTTTTTATAATTTTTATTTAATAAATATGAATTTCCAAAGTACAACTTTTGGATGGGAGAGGGAGAGGGAGATGGGATGGTTGTGAGTGGAAGAGAGGTTATGGGGAGAAAAAGCCGCTATAATCTAAAAGTTGTACATTACAATATTTTAAATGTAAATTAAAGTCATTGAATTGTTTACTTAAAATGATTAAAATGGAAGCTTTCGTGTTGTACATTTTAGCACAATAAAATGTAAAAATTAAAAAGAGAGAGCTACATCTCTGATGACTCACACTGATCATATAGTTTCCTTAAAATTAAATTTTAATTAATAAAAATAGAATATTAAAATAGTAGGTTACTTAATATTTCTTTTAAATATATTTTATATCTTCCTTCCTTCATCATACTTCACAATTCTAGGCTTCTTTACAACAGTAAAAGTTTGCAGTTTCAAAAAGCATGGGACAACTCTTTAATAATATCTGTGCCCCACAGCCCATCCATTTTGAACTAGCAGGCTTTGATTCCCAATATTTACTTTACATCATTATAAAACCCTGTCATAATAAACCATGTATTATCTAATTCTGCTTCCCTGTTTCTAAAGAAGTGGCTTCATAGGTTAGCATTTCATAGAACAAATCTCATGATGTAACTAAAGAAGCGACTCTTGTGTATTCAATGTTGTATTTTAAAAAAATCTGTTTTAATATCATGTCTTAGTGGGAGACATTCAGAGCTATGAATTTCTTGTGGAAATTACGCTCTTCATATTTCCTTGAATAGCAATAGGGAAATCAACTCATATCCTTGTATCTTTTTTAAAAGAGCTAAAGAGGGGAATGCACTTGCAGGTGAAATAAATTGTCTTCATTCTCTTGAAACTGCAGTCTACACAGTCAGCAGCTTATGTAAATAGCATATTGAAACTTGGTCACAGAGAATTTTCTGTATGTGACAACATCTGCTATACTTGACAAATGCTGCAGCGCCAACATCACATCAAATAAAGTGAGACTGCATGGAAAGTAGAAACGCCCATGTTTTAGCTTCCTTTATGAAAAAAAAATCACTATTAACTCAAAAATGAGGTTCTGAACTGAATAAACTATATATAATATTTGCACCTGTTAGGTGTAGAAGCATGTATGATTTCAATGATTAAAATACCATAATCTTTACTCTCTGCTTCCTGACAGACAGGAGGTCTGGTTGACTTAATCTTACATTTAAGTTCATAACATTTCAAAATGTTTTCATTTTCACCCTATGACTATCAGAAGAAAGAGCAGAATATCCAAATATTGTGAAATGTTTGATCTGAATAATAAGCACAACATCATTATGATAACAAATATCTATGCATAAAATGAACAGCAAAATGACTCAAGGGAATGCAAATAACAAACACATACCATGTCCTATTAGTCATTGTTTCCTTTTGCTAATAGGGAAATAAATGTGCATTAAAACCAAACAAAAGTAAAGCTTACAAAGCATGCAATTGAAAATGTAATATACTGCACATGGAAATCCACTTTTACAAGCACCATTTATTGAATACACTGGACTTAGTCCAGGAATTAGTATTAGATCCTTGATCCAATATAAGTAGGCTGTAGATGTTTGGATTGATTTCTGGTGTTTCTATTCTGTTCCATTGGTCTATCCATCTGTTTCTGTACGAGTACCATGCTGTTTTGATTACAGCTGCCCTGTAGTATGTCCTGAAATCTGGTATTGTGATGCCTCCAGCTTTGTTTTTGTTGTACAAGATTGCTTTAGCTATTCAAAGTCTCCTGTGTCTCCATATGAATTTCAACATCATTTTTTTTCCAGATTTGAGAAGAAGGTCTTTGGTATTTTGATTGGTATTGCATTGAATCGATAAATTGCTTTGGGAGAATGGACATTTTGCTGATGTTGATTTTTCAAATCCATGAGCATGGAAGATTTTTCCATTTCTTGGTATCCTCTTCTATTTATTTCTTTAAGATTTTGTAATTCTCATCATAGAGATCTTTAACATCTTTGGTTAAGTTTTTTCCAAAGTATTTGATTGTTTTTGTGTCTATTGTGAATGGGATTGATCTTAGAAGTTCTTCCTCAGCCATGGCATTGTCTGTGTATTCAAAGGCTGTTGATTTTTGTGCATTGATTTTATATCCCGCTACTTTGCCAAACTCTTCTATGAGTTCCAATAGTCTCTTAGTAGAGTTCTTTGGGTCCCCTAAATAAAGAATCATATCATCTGCAAAGAGGGATAGTTTGACCTCTTCCTTCCCAATTCGTATCCCTTTAATTTCTTTTTCTTGCCTAATGGCTCTGGCTAAAACTTCCAGAACTATATTGAATAGCAGTGGTGAGAATGGGCATCCCTATCTGGTACCAGATCTCAGTGGAAATGAATCCAACTTTTCCCCATTCAATAGGATACTGGCTGTATGTTTTTCATAGATTGCTTTGATTGTATTGAGAAATGTTCCTTCTATAAACAAGATGCTTAGGGTTTTCATCATGAAAGGGTGTTGTATTTTATCTAAGGCTTTCTCTGTGTCTATTGAGATAATCATATGGTTTTCTTCTGCAGTCTGTTAATGTGGTGTATCACATTGATTGATTTGCACACATTGAACCATCCCTGCATACCAGGGATAAATCCCACTTGGTCTGGGTGGATGATCTTTCTGATGTGTTGTTGCATTCTCTTTGCCAGAATTTTATTGAGGATTTTTGCATCTATGTTCATCAGGAATATTGGTCTGTAATTCTCTTTCAGTGCTGCATCTTTTTCCAGAAGCATGAAGCAAGACCCCTACCTTTCACCTTACACAAAAATCCACTCAGCATGGATTAAAGACTTAAATATATGGCCTGACACCATCAAATTATTAGAGAACATGGGAGTAACTCTGCAAGATATAGGCACTGAAAAAGACTTCTTGGAACAGACCCTGGAAGCACAGGCAGTCAAAGCCAAAATTAACAATTGGGATTGCATCAAATTGAGAAGTTTCTGTACTGCAAAAGAAACAGTCAGGAGAGTGAAGAGACAACCGACAGAATGGGAAAAAATATTTGCAAACTATGCAACAGATAAAGGGTTAATAACCAGAATCTACAAAGAGATCAAGAAACTCCACAACAACAAAACAAACAACACACTTAAGAGATGGGCCAAGGACCTCAATAGACATTTTTCAAAAGAGGAAATCCAAATGGCCAACAGACACATGAAAAAATGTTCAAGGTCGCTAGCAATCAGGGAAATGCAAATCAAAACCACATTGAGGTTTCACCTCACCCCGGTTAGAATGGCTCACATACAGAAATCTACCAACAACAAAAGCTGGTGAGGATGTGGGGAAAAAGGGACACTAACCCACTGTTGGTGGGAATGCAAACTGGTAAAGCCACTATGGAAGTCAGTCTGGAGATTCCTCAGAAACCTGAAGATAACCCTACCATTCAACCCAGCCATCCCACTCCTTGGAATTTACCCAAAGGAAATTAAATTGGCTAACAAAAGAGCCATCTGCACCTCAGTGTTTATTGCAACTCAATTCACAATAGCTAAGACCTGGAATCAACCCAAATGCCCATCAACAGTAGACTGGATAAAGAAATTATGGGACATATACTCTATAGAATACTATACAGCAGTAAAAACCTATGAAATTCGGTCATTTGCAACAAAATGATGAATCTGGAACACATCATGCTGAGAGAAATAAGACAGTCCCAACGGGACAAATATCATATGTTCTCCCTGATTGGTTACAACTAACAGAGCACCAAAAGGAAACCTGTTGAAGTGAAATGGACACTATGAGAAACAATGACTTGATCAGCCCTTGTCCTGACTGTTGATGAACAACTTACTACTTTATCCCTTTTAGTGTATTTTTTCTTCTACTTAATACTTTTGGTTGTGGTCGGAGGCAAGATGGCGGAATAGGAAGGGAGCACACTGGTAGTCCGGGGAGCGATAGTTTAATAAAAGTGGAGATACTGCAGGTTCAAGGAAGAGTAGGGGAGGAAGCAACAGAAGAAACTCTTCCAGAACGCGTGATTCACAGCGGACCTGCGTGGAGAGCGTGGGAGCCCACAGTTCGGGACACCAGCGGCAGACTCAACACACCAGCACTGGAACGTGAGGTGAGCCGAACCTCAATAGCCCGAGACACCGGCAGGCAAGTGGAGAGAGGAGACTAGAGGGAACGACCCCCGGTGGGGGAAAGTTCACCAGGCTAACTGGAAGAGAGAGAGAGAAAAAAAAAAGGTGACTGGTACGGACACGGGTTTCTCTCTCTCCGCTCACCTCTCAAGGGCGAGCAAGACAAAGAGCAGGCGCCATCTTGGACATACGTCATAAGCAGAGCGACCTCAGGTCTGCACCGGCCCTGAGCCTAGCAGAAAAACCTGACTCTGGGCGGGGCGAATTAACAGGAGATTAGGACCTAGTAAATTTGTGGTGCTACTGAACTGAGACTGTGAAAAAAGAGACGGTGGGGGAGAGAACTCACGGAATTCACGTGAGTACTCTCCAGAGACGCTACAATTCCGTAACTTTGGCAACCCAGTGGGAGACTGAAGGAGAATTTGAGCCCACTCTGAGGGCCGAAGAGATTCCCTGTGTGGTCCTTGGGAAAGAGCTTCCGATCTCTGGCTCTTGTGGGTATATCATTTGCCTGCTAACTACTTCCAACTTCGTTCAGCTGTGCGGAATTACTTACCTTTTGAATCAAAAAAAGAAAGAGAGAAAGAGAGATTTACCGCGCCTAACCTGGGAGTGTCACTTTTGGCACACCAAACAGAGCTCTAGGGCACACCCATCTCAAGCCCTAAGGCTCCATCAAAAACAGATAGTCCACTTAATCTAGAGTCATAGTATAACAAGAAAAAGCACCACAGTGAAGAAACCAAATATCTCCAATATGCCAAATAACAAACGCAAAAACCGAGGTAATAAAAACAAGGAAGTCACCATGACGCCCTCAAATGAAAAAGACACCCCAATTCAAGATTATGAAGATGATGACATAGAAGAAATGCAAGAAGCAGATCTCAAAAAATAGATAAGAACATTAAGAAGTTCTCAAAAACAAATTCTTGAACTACAGAAATCCTTAATGGACAAGACAGAAAATCTCTCTCGTGAAAATGAAATATTAAGGAGGAATCAAAATGAAACGAAACAACTAGTACAACAGGAAACTGTGATAGTGACTGAAGTGAAGAATTCAATACATCAAATGAAAAACACAATAGAGAGCCTTACAAACAGAATGGGTGAAGCAGAAGAGAGAATATCGGACTTAGAAGACAGAGAACAGGAAAGGATACAGTCAGACCAAAGAAAAGAAGAGGAAATTAGAAATCTAAAACATATTGTCAGGAATCTGCAGGATACTATTAAAAAACCCAACATTCGGGTTCTAGGAGTTCCTGAAGGCATGGAGAGGGAGAAAGGATTAGAAGGCCTTTTTAGTGAGATACTAGCAGAAAATTTCCCAGGTTTGGAGAAGGACAGAGAAATCCTAGTACAGGAAGCTCACAGAACCCCTAATAAACACGACCAAAAGAGATCCTCACCACGACACGTTGTAATTAAACTCTCCACAGTGAAACATAAAGAAAAGATCCTAAAATGTGCAAGAGAGAAACGTTAGATTACTCTCAGAGGATCTCCAATTAGACTCACAGCTGACTTCTCATCAGAAACCCTACAAGCTAGGAGGGAATGGCGAGATATAGCCCAGGTACTAAGAGAGAAAAACTGCCAGCCCAGAATATTATATCAGGCAAAGCTATCATTTGTGAATGAAGGTGAAATAAAGACTTTTCATAGCAAACAGAAATTGAAAGAATTTGTCGCCACTCGTCCAGCCCTGCAACAGATGCTTAAAGATGTGTTACACACAGAAACACAGAAACACGGTCATCAATATGAAAGAAGATAAAGGAAGGAAACCTCACAGCAAAAGATCACAGGGAATTCAAAGCATATATTAGAACTTATCTTTGGCAAATGGCAGGGCAAAGTTACCACTTATCAATAGTCACATTGAACGTTAATGGTCTGAACTGTCCAATTAAAAGACACAGATTGGCTGATTGGGTTAAGGAACAAAACCCATCTATTTGCTGCTTACAAGAAACACATCTTTCCAACAAAGATCCATACAGACTGAAAGTGAAAGGCTGGAAAAAGATATACCATGCCAACAGAAATGAAAAAAGAGCGGGCATAGCCCTCTTAATATCAGACAACATAAACTTTACCACAAAAACTGTTAAGAGAGACAAAGAGGGACACTACATAATGATTAAGGGATCAATGCAGCAAGAAGATATAACAATTATCAATGTATATGCACCTAACTACAGGGCACCGGTTTATCTAAAAGATTTGTTAACGGACTTAAAGGGAGACTTAGACCCCAATACAATAGTACTGGGGGACTTCAATACTCCACTCTCAGAAATAGGCAGATCAATAGGACAAAAGATCAACAAGGATACAGTAGATTTAAATGACACTATAGCCCAAATGGATCTAACAGATATATATAGAACTTTCAATCCTACAGCTAAAGATTTTACATTCTTCTCAGCAGTACAAGGAACCTTCTGTAGGATTGACCACATACTAGGCCATAAAACAAGTCTCAGCAAATTCAATAGAATTAGAATCATACCATGCAGCTTCTCAGACCGTAAAGGAATGAAGTTGGAAATTAGCAACTCAGGAATCCCTAGAGCATACGCAAACACATGGAGATTGAACAACATGCTCCTGAATGAACAATGGGTCATAGAATAAATTAAACAAGAAATCAAAAATTTTCTGGAAGTAAATGAGGATAACAGCACAACATACCAAAACTTATGGGACGCAGCAAAAGCAGTGTTAAGAGGAAAGTTTATATCAATAGGTGCCTACATCAAGAAATTGGAAAGGCACCAAAGAGATGAGCTTTCAATTCACCTCAAGGATCTAGAAAACCTACAGCAAACCAGACCCAAATCTAGTAGGAGAAGAGAAATAATTAAAATCAGAGAAGAAATCAACAGGATTGAATCCAAAAAAACATTACAAAAAATCAGCCAAACGAGGAGCTGGTTTTTTGAAAAAATAAACAAAATTGACACCCCATTGGCCCAACTAACTAAAAAAAAGAGAAAAGACCCAAATCAATAAAATCAGAGATGAAAAAGGAAACGTAACAACAGACACCACAGAAATAAAAAGAATCATCAGAAATTACTACAAGGACTTGTATGCCAGCAAACAGGGAAACCTATCAGAAATGGATAGATTCCTGGACACATGCAACCTACCTAAATTGAATCAGGAAGACATAGAAAACCTAAATAGACCCATAACTGAGACAGAAATTGAAACAGTAATAAAGGCCCTCCCAACAAAGAAAAGCCCAGGACCAGATGGATTCACTGCTGAATTCTACCAGACATTTAAAGAAGAACTAACTCCAATTCTTCTCAAACTATTCAGAACAATCGAAAAAGAGAGAATCCTCCCAAATTCATTCTATGAAGCCAGCATCACCTTAATTCCTAAGCCAGAAAAAGATGCAGCATTGAAAGAGAATTACAGACCAATATTCCTGATGAACATAGATGCAAAAATCCGCAATAAAATTCTGGCCAATAGAATGCAACAACACATCAGAAAGATCATCCACCCAGACCAAGTGGGATTTATCCCTGGTATGCAGGGATGGTTTAATATGCGCAAAACAATCAATGTGATACACCACATTAACAGACTGCAGAAGAAAACCATATGATTATCTCAATAGACGCAGAGAAAGCATTTGATAAAATACAACACCCGTTCATGATGAAAACTCTAGGCAAACTGGGTTTGGAAGGAACATTCCTCAATACAATCAAAGCAATCTATGAAAAACATACAGCCAGTATCCTATTGAATGGGGAAAAGTTGGAAGCATTTCCACTGAGATCTGGTACCAGATAGGGATGCCCATTCTCACCACTGCTATTCAATATAGTTCTGGAGGTTCTAGCCAGAGCTGTTAATCAAGAAAAAGAAATTAAAGGGATACAAATTGGGAAGGAAGAACTCAAACTATCCCTCTTTGCAGATGACATGATTCTTTATTTAGGGGACCCAAAGAAGTCTACTAAGAGAATATTGGAACTCATAGAAGATTTTGGCAAAGTAGCAGGGTATAAAATCAATGCACAAAAATCAACAGCCTTTGTATACACAGACAATGCCATGGCTGAGGAAGAACTTCTAAGATCAATCCCATTCACAATAGACACAAAAACAATCAAATACCTTGGAATAAACTTAACCAAGGATGTTAAAGATCTCTACGATGAAAATTACAAAACCTTAAAGAAAGAAATAGAAGAGGATACCAAGAAATGGAAAAATCTTCCATGCTCATGGATTGGAAGAATCAACATCATCAAAATGTCCATTCTCCCAAAGCAATTTATAGTTTCAATGCAATCCCAATCAAGATACCGAAGACCTTCTTCTCAGATGTGGAAAAATTGGTGCTGAAATTTATATGGAGGCACAAGAGACCTTGAATAGCTAAAGCAATCTTGTACAACAAAAACAAAGCCAGAGGCATCACAATACCAGATTTCAGGACATACTCCAGGGCAGTTGTAATCAAAACAGCATGGTACTGGTACAGAAACAGATGGATAGACCAATGGAACAGAATTGAAACACCAGAAATCAACCCAAACATCTACAGCCAGCTTATATTTGATCAAGGATCTAAAACTAATTCCTGGAGCAAGGACAGTCTATTCAATAAGTGGTGCTGGGAAAATTGGATTTCCACGTGCAGAATCATGAAGCAAGACCCCTACCTTTCACCTTACACAAAAATCCACTCAACATAGATTAAAGACCTAAATCTACGACCTGACACCATCAAGTTATTAGAGAACATTGGAGAAACCCTTCAAGATATTTGCACAGGCAAAGAATTTCTGGAAAAGACCCAGGAGGCACAGGCAGTCAAAGCCAAAATCAACTATTGGGATTGCATCAAATTGAGAAGTTTCTGTACTGCAAAAGAAACAGTCAGGAGAGTGAAGAGACAACCGACAGAATGGGAAAAAATATTTGCAAACTATGCAACAGATAAAGGGTTAATAACCAGAATCTACAAAGAGATCAAGAAACTCCACAAAAACAAAACCAACAACCCACTTAAGAGATGGGCCAAGGACCTCAATAGACATTTTTCAAATGAGGAAATCCAAATGGCCAACAGGCACATGAAAAAATGTTCTAGGTCATTAGCAATCAGGGAAATGCAAATCAAAACCACAATGAGGTTTCACCTCACCCCAGTTAGAATGGCTCACATGCAGAAATCTACCAACAACAGATGCTGGCGAGGATGTGGGGAAAAAGGGACACTAACCCATTGTTGGTGGGAATGCAAACTGGTAAAGCCACTATGGAAGTCAGTCTGGAGATTCCTCACATACCTGAAGATAACCCTACCTTTCGACCCAGCCATCCCACTCCTTGGAATTTACCCAAAGGAATTTAAATTGGCAAACAAAAAAGCGGTCTGCACCCTAATGTTTATTGCAGCTCAATTCACAATAGCTAAGACCTGGAACCAACCTAAATCCCCTCAATGGTAGACTGGATAAAGAAATTATGGGATATGTACTCTTTAGAATACTATACCGCAGTAAGAAACAATGAAATCCAGTCATTTGCAACAAAATGGAGGAATCCTGAACACATCATGCTGAGTGAAATAAGCCAGTCCCAAAGGGACAAATACCATATGTTCTCCCTGATCGGTGACAACTGACTGAACACCAAAAAGGAAACCTGTTGAAGTGAAATGGACACTATGGGAAACGGTGACTTGATCAGCATAGCCCTGACTGTTAATGAACAACTTAATACATTATCCCTCTTAGTAGTTTTTTTGTCTGTTCTACTTAATATGACTGGTTTAATTCTGTAATTAATACACAGTTATTCTTAAGTGTTGAAATTTAACTGAAATGTGATCCCTGTTAAACATAAGAGTAGGAATAAGAGAGGGAAGAGATGTACAATTTGGGACATGCTCAAGCTGACTTGCCCCAAATGGTAGAGTTAGAAACATACCAGGGGACTCCAATTTAATCCCATCAAGGTGGCATGTACCAATGCCATCTCACCAGTCCAAGTGATCAATTTCAGTTCACAATTGATCATAATGAAAGGACTAAGAGTCAAAGGAAGCACATAAACAAGTCTAGTACCTGCTAATACTAACTGATAGAATAAAGGGGAGAGTGATCCAACATGGGAAGCGAGATACTCAGCAGACTCATAGAATGGTGGATGTCCCAAACAGCACTCTGGCCTCAGAATCAGCCCTACAGGCTTTCGTATCTGGCTGAAAAGCCCATAAGAGTATTTCAGGCATGGAAAGCCAAGACACTCTGGCAAAAGATCTCTGTGAGTGAGATCCCAGTGGAAAGAACAGGTCATCAAAGAAGGAGGTACCTTTCTCAGAAGGGAGGAGAGAACCTCCACTTTGACTATGACCTTGTCTAAACAAGATAAGAGTCAGAGAACTCAGAGGGCTTCCATAGCCTTGGAAACTCATGACTGGAGCATAGGGAGATTACTGATGCCATAGACAGGAGTGTCAATTGGTAAAGTCAACAACAGGAGTCACTGTGCACTTACTCCTCATGTAGGATCTCTGTCCTTGATGTGCTGCGCATTGAGATTTAATGCTATAACGAGTACTCAAACAATGTATTTCACTTTGTGTTTCTATGGGGGTGCAAACTGTTGAAATCTTTACTTAATGTATACTAAACTGATCTTCTGTAAAAAAAAAAAAAAAAAAAAAAGAAAGAAAGAAATTATCAATTCCCAACTAGACTCTCACTGGGATTAAACATGACAATAGGTTTGATCTGATTTCATCATCATTTAAAAAAAATCATCTATTATTTTTCACTTTATGTTTCTGTGTGGGAGCAAACTGTTGAAATCCTTACTTAATGTATACTAAGCTGATCTTTGTATATTAAGATAATCGAAAATGAATCTTGATGTGAATGGAAGGGGAGAGGGAGTGGGAGGGGGAAGGGTTGTGGGTGGGAGGGATGGTTGGGGGGGAAGCCATTGTAATCCATAGGTCGTACTTTGGAAATTTATATTCATTAAATAAAACTTAAAAAAAAAAAACTGAAAAAAAAATACTATTGGTTGAACTCTGTAATTGACACACAATTATTCTTAGGTGTTTAAATTTAACTGAAAAGTGATCCCTGTTAAATATTAGAGTGGGAATAAGAGAGGGAGGAGATGTACAATTTGGAACATGCTCAAGCTGACTTGCCCCAAACAGTAGAGTTAGAAACGTGCCTGGGGATTCCAATTCAATCCCATCAAGGTGGCATGTACCAATGCCATCTCACTAGTCACAGTGATCAATTTCTGTGCACAATTGATCATACTGGTGGGTCTAAGAGTCAAAGGGATCACATATACAAGACTAGTGTCTGCTAATGCTAATAGAATTAAAAAGGGAGAGAACAATCCAACATGGGAAGTCGGAAACACAGCAGACTCATAGAATGGCAGATGTCCTAAACAGCACTCTGGCCTCATAATTAGCCTTCAAGGCATTCAGATCTGGCTGAAGAGCCCATGAGAGTATTTCAGGCATGGAAAGCCAAGACACTCTGGCAAAAAAAGCAAAAAAAAGACCTAAATGAAAGATTTCTGCGAGTGAGATCCCATTAGAAAGAACAGGGCCATCAAAGAAGGAGGTGCCTCTCTCTGAGGGAGGAGAGAACTTACATTTTGACTATGACTTTGTTTAAATAAGATCATAGTTGGCGAACTCAAAAGGCTTCTATAGCCTTGGTGACTCATGACTAGAGCCTAGGGTGATTACTGATGCCATAAACAAGAGTGTCAATTTGTTAAGTCAACAACAGAATTCACTGTGCACTTGCTCCTCATGTAGGATCTCTGTCCTTAATGTGTTGTTCAATGTGAATTAATGCTATAACTAGTATTCAAACAGTATTTTACACTTTGTTTCTGTGTGGGTGCAAACTGTTGAAATCTTTACTTAATACCTGCTAAACTGATCTTCTGTATATAAAAAGAATTGAAAATGAATCTTGATGTGAATGGAATGGGTGAGTGAGCGGGAGATGGAAGTGTTGCCAGTGGGATGGAAGTTATGGGGGGAGGAAAGCCATTGTAATCCATAAGCTGTACTTTGGAAATTTATATTTATTAAATAAAAGTTAAAAAATGAAATAAAATAAAATGTAATATACTATGAACCACTTGTGAGAGGTGCTTTAAATCTACAGCACTGCTGCACTGATTGTGGAATTGCCGTTTTTGGGAAGCAAATTGGCACATCAAAGGCGATGAAGAACAGTTATAGGACTCACTTAATAGTGTGGTGATAAACAAGCATAAACTACTGGATCTAGAACCACGTCTGTAATCACGTATGCAAACCATATAAAAATATGTTATACTTTGCTTTTTCATAAAACATTGCTACCCCAGTTATATTTTCATTAATGTTTGCCTGGCATAATTTTCTAATATTTTATTTTTATGCCACTTGCACTTTCAGCATTCAAAACTCTGAGCTAAATAACACTTTTTTTCATAAGTATTTTGTGTCAGGTATTTCATTTAATGACAAAACACTACTAATACTAGTTTCAAAGGATACACACACACACACAGGTGTACCACAAAAATTAATGGAAAAGGAATTAAAAGATCAGTTCAATTTATTATAACTATTTTTAAATCTAACATACCTTTTTCATAAATTTCCATGTGCTTTTTGAAGACCATTTATATACACCATTATAATCATATTTGCATCAAAATCAAGAATTTCAAGCATCAGTTTACATAATTGCAAGGAGATACATATGTCATTTTGCTGAAGCTGATTGTACACATTGCCATGGCAATCAGTCAAATGAATCTTGATCTGAGAAAGACATCAGGTGATTTGGTGTAGAACATAGATTTACAAAAAGAGAGAGAGAGACGGGTGGGAGGGTGTAGAGAGAATTTTGCTGCATGAAGGAATGAAGCCTCATCTGGACAGTGAGTGGTTCTAGTAAAATCCCAAAAGACTGGACTAGAGAGAAATGAATAAAATTGCTTTTCTGGAAGCTAGGATTTCTTGGCCTGTTTAGGTTTTCCTTCACCCTCCATTGATCCTTTCAAGTATGTCACTTAAACAATAATTTTGAAAGACTGATGCGAGTCCATCAAGGCTAAAAGTTGCTTAATAAATGCCTTAATTTCAATATTAAATTATTTAATACTGAGCTCCTTGCTGGCCAAGAAAGCAAAAATTCCAAAATAAAATACTATAAAAACCATACCAACAACAACAAAAAATAAATTGCCTTCTATGTGCTACAAAGTCCCCTTCCTTTTGAAATTTAGTATGATGTATCCTTATTTTCCTAATCACTAGAAAACCCATCTTACACTGCTACTCAACATTTCATGGTAGATTTCTGTGTCTCTAGATGTTTCCCCATGTATGCATGCGTACACATTCATACATACACTGAGCTAGACTGATGAGATAAACATTTCAAAAGTGCTAGTGAACAACAGAGTTCAAAGCATCTGAAAACCTACAGCCACTCTAGAACAGTTAGAAGTCAAATAGAGGGGTTCAGCAGGACTGGAAGGTTTGAGTAGTGAGTTGGTTTGTAGCTGGTTTGAATAGCAAGCGCACCTAAGATGTTATTTCAGGTGATTTGGTTTGTCTACAGAGATATCTACATACTAAATATAAGTATACACACTCCGCAAAAAACCTACCATTATTACTAGTAGTTAAACTCTCTTCTGTTGTGTCAGTTGGATGTCAGATGATGTTTTCACGATTTGAGCATTTAGACACCCCTGTTTTTTCATATTAGTCTATAGATTGAATAAATAAGGGAGCGATAGTTTTAAAATACGTTTTCTGAAATGATGTTCTAGGGCTGGGCATTTTGGCACAGTGGGTTAAGCCACTGCTTGGGACATCTGCATTCCATGTCAGATTGGAGTCCCATCTATTCCATTTCCAATCCAGCTCCCTGCTAAATCTGAGAATCAGTGGATGAAGACTAAAGTATTTGAGCTACTACCAACTGCATAGAAGACTCAGATGGATGTCTTGGCTCCCATCTTTATCCTGGTCTATCCTTGATTTGGTGAGGCTATTTGGGGAGTGAACTGGTGGAGAGATCTCTCTCACTCTCCCCCTCTCCCTCTCATCGTTCTGCCCGTCAAATAAGTAAATCTTTTTAAAAAGATGTTTTATTGTTTAGGGAAGAATATTTTGGATGAAATGTTGAAACTTGGAAAATGTGAAGAGGTCTTCTCTTTGTTAGTGAAAGGCAGCTAAAAGTATCCCCTGCCACGCAACTAACAAAATTCCATAGCCAATGCCACAAGACAAGATGTGTGCACAGAAATATATTGAGGCATATAAAGATGTTTCTACTGCCAAGAAATTATTTGGGCATCTAGAGGAGAGGATTTCAGGGATAATCTAATCATTAGTATGAGTCAATAAATAGTGAATATCATAATTTTTAATTCATGATGAATATACCTACTGTGCTGAAGTGAATAATAAGCCACAATTTGACCCTGATATATAATTTGATATCTCTGGATTTTCTACATCTGTTGTATAAAGTGGTTGGACAATGACTAATTAAGAACGTAGTATATGCAGGTATTTTCCATATGTTTTAAAATACCTGTTTTAACAATGTTTATCAACTATCTTCTTTCAGCCTAGCACTGTGCTGAGAGGGATTCAAAAGTGAACATGATCCTTAAGAATAACATTTAAAAATTGTTTATAATATGGAATAATGCATGCCATACATACAGAACACGGAAATAATTAGGAGAACAAATAATTCAGTCTTAGAGAATAAGGAAACAATTTTAAGATAAAAGTATATGGGGTCAGTGCTGTGACGCAGTAGGTTAATCCTCCGCCTACAGTGCCGGCATCCCATAACGGTGCCGGTTCTAGTCCCAGCTGCTCCTCTTCCAATCCAGCTCTCGGTTATGGCCTGGGAAAACAGTGGAGGATGGCCCAAGTCCTTAGGCCCCTGCACCCTCATGGGAGCACCTGGCTCCTGCCTTTTGATGGGCGCAGCTCTGGCCGTTGCGGCCACTGGGGAGTGAACCAACGAACAGAAGATGTTTCTCTCTCTTTCTATCTTTCTCTCTATCTCACAGTCTGTAACTCTACCTCTCAAATAAATAAATAAACATTCTTAAAAAAATAAAAGTATGTAAGTCTACATTGATAAGATTATATATTACTCCATCTTTATCAACAATTTTTTGTAATATAATCTTTATTTTATATATAAAATTGAGGTTTAAATAATGTGCCCCTTATAATATATATGAATATATGGAGAATATATTCACACATACACAAAGAGAAGTATATGTTCTTATATAATCACTCATATTTATGCATATGTATATGATTTAAACTAACACACACATATATATATATAGATATACACGGATGGCTGGAATGGAATTCTCCTAACCTGTATAATGACTCTTGGTTTCGGTACTATGAGTTAAAATGAATTCAAATTTCATCTATGTACCTTCCTGCACTTTTAAATTTTGAATCAATACTTTCAATGAAATTATTTCAAATCAATATTATATCCATACATGCACATGTATATGTAACAGATAACATACTTATGCTATTAATATGTACACAAATAATATTTATATGTATATATTATATACCATTGCTACTTTTATTCTTTTTACATTCCACAAGTTTAACTATATGCGTACCAAAGTAACAAAGCCTAATCAAGATGTGTAGCTTTTCATTATCCTAAAAAATTCTCTCATGATGCTTTGAAGTCAGCAGTCTGTACCCTACCAAATGCCATTCTGGATTCTATCACTGCAGATTAATTTGGCCTGGTCTTAAACTTCATAGAAATATTTTTTCAATAAGTTATTTTTATTTGTAGTCATCAATATTATATTTTATAGTAGAATATTATTTTGTGTAATTAAACCACATTTATCTATTCTGATAATTGATACTTAATCTCCAAATGCTGGGCAGGTCCAAGCTATCATTTTTTTCATTTATTTATATAAAGGGAACAAATATAATGTATTTCATATATACAGTTTTAAGAACATAGTTTTTAGTTTGTTTAGCTTGTTTTAAGTGCAAGAATAATGCTTTTTGCTGGCGCTGCGGCTCACTAGGCTAATCCTCCGCCTTGCGGCGCTGGCACACCAGGTTCTAGTCCTGGTCGGGGCGCCAGATTCTGTCTCGGTTGCCCCTCTTCCAGGCCAGCTCTCTGCTGTGGCCAGGGAGTGCAGTGGAGGATGGCCCAAGTGCTTGGGCCCTGCACACCATGGGAGACCAGGATAAGTACCTGGCTCCTGCCATCGGATCAGCGCGGTGCGCCGGCCGCAGCGCGCCGGCCGCGGCGGCCATTGGAGGGTGAACCAACGGCAAAGGAAGACCTTTCTCTCTGTCTCTCTCTCTCACTGTCCACTCTGCCTGTCAAAAAAAAAAAAAAAAAAATGCTTTCTAAGCCTGTCATCTGCTGAGACTGAAATAGTAATTTGGTCATCAGTATTTGACTAATGCTGTAATATTTTTTTTTCTTTGTTCGGATCTGTGTTTTAATTTATCTAAGATGAGTGTTTAAGATTCTGTAAGATAAATTCTGTGTACATTTTACTTTGGTAAGACAGTTATAAATTGAATAATTTTCCAAATTCTTTGAACTAGCTGCATCATTCTATGTTACCAAAGGCAATCCTAGAGACAAATAATTATGGAAGATCATAGATCCAAAGCAAATTTATTTAATACATTTCTCATGATAGCTGTACTCCAGTATTTATTATAACAATTATAACCAAATAAAACTGCATAAATATTTAATTCAAATTTAATGCAAAATCAAACAATATAAAACATTCATCACTGATAATGACAGCCTTAAAAGAAAGACATGTATTGCTAATAGATTAGTATTAGTGGGATAGTTATATAGTATGGTGAGACATGCATATCTCAATAAATATTTGATTATAAAAATGAAGCTGCCTTATAAAAATCAAGAAAAATGTGGAGAAATTGCCTTACATCAGATCTTATGTATGTTGTCAAATGTAGAAGTAACAAAAACAAAGAAAATAGTTTTAGACAATTTTTTTTGATTAAGTGTTAGCATAATGGTCCCTGTAGCTTTTGTGTTTTTGAGTATTTAAGTCTGTATCTATATGTAGTTTTCTCAAATAAATTTTAAAACTCTTCGAACTTCCCCCACTTACATCCCCTACCCAAAGTCTGTAGCAGATTAAGGGGAAGTTGTCATACTGAAGAAAAGAACCCAAATGCCACATTCTTCAGTTTTAAATGTTTCTAAAGTTTTTGTCTATATTAAAAACAGAATATATTTTGATATAGGATTTTTTTTCTCTCTATCCTAGATAAATTCCTTTCAAAGATGGAAAAGGAGAGAGGGTGAGGAGTTAGCCAAAATATTAAGATGCTTGTCGTATTGAGATCCCTTGTTATTTTCATACCCTATATCCCCTGATAAATATAAGAAAGCTAGCGATAGAATTCAGATACAGTTAAGGCTCTGAGGGTAGAAGGAGCTTTTGTTCCCACACAGGTTCTATAAAAGAGAGAAAGTTCTTGTCCTCACCATTGTTGCCCTTAACAACAGCAAGAACTGTCTTCCAGCAGGAATGGTGATATACAAGTCTAAGCAAAGATTTACTGAGGCAATTTATCTAGTGTTTGAATGATGTGAGAAAATGCTGGAATGTTTCCAAGGCCCCCATGAAGATGGACACGGGGTTACCCATGGAGAGGTTTTTGTGGGCAAGGATGGGTTTCGAGGGTCATAGTACCAGATGGAGATTCAGGATGAGTAATGGGAACACATGTATCAAAGGGTGAGTGTCAGCATGGAGGAAGGATCACAGTTTGGGATCAGATTGGCTTGTACACCTCCAGTAGCAGCAATGGAGACAGATGACCAGATCAAAGGCCACATGAACACTGATGATATTCACATCAGAAGATGCCAGTGTGGACAGATGGCTCTTCCCGGGACCATGATTCCAAAATTAGAAAAATAAATTAAATGATGATTTTTAAATAATAAAAGATTTTCTTAAATAATTATAGATTATTACATATTTATATGCACATTACATGCTCCTTAAATAATAATATTTCTTATGTGAAAGCATTAATTAGTTAACAAAAGATAAAAAAAAGAACATTTTCTTTATTCAGTCATCAGTTGATGGACATCTGGGTTGATTCCATATCTTAGCTATTGATAAACTGAGCTGCAATAAACATGAGGGTACAGCTATCTCTTTTACATGTCGATTTCATTTGGGTAAATTCCCAGGAGAGAGATTGCTGGATTACATGGTTGATCTCTTTTCAAATTTCTGAAGAATCTGTACATTGCCTTCCATAATGGCTGTATTAGTTTACATTCCCACCAACAGTGGATTAGGCTACCTTTTCCTCCATATGCTCATTAGCATTCACTGATTTTGAATTTTTGGGTGAAACCCCTTTCAACTGGGATGAAGTAAGACCTCACTGTGGTTTTTATTTGCATTTCCCTGATGGCTACTGGTCCTGAGAATTTTTTCTTGTGCCTATTTGCTATTTGAATTTCATCCTTTGAAAACTGCCTGTTAATATCCTATGCCTATTTCTTAACTGGATTATTCAGTTCATTGTTGAGTTTCTTGAGCTCTTTATAGATCCTGGTTATAAATCCTTTATCAGTGTACAGTCTGCAAATAGTTTCTTCATTCTGATGATAGCCTCTTTACTTTGTTGAGTGTTTCTTTTGCAGTGTAGAAATTTCTTACCTTGATAATCCCATTTGTCTATTTTTACTTTGATTGCCTGTGCTTCTGATGTAATGTGATTTGCCAAATTTTGCTATTATTGCCTGTGCTTCTGTTTTTTTTTGTTTTGTTTTGTTTTGTTTTGTTTTTTTAATATAAGCTTATGACAAGGTCTTGCAGCTTTCCCAGTGTTTTTCTCTAGTAATTTGAAGATATCAGGTCCTAGATTTAGATCTTTGATCCACTTTGAATTGATTATTGTGTAAAGTGTAAGGTAGGAATCTTGTTTCATATTTTGCACTCAGAGATCCAATTTTCCCAGATCCATTGGTTGATGATACTATGCGTTCTCTAGGGATTGATTTTAGCTCATGTATCAAGGACAATTTGGTTGCAGCTGCATGGATAAATTTCTAGGGGTTTCTAGTCTGTTCCATTTGGTCTACATGTCTATTTTTGCGCCAGTACCAGGATGTTTTGATTATAACTTCCCTGCAGTATGACTTGAAATCTATTATTGTGTTGCATTAGCTTTCTTTTTGTTGTTTAAAATTGGTTTTGCTGTTAGGAGTCTCTTGTGTTTTCATGTGAATTGCAGCATCATTTTTCTAGATCTGAGAAAAATGTCATTAGTAATTTGGTTGAGAATGCATTGAATTTGTAAATTGCTTTTGTTAGTATGGACATTTAGATGAAATTAACTCTTCCAATCCATGAATATGGAATTTCTTTCTATTTTTTATGTCTTCTTTTATTTCTTTTTTATGTTTTATAATTTTAATTGTAGAGCTCTTTCACATCCTTGGTTAAAATTATTTCATTATTTTTTATAGCTATTATATATTATATGGATCTTACAAGTCTTTCTCAGCCATCATATTGTTTGTGTATCAAAAGCTATTGATTTTTGTGTGTTCCTTTTATATACTGCTTCTTTACTTAACTATCTTATGAGTTCCAATAATCACTTATTTTTGGATCTTTTATTTCATCTATATATTAGATGATGTCATCTGCAAGCAGGGCTAATTTGACTTTCTTCTTTCCAATCTTTATCCCTTTGACCCTTTTCTTGCCTAATGACTCTGGCTAAAACTTCCAGAACTGTAGTGAATAGAAATGGCAATGGTGGGCATCCTTGTCTGGTTCCTTATCTTAGTGGAAATGCTTCCAGATTTTTCCCCATTCTATATGACGTTATTGATTTGTCATATATTGGCTTGATTGTGTTGAGGAATATTCATTCTATACCCAATTTGCTTATGATTTTTATCATAAAAGGATTTTTATATTTTATCAAATGTTTTCTCTTCATCAGTTGAAATGATCTTACTGTTTTTATTCTTAAATTTTTCTTCTGTAATTTTACTAATTTGGCTCTTCTTTCCCCTCTCCCATTTTTTGTTAGTTGAGCCAATTGCATATCAATCTCATTTATTGTTCTGAAAAAAAAAAAAACACTTGATTTCACTGATTTTTTAAAACATTTTTATTTCAATTTTGTTTATTTCTTCTTCAATTTTAATTATATCTTTCCTTCTACTAATTTTAGATTTGGTTTCCTTCATTGTTTAAGGAATATTTATTGCATATTTACTGTGTACTAACCACTTTTCTAGGCAGTGAATATAATAACTCACAGCTTAAAACTGATAAAAGCATCCCAATTCTTGATACTATATTCTAGAAAAGGATAAATAATAAGTGATAAAGAAAGTGAATAGTGATAAAAGCAAGGAATAAAATAGAAGACATCTGTATCCCCAGTTTTAAGCAGCAATATTCACAAAGTCCAGAAAATAGAAACAATCTGTCACTGAGTTGATGAATGGATAAAAGAAAATTGGGTGTATATATACAATGGAATGCTATTCAGTTGTTAAAAAATGAAATATGTCATTAGTGACATCATGAATGGAACTGGAGGTCATTATGTTAAGTGAAGTAAGCCAGGCACAGAAAGATCAATACGGCATGATCTCACTCACATGTATAATAAGAAAAGCATTGATCTCCTAGAAGTTGAGAGTATAATTGTTGCTAGAGTTTGAGGAAGGTGGGGGGCAGGAAAGATGAGAAAAGTTTGATCACTTGATACCAACTTATAATTAGATAGGAAATTAAACTTCTAGTGTTCTACTGCACAGTGGAGTGACTGTAGATGATGGTAATGTCCTCTGGGTATTTTTAAACTAGAAAAAAATGATTTTGAATGTTTTTATGACAAAGAATTGATAAGAGTTTGAGGAAATAGCTATATTTGACCTGATTTGAATATTACACACAATATACATGTGTCAAAACCATGAACACATAGAATTTTATGTATTAGAAATTAAAGCAATAAAAATAAAGAAGTGGATATGGCATTGAAAAATGAAATTTGAATAAAATTGTAAATTTAGGGAACAAAACATGAGAATGTCTATCAAAAGAGCACACGGGCAGAAGAAATTGCAAGTGAGCTGCTTGCCTGCTTGACAAACATGAACATAGAAAACTGAAAAAGTTGTAATAACAAATAAAAGCAAGAAGCTGGTTTTTAAAATTTGGGAGGAATAACAATGCATGTATTTGTGCATAGCATACTCTCAATTGTTCATAAATGTTCATGGAAATATCATGGTTGGAAACAAAGTGATTAAAAGTAAAATTAAGGATGACTTTTGTTCAATTTACATTTTCAATAATTTCAATTTTCTTTTATGACCATAATTTCCTTTTATATTAGAATTTTCATTTTAAAAACTCACTGGGCAGAATGGATTGAACATCTGAGAGAATAGTGCCATTATAAAATGTGGAATAAAACTAAATACCTGATATTATTTCCATGCAAAATTCATGCCAAGTTCTTAGTCTTGTGTAAAAACTGATGAACAGTGAGCTCCATCAATAAAATATTTTTCATCCTCTTCCCAGAAGAATTGCTCAGCCAACAAATATCCAGACAAGCAACTTATTGTCTTATGGTGAGAACATCAGCCTGTGCTTAATTTAATTTACGACTTCATAGCAACTCACTGAATTTGAGATAATGTCTTCACATCCCTTATTAGTTTAGTGAAGTATCTAAAAAGGCATAGTTGAACCCTTAGCAGATGGCAAGCCTCAGTCCCTGAAATGGGATTATAGCTCCTTCCTTGCCAGGGAGTTGACAGATGGGTATCATTCACATACCTCCAGGGCAGAGAATGCATGCATAGCAATTACATAGGGACAATTGTGTTTAAAGAGCACATTCTGGTCCTGCCAGAGAAATCAATCAGTAACAACCAAGAGTTGGAACTATCAAGTCATAATGGGTCTGGAAATTATTCTTAACCTTTGCCTTCATTTGTGACTGCCATTTCCTTAGAGAAGCATTCAAAATATGATCAGCTGGCACCACAACATTCTGATGAAGCTATCGTCTCTATAGATGCACTACAGGATTGTAGGATCTTGCTTTGAGTATCTTTCTGTTCACATTGTATCTCCAGCACATAGCAGAAAACACCATGAAACATATGTGGTCATGGTTGTTGTCTCATGGTTCTATGCCTCCAGATAGTCACATATATATCCCCAGAAAGAACAGTGTATACTGAGCATCCTAGAAGACTGTTTGTTTTGAGTTTGTACTGAACTATAATTAGACTGACTTGGTGCCTTTGTCATCACCTGTATTCAACTTATAATTACATAACACTCAGTTCCTGTGATTCTGCTAAGACTTCAAGTGTATATAAATGAGCACTTCACAAAGTTCATAGAAAATAAATTAAAAGATGTTTATTTTGGTGCAAAAAATTTCTGAAATTCATACGTATAAGGTTTCTTTAAAAAGACACTGAAGTGCATCTTATTAAAAGGGTATGCATGGATTTAAAAATGTTGTGCCAAAACATACACTCTTTAAGTCAATTTTAAATGAAGTTAAAAAATATATATTTATTTGAAAAGAGCAAGGAGAGATATCTGTCTGTTGGTTCAGTCTCTAAATGCCTGCAGGAGCCAGAGCCAGGGCTGGCCAGGCTGACTCCAGGATCCAGAAACTTTGTCTGAGTCTCCCACTTAGGTGGCAGGGACAGAAGTTCATGGGCCATCATCTGCTGCTTCCCAGGTACATTAACAAGAACCTGGATCAGAAGTGTGGGTGGAGTATCTGGCACTCAAAGCAGGCACTTTGATGTGGGATCTGGGTTTGGACTGCCTCGCCACATTGTCTGCCCCTCCGTTTTTTGAAATACCCTCGTATGTGGCTAATATTTTCTTCTTCTATTTGTGCTTATTTCTTTGATGATGTATTAATTATTTTTGTTGCTTTTGTGCATCAGTTAGAGTAATATCAGCTACCATAGTTACTAGTAGTTCATATTTTAAAATATGTTTAGTTCAAGTTTACAGTGCAATATAATTGTACCAGTCAGCAGGTGGATTTTTCTCATGTAGTGATTTAGGGACATGCCTCCAAAATGAATTACATCCCAAGTGGTAGATTTAACTAATAACACTCAAGTACAAACATCATGTTTGTATGTTGTGGCACAGCAGGCAATGTTGCTACCTGGGACATCCATGTCCCCTGCCAATATCCCTGGGAGGCAGCAGATGATAGCCCATGTACATTAGCCCCTGCACACATGTGGGAAATCTGAACAGGGTTCTGGGCTCCTAGCTTCAGCCTAGGTCAACCCTGACTGTTGCAGGCATTTGGGGAGCCAGTTAATGGATGGAATATATTGCTCTCTCTTTCTGTCTCTCTCTCTGCCTTCTTCCCTCTCTCTCCTTTTCAAATAATTAAATAAATAAATAAATAAATCTTTTTTAAGCACTAGTTTCATAAGCACAGCTTCTTCCAGTGCCATGGAAGGAACGTTGCAATATGTTCACATGGTCATACAGTTACAAAGAGGCCTACAATTGCACCAGCTTCAAACACCACAAAATCTGACTTCACTCTTGTTCCTACGAAGCCTTGTCGTCTATCTGTCCCCCAGTGCATGGACTGTCATACATTCAGTTGCCTTATTCAGATACCTTGGTCTTTTTCCTTGTTACCATCTCTTCCACATTGCTTTCAGACAAATCAAAAATTGTCATTTTTAAAAAGAAATGTGTTTATTAATTTGAAAGCTAAAGGAGGATTGGAGAGAAAGAGATAGAGAGAAAGTCAGCTGTTGGTTTACTCCACAAGTGCCTGTAATACCTAGGGCAAGGCCAGACTGAAGGGGGGGCTAGGAACTCCGAGTCTCCCATGTGGGTGGCAGGAACCCAAGTACTTGGGCCAGCTTCTGCTGCATCCTAGGAGCATTAGCAAGAAGCTGAGTTGGAAGTGTGCAAGAGAGTGACTAGTACCTGGCCCTTTGATATGGGATGTAGGCACCCCAAACACTGGGCTAAATCTGCTGTGCCCCGGTGCCTGCACTCCAAATTGCTACTTGTAACCCTAAATTCAAGCTGGTCTGCTTTTCTATATTTTGGATAAAACTACTTTCTTCAGATCTCCATTTTCTCTTGCTTAGATTAACATAATTGATCCTTCAGTTAGTTGCCCTCCAAAGGATCTCTTCTTTCCTTATTGATAATATATCATATGCAGTGGTCTTTCTAGATTAAAGTTCTGTAGACTACTGAAAAAGTTCCCCACAACTTTCAGAATGAAATCTGGAACTTTTAACATAGCCTATAAAGATATTCAAAATCCAAGCCTTCCCTAGTTCTCCAGATTTCTCTTATCCCTTGTGCCCTTTATGCAATACACATATCATGCTGGATTTTTAGTTCTTTTATAGTGCACTTTTTATTTAGGTCTCAATGAAGGTGTCACTTGAACTTAGAATCACCTCCTGAGCCACCAAGACCGGACTAAATGTTTTTCCAATATATTCTCAAGTACTTAATTCTGTGTGTTCCTACAGCACCAATCCCACAATATGCCAGTTGCCTATTTTAATTACGTGTGGTAGCAATACTATTGTACACTTCAGATTATCATTAATGGGCCACATTAATAACAATCAGCAGGGTACTTAATAAAAATGTGTATGTTGAGGCTACCTTTCAGTCTTCCAGAGTCAAAAAATTAGTGTTGAAATTTAAAGAACATTAATTCTCTAGCAAATAGCGTAAGTAATTCTTTTCAAACTTTTTTTTTTTTTTTGACAGGCAAAGTGGACAGTAAGAAAGAGAGACAGAGAGAAAGGTCTTCCTTTTGCCATTGGTTCACCCTCCAATGGCTGCCGCGGCTGGCGTGCTTTGCCTGCTGGCGCACTGCACTGATCCGATGGCAGGAGCCAGGTACTTATCTTCATCTCCCATGGGGTGCAGGACCCAAGTACTTGGGCCATCCTCCACTGCACTCCCTGGCCACAGCAGAGAGCTGGCCTGGAAGAGGGGCAACTGGGACAGAATCTGGCGCCCCTACCGGGACTAGAACCCAGTGTGCCAGCGCCACAAGGTGGAGGATTAGCCCAGTGAGGCGCGGACTGGCTTTTTTTTAAACTTTTAATTCACATAAAGAGAATGTATTTCATGGATTTCATAGATAGAATTCTAAAGAGATAACCAAATTTTCCTCCCTCAATCCCTCCTATATCTTTTCCTTACTTTCTCTTTAAATTTTTAATACCATACTTTCAAATTTCTTTATAACAAAAGGCTTAATGCATCACTAAGCAAAATGTTCAACAAGTAAAGTATAGAAAAAACACTCTTATTTAACTTTTATTTAATGAATATAAATTTCCAAAGTACAGCTTATGGATTACAATGGCTTCTCCCCACCGCATAACTTCCCTCCCACCCGCAACCCTCCCCTTTTCCTCTCCCTCCCCCCTTCCATTCACATCAAGACTCATTTTCAATTCTCTTTGTATACAGATCAGTTTAGCATATATTAAGTAAACAAACTGTTGAAAAAACACTTTCACAGTAATATAGACAAGGGTGCATTTCATTCTTATACATTCTATATTAACTGTGATATATCAGAGAAAATATATGTTATTTGTCTTGGGACTGGTTTATTTCACTAAGCATTCAAATTAAGAAGTCATCAAAAACAAATTCTTGAACTACAGAAATCCTTAATGGACAAGATAGAAAATCTCTCTCGCGTAAATGAAATATTAAGGAGGAATCAAAATGAAATGAAACAACTAGTAGAACATGAAACTGTGATAGTGACGAGAAATCATAATGAAATGAAGAATTCAATAGATCAAATGACAAACACATTAGAGAGCCTTAAAAACAGAATGGGTGAAGCAGAAGAGAGAATATCAGACTTGAAGACAGAGAACAGGAAAGGATAAAATCTAACCAAAGAAAAGAAGAGGAACTTAGAAATCTAAAAAATATTTTTGGGAATCTACAGGATACTATTAAAAAAACCAGCATTCAGGTTCTAAGAGTTCCTGAAGGCATGGAGATGGAGAAAGGATTAGAAGGCCTTTTTAGTGAGATACTAGCAGAAAATTTCCCAGATTTGGAGAAGGACAGAGACATCCTAGTACAGGAAGCTCACAGAACCCCTAATAAACATGACCAAAAGAGATCCTCGCCACAACACATTGTAACTAAACTCACCACAGTGAAACATAACGAAAAGATCCTCAAATGTGCAAGAGAGAAACATCAGTTTACTCTCAGAGGATCTCCAATCAGACTCAAAGCTGACTTCTCATCAGAAACCCCACAAGCTAGGAGGGAATGGTGAGATATAGCCCAGGTACTAAGAGAGAAAAACTGCCAGCCCAGAATATTATATCCTGCTAAGCTCTCACTTGTGAATGAAGGTGAAATAAAGACCTTTCATAGCAAACAGAAATTGAAAGAATTTGTCACCACTCATCCAGCCCTGCAAAAGATGCTTAAAGATGTGTTACACACAGAAACACAGAAACATGGTCATCAATATGAAAGGAGGTAAAGGAAGGAAACCTCACAGAAAAGATCACAAGGAAGTTCAAAATATATATATAAGAAAATATCTTTGGCAAATGGCAGGGCAAAGTTACCACTTATCAATAGTCACATTGAACGTTAATGGCCTGAACTGTCCAATTAAAAGACACAGATTGGCTGATTGGGTTAAGGAACAAAACCCATCTATTTGCTGCTTACAAGAAACACATCTTTCCAACAAAGATCCATACAGACTGAAAGTGAAAGGCTGGAAAAAGATATACCATGCCAACAGAAATGAAAAAAGAGCGAGCGTAGCCATCTTAATATTGGACAACATAAACTTTATCACAATAACTGTTAAGAGAGACAAAGAGGGACACTATATAATGATTAAGGGATCAATTCAACAGGAAGATAAAACAATTATCAATGTGTATGCACCTAATTAAAGGGCACCAGTTTTTTTAAAAGATTTTTAAGGGACTTAAAGGGAGACTTAGACCCCAATACAATAGTACTGGGGGACTTCAATACTTCACTCTCAGAAATAGACAGATCAACAGGACAGAAGATCAACAAGGATACAGTAGATTTAAACGACACTATAGCCCAAATGGATCTAACAGATATCTACAGAACTTTTCATCCTACACATAAAATATTTACATTCTTCTCAGCGGTACATGGAACCTTCTCTAGGATTGAACACATACTAGGCCATAAAGCAAGTCTCAGCAAATTCATAAGAATTAGAATCATACCATGCACCACATTAAAAGATTGCAAAAGAAAAACAATATGATTATCTCAATAGATTCAGAGAAAGCATTTGATAAAATACAACACCCTTTCATGACCATAAAGGAATGAAGTTGGAAATCAGCAACTCAGGAATCCCTAGAGCATACGCAAACACATGGAGATTGAACAACATGCTCCTGAAAGAACAATGGGTCATAGAAGAAATTAAAATAGAAGTCAAAAATTTTCTGGAAGTAAATGAGGATACCAGAACAACCTACCAAAACTATGGCTTACAGAAAAAGCAGTGTAAAGAGGAAAGTTTATAGAAATAGGTACCTATATCAAGAAATTGGAAAGGCACCAAATAGATGAGCTTTCACTGCATTTCAAGGATCTAGAAAATCTGCAGCAAACCAGACCCAAATCTAGTAGGAGAAGAGAAATAATTAAAATCAGAGAAGAAATCAACAGGATTGAATCCAAAAAAAAAACATTACAAAAAATCAGCCAAACGAGGAGCTGGTTTTTTGAAATAATAAACAAAATTGACATCCCATTGGCCCAACTAACTAAAAAAAGAAAAGACCCAATTCAATAAAATCAGAGATGAAAAAGGAAACATAACAACAGACACCACAGAAATAAAAAGAATCATCAGAAATTACTACAAGGACTTGTATGCCAGCAAACAGGGAAACCTATCAGAAATGGATAGATTCCTGGACACATGCAACCTACCTAAATTGAACCAGGAAGACATAGAAAACCTAAATAGACCCATAACTGAGACAGAAATTGAAACAGTAATAAAGGCCCTCCCAACAAAGAAAAGCCCAGGACCAGATGGATTCACTGCTGAATTCTACCAGACATTTAAAGAAGAACTGACTCCAATACTTCTCAAACTATTCAGAACAATCGAAAAAGAGAGAATCCTCCCAAATTCATTCTATGAAGCCAGCATCACCTTAATTCCTAAGCCAGAAAAAGACGCAGCATTGAAAGAGAATTACAGACCAATATCCCTGATGAACATAGACACAAAAATCCTCAATAAAATACTGGCAAAGAGAATGCAACAACACATCAGAAAGATCATCCACCCAGACCAAGTGGGATTTATCCCTTTTATGCAGGGATGGTTCAATGTGTGCAAAACAATCAATGTGATACACCACATTAACAAACTGCAGAAGAAAAACCATATGATTTTCTCAATAGATTCAGAGAAAGCATTTGAGAAAATACAACACCCTTTCATGATGAAAACTCTAAGCAAATTGGGTATAGAAGGAACATTTCACAATACAATCAAAGCAATTTATGAAAAACCCACGGCCAGCATCCTATTGAATGGGGAAAAGTTGGATTCATTTCCACTGAGATCTGGTACCAGACAGGGATGCCCACTCTCACCACTGCTATTCAATATAGTTCTGGAAGTTTTAGCCACAGCCATTAGGCAAGAAAAAGAAATTAAAGGGATACAAATTGGGAAGGAAGAACTCAAACTATCCCTCTTTGCAGATGATATGATTCTTTATTTAGGGAATCTGAAGAACTCTACTAAGAGACTATTGGAACTCATAGAAAAGTTTGGCAAAGTAGCAGGATATAAAATCAAGGCACAAAAATCAACAGCCTTTGAATACACAGGCAATGCCACAGCTGAGGAAGAATTTCTAAGATCAATCCCATTCACAATAGACACAAAAACAATCAAATACCTTGGAATAAACTTAACCAAGGACATTCAAGATCTCTACGATGAAAATTACAAAACCTTAAAGAAATAAATATAAGAGGATACCAAAAAAGGAAAAATCTTCCCTGCTCATGGATTGGAAGTATCAATATCATCAAAATGTCCATTCTCCCAAAAGCAATTTACACATTCAATGCAATACCAATCAGAATCCAAAGACCTTCTTCTCAGATGTGGAAAAATGATTCTGAAATTCATATGGAGGCACAAGAGACCTCGAATAGCTAAAGCAATCTTGTACAACAAAAACAAAGCTGGAGGCATCACAATACCAGATTTCAGGACATACTACAGGGCAATTGTTATCAAAACAGCATGGTACTGGTACAGAAACAGATGGATAGACCAATGGAACAGAATAGAAACACCAGAAATCAACCCAAACATCTACAGCCAACTTATATTTGATCAAGGATCCAAATCCAATCCCTGGAGTAAGGATAGTCTATTAAATAAATTGTGCTGGGAAAATTGGATTTCCATGTGCAGAAGCATGAAGGAAGACCCTTACCTTTCACCTTACACAAAAATTCCCTCAACATGGATTAAAGACTTAAATCTACGACCTGACACCATCAAATTATTAGAGAGCATTGGAGAAACCCTGCAAGATATAGGTACTGGCAAAGACTTCTTGGAAAACACCCCAGAAGCACAGTCAGTCAAAGCCAAAATTAACTATTGGGATTGCATAAAATTGTGAAGTTTCTGTACTGCAAAAGGAAAATCAGGAAAGTGAAGAGGCTACCGACAGAATGGGAAAAAATATTTGCAAACTATGCAACTGATAAAGGATTAATAACCAGAATCTACAAAGAGATCAAGAAACTCCACAACAACAAAACAAACAACACACTTAAGAGATGGGCCAAGGACCTCAATAGACATTTTTCAAAAGAGGAAATCCAAATGGCCAACAGACACATGAAAAAATGTTCAAGATCACTAGCAATCAGGGAAATGCAAATCAAAACCACATTGAGGTTTCACCTCACCCCGGTTAGAATGGCTCACATACAGAAATCTACCAACAACAAAAGCTGGCGAGGATGTGGGGAAAAAGGGACACTAACCCACTGTTGGTGGGAATGCAAACTGGTAAAGCCACTATGGAAGTCAGTCTGGAGATTCCTCAGAAACCTGAAGATAACCCTACCGTTCGACCCAGCCATCCCGCTCCTTGGAATTTACCCAAAGGAAATTAAATTGTCTATCAAAAGAGCCATCTGCACCTCAGTGTATATTGCAGCTCAATTCACAATAGCTAAGACCTGGAATCAACCCAAAGGCCCATCAATAGTAGACTGGATAAAGAAATTATTGGACATGTACTCTACGGAATACTATACAGCAGTAAAAAAAAACAATGAAATCTGGTCATTTGCAGCAAGATGGAGGAATCTGGAAAACATTATGCTGAGTGAACTAAGCCAGGCCCAAAGGGAGAAATATCATATGTTCTCCCTGATTGGCGACAACCAACTGAGCACCAAAGGGGAAACTTGCTGATGTGAAATGGACACTATGAGAAACAGTGACTAGATCAGCTCTTGTCCTGACTGTTGATGTACTTTATCCATTTTAGTATTTTTTTGTTCAAGTACCATTGGTTGAACTCTGTAATTAACACACAATTATTCTTAGGTTTTTAAATTTTAACTGAAAAATGATCCCTGTTAGGAATCTGGAAAACATTATACTGAGTGAAATAAGCCAGTCCCAAATGGACAAATATCATATGTTCTCCCTGATAGGTGACAACTAAGCGAGCACCAAAAAGGAAACGTGTTAAAGTGAAATGAACACTTTGAGAAACGGTGACTTGATCAGCCCTTGCCCTGACTGTGGATGAACAACTTAAAACGTTATCCCTCTTAGTATTTTGTTTGTTTGTTCTACTTAATACTTTTGGTTGAATTCTGTAATCAATACACAGTTATTCTTAAGTGTTGAAACTTAAATGAAAAGTGATCACTGTTAAATATAAGAGTGGGAATAAGAGAGGGAAGAGATGTGCAATTTGAGACATGCTCAAGCTGACTTGCCCCAAACAGTAGAGTTAGAAACATACCAGGGGATTCCAATACAATCCCATCAAGGTGGCATGTACCAATGCCATCTCACTAGTCCCAGTGATCAATTTCTGTTCACAATTGATCGTAATGATAGGACTAAGAACCAAAGGGATCACATAAACAAGACTAGTGTCTGCAAATACTAACTGATAGAATAAAAAAGGGAGAGAACAATCCAACATGGGAAGTGAGATACACAGCAGACTCATAGAATGGCAGATGTCCTAGACAGCACCCTGGCCTCAGAATCAGCCCTTAAGGCATTCGGATCCGGCTGAAAAGCCCATGAGAGTATTTCAGGCATGGAAAGCCAAGACACTCTGGAAAAAAAAAATGACCTAAATGAAAGATCTCCGCGAGTGAGATCCCAGTGGAAAGAACAGATCATCAAAGAAGGAGGTACCTTTCTCTGCGGGGAGGAGAGATCTTCCACTTTGACCATGGCCTTGTCTAAATGAGATCAGAGTCGGCGAACTCAAAAGGCTTCCATAGCCTTGGCAACTCATGACAAGACCCTAGGGTGATTACTGATGCCATAAACAAGAGTGTCAATTTGTTAAGTCAACAACAGGAGTCACTGTGCACTTACTCCTCATGTAGGATCTCTGTTCTTAATGTGCTGTACATTGATATTTAATGCTATAACTAGTACTCAAATAGTATTTTTCACTTTGTGTTTCTATGTGGGTGTAAACTGTTGAAACCTTTACTTAATAGGTAAACTGATCTGTATATAAAGAGAATCGAAAATGAATCTTGATGTGAATGGAAGGGGAAAGGGAGTGGCAAACGGGAGGGTTGCGGGTGGTAGGGAAGTTATGTGGGGGGAAGCCATAGTAATCTATAAGCTGTACTTTGGAAATTTATATTCATTAAATAAAAGTTAAAAAAATATGAAAAAAGAAAGAAAAATAATAATTGATAGTAATATTTCATATGTGTTACTTTCTATTATCTTCAACAAGTATATGAATTGTTTTTATAAGAAGAAAATAAAGTAAATATGTAGTCAACAATTTCTGCAATTATGATGATGCCTACTTTTATCCAATTCAGGTTTAGGAAAAAATACTTATATATTAGAAACCAGTAGAAATACAAATGGCTGTGTACTGCACAGACTGGAGCTTCCCTGATCTGAAGTGAGCAGAGTGTTGACTCCAAGAGCACAGCTCTACAAGCTCAGCACTTTGTGGTGAGAGAGTTCAACCGACAGGACTTCCCATGGACCCAGGTCTTCTCGGAGATCCACAGAGCTGCCACAGTGGTATATTACAGACTTCCTGTTCCAGACATGTTTGTCATTTGTGTCAGACAGGCAAGCTTGTTTGTTTTTTATTAATGAGAGAGAGAAAGACAGACAGACAGACATCTCACATGTGATGGCGAAGATCCAAAAGCTTGATCCATCTACTGCCTCCCAGGATATGCAATAACAGGAAGCCGGAATGTAGAGCAAGGCCCATTCTCAAACCCAGGTACTCTGATAGGCAGTTCTTGCATTCTAACCAGCATCTGACTGCTAGCTTAAATGCTAGCAGTACTTTCAGTTTGTATGCTGATATTTGTAACTTATTTAACTTCTTTGAACTTTCTGGATAAACTGTAAAATGAAGCTAACAAACATAGCCATTGCATAGTAGGTTTTGCATGTAGTACTACCATACCATTAACACATTATAAGGTATTTATATACTTTCCTTACTGGTGTAAGGAAAAACAATCCTTCATTTACCTTTCAGCATAACATAAGATTATATTGCCATAGTAAATATGAGACTAAAAAGGAAAAGTTGGTATAATATTTTTAAGAACTAAAGAGCATGTGACCTAGCATTTACACTCTAAAAAATATTCTACTTTGTAAGACAATATTCATTTTTCATGCATAATGAGTCAATACTCTGTACTGTTAATGTCATATCTTAAATATATTCATTTTTGTTGAGTTAGGTGTTTTTCGAGTTCACTAAAGATTTGAGCCTTAATTTTCACTTAATCCTTTTTGCAATAATCAACAAAAAACCTGATACTTTTATAGGTGCTAGAGACACCTAAGTAGATAGCCTCTCCTTGTATAGCACCTTGTATAGCACGGATAAAATGTGAACATAAATTTTAATTATCTGGAGCATTCAATATTTCAATACTGTGCAAGATGTAGAAATAGTAGAAGAATTGATTATTTGGTGATAGTAGAAAGAATGATTTATGGAAGAGATGACACTTGAGATAAACTTTAAAGAATGAAGATAGTTGATCAAGGATGAGGAGGAGAACATTTCATGAAGACACAGACACAGAAAATGTCATGTATGAAAATAATAGTGTATTTGATAAAGTCTGGAATACCTGGAGAATCAGAATAAGGAGGCATTGGAAAGTGGAATTAGAGATGCTTGTAGGGACAGATGAACTCAAGTCTCTAATTTCATGCTGAAGCTTTAAAATTCACCACAGCAATAAAGGGTTGTCATTAACAATTTTTTAACTACAAAAAGTATATGGTTACATTTGCAATTTAGGTAAATAATTTGTTAAACATGGAGGGTGATTTTGAAGTTTGCTTTGAAAACATTTATCACTTTGATCATCTACATGTAAATGACTGGATTTGCAATTTGAGGCTTTGGACATTTCAAGGAAACTGTGCTTTCTCTACCTTGGATGTTAAATGAATAGATCTTGTCTCAGAAAGTAAAAGTAAAACATAAACAGGTTAATGTGTGTAAAGTATCTGGGGTAGTGCCAGAAATATAGCAAGGTCTCAAGTGAAAGCTAATATAGATATCCAGCACAAATAAATTTCTTTCATTTAAAAAACATTATTTATTTGAGAGGCAAAGAGCGAGAGTGAGAGCAAGAGAGAGAGAGAGAGAGAGATCACATATCCACTAGATTACTCCCTCAGTGCCCACAAGGACTGGGGCCTGGAATAGTGTCAGAGCTAGGAGTTGGGAACGCAATCTGAATCTCCCATGGGAGTGGCAGGAACTCATTTTCTTGAGCTATTACTGGTATCTTCTGAGGTCTTCCTGTGTGTAGCTGGAGACAAGGCCCAGAAATCGGAATTGAACCCAGGCACTCCAATGTGAGACATGAAGTCTTCATCCCTAGGCTAAACTCCCCTCTCATGAATTTAGTTCTTAATGATCTATGGTTTAAAAAGTAAGACAAGGATAAAAAATGAGGTTCATGGGCAACCATCTTCCTGAAAAGAATATACATATATTCATATGAAAATTCTTCAATGAGTAAGGGGGTGCATTCTCTGGCTTTATTTCCTAGCCAACTCTGTAAACGCTATGTTTGGAAATAAGATATGAAAGGGTTGTGCAAACTCTTGAGTAGAAATCGTAGACGGTTTTTCATTAGAACATGACATTCAGATTTATTCGACCGAATGCCAGAATGCAGTTTCACCTTTACAGAAATACTAGATTGCTTTTTGTTCAACAGCTTGGGATTTACCAGGTAGAAGATCAAAGAGCACACTGCAAGCTCAGAGAAACAATAAAAGGTAAATGAACTTTGTGTGAATCCTCCTACTCTTATGACACTTTCTATGGCATCCTCCTTGGATGCTTTATCAAAAAAAAAAAAAAAACAGAAGCAAGCAAACAAATTTTCACGCTGTATATATTAAATTGATATCAAAGTACAGGAAGAAAGAGGAAGAAAGATTTCTTTCAAACATAAAATAGTGTTCTCTAAGTTATGCAATTACAAAAGAGTACTCATAGATAAATTAACTTTATAGGTTTTCAGAAAAGCAATATTGTGTTAATTTAAGACATTACAGTCTATGTATATATAATATAATAAATTGACAATAAATACATTCATTATTAATATGAACATGATTAAATATCATCATGTTAAAATTAATACTTGTATTAAAATATTTCTTATGTATTAATTTGAGAGGAAGAGATACACAGAAAACAGACAAACAAAGAGATCTCTCATCCACTGGTTTACTGTTTAAATGTTCATAGTGATTAGGTCTGGGCCAGGTTGATGCTGGAAGCCAGGAATTTGATCCAGGTCTCCCACATGAGTGGCAAGTACAAAAGTATCTGAGCCATCACCTGGAGCCTCAGAGGGTGCACGTTATCAGGAGGCTGGAATTGGGAACCAAGCCAGGAATTGAATGAACTCAGACATTCCAATATGGGATGCAGGCATCTCAACCAGTTCCTTACCTGCTAGGCCAAATGCTTGTTCCTATTGGTAGTATTTTAAGATAATATCATTTAAAAATATATGTAATTTTATATTTGGAAAATATGTGGAAGAGTATACAGTATACATTATTTTATATGGTTGCAATGATCTGAGAGAAGGTTTTATCTTTTCAACTAAATGATGATATATAAAATGTTAATATTTTTTGTTAGAATATTTTTACTTTTCTCTGTTTCACAAAGGAAATTGCTATGATTTGCATCTTAAGAGATAGAATTATGCTTTTATGCATTTAAATATGGGAATGTAAGGCAAAGAATTATTTAGGGGGGTTATTTTAGAGTTCTAAAGATTTATGTATTCTAAATATCATAGCAATTGATTTAATTCAAGTAAACAAATAAAATGACTAGAATTATGAAGAATGATTTCCCTCACATTCAATAAATGAAAAATCATAGTAATTGCATTTTTTTTTTTTTGACAGGCAGAGTGGACAGTGAGAGAGAGAGACAGAGAGAAAGGTCTTCCTTTGCCGTTGGTTCACCCTCAAATGGCCACAGCAGCCATTGGAGCTGCGGCTGGCGCACTGAGCTCATCCGATGGCAGGAGCCAGGTACTTCTCCTGGTCTCCCATGGGGTGCAGGGCCCAAGTACTTGGGCCATCCTCCACTGCACTCCGTGGCCACAGCAAAGAGCTGGCCTGGAAGAAGTGCAACCGGGACAGAATCCGGCGCCCCGACCGGGACTAGAACCCGGTGTGCCGGCGCCGCAAGGCGGAAGATTAGCCTAGTGAGCCGCGGCGCCGGCCTAGTAATTGCATTTTACAACAATGAAAATTTTGGAAAGATGAACATCATGTTGGGAAACTACAGGGATATAAATTTCGGATTTCTGAACATGTCACAGATCCCTATTTACATATCAGCAATGTTTATTTTGTTGTACATTGCAGTTTGGGTGTAACAAATCACTCAACAACCTAGCAGCTTCAAAACAGCCTTTTTATTATGTGTGGATTTGGATAGATCAGGGATTTAGCAAAGCATAACAAAGAAGGGTTTTACTTGTTCTATGCTATCTGCAGCCTCACCTGGGAAGACTGAGGCTGGAGGTAACTGGGTGATCTGGATTTCTTTGGCATATAATCTGCAACATGGTCTGTGAACCTGAGCAAAGCAATCCATATGAATATAATTTGCTAATCTGTTGGCTAAGAAAATAATGCCTCACGATTTTTCATAGTTGTGCATAACATATACTTTTATAAATAAGAAGGGTAAGACAATGTAAAAAATGAAGTGGGCAAGGTTTGGGGGTAGGAGGACAATCTATGATGAGAAAAACTGCTTCTTCTTGATTGATTGGGGGTGGTAAGCAGTACTGGCTAGAGCCTTGACGGTCACACTCCTGGATTTTGAATAAAGGATGTCAACACTCATTTAGGAATATGGAGCACTTTTTTGTCATTTATTTAATATACCATCCATTTAAGTGTTTCTGGCATTTTTTACAATTTCCCTTTGCCAAGGTTGCAGGATTTAATGAGTCAGTAGACATTAGATTAGCATAGTCTCTACTAAAGATTTCTGTTACCAGTTTACAATCTTATGACTTCTTACTCTCATTAGTAAGTCAGTTCAGGTGAGAATAGTAATATGAGCAAAGAAATCATTTCATTTTTAGCACTGTATGAAGCAGTGCAAAAAAATGACAGAAAGTGTTGAGTCTGAAGCAGAATGTCTGGGCTCAGAATTCACCTCAAATTAAGGTGGAAAGACTCTGAACGAGTTACTTAGCCTGCCTGTGCCTTAGTCCCCACATATATAAAATATGATGATAACAGTGTGAGAAATAGTAAGTTGATATTTGAAAAGCCAGAGAATAATAAAGGCATGTGTTGAGCCCTCTAAAATGCTAAATATTATTATTGATATAATTGTGACTACTATAACATAATTCAAGGAGGCGGAATAAAATATTATGAAATAAGTTGTTTTCATAGATGTTTTACAGTGCTTAAAATAAAATGCATATGATTGTAATGGTAATGGTTTCTTGCATTTTTATTTCTCAATACTGTGGCATCAACTTGACAATGATTCCTGTGAGTTTCTTGACAGTTTCTCTGACATATGTTTGGATAAGGGTGAAAGGGATGGGATTCCAGACGCCTTTCCATTCAAGGCATACAGATCTTCTTTTCTTAATTATTACAAAAACATTTATTGATTACACACAATGTTCTAAATATAGCAATAGATCCAGAAGACGGTATAACAAAATCACAGATTGTTCTTTAATTGTATACTCAAAAGTGAGCATACGTTTTGGGAAAGTAAACCGTGTAAAGATAATTCAGTAGAGTTTGGTCCATGACCAAATAATAAATATGATGCTCTGAGATGGGAAGGAGAAAGGAACTTACTTGCTCATTCTGTTTGAATTGTGCTCAACGTTTTACCTTTGACTAGCTGTGCATTTCTATTTCTTTGTTTATAGCCACATTACTTGATATTTAGTTTAACTGGTTATAATGTATTAATAAAACAAGGATATTACTAAGAATTAACTAAATGATGTCTCCATCACTTTACATGAACAACCACATTTAATTTTTACAGCAGTGAATGTTACATACTGTGATTATCTCTAAGTTTGAGGTGAGGACACAGAAGCTTAAGAATTTAAGATATTTATCCAATGTACATATCACTAGATACACTAGATACATAGCAATACATTCAAATCTACCTCTGTTTCAGTCTAAAATCTGGTTTTAGAATAGTCTATTGCTCTATACAAGATTTTTTTTTGTTGCCTCTGTTCTAGGAACAACTTGAATTCCTAAGTAACAATTTAACATAAGAGTACACTTCAGAAAGCTCACAGAGGGGTCTGTGAAGTGGTGCAGCAGGCTAAGCCACTGCCTGCAATACCAGAATCCCATATGGGTGCCTGTTCGTGTTCCAGCTGCTCTACTTACCATCCAGCTCCCTGCCAATAGCCCGGAGAAGGCAGCAGAGGATGGCCCAAGTGCTTGGTCCCCTGCCACCCATGTGGAAGACCCAGAAGAAACGCCTGGTTCCTGGCTTCAGCCTGGCCCATTACCAACTGCTGCTGCTATTTTGGGAGTGAACCAGCAGATGGAAGATTTCTATCTCTCTGTCTCTTCCTGTCACTGTAACCCTCTGACTTTCAAATAAATAATTAAAGCTTCATAAAGCAAAAAAGAAGCTTATTGAAATGGAATTAAAAGATGTCGCTCCCCGTCTTCGTGGAGGAACGACACAGGACCCTGCGCTGTTCTTTCGTCTGCTCGGCCCTCCCCGGGTTTGCTGCTGGTTCTTCCCAGGTTGGCTACCGACCCTTCCACCTCCGTGGAAGGGCGGTTCCCCCTGCCACATTCCCCACTTCCGCGGGGGAGAGGCACACCGCCGGCCGGCTCTCTCGGGGGCTGCACAGGTGTTCCTCTTAGATGTTCCCTTTAGATGTTCCTGGTGCATGTTGTCTCTCTCCTCCTTTATAGTCCTCTTCCGCCAATCCCAACTCTGCTACCCACATGCCGAGTACACTGCTCTCCTCCAATCAGGAGCAGGTCCTGCTGTTTATTGGTTGAACTGGAGGCAGCTGTGTAGAAGCTGCTTCTCCCTTCTCAGCGCCATATTGTGGGAGAGCAGATGCATAGAATAAGTCTTAATTCCAGTAACTTAGTCTAGTCCGAGTTGCTCCCCACAAAAAGATAATTTTTTTTTAAATATTTTTTTACTTGAAAGTCAGAGTTAAACAGAGAGAGAAGGAGAGGCAGAGAAAGAGAGATCTTCCATCTGCTGGTTCACTCCCCATTGGTCGCAATGGCTGGAGCTGCGCTGATCTGAAACCAGGAGCCTCTTCTGGGTCTCCCATGCTGGTGCAGGGGTCCAAGGTCTTGGGCCATCTTCTACTGCTTTCCCAGGCCATAGCAGAGAGCTGGATTGGAAGTAGAGCAGCCGGGACCCTAAGTGGTGTCCTTATGGGATGCTGGTACTGCAGGTGGTGGCCTTACCCACTAGGCCACAGTGCCAACCCCAAATAGATGCCTTTTAAGCAGTTTTTAAGATTAGGAAACATAAAGAAGTCAGGAGTCAAATCAGACCTATAAGGTGGATAGCGAATCTATCAACATTTTTGCAAAATTACCTGTTTGATGACGGGAAGATCTGAAGCATTGCTGTACTGGAGAAAGACTCTCTGGGCATTTTTCTGCTAATGCTTTGGCTGACTTTCTCAAAACCCACACATTATAAGCAGACATACTCATTTTTGGCCCTCTACAAAGCCAGCAAGCATGATGCCTTGAGCATCCCAAAAAAACTATTGCCATGATCTTTGCTGTTGACTGATCTGCTTTCCTGTGACTGAACTACTTCTCCCTTTGGCAGTCTTTGTTTTTATTTTTTTTTTTTCTTCAGGATAGTGCTGGTAAAGCCACCTTTCATGCCCTATTAAGCAATTCTTCGAATACATGATTCAGAATCTTGATCACACTTGTTTAAATTTCCATTGAAATGTTTCCTCTTATCTGTAGCTGATCTGGGCATGATGGCTTTGGCTCCATTTTAATTTTTCAGTCAGGATTGTGTAAGCTGAACCAATGGAGATGTCTATAGTGTTGGCTAATGTTTTTCCTGTTAATTGCTGGCCTCTTTTATTAAGGCATAAGCAAGATTTATGGTCTGCTACTATGGGCACCATTTTCAAAATAATCTCATCCTGTATTAAAATAATCTATTCCTTTGTAAACTGCTGATTTCCTTGGTACATTGTTCTATCAACTTTTCATGAAGCATCAGTGAGTTCAGCATTCTTCTACCAAAACTTCACTATAAATCTGATGTTTCTTCTTGCTTCACTTTCAGTAGAATTCATTTTTTTCTCATAGGGACTTTCAAATCAGTGCCTTCTTCTTAGTGTCTCAAATGATATCCCATTCACATAAAAGTTATAACCAGTTGGCAGGAGTTTGTTTTGGTGGCAAGAATTTTTTGACATCCACATGCAGTTTTTTAATAATACATTTTCTTTGAAAAACTTTTAAAGGTCCCACATCTATGCACCTTTGGACGCAATCTGAGATTTACAGAAAGAGGAAAAATGGGTTGGTTGAATTAAAATCTTCACTACTATTATTTTTTAAGAACCTCACAATTCATATATTGCAGTGATAACATTAAATACTCATTAATAGAATATTTTCTCATTTTTGAGAGTCTAGCAATGATTTTATGGGATGATCAAATAGGTAGTCATGGGGACAGGGGGTATCCTGCAAGTTGGGAAAGACTATCTTAAGGCATGAGCCAGTAGTAAGTATGAAGATAAATGTTGTCCACAATACTTAATCCTACATGATCTTAACATTGGTGACACTGGCTTCCTTGGTGATTCAGCTTTTCTTCATGTCTCTTTGGACATTCCATCTCAGGTTAATCTTGCTTTGTTCATTCAATATAAAATATAAATATAAAAAATCATCATTATTTAAATGTTTGCTCTAAAGCCCATCAGAACAACTAAATTTATTTTTAATACTTGACTCATTTGTCACCTTTGTAGAACTGGGATATAACCAAGGCAGAGTTAAATTTTCTCATATTGTTAAAATAGAACTTTCTGTATAAGCCTGGAAATGAATTTACAGGTATTTATAATCACAATTTAAAGAAAGAACAGCAAACTTACAGAGGCATATTTATCATGATATACTCTTCTGACACTCAAATATGTAAGGATTTTTAAAGGATAAAGCAGTGGTATCTACTTCATCATTTTTGAGTTGTACCTGTGGCACTGTGGGTTAACACCCTGGCCTGAAGTGCTGGCATCCCATATGGGCACCAGTTCGAGACCTCAAATGTTCTAAACTGACAAGTTGGATTTTTGAGAGCATTAATTAAGGAGTTATTAGTACATACCAAATGGTTTTTAAATAAAAGTGAAGCAGTAGAATTCTGACATGGATATATCACTTTTTAAAATAAGTACAGTTTTCCTTGCTTCTATTTTGGATTTTTTTTTTTTTTTACCTAAACCTAATTAGTAGCAATTCCTATGACTATGTTCCTAGAAACATATGCCTATATCTTTATCTAAAAAATAAATTTGAGTTCTAAATCTAATGTTGATTGTTCAAGATATTTAACTCCTATAGTATAAAATAAATTCATAAACTTTAACATATACTTAGGTCTATTTACAAAATATGTTAATAAGTACAGCAGGATCACAGTGTACATATTTTTAAATATTTTGGATATATAGACTCAATATTATCTTGCTTTAAAAAAGGCATACATAGTTTATGATAAATTATTGTACTTCTTTCCTTCAAATATATATAATGAAGAGTTTCAAAAATTTATTTCCATTTTATTGGGGGGATTACAATTTAGACTTGAAGGAAAATATTATCAGTATTAATGTATATTTGTATTTACACATTCAAGAATAAAAATACATTCATATGTATACTTATATAGAAATTAGAATTGGAATACAGAAGTCCTTAAATTTTCTGGCCATGTAACTTTTATGCAAATTTCAAGCTTGATGTACTTTCTCATGAGCATAATGAACCTAAGCACAGTCTCAGCTACCTCTTTATTCTTTTATCAAAAGTTACATTTCTTTGAAAACCTGAGAGATAGGGAGAGACAGAATGAGATCTTCTATCCTCTGGTTTACTTCCCAAATGCCCAAAACTATCTTATACTTCCATGTGGGCAGCAGGGACCCAAGTACGTGAGTTGTCACTTGTCGCTTCTCACTATGCAAATTAGCAGGAAACTAGAATTAGAAGGAAAGTCAGAACTTGAACTCAGGCACTCTGATGTGGGATGCAGCCATCCCAAGTGACATTTTAATCACTGTGTCAAATGCCCAGCCGATCACTTCCTTATTCTGGTAGGTTTTTCCAGACACTCTTTTCCACAGAAGCACATCCTAAATGTTTCAGGTATCTAAGATATTCATATCTTCTGATGTGAATACTAATGTGAACATTAGAAACTGAAATCAATGCAAGTGGCTTAGCAATCGTTATCGAGAGTGTGTGCTGTGGTAATTTCTATAAAATGCAGTAGTATGTATATTTAATAGGGACAAAGCTTCAGAACTGCTGAGAAAATTCTGTAGGTGAATGGTGGTGATAGTTATAAAACAATGTGAATAAATTTAGTGCTGCTGAATTGTAGATTTTAAAATAGTTAAAATGATCTATTTGATGTTATAAAACATAAATTGAAGTGTATTTTAGCCCTCAATAGCACTTAAAAAGCAAAAGGTGCAGGAGTTGTGGCATAGTGGGTTAAATCACTGCTTGGGGGCGGGCGGCGCCTTGGCACACTAGGTTAATCCTCCACTTGCGGCGCTGGCATCCCATATGGGCACCGGGTTCTAGTCTCAGTTGTTCCTCTTCCAGTCCAGCTCTCTGCTGTGGCCTGGGATAGCAGTGGAAGATGGCCCAAGTGCTTGGGCCCTTGCACCCGCATGAGAGACCAGGAAGAAGCACCTGGCTCCTGGCCGTTGCAGCCATTTGGGGAGTGAAACAACAGAAGGAAGACCTTTCTCTCTGTCTCTCTCTCTCACTGTATGTAACTCTACCTGTCAAATAAATAAATCTTAAAAAAAAATCAGTGCTTGGGAGACCTGTATCTCATGTTGGAGTCCCTGAGATTGAGTTTTTCCTCAATTTCCTGCTATCAGCCATGTAGGAAACCTCGTTGGAGTTCCTGGCTCCTGACTTCTGCCTGGCTCAGTCCCTGTTGATGATGTGGCCATTTGGGGGGTGGACAATCAGATGAAAGATATCTTCCTTTGTGTCTCTTTGTGTCACTCTGATTTTGAAATAAATAAAAATAAAACAAAAATTTGGAAGCTGTAGTTCAAACGTAGATACTCTTCGACATATAGCAGTGCCACCCTTATAAAAATATTGTAAGCTGAAAATGCGTTTAATAGACCTAACTTACCAAACAACATAGTATGGTTTCTAATGACTGTGTATTGCTTTCACACTGTTGTAAAGTCAGCAATTCATTAAGTGGATGTCATGGACAGCCTATATATATTTCTCTACATTGGATATATCCCTTCATCAATTTATTTGGTCAAAGGCATATCTGTGTTCATTGTACCTTGAATGATCATAGTGCCCTATTACAAGTTCAAGTTAATGAAGCATTGTGAAGAGTACAGATAACAGAGTCCTTATCTATTACTAAGGATTTTAGTGTGAGGGGACAGCACAAAAATACCAAAAGGACAGAATAAAATAATTTCTACAATTTCTATTTGGAGAATTAATTTGAGGAGTAAGCAGAAAGAAATATTAGTCTTTATTTGTGAAGATTAGGCTAAACAATATTTCAGAAGTGGTAGCTGAACCTAGATATAAACAATGAATAGGATTTATAGATTCACAGGTTTACAATGACATTTTAGAAAGAGGGAGAAGAACAAGTAATGTCAGAATCAAGAAAGTAAAAAGCCATAGGCACAAAATAAGGACAGAACACATTGTATGGAGCTATTATTGAGTATTGAGGTTTTAGACCAGAGATGTTGAGAGAAGCAAATCTTTGAAAGGACTGGGTAATGCAATGGATTTCTCTGCAAGTGATGATGTTGAAGTATTGCTCTGAAAGATGAATTGAGTCGTGGTGCCACAGAATTGGTCTGACCATGTTTTTTGAATTAATTTTGTGTTACTAATATAAGAACAATGAGAATTAAATTGGAACTTAAAACATTCATCCTGTTATTTATAAGGAGACAATATCAAGTTGAACATTGACCATGTACCAGGCACTTCGAATATTCTGTGATGCATCTAAGATAGTTCTAGGTTTAAACTCAGACCATTTATTTAGCCATCTGGTTATCACACTCTACCTGGTGACACATTATAAGAAAAGACTTTAAAGTAGAATTTCTATGGGTGCTAACTATGGATATATTCTATCTATTTTGAGAAAGAAAAAAACCAACATAATGAGGTTAATCCACAAGCCTCTAGATGATATTTAAACAACTGAAAGTTGTTCACTCGAATAATGTAAAACTATAGATCTTCTTCTTGGAGGCCGACATTGTGGCTCAGTGGGTTAAAACACCACTTGCAATGTTAGCATTCCATATGAGCACCAGTTCAAGTCCCAGATGCTCCTCTTCTGATGCAGCTAATGCTAATGCACTTGGGAAAACAGAAGATGGCCCAAGTGCTTGGACATCTGCCATTCACATGGGAGACACAGATCAAGGTCCAGGTTTCTGGCTTAGGCCTGGCCTACCCTGCATTGAAGCCATTTGGGGAGTACATGGAAGCAGATGGAAGATCTTCCTCTCTCTCTGTAACTCTGCTTTTCAAATAAAGAAACCAAACAAATCTTTATGTATGTGTGTGTGTATCCTTGTCATCAGATGCTGTGAACTGAATATTCTATTCAATATATATATATATGTATATAAATATTTATAACTCCTTCACTCAATATCACATATTACAGAATGAAAATTTTATAGTGGAATCTCTATATTTATTAACACAATAACCATTTCTGCCTCAGACTTGTATTATAAATTGGAAATAAGTTTCTCTTAAAATAAACTTACAAAAATAGGTCAAAATTATTATTTCTGATAAAATGTTCAGTGAATCCAGCATATAAAATATAAAAAAGAATATCTTTTCCTGCTTTAATGATATCAGGATATTTAAAGATTCTGGCAAGCATTGAAATACACATGCTTTATAATGAGAATTTATGGATCCTACTGTAAAGAGTGACTATGAAGTGAAATATGAAAGCTGTTAAGAAATAAGGTGGACATTTTACACTGTGTATTGGGAAGATTGCCAATGTAAAAATACCTGTATTTCTTATTAAAATGCAATTTCTGGTTGAACTTTCATAAAACCAAATAACATTTATATAATCTGTCTGACTTAAATGTGAATTTATTGCTTAATCAAAATTACTTTTATGCTAGAGTTATATCTATTTCAAACCTGCAATTCTTCACATTGAACATCTCATATGTGAGTTTGGCCAGTATAGAGGCTGGAAATGTTGAGATAAAAAAAAATGCCTTCTGCTTTAGAACAAAATAGAAAACTTAGTGCAGTAAACAGCACTGGAAGTAAAGCAAATGTAAGAGCCGACCATGTCCCCTGGAACCTCTCTTTTCACATGATGCTGAGCCAGAGATGGGGGGCCATGGCAATTACATTTGGTAACTTGGCAGAGAAGTCCAAAAATACCTTGCTAGTGTATACAGGTGTGGAGTGTTCATGGTCTGTGTCAGAATTTCCACAGTGGCTTCACCAGACTCTGAATTTTATCTGCTTTATCAAAATATCCAAGACAGGAACAGAGGAACCATCTGTTGGATTACCAAGGTAGAAATCACATCTTGATGCGAGAAATTAGCCATAAGGTCTGAGTCAGTTGCACCATCACTGCAGATCTGTCACACAGTAGAAAATAAACTCTGACAAATGTGCACTATCTTTGGGATAGCAATCAATCTACCTCAGTCCAAATGTCTGCACTTCAAGCATATGGATTTAATAAAATTCTTTCTTTGGTGATGCCTGAAATTGTACTATGTGAAATTGTCCATTGCTGCAGTAGGACTTTCTGCTTATTGTAATTAAAGTACTTGATGTCACCATGAAAATAGAGCCATCAAACATCTAATCTCTACACTGGGAAAAAATGCGTGCAATGGTCATGTTTCTTAGTGAACGTATTTATAAGTTAATGTCTAAATTAAATAAATTATGCTAATAAGTTTTTAAAAAACTGTTTTTTGTAATACACCCTAAAGTAAACATAGACATGGATTCCAATGAGTTATAAGAGTGCCATGGAATACAAATGGGAAGACTAATTAAGATCCTTATCTTTCTTGTTCTCTAACAGACAGCTCTACTCCAGCTCCCTGTATTCCCAGAGTCTTGCTGAAATATCTATAACTCATCCCCATGCCATTTAAGCCCCTACCATTGCCCAAGGCTCTTCTCCATTAACTACAAAAGGAGGTGACCCTCTCAGCTGTATCCATTTCTGATTTTTCCCAAACTTAAACAGTGCTTATTTTATGTGGTATTCATTTCCTTTTTGATTGTATTTTATAAGATATTTTGATCAGCTCAAATAATTACTGATATTTGAAAACATTCTCTGGCCTATCTCCCCAGGGGCTTCTCTTCCAGACTCCTACAATTCTAGAGAAAAGAAAGAGCGAACGTGTTGTCAGATAAGAAGCAAATCTAAACTTTTCATAAAGAATTTTGAATTAAGAGAGACATTATTAAAAAAAAAGATTATTTCAATAAAAGAAAGTGTTATGGGCTGGGAATTGGGCCTACATTAATTTTCCAGGTTCTTGCCTTTTACTTAGAGAATAATTCTAAATACAGGCCCAAACAGAGCATACATTATGATAAACTTTATTTACAAAGTGAGAAAAATACACAGGCTCATTAGGACTTTATTAAGGGAGAATGGGACCAAAGAAAGGGAATTATCATAGCCTGCTCGGCTCATCCTAAGTCCACATGGAGGAAAGAGCAAGTTTCCGTTCTTCCTACCTTTTTATACATTTGGAAAAATGGAATTGTTTATGTGCTACCACCCCTACGTCCCAGGTAAGAGGAGGTACTTCCTGGGGAGGGTTCCCCTGATTGACAGGTAGATGAACATGGCAACACAGAGCGAACTAGGTGAGGCTTCCAGCTCATAAACTTAAAATTATCTATCTAAGCTTTCCCACATCAGAAGGACATCACAACAATGCATTAAGGGGGCTTCTGAGAAAAGGAGAAAGAGTAGGCAAAGGGTTTTTGTGCTTTTTCTGTAATGATCTCTGTCTCAGAGGTGGTGCAGAAAAAGCCTTTGCTTTTCTCTTTTTCATAAGATTTGTATATTTATTTATTTATTTGAGAGGTAGAGTTACAGACAGAGAGAGGGAGAGACAGAGAGTCAACCACCTTCTGTTTGTTCACTCCCCAGATGGACGCAACGGCAGGAGCTGTGCAGATCTGTAGCCTCTGGGTCTCTGACATGGGTGCAGGGGCCCAAGTACTTGGGCCATCTTCTACTGCTTCCCCAGGTCCTAAGCAGAGAGCTGGATGGGAAATGGAGCAGCCAGGACTCAAACTTGTGCTCACATGGGATGCTGGTGCAACAGGTGGAGGCTTAACCTACTAAGCCACAGCCCCAGACCCAAAGCCTTTCCTTTTATAAGGAGTTAACAAGAAATGAAAGAGTCAAAATGAGGCAGTGAAATGAACTGTGATGTGATTTGACAGTTGATGTTTTATCCTGAGGTTAACAAATTAGGGACAGACTGTTAAGGAGGGATCCTACTGAATTCTAGTACTTACTCAAGAAAGTATCAAAGTTCAAATATCTAAGAGAAAGAGAAAAGCTTAATAATATTTGGTCATGTGAAGTTAGCAGCATTTTGTCCTAATATATCAGTAGATACTAACATTGTTGCTGCTTTCCTGAAGAACTCAGGTTAAATTTAACATTGTCAGCCAACATGAAGTGAATATTTGGTCCCTCAGCCCCAATGACCTGTACCACTTGCCAGTCACTCCTTTCTGAAGGAAATGACAAGTCAGAGATCTATGGGATGGATTTGAGTGATTGTTTATCACTGGCAGACAACTGTCCAAGAAGTAAAAGCAAGTGTGTATGTCTTGAAGAAAGCAGTAGTTTCAGTTTCTATAGGTTCAGTTACCCATGGTCAACCGTGGTCCAAAAGTAGTAAACGGAATATTCTAGATATAATCTATTCATAATTTTTAAATTATGTGTACTTTCTAGTAGTGTGATGAAATTTCACATAACCCTGTCTATCCCAACTGAGACATGAATAATCTCTTTGTCCCATGTATCTACATTAGATATACTATCCACTTGGTAGTTTGTAGCCGTGTTGGTCATCAGACTGACTGTTGCAGTATTGCATGACTTGTGTTTGGAGATCAGTACCACCCATGGTTTCAGGTATCTTCTGGAGGTCTTGGAACATATCTCCATAGATAAGGAGGAATTACTGTAACAATGAGTCATCTGAGAACTGAAAGAAGCCCAGGCAAGTGGAAAATATAAAATTAAAAGAAAAAAGTATATGATATCGAGGTTAAGATGATATTTAGAGATGAAACTGGAAACATTGAAAAACAGAGTTAGCTTTCACTGCATAAAAAACAAAATGTCTATAAAACAAAGAATATTGTAGATTTGATCTTTGCTCTTCTTATCTCTGCCTGTGCTCAGGGGACGGACCTCTATTAATGACAACAGTGGGCTCCCACTCCCTTGTACAGTCTGGGTTGCACTGGGTAAGAGGAGGCCAGTTGGAAACCAGGAGGATCCCTTTCCAAGGCTCCAGTTTGTGCTGGACCCTGGTAACATCTCTCCCTCTTGTTTCTTCTCCAGACTTAGTGATGTTAACAGCTCCCTGCTGTTGATAATCCTTGGGTGTTTCATTATACATTGTTTGTCCCTTAACCCTGCCCATAGCTTTGCAAACTCATTAAACTCTATTAAATGAAACCCTTTGGGTGTGCCATCTGTTTTCCACAGTGATCCAGACTGAAACATCACAATCAAAACAGCAAGTGACAAACTTGGAAAGAAAATGCAGACTTCTTTTTTTTTTTTCCACACAAGAGTTGACATCAGTTTTATAAGTGCAGAATTATAGAGTTATTTAAAATTGTTATGAAAATAAAAGATGACTTTCAGTAAAAATGAACAAATGGATAGGATACTTTAAAATCAACATCACTAGATAGCCAATAAATAAGTTCGCATGCTTGAATTTTATATGAATTGCTATATTCCAGAATTTGGTACCAAAATAGCTCTCTTTGTATAAAGAAAATGAACACATGTGCTATAAAAAAGCCAATCTTACATAAATATAGTTTATACATTTTTAATGATATTGAGGTGAACAACAATGAGGTCACTGATCTGCCCACCTCAGGCAGAAGACAGTTCTAATAGAATAGTGAAAAAGGCAGGCTCCTTACAGTGACTCCAGTACTGAACAAAAGTCAAAAGAGATTCCCAGTGTAGACCATCCCTCTACAAAGGCTGCCTTGAATAACTCACTCCTTAGAAGTCAGTCATTCTCTAGCACCTTACACATGGGTCTTTATAAGCTTATTTTTCAACAGTATTACTGCTTCCTATTGTAAAGTCCTTGACTGCATTGTTGAATAATGTCTGGAACAACATATATGTTTACTAAATTGTTCTTGAATGAATAAGAAAACAACTATAAACAATAAAAAAAGAAAAGAAAGAAAACAAAGCTATTTCTGTGTGGTTCCAGCAGCAGTTTAAGTAATAATTGATTCTGGAAGAAATCTGTGGAGATTTTTGCATACAGTTTAGAAACTCAGGTTCTACTTCACAGAGTAGTAGTCAAGCAATAGGTTTATGAGAACATTTAATGCACTAAATATCATTATCTGAGTCATTTTTTGGTTAAATTCATTTATTTGTTGTTTTGTGTACAGGTGCTCTTTGATTTATGATGGAGTTGCATTGCCATAAGCCCATGGTAGACTGAAAATATTTTAATTCTGAAATGCACTGAAAACACCTAACATACAGAACATCACAGCTTAGCAACACAGCACACTGTGGAGGATGGGCTGTTTACCCTGTGACAGTGGGCCAATCAGGCTCCTGGAGCCACCACTCCCCAGATTTACAAGAGAGGGTCATATGGCTAGGTCACAGAATGACAAAAATGCAAAATTGGGAGTACAATTTTTACTGGATACATATTGCTTCACAATCCTAAAAATGAAAAACCTGAAATCAAACAATCATTAACTTGGGGACTACCTGTTTTTATTAGGAAGTCAAAATCCTGCTTTCCAAACCCAGAAAAATAGAAAAATGTATATGTATGTGTATATTATTGAAAATCATGTACCTAATTGTGAAAAGGTGTGTGACTGTTATGAGAGTGTGTGTGTGTGTGTGTGCGAGAGAGAGAGAGAGAGAGAGAGAGAGAGAGAGAGAGAGAGATTGTGTTATGGTTGTTGTGTGTGTGTGAAAGAATCTAAAAGATTGAGAAAGAGATGGCCAGTGCTGCGGCTCACTAGGCTAATCCTCCGCCTGCGGCACCCTGGGTTCTAGTCCCGGTTGGAGCGCTGGATTCTGTCCTGGTCGCTCCTCTTCCAGTCCAGCTCTCTGCTGTGGCCCGGGAGGGCAGTGGAGGATGGCCCAGGTGCTTGGGCCCTGCACCCACATGGGAGACCAGGAGGAAGCACCTGGCTCCTGCCTTCGGATCGGCATAGTGCTCCAGCCGCAAAGCACAGGCAGTAGTGGCCACTTGGGGGGTGAACCAATGGAAGGAAGACCTTTCTCTCTGTCTCTCTCTCTCACTGTCTAACAATGCCTGTCAAAATAAAAAAGAGAGAGAGACTGAGAGAGATAGCCAGAGAGTTCAATCAGGACAGTAGGTTGTTAGGAACGTTATGGGATAAGGGAATTTTGGGAGGGATTCGATTTACTCAATTGTCAGAGAAGTTAGGAGAACCAATGACCAGAATGGTAACAGAAGGGTTAGGGAAAAATGACAGCCAGCACAGGAACCTTGGGAGCCAAGTGTAGCTGCCTAAGTGGAACAATGAAGGGGACATTCACAGAGAACCAGATGAGGCTTGGCCCTGTGTAAGGAGTCTTGCTGTCGGTCCACAGTTAACCATGTGGAGAGTTAGCAGGGAAAGTTAGACAGAAGCAGAGGAGACAAAAATGCTCCATGATCCTGTGCTGTTGCTTCCTTCTCTCTCTTCTTAGGGCCATACAAGGGAGAGCCATCGTAGTTCTCATCCTAATCATGCTAACAATAGAACAATCTGGCAAGGTGTTTGTATAAAGCAGGATGATGAAGGAAGGTGATGCTCAATGCAAAGAAGATTTTAAAAAGTAACGTGTTAAATGTTGTTTGGTAAAGTAAGCAACTTGGTTTTACCATTGTTTGTTCTATGTAACATAAAATAATTTTGCAGGGCTGAGTGGGTAAGGACACTGCCTGTAGTGCCAGCATCCCATATGGGCACCAGTTTGAGACCTCCACTTCTGATCCAACTCTGCTATGGCCTGAGAAAGCAGTAGAAGGCAGACCAAGTGTGTGGGCCGCAGCACCCCTGTGGGAGACCTGGAAGAAGCTCCTGGCTCCTGGCTTACAGTGGCTTAGCTCCAGCCGTTGTCACCATTTGGGGAATGAACCAGCAGATGGAAGACCTCTCTCTGTGCCTCTGCCTCTCTGTAATTCTGCCTTTCAAATAAATAAATAAATCTTAAAAATTGCAAATTCTATAATTCCATGTAAGAAAAATTGCATTTTATGTATATTTTGAATCTGCTTCTTTTAAATCAGCATTATGGTTGTAAGATTCACCCAAGTTGCATTTGACAGGTCATTCATCTTACTGTGAATAGTCTGTATGACTAAAACTCAATTTGTTTATTGATTTAACTATTATGAATAAAGCTACTAGGAATATCCTCATGAAGTTCTTTGGACATAAATTTTCATCTTTTTTGTTAAATATGTGAGTGGGGTTTTTAGGTTTCATGGCAACTATGCAACACTTAGGAGCACTCCTCCAAATTTTCAAGGTGGTTAGATCATTTTATACCAGCGGTATCAAGACATTTAATGCTCTGAATCATCACCAACGGGTGGTATTGTAATGAGGTTTTCTATTTCATTTTAGATCTTTTAGTATATACCACGTGGTACCTCACTGCAGTTGTAACTTTCATTACCCTAACGACTACTGAGGTTGAATATCTTTTTATCTGTTTAATAATCACCCATTATCTATTTTTGTGAGGTGATCTTTGGCCATTTTTAATTTCTGTCATTTGTTCATTTGCTTATTGATTTATAGGAATACTTCATATAATCTGGATATAATTCTCATGTTAAGCATTTGGGTCTTGAAGCATTTTCTCTAGTCTATGGTTTGTCTTTTCATTTACTTGGGGTTTTCTAAAGAATAAAAATAAATAAACTAGGCAGGCACTTCACCTACTGGTTTGGAGTGCCTGGATTTTAGTCCAAGCTCTGCTCCAGATTCCAGCTTCCTGCTGATGAACACCCTAGGAGTCAGGTGGTAGATTAAGTAATTGGGTCCTTGCTACCCATGTGAGAGAGCTGGATTGAATTATTGACTGTCTTTTTCAGCCCGATTCAACCCTAGCTCCTGTAGAGAGAGAGAAGAGACAGAGATCTTCCACGTGCTGGTTCACTCCACAAACAGCTGCTGCTGCAGCCAGGGCTGGGCCATGTGAAAGTCAGGAGCAAGGAACTGCATCCAAATCTTCCACATGGGTGATGTGACCCAGGTACTGGGCCTCCACTGCTCCCCACATTACAGTGTTTCAAATTTCTATGCATTTAATAAAAGTTTCAAAATAAATAAAATTCAGCTTAACTGGAAGTAAAGATAAAAGATTCAATCATAGTGGGTGTTTTGATATACTACTTTCCATAATGATAAAATTAATGAACAAAAATATCCATAAGTATGTAGAAGATCCAAATAACATAATTAACAAATATCTGCTATACTGAATATCAATGGTGAAAGTGGATATCCTTCTCTGCTTCCAAATCTTAGTGGAAATGCTTCCAGGCTTTCCCAATTCAATATGATGTTGACTATGGGTTTGGTATATATTGCTTCGATTGTCTTGAGGAATGTTCCTTCTATACCAGTTTTCATAAGGTGTTTATCATGAAAGAACATTGTAACCAATTATATGGTTTTTATTCTTCAATTTGTTAATGTGATATATCACATTTATTGATTTTTGTGTTTTGAACCATCTTTGCCTACTATGGATAAAGCCTACCTGGTCCAGGTGAATGATCTTTCTGATATGTTGTTGGATTTGATTAGCTAGAACTTAGATGAGGATTTTTGCATCTAGGTTCAACAGTGATATTGGTCTACAGTTCTCTTTCTTTCTTTATCTTTTTCTGTTTTCGGAATTAAGGTGATATTAGCTTCATAGAAAGGTTCCCAGGGCCAACACTGTAGTGTAGTGGTTAAAGCCACTGCCTGGAGTGCCAGGATCCCATTTGGATGCTTGGTTGAGTCCTGGCTGCTCCACTTCCAATCCAGCTCTCTGCTATGGCCTGGGAAAACAGTAGAAGATGGCCCAAGTCCTTGGGCCCCTGAGCCCATGTGGGTGACCAGGAAGAAGCTCCAGACTCCTGGCTTTGGATTGGCTCAGCTCTGGCCATTGCAGCCATTTGGGGAATAAACCAGTGGATGGAAAACCTCTCTCTGCCTCTGCCTCTATGTAAATCTACCTTTCAAATAAATAAACAAAATTAAAAAAACAAAAAAAAACAAGAAAAGAAAGGATCCCCTGGCTTTCAATTGTTTTGAATAGCTTAAGAATAACTGGAAGTAGTTATTCTTTAAACATCGGGTTCTAGTCCCTGTCAGGGTGCCGGATTCTGTCCCAGTCGCTCCTCTTCCAGTCCAGCTCTCTGCTGTGGGCTGGGAAGGCAGTGGAGGATGGCTCAGGTGCTTGGGCCTGGCACCCGCATGGGAGACCAGGAGACACAGCTGGCTCCTGGCTTTGGATCAGCGTGGTGCGCCTGCAGCGGCCATTGGAGGGTGAACCAATGGAAAAAGGAAGACCTTTCTCTCTGTCTCTCTCGCTGTCCACTCTGCCTGTCAAAAAAAAAAAGTCTGTTTCATCTCACCCTAGTTAGAATGGCTATCATATAGAAATAAAAAACAATAAATGCTAGTGAGGATGAGATAGTAAAGGCAGCATAATACATTATTGGTGGGAATGTAAACTAATACAGCCATTGTGGAAGACTGTATAGAGATTCCTCAAAAATCTGAAAATAGATCTACCATATGACCTAACCATCTTACTCCTAGCAATTTACCCAAATGAAGCAAAATCAGCATATGAGCTATCTGTACTCCAAAGCTTACTGCAGCTCAATTTGCAATAGCTAAGATATGGAATCAATCCAGAAATCCATTAACCAATGACTGGACAAAGAAAATGTGGTGTGTGTGTATATATATATATATATATATATACACTATGGAATTCTACTAAGCTGTTAAAAAAAGAATGTAATCCTGTCTTTTGCAACAAGATGCATGCAATTGGGAACCTTAATACTTAGTGAAATAAGCCAGTCCCCAAAAGACAAATATTATGTGTTTTCCTTTATCTGTGGTAACTAACAGAGTATAAAAAATGCAATGTATATGAACAAAATTTACATTTTGAAAATTGAGTATTGTTTACAGCCCTTGTCTCTATCGTTGAGAAACAACGCTTTTTATTCTTACTATATTTTTAATTCTTCACTTATTGAAAGGTTAAGCTTATGGTTATCAAATAAACTGAAAATATGTCATTGTAAAAATTAAAAGAAAGAATAAAAAAGGAAGGAAGGAAGACAGTGAAAGTGTGGATGAGAAGGAGGATGGGGAGGCAAATATCACTATGTTCCTAAATCTGCATATATGAAATACATGAAATTTTTTCACCTTATATAAACAAAAAATATAGATATAAAGAAATATTTGCTAAAGGAGAGATATATAATGTTATATCTAATGATTATATAATGTATTCCATTTTTAAAAGCACATAGACCAGCCCCCCTCCAAGGAACACTACAACACTTCAATATTAGAATGTGAAGATGATGAGATTGATTAAATGCCTGAAATGGAATTCAAAAAGATTAATGATAGGATTACTCAGAAGCAATGCGAAGCAAATCCATGAACTAATGAAATCTATTCATGATATGAATGAAACTTTTTCCCATGAAATTGACATTTTGAAGAGAAATCAAAATAAAATATTCATAGGTCAAATAAAAAATGTAGTGGAAAGCCTTAACATCAGATTTGGTGAGGCAGAAGAAAGAATATCTGACCTAGAAGACAAATCCTTGGAAATCTTTCAGTCAGAACAAAACAAAAACAAAAACAAAAAAAGAAGAAATTAGAAAAATTAAAAACAATGTTGGAGATTTATCAGATACTATCAAATCACCAAACATACAGATCTTATGGGTTCCTAAAGACGTGGAAAGAAAGTGGCTTATAAGGTCTATTAGTGAAATAATTGCAGTAAACTCTCTTAATTTGGAGCAATAAATAGATGTCCATGTATAAGCAGCACAAACAACTCCTAATAGACACAACCAGAAAAGATCATCATCATGGCACATTGTAGTCAAACTTTCAACAGTAAAACATAAGGAAAAGATTCTAAAATGTGCACAAGAAAAATGCCAGATTACTTTCAGAAGATGTCCAATCAGAGTCACAGTTGACGTCTCATCAGAAACAACACAGACTAAGAGAGAATGGAAAGGTATGTTCCAAGTCTTAAGAGAATAAATCTGTCAGCCCAGAATACTGTATCCTACAAAACTCTCATTTATGAATGAAGGTGAAATAAAGACCTTTCATAACAAACAGAAATTGAAAGAATTTATCACCACTCATCCAGACTTACAAAAGTTGATTCAGAATGTGCCACCCATAGAAACACAGAAACATGATCATCACTATGATAGAAGGTGAAGGCAGAAAATCTCCCAGTAAAAGTACAATGGGAATCCAAAGTAAACAATAGGAATATTTATGGGAAAATGGCAGGACTAAGTTGTTAGTTATTAATAGTAACCTTGAATATAAATGACTTCAACTCTCCATTTAAAAGATACAGACTAGCTGAATGGATTAAAAATAAGACCCAACTTTTTGCACCCTACAAGAAACACACATCACCAACAAAGATGCACACAGAATGAAAGTTAAAGGTTGAAAAAAGATATTCCATGCTAATGGAAAACAAACAAAAAAACAGATACAGCCATCCTAATATCAGTCAAAATAGACTTTAATGCAAAAACCATTAAAATAGACAAAAAAGGGCACTATGTAATGATTAAGGGATCAATTCAACAGGTAGATGTGACTATATAAAATATATATACATATATAAAATATATATAAATAGCTGCCTAGCTATTTAAAAGAAATGTTAATGGATCTAAAGGAAGACATAGACTCTAATACAATAGTAATGGAGAACTTTAACACCGCACTTTCATCAATGGACAGATCAACTAGACAGAAAACCAAAGAAACAATAGAGCTAATTGACACTATGAACCAAATGGGCCTAACTGATATCTACAGAACCTTTTATCCCACAGTTGCATAATACACATTCTTCTCATCAGTGCATGGAACTTTCTCTAGGATACAGCACATGCTGGCAATAAGCAAATCTCAGCAAATTAAAAAAAAAAAAATTGAAATCATACCATGCATCTTCTTGACCACAGTGGCATGAAACTGGAAATCAACAACACAAGCATCTCTAGAACATATGCAAACACAAGGAGATTGAACAACAGGCTCCTGAATGAGCAGTACATTATAAGAGAAATCAAAAGAGATATCAAAACATTTTTGGAAACAAATGAAGGTGACAATACAGCATCTCAAAATTTATAGGATACATCAAAAGAAGTGTTAAAAGGGAAGCTTATGGCAATTGGTGCCTACATCAAGAAATTGGAAGGCATAGATAAATTAGCTATCAGTGCATCTAAAGGACTTAGGAAAACAACAACAAACCAAATCCAAAATTAGTTGGAGGAAATAAATAATTAAAATTAGAGAAGAAATATACAAAATTCAAACTAAAAAACACAAATATCAGTGAAATGAAGTACTGATTTTTTCAAAAAACAAACAACATTTTACAACATTCTCTCAACTAACAACAAAAAAAGGAGGAAACCCAAATCAATAAGATCACGGATGAAAAAAAAATGTAAAAATAAATAGCACAGAAATAAAAAGAATCATCAGGACTCATTACAAAGAGTTGTATGCCAACAAATTAGGAAACCTAGAATAAATGGATAGATTCCTGAATAGCTACATTCTACCAAAATTGAGTAATGAAGACACAGAAAACTTAAACAGGAAAATAACCAAGATGGAGATTGACTCAGTAATGAAAACCTTCCCAACAAAGAAAAGTCTAGGACTGAATGGATTCACTGCTGAATTATACCATACAAAGAAGAAATAGTTCCAATTCTTCTCAAGCTATTCAAAACAATAGAAAAGGCATGGGGGAAGGAATCCCCCCAAATTCCTTCTATGAGGGCAGCATCACCTTAATTCCCAAAACAGAAAAACATGCAAGAAATAGAACTGTAGACCAAAATCTCTGATGAATCTAGACACAAAAATGATCATCAAAATACTAGCTAATTGAATCTAGCAAAACATCAGAAAGATCATTCACTCAGCTAAGTGGCTTTATCCCTGGTAGGCGGATATGATTCAACATTTGCAAATCAATTAATGTGATAAAACACATTAACAAATTAAAGAACAAAAAACATGATTATCTCAAGAGATGCAAAGAAAGCATTTGATAAAATACAACATTCTTTCGTGATGAAAACTTTAAGCAAATTGTTTATAGAAGAAACATTCCTCAAGTCAATCAAGGCAATTTATAACAAATGCACAGCCAGCATCTTACTGAGTGAGGAAGAGGTGGAAGCATTTCCAATAAGATCCAGAACCAGACAAAGATGTCCACTAACACCATTGCTATTCAATATGGCTCTCAAAGTTTTAACCAGACTCATTAGGCAACAAAAATAAGTTAAAGGGATATAAATTGGAAAGCAGGAAGTCAAAGTATCACTGTTTGCAGATGACATAATTATTTTGACTTTATACCAAAAAACTCCACTAAAGGATCACTAGAGCTCATAAGAGTTTGGCAAAATGTCAGGATATAAAATTTACACAGAAAAATCAATAGCCTTTATAAAGACAGACAATGCCATGGCTGACAAAGAACTTCTAAGATCAATCCCATTCACTATGGCTACCAAAAAAAATTAAATATATTGGAGTAAATTTAACCAACGATGACAAAAATCTCTACAAAGAAAATTATAAACCATTAAACAAAGAAATAGAAGACACAAAAATGGAAAAATCTCCCATGTTCATGGATTGGAAGAATCAATATCATTAAAATGTCCATACTACTGAAAGCAATTTACAGATTCAATGGAATCCCAATCAAAATGCCAAGGACATTCTTCTCAGGCCTAGAAAAAATGATGCTAAAATTGATATGGAAACACCAGAGACCCTGAATAGTTAAAGCAATTCTACATAACAAAAATAAAGCTAGAGGCATCATAAAACCAGATTTCAAGACACACTACAGTTATAATCAAAACAGCTTGTTATTGGCAAAAAATTAACATGGTATATCACATAATATGAACTGAGACAATAAGCCTATAGTGTCAAGTGTATTGGCTAGGACTTGGGCTGTGTTCTGCATTTGTTATAGCTATAAGAGTCAGGGGGTTCAGTTTCCTCTGCTGTCTTTCAAGTTGTCTACTCTGTTGTCTTGGGTTTCTCCAGCAACTCCTTTTTTAAATGGAGTCTGGTTTTGCATTTGTATTCCATGGCTATTTTTTTTCTGGGGTTTTATTGATATGCTGATAATATGGGGGAAACAAATTTTTCTCATATTTTATCACTAAATACCTATACTTTAGGGGTCCTATGATAGAGGCCATGACCTCAAGTTCTTAATATTTTTCCACACCGCTCCCTTTAAGAGGGCCAGAAGAACTAGAAAAGCTGGATCTAGGCCACATAATGACCCCATTCTCAGAGAGGCTCTGTAAGAAATTCCATGAGCATATTACAAACTTTTCACTTTTCTCTAACCAAACCAGTGACACAATGATTTTTTCCTTGGATCATCAAGAGAAACTGTTAGGGTTCTGAGGGTAAAACTCATAAAAACAATGGTCCTCCAAATTTTGGGCCTTAACTTGTTTCTGGTTTTCATAAGCCCACACTTACTCTCCAGTAATCCATGAAATTTACCATCCAACTGTTCCTTAGCTTTTTTGCAACATCTTCTGTTCTAGCTAAGCTGCCTTCTCTGTACTCTCCTTTGCTCTAGGTTTCCACATAGATATTTCCACAATAGCCTGAGATCTCTGGATGTACTTTAGGCAGAGATGTCAATTCCACTGTCAATTACAGAATCTAAATCTATCTTATATTAAGAAAATATCTTAACCGGCGCCGCGGCTCACTAGGCTAATCCTCCGCCTTGCGGCGCCGGCACACTGGGTTCTAGTCCCGGTTGCCCCTCTTCCAGGCCAGCTCTCTGCTGTGGCCAGGGAGTGCAGTGGGGGATGGCCCTGCTTGGGCCCTGCACCCTGGGAGACCAGGATAAGTACCTGGCTCCTGCCATCGGATCAGCGCGGTGCGCCAGCCGCAGCGCGCAGGCCGCGGTGGCCATTGGAGGGTGAACCAACGGCAAAGGAAGACCTTTCTCTCTGTCTCTCTCTCTCACTGTCCACTCTGCCTGTCAAAAAAAAAAAAAAAAAATCTTAGTAACAAAGATCTAATAACACTTGTGTCCTTAACTAAATTTCTCATTCCTGAAATTTAAGAATATTGCTATCCCAAACACTTGAAGTGTCTTTAAGAATGACTGCTTTGATTTTTATTTGAGTTGGGTGTTATAGTATAGTGGCTTCTTGGGATGGTCACCTGGTTTGAGCCCTAGATACTCCAGGCTTCTGATCCAATTTCCTGTTAATGAGCTTGAAATGCAGAGGATGGTCCAAGTACTTGGATTCTTGTCACCCACATAGAAGACCTGCATAAAGTTCCTGTTTCCTATCTTCAATCTAGTCCAGTCCAAGCTGCTCCAGGTATCTTGGGGAGTGAATCAGTAGATAGAAGATCTCTCTCTCTCTTTGCTGTCTCCTTAAAAATCCCTCTCACTTTCTTCCTGCCTTTTAAATAAATAATGTCTTTAAAACTTTTTTAAAATGACAACTACATTTTTAGAGTAAGTTATATGTATTTTTAGGCTTTATAATGCCTTTTTACTATGCATTAGAAAAATCAATCCGAATTACTGCTGTAATTTATCATGTTTAACATACACAAGCTCATGACAGAATTTATTGCTACAAACGTCTGTTAATATGTAAATGAGATTCTATTGCTTCAAACCTCATCTTGTAATTACTCAGATGTTTTCTAAAGGTGATTTATTGATCAGAATTTGTGAAGATGGGAAAATAGGTGCTAATTTACCTCTGTAGGATATTTAATTGATTGGATTTTGGAAATACACATTTTTCCATAGGTGTGTTCCCATAATACAGTGAAATATGTCATTGAATTCTTCTCTGTGAAGTAGCATACATAATATCACAGATTCTTGGCTTTGACATTTATTTATCTATTTTTTGAGGGCCAGTGAGAGACAGCTCTCATCCATTTTTTTTTTCATTACCTTAGCGCTTTCAACAACTCCCAGCTGGTCTGAAACCAGGAGCTGAGAAATTATTTCAGGTCTCCCAAGAGAATGGCAGGAACCTAGTCCCTTGAACCATCACTGCTGCCTCCTGAGATCTGCATTAGCTGAAATTAATTAATTAAGATTAAGGCCAAGAATCAAAACCAGTCACTTGGATATGAGACATGAGTGTCTCAACTAAAGCTTTAACTGCTAGGTCAAATGCATGCCCCTTGGGTTTTATTCAACAGTAGTTTATTGAAATATTCTACTAACTTTTTAAAGCATATAATCACATAAAAATACCAGATTGTATAAAGGTAAATATTATTGCTGTATAGGTTTACCTTAGGAATTGGAGTCATTCTAAAATTATTATTCATATTGCATTTCTCTTTTAACAGAAATGTTTAAAATAAATTAACATGAACAACTGGGGACATGTCAGAGTGAGTGAGGAAAGCAAGATATTTATCATTCCCAAAAAGAAAGGGATAAAGAGAAGAAAAGACAAATTACTCATAGAAATTGTTAAGGAAGGCCGGCGCCGCGGCTCACTAGGCTAATCCTCCGCCTTGCGGCGCCAGCACACCGGGTTCTACTCCTAGTCGTTGCACTGGATTCTGTCCCGGTTTTTCCTCTTCCAGGCCAGCTCTCTGCTGTGGCCAGGGAGTGCAGTGGAGGATGGCCCAAGTACTTGGGCCCTGTACCCCATGGGAGACCAGGATAAGAACCTGGCTCCTGCCATTGGAACAGTGCGGTGCGCCGGCCGCAGTGCGCAGGCCGCAGCGGCCATTGGAGGGTGAACCAACGGCAAAGGAAGACCTCTCTCTCTCTCTCTCTCTCTCTCACTGTCCACTCTGCCTACCAAAAAAGAAAAAAAAAAAGAAATTGTTAAGGATATTTAAAAACACTAACCGATAGAATAAATAAAGGGGAGAGTGATCCAACATGGGAAGTGAGATACTCAGCAGACTCATAGAATGGCAGATGTCCTAAATAGCACTCTGGCCTCAGAATCAGCCCTAAAGGCACTCGGATCTGGCTGAAAAGCCCATGAGAGTATTTCAGGCATGGAAAGCCAAGACGCTCTGGCAAAAAGATCTCTGTGAGTGAGATCCCAGTGGAAAGAACAGGTCTTCAAAGAGGGAGGTGCCTTTCTCTGAAGGGAGGAGAGAACCTCCACTTTGACTATGACCTTGTCTAAACAAGATAAGAGTCGGAGAACTCAGAGGGCTTCCATAGCCTTGGAAACTCATGACTGGAGCATAGGGAGATTACTGATGCCATAGACAGGAGTGTCAATTGGTAAAGTCAACAACAGGAGTCACTGTGCACTTACTCCTCATGTAGGATCTCTGTCCTTGATGTGCTGCGCATTGAGATTTAATGCTATAACGAGTACTCAAACAGTATATTTCACTTTGTGTTTCTATGGGGGTGCAAACGATTGAAATCTTTACTTAATGTACACTAAACTGATCTTCTGTAAAAAAAAAAAAAAAAAAAGAAATTATCAATTCCCAACTTGACTCTCACTGGGATTAAACATGACAATAGGTCTGATCTGATTTCATCATCATTTAAAAAAAAATCATCTATTATTTTTCACTTTATGTTTCTGTGTGGGAGCAAACTGTTGAAATCCTTACTTAAGGTATACTAAGCTGATCTTCTGTATATTAAGATAATCGAAAATGAATCTTGATGTGAATGGAAGGGGAGAGGGAGTGGGAGGGGGGAGGGTTGTGGGTGGGAGGGACGGTATGGGGGGGAAAGCCATTGTAACCCATGAGTCGTACTTTGGAAATTTATATTCATTAAATAAAAGATAAAAAAAAAAAAGGATATTTAAAAAAATAGGGTTTCACAAGTAAGCCATAGAAAGCCAATGAGGAAGAAGTTATTTTCAGAATTGTTTAATTATGGAAATCAAGGAAGCCTACTCACGCCACATAAAATAGTTAATATATCCTAATACCTGCAAATAACTTTCTCTAATAATGAACTACACGTATTCCTAAATTGTCACTGAAGGCAAATCTATCATACAGGTTTCAGCAAATATAATGCAATCATAAACATTCCAATGAGAAGAAGATATGATATAAAATATAAAAATGTGACCTTTATCCCAGGTTGTCATAAAAGTATCTACGTAGATTTATTTATCAATGTGCTACCAAGCAGCTGGAGAATTTTCACCCACAAAATCTAGGTTAAGCCTAGATGATAACTACTTTTGTAAAAAAAGGCATTTTGCCTCTTTGCATACAGATACAAAATTTCCATCACACAGAGGATGATGAATCCCCCATACAAAGGTACGTATTTGGAGTGTTTACCATGATAGTCATTCCTTGATCTAATTTTCTTCACTAAATCACCTTTTATTAGAATGACTCAGAGTTTACCAGATCAGGTAAACTACAAAAAGGAGTGAGACCAATGTAAGATATGGGAATCACTTTACATTGGAAACTGGAGTTTGAATTTAAATTAATTCTGAGTAATTTAGGGTTTGAAGAATTCTAGAAATTGTATTCATTTTTTTCCTTTTCCTTTCATTGCCAGGAAAGAAAAAAATAGCACCAGACTATGAATGGGAACAATTCACAGTGAGAAACTCCTATAGTAGAATCAGGAAATTGTTCCAGCTAGAAAATCCATTTAAAATAAGATAGTAAAACATGAGAAGATACCAAGAAATGGAGCACGTGTAACACACTTCTGGCTTAACACCCAGGTGAACATTGGACATCACATGATGACAAAATAGAAGGCACTGTGCTCTTCCTCTCGTTATGGATGCAGTGAAAAAACGACTACACACATCAACTCCCTTTGTGAGAAATGCACAAACTCTTCACTAAGGAGAGTGAATCAGAAGATGATTGCATTAAAATTGACAGAAAAATCTGTGACACACTCTTGCCATAAACCCTCTCCCTAACACAGCACTGTACAATCAAGAAAGAATCCCCAATTCTCAGCTCATTCCCAGAGAGAAAAGGTTTGGAACACAACTCTAACACCCTAACGTTCTGGCTGCTATCTGATGGTCAAGTTTCTAACTTATTTGTCTCTGGAAACCACTGGGCCAGCATCCTCTTGTCACCCAGGGAATGCAGAAGACAAATTAGTGTTTTCTCATCAGGTGAGCTTGCATTTCCCACTGCTCATTCCTTCTAGCTCAGCATAGTGAACAGGTGATAGCTTGATTGAATGTTATCAGTGTTTCCAATGGCTCCCCTCCCTCTGACTCAATCAAATTTAAAAACTCAGTCTCTCCTTTCTCCCTGGAAGGAGCTGAACTGCATATCTAATCCCCAAATGTATCCATCTGTTACTCAAAGGACTGACTTTTAGCTCATCCATATCTGAAAGCCCACATAGCCTGGCCTTTGCTAGGCCACTGGGGATTACAGGAAACAAAGCAGCAATTTCAAAGAACATTTGGTTTGAACAAACAGGCAAGTGTTTGCCAGGACTCTTCTTAGCTCAAGGCAGAAGAAAATCTAGCTCCCAGCTTCTCTCTCTAATTTTTAAACAACAGCTCCTTTGTACACCTTTTATTTCTTTATTTTCAAGTTAGTTGAATGACAGAGAGACAGAAATTGTCCATCCACTGTTTCATTCTCCATATGCCTTAGCAGACAGGGCTGGGCCAGATTGAAGTCAGGAGCCAGAATTCCATCCTTGTTTCTCACATAGGTGGCAGGCACCCAAGTATTTTGGCCGTTTTCTGGTGCTGTCCCAGTTGGGTTAGCAGGAACCCGAATTGTAAGCGGAGCAGCCATTGCTGAAACCAGCACTCCTATATGGATTGCTGGCCTCGCAAGCAGCAGCTTAGCCTACTGCACCACAATACCAGCCACAGAGATGCCTTATTTCATTGTACTTCACTGTATTAAAAGATGTAAATATTATGATTTTCTCAAATTAAAGATTTGTAGCAACAATGCTTCAAGCAAATCTTTTGGTTCCATTTTCATCAATAGTATATGCCCACTTTCTGTCTCTGTGTCACACTTTGGTAAGTATCACAATATTTCAAGCACTTTCTCTGTTTTATCTATTTATGGTGGTCTGTGATCAGTGTTCTTTGATGATGATATTGTGATCATTTTGGCCACTGTGAACAGATAATAGAAGAAATTTAATCATAAATGTTGGGTGTATTCCAGCTGTTCCTTCATTCCACAGTTGTCCTGTCTCCAACACCTTATTCCCTGAGACACAACAATACTGAAATTAAGCCAATTAATAGCCTTATAATGGTTTCAAAGTGTTCAAGTTAAAGGTCAGGTTAGTAAAGATGGCCTGTTGAGAGCCAAAATATGCCAATAGCCAGGCTTCTTGCATCAAACAGCTAAGCAAATGTTCTTGAAGGAAATCAAATGCGCTTCTTTAATGAACATAAAAATGAGTGAGATAGTGAAACCGCCTTATTGCTGATATGGAGAAAGTTCTGGTAGTCTGAACAGAAGATCATGTCACTAACATTTCCTTAAGCCAAGGCCTATTCCAGAGCTAGACCTATGTCTTCTGCTCCATGAAGGCTGAGAGAAGTGAGGAAGTTGTAGAAGAAAAGTTAGAAGCCAGTAGTGGTTGTTTCATGAAGTTTAAGAAGCCATCTCCCTAACATAAAAGTTCAAGGTGAAGCAGCATGTATTGATGTATAAGCAGCAAGTTTTCCATGTAATTGATTAAGGTGGCTACATTATGCTATAGAATTTCAATAGGGACAAAATGGCATTCTATGTGAAGAAGCCATCTAGGGTTTTCTTAGCTAAACAAAGTCAATGCACAGATTCAAAGTTCCAAAGGACAGGCTAGTTCTCTTGCTAGGGCTAATGGAACTGGTGACTTTAAGCTGATATCAGTCCTCACTTAATCATTCCAGATTTCCTAGAGAGCTTGAAGAGTATACTAAATGTATTTTGCCTGTGCTCTATATCTGGAACAGCAAAACCTAGATGACAGCATGTCAATTTACAACAAACAGGTTTACTCAATACTTTAAGCCTGTTTTGAGACCAACTGTTCAGAAAAAAGATTTCTTTCAAAATATTACTACTCATTGACAATTCAATCAAGAGCTCTGAATATGTACAATGACTGCTAACACAGTATCAATTCTTCAGCCTATGGATCAGGGAGTACTTTTGACTTTCATATCTCATTATTTAAGAAATACAGTTTATGGGCTGGTATTGTGGTATACAAGGTTAAGCCACTGCCTGCAATGTAGGCATCCTACATCAGAGCACTGGTTCAAGTCTCAGCTTCTCTGTTTTCAGTATAGCTCACTTTTAATGCACCTGGAAAGGCAGCAGGAGATAGCCCAAATTCTTGGACCCCTGCCAGCCATTTGGGAGCCCCAGATGCTGAGTTCCTGGTTTTGGCTTGGACCAGCCTGGCCAGTATGACCATTTAAGGAGTGAACCAGAAGATGGAAACAGATCTCTCTCTCTCTCTTTGTCTCTTCCTCTCTCTCTCTCTCTCTGACAGTCTGCCTTTCAAATAAATAAATAAATAAATGTTTAAAAGTGTAATTGATAAGACTACTGTGGCCATAGATAGTAATTTCTCTGGTGGATGAGGGCATAGTAAAATAAAAATCTTCTAGAAAAGATTTAGCATTCTAGATGGCACCAATATTTGTGATTCATGGAAGGAGGTAAAAATATCAGTATTAACAGAAATTTAGAAGAAGTCAATTTTAATTCTTATGAATGAGTTTGAGGCATTCAAGGCTTCACTGGAGGACTTCAGGGCATATGTGATAGAAGTAGGAAGAGAAACACCATGTTGAAGGAAACTACAGTAAAAAGCAACATCAAATCATACAACAGTAAGCTACTTATGAGCAATGGTTAATATATAAGAACATACAGAAAACTGTATTACTGTAATAATTGAAAATAAATCATGTTTAATTCTAGCATAAAAGCTAATGGAAAAAAGATTTAAAATAACTATAAAGTTATGTTTATTATCAGCAGTATAGCCCGATAAAAATTGTGATAAAATTATATATTATATATAACACAGGGGAGGGAAGGAAAAAGTGAATTATTCAGGTGAATTTAAGTTGCTATCAGCTTACAATAGACTGTTCTAGTAATATCAATGTAAACACCATGGTAACCACAAAGAAAACATCTATATAAGTTACACAAAAGAAAAAGAGAAAAATATCAAACCCTATCAATATAAATAAAGAAAATAAAAAGAAAACAATGAAGCAAAAAGGAGAACAGAGAGATATAAAAAGAGGGAAATAAGACAATCAAAACCTTTAAAACAATGGCAATAGAAAATTGCTGCCCATCAATAATTACTTTAAATTTAGATGGGTTAAACTTCCAAATGAAAAGACATAGAGTGGTTGCATGGATTTAAAAATCGAGATCCTGGGGTAGGCATTGTGGTAATGTGAGTTAAAATATTCCTTAGGATGTAAGCACCCTGTTTTGGAGCTCTGGTTCCAATTCCAGCTTGGTTCCAATTCAGCTTCCTGATAATGCACTTGGAAAGGCAATGGATGATGGACCAAGTTCTTGGGTTCCTGCTACCCATGTAGGAGACCTGGATGGAATTCACAGTTCCTGGCTTCTTCTTGGCCCAGCCCTGGCTATTGCAGCCCTTTGAGAAGTGAACTGGACTGTGGAAATGATCTCTTTTTCTCTCTTTCTTTCCCTTTCCCTTTCTCTGTATGGAATATATCTATTTCTCCCTCTGATGCTCTGCCTCTTAAATAAAACAAAGATCTTTTTAAGAAACAAAGAAACTCAAAATGTAGACAAAAAAAGGAAAAGGAAATGATGAAGTTATCAAAAGTACATAAGCACACATATACAGTACAAACAGTAAAAGAGAGCATAAAAGTAATTGATGTGAGAACAAGCACAATGGAAGACATAAAAAAGGATGTAATAGAGATAAAGTTTCCTGAAGAAAGATAAATTTTGAGTATAAAAATCACTGAACAAGTATCTGGTAAAATTGATCTATAAAGTTTTAGATGTATTTGGGTTTAATTTTTAATTTAAAAGATCATATAAGGGAAAAAAAAAACAGGTTGCCTACAAAAGGAAAAGAGAAGATCAGATGGAGTATAATCTGTAAGGTCAGATGGAGTGTAATCATCTTAAGGTTACAAGAAGTGATGGAAGCAAAGAAAGCAACATCAAAATATTTTGCAAGGTAAAGCAGACAATTTAGATGTAAACATTCAAATATCATTTCTTTTTTGCCAAAGTAGAAAACTACTTAAAATATTTGCTCTTTAGTGTCTTATCTGCCAACATGACTAATAAAGATTCCTTTCTCATAGGGTTACTATGAAGACCAGCTCAAGTTCAATACATAAAATACCTGATATGAGACTTAAAACTGCTTTTACACAACTCATGGAAAAATGTTGAATTGTGAGTATCAGTAAAAACAAACTGAATCCCTCTGTAGTGTCTTGGATGCAAATGCTAAATTTCCTTAGGTGATAATCTCCCATGATCTCCCAACCTCCTTCCCTCAGCCTAAAGCTTCATCACCTTGCTTCTGGGATGGCAAATCAACTTCATACTAAGATTAGCTCCCTGCACTGAGAGTGGTGGAGCTGGCCCACAATGCCCCTCATCACAAAACAGAATAAGTCATTTATCTCCCCAGTAGGTAACATTTTGATTTTTTTTCTTGTCTTGAGGGATTTTCCAGGAACCTCAGTCCATGAATAAAGTAACCACCACCCACCCGCCTTACTGGAGCTGACTGCCATAATCAATATTCCCAAAAGAATGCAATGTAACTGAGTAAGCAAAGTATGCTTTGAGTGCTGTAGACTGACCGGGGACCTGCATACAACCTGAACACACCTCTCAACCCCAGCCTCCTTCAAAAGAACCTGCACTTATAATCACTTGAGGAGCTGCCTCTGTCCCTTGCAAAGAACTACCTACCTTTCCCCACAACACTGATGTCAGTGAGTGGGTTGCTGTGTGTTTGGGATTCTACAACAAAAATATAAATGAAAAAAACTCAAATTATGAGTGACTAAAAGTATTAAATACATTTCCAAATTGTTGGAACAATATTAAAATGTATCATGATAGTGAACATTCTTTCCCTATTCCCACTTTTAATAAGATTTTCCTGATGCTTTCACTGTTAAGTATTTAGTCAGTTACTTATAAGTCATCAATACAGTATTCCAACTTTACTTAAAAGAGTTAATCATAGGGATATATTTGAAAGAGGCAATAAAAAATGAGTAAGGCATCACCTTTTGTTTAGACAGGTGGCAGAAACAAATATATATTTCCAAAGTAATCACCAAAAATTTTAGTTAAATCCATTATTACACTGTATAATTAATCATTAAAACTGAATTTTCTACTAATGCATAATTATTTTATCTTCTGTTACCATAAAGTTGAATTCTACTAAGCTTTACTCTTTAACAATATCAACCAAAAACTGATAACTGCATGGTGATGGTAACATCTTTGTTCATATTGAAATAAGACAAACATAAAGATGTTCCTCAGTTAATTGTTGGTTATTTCCTGATAAACCCTTCAGAAGATTAAAATATGCTATATCAAAATACATTTAGGGGCAGGTTTTTGGACCAGTGGTTGAGGGCGTTTGGTATATGGGCATCCTGTATCAGAGTGCCTGGTTTGAATCTCAGTTCATCTGCTTAGGAATCAGCTCCCTGATAATTCACATTGTGGGAGGCAGCCTGTGATGGCTCCAACACATGGGTCCCTGCCACCCAAGCGGGAGACCCAGATTGAGTTCTTGTATCCTGTCTTCCGCCTGACCCAGCCCTAGCTATGGTGCACATTTGGAAAGTGAACCATCAGATGGAAGATCTCTGTCTCCACCTTTGAAGTAAAATGAAAATAAATGATTTTTAAAGTGCTTTCAGTAATCCTAACATACCAAACCTCATAGCTTAGCAACACAACATGGTGCATAGTAGAGCATTGGTTATCCCTATAGATGGTCTGGCTTGCTGGAAGCTGCCACTCACTGATGCTGTCCAGCAATGCAACAGAAGATCATGCCACATATCACTAACCAGGGAAAGGGACAAAAGTCAATCTTTGGAGTACAATTTCTGCTGAGTACACATTGGTTTTATATCATCTTAAAGTCAAAAAATTCTAAGTGAGACCATTATCAGTCTGGTATCACCTGTACATACATGCATAAATATATATTGGTTTCTGTAACCAAATGAGGAAAAATGATCTAAAAGCATTAACTCTTGTAAAATTAATGCATAATATTAATGTTAATTTTAAAGCTCCAGGGAACCCTTGTTTCCACAAGTTTCATATTAATTTGGGATCTAAGATAAACATCTCTGTCATATAAGGGAGTGTGTTTATATTTGACGTTGCTAAGTGTAGTGATTTTTCCATAAATATTGTTGTGGGAAGTTCTGGAAGTTGTTTTCAGTTGTGAATTTTCCTGTAAAATTAGAAAGCTGGGGCTCCATTTTCCCTGTCTTCACAGCACTATTCTTTGTGCTCTAGGGGAGTGGGACTGCAACATAATGTCTTCCGTGTGTTTATCTCTAGCTTTTATTTATAGAGCTCCGGCAGCTATCAGGGTTTTCTATTTTAATTTTACTTTTCAACGTAGATTCAGATTTTTAGTGGTTGAATAACTGATTTAACCTTTTCACGCCCACTCAATTCTCACTACAATGTCTTTGTAAAACACCTGGAACATCATTTATGGCACTTTCTTGAGAAATTTTAATTTATTCTGAGCATCATAAGCAGTGAGTCATGGTTGGTTTTATCGGTATCTAGGAGAAAACCTGATAATTGCTCTTGATCCTGATAGCTATGTCTGAACAAAGGAATCCTGATGTCATATCACCAAGAGCTTTTATTTAAAGCAAGGTGGGAAAAGTTCTGGGCTGAAGTAAGTATTCCAACTGCCAAATTCTAGGAGGAAACTAAGTAACAATATGCACTATGGGCATAACAGAGATTAGAGTGCAGGAGAAAAAATCATATTTGATTATTTTAGTTTGATATCAGTGCAAGGGTTTTGATGCTTTTTAAACTGTTCAATAATTTAAGTTCTCCCTTCAAATTCCATTCATCACTCTATTTTAACATGCAGTCTCTTTTTCTTTTGTTTGGACCCCTCTGGTTCTCTCTCCTATGCAGAAATGTTTATTTTTTTTTCCAGCAAATGCAGTTGGCTGGAATGCTTAACATGTTAGGTTTCAGTTAGTCTTAAACAATTACCAAATCTAAACTGAATCTTGTATCCCTGACCTGTAGAAACACAGTTCCCTCAAACATTTTACAGAAATTTATGTCATTTAATTAAAAATTCTGCTGGTGAATTTTCTCTGAAAGTTCTCACTTGCAAAGTGTCTCAGAGAATGATTCATACTTTGCTAACTTTTACCCTGTCTTGAGGCATATGTTCAGTGGTGGTAGCAGGCGGTCCTGGGCTCCATCCAGCTCAGCTTCCTGCAGGTCTCAAGGGCGGAAGGCATCCATCAGTTCACCACATTTCTCACCTGTTTGCCTCTGGAATGGAAGTCGGGAGGCTGAGCTATTATCACTGCTCTGCTAATAATGGTTGCATCACTTTCGATAAATCTCTTACCTCAGGTTCTTATTCTGGAAAAAAGAAAATACATACCTGGAATTTGGGAATCAAATGAGATTTATCCATGGAGGCAGTCATGAAGTGCAACTGTTACACTGCATCAGGAATGTCTGTAAAACACCTGGAACATCATTTACGCCACGGTTATTGGTGACCAATACAGCTTCTTGGTACTAGTGAGAGAAAGCACTAGTCACACCCTTAAAAATGCAAAACCAATCTTTCAGAGCATTTTTCCTTGAATAAAAGGTATACAGTTAATTTTCCTTGGTTAGCTCAATTCTGTGAGTCTCTGCTGCCTCAAACTTATGTACTCTTAATCAATAGTAGTGTTTAAAACTGAAGTTTTCCATGAATGAAGTCAATATTTTGAGATTTGATTATTGTTTACAGCCCTTTTCCGTTTGTTGAGGAACAGGTTTTTTTCTACTTACTACTTTTTAAATTCTTCATTTAGTGGAGAGTTAAGTCTGTGATTATAAAGTAAATTGAAAGTATGTCAAGCCGGCGCCGTGGCTCAATAGGCTAATCCTCCACCTTGCGGCGCCGGCACACCTGGTTCTAGTCCCGGTTGGGGCGCCGGATTCTATCCCGGTTGCCCCTCTTCCAGGCCAGCTCTCTGCTATGGCCAGGGAGTGCAGTGGAGGATGGCCCAGGTGCTTGGGCCCTGCACCCCATGGGAGACCAGGAAAAGCACCTGGCTCCTGGCTCCTGCCAGGATCAGCGCGGTGCGCCGGCTGCAGTGGCGGCCATTGGAGGGTGAACCAACGGCAAAGGAAGACCTTTCTCTCTCTGTCTCTCTCTCTCACTGTCCACTCTGCCTGTCAAAAAAAAAAAAAAACAAAAAAAAAACAAAAAAAAAAAAAAAGAAAGTATGTCATTGCAAAATTAAAAGAAAAATAAAAAAATGGAAGAGGGGGAGGGAGTAAGGGATGGAGGAAGGTTAGGTTAGAAGCATCATTATGTTCTTTAAACCATATATATGAAATACATTAATTGTGTTTCCTTTATATAAATTTTTAAAAATTTTAAAAAGACCATGCATAAACATTTTAAGAGAACACTTGGTTTAAATTATCTTAACATGTATATCACGGGTGTAATTAAAATATCAGAGATATTATCAAAATGTCAGTCTCTATCAAATAAATATCATCAAATAATATCAAATAAATTAATATCAAATGCATCATAAATGCCAGTGATATTATCAAAGCGTTTGAGTTGGAATAACTGCCTTCTTTCCTCAGACTGGTACTTCTGTCCTTTGGTTCTCAGCACCAGCTATCTAGGTCTCCAGCTCACACACTGCAATTTTTCCATTTTTGTCATCTACCATAACTGCATGAGCCAAATTTTTAATAATAAATCTCTATCTAACACCTACCTATTTCGAAATGGGGAGAGTGGAGAGACAGTGAGAGAACTCTAATGCATATTAAACCTGAATAATGTACACTAATTCAGGGGTAAGAAAATTGACAACTTCCCAACCTGTACAAAGATAATTATTTTTATCCAAGATTACAATATTTCACACAACAGATATTTTAGTTTCAGGTTTTCTATATATTTTCATATGATGAAGGAGGTTAATAATAGTATTATTTCTATTTTAATAAAATTAATTATTAATGAAAAAGAGACGAGTTAGGTCCTAACCATCTTATTTGCTTCTTATTACTATTTTTAGTTCAATATTCTGTTCACCTTTTTGAAAGAAAGAATAAATGAAGGGCACTTTTTAACATCCAAAGTCATTTTTCTAATCTACCTCTATTTTATTCACTTCCTGAACTGACACATTTGGTTATAAAGGTTTCCAATGAGTTTGAGCATTTATCAAATTCAATTCTACATCTGCTACATATACTCCTGTTAATAATGAAGGGGATGATTTTGTCATTTACTGTAACACATATAATTTAAAATTTCCATCTTACTATTCAACATTAATATTTAGCCATTTTAAAATAATAGAAGTAAAAACACTTGGGAGTGTGGGCCTAAAATTGATAGTCAGTTTATAAAAGTTTGACTTTTAAAGCTTCCTGTGTGACATGATGGATTGAATAATTTATTTAAAGTATTATGCTTAAAATGTTAATAACCTGTGAGCAACAATTCTCTTTAGAGAATTCTAAGTTTCAATTCCTATCTTTCTTTATAGAAGCCTCTGTAGAATTAAACATAGTATTAATGATTCTAATGTAAGTACTACTGATTATAAAGGCAGTTATTATTTTCAATTTATTTGAGTGATTCTTTGATAATGTCCTCTACTATTATTCTAATCTAAGCTCTGTGACAATGAGGTCAGAATTTTCCTTGCTCAATTACTAGAGCTGTGTCAACCAGAGTGCTTGACACACAGTGGGCACTAAGTAGATACTTGCTTAGTAAATAAGTAAAGAAATAAACCCTTATTCATGACTGAAGATCTAGGCACTTTGCTTAATGTAGATTTTCTATAAACCTCACAGCAATCCTGCAAATAGGTGCACTTGTCATTTTGAACAAATAAGAAAACATGTTCAGAGAGATTATGCTACTTCCTCCAAAGCCAAGCAGGTAATAAGAATTCTTCCACTCAACATTTTTCATTTTTTGTCCATATGTGACTTTCCCCACACTTTGATCAGATATGTTCCATTAAAAAACTTTTATATTCAAAGATCTCACTTGTGCTTCTTCTTACTGTTTACATTATTTAATGAAAATTAATGATTTTACATCCATTATTACCAATAGATGCAAGGCTCTATATTTTCTGACATTCTTTCATTTATTCATCAAATATGTATTGAGTTCCTGTCAAGAGCTATGCACTATCTTGAGTATTAAGATATTGTCAAGAAGAGTCAGGTTTGGTACTCGCCTTCATAGAAATTATATTCTAATGGCCCTGATATATACCATGAGCTGGATGTTTCCAAGATCATGTTCACCCAAATAAGTTCTTTCTTGGGAATTTTGTTAACTATTTCATGGCAAATAGTTTCAACAGAATGAGTGAAGACACCCAAAGAAATGTATCTGTGTTGCCTAGTGCACAGTCAATATATAATAATTGTTAGTTGCTTAATTCAGTTCCCATTGGGTAGTTATTTGAATATAGGGATATAAAATTGCAATGGGCTTAGCTAAGGAGTGGTAATAAATAGTTTGGCAGTAGCCATAGGCAAGGAAAATGTGTATGTATGAGAAAGAAGAGGTGAGGAAGAATGAAATTTTCTGCTTCGTATGGCATAATTTCTCAAGAAATTTATTATTTCAAAGCTATTTCCTGATGCCATCCTTGGGTGCCCTCCCATTATTTCTGCATCTGAAGAACAAGCTCAGAAAGTTCAGGCAAAAAAAAAAGGTATTCCTGGAATAATCTTTTTTTTTTAAAAATTATTTATTTGTTTGTTTATTTGGCAGGCAGAGTGACACAGAGAGGAAGAGAAGGTGAGACAGATAGAGAGGGACCTTCAATCTTCTGGTTTACTATACAAATGGTTATAATGAACAGGACTGGTCCAAGCCAATGCCAAAAGCCAGGAACTGCATTTGGTTCTCCTACTGTGGTGTCAGGAGTCCAACTCCTTTGGCCATCTTTTGCTGCCATCCAAGGCACATTAGCAGGGATTTGGACTGGCAGTGGAAGAGCCAGGACTCACTGGCACTCCATTATTGGATGCCAGGATTGCAAATGGTGGTTTGACCCACTGTGCCACAATGCCAGTGACTCCTGATTTGATGGGAAGAAAATCCAACTACATTTCTGCATTTTTTTTAATTTTTCATGGCAGTAAAGATATATTGTGGCTATATATTTAAATTGCAGTCTCAGTTTCTTATTGTCAACTGTGGAAAATTTCAGAAAACACAATTTCTCTTTTATTAGTAAAAAAGTACTCATTACAACATATTATTTAGTTGAATTTACATGTAAAGCAGCCAGGTACACACACACACACACACATACACACACTTGAAGTCAGTGAATGAAAAAGTACCCAGAAATTTAAAAAAAGGGTTAAGAGCAGGAACAAAAAGACTGTACCACAACTACTTATCATTGGTGAGGGAATCCAGTAAACTATTATAAAGGAGAAGGAAGCTATAGAAACTAATATCAGAATCACATTTACAACAAATGTTTATTGAATATCAATTGGATCTAATCACTGTAGTAGACTTTGCCCACAGGGCTCAGATCAAGGATTCTGTCTTCAATGGTTTTCTAATCTGGTTGTAGTTTGCTATACATATGTCTATCTACTACAACATTTTAACAACTTTTTATAGATACTCCCATTGAAGACATTTGGTTTTTCTCTATTAATATCTTTCAGGTCTTCTTAATAAAGTTTCTCTTCAAGAATAAGTGAACAGACATCTTTTGTATGAGATTGGCATATTATCAATTCCATCTATGAATATAGATGACTTTTTAGCTATCTAGCCACCATTAGCTTAATAATAATATGCAGCCTCATACTTGTAGTTCTTTGCAAATAAAAAAAATATAAGATTGTTTTCCACTTTATTCGTACCTGTAGCTGGGATGACACACCAGTTAGAAAGATACTCTGAGAATGATGATCTGTCAGATAGAAGGGCTGTGGGTGAATGAATTATCTGCTGTACCTGAAATTCATCAATTTAATTCTATGTATAATTTGTACAGTTCAATCATTTTATAACATATTGTAATTTTTACTTAACCAATTGCTTTAATAAAACTTTTTTATTTAGTAATTATAAATTTTCAAAGTATAGTTAATGGATTACAATGGCTTCCCCCCCAATAATTTCCCTCCCACTCACACCCCTCCCATCTCCCGCTCCCTCTCCCATTCCATTCACATCAAGATTCATTTTCAATTATCTTTATATACAGAAGATTAATTCAGTATATATTAAGTAAATATTTCATCAGTTTGCACCCACACAGATACACAAAGTGTAAATAAAAGAATCCTGTCTCCTGGTTTGTTTCTTTATTCACTTAAGAGCATTCTAATAGGATTTGCATTTTCTATGTCCGACTTCTCATATCAAAAGTATTAGGATTTTTTGATCCTTTACATAGGGACCTTTTCCATTTAGAAATGAGATAATGGAATACTTCTGGTATTAAAGTTTTTAATAGGTTGTAGAACAAAACAAAGGGCCGGTGCCATGGCTCACTTGGCTAATCCTCCGCCTGCGGCTCCCGGTTGGGGCGCAAGATTCTGTCCCGGTTGCTCCTCTTCCAGTCCAGCTCTCTGCTGTGGCCCGGGAGTGCAGTGGAGGATGGCCCAAGTGCTTGGGCCCTGCACCTGCATGCGAGACCAGGAGAAGCACCTGGATCCTGGCTTCGGATCAGCACAGTGCGCTGGCTGGGGTGAACCAACGGAAAGGAGGATCTCTCTCTTTCTTTCTAAACTGCCCGTCAAAAACTAAACAAAACAAAACAAAAAATGAATCAGGAGGATGAGGCAACAGATGTAGAAATACTCATGAATAATTTAGATCAGACAGAAAAAAATACGAGAAAGATGTAAAGAGCAATCTCTTGAAATGCATAATATTAAGGTGTAAGATTTTAGAAGTTGGTTTTAGTCTTTGCCATTTAATGCATCTGAACTTTAAATTTGCTAACTTTACCTTTTAGTAGGAATTTAAAGTTGAAAGGATGGCATGAGTGATTTCACAGACACAAGGCTACTTTAAAATACAGACAACTGAATATCTTTTTTCAATTCCAAACTCAGTGAACAATACCCATTTACCTTATTCTTTATTGAAAACTCACTGGATTACAAAATTTTAAGGTTATTTCAAGTAAGGAAGACAATTAAATTTTTGGTCTAACCTGTTGTAAATATTATGCATCAAATCCTCACTGTAAACCAATCAACTATTGACTTAATGTGGCAGTAGTCAATAGTTGCTACTAAAAAAAATCTTTATGGCATCAGTAATCACCCTAGGCTCCTGTCATGAGCTGCCAAGGCCATGGAAGCCTTTTGAGTTCACCGAATCTGATCATATTTAGGCAAGGTCGTATTCAGAGTGGAAGTTCTCTCCTCCCTTCAGAGAAAGGTACCTCCTTCTCTGATGACCTGTTCTTTCCACTGGGATCTCGCTCGCAGAGATCTTTCATTTAAATCATTTTTTTTTTTTTTTTGCCAGAGTGTCTTGGGTTTCCATGCCTGAAATACTCTCATGGGCTCTTCAGCCATATCTGAATGCCATAAGGGCTGATTCTGAGGCCAGAGTGCTGTTTAGGACATCTGCCATTCTATGGGTCTGCTGTGTATCTCACTTCCCATGTTGGATCGTTCTCTCCCTTTTTTATTCTATCAGCTAGTATTTGCAGACACTAGTCTTGTTTATGTGATCCCTTTGGTTCTTAGTCCTATCATCATGATCAATTGTGAACAGAAATTGATCACTGGGACTAGTGAGATGGCATTGGTACATGCCACCTTGATGGGATTGAATTGGAATCCCCTGGTATGTTTCTAACTCTACTGTTTGGGGCAATCAGCTTGCGCATGTCCCAAATTGTACATCTCTTCCCTCTCTTATTCCCACTCTTATATTTAACAGCAATCATTTTTCAGTTAAGTTTCAACACTTAAGAATAACTGTGTATTGATTACAGTATTCAACCAAAAGTATTAAGTAGAACAAAAAAAAATACTAAGAGGCATAACGTATAACTCAAAAGGCTTCCATGGCCTTGGCAGCTCATGACAGGAGCCTAGGGTGATTACTGATGCCGTAAACAAGAGTGTCCATTTGTTAAGTCAACAACAGGAGTCACTGTGCACTTACTCCTCTTGTAGGATCTCTGTCCTTAATGTGCTGTACATTGTGATTTAATGCTATAACGAGTACTCAAACAGTATTTTTCACTTTGTGTTTCTATGTGGGTGCAAACTGTTGAAATCTTTACTTAATATATGCTAAACTGATCTTCTGTATATAAAGAGAATCGAAAATGAATCTTGATGTGAATGGAAGGGGAGAGGGAGCGGGAAAGGGGAGGGTTGCAGGTGGGAGGGAAGTTATTGGGCGGGGGGGAAGCCATTGTAATCCATAAGCTGTACTTTGGAAATTTATATTCATTAAATAAAAGTTAAAAAAATCTTTAATACTTATGAATAGCTCTTCACATGCAAACAGATATCAAAGAAAGCATGCAGATAAACAATAACGTTTTGAAGAAAATGAGAATGCTTAAGTAAGACAATTTTGAAGACCTAGTGTAATTATGATGAAGATGTACAACTACTAGAGTAACATAGTGACTATTCTTCAAGCAAATTCACATTTGCAAGGAGCACACTTTGATGAAAAGGAATATTGTTGCACCAAATCAAGGCTGCAAAAATACATCATCTGTTTTCTCACCTAAATCAAATGTCATCATAGGAATTTTCATTCAATTCCCCTGTTCTCCCTATTATTTTGAATGCATTTTTGGTTTCTAGGCAACCATTCTAATACCTCTTTTTTTAACAAGGCTTCTGCACAGGAACAATATTCATAAAAAAAGAATGATGGCCTTCATAGAATACTTAAAATTAGAAATTCTTTCTATTCCTAAAACATGAAAAAAACCAATCACAATTATAATAATCAGTTTTGAATGTTGTGGTATATAGAGCTAAAAATATATAGTCTGCAAACCATAATGAGTTCAACAATGACACAAGAAAGTGGAGAAAGGTACAAGATAAGTTTATTTCCAAGAAGGATACATAGATATACTCCATATATCAAATTCTAACCAGATCAATTCACCAAAGACATGTTGAGGGAGTAGGAAGGACTCCTCAGAGAAATCATAATTAGAAAATCATTTGAGATGGGAAAGAGTAGGTACAGATTAAATTGTTTATTTGCAAATTTATATAAGTTAGAGTGAAAAGGGGAGTAAGTTTATATTTCTCCTCTGCAGATCGAATAATGATTATTAGGTAATAAGTACAAATAGGGGAATTCTGGCTTAATTTAAGAGATATGTCTAATAATTGGATATCAAGGGATTAAATTTTATCAAAAATAGTGAAATTTATAGTGATGCATGTTAAAGGTAGATGAGTATCTTTATGGACCTCATTGTGTACTCACATCATTTCTTGAATGTAAAAATAAGCACCCCCAATTAAACATGCCTCAAACAAAGCACTGTACCTTTCTAATCTGCTCTTCTACTTCTTCACTCTCAGTGGTAATTGCTCAGGTTAAAAGTTGAATGATCATCCCTAACTCTTCTTTTCCTTTTTCTCATATATTACATCCAATCTAATAGCAAATTCTATGTCTAATGAGCCTGGGATATCCCTGCCTTTCTCTATTTTATATCAATGCCGCTAGTAACACCCCATAGCTCCAAACCTACCATCATCTCTTGCTCGCATTGCCATGATGGCCTCCGAATATCCTTACATTCACATTTAACTTCTGAAGTTTGGTTTCTACAGAGCAGCCAAGATCATCTTTAAGACGTTTTTCCAGTCAGGTCAATCCCTTGTTTAAATCCTTCTGATAGTATACCATTTCACATAAAATTAAATCCAAATTGCTTATTTTTTTAAAAAAAATAACATGCTGTTGTTTATCTGATTAACTCTCTGACACATTTTTCTGCAACTTCTCTCCCCTTGCATTCTATTTCAGCTTCTAAGACATCATTGCTGTCCTCGGAAATCACCAATCACATTCTTGGCACAGAGTCTTTGTACGCATTTTTCCTTCTGCCTGAAATGTCATCTTTCATTTAACTGCATCATTGGCTCTCCCATTTCAACAAAAACTCTGCTCAAATATCAATTTATCAAAAAGACTTTTCCAGAATCTTTTTCCTAACACAGTGTAACAACTATGTATCACCCTCTATTTTTTCTTCCTTCCTTTCTTTCTTCTTTCCTTTCTTCTTTCCTTATTTCCTTCCTTCCTTCCTTCCAAGTTAGTGTTACAAGAGGCAGAGACAGAGACAGAGAGAGAGAGATCTTACATCCACTGGTTCATTCTCAAAATGGCCACCATGGCTAGAGCTGGGCCAATCTGAAACCAGGAGCCAGGTGCTTCTTTTGGTACTACCATGTGTGTGCGGCGGCCCAAGTTCTTTGTCCATCTTCCATTGCTTACCGAGGCCATAGCAGAGAGCTGGATCAGAAGTGCAGTAGTCTTGAACCAGTGCCCATATGGCAGTGGCTTTACCTACTATATCACAGCACTGGCCCTATTTACTCTTTCTGCAGGGCTACCTTACTTGCAATACTTTTGATATGGAACCCAATCCAATCAGGGACACAATTAGATTGATTAGATTCATGAGCTGGAGACCATGCCCCTCCCTAGCCCCTACCTCATCTCCCCTGTATCCACCCTCCTGCCAATCAGACTATGTAACCATGCCCCTCATAGAAGAGGACAAAAGGCTAGAGCTCATGGACCTGCACCTGCTCTCCCATATGCCATGTGCTAATTCTCTTGCCTGTTCTCCTGCACCACCCACACCCTGCTCCCGCTGGCATGCCTTCTCACAGCTTCTCGGCTGCTCCCTGAAAAGGCTGGTATGGAATTCCCCTTCTTGAGCCCCTCTCCCTTAATAAAGCTCGCACATTCCTGTGTATTTCTCTCAGTTCCCCAAATAAACCTGTCTTGTTTGTGCCCGAGCTTAGAATGCTTCTCTAAACTTAAGATAAGAACCTGAAACATTAAAATTGGCATATTAGAATGATAAAGAAATAACATCATGACAGGTGATTTAGGCACTCTTTCTAGCTTCATTACTAATTTACTAGTCAGTAGCTGGTTTGCTCTCAGATAATAACCCTACACTACCTGGGACATCTTATCTTTATCTGATTGACAAAAGTTTTGGACAAAATGACTTCCAAGTGCATTATTTTTATATGCCTATGTTTTTATAAAATATGAGGCTATTTCAAAAACATTATAAAAACCTAAATTTAAACATGCTTATTTTGATGCAAAAACACTTTGAATTTCATGTATAGGTTTTTCATAATAAATATTTTCCATGAATGAATTTTTCAAAGATTCTATGTATGCATGCATTTAAATATTTAGTTTTAATTCTATTTCCATGAATTTTTTGAAGTACCTTGTACACAATTAAATGGAAACTAGTGCAAATAACTCAAAGGCATCTTCATTACTTTCTCTTAGATCTTTAAAACAAAGTAAAAAGTCTGACCCAATCTGATAAAATCTCTAGTAAGCAATGTCCAAGAAATGTTCTGTGAAGATGAAAATGTTCTATGTATATACTTGTTAATATACTATTCTCTTTTCCAAATTTGGTTATTGAGAACTTCAAATAAGGCTGGTACAATAGTGGAAATTATTTTAAAATATTATTTAATTTTAATGAATTTAGACATAAATAGCCACAGGAGGTTTGTGAGTAGGTAGTTGGGTAACACTGTTACTAATTGTACACAACCAGTATTAAATGGATCTGTTAACATCATAAGTTTAGACTGAAAAGACAATGTTAATTGAGTTTGCTTCCAAATATTGTGTTCTTCATTTATATATATACATATTTTTGACAGGCAGAGTGGACAGTGAGAGAGAGAGAGACAGACAGAGAGAAAGGTCTTCCTTTATCGTTGGTTCACCCTCCAATGGCCGCCGCAGCCTGCGCTCTGTGGCCAGCACACCGCGCTGATCCGAAGCCAGGAGCCAGGTGCTTCTCTTGGTCTCCCATGGGGGTGCAGGGCCCAAGGACTTGGGCCATCCTCCACTGCATTCCCGGGCCACAGCAGAGAGCTGGCCTGGAAGAGGGGCAACCGGGACAGAATCCGGCATCCAACCGGGACTAGAACCCAGTGTGCGGGCACCACAGGTCGAGGATTAGCCTAGTGAGCCATAGCCCGCCGGCCCTTCATTTATATTTAAATATGATCATTTATAGAATGAACAGCTAATGAAAATCAGAGTGGTAGTAAATGTAAAGCATTGAGAGGATGTTGTATATAGCAGAAGTTATCACTCACCAATGTGATGCTTTTGTCATATGATTTCAAATGGCATTTATATAAATTAGAAAGGATCATTTTAAGTGAGATTAATTGCTTATTTTTTGTTGAATAGGTAGGAATTTCATTATAGGTTAAAATTGGAAGATACTTTAAAGTATCTTAGTGCATGTGCAGTATACCTTTTCCATTTCTTTCTATGAAGTCATATCTTAATTATCAGTTGGGGCCTGATTAAATTTGTATTAAATAAAGTAAGCTTTAAAAAACAGGTTAAATGACTCAATTTCAAAAGTTATGAAACATGAAGATTTCTCAATAGCTTTAAAAGAAATGCAATTAAAATTTTATGGAGAGTTACATGTATTTAACGCACTAGTAATAAAATATAGATAAAATAATGAATACTGCTTCAATTGTGATTAAACTGGTTGTTGCCATGGTCTTTTTTGTTTTGCAAAATTTTAATGATGAGATATATTCCTGGGCTTTCATTTAACAAGGAAAATTAAATTACTGAGCAAATGTATAGCATTACCTATAATACACATAACATTTGAATAATTAACAAATATCATTGATTAGCTATACTTATGGCTAGTGAAACATGATTTGAAATATGTAAAAATGAAACATTCTTAAGATACAGTGACCTTATATTTCATTAAGAAAATACTTAGAAATGAAACTGACATTTAGAAAACCAATGACTTTGAGGCCGGCACCATGGCTCAATAGGCTAATCCTCCACCTGAGGCGCTGGCACCCAGGGTTCTAGTCCTGGTCGGGGCAGCAGATTCTGTCCCAGTTGCCCCTCTTCCAGGCCAGCTCTCTGCTATGGCCTGGGAGTGCAGTTGAGGATTGCCCAAGTCTTTGGGCCCTGCATCCGCATGGGAGACCAGGAGAAGCACCTGGATCCTGGCTCTGGATCAGCGAGATGCGCCGGCTACAGCGCGCTGGCCACTGCAGCCATTGGAGGGTGAACCAACAGTAAAGGAAGACCTTTCTCTCTGTCTCTCTCTCTCTCACTGTCCATTCTGCCTGTCAAAAAAAGTTAAAAAAAAAAAAAAAAAAGAAAAGCAGTGAATTTGAACAGCTCTTTTCTTGACTGTTGAAGTCTTACTCTTTTTCACGCTATTTGTTAAACTCTTTACTAAACATAGAGATTATCATATGCATAAAGTTAATTGCAAATAGATCTTAGTAAAAAATAAGAGTGGGATTAACAGAGGGATGAGAAAAGGATTGGAGTGTGTGTGGGAGGGTGGGCATGGTGGGAAAAATCACCATATTCTAAGGTAATTGTGAAGTGTATGCAGTCTGCATATAAGGCTGTGTAGTTTTGCATATATGCCTACAGACTTACTTCTAAGGGTACAGTTTAAAAACTTGCTATGGGACCCCACATCCCCTTAAGCTGGGAGGTTAAAAATAACATTTTAAGTGTTAAAGTGATCATATGGATAAGATTAAGTGTTTCGTGATAATAATAGAATTAAAAGGGGTGAATGTTCCAACATGGGAAGCAATCCATACAGCAGATTCTTAGAATGACAATCACTTTAAATAGCACTCTAACCTCAGAATTAGCCCTTAGGACATTCTGGCCTGACTGAAAAACCCACAGGAGCATTTTAAGCATGCAAAGTCAAGACACTGTGGCAAAAAGTGTCTTACATGAAGGATCTCTGAGTAAGACCCCCAGTGGAAAGAAGTGGTCATCAAAGAAGGATTTACTTTTCTCTGAAGAGAGGAAAATGCTTCCACTTTGCTTATGGCCTTGTCTAAATACTGAAGGAGTTTGTGGATACAAATAATTGCGATAAGAAGCCATAGAGGTAGGTATATTATATGAAGAGTTTTTTAAAAAAAATCCTGGAAAATGTGTAAAATATGCTAAACATAATAAAGGTATATTTTGAAAAGCAAAAAATGAAATGTAAAGAGCAACAAATGAAAAAAAAAAAAGAAAACGAGCAAACCAGCATGGAAAAATGTTGGTACAAATACAGAAAGCATTAACATTAGAAACTAAAGAAAATATTTCATTCTTTTGACTGATGCCTATTTAACAGCAAAATAGATGACCTTTCAAAAACAGTAATAGTATCTCAAAGATGAAGTGATAACAAGAGAATGATATTAGGACAGAGAAAATAGGAAGACTATTATTGGGAAAGGAAAGAGTATTTATAAACAAGTAATAGAATGAACACAACTGAAAAATTAAATTAATGTAAAGAGAATTTATAAACCAAAGCTTAATCACGAAAAAAAGTAGAATAATAAAAAATGAAATCCATATAATGATGGTTTAGTATAATATTAAATGACCAAAAAGAGAGAAATACAGTATCAGAATTAAAAAAAAAATCACAAATGTAAGATGTGGAATATCTAAAGGCTAAGAAAATCTCATAAAACCTTGAAAAGGAACAAAGGGGAAATAATTACTATACTGGCTATGAAAAATTATTATAATTATATCACAATTAAGAATGCCATGCATAATCTATGTTTGTCATGGAAATAGAAAGACAATAAAACAAAAAAGCCCAAGAAAATATATGTAATAGTGATTTTCATAAGTTGTGAAAAACATCTAGACGGTCTCATCTGAGAAATATATGAACATATCATGTAAAACTAGCTTTATTTGTTGGAACAGATCATCTCCATGTTAAAACAGGAAATCAAGAAATGCAGAGGTGAATTTCTATTTCTATAAGATTTATATATGTATATATAAATCTGTATCAGGAAACAATAAATGCTGGCAAGGATGTGAAAAAAAGGGTACCCAAATACACTGTTGGTGGAAATGTTAATTAGTACAATCATTATCAAAGACAGTATGGAGATTCCTCAGAGACTGAAAATATATCTACCATATGACCCAGCAACCCACTCTTGTGAATTTACCCAAATAAATTAGATAAGCATGTTAAAAAGTTATTTGTACCTGTTCATTGCAGCTCAATTCACAATAGCTAAGATGTGGAATCAACTCAGATATCCATCAACTGATGACTAGTTAAAGAAAATATGGTATATATGCACAATGGAAAACTACTTATTCGCAAAAAGGAATGAGAACCTTATTTATTTATTTATTTATTTATTTTCAACTTATATTTAATTAATACAAATTTCCAAAGTACAGCTTATGGATTACAATGGCTTCCCCCCTCAATAACTTCCCTCCACCCGCAACCCTCCCCTTTCCCGCTCTCTCTCCCCTTCCATTCACATCAAGATTCATTTTCAATTCTCTTTATATACAGAAGATCAGTTTAGCATATATTAAGTAAAGATTTCAACAGTTTGTACCCACACAGAAACACAAAGTGAAAAATACTGTTTGAGTACTAGTTATAGCATTAAATCACAATGTACAGCACATTAAGGACAGAGATCCTACATGAGGAGTAAGTGCACCGTGACTCCTGTTGTTGACTTAACAAATGGACACTCTTGTTTATGGCCTCCATAATCACCCTAGGCTCTTGTCAAGAGCTGCCAAGGCTATGGAAGCCCCCTGAGTTCACCGACTCTGATCATATTTAGACAAGGTCATAGTCAAAGTGGAAGTTCTCTCCTCCCTTCAGAGAAAGGTACCTCCTTCTCTGATGACCTGTTCTTTCCACTGGGATCTCACTCGCAGAGATCTTTCATTTAGGTCATTTCTTTTTTTTTTTGACAGAGTGTCTTGGGTTTCCATGCCTGAAATACTCTCAGGGTCTTTACAGCCGGATTTGCATGCCTTAAGGGCTGATTCTGAGGCCAGAGTGCTATTTAGGACATCTGCCATTCTATGGGTCTGCTGTGTATCTCACTTCCCATGTTGGATCATTCTCTCCCTTTTTTATTCTATCAGCTAGTATTTGCAGACACTAGTCTTGTTTATGTGATCCCTTTGGCTCTTAGTCCTATCATTATGATCAATTGTGAGCAGAAATTGATCACTGGGACTAGTGAGATGGCATTGGTACATGCCACCTTGATGGGATTGAATTGGAATACCCTGGTATGTTTCTAACTCTACCATTTGGGGCAAGTCAGCTTGAGCATGTCCCAAATTGCACATCTCTTCCCTCTCTTATTCCCAAAGGAATGAGAACCTTATTTTGCAACAAAATGAATGCAATTGGCTATTATTGCGCTTAGTGTAATATGCAAGTCTCAAAAAGAAAAATGTTTTCTTTGATATGTGGCAGTTAATATAGAATGTAAAAAATGTATAGGAATGAAATAGACATCTTCTGATTATTTTTGTAGCCCTTATCTGTACTCCTGTGGGACTGTGAACTTCCTACTTTTACTTGTTGAATATTATGATTAGTTGTGTTTTAAGCCTGTGATAATAATGGGGATTGAAATTATGTCTTCAAAAATTAAAGAAAAATGAAAGGAAGGAGAGAGAGGGAGTAGGAAAGGATGTGGAGGGAGGGAAATATGGTTATCTTAGAATTTTACCCATGAAATCTGTTATTTTTATTTTAATAAAATTTAAAAATATGTAAAGATTAAATATATAAAATATCTATAAGCATATGCATGTAAATATGCATATTAAAATATATACACATTAAAATATACATTCATAATATTGCCACAATCCAGCACCATAGGGTCATTCTAGTCTTTCCCGATATGTAGTTATAACTATTATTTTAATCATGAGTTAAAAACACCATAAGTAAAAACATATTTAATGTATTATGTTAAAATAAACTAAATTTTGATCCTTTGGAACATTCTTTTAATTATTATTCAAAACCAAACCTGATGTGTTAGGTAATAGGAACTGAAGAAAATAGGATTTCAATGTGAGGTTTTGTAATTACCTGGCCAGGCACTAGATTCTGAGCTTTTCTGTTCTCTTGACTGACATCCCTTACTATTAAACTCGAGTCTTGTTGATGTAGTGGGAAGATGAGGTGGGAAGTAAAACATTTTACAGTTCTATGGTGAGATCTAAGTCTTTTTTAGTGGCTCTGTGCCCCAAAATGTAACCTTCACAATTCTTTTTCTTTTATGTCTCTTATGTAAATCAAGAGGTTCTGGTTGGAGTTTGATATGTCTCTTCCACATTGGCTAGTTTCTGATAAAGTAATTGTGTGAGCACATTATGGAGAAATAACAACACTCAGGGCATTTTACACAATGGCTCTTTCTTCTAGTTGTATTTAAAAAGTTTATATTTGTACTTCTCCATCGGATAGAAGCAAGAGGATTTTTTTCTGATCTTCACCGAGAACTAGGTAGAGGTCCTGGAGGTAAAATTCACAAAAATGTAGATCCCTCTAATAGTGGGCTCACATTCAGTGTCCAGTAATTAGCAATTACAGAGTGCCGGCACTGCGGCTCACTAGGCTAATCTTCCGCCTGCGGTGCTGGCATCCCGGGTTCTAACCCCGGTCGGGGCACCGGATTCTGTCCCGGTTGCCCCTCTTCCAGGCCAGCTCTCTGCTGTGGCCCGGGAATGCAGTGGAGGATGGCCCAGGTCTTTGGACCCTGCACCCGCATGGGAGACCAGGAGGAAGCACCTGGCTCCTGGCTTCCAATCCACACAGTGTGCCTGGGGCAACTCGCCGGCTGTAGTGGCCACTTGGGGGCTGAACCAATGAAAAAAATACCTTTCTCTCTGTCTGTCTCTCTCTCTCTCTCTCTCTCTCTCTCTCTCACTGTCTAACTCTGCCTGTCAAAAAAATAAATAAAATAAAATAAAATTAACAATTACAGTGTAAGTATTCCCAGTGATCACCAGATCACTTCCCAGCCCTTCCCCTCTTGGTAAGGTGTGAATCTCTGCATTCCTTTCTCTTATTTTCCAGTTTTGGGGGTAGCAGAGTGCTCAATCACCTCAATTTTGGATGGCTCTATGAACACGTGTTGACTTTCAGTGATTTTTTTTTCTTATTGTTAAATAGTTCTAAGCTTTACATGTTGAAACAGATCATCTCCATGTTAAAACAGGAAATCGAGAAATGCAGAGGTGAATTTCTCCAAGGGCATGCAACACATCTATGCTTTCTTATATGTATTCCGTTTTATGAGCTTACAGAATTTGAAAAGGGATCCCAATGATTGAGAGGCATGCCATCTTCCAGGAAAAATTGTTGCAGGATGCTAAATTCTCTGTCACATCCTGGTTAAATGATCAAATTTAAAGCATAAAGATAATTTTTTCATATCTTCACACAGAAAGCCATTGCATGTGCAAAGGTGATGGAAGTAGCTGGCTTTGTATTTCTTCCGAGCCACAGTCAAAGATATGGAAGTGTCTATATGTGTGTGAGACAAAATGTAATCCAAGATTATCAAACTCAGCCAAGTCATTATTAAAAAGTATGCAGAAATATTCTTAAACATGAATGAATTTAGACACGAAAATATCCTGTGAACAGTCATTTAAAACTATATCTGTGGAAGTCCTCTATCTGGTAAAAAGAGTTCAGTGTAAAGGAACAACGCACGTAAAAGCCTTGGTAACATTATCTGGTGTTAAGTGAAGGAATCATTCACATATCACATGAAGACTAAGAACAATGGGAATTGTGGCTGTAAAAGAGAATATAAATGTTTTAAACTTTGGTAATTTGAGGTAATAATATAACTGCCAGGAAGAACAGGGAGGAAAAGGAAATATAGCCATAACAATCCTCAGTTTTTCATATCTCTGAGTCAATCGATAGTGCCTCAAGCATGTTATTGTCCCAGAATTAGAAAAGAAATGGCAGAAAATGATTTATTCCTGAATATCTAAAAATAAATATTTTTTTCAAGAGTGAGGAATTTGAGATGTAAGTTTAGAAGCATTTAATAGTATTTGAGTAATTTTCTGGCTAGAGTAAAATAATTTCTACTGCCCGTTAAAAAATAAGATGAAAAAAGAACTAATAATTTATTAAAGAAAAGGGTGTAATAGTTAGCAACTAAATTTGAGTATCAGCTCATAGAAGAAAAAGGTCACTTGGGAAATTAAATTATGAGGGAAATAAATCACCACATTTCAAAACTTCAAGTATCCATGCATAGGTATGACACGATATTCATTTATTCAGTTTATTGAAACTTTCATTGCCAAAGTATTGTGAAGCAAAAGCTAAAAATGAAAAAGGGAGAAATAAACTCTGTTTCTATAGTCTAGTAGTGAAAGAGATGCAAAAAGGTTTGTTCAATCAATATATTAGTTAAGACAAATGTGTTAACTATGAAAAGCAAAACAAGCACACACTCTTATGAGAAGGAGCAAAAATTTCCCTAACTTATTTTAAAGATTTGTTATTTATTTGACAATCAGTTACTGAGAGAGTTGGAGAGACAGAGATCTTCCATCCACTGGTTCACTCCCTAGTTGACCATAATGGTCAGGAATGGGTCAGGAGGACGCCAGAAGCCAGGAGTTTCTTCTGGGTCTCCCAAGTGGGTGCAGGGGCACAGGCACTTGAGCCATCCTACACTGATTTCCCAGGTACATTAGCAGGAAGTTAGATTGGAAGTGGAGCAGCCAAGACTCAAATTCGTATGGGATGCTGGCATTGTAGGCAGCAGCTTAACTAGCTACGCCACAGCACTGGTTTCCCTTAGTTTATTTTAATTCTTACTAAAATTAAATTTATGAACCTCTGTTAGACATACTTTAGCCAGATTGCTGATCTGCCAGAAAGAGGATTTTTCTAGTTAGAACAGCATGAATAAATATCAGGTATTAACTTAGTTACATCAGGTGCCTTAGTGTCCTTAAGTGATAACTTATGCAGATACAGCTACCATAAATAGTTACCATAAATAGGATTTAAGCAGTCATCAAAATTTGTCTGCTTTTTGTGAATCTTTCATCACTACAATTTTGGATAAATTCATTTACTTCTTTAGATCTTTGTTAAAGTGGTGGAACCATTTAAACTGTAAGGATTTTCCTAATTCTAAAATTATAAGTTTATGACCATATCTTCCACACTAATAATAAACCAAATAAACATCAACCTACTTAAAAACTCATTGACCCATTATCCATGAGGAGAAGCACCAAGTGTCTTGTTTGCCAGTGTGTCCCTCATTTTTAGATGAGTGTTTGACCCATAGTAGGTGCTTATTCAATATTCATTGAATAAATTAATTTATAAAATAATGTGATAACTGTCATATGACAATTGTTTGAGAAAGGCTGTAAGTGCAATCAATTTATCTGACTGTTCATTGCATTACTTAATTTTATAGCTTAGTGAACCAGAATTAAGCAATTATGATGGATATGTACTTAGTGAAGATTAGCAAACATTAATATTATCAGAACATAATCCAATGCTACTAATACATGCATTCCAGAGTGCTGAGATTTTTAATTAAACTGAATGACATATTTTTGGAAGGATCTGTATGTTGTGACAATGACTGGCCACTTCTTTTATATTAATAGAACCTCAAAGCTAGAGATCATCTTACTGAGCATGCCTTATTTGACCAGAGAGGAAATTGAAGCTGTGAGATTCTTAGGTGCCCAACTCCTTTACTCCTTTAATGAGAAGCGCTTATTTAGCACACACAGTAAATTTCCATAACACTAAGTTCATTGACAGAGGATCACACTTGTATTCAGTCATAATTAATGTGATCCTGTTATGGCAGACACTTCCTTGCTGTCCAAGATGATTTATTTCCAACCTCTCTGTAAGTTTGAGTCACTGTATTGAACAACTACTAACTGCAAATCATTCTCAAATGCTTAAATGTCACCTCCACTCCAATAAGAGTAAATTCTGTTAGTATAACTTAATTATAAAACAGCTAAGTTAATGCTAGGTTTACAGTACAGCCATTACAGTGGCAATGTGACAGATGTCAATCATTTGATCCAACTTCATATCTACTAACCAGAAAAGTAAGGAAAATACTGCATATTGCTAGTCATGTAGAGAGATTTGTATTCCCAAATGGAGGTACAGGAGATGAAGTTAGTCTAACAATACTCTACTTGTTAATTTGAGCAATTTTATGCTCAATTTTAAAATGAAATATTAATTAGAAGGGTATACATAATGCGCAACAGAGTAGCTGTCTGACCCTGTACCACAACCAAAGATCTCCATGACTTTGTGAAATGCAATTTGAAATGTTCAGTCCTAGGCTTGTCAACAAACGGAAAAGGTGTCAATTAATTGGTGAATACAGAGAGGGATTGATTTATTCATTCCTTCATTATACAACCACTTATTGAGTTTTTGTTATGTACAGCAGACTATGTTGGGAACTGTCAACTTCAAGACACAAACACACTTAAAATGGCTATCTTCCTGCAGTTTATTCTGGAGCTCATTGTTTTTTTGTATGTGTTTATTAGGTTTGATTGAAAAACCACATATCTTTAATTTACCCAATGCTGATTTTAAAAGATATTCAGTAGTCTGAGCTCATTTTGAAATTTATCTTGATTCTCTGTTGTGTTTTATAGATTCATCACTACTGGTCATTATGATCAATTGATCCAACCTAAGAAATTAGCAGAGTTAATCTGAAAACTGTGAAATGGTATGTACCATTTTGTAATTTAAGTTTACTGGCATTTTTTTGGTGGTGGTGGGGAGAGAAAACCCTTGAGTTAGTATCCTTGCTATAGATTGTTTTTAAAGTTTCATTTTGCTTATTGGAAAGGCAGAGTTACTGAGAGAGGGAGACGGAGAGATAGAGATCTCCCATTTACTGATTCCCTCCCAGATGGCTGCAGCCAGGAGCTTCTTCTAAGTTTCCCATGTGGAAGCAGGGGCCCAAGGACTTGTGTCATCCTCTGTTGCTTTCCTAGGCACATTAACAGGGAATGGATTGGAAGCGGAGCAGCTGGGACTCAAACTGGCACTTATATAGAATTCTGGAGCTACAGGTAGCAGCTTAATCCACTACTCCACAACACTGGCTCCCTTGCTGCAGCTCTTGAAACATCTCAATGCACTATGTCTAAGACCAATTAAATATCATTTATTGAGTGCCTGTAAATAGAGTGAATTAATCAGTAACTTAGTAGTTATTTATTTTAAGGAAAAAGCACAATTCGATAATAGCTCATATAAGATTCTTTTTTTTTCATATTTTCCTTTTTAAGATCTAGCTTTCACATATAAGAGAGAACATGCAATATTTGCCTTTAAGTGTCCAGCTTAAGTTCATTCAACATGGTGTCCCCAATTCCATCACTTTTGATGCAAGTGGTAAAATTTCATAATTTTTATAGCTGAATAATATTCCACCGTGTATTTATACCACATTTTCTTTTTATTGTAATGTAACTTTAAAATATGATATCATAAAATTAAAGAAAGGATCAGAGTAGAGGAGAATGAAGGAGAGAAGGGAAGTAGGAAGAAAGAGGGTGGAAGGAAATCATAATGTTCTTAGAATTGTATCTATAAACTTTATTGAATATATTAAGACTAATTAAAATTATTTTATAAATTCAAAGATAAAGATTCTTACTTAAACCCCTGTTCTCTGATTACAATTCATATCATTGAATTATTGTAATTTAGTCTCCAAAATCCTTTTTTTAACATTTATGGACAAATAAATCATATATTTAAAAATTCTGCCACTTCACCAAACTCTTTTATGAGTTCCAGTAGTCTCTCAGTGGAGTCTTTTGGCTCCTGTATATATAGGATCATGTCATGTGCAAATAGGGACAGTTTGATTTCTTCCTTTCCAGTTTGTGTACCTTTGATTTCTTCTTCCTCTTCTTCCTGCTTCCATCTTCTTTCTTCTTCTCTTTCTCCTTCTTCTAATTATTATTATTATTATTATTATTAGTGTTAGTATTTGTTTTGTTTTCACACAATGGATCCCATGTTCCTCTTCTTGGAAATTTTTTTCTTATTTTTACAATTTATGTATAATTTGAATGTCAAACAGATATATACTTGTCAATAGTTATGTGGGATTTAATATAATTATGCAATCAAAACAAAAGAAATAATGATCATATTATTTAAAGTTGTAAATGTAAACAATATAGTTAAAATTATAAGGTAACTAGATAAACTTGGGAAAAGGGTATAAAAAAGGAAACAAGTAGTATACTGTGACAAATTCTTGTATTTCACATCAAAAGGTGAACAGCGATTAAAGCGGCTATACACTTTAACATAAAACATATCATTTATTTATTTATTTATTTTTTAACTTTTATTTAATGAATGCAAATTTCCAAAGTACGACTTATGGATTACAATGGCTTCCCCCCCATACCGTCCCTCCCACCCACAACCCTCCCCTTTCCCACTCCCTCTCCCCTTCCATTCACATCAAGATTCATTTTCGATTATCTTAATATACAGAAGATCAGCTTAGTACACATTAAGTAAGGATTTCAACGGTTTGCTCCCACACAGAAACATAAAGTGAAAAATAATAGATGATTTTTTTAAATGATGATGAAATCAGAGCAGACCTATTGTCATGTTTAATCCCAGTGAGAGTCAAGTTGGGAATTGAAAATTTCTTTCTTTTTTTTTTTTTTTTTTTTTTTTTTTACAGAAGATCAGTTTAGTGTACATTAAGTAAAGATTTCAGTCGTTTGCACCCCCATAGAAACACAAAGTGAAAAATACTGTTTGAGTACTCGTTATAGCATTAAATCTCAATGCACAGCACATTAAGGACAGAGATCCTACATGAGGAGTAAGTGCACAGTGACTCCTGTTGTTGACTTTACCAATTGACACTCCTGTCTATGGCATCAGTAATCTCCCTATGCTCCAGTCATGAGTTTCCAAGGCTATGGAAGCCCTCTGAGTTCTCCGACTCTTATCTTGTTTAGACAAGGTCATAGTCAAAGTGGAGGTTCTCTCCTCCCTTCAGAGAAAGGTACCTCCTTCTTTGATGACCTGTTCTTTCCACTGGGATCTCACTCACAGAGATCTTTTTGCCAGAGTGTCTTGGCTTTCCATGCCTGAAATACTCTCATGGGCTTTTCAGCCAGATCCGAATGCCTTTAGGGCTGATTCTGAGGCCAGAGTGCTATTTAGGACATCTGCCATTCTATGAGTCTGCTGAGTATCTCACTTCCCATGTTGGATCACTCTCCCCTTTATTTATTCTATCGGTTAGTGTTAGCAGGTACTAGACTTGTTTATGTTCTCCCTTTGACTCTTAGTCCTTTCATTATGATCAATTGTGATCTGAAATTGATCACTTGGAATAGTGAGATGGCATTGGTACATGCCACCTTGATGGGATTGAATTGGAATCCCCTGGTAAAACATATCATTTATAATTATGGTTTTTTCCACCTAGAGAAACAAAAGCATATGTGACAGGGTTATCCTGTGGAATGTGAATGGAGGTGCCCAAAACTTAGCTTGTTCTATACTAAGCATATTCTGCGTGGTTTCTTTCTTTCTTTCTTTCTTTCTTTCTTTCTTTCTTTCTTTCTTTCTTTCTTTCTTTCTTTCTTTCTTTCTTTCTTTCTTTCTTTTCTTTCTTTCTTTCTTTCTTTCTTTCTTTCTTTCTTTCTTTCTTTCTTTCTTTCTTTCTTTCTTTCTCCTTCCTTCCTTCCTTCCTTCCTTCCTTCCTTCCTTCCTTCCTTCCTTCCTTCCTTCCTTCCTTCCTTCCTTCTTTTTTGACAGGCAGAGTTAGACAGTGAGAAAGAGAGAGACAGAGAAAGTTCTCCTTCCATTGGTTCACCCCCCAAAATGGCCACTGCAGCCAGCGCGCTGCGCCAATCCAAAGTCAGGAGCCAGGTGCTTCCTCCTGGTCTCCCATGCAGGTGCAGGGCCCAAGAACTTGGGCCATCCTCCACTGCACTCCCGGTCCACAGCAGAGAGCTGGACTGGAAGAGAAGCAATGGGGACAGAATCCGGCGCCCCGATCGGGACTAGAACCGGGTGTGCCGGCGCTGCAAGCAGAAGATTAGCCTAGTGAGCCGTGGCACTGGCCAGTTTCTTTCTTTTTTAAAAATGCTTTGAAGGAATTTGAAATAATCCTCTGATAGATTTAAATAGAAAAAATTAGTGGTATTCTTTCAGCTTCAGCAATGAATATTAGTGCCTATGGATGAAGTTGTTAATCAAGTAATCCATTACAGATAAAGTTTTCTTAATACTCCTTTCCTATTCATTTCCAGAGAGGCAATTGCAATTTGTTCTAAGGTCTTAGAAGGGCAGAGAAGAAAGATACATGCAAGTCCAATTAGTCAGCTAGTTGGAGAAGTTGATGATTACAGGAAAGGCTTTTTCTATGTCCCTCTACAACACAAGTTGGGGTCCAACTCTGGTCTTTAATAAATGATCTATTCCTATTGAGATTCAAGGATTAGAATATCCAAATTACTATCCAAACTTTTACACCCAACAATATTTGTTTTCTAAGATATACTTAGTATGAAATTTTGAGCATTGTTTTGGTAAACTTCACTTAAATTACCAATAGATTTTTTTAAAGATTTATTTATTTGAGAGGAAGAGTTATAGACAGAAAGAGGGAAAGACAGATCTTCCATTCACTGGTTCACTCCATAAATGGCTGCAACGGCCAAAGCTGTGCTGATCTGAAGCTAGGAGCCTGGAGCTTCTTCTAGGTCTCCCACGTGTATTCAGGGGTCCAATCATTTGGGCCGTCTTCACTGCTTTCCCAAGCCATTAGCAAGGAGCTGAATCAGAAGTGTGGTGGCCATATGGGATGCTGACACCATAGCATTAACCTACTATGCCACAGTACCAACTCCAATTACCAATAGCTTAAACCAGGATTTTTGAGTAAAATTTAAGTACTAATAGAATTTATGTTGCAAAGAAATGTTAATAGTTTGTGACCAATTTGATCCCTCTTGGGGCATTAAACGTGAATGTAAGCATGTTTACATTGACAAATTCTAGAGGTGTTCTATATAAAGATACTTTTATGCAGCTATCCAACTCTATTTTATTTATTTTACAGATATAGTTAGACAGTGAGAGAGAGAGAGGTTTTCCTTCCTTTGGTTCACTCCCCAAATGGCTGCCACGGCCGGCACAGAGCCGATCCCAAGCCAGGAGCCAGGTGCTTCTTCCTGGTCTCCCGCATGGGTGCAGCCCAAGGACCTGGGCCATCCTCCACTGCCTTCCTGGTCCACAGAAGAGAGCTGGACTGGAAGAGGAGCTACCGGGACTAGAACCTGATGCCCATATGGGATGCCAGCGCTGCAGGAGGAGGATTAACCAAGTAAGCCACAGCACCAGCCCCTATCCAACTCTTAATTTGCTGTCTCATTACTTTGCCAACTTGACAATGGAGATACACACACACACACAGATACACTGAATTGATTGCCAGATACAGGTCAATGTATATTTGTATATAAATGGGGAGATGATCACTACTTTTTAATATGTATTATCATTGAATAAATGATAAGTCTCTGTGTTTTTCTGTGGTAAATTTATAACATTCAGGTCACTCACTGACACCTGAGCTTTTTGTTCTTGTCAAATGAATCAGAAAAATAAGAACTGTAGTTAAAGATAAGGGTTAATATTTCCTTGTCTTTGAGTTCCAATATTTATTTATCCAGTATGTCTAAAGACACACAAACATATTCCATTCAAACAGCATTTATTTAGATAATTATGAGATTATGGAACACATTAAGGAAGGCACTTTTCCTTCAACCCCCAAAAACACAATATTTACCTGCCTAGAGTTCATGTAAAGTAAAATTTGTGAATTGGGCAGAGACTGAAATTTTTAAAAATTCTGGATATTAAAATTTATTTAATCAGTAAAACGGTGGTATTACTTATCTTTCTTTTATATAATTTAAAATTTATTTATGTATTTATTTTATATGAGAAGGACAGAGACAGACAGAGAGAAATCTCCCTTCCACTGGTTCACTTCCCAAATGCCCACAATATCCAGGATGGGCCAGGCCCAAGACAGGAGCCAGAAACTCAATCCTGGTCTCTCAAGTGGACGGCAGTGACTCAACACATAATCCATCCCCTGATACCTCCTGGGGTGTGCAGGAGTAGGCTGTTGGGATTGGGAGCAGAGCAGAAACACTCAGACCCAGGCACTCTGATGTGTCCAATGCATCATTTTAACCTCTGTAACGAATTCCTGCCCAGATTATTATTTGTATCACTGAGATTAACCTAAGGGGAATTCTTGACTCGACAATACTGAAAGACATTCAGCAAATGTTTACCTGATGATATCTTTCTAATGGCTGCTCTGTGGCTTTTTTTGTGTGTATTTATTGTTAGAGAGAGAGAAGGAAAGAGGGAGGAAAACTCAGAAACACTCACTGAAATGAAACTGCTCAGGAGTAAAGTACGGCACGTTCCTAACTCTTTAACAGTCTGATGCATTTCTAATTTATCTTACCAGTTACTTACCTTCTTTCATTTCTAGGAGTTAACAACGAGATTCTACAAAAAATTTAGCAATAAAATAATATTATAATCATTGAATTAAAAGCTAGTATTTTCAAGTAGGTTTGATTACACTTTTAGAAGTCAAACAGACGGCGTCTAGTATGTAAAAAGGATGGAACTTTTCAGACTGTGATTCTCAGGGAAAGGATTCAGCACTGCTGCTAGCTTGGATGGGCGTGCGTACAGGACAGGGCTCTGCTGACAACAGAAGACTGATCTTGACAAGCCCTACAATGACCTAGGCTCTATTTCCAGTTTCCATCTTGAGTGGAAACGTAAGTGGAAACATATAGCTTGTAACCTGCTAAATTGGTGCTCCTCTTGACAGTGTCTGATCTTCCTTATTGGCCCTGAGTCATTTGATAGACTAGGTTGATTCCATTTGGACCCATGTTAGGCATCAGACAGCTACTTTAGAAAGTTTATCTGGTGAAAGGTGGGGAGCATCCAGAAATTCTTGAAAAACTCAATGTTACTATAATAGGGGTCGTAATTCAAAAGTCTTCTAAATTTTACAGCATACAAAGGATATACAAAAACAGTATGACATTATTTAACTTGCAAGTCATTCTTAATCAAAATAGTCTCTAGAACCTGAAGTGTACAAGTAAAATGAAATAGGTTAAGTCAACGAATGCAGACTGATTTTTCATCAATATACTCCAAATTAATCTTAAAATTCCTTCTTGTTTATTTAACAAAATGAGATTTTTTTTTATTTAACAGCTATGGGCTTACATTGGATGCTCCTTAATAGAATTTGAATACATGTTCTGGGGCCAGCACTGTGGTACACCAGGTTATGCCACTGTTTGCAAAGCTGGCATCCCATATGTGCTCCAGTTCAAGTCCTGGCTTCTCCACTTCTGATCCCGCTCACTGCTAATGTGCCTAGGAAAGCTGCAGAGGATTGTCGCACTCCTTGTGCCCCTGTACCAATGAGAGAGTCCCAGAAGAAGCTTCTGGATCCTGGCTTCAGCCGTGACAAGCCCAACTGTTGTGACTATTTGGGGAATAAACCAGAGAATGGAAGATCTCTGTCTCTCCTTCTCTCTCTCTAACTCCTCCTTTAAAATAAGCCAAGACACTCTGGCAAAAGATCTCTGTGAGTGAGATCCCAGTGGAAAGAACAGGTCTTCAAAGAAGGAGGTACCTTTCTCTGAAGGGAGGAGAGAACCTCCACTTTGACTATGACCTTGTCTAAACAAGATAAGAGTCGGAGAACTCAGAGGGCTTCCATAGCCTTGGAAACTCATGACTGGAGCATAGGGAGATTACTGATGCCATAGACAGGAGTGTCAATTGGTAAAGTCAACAACAGGAGTCACTGTGCACTTACTCCTCATGTAGGATCTCTGTCCTTAATGTGCTGTACACTGAGGCTTAATGCTATAACGAGTACTCAAACAATATATTTCACTTTGTGTTTCTATGGGGGTGCAAACTGTTGAAATCTTTACTTAATGCATACTAAACTGATCTTCTGTAAAAAAAAAAAAAAGAAAGAAAGAAAGAAATTATCAATTCCCAACTTGACTCTCACTGGGATTAAACATGACAATAGGTCTGATCTGATTTCATCATCATTAAAAAAAAAATCATCTATTATTTTTCACTTTATGTTTCTGTGTGGGAGCAAACTGTTGAAATCCTTACTTAATGTGTACTAAGCTGATCTTCTGTATATTAAGATAATCAAAAATGAATCTTGATGTGAATGGAAGGGGAGAGGGAGTGGGAAAGGAGAGGGTTGTGGGTGGGAGGGACGGTATGGGGGGGGGAAGCCATTGTAATCCATAAATCGTACTTTGGAAATTTATATTCATTAAATAAAAGTTAAAAAAAATAAAAAAAATAAGTAAATAAATCTTTAAAAAATAGTTGACCAAAAGAACCCCCAAAAAACTTAAGTGCATCAAAGAGTAGAGAACACGATTCCCTTTATTTATATTCTAAACATATCAGAAGTACAATCTCAGGAGTTCTAAGAGTATGCACAATCTCCAATTACTGCTCTGAAATTATGGAATCAGAAGAAATAAAGCATATAACTTTTTGAATTCAAAGAAATGTAAATTTTCCCCAACTATGATTGATGTATAATAATGCTGGTGACTCAGTCTGTTACTATTTACTAACACCAAATCACAGCTGTGCAACCATTGTGGAATTTAGGAATTTTAGAGCATTATGTACCCAAGAATGCAAAGATTTCTGGGAGAGAATGTACTTTCGTCACTGAGGGTCACAGCAGGTACTGATGAATTAAGATCAGAACCAGTGATCCTCTACAGTTAAACCAAGAATCTCAGCTTGTTTCAGGAGAATGGGCTAGCCTTATGATTCTAAGGTAAACATGCAAAGCTTTCAGGGAATTCTAAAACCAATGTTACACATGACTTTCACAATTAGCATAGTGCATGAAAGCCAAGAATTTCCTGAAAGGCAAACTCCCAATAAAGTTGGAACAATTGACCTTGAGGGTCTCCCTCATTTTGACTCCTCATCAATTTAATATGGGCCCATCTACTTTTATCAAGTATTACTTCTGTTCTAGTGGACTTTGGTGATGCTATTAGCAAAACATCATCACATTAGGGAAATGCATACTATTACAAAATTATTGCCAACTGAAATAAAATTTGAAATAATGAATTTGAGGATCCTGTTACCTCTTATTTTAGAGAAGTTCAGATTCACACCTGTGTTCCAGTTCATCAGTGGAAATCTGAGTAGTCATGGGGAATCCAGTGTGTGTTCAACAATGTGCTCCTTGACAATTCTTCTGTTGCATGAATATTATTTAAAGAGACAGCATATGAAATTTGTTTTGAGTAGATCAGTTAAAAATTATTCATTCATTGAAAAACTGGGACTTTAATGATTATCTTTAATTAAAATGATCACTAAAACACAAATATCAAGCATAAAGTTTCAAATTCTCATGAATTTAATAAAATAAATTATATAAAATAAATGAACATCCTTTTAATACTATTCAAATACAATTGAACAGCCTTATTTTTGTATGTATTTAGCTAATTTTCTTATGCCACAAGGAATTTAAAGCAACGCACAGTAATTGATATGAAATGTAGTGATGCCTTGTTTATCCAGAAGTTTCTTACTTGGATAATTGCACATATTCAGGATAAAGCTGGGAATATGAAAATAAATAAAAGCATTTATTAATAGCCAAAATGTGAAAATCAACCCAAAAACTCATTTAAATACATGATAATCTAGAAAACCAGGATAAAGGCAAACAAGATCTTGGACTTCAGGCCAGTGTTGTTTCAGAGAGGGTTAAGCCTCTAATTTCATGCTGGCATCCCATACCAGAGTGTCAGTCTGAGTTCTGATTGCTCCACTTCTGATCCAGTTAAATTGTTTGGAAAAGCAGTGGAAGATGGCCCAAGTACTTGGACCCTTCCACCCGCATGGGAGACTAGGCTGAAGTTCCTGGCTTCTGGCTTCCATCTGGCCTTTTCCTGGCTCCTATGGACATTTTGGGAGTGAACCATAGGATGGAAAATTTCTCTCTGTATGTGTTTATCCTTCTGCTCAAAAAAAAAAAAAAAATACATCTTAAAAAAAAAAAAAAAAACACGAGGCTTTCTCAAGGTACATTAGACCTCCATTTTAATTATACTTCTACTCTGAGTTGTGAAAGAAATTTTGTGTTTGATATACACTACTTAGGGAACCTGATATTCTTTATACATGTGGGAGAAAATTCAGAAAGATGGGGTAGATGTGGCACAGCTTGGGACACCTGCTCCCATGTCAGAGTGCCAGGTTTACTATTAGCAACTTAATGCTTTCAATCCAGCTTCCTGTGAATCTGCCTGGAAAAGCTGCAGATGATGGGACAAGTATTCGTGCCCCTGCTACCCACGTGGGAGACCCGAGTGGAATTTCAGATCTGTCTGTCTGGCTGGCTTTTGGCCTGGCCCAGCTAGTTGCTGTGGCTATTTGGGCAGTAAATCAGTAGATGGAAGATTGCCTCTCTCCTTTGTTGTCACTTTGCCTTTCAAAATAAAGAAATATTTTACAAAAATAGGAAGATTATTAAAACATGTATTATTTTTCAGAAATAATAATTGTCATAATATTCACACTCTAGATGTATGAAGAGCTACCAATTAAGCCTAATTAAGACTCTATAATATCCATAGATATGCATGCATATAAGTATGTATACATGATTTTTATCACTAAAGTGATAGCTTTTAAAATACGTAGTTTGCTTTTTTTTTTTTTTTTAATTTTTGACAGGCAGAGTGGACAGTGAGAGAGAGAGACAGAGAGAGAAAGGTCTTCCTTTGCCGTTGGTTCACCCTCCAATGGCCGCCGCTGCAGCCGGCGCACCGCGCTGATCCGATGGCAGGAGCCAGGAGCCAGGTGCTTTTCCTGGTCTCCCATGGGGTGCAGGGCCCAAGTACCTGGGTCATCCTCCACTGCACTCCCTGGCCATAGCAGAGAGCTGGCCTGGAAGAGGGGCAACCAGGACAGAATCCGGCGCCCCGACCGGGACTAGAACCCGGTGTGCTGGCGCCGCAAGGTCGTAGTTTGCTTTTTTAACAAACCTTCTCAGGTGATCTAAAGTAAAAATTGGAAAAGAAAAGAAGAAAACACGCATTTAAAAGACTTTTCTGGGTTCCGCTCCAATTTATTAATAGCTTAGAGATCACTCACGTTAATAAAAGGAAAAGAAAGCTGGACAAACAAAGTGTCTTCTCTAGGACCCATCAGATAACCGAAGTTGAAGATCAAATTTCTACTTGAAGATAGAAGAATTTAGAGTTAGAACTGAAATATGTTTACTGGGAGCAACAGCCACTAACCTCATAGACTGATAAGACCAATGAGATGGTAATTTTGAAAGACAGTTGGAAACTAAGCATAGATAAGGATAAGAAACTCTTAAGGAGGGTCACATTCTTAGGGGGTCTCCATGACTTCATGAAGGAGTTTGGGTAATAGGTAACAAATCAGAGTTGAATTGAAGGAATAAGTTTTTAGTATTGCACAACATGGTAAGGAGACTACAGTTCACAATAATGTGGTACATATTTTAAAAATAAATAGAAGGGAGAAGCTCCAGTCATTCAATCAGAGTAATGTAAAATAAGGGGAATAATGATTACTCTGCCTTGAGACATATGTTTTATATATATTTTTGAAATGCCACATGATAGCCCATAAATGAGTATAATTACTGTCAAATTTTTAAAAATGATAGAAAATAAACAAAACCACAAAATGTTTAGTTAAGAACACAGAAGGCAGAAAAAGAGAGAAAGAGACCAGTGAACAACATGTCACTGTTTTTCATCTTTCCATTTTAAGCTTCTGTGAGATATGTTTGAATTGCCTGTATCACCCCTCTTGCTTTGGGAGTCAGCATTAAGTATAATAAAGGTTACTTGAACACAAACACTGTAAGATAACAGCAGTCAATCCAACAACCAAGACAGCTACTAAGTGGCTAATGGGCAGGAAATGTACATAGGATGGTATATTGGACAATGACAAGATTTATATCCCAGTCAGGGTAGAGCAGGATAGTGTGAATTGACCACAGCTTATATCCAAGATGCCTGAGGAGGGAAAAAAATATGCTGATTTTGATCACGGAAAGATAACAGAAGAACATAGGATGTGCATTCCCAGGGAGAGTTGGAGAGAAAATTGCAGTGGATATACTATAGAAACAAACACCGTGGAGCAACATGGACAGTACAAACAAGCAGCAGTGACTGAGGCCACCACTGGCGAAACCTGCAGCTAGGGGCTGGAGATGCCATCAGCTTTGAGTGAGGTGAGAGGAGTCTGCAGTGATACTGCCTGAGGGAGAACCTTGTGGACCACACTGACTCTGAGTCCAGCCTGGGATGCTAGTGGGAGGCAGGGTGCCCAAACTAACCCTGGGAAGAGGGAGCACATTGCTATCTTACCATTCCCCCCACAAGTTCATCTGACAACTAGCAAGGGGGAAGCACCATCTTAATAAAGCCAGCAGAGGCTGCTGCAGCTAACATGTGTGACTAGAGGATTATATAGGAGGGATAAACACATGGTTCCCACTGACTTTGAGTCTGGCCTGGAGTGTTGACAGGAGGAAGGGAACCCACTTAGTGAAGCACTACCCTCTCCTTGCTCTATCACAGGAACCAGACTCCAGCTGCCAAGGCAGAGCACCAACAAGTAGCTAGCTCAGGGAATGCCTCTGCTCTCTCCATGGTTGGAGCAGGCTTGCTGAACTCAAAGTGAATCCCATGGCTGTTGAAGTCCTGTTCTCTGACTGTGGGGTTTCTGTGACTGTGCCATAGGTTGTAGGTTGTTGTGAGGTTTCTGGGCAGCTGTTCTATCTTGTTTAAGGGACTCAGAGATCCTTGATTTGCATTAGTGATTGCATAGGATTCTGTGCTCAAACCTGTGTTATTGGGGTTTGTAGCCACTGTGGATCCACTATGGGCATTGGTCACCTTGGCAAGGTATAAATGTGGCTGTGATCACGCCAGCTAATTTAATCATTATTTCCCCCCTGCAGACAATAGAGGAAATATAGTGTGACATACTTGGGGGGGGGGTCACCTTGGACTCTTGCCCCTACCTCAACACTGAACAAAGTTCCTTGGCCCCACCTAGCAAAACTCTGAATATTTACTGAAGAAGCAGAAATGACACCAAGCCATAGAGTCATATTTGAAAGATAAACATACAGAGGAGAACACTAATATTTCTACAAATGCCAAAAAATAAATGTGACATACAAGAAAACATGAAAAAGGAAGACAATATGATTCCCCAAAAGGAACACAACAAATTTCAATTTAGAATGTGAAAAGAAAAGATTGATGAGAAAACTGAAAATGAATTTAAAAGAATAATCATAAGATTACTCAAAAAAAAAACAAAACAGAGAAGTAAATAAATGAGTCAAAGAGTCCTTATACAACATGGATGAAAATTTCTGCTGAAATTTAGAGATAATGAAGAACAATCAAATTTAAACATTAAAAATGAAGAATTAAATTTGTGAAATACAAATCGAATGTAAAGCCTTAACAACAGACTTCGGCCGGCGCCGCGGCTCAATAGGCTAATTCTCCGCCTAGCAGCGCCGGCACACCGGGTTCTAGTCCCGGTCGGGGCGCCGGATTCTGTCCGGTTGCCCCTTTTCCAGGCCAGCTCTCTGCTGTGGCCCGGGAGTACAGTGGAGGATGGCCCAAGTGCTTGGGCCCTGCACCCCATAGGAGACCAGGATAAGTACCTGGCTCTTGGCTTCAGATCAGCGTGGTGTGCCGGCTGCAGCATGCTGGCCGCAGCGGCCATTGGAAAGTGAACCAACAGCAAAGGAAGACCTTTCTCTCTCTTTTTCTCTCTCTCTCACTGTCCACTCTGCCTGTTTAAAAAAAAAAAAAAAAAACAGACTTGCAAAGGCAGAAAAATAATATTGGAGTTAGAAGACGAATCTGAAAAGGCTTCATTCAAACCAAAAAAAAAAAAAAAAGAAGAAGAAATTAGAAAAATTGTTACCATGACACATTTTAGCAAATGTTTCAAAGTTAAACATAAAAAATTCTAAGATGTGCACAGAGAAAAGCTAGATTACTGTGAAAGGATCTCAGTTAAACTGACTGCTGATTTCTCATCAGAAACTCTAAGAGACAATGGAGAGACATAGTCCAAGTCCTACATACATAGACAATGCTATGGTTAAGAATGTGTAATGTCAGTCCCATTCACAATAGCTATAAAAAATTTAAATACTTTGGAATAAACTTAACCAAGGAGGTGAAAGATCTATACAAGAAAATTATAAAATGCTAAATAAAGAAATAGAAGAATACAAAAAAATGAAAAAAAATCTTTCATGTTTGAGGTTTGGAAGAATTAATATTGTCAAAATGCCCATACTACAGAAAGAAATTTATGGATTTGATGTGATCCCAATCAAAATACCAATGATGTTCTTTTCTGACCTAGAGTAAACAATGCTAAAATTCATATGGAAATAGGAGAATATCTAAAGCAATCTTAAACAACAAAAACAAAGCTAGAAGCATCACAATACCAGATTTCAAGACATACTACAGGATGGTTCTAATCAAAACAGCCTGGAACTGGAGCAAAAATAGGCATGTAGACCAATGGCAGAGAATAGAAACTCCAGAAATCAATCTTTGCATCTACAATCAACTTGTCTTTGACAAAGTTCCTAAAATCAATCCCTGGAGCAATGATAGTCTCTTCAACAAATGGTGTGGGAAAACTGGATTTCCTCTTGTAGAAGTATGAAACAACATCCCTACTTTACACTCTACACAAAAATCTATTTGAAATGGATCAAGGATCTGAATCTATGACTAGATACCATCAGATTACTAGAGGATAACATGGGGGGGGCTGCAAAGACATTGGCATAGGCAAAGACTTCTTGAAAAAGACCCCAGATGCACAATCAAAGTAAAAATAGACACATGGGATTACATCGAGCTATGAAGCTTCTGCACTGCAAAGGAAACATTGAATAAAGCAAAGAGACACCAGACAGAATGGGAGAAAATATTTGCAAACTATGCAACTGATAAAGAATTAATAAAAAGAATACATAAATACCTGAAGAAGCTCAACAACAACAAAACAAACCATTTACAAAATGGGTTAATCAGTTCAACAGACATTTTTCAAAAGATGAAATTCAATGACCAATAGACACTTGAAAAACTACTCAGGATCACTAGCCTAGAGAAGTGCAAATCAAAACCACAATGAGATTTCATCTCACCCATTAAAATGGCTTTTATACAGAAATCAAAACACAATACAATTAGTGTTGGCAAGGATGTAGGGGAAAATGTTCCCTAACCCACTGTTGGTGGGAATGTTAACCAGTACAGCCATTGTAGAAGACAGTATGGAGATTCCTCAGAAAGCGGAAAATAAATCTACCACATGACCCAGCCATCCCACTCCTGGAAATTCACCCAAAAGGAATGAAATAAGCATACGAAATAGTTATCTTTGCTCCAATATGTTCCACAGCTCAATCCACAATAGCTGAGATATGGGATCAACACGGATGCCTGACAGACAGATGAATGGATAAGGAAAATGGGGTATATGTATCACTATGGAATTCAATTTAGCTGTAAGAAAAATGAAATTCTCTCTTTTGCAATAAAATGGATGCAACTGGAAAAATTTGTACTTAGTGAAATAAGCCAGCCCTAAAAAGACAAATATCATATGTTTTCCCAGATCTGTGGCAACTAATAGAGTACAAAAAACATAATGTACATTCATGACATTGACATTTTGAGAACTGATTATTGTTTATAGCCCTTATCTACACTGTTGAGGAACAGTATTTTTTTCTTCTATTTGTTGAATTATTTACTTAGTGGAGTGTTAAGCTTATGATTATAAAATAAACTGAAAGTATATCATTGTCTCCCTAGAATCCATAATTTCAGTGTAATCATGAGGGAAAAAAATTAGGCAAGTAGGATTAGGGAAATTCCAGTGAGTACCGCCTAATATTCCTCAAAACTGTAAACATCATCAAAAACATTAAGTCTTAAATTGTCACAACCAAGGGGAACCAATGGCATCATAGATAAATAAGAGGGACCTATAAATTAAATGCAATGTGGTATCATTAATAGAAGTCAGGAACAGAAAAATTAGACTGAATCTAAAAAGTTAAATATAAATCAAGTATAAATTGTTTTTTTTAATTCAGTTCTCATCCAGAGAAGGATCTCAGCTTAGATCCTGACTATTTCACACTTTCTCATTTCTCCCTTTCAATCCTGTAATACTTTGGGTCTTTAGTTAAAATCTACTTATTTGCAGAGAATAAAAGTGTCCTGGTCATAGCAAACCAGGGATTCACACCTGTCCTCTTATTTGTTTAGTCTATAGTTAAAAAATGGGGTCAAATGAGTTTTTTATGTCCATTTGAGAGTTAGCATTGCAATATTTATGTTTGTTCCATGATTAAATGTGAACCTTTTGTCAATGGTGCCAGAATGTGTTAGGTGATTTTTTCCCATATCTGAACACATATGGCCTAGCTGTAATAAGTAGTTAGGGATTTGGCAGTTTTGTGATAATAGGATTATTGTTCATGAGGAAGTCTGCATGTTTTCTGTCATATAGTTTAAAAGCTGAACTGATTGTCAATCTGAATCTTTATTTTGCTCTTGATATTATGTAGTTTGGCTCTATGTCGAACCAAAAAGTTTTACAATCTTTTTGTGGACTTTTAAAATACTTAGTAACTGGTAGAGAGTTGGCATTAACCAGTTCAGAATATGCACACATTTTCTGTATCCTACAAATACGTGTCAGTTGACCATAAGTCTTATGAGAGTATTATGCAAAAAGAAAATGACAACATGCTACTAAACTCCTGGTAAAAATTCCCTTTTGTGAAATCAGTGTAACACTTGTTCACATTATACTAGTGCTTGTAGATGAGTTAAATGGATGAATAATTTGGGAACGTCATGAATTCAGTGCCTTGATGTGCCTTAGCCAAAAAATAAAAACCAAAAAAATAGCTTTGAAATTAGTCTCCACAGTTTGTTCAGATTCAGCAATCTGTTAGCTTACTTATTAAAGCAGAATGATTTTACAGAATCATTATTTCAAGAAGTCATATATAGCATGGTTAAATTATGTGGTTTAATTTTCCACTTTAGGCAGATATCCATGTTTGGTTCCTGGAGTTGGCAGAAGGTCCACAAACAATCCCTGGTTCATTCAGAGACCTCTAGACCCAGGAAATTAGCTAGCTTAGTCACAAGGAGCTTTGTTGCTTTTATTTCAAAAAAATTTTAACTAACATAAAAATTGTACATATTTATGGGGTTACAATGTGATGTTTCCACAAATATATATATATTAAGCAATAACCAGTCAGGGAAAATCTATCTTTCTCCCCAAACACTTAACATTTCTTTATGGTGAAAACATTTAAATACATTCCCATATTTTACTTTTATATAAATATATATAGTACATTATCAATATGTATTCACTTACTGTAAAATAGAACACTAGAACTTCTAACAATAACTTAGTAACATGAGTCAATCTTTCCCTTTAGCTACCTCTATACTTCTCTCCCTGTGGTGGAATGAGAAGGCCATGCCAAGGTGGCCGCTGGCAAATGAGCATCAGTTACTCAGGAATGGCTTTGAAACCCACCTGGCAACAGAGCCTGCCTGGCAACAGGCTGTGATTGCATGGCTTTGAATCCCACCTGGCAATGGAGCCTGCCTGGCAACAGGCTGTGATTGGATGGCTTTGGAAACTGCCCGGCAACAGGCTGTGATTGGCTGGGGCATAGACTGCCCCTTGACTGGATTGGCTGGTCTTGGCTTTATAAGCTGTTGTACTAACTGAAATAAATGAGATTGCGGGCTGCTTGCTTCAAGCCCACTTTCACCCGACTCCCGGGGTCTGCGTGGTGACTCCGTGCCTCTTGCTCCCACCATGCTCCTCCTCTCAGAAATGAATCCACTGCAACATTGTTGAGAAATCAAATGCAACATCTCCCTAGTGTTTGGTAATGACCATTATCCTCTTAATTCATGTTACATCAACTATTTTAGATTTCACGTGGTTAAGATAATGTAGCTGTCTTTCTATTGTTTGCTTATTTCTTTTAATGTAATAACTTCCAGTTCCATTTATGTTATTGCAAATGACAAGATTTCAGCATTTTTATGGGTGAAAAATATTGTTTTAGGTATACTTACCACATTTCTTTTTTTGTTTATCAGTAGGTGAACACTTAAATTTTGCATTTCTTGGTTGTTGAGAATAGTCCTACAACAAACACAGGAGGGCACATGTCTTTTCAGTAGAACCATCATACTCTTTTCCACAATGGCTGTATAAATTTACATTCCCACCAACAGGGTGCAAGAGTTTGTTTTATGCCACATCCTCAGCACTTGTTATCTTGTGATTTTTTTTATAATAGCCCATCTAATTAGAGTAAGATGATAGTTTACTGTTTTCATTGACTGTTAGTGACATTGAACATTTTTTCATGTACTTATTGGCATTGAGTATATCCCTCTGTGAGAAATATCTGTTTAAGTCGATTGTCTCTTTTTTTCATTTGATTGTATAGTTGTTTTGGTTTGCAATTGTTGTTTGAAGTCCTTATATATTATGGAGATTGATCGCTTGTGAGATGTTTAACTTATAGATATTTTACCTATTCTGTAGCTTGTCTCCTCACAATGCAGATTGTTTTCTTTGCTGAGCAGAAACTATTTAGCTTGATAAAAATCCCAATTGTCTATTGTTGCTTTTGCTTTCTCTGATTTCTGGGGGTCATATCCAAAAAAATCTCGGCCAGTTTTATAAAGCATATCCCCCAGGTTTCCTTTTAGAGGTTTCAAAGTTCCAGGTCTTACATTTATGTCTTTAATACTCTTATTTTTAAACTTTTATTTAATAAATATAAATTTCCGAAGTACAGCTTTTGGATTACAGTGGCTTTTCCACCACCCATAACTTCCCTTCCACCCATGACCCTTCCATCTCCCACTCCCTCTCCCATCCCATTCACATCAAGATTCATTTTCAATTATCTTTATATGCAGAAGATCAATTTAGTATATATTAACTATAGATTTCAACAGCTTGCACCTACACAGAAACACAAAGTGTAAAGTACTGTTTGAGTACTAGTTATAGCATCAATTTACATTGTACAACAAAGTAAGGACAGAGATCCTACATGGGGGGTAAGTGCACAGTGACACCTGTTGTTGACTTCACAATTGACACTCTTGTTTATAGTGTCAGTAATCACCCTTTTCATGCATTTCCAAGGCAATAGAAGCTTTTTGAGTTTGCCAACTCTGATCTTATTTAGACAAGGTCATAGTCAAAGTGGAAGTTCTCTCCTCCCTTCAAGAAAGGTACCTCTTTCTTTGATGGCCCGTTTTTTTTTTTTTTTTTTTTTTTTTTTTTTTTTTTTTTTTTTTTTTTTTTTTTTTTTCAGGCAGAGTGGACAGTGAGAGAGAGAGACAGAGAGAAAGGTCTTCTTTTGCCATTGGTTTACCCTCCAGTGGCAGCCGCACCCGGCATGCTACAGCCAGCACACCGCGCTGATCCAATGGCAGGAGCCAGGTACTTATCCTGGTCTTCCATAGGCTGCAGGGCCCAAGCACTTGGGCCATCCTCCACTGCACTCCCGGGCCACAGCAGAGAGCTGGCCTGGAAGAGGGGCAACCGGGACAGAATCCGACGCCCCGACCGGGACTAGAACCCGGTGTGCCGGCGCCACCAGGCGAGGATTAGCCTAGTGAGCCGCGTTGCCAGCCTAATGGCCCATTCTTTCCACTCGGATCTCACTCGCAGAAATCTTTCATTTAGGTTTTTTGTTTGTTTTTTTTTGTTTGTTTGTTTTTGTTTTTGTTTTTGACAGAGTGTCTGGCTTTCCATCCCTAAAATACACTCATGGGCTTTTTAGCCAGATTTTAATGCCTTAAGGGCTGATTCTGAGGCCAGAGTGCTGTTTAGGACATCTACTATATAAAATCAATGCACAAAAATCAACAGCCTTTGTATACACAGGCAATGCCACAGCTGAGAAAGAACTTCTAAGATCTATCCCATTCACAATAGCCACAAAAACAATCAAATACCTTGGAATAAACTTAACCAAGGATGTTAAAAATCTCTATGATCAGAATTACAAAATCTTAAAGAAAGAAATAGAAGAGCATAACAAAAAAATGGAAAAATCTTTGATACTCAAGGATTGGAAGAATCAATATCCTGAAAATATCGATTCTCCCAAAAGCAATTTATACATTCAACGAGATACAAATAAAAATGCCAAAGACATTCTTCTCATATCTGGAAAAAATGATGCTAAAATTCATATGGAGGCACAGGAGACCTCGAATAGCTAAAGCAATCCTGGACCACAAAAACAAAGCCCGAGGCATCACGATACCAGATTTCAGGACATACTACAGGGCAGTTATAATCAAAACAGCATGGTACTGGTACATAAACAGATGGATAGACCAATGGAACAGAATAGAAACACCATAAAGCAATCCAAACATATCTACAGTCAACTTATATTTGATCAAGGATCTAATACCAATTCCTGGAGTAAAGGCTGTATATTCAATAAATAGTGCCAGGAAAACTGGATTTCCAGTTGCAGAAGCATGAGGCAATACCCCTACCTTACAGCTTACACAAAAATCCACTCAACATGGATTAAAGACCTAAATCTAGGACCTGACACCATCAAATTATTAGAGAACACTGGAGAAACCCTGCAAGATAGGGTACCGGCAAAGAATTCTTGGAAAAGACCCCAGAAGCACAGGCAGTCAAAGCCAAAATCAACTATTGGGATTGCATCAAATTGAGAAGTTTCTGTACTTCAAAAGATACAGTCAGGAAAGTGAAGAGGCAACCAACAGAATGGGAAAATATATTTGCAAACTATGCAACTGATAAAGGATTAATAACCAGAATCTACAAAGAGATCAAGAAACTCCACAACAACAAAACAAACAACCCACTTAAGAGATGGGCCAAGGACCTCAATAGACACTTTTCTAAAGAGGAAATCCAAATGGCCAACAGACACATGAAAAAATGTTCAGGATCACTAGCAATCAGGGAAATGCAAATCAAAACCGCAATGAGGTTTCACCTCACCCCGGTTAGAATGGCTCACATTCAGAAATCTATGAACAACAGATGCTGGCGAGGATGCGGGGAAAAAGGGACACTAACCCACTGTTGGTGGCAAATGCAAACTGGTCAAGCCACTATGGAAGTCAGTCTGGAGATTCCTCAGAAACCTGAAGATAACCCTACCATACAACCCAGCCATCCCACTCCTTGGAATTTACCCAAAGGAAATTAAATTGGCAAACAAAAAAATGGTCTGCAACTTAATGTTTATTGCAGCTCCATTCACAATAGCTAAGACCTGGAACCAACCTAAATGCCCATCAACAGTAGACTGGATAAAGAAATTATGGCATATATACTCTATAGAATACTATACAGCATTAAAAAACAATGAAATCTGGTCATCTGCAACAAAATGGAGGAATCTGGAAAACATCATGCTGAGTGAAATAAGCCAGTCCTAAAGGGACCAATATCATATGTTCTCCCTGATCGGTGACAACTAACTGAGCACCAAAAAGGAAACCTGTTGAAGTGAAATGGACACTATGAGAAACAATGACTTGATCAGCCCTTGTCCTTACTGTTGATGAACAACTTAATACTTTATCCCTTTTAGTATTTTTTTGTTCTACCTAATACTATTGGTTGAACTCTTTAATTAACACACAATTTCTTAGGTGTTTAAATTTAACTGAAAAGTGATCCCTGTTAAATATAACAGTGGGAATAAGAGAGGGAGGAGATCTACAATTTGGGACATGCTCAATCGGACTTGCGCCAAACGGTAGAGTTAGAAACGTGCCAAGTGATTCCGATTCAATCCCATCCAAGTGGCATGTAACAATGCCATCTCACTAGTCAAAGTGATCAGTTTCAGTTTACAATTATCATAATAAAAGGATTAAGAGTTTAAGGGATCAGATAAACAAGACTAGTGATTGCTAATACCAAATGATAGAATAAAAATTAAGGGAGAGAATGATCCAACATGGGTAGTGGTATACACAGCAGACTCATCGAATGGCAGATTTCCTAATGCTCTTAATTTGATTTTTGTATATGGGGAGAGCTATGGGTCATTACATTCTGTGTGTAGATACCCAGTTTTCCAAACCAATTATTGTAAAGACTTTTTCCCAGTGCATGTCCTTGGCACGCTTGTCAGAGATGAGCTGGCTATAAATGTGTGGATTTACTTAGAGGGTGTCCTATAACCTATTCTGTTCCATCCACATATATCTATATATGTGTACGTTTTATGCCAATATCATACTGTTTTAACTATTCCAGTTTGTAATATATTTTAAAGTCAGGTAATCTACCACCTTCTGTTTTATTCTTTTTGCTAAATATCACTTTAGCTATTAGTGGTCTTTTTGTGTGTGTGTGCTTCCATACAAATTTAAGTAGCATTTTTCTAGTTCTGTGAAAAAAATGTGATTGGTATTTATTTTTAGATTTATTTTATTTATTTGAAAGGTAGAGTTTCAGAGAGAGAAGAAGAGACAAACAGAGACCGATCTTCCTCCACTGGTTCACTACTCAGATGGCTGCAACAGCCAGCACTGGGGGAGGCTGAATCCAGGAGCCAGGAGCTTCATCTGGGTCTACCAATGGGTGGCAGGGACCCAAGCACTTACGCCATTTCCCACTGATTTTTCCCAGGCCATTTGCAGGGAACTGGATCAGAAGTGAGGCAGCCAGGCCACTATCCGGGGCTCATATCAGTGCCAGCATCCCGGCAGCGTCTTCAGCCTGTGTGCAACAATGCTGACCCTGTCATTGGAAGTTGATAGAGTTTGTATTGAACCTGTACATTGCTTTGGGTAGTATGGACATTTTAACAATACTGATTCTTCCAATTCATGAACACAGACAGTCTTTCCATTTGTATTCTCTCCAATTTCTATCATCAATGTTTTGAAATTTTAATTATAGAGATCTTTCACATCTTTGGTTAAATTTATTCTTTGTATTTTAGTTTTATAGCTTTTGGAGATTAGTTGCTTGATTTCTTCTTCAGATAATCTGTCATTGGTCTATAACGATGCTAGTGTACATGGACTCTATCCTGATATTGTGTGGAAATTACTAGTTATAGTAGCTTTTTGATGAAGTCTTTGGAGTTTTCTATATATAAGATCATGTCATCTGCAAACATTAACGGTTTGAATTCTTCCATTCCAGTGTTATTTCCTTCAATTTATTTTAATTTGTATTTCTTTCTATTCTCTAATTACTCAGAGCAAGACTTCCAGAACTATGTTGAATGAAAATAGAGAAGTGGCATCCCTGCCTTATATCAAATCTTAGAGACACAGCCTTCAGCTTTTCCTCATTCAGTAAGATGTTAGCTATTGTATTGTTATACATGGTTTTTATTTTGTTGAGGTAGTTTCCTTCTATACTTAATTTATGCAGAGTTTTTACTATGAAGTCCTGTTGGATTTTAAACGTTTCTTTCTTTATTTATTTGACAGGTAGAGTTATAGACAGTGTGAGAGAGAGACAGAGAGAAAGATTTTCCTTCCCTTGGTTCACTTCCCAAATGGCCACCATGGCTGGCACTGTGGCAATCCAAAGCCAGGAGCCAGGTGCTTCTTGGTGGTCTCCCATGCGAGTGCAGGGGCCCAAGCACTTGGGCCATCCTCGACTGCTTTCCCAGGCTACAGCAGAAAGCTGGACTGTAAGAGGAGCAACCGGGACTAGAACCGGGCGCCCTAATGGGATGCCAGTGCTGCAGGCGGAGGATTAACCAAGTGAGCCACGGTGCTGGACTTGTTGGATTTTAATGTCTTTCCTGTATGCATTCACATGGTCATATGATTTTTATCCTTCAATCTGCTGACATGGTAAATCACGCTTATTGATTTGCAATGCTGAATCATCTTTTCTTACATGGGATAAACCTCCTTGGTGATAACTTTTAAGTGAGCCATTGAATTTGATTTGGTAGTGTTTTATTGAAAATTTTAGATGCATATTCACCAAGAATATTGGCTTATACATTTGTTCAAGGGGCTGTCTGTGCCTGTCGCTCACGCTTCCATGTTATTGGTTTCAGCATCCTCAAAAGTCCTATGTGTTACAGGCTGGCCAAGGGGTGGTGCTATTGTGTGAGAGTGGGGACTTGGTGTTTAGGAGGTGAGCCTAGTGGGAAAGCCTTAGGTCACTGGGAGCACACTCTTGGAAAGTAAAATAAAGACAGTTGGTTATATAAGCCTGAGTTGTGCCTAATTGCTCTCTCTCTGCTCCATGGTTCATCATACACTCTTTCCTCTACATTCAATCTGACACCAGATTAATAAGGACACCTGATAATATAATGTGAGCCTCCAAAACTAGGAACTGAAATAACATGTTACATCATAAGTATCTTCTCTCACACTTTTGTTATAGTGATAAAAGCTAACACAGAATCCTGCCAGGATTTCAGATCCCTGGTCCAGTTGCTCAGATTTTATATTTAGGTTTTGAAAAATTACTTTGAGATGACAGGTACTGATGGTACATATTATGGGTTACGATGTTTTGGTATATGTATATGTTGTAGAAGTGTTAAACCAAGCTAATTAACATATCTATCACCTCATCTGCTTTTCATTACTTTGTTTGTGTGTTAAGAATTTCCAACAACTTTGAAACATTCAATATATTATTGTCAACTGTGGTCACCATGCTGAAACACAGCTCAGTCTGAATGAAGCACTGTATCTTTTGTCAACACCTCCTCTTTCTTCATTTCCAACCCGACTTTAGTAACCACCTTTCTACACTCTATTTCTAGGAATTCAATTCTTTTAAATTTCACATATTAGTGAGTGCATACACTGTCTCTCTGTGCCTGGCTTTTTTTCACTTAACATATCCCCTGGGTCCATCTACATGAATTTATTTATTTTTGAAGGCTGAGTAGTATTCCACAGCTTATATACGCCACATTTCTTTCACCCATTCGTCTTTGAGTGGGCACTAAGGTAGTTTCCACATCTTAGATGTGGTAAATAATGCTATAATGATCATACATGCACAGATACCTCTTCAACATACTTGCTTTAATTTATCTGAGTATATACACAGAAGTGGGATTGCTGGATCATATGTCTTTAGGCTTTTTTTTTAAAGATTTATTTTACTTATTTGAAAGGAAAAGTTACAGAGATACAGGATGAGATGGAGAGAGGTCTTCCATCCTCAGCAATAGCTGAGGCTGGGCCAGGCCAAAGCCAGAAGCCAGGAATTTCTTCTGGTTCTCCCATATGTCTTTAGTTTTCTGAAGATCCTCTATATTGTTTTCCACAATGGCTGTATTTATTTATGTTCCTATCAGGAATACTTTTCCATTCTTAATACAAAATAAACAGATTATTAGTAATTAAATTATACAACTGAAATATATGGAATTTTTCCCTCCTGAATACAAACTCTGAATATATAAATTCCAACATAATCATTTATTAAATTTATCTCATAATATACTTAATTAGTCCCTTTTCTTTAATCATTATAAATATATTTTTTCATATCAATACAAAGACATTCTCCTTCACAAAAAGTAAAGGCGATAAACATATCACAACAAACTCAGGAAGCATTTAAGGTCACATCAAATAGCATTTTAACTGTAAAATTATAATTCTTAAGTTTCTTTAAATGTTGATGATGTTTTGAGCTCATTCAATAAGAGGAAAAACATCTATCTCGCCAACACATTTTCATCTACTTTCTTAGGAATCTCTAAGGGTTTCCTAATTAGAGGAATTTACAGGAAATGTCAAACATTTTGAATAACTGATGTGTTGTAATTAAAGTCTCAGCAATTGAGCAAATTAACCTTTACATTTTTATGATATCAGACTACATGGCAGTTTTCAGAAAGTTTCTAAGCAAGCAGTTGAGGGAATTATCAAAAACTGTGAAATAGAGGAGGAAAGCATGTCTGGGTTGTTACTGCAGTATTTTAAGTACACAGTTAAATTGATAGCAGAGATTTTTCTACAAGATTAAAATAATGAAAGATATTCATGGTTAAAATATAGGGCAGTGATATATTTCAACTAAAGTCTAATATTATGAAATAAATGTATGAATATAAAAAATAATAATTGCTTTAGCTCTAGAAAATTTTTCAGATTTTGACATTCTGTAATATATCGATAAAAATAAATAAAATTATTTTAAATGATAGTTAAAGCATATAGGGATGGAATGACAAGCATGAGTTGTGGAATTATTGTTAAATTATTTTTACATAAAACTTTATATAGTTTGACCAGTACAGAATTAAATACAGAAAGATACATAATCTCGTGTCTTAGTTTGTCTCATTTGACCCATTTAGGAGTCATAATAGCTCAAAATTATATTCAGCTATAAATAAACTAAATAAGTAAATCACTAATAGTTAAACATCAATAAGTAGCTAAGTACACTGATAAAGTTTCCTCTCAGTTTAGCCAAATTCAGCAACTGTGGAAAGAAAAATCCAGAAGAGATTGTTGCATGTAATAGATAGTCAACAAAATAAAGTCAATGAAGCTGATAAATTACATCTGAATTTTCCTAGGTGTGCATCTAGTTTAACAAGATGACTTTGATTGTTGTGTATTTTGGGATAAGTTTGAATATTTTCAATAAATAAGAAGTAACTCTTAAAATACTTCATTAGATTCAATCTAATTCTCATAATATATTATATAATATCTACTCTCATTGTGAATTGATAAAAAAGGCAGGAAAGAATTTAAGTGATTATAAATGTCTTTTCCTTTGTTCATACATCTGATCAGAAATTCAAAGTCCATGATAATATGAATTTAATTTAGATTTGCCAACATAAAAGTTCCTATCAAGCAGTGAATCTGAAGCCATTGATATTGTATATTTTAAGAATTTCTTGGTCGATGCATCAATTCAAATAAAAAGATATATTTCCACCAGTTACTTTTATGTAAAACTCTATTTATCTCCATATTACCTTACATGTGTTCTAAAATCAACTTTATATTCAGATTTTTTTAATTCACAAAATTTTATCTTTCAACTATAGATGTCATACCTGGATAAAGAGATCAATATGCAGTGGTAGAGACATGGATTTGAGCAATGAAGATACAGCCTCAAAAAATATGCATTGTTGTGGCACAATGTGATAACATTCTGCCCTGGCAGGAGGTGCACACAATAAAGGGAACACCTAAATCTGGCTTGGGTAGATGGGGCAGCTTTCCTTGTAAAGAAGCAATTTTCAATATACATTGTTAACGATGAGTCATGATGGGGTTCAGGACATTCAATCCCAAAATATGACACGTAGGCGTCTGAGGAATCAGCTGAAGCGGGAGGTCTCTCTCACTTCCCCGGCCCTTCTTTTCTGAAGCAGGTCATAAAGGGGTTATCTGACCTTCCTCTACAGTAGGGCACAGAACTTTATTTCAGCTGTTCCATCTGCCACTCCCTTCCAAGACTGGGGATTGTGCTTCTCAGTGTCTCCTTCTGGTTCATCTTAATAAATAGAGCTCACCAGGAATTAAGAAGTTGTGGTGGAAGGGAAGAAGTCATTATTCTTGGGAGGCAGCTGCAGCCAGCACCCCGGAGCAGAGGGGAGAGTCACAGCAGATTGCCACCTACTTTGCCACAGTAGTGGGGAAGAATTGGTGAGATCCTGGGGAGTCTCAAAATTCATAGTAGCTTCCTGGTTTGCATCTTGTGGCTGAGACCTTCAATGTCTACTTCTGTCATTTCTGGAGCAACTTCTCTGACCTTGACTCCTCCAGTGTTTCCACAAATCATTAAACCTATTACCATACATATTAAACCTTATCCAACTGACGTGCACAACATGGCTTCTGATTAATCGGGTGTTAACATAATTCTATTTAATATTCCCAGCATCCTTATGAGGTAGATGCTTCTAGCATGAGAAGCCTAAAGTTATTATAATCCTCTATCACTCAAAAATTTTCACAACTTGTGTATTGCAAAATGTAGATCTTAAAACACCTGCTTTCAATATTTGCTCTTAAGCTCTGTGTTGTCACCATACTGAAATAGGCTAAATAAATAAATAAGTGGGAAATTTACTTCATAAAAAGATACCAAAAAGCTCTTAAACATAAACCTAACAGCCATTTAGTTCATATTCAGGAATCAGCCATTTTAAGGAAAGTCTCCAAAACGCACTCAAATCCAGATTGCCTGGAGTGGTTTTCTTTTATTTAAATATCATGTAAAAGTCCTTAGCTTCTTAAGGAAACAGTACAACGCACATGTGTATGCACTCACGTACTATCCTTAGGAAGGAAATTGTAGCAATCAGAAAGAAGCACCCACTCCTACTACCACATTGATATCCAGCTCCTCACTTAGTCCTTTCAGTGTGACTGTCAAAAGCTGACTCTTCCCTTTGTCCATTAGAGTCCATCCTGCCTCTCTTACATAAGGACAATGGCCCAGAAATACTCTACAGTTTTCCCAACTTTGATGTTTTGCTCTCTCCAATGGATCCCTTAATGATTTCCTTGAATCCGATTACTTCTCCAGTTAATTACAATGATCTTACGGTTTTTCTTCTTTTTGTTTTTAATCATAAAATAGAGAAATGACATATGAAGATTTCTAAATTATTATATATTTGCATGCCTGGATTAAAATACTTTGATCATTATCTATTTTATACACAAGCTGTCTTTATAATTTTATTACTCTAATGAATTTTCCACTATTTATCTTCAGTGAGGTTGGCTTTGTATGGTGCACTGTGTGATGTTCTTTGTTATACTTAGAAAAGTGTATATAAGTCTGTAATGACCTTGTCTTTGAAAATTTAGTGCCACTTTTAGAATCTGCTATGTTTAGTGTAATTTGTTATATTTAATTATTGATTCAAACTCCTTGATTGTTATAGAATTTGTTTTGACAAATTCTATTTTTCTAAAAATTTGATTATCAGATTAATATTTTATTACTGATTATATGCTGTTTAAAGCATTCTATTAAATCTCTGATACATGCATGATGCCTCTTTTATCATTTCTCATATATTTGTACTTCCTTATGTTCTTTATCTCATTCAGGAATGCCAGAACTTTATTCAATTTTGCAAATTTGTTCAGAGAACCAACTTGTAACCTTTCTTTTTGTTTTTTTTTTTCTGATTTTTATTATATTTGTTCATTTACTTCTATTATTTATATATTTTCCATCTATATTCTTGATTATTCCTTTGTCATTTATAAATTTTCTAAAATTCATAACTTTATTTTTAACAATGGGCCAATTAAATATATAAGTGATTCTTTTTTTTTTTAAAGATTTATTTATTTATTTTAAAGGCGGAGTTACCCAGAGGTAGAGAGAGAGAAAGACAGAGAGAGAGAGTTCTTCCATCAGCTGGTTCACTCTCCAGATGGCTCTAAGGGTTGGAGCTGCGCTGATCTGAAGCCAGGAGCCATGAGTTTCTTCTGGGTCTCCCATGCTGGTACAGGGGCCCAAGGACTTGAGCCATCTTCCACTGCTATCCCAGGCCACAGCAGAGAACTGGATAGGAAGTGGAGCAGCCAGGACTGGAACCTGCACCCATATGGGATGCTGGCACTGTAGGCAGTGGCCTTACCCTCTACGCCACAGGGGCAGTACCCAAGTGATTCTTGATATATTACTTTCACTACATTCCAAAATTTTGGAAATCTGGCATTTTAGTTATTTTTTTTCATGATAACATGTTTTAAGTTTTCATTTAAATTCTTGCTTAATTGATAGGCCATTTAAAAAGTGTATTTATAAAGTTGAACACATTTAAAATTTAACTTTTTGTTAAAACTTCTGAATTAATTTTATTTTATTTATTAATTTTAAGAACAATATAGGATACATAATATATATGCATATCTAAAAGTTTTTAAATTTCCATTTTCATGTTGTATATATGATTTTTTTCAAATATTTCATGTTAACCTAAAGAGAGTCTCTATCTGTTGATATTCTATTCACATTTTCTATATCTACCATGTTAAAAACAATTTTTCTTTAATTATTTTTAAATATTTATTTATTTGAGAGAAATAGTTACACACACAGAGAGAGAGGGAGAGATCCTCCATCCACTGGTTCACTCCCCAAATGACTGCAATGGCCAGAGCTGGAACAATCCCAAGCCAGGAGCCAGGAGCTTCTTCTGGGTCTCCCACATGGTGCAGGAGCCAAAGGATTTGAGCCATCTTCTGCTACTTTCTTAGGCACATTAACAGGGAGCTGGATTGGAAGTGGAGCAGCAGGGTGTGGCTTCATTCAACACGCCACAGCACTGGCTCCAAAAGCAATTTTTAATAATATAGCTTAATAGAAAATTGCAATTCCTGCCTTGACCACAAGTCAAACTTTTTCTTCATGTTATTCTTTAAAAACAGTTTTACTGAAGTATTAATTTATATATGATATGTTTAACCCAAGTAAAGTATACATCCAGGAGATTTTGGTATATTCACAGAAATGTATAAATATCACTAGAGTCAATTTTTAGAATTGACTCAGAAAAAAAATAAAAACTCTGGCTTTTATCTATCATGCCTCCATCTCCAATTCTTCCATACCATCAATGCCTAGGCAACCACAAATCTGCTTTCCACCTCTCTAAATTTCCCTACTATGTATATTTAATTTAAAAGGTATCATAAACTATGGAGTCTTTGCTATTGGCCTCTTTCATTTAGTGTAATGTCTTTTAGTGTATCCACAATGTACTGTGGATGCATCCTTTATTCCTTTATGTGAATGAATAACACTCCATTTATGGAAATACCACTTTGTTTTCAATCCATTTATCATTGGATGGTCATTTGTGTTGTTTCTGTTATCAAAAATGTTTATTATTAACAATAATATGGCTATAAGCATTTGTATATATGATTTTGAGTGCACTTATGTTTGTATTACTCTTGGGTATATAGCTATAAGTGGAATTTTTCAAGATCATATGTAACTCTGTTTAAGCATTTCAGGAGCTGCCAGGCTGTGTCTAAAGCAGCTAGATAAATTTGCATTCCCATCAGCAGTTTATTACGATTCTTATTTCTCCATCTTCTCCAAAAGTTGTGAGCACCCGAGTTTTTTTTTTTTTTTATTTTTTATTTTTATTTATTTATTTATTTTTTTTTTGACAGGCAGAGTGGACAGTGAGAGAGACAGAGAGAAAGGTCTTCCTTTGCCGTTGGTTCACCCTCCAATGGCCGCCGCTGCAGCCGGCGCACCGCGCTGATCCGATGGCAGGAGCCAGGATCCAGGTGCTTTTCCTGGTCTCCCATGGGGTGCAGGGCCCAAGCACCTGGGCCATCCTCCACTGCCCTCCCTGGCCATAGCAGAGAGCTGGCCTGGAAGAGGGGCAACCGGGACAGAATCCGGCACCCCGACCGGGACTAGAACCCGGTGTGCCGGCGCCGCAAGGTGGAGGATTAGCCTATTGAGCCACGGCGCCGGCTGGGCACCCGAGTTTTTAAAGCAATATTTACTTTAGAAATATAAAGGAAGAGAGACAGACTGACAGGTAGAAAGTCAGACAACAGAGAACCCAATCTGGTTCATTTTCCAGATGCCTACAGCAGCTAAGGCTGAGTCAGGCCAAAGCAGAGAGACTGGAACCCAATTTAGGGACCCAGGTCTGGAAATATATATTGGAAACTAATAATTGTCAGGCAACATTCCAAATTCTGGAGATGTTTTAGTAAATGAGACATACAGATTCAATCTTCAGGGTTGCAGCACTATTCTATTTGTCTTATAGTTTCTATATTTCTTATTTCTCCTTTCTTGTTCCCTTTTCTGAATTAATTCATCTTTATTGTGCTTTTTGTTGGTATTTTTATGATAAATTTATAGTTCTTCTTATTATTATTTCGCCTATTGGTTTTTGTATATATCTACTGATAGAAAAATGCCAGGAGAACACTTTGCTAGGATAATCAATTGTTGGCTTTATTTCTGTTTAATGAACAGATATATTCTGATCCGTTGTTTAGTTGGAATGCCTTAGGGATCAATGTGCAAGACCTCACATTAAAAAAGAAAGAAAAGATACTAATTATGCACTCCCATATGCTATCTTAATTAGTGCATGTTTTTAGAGCTTTAAAATATAGGATAATGAAATAAATAATCATATATTTTAGTTGTTTCATTTATTCCTTTTCTACAAGTGAGATAGCTGAATCAAAATAAGAGTATGCAGACCTCTTAAAATCATAAAACAAATGCCGAGCTTTCTCCCAATTCACAACTGAAATCGTATTATTTATTTCCCCTGGTTAGCTAAGTCATTCCTATTTAATTTTATCTTAAAATACATAAAATTAAATTAAACTAGTGATGATCTCTGATAATTGTAGGTGATCTGCCTTGTGCAATCATGGGTGTATATCACCTTCCAAAAATTATAGTGCTGGTGGTTCATCTGTTGACTCCAAGCACTCAGCAATGGTAAAGGGCCTGACATTTCTGGAAAAAAATGGCAATTGTACATCTACAGAAAATAAATAAAACAATCCCCATATAATTTTCCACTTGTGTACTCCTGACTTCATTTAAATTGTGTACTGATCCAATCACTTGGGTTTGTTAATAGCTCCACAGAGGAATAGTCATTGCTAATGCGTGAACACCAAGATCCATTTTCTCTGATTATTGTTTTGTGATGTTGCTAATTTGACAGTTCCTGCTGAACGTAGGCTCATTATTTTGTGTCATTGTTTTGGAAAAAGGAATATCAAATGAGCTGCAAAGAAACTTACAAATAAGTGTGTGGTGGATAGGTTAGGGGCTGAGTGTTGTTCTCTAGGTATAGTGAAAAAACAGATAAACTAACATAGTAAGGAAAAAACCACTTGACCCCTGTAAGATACCTACTCATCTCTCAAAACTTAAATAATAATGACTCAGCTATCACCCTAACCAAGAGAACAAGCCCACTTTCTGTGCTTATGTAATGGACAAATATCTATGTCTATCTATAATCAACAGATTTCTGAAATCTCACATACATTGCACTCTTATTTATTGCTACCTAATTTCACGGGGGAAAACAAAGTTATTGTTGTCTATTATGCCTTGTAAAATCAGACCCCTGCCCACCCTGAAGCCAAGTTGTACCTATTTTGGCTTCTCAAAGTTTCCACTTCTCTCTTCTACTTCAAAGCTCTATAGATACTCATATCCACTCATAACCAAAAAGCAATATAGATTTCCTGGAACTTCTTCCCACCTCTCAGTCTCATCAATTCATTTTTTTTATGTTTATCAGCTTAAAATAATTTTGTCAAAGAAGCTTTTGCCACATCTCACCCGTCTATACAAGATCATTCCTCCTTCAGATCATTAATCACATCCTAACTCCATTCAATATCTAGTGCCCACTGGATTCTGGGCTAGAGAAAGGCATGGCTATTTTCCCCACCCTTGAATCCTCACTGCCTCTTCAGAGCCTGACACACAGTGGTCCCCATTATATCTCTGGTGATTAAGCTGATAACCATGACACATTTCCTCTCAATGATGTGCCTCTATTTCGTATGTTCCCTCTGCTTGAATAGCCTTCTCCAGCATTTTGATGTCTTTATTTTCACTTAAAGATCCAGTTCTTACTTCTTTTCTTCCAGAGGTTTTTGTATTGTGCTTCCTCCCTGCCATCTTTCTTGCCTTGGCTTGTGTCCTTCTTCTATGTTCCCACAGCGCTCTTTGCACACAGATTTCCCAAACCCACACCACGTAGGAGTGCAGCTCTAAGTTATGTATATACCTTGCAGAACTGTAGCACCTCATAGACAAGAATGATATTTACTTTTCCACAAATGACCAGAAAAAATGCATCACACCTAAGCACAACATATATGTCCCAATATATTATTAAAAGAAAAAGAGGTAACAATTATAATAGATATACCCCCACTCAATATTAAAGTTGGCCACAATCACTCACAGAATACAGCACAGGGTGGTGGTGGTTGGGGAGCAAGTGATGGATAATGTACATTTACAGAGAGGCTGTTAGGATCTTTCCAATAAATATTGTATGAAAATGGATTTGTTCTTTCCCAATTTTCTTTGTGCATTTGAGATACCTGAGAATATTTATCATTATACATTTTCTTATAAAGCATAATTAAAATATCCCTCAAGAGTTCTATATGTGAAATTAATTTCTGAGAACAAGTGGGTGCCAATCTTGGTTGCCTGGTAACAGTCTTCTTAACCTAAATAATTCACCCTGCATTTAACATGTTCCATCTGATTTGCTGATGCCTTGCAAGCTCTGTAACATAGATGACAAGGTTATCAGGGGAGATGAAAAGCATGAATCCTAGAGTCATTCTTATTGCCCCTCTGTAGAGCTGTCAGTGACTTTGCTCCCTCCACTCATCACACTCCATCATTGCTTTAGGATCAGGAATGCCTGATATTCAGCCAAAGCCACTCCAATCCATGAGAAATGGCAAGTCTTCTTATAATTGTTAGATTCTACATGTTTATTTTTGTTTCTAAGATTATTAATATAACATGTAAGATAGAAAAAAATCACTATATGAAGATTTAAAAGAAAAACACAAAAATAAATTTTAAAAATATATGAAAAAGTGGAATGAAAAGGTAACATGGCCGGCACCGTGGCTCACTTGGCTAATCCTCCGCCTGCGTCGTTGGTACTCCAGGTTCTAGTCCCAGTTGGGGCGCTGGATTCTGTCCCGGCTGCTCCTCTTCCAGGCCAGCTCTCTGCTGTGGCCTGGAAGGGCAGTGGAGGATGGCCCAGGTCCTTGGGCCCTGCACCTGCGTAGGAGACCAGGAGGAAGCACCTGGCTCCTGGCTTCGGATAGGCACAGTATGCCAGCTGTAGCAGCCATTTGCGGGGTGAACCATGGAGGGAAGACCTTTCTCTCTGTCTCTCTCTCACTATCTGTAACTCTACCTGACAAATAAAAAAAAAAGATAAGGTAATGCACATTTTCCTTGAAGTTTTTGAAGACAAGACACACCTGCACACAAACACACACACACACACACACAAACACCAAGTGACTTCAAAATGTTCATGGAAAAATGGAATTAAAACAAACTTATTTTGTGGGAGAAAATCTTGAAATCCATGTGATTTTTCATAATATCATTTTTGATCAATTTTTTGAAGACTCCTCATCTCTCTCTCTCTCTCTCTCTCTCTCTCTGTGTGTGTGTGTGTGTGCCTGTATGAAGCACATACAATATGCTGAACAACTTTGTAAATCTACAGACCCTTATTTAATCAATTGGTTGAACGGTTTTCAAGTAATCACATTGTCTCATATTCTTGCTTGGTGTTGTCAGTGGACAAACCTGACAGTGGCGCCAAGTCTTTGGCCATTATGAACAAGACTGAATGACAGCGTAAAAGAGAAAATTTGGAAAGGAAACGCTGCGTTTCATCCCTGTTTCTAAACTTTTAATACAAAAGGACACTTCATCTGAGGAAAGGGAGCAAGTCAGAGTACTGGGCTAAGAGTGGGAGGCTGCTAAGTCCCCTCAAGCCTTCCATTGACTTTCTGACAGCACGGGTGACCTTAACTCCTCAATAGCTCCCTCAGTCACTCTGGAGCGCAGCTGGAAGTGGGAGACCCTGTGACGGTGCATATGGCATTGTGAATGGCAGAGAAGAGCTTACCCTGAGAGGGGCGTTCTCTCTGGCTTAAGAGAGCAGCATATCTGAGGAAAAAGATGGGACTCAGGCTCCATCCAGCAGATCACCCTCATGCAGCCTCACTGAGGCCTACTTATGAGGTTTTCAGAGTGGGTCCAAGAGCAGAAGGAAAAGAAACCTTTCTTTCCGATATTGTGTTCAGTCCATGAAAGTGTCAGCAGCTTTCCTTGAATTCTAGGAAGAAGAAGAAACCATTGAATCACTTGTACCTCAATGTGATGAGAATACAGAATGAGACTCAAGGTAGAAACTAACCAGGAAGCAAACAGGTTAAATTTTTGCTCATGAGTTTCTATAATTTGAAATTCACAATTACCAAAGAGTTGTGACATTGGACATAAGTATCCATGTCATGTCTTTGAATAAAACCTATGGGTAACCATGGTACCTCCTGTTAGAGACATTTAGTGAAGCAGAGAAAGGGCTGAGCCTAGTTCTGCCAACATTAAGACTCTAGAGAACAGTAGGAATAAGCGAAGCAAAGAAAGTGTGAGAATTTACTGAGGTTGGAGGGTGGTATCTTAGAAGTATAGGGTTTACACTTCAAGTATAACTTTACTGTGATTTTGTTTTTATTGATTTTTCTTTTATAATTCATGATTTCTGTTTTTTTATATTGTTTTAAAATATCTTCTAAACTGCATACTGTAAAAACATCTTTCTAATTTCCCTTTTAGATTTTTATAGTTTGAATATTTAAGATAGTCATGCCATCTGGAGTTCCACACAAAATATAAGTTTGATTTTTAATTCTATGTTTTTTTTTATGGAAAGTAAATATGTCAAACCAGTTTTTCTTTAATTAATCATTTTCACCACTAAATTGAAATGTCATGTTCATTATGTATTAGATTTCCATAAATAAAAGAACCTTCTTCTGTACACAAAGCTCCATTGATCTTTTAATGTACTCTGTCAATACTAGACTTTCATTTTTGAAAGCCAGTGAGAACAGAGATCTTTTAACAGAGCTAGGAATGAGCAAGGCTGATGCCAGAAGCTGGGAACTCAATCCAGGTCTCTCAGATAATTGGTAGGGATCCATCCACTTGAGCCATCACTTACCTCCTCACAGGGTGTGCATTAGCAGGAAGGTGGAATAGGAATGGAGATGAGATTCCACCCAAGAACTCTTAACTGGGATGTGGGCCTCCCAACTGGCATCTTAACTGCTGGAACAAGTGCTTGCTCCCATAAGGGACTTTGAAATAAACTAGTTATAAGTAATTTTAGAGGCCCTGTAATCCAAATCCTTTCCACTATTGTTTTAAAAAATTGTTAGCATGTTCCACATAGAAAATTCTCATACACAAACTTTAAAATCCCCTTTTGCATGTCAATAAGAAGCCTCCCGAATTGTTGAGTGCTTTGGGGTTCCATTATTATATTAATTTGGGGAGTTTACTTATCCTGATTCTTAGTATCAGCAATACTGTATGTTTTCCGTTTAATAAGTCTCATTTTGCAGATAACGTTGCTGTTCTCTTTATATACAAATTCATTTTTCATTTTATAATTTTGTCACTTACATAAATGATAGTTAATCTAAATATCAAACAGATCATGATTTGTATAAAGAACTTTGACTTGTATGTACTTATATTGTCTTTAAACATTTTAAAATTATATTTATTTAAATATTTAACTTGATACATGGATAAACATTTTATAGTGGATTGAGTACTATAGTGAAGTAAACTTTAACACGTGTATGGATAGTATGGTTTTTCCCTTGGCTTCTGCCATTGTCATGAGACTGTTGCTCCTAGAATGGTATTTAGCAGATCTGAACCAAACCTTCAATCTGCCACCAAACTCAACCAGACCAGAGGCTAAAGCACAGCTCACCAGCCGCTTGTAACCAAAATTAGCAAAACCTTAGATGACGTGAAATCTATAGATGTGAGAATAAAGGCTCATCACTGTAAGCCATGAAGTTAGTTTGTTGTGAAGCATTATTCTGGTAGCAACTGAATTATCCAGTACCAAATCAAATGAATAAAGACAACAGTAAAAACAACAAAATGATGAATGTCTTAATATCACTTAATTTTTTCTAGCTTGTATTTAAGTCCCTTACTTTACTCTCACTACATCCATGATTTCCAGAGATGTATTGAACAATACAGCAGGTTACCTCTCTCTTATTTTTGCTGTAAAATTTAGTTATAAATCAAAAATTCATTTCATGACTGCCTTAAGACAGACCATATGCTAGAAGATAATTTTACTCATATAGAAAACAATGGAATTGTAACTGGAATATACCAATAACATCTACAAAACAGTAAGAGAAATGAAAAGTATCCAAAAGAAAATGAGCACATATACCAAAGCAATGCAGAGACAAGAGAACATATGTAATCAGCATATGTAAGCATGCTCAATCTCATTAGGAACCTGTAACATAAAAGGCCAAGTCATCAGATCAGATCAAGTGATGATGTTAAGATTTTATTTGTAATGAAACTGGAAGTAATGACACTTCTCATACTTTACGGATGGGTTTGTTAAATTCTCAAAGCTGTGGAGAGCTATCTGACAATCTCTGGGAATCCAAACACATACAGAGTTTAGGACCCAACACTTCCACTGCAGAGTCTAGGGCATCTCTTGCACATGGCCATCTGAAGACACGTGTGACATTTTGTGGCAACACTGTTTTAAGAAAAAACTTATGGAGAACACTCAGATGTCAAAAAAAAATAAAATAATACATGGAGCACTTGTATACAGTGGAATACAATAGAACTCAAAATTAAAAACACAGAGGCCGGCGCCGCGGCTCACTAGGCTAATCCTCCGCCTTGCGGCGCCAGCACACCGGGTTCTAGTCCCGGTCGGGGCGCCGGATTCTGTCCCGGTTGCCCCTCTTCCAGGCCAGCCCTCTGCTGTGGCCAGGGAGTGCAGTGGAGGATGGCCTAGGTGCTTGGGCCCTGCACCCCATGGAGACCAGGAAAAGCACCTGGCTCCTGCCATCGGATCAGCGCGGTGCGCCGGCCGCAGCGCGCCAGCCACGGCGGCCATTGGAGGGTGAACCAACGGCAAAGGAAGACCTTTCTCTCTGTCTCTCTCTCTTACTGTCCACTCTGCCTGTCAAAAAAAAAAAAAATTAAAAACACAAAACTGAGCATTTTGGCACAACAACAACAACAAAAAAACCTCGTAAAATCAACAATCACTTAATTTTTTATGTAATCTAAAGTAAATTTGCAGTTTTTCCAAACCAGGGCGGCAGGATCACAGAAAGGCTTTTTCACTTTTTTCCTCAACTAGGCTTGTAGTCCTGCCTTATGAGCAGGAATAAAATCTGAGGATTTTTTTTTTTAAATGCTTCTTCCTCCTTCTTTGAACATCAGTTAAATTCAGGATGCATTGTTATCAGATGGACTGTTTTGATTCTAATATGACATTTAGAAACCTTCAGTGCAATTGGAGTATCTCATTACTCCTACAAAACTATGCTAGTTTTAGACTGTGCATCATTTAGGTGTGACTGCTGTTTATCTTGGCTTTCGTGCTGACCCGTGCACTCTAAGCACTCACTGCTGCCATCATTGAGTACAGGTAGGAAACACCTTGTCATCTGTGATGCATCTCCTCCTGGTTCCATTGTTGCCTCTCATACTTTAATAACTATTTTAAAATAAAAAGTGTGTTTCCTCTTATTGCTGTGTACCCATCAGTATCTGGGCATTTGAGGCTTTTCCTGTCTCTTCTGTTTGTGACTTACCATCGATTGCCATACTATTTCCTTCTTTGTATTCTTTTTATCTTGGCCATTTTTCTTTCTCATCCCTCTGCGTTCAGCTTAAAATTTAAGAATCCACCAGTCTCCAGGCAAAGACATTCTTTCCTGGCATTAAGAGAGACAGATGATCTATGCAATAGACAATCCTCTCTCAGCTACAGCTCAGTCTGTTGCTGTATTTTACAGATACTCTTTTCCCTTCCAAAGTCTTAAAGTTAGTGATAAGCAATGAGAAGAGCACTGATGCTATTTATTCTGAAGATGATTCCTTATTTTATTTAAAGCATTATCAGTTTGGGTGGAGGGGAGGTGTATGGCAGTGTGGCATAACAGGTTTAGCTGCTACCTGCAATACCTTCATCCCATATGGGCACCGGTTCAAGTTCCAGCTGCTCCACTTTTGATCCAGCTCCCTGTTAATGTGCCTAGGAAAGCAGTAAAAGATGGCCAGAGTCCTTGAGCCCCTGTACCCACTTGAGAGACCTGGATGAGGCTCCTGGCTCGTGGCTTCAGCTCAGCCTAGTCCAGGCCATTGTAGCCATTTGGAGAGTGAACCAGTGGATGGAAGATCTCTCTCTCTCTCTCTCTCTCTCTTTCTAACTCTGCCTTTCAAATAAATAAAAATAAATCTCTAAAAAAAAGTAAAACTAAAATAAAAACTGAAGTTTTATCAATTTCCATATAAAAGCGTCAAGTGTATAGTTATTGATAGCTTGGATAAGTCTTTTGAGCCTCTCCAGTCCCTGCTGGGTCCCTTACCTAGAAGAGGAGTCCATTTTCTAACTAACAAAGCCACATTCTTCTATGCCATTTCAATAGGAGGAATTCCAAAGCAGAATTTTGTGGTAGCCACTTTCAGGAGGACAGAAAAGTAATGAGGGACTGTGGCTTTTAGTTATAAAACAACATGCTGACAACTTTTGATCCAAGAAATATCACTGTATAAGATTTCTTTATTTTTGCTTTATTCGGAATATATACTTTTAAGGATAGAGATAACAAGTAGAACTCTGTGGTGAGAGGGTCAAGGAAAGAGCTCACTTAGAAAACCTGTGATTAATTTGTCTTCTGAATTTCTGAGACAGTGCAGTGAAGGCATTTCTAAAATAGCAGTGTGGTTACAAGTGACTGAGTAAACAGTGTAATAACTGTCACTGGAATTTAATTTCACATGTTCTGCTAGAAGTCCTGGTCTTAGAGAGAATGCCATGAATATGTTCGCTATCAGGGTGACTATAAAGAGAAGACAGCAAAGAGGAATGTCCAGTTTCTGAAATACTAATAGTTCCTCTGTTCTCTCAATGTACGAGGGGCTTCAAAGAGTTCATAGAAGTGCATATTATGAAACAAGTATGCATATATTACAAAAGTTCTTTGTGCCTAGAAAAACATATCTTTTAATTTCATTTTCCTATGAAGTTCTTGAAGTACCCTTGTGTATGCTTTGAATTGCCAATCTGTATGCATATTTTTCAGGCACTCTAGAGTATGAAGCCAAAATTTTGATTTTCTTGAGCAGGCATTTGACACAGTGGTTTCAATACTGCTTGGTTTGAGTCCTAGATCCTCTGCTTCCCACCCAGCTTCCTGCTAAGGCACACTATGGAGGCAGCAGGTATTTGTTCCAATACTTGGGTCCATGCCACCGACTTTGAAGACATTTACTGAGTTCCAGGCTCCTGGCTTTGGTATGGCATAGTCATGGCTGTTGTGGGAACATGGGGAGTGAACCAGGGGCTGGAGAACCTTTACATGTCTGTCTCTGTCTCTCTGACTTTGTCCCTCTGCCTTTCAAATTAAAGAAAATAAATAAATACAATTGATAAAAATTGATTTTCTTAGTAATGAAATTATAACAAATTTAATGAAAGAAAATATCTATCTGTGCACTTTGTCTTTTTCTGGGAAGACTTTAAAATACTGATAACTATTGTTTATTGAACATGTATTATATATCTAGGACTTTACATAGATCGTTCATTTTTGTAAATACATATATAAGTTAATAGCAAGAGGTGGTTATTGACTTTCTATATATTTTAAAGATTTGAGGAAACAAGGTCCTATTAGGTTAAATGATTTGTTCAAAGTCTCATAATTGGTCAGTGCTAGTGCTGGAATTTTGATAGAAGAAAATTGAAAAGGTTGTTTTTCTAATCAAATGTAGGATCTATTCTGTAAATAAAGATGTAGGAGTCTACTGTAAGTATATGTTGGCACTATAAAGGACCCAATGTGTGATAAAACATGCTTGCTGACATGATGGAAACAGGTCTATCAAAAGGTTGATTTTTATAAGCAACGTGGTTTTCTCTTAGTGGCTATAGATTCAGGAGAGATTTCATTGATGTGGTTTGTGAATCAAGGCAGAGTCCTTTCAGGTAAAGATGAATATGATTGTTCTTTATGAATAGTAGAATGAAATAGTGCTTTCTGATGCAGCTGGGGATGTGACCAGAGGGGAATTCATGTGCAGCTTTGCACTTGTAATGTACCACTAGGTGGCACTGAGTCTACAGAGCTGGGCTCAGCCCAAGCTGAACTCCATTGGATAAAATGATAGCTTCTTGGCAGGGTGTGAATGAGCGCCTCTTGTAAGGGCCTTCTAATAAAAATCTGTGGATCATGTTTGATTCTCAGCCATACTTCACATCAGCTGCTATTTATATTATGCTATAAGCCTTCGTTATCTCTGACCCCTGCTGGTTGCCTCAGTGTCAAACATTTTTGAATTGGAGATGATAGGGCTTGGGCGGATTGTGAAGGAGAATGTTAGTGTGTTGATGCTGCCTGTGTGTACTGTTCTGATAATATGCCATCCTTTGATAGTTATTGACTCTTCTTCAGATTGAAGTACACCTGTAATAATTAACTCCTGGGTAGAGACATTTGAACAAAGAACAGACAGTACCCCGATCCTTGGAATAAAATCCGGTCTCTTTACAGCTTAAATATATTTGTTTGTTATCATTACATTTTGAATGAAACAATGTTTATAAATCAATTAAGCTTTAGTGAAATAGAGGGAGATTCTTTGAAACCAGATCTTTCTTTTCCTTGCCCAAGCACACTAAATGGAGAGCTTGAAAACAAAGAGAATGCTTATTAAAACAGGAGCATAATATCTTAAATTTCAGAGAAAAGGTTTGATTTTTCAAGGGAAGCTATGTGTTGAAACTTAAAACTCTTCAAATATAAATCATATTAATGAAATTTAAATTTATACCATAGATAACCATCACCAATTATGAACAGAATATAAATTCATGATGATGAAAGATTAGATTACAGTCTCAGTGCTCTTTCAACATGAAATAGGAGTATAGTTGGAAAGATATTTAATCAAATATTTCACAGGATCTAATTTCTTCTAATGAACACTAGAAATATGATGTGAGGCTGGTGAATTCATAATCTCATTGTACAGATGAGATACTATGTGAAACAAAATTTAATCATTTCTCTAAATCTTTCAAGACCTTGCCAATGGCAGTTCCAGAGAATTCTCTAGTTAGTAGTGCATTTCACACCATCCTTGCCTCTTCTTAGCCTGACTTACTTGACTTCCTTGCTAGAGTCTGATGGCTTCTTGAGTATGGGCAACTGCTACTTTTCATACAATGAACTCACCCACCTCAACCTCCCACCATTCTCCAAGTTTTACCTCGAACAGCCCTAAGATAAACTATAGCTACATTAATGCAGACCTGGGTCAGCAACTTCAAGATGGAGTAATAGACAAATTTCTGGATAAATTCTTGTTTTCCAGATGGACAAACAGGTTTAGCAGTCTAGGCCATAGTCTCCTAAATATCATTACTGCAATAAAACTAAATTGCATGAAACATGCAGGTTGTTCTAGGAGTCAAGTGAGTTATGGAAAATTTGCAAATAATACTTACATCCTGGAAATTTACAAGACCGGTTTGCACATGAAGGACTTCCAGAAGTGCTATAGTAATAAAATCTGTTGAAATCCGAAATGATTTATTGCTGAGCAGGCTGCTTTTGGTTAATGAAGCAGATGGAGTGGATGGCCATGACGCTAGGCCATGCATGCCTCACAAGCTGGTGTGTGATGGAGAACTCGGCCAGGTGATGGCCTCCTATCATCTACAACTTGATTTCCACATGGTTGAAGGTTTGGAAGTTGTAGACGCCCACCATGCTCCCAGAACACATCCCACAGATGTGTCTGCACTACCTTTGGCTTCTCCATGGGAGGTGCTGGTCAGTGCTTCACCGGCTGCAGGCTATGGCTGAGCCACTGCCAATGCAGAGTACTGTACATCTGTGTTGTCTCCTCCTATGACATACCCAGCATCTCGTCAGACTTCATGCCTCCATGAAATTGCAGAAGGTCAGCTTCTTTTTCTGGTCCACTTCTTTCTTTCTTTTTTTAAATATGGAGCACTTGCATGTCATCCTTGTGCAGGGGCCATGCTAATGTTCTTTGTATCGTATATGTGCTGCCAAAGAGATCACTCTGGTCTAAGTCTGTCATCTTGTTGGCTTCCCTGGAAAGACTACTTGAAACACAATATTTACCAAACATATTTGAATGCTACACTTTTTAAAATAATTATTTAATGACATTAGAGGACTCAACAAACCAGATAATGAATTAACTAAAGAGCTGACCCTGGTAGTTCCAGAATATGTTTTTTTAGTATTTATTTATTTAATTTAAAGAGTTACAGAGAGAGAGAGAGAGAGAGAGAGAGAGAGATTCCATCTACTTGTTTACTCCACAAATGGCCGCGACACCTGGAGCTGAGCCGATTTGAACCCAGGAGCCAAGAGTTTCTTCCACGTCTACCACATGGATGCAGGGACACAAGAAATTGGGTCATTGTCTTCTTTCTTTCCCAGGAACATTATTGGTGAGTTGGATCTGAAGTGGAGCAGCCAGGACTCTGTCAATGCTGCAGGCAGCAACATTACCCACTATGCCACACTGCTATCCCCAACCCAGGGAAATTTTAATTTTTGGAATATAAAGTTTTGTACTTCAACTACATTATGCTACACAATCCATGTTGTCCATGAACCTGCCTGGCTTGGAATGGACAGTTCTTCCTTTTTGCTCCAGTTGCTCCCTGTCTATCTTAAATGAGGATGATTCTGCTCCATCCAAGCAGTCCCAGAACTGGCTTATTTGGGTGGGGAACCAGCTGGTCTTTCTCTAAGGAACACAGTTGGAAGTGCCCAGGTAGTGGACTGCTGACAGGCAAGTTACTATTCTTTCATGAAAACTTTTGTTGTAGTGTAGACAGGCTAATAAACTTAATCACACACAGAGCAAAGCATGTACTTCGGTGTGTGCCCAGAAAACAGTTCCATGATGGATCCCCAGTGTGGTTATGTTAAGAGATGGTGGGCTCTTTCAAAGGCAGGGTCTAGTGGTAGGTGATTAGATCATTCGGGTCACTGCCCTCAGAAGAGATGAAGGTGTTTCTTGTGGATCCTTAGTTCCCATAAGAGCAAGCTGTTATGCAAGAACAAGCTTGAACCCTGAATCTCTCTCTTCCTTTCTCACTGAATGATCTCCCCCACGTTGTCCCTGCCTTTGGTGAGGCCATCTGCTGTGACGCCCTCACCAGAAACCAGATTAATGGGGTCGCATGATATTGAAATGTCAACCTTCCAAATTGTAAGCTAAATAAACCTCTTTTCTGGGGCTGGCACTGTGGTGTAACAGGTAAAGTCACTGCCTGCAGTGCCAGCATCCCATATGGGCGCCGATTCAAGTCCTGGCTGCTCCACTTCTGATCCAGCTCTCTGCTATGGCCTGGGAAAGCAGCGGAAGATGGCCCAAATCCTTGGGCTCCTGGCTTGGGATGGACACAGCTCCAGCCGTTGTGGAGTGAACCAGTGCATAGAAGATCTCTCTCTCTCTCTCTCTCTCTCTTTTTCTATCTCTTTCTCTCTGCCTTTCTTCTTTCTGTGTAACTCTGACTTTGAAATAAATAAATAAATCTTAAAAAAGTAAAAAAAAAAAAACCTCTTTTGTTTATAAGGTATGCATTCACAGATACCTTGTTATAGTAATGTAAAAAGACTAATAAAACATTTATATCTTGTCTTTATCTATCCCACACAGACTTAATAATACTTATTTTCTGGATCTAATAGTAAAAACAGTGCTTTAAAATATTTTATAAAAAATAGAAATTCAGTCTGCCGTAATTCCAATGCTTGAGGACAATTGCTACCAACGAATCAAGTGCAACCCCTACCTCAAGGTATATACTTTTAAACATTTGATTCACTCTATATAATTTTATATTTTGCAAATTTTATTTAACATATCATAAGTACTTTCCCATATCACTCAACAGTTTTTGCAATTATTGATTTTAGTGGCTATATAATATTCAATTCTAATTTATTTATCCTTTTCACTGTTATTAGGCATTAAAGTGATTACCATGCTTTCACTATTGTTTAAACCACTGAAGCAGGGCTGGCACCATGGTGTAGCTGATAAAATCACTGCCTGTGATGCTGGCATACTATATGAGCACCAGTTTGAGTCCTGGCTGCTCTATATCCAATTTGGCTCCCTGCAAATGCCCTGGGAAGGCAGTAGTAGATGGCCCCAGTGCTGGGGCTTTGCACCCATGTGGGAAACTCAGAAGAAACTCCTGGCTTCTGGCTTCAGACTGGCCCTACCCTGGCTATTGTGGCATGAACTAGCAGATGCAAGACCTCTCTGTCTCTGTCTGTCTGTCTCTCTCTCTCCTCTCTCTTTCTCTTTCTGTAATACTTTCAAGTAAATAAATAAATAAATAAATTCTTTTTTAAGTTAAAAAAACTCTGAAGTGCACAAACTTATACATAAATATGTGTTTGATGATTTTCTTAGGGTAGATACTAACAAAATATGGAAATAAAAACCAGTAAATACTTAAGGCTCTTGATTTATAGTCTTAGACAGTTCCAAAATGCTTTACAAATTATATACATGATTTCAACTAATTAGTCAGTGATACTTCCTGAGCACCTAGTATACATGCCATTTATGTAACATCTAGGGTATCTAGAGCACCTAATATATGTAATATCACCAAACAGCTGTCAACCTGTTGAAAAGCATTTGACTGCATCATAGGGCCACTTCCTGGCATAAGAGACTCAACTCTGCCATCCATCACCCTTGTCCCAGGAAGCACTGCCCTGGATTGGAATCCTACAATGTTCCCTTTCTGCCATGTATCTTGAAAGCATTGCCTTCCTGAGCCAAGATGCATGATGGAGAGGATAAGCCCCTGGCTGGGCAATTTGAATTTTGATTTAATTACACTGAGAAGGCCATTTTGAAAAAAAGCTCAAGGTCTTTACCCTAACAAACTAGAACCTTGCTGGCAAAATACATATTGAACAAAGGAATGTATTAAACAAATATAAAAAATACTATATAATGAAGCTATAATTAGGAAGGTGAGTTGTTTTGAGTTTTTTTTTCTTTTTTTAAAAACTTTTATTTAATTAATATAAATTTCCAAAGCACAGCTTATGGATTACAATGGCTTCCCCACATAACGTCCCTCCCACCCGCAACCCTCCCCTTTCCCTCTCCCTCCCCCCTTCCATTCACATCAAGATTCATTTTCAATTCTCTTTATATACAGAAGATCAGTTTAGCATATATTAAGTAAAGATTTCAACAGTTTGCACCCACATAGAAACACAAAGTGAAAAATACTGTTTGAGTACTAGTTATAGCATTAAATCACAATGTAAAGAGCATTAAGGACAGAGATCCTACATGAGGAGTAAGTGCACAGTGACTCCTATTGTTGACTTTACAAATTGACACTCTTGTCTATGGCATCAGTAATCACCCTAGGCTCTTGTCATGAGTTGCCAAGGCTATGGAAGCCTTTTGAGTTTGCCAACTTCAATCTTATTTAGACAAGGTCATAGTCAAAGTGGAAGTTCTATCCTCCCTTCAGAGAAAGGTACCTCCTTCTTTGGTGACCCGTTCTTTCCACTGGGATCTCACTTGCAGAGATCTTTCATTTAGGTTTTTGTTTGTTTGTTTGTTTGTTTGTTTTTTTTCCAGAGTGTCTTGGCTTTCCATGCCTGTAATACTCTCACGGGCTTTTCAGCCAGATCTGCGTGCCTTAAGGGCTGATTCTGAGGCCAGAGTGCTGTTTAGGACATCTGCCATTCTATGGGTCTGCTATGTATCTCACTTCCCATGTTGGATCGTTCTCTCCCTTTTTTATTCTATCAGCTAGTATTTGCAGACACTAGTCTTGTTTATGTGATCCCTTTGGCTCCTAGTCCTATCATTATGATCAATTGTGAACAGAAATTGATCACTTGGACTAGTGAGATGGTATTGGTACATGCCACCTTGATGGGATTGAATTGGAATCCCCTTTTATGTTTCTAACTCTACCGTTTGAGGTAAGTCAGCTTGAGCATGTCCCGAATTGCACATCTCTTCCCTCTCTTATTCCCACTCTCACATTTAACAGCGATCACTTTTCAGTTAAGTTTCAACACTTGAGAATAACTGTGTATTGATTTTTATGCTTTGCCAAATTCCTAAGCCAAAAAATCCTCAGTGTGTATTTTTAAAACTTGATACAGTTTTTATTTTACAGCCAAATATTTGGTTTCACAAGTTTTTGTTTGTTTGTTGTCATATTTCTCTTATTATTTCTCTATTAAAAATCATTGACCCCTTATAACTAATGTATAGATTTATTAAGTTTAAATATCCTTTATAAATAAAGAACAGTATTATGTCACATGATAATTGCATTTATATCTTAATTTTTCTTTTATTTTGATCATTGCCTTTCCAATTTTGCTGTTGTTTAACTTTTATATATTTAAACATCTAAGTTTACTTATTTTAATCTTTTCATCCCTCCCAGGCAGAGTAAGTTCCTATTCATTGCATCTTCAGTTCCTCAGACAATTCTTTCTGGTCAGAAGTGCTTGATCACATTATCAACATAAACATGGCAGATGTTAATTGAGTGCTCATGGTGTGTATGATTTTATTCATTTCTCACAACAACTCTGTGAAGTAGATGGTATTATTATCTGAATGTTACAGTTGATAAAAATGAACAGAGAGAGAGAGGTTAGGAATTTGATTCAGGACTAGATACTGAATGTCAGCCTTAATCTTTGCATTTCTTTATCCAGATCTAACTGCAGTATACTGCTTGCCATTCTTTTTTCCCGTTTAATTAGACATTTTCTTTTCTTTCGTAGAGATTTTTAAACCTTCTCTCTTTTTTTTCTTCCTTTATTTTCAAGATGATGTGTTTGCATGAGTGGATTCTTCCATTCACTGATCTAAGTAATCAATGAGCTTTTTCTATTTTTTAAGATCAATGGACTCTTTAAAGTTGACAACATCCTTCTTTCAATCATGGAATAGTTTGTTTTACAACGTCTTTTAAAATTACATTATTTCCATTTATTCCCATTCTCTATTGAACTTTCTTTGTGAAGCAGCTGTACCATCTGGGGAAATTCATCTTTTCCTTCATACATCACTTTGTTTTGTTCCTATTTTGGGAGAATTATATCTAAAACCTTTTAATCACTTCTTCTATTGATGTTTTAAATAATTTTGTTAATTATAATTTTAATATTAATTAAATTAATTTAAACATTTTAATCATGTTCTACTCTCATTTCCTATATAGATATGCTATTCATTTTTTTCAAGATAAGCATATTATCTATATTTTTCATAAAATGTGCTTCTGGCTGTCTTATCTTCTTGATATAACTCATTTCTTCATAATTATTTTGTGTATGCCCTTCAACATAGAACATTTTTGAAATATCTTGTGTTCCTTACCTTAAAATGCCCATTTGAATGAGGTCCTACAGGCTTCTCTTGTGGTAGGGGTGGGTCCTGGTTTGCCATCAGTAGCACTGTAAAGTGATCTGGCACTGCCATTTCTTCCCTAAGGAGATTTCAAATGGCAGAAGGTCTTAGAACTGACAATTGTCTTTTCCTAGAGCAGTCACTCCAGAGAGTAATCTTCCATTTTCTTACTTTGGTGACTGGAGGGCATTTTCCTGAGAGCCTCTGTTCTTGGAGCAGAGATGTAAAAGGACTTGGGGGTATCATGATTGATGCTCAGATCTTCCCAAACTCCAAAAATCTTCAGTCAACCTTAGCCTCACCCACCAAGTATCTTGAGTTGAATTTCTCCAGAGAAGAGTGGTTTGCCTTTGGTGCTGGAGGGGCAGAAATAGTCACCTGACTGCTAAGTTGGTGAGGAGACTTGAAGCTTCTCCTTCAGTGTCAACAATCCAAGCCCTCTCAGATCCAGGCTCCTGGACACCTCACGCTCTTCCTGATGTAGCTATAGTCCACAATAGTTTGGGACTTTTGGAAGTAAATCAGGGTTTTTATCATTTCCTCTCCCTGCAAGTACTTGGGCTTGTTTGTTAACACATTTTTAGTTTTTGTTGCAAGTTAGAAAAAAGTTATTTAAAAATGAAAGTGCTTTATAAATTATTTTTTCTACTAACTGGAGAAAGAGGTCAAACTTGTGTTTGAAAAATAATTTATATTCTGTCTGAACTGTAGAAAACCTTTGTGTAAAGGTGCACTGGGATTTCTAGTTTTTGTTGTATGTATGGGTTGCTAAGGCAACCCTACCTACTCTATCAATCACCTTTTGACCAGATAAAGTTGGGGGAAATACAAAACCCAAAAAGCAAAATTTATAGTATATACCCTGGGGAGAACTAACATGAAATAATTTTATGGATGAATAAAAAACAATATTGAAAAATGAAAGCCTATGCAGGAAAGAGACCCATGACATAAAATTATATTTTTCATGTTTCTACATACAAAGTAATTCACAAAGTGAATATAAGATGGAACTAAGCTTATTTTGGCACCAAAGAAAAGTTGAAATCCATGTATATGCAGTCTTCAAAAGGTTCATGGAAAATAAATATGATGAAAAGATTATGCTTAGAGTTCAAAATTTTGTGTGCAAAAATAAACATATTTTAATTATATTTTCCATGAAGTTTTCCCTTTAAAAAATACATTCCAGAGGCAGAGAGAGAGAGAGAGAGAGAGAGAGAGGCATAGAGAGAGAGAGTGAGAGAAAAAGACAGAGAACTCCCATCTGCTATTTCAACCCTCAAAATGTCCACATCAGCCAGATTTTAGGCTGGATGAATGTGAGAGGTAACTTAGTCCTGGTCTCCCACATGGGTAGCATGGATCCAACTACCAGGGCCATCACCTGCAGCCTTCCAGGATCTGCACAGGCAGGAAGCTAGAATCAGGAACCAAGCACGCCAAGGGCATCCTAATTATTAGGCCAAATGCTTGACCAGACCATAAACTTTTTGAAGTACTCCTGTGACATACTTTATAGCAGAGTGCATAGCTTGTCCCTAACAGCATTCAACAGCCAATTTTTCTTTCCCCAAGCTTTTTCTGAAGATACTAAGGTTGTCAAAGTCTGAAGTCAGCCATGACCAGCATTTGAACAAATTTCTTAAAGAGATGTTAAACATATCCACCAGCACACCAAGCCTTCTCATTAGTGAGGTACAGAATCCATCTCTCCATAACCATAAAAAAATGTTAAGTGGTTTGAAAGACTGTGCTGGCTAAATCACATTAAATAGCAGTATGTCTCAAACATTACACTGAATCAGCTTTATAGCTCAGTAAAGAGCACACATTTTGTAGTCATAAATGGTGTATGAAGCAAAATTCTGCTGCCACTTAAAAGTGCTATGATTCTGGATGAACGATCATTTTTGAACTTCACTTAACTCAATATAGTAAGTGAGGATAATCACAACTTTTCATGGTGTTCTCTGGACTTATTCCACGATCAGCACACTCCTTTTTCTCCTCAGTCTTTTCTCTGGAAGTTCCCTCTCTCACCCCAAGTGAACAGGGGCTATTCCCTGGGAACACTTGCCATTACACATTTCTGAAAGCTCACACATGGGAAGTGGAATGGACAGCTTCCTCCTCGGAGGCACTGCTGCATCCACACCTCCTGGCTTTACTATTAGAGAAGCTTTCTACTTCCCCAGCTGTGCCATTAGCATTTAACACTTTGCTCTTTATTCATACTGGCTCCTACTGACCTCCTAGTCATTTCCCTTCCTTTATTGATGTTTTAAAGACCCGGTCACAATCTCTTTCTTCTACCTTTCCTGGCAGGATTTTAAGTATTTTCATATTTACAAGAACAGCTCTCCAGCACTCTGACTTCTCAGCCTCTTGAGCCTTTGTCTTACTTTAGCACCAGCTTGATTAATCTCTCAGGATGTTTTTAATTATTCTTTAGCTGAGGCAGGAAAGAGGCCAGTGCGTGGGCAAACAGGGTAAAAGCCAATGACAATTACTGCATTTTTTCCCCCTTGACAAAATTTTATGTGTTCAATGCAGAAGAATATTCCAAAAGTAAAAGTAATTCAAATCAAGATACTTCCCTCGACTAAAACTATTCTACTTTTGATAGGTTCTACAATTGAGGTGCAAAATCAAGAAATGTTTGCACAGAAAAACAATTAACTGTGAAACAAAACCAACGTTTTCTGTGAGTAGAAAACATTTTGTGAGAATTTATATACATTGTTTGTCCTGTGATTTCCTCATGTAATAAAATCATAGAGACTGCTATGAGGTTGAACCAGAGATGTACACACTCTTGTAAGTTTCTCAAGACAGACTTTAACTCCAAAATGCTATGAAATTAGACTAAGGGTTGGATGTTTGACTTAGTAGTTAAGACTGCTTTTGAGACCAACCTCCCATATAGATGTGGCTGAGTCCAAGTCCTGGCTCCGCCGCTGATTTCAGCCTCCTGATGATGTGGATTCTGGGAAGCAGCAGTAATGACTCAAGTAAGCAGCTACCTACCACCCAAGTGGAAGGTTTGAATTGGGTTCTGAGCTCCCACCTTTGGCCTGCCCTGTCCCAGCAGTTGTGCACAGTTTAGTAGTGAACCAGTGGATGGGAGCTCACACATTCTCATTCTTTCCCTCTCTCCCTCTCTCTCTACCAAATATCTTTTTAAAATTTTTATTTATTATTTTCATTTTATTTGAAAGGCAGAGTCAGACACACACACACACACACACAGAGGGGCAGGAGGGAGAGAAACAAGGATTGAGAGAAGGGAGAGAGAGAGAAGCAGAGCCATGACTCAAACTAGTCACTGACATGTGGGATATGGCTATCCAAAAGCAGGGTCTTAACCACTACACCAAATACCTACACCTACCTCTCAAAAATATAAAAGTAAATAAAACTGGAAAAGACAAACATAGTAGATAATAAAATTTGGTATTTCTTTGGTATACACAGCAAATGACATGAAGTAATTTACATAATGCTTTATTAGACCTACTGCACAGAGATGCTAGAAGGATACAATGCAATCATAAACATGGAGAGCTGCCAGCGTTGAATTTTGAGCAGGCCAGGCTGTTTTTCAGAAGTTGTCTCGGGGTTGAAGGAGCTGAGCAAATTTCCAAGAGCCACCTCTTAAATACAGCTACTCAAGACCCTGAAAATTTGAACATTCTGCCTTCAAAATACATCTCAATTCAACCACCTTTCTGTACCTGCACTGCACTTGTTTTGCTATAGGGAAGAGTCTTTATCTCTTGCTTGGATAGCTCCAGAAATTTCTCAGGAGTCTCAGAAGTCTTCTATTTCTAACCACTAAAGTTCATATCTCCAGATAGTATCTCTAGTGATTCATCTATGAATGTAAATCAGATTATGTCATCCCATATGCCCACATACTCTTTGCCACACTAAGGAAAGAAGTCAGACTCTTTGTCATGACTGATGAAGCTTTCTACCTGATCATTTCTCTGGCACCTCTCCATCCCTACCCTCTGCCACTTGTCACATCTGTCTCATCATTATATGCCTAATAAAGTGTGTGTGTGTGTGTGTGTGTGTGTGATGTCTCTCTTTTCCGTAAAATGTAAAATATATTCAGGCAGGAGTTATTTGTCTGCTTTGCTCATTGCTATGAACCAATAACTCAGAACAAACGAAGCACTCAAGACCTAAGTGCTGAATGAATGAATGAGCTTCCCAGGATATTTCCTGCACAATATCTTATCCCCACCCTTTCCTCTAGGTTTAGCTATTCCCAGAAAACATCTCACCTCAAAACACAAGTCTATATCCTATTGTTCCTGCTCTTTTAGCAGATAGTTTCATGGAAAGATTGCTTTAATACCTTTAAGATATTAACTCACTAACCTTGAGCTCTCACTACAGATCTTACTCTCTCTTAATCTTGCTTCAATTTAAAGATACAGCAGTGTATTATTTTGGACCACTGCAAAACTTTTATGCTTCCTTTATGCTCTTCATACTCAGGAAATCTATAAGATTGAAACTGTTAATTTCCTGATACCTGGATTCAAGCATCAAAGTTTTGCAAGCAAAATCTTGGAATTTAACTTTTAATTCTGTTTTTCCATGAGTTTTTTAAGTACTGTTATATATGTTGTCTGACCAGTCTCAACATTCTCAGGTCACTTTACTTTTACCTATACTCACTATGCTGTAGCTGCATTTAGACTTCTGTCTTTTTTAAAGCAATGTACATTCTAGCCTCAGTCCTTTGCCCTTGCTATTTACTTTCTCTGGAATATTCTTTCCCATATTATAATGTGGCTGGTTTTTTTCTTGTCATTCAAATCTCAACTCAAACATCAATCCCTTAGAATATTCTCTGATCATCTGAAATTTTTCAGTATTGAATCCTAACATTTTATAAGAATCAAGTGCTAAAGTCATTACCTGTTTTTCCCATACAATTTGAAGTTAAATTATGAATTATAGGATAAACTTTTGTCTACAATATAATATAATCAGAAACGTGCTCAAGTACTTGAAAGCTCTACTTGGAAAATAACACTGGTTATCACCAACATCTCTTTACCACTGAAACAAAATTGAATCTTGACAACATGATTTTAATCAAAAGATACATTTAAGTTTACATAACTGATGCAGCTGAGCTTCCAGATGACCACATTCAAGAGGTATTAATGAAAAATGACACAAGCGTCCACTGCATTTAGAACAATATTCAGCAAGTGCAAATTAACCGTATTTTTGTCGTTCTTTTGAACAGCTTGATTCCAGTTGGGTTAAAGATGATCATTGATCACCTGAAGAGCCATGGTGAATTGATAAATTAGTTTCAGTCTGGCATTATTTTGATATAAACAAACTAATTTGTAAAACCTTAGGCATCATAGATTGCATGTAGTATAACAGACTAGCTCAATTATCCTCAAAATTATCGATGGCTGTGTAAAGACCACTCAAAGATATCAAAATCTTAATCCTGGAAACCTTTAAATATGTTATTTTACATGCAAAAGGGACTTTGCAGGTGCTGAAATGGAACGATTATCCTTATTATCTGCATGAGTTCAATGTAATCACAAAGGTCCTTGAATGACCCAGACAAAGAGATAGAAGCAGAAAAATTGCCGAACAAAAAAAGAAAATCATGTGTCTTTGATGATGATGGAGGAAGAGGCCAACAGTCCACCCCCCTCCAAAATAAAAACATATTTGACCTATAGAATTAAGAAATGAGTAGAAAATACATCTTCCTTAAAGAATCAAGCCCTGCAGTAAACACTTTGATACTTGTCCAGTCCGACTGAGTTTGAATTTCTGAGTTCCAGAATTGTAAGACAATAATTATGTGTATTTTTAACTCCTAAATTTTTGGCATTTTTTACAGCAGCATTACAAAATCAATATAATTAATAATTAATTAACTTAGCCTATGAATGGAGAGTCTGAACTGGATTATCAATAATTATAATAGTTTTAATAATATGAATAGTTTATGAATAGTTAATATGCTCATGTGTTAGATATTATGCTAAGGGCTTCATATTCTCATCTTCTGCTATCCTCACAACAGCTCCATAGTCTGACACTATTTATATTCCCTACTTCATACAGGAGAATCCTAATTTACAGAGGTTTAGTAGCTTCCTGATGAATGAAAAGAGATGCAAACCAAGATCTGGTTGACTCCACAGTTTTTTTCTCCCTTAGTGATTTTGATAACCCTAAACTGGGCAAGGCTATGATTCTCATTCTTCTGAATGTTTTTAAATTTTAGAGCAGTTTCGTAGGACTACGTTAAAATTGTCACAAAGTGTAGGTGTCCTGTAGGCATATTTGAATGCACATTGCTAGTGAGAAATGGTATTAAGAAGTCAACATTTGTTCAATAGCCTAACTATTGTGAAAGATAAATAAAGTCAGGTGTTCGTTTAAGTGGTAGAGACAGATTTTATTTAGCAATGATTATTGCAGCAGGGATAAGAGGCCAGAATGAGGTGAACTCAAGTTTGATTTCTACAGAGATGATTGAGCATGTTAAAAGAAGAATGAGGGAATAAGAAGATGGTGAGCAGAGGCTTAGTGCAGTCAGGGAAGTGAAAAATTATAGAGCGTTAGGGCAAATTCAATTAGGCCAACTGTGTCTACGAGCTGGCAATTTTAAAGCTAAAATTCTATGTTCCTACAGGGACTGAGAGATTGAGGTTGTATCCCCTGTTGTTGACTGGAATAAATAGTATAATGGTGCTTCAAAAAGTTCATGGAAAATGTATATTATGAAAACAATTGTGTATGGCTTTTGATATTTCTTTGTACCAGAATAAACTCATTTTTTAATTCTATTTTCTGTGAGTTTGTAAATTCTTTCAGCAACTTTGAGTTTTCTTAGGTAGGCACTTTCAGGTCGGGTAGGATCACTTCAGGAACGTGGGGCTTTGAGGTGCTGGAGACTATGTTAGTGCTTGCTCAAGTCTTATAAGCCAAGGTGGAGGCCTACTCAAGAAGCCCAACTCAAATGAGCCCAACTAGAGTTTGGTTAAGGAGAGAATTTTTGTTGCTAAATCTCTGTCACTAAAACAGGAGTTTATTTTCTGTGAATATGTGTCACATCTATGCAGCTCTGTGACAAGAAGTTAGAGCTCAGTAAGAATTCAATTTCCCAGATGAACATTAAGGTGTAGAGAAGTTAGATGTCTTTCCTCCTGTTTGGGACAGGAGTATCGATTACACTTTTGGTTTGATGACATGCATGGTGGTCCAGCTTGGGGACCCCTGCTTCGCTGTACCACGTGTGTCAGGGAAGAATACAACTGACATTTAAGAAAAAGTTTTGGTCTGAGACATTTGGGGGTAGAAGAAAGGACCCCAAAACATTGAGTTGTTGCTGCAAAGTTGCAAGGCAGAGGCTGAAGCATGTTGAGCTTCTAGACCCTTGCTGAGCGTCACTGCTCTGATCAGTTCTACATGTGGTTCTGGAAGAAGGGCAGCATTGCTATATATGGTTTAGGATATTTCATGTAGAGGTCCTCTCTGAGAATATCAGAAGCAGAGATTCCACCCTTAGACTGATACCACAACTTAATTGGATTTCAGTACTTTGAATGCAGACTCCATACACTTAAGGATCTTAGAATTTGGGCTGCTATCAATGAAAAGCTCCCCTGGCATTAACCCCTACCCATTCAGGGTAACCCCAAGTAGGCTCTAGAGCCTGGTGTGTAAGACTGGTTTGGTATTTCATACTTCATCTCCACATGGTCACCACCAACACTCATGGCAGTTTATTAATGAAATAAATAAGAAAAGAATGATTGGCTGAATAGTTCTCTTATGTCACCACATTGTATTTCCTTGCTAAGTAATTTTCAGTAAGTGCGTTAGTACAGCTACCACCTCTTCTTGTAAAATAAGGACATCACTTGGTCAGAAAGAGAAGTTGGTGACGTCTGTTTTCTAGGAATAAACAAGACCTCCCATCTAGTAAAAGGCCTATTCTCCCGCTTCTATTTGAATTGTCACTCTCACTAAGGCACTAAGGCACTCTCACAATATCCTGAGTGCGATAAGCAACCTTCCCAGGTCAGGTCGGTGAAGTGGTGTTGCTCAAATTCACCAATTAAAAAATTATATTTTTTATGCTGAGATCCACAATCTATTTCATCAGGTTATGGATAAAAATAATAAACAATTTTAGGTGTGGATAGTGTACAATAAATAATCTGTCTAAGCTGTTCTATTTTCTCATGAAAATACTGGGAATTTTTGTAGTAGCACTTTTTCTGTTAAATACAGAACAAAAGGGCTCTAAGTTGGTGCTGGCGCTTTGGTGTAGCAGGCTAAGCATCCACATGCGGTGCCAGCATCCCAAATGGTGCCCGTTCATATCTCAGCTGCTCCTCTTTCAATCCAGCTCTTGTCTATGGCATGGGAAAACAGTAGAAGATGGGCCCCACATCGTGTGGGAGACTCAGAGGAAGCTCTTGGCTCCTGGCTTGGGATAGGCCCAGCTCTATCTGTTGCTGCCATCTGGGGCAGTGAACCAGCGGATGGAAAAATCTTTCTCTCTGTCTCTCTCTCCCTCTCTGTCTACAACTCTACTTTTCAAATAAAAGAAATAAATCTTTAAAAAAAAAAGTGCTCTAAGTTGGAATTTGATATCTAAGGAGAAAATGACGTTTCTTCAGAGGCAGCTTCATTAATTAATCAATTTTATTCACTTATACTCAGATGAACTGACTTCTCTCTGACATGAGTTATTTTATTTTGTCTAAGCACCTGCTTATAAAGTGTTCAGCCCTAACAGATTTGTGGGAAGTAACAGAATCTACCCCCCTCCTTCAGATAAATGGAAACTTGCTGGTATGTCCTTTGATTAAATCAAAGGTTAATTAACTTTGAGGAACAGATACACTAATTGGTGACACTCTCCATTTTACTATTTTTTCAGAAGTGAATCTTTGAGAAGTAAACAGATTTTAAATGACTGAGCAATAGTTAGAAACATGCAACTACAAAAAGATTTCCATATATATTTAATTAAATTGACCTTAAGCTATCCTGTAATGTTTATTTCAACAAATAACTTACTCTGTGATCACTTCTGTAATATTTGTATGAGTTGAAACATCTTTTAGGTACAATCAGCATTCAAAACATCATTGAACTTTACTGTTTGTATATCATTAGTGTCTATAAAATATATTACACTGAGTAAATGATAGCAAAGAGAAATATTTCATTTATGTGGCTCCTGTCTTACATTGCCAATTACGAGTAGACTGCATGAATTATTTATTATCTTATGTTGGATTCATATCAAATATTTTACCACTTCCATATGTGTCAAAGAGCTACTGGTAGTTATATTTTCTACATTTCATGGGCAAAAATATTTGGAGAATATCAACAAATTTCTCAATTAAATACAAAGCAAAACTAAGATGAAATAATCCCAAAAGGGAGAGTTTTGAGCTGATTTTATACAATAATAATATTTCAATCCAAATGTTGAAGATTCTATTATTCTATATGCAACTCACAGAATAAAGTTTAGGGCTTTTACAAGTATGATTGTGAGACGCATTTCTTTCGTTTTAACATATGTATTTGACCAAGTCAGCATAAGCAGATGGGGAGAAAGTAGCAGAAATTCACGTTGGCTTCAGGATTTTTCAGTGGACAAGGAATCAATCTGAAACAGGGACTGGAAATGACACTGCTTCACATTCTTTAATCTGTCTTTCATATCATCTTTATTGAAAGTGTTTTTTTTTTCCTATAGAAATGTACCTGTGACTCATTTTTCACCTTATAATTTCTCCTTATCTGCATTTGTCACATAATTGTAAATTAAGAAATGACAGCTTGGGATCAGTATTGTGGTGCAGTGGGTTAAGCTGCTGCCTGCAATGAGAACATTCCCCATCAGAGCACCAGTTTGATTCCCAGCTGCTCTGTTTTCCATATAGCTCCATGCTAATGCACAGGGGAAAGCAGCAGAAGGTGGCCCAAATACGTGAGTCCCTGCCACCTGTGTGAAAGACCTGGATATAGTTCCCAGCTCCTGGTTTCGGCCTGCCAGACTCTTGCCACTGTGGCCATTTGGGAAGCAAACCAATGAACGGAAGATAGCTCTGTCTTCCCATCAGCTATTTCCTGTGCTCCAGGGACTTGTACTCATTAACGTATGTGTCACTAGTGGCCTCTGGTGGATTTGATGGAATCCTAGTTTTGGTAAGGACCTGTGACTGGGGCAGTGCTTTCCTTCTTACTTTCTTCAGTGTGATTTTTCTTAGGACTATATCAAGACTAGTCACTGTAGTCTTTTACCTGGTTTCCATAGCTCTTGGGAAAGTGATTTGTTTTGTGTATAGCTGCTCACATTGGTATCTCTGACAGGAAGTGGCCTCTTACTCAGCAGGCATCTTGGTTCCCACTCAAAACTATCAGTATTGATTGACCTTGAAAATTAAAGATTTTGTGGCATGGCAATTTATGCCTTCAGCATTGTCGCTCCCCCTCTTCGTGGAGGAATGACACTAAACCCTGCGCTGTTCTTTTGTCTGCTCGGCCCTCCCCGGGTTTGCTGCTGGTTCTTCCCAGGTTGGCTACCGTCCCTTCCACCTCCGTGGAAGGGCGGTTCCCCCTGCCACTTTCCCCACTTCTGCGGGGGAGCGGCACACCGCCGGCCGGCTCTCTCGGGGGCTGCACAAGTGTTCCTTCTTATAGATGTTCCTGGTACATGTTGTCTCTTTCCTCCTTTATAGTCCTCTTCCACCAATCCCAACTCTGCTACCCACACGCCGAGTACGCTGCTCTCCTCCAATCAGGAGCAGGTCCTACAGTTTATTGGTTGAACTGGAGGCAGCTGTGTAGAAGCTGTTTCCTCCTCTCCCAGCGCCATATTGTGGGAGAGCAGATGCATAGAATAAGTCTTAATTCCAGTAACTTAGTCTAGTCCAAGTTGCTCCCAACTGGGAGCAACTCTCCCCACAAGCATCACATAGGGGCACTGGTTCTAGTCCTGGCTGCTCCACTTCCTATACAGTTTCCTGCTAATGCAACTGGGATAGGAAAGGCAGATTGCTCAATGCTTGGGCTCCTGCATCCACTTGGGAGACCAGGAAGAAGCTCTGGGATCCTGGTTTTGGCCTGGCCCAGCCCCAGCCATTGTAGGCATTTGGGGAATAAACCAGTGGATGGAAGATCTCTATCTCTGTGTCTCTCCTCCTCTCTCTGTAACTTTTCCTTTCAAATAAATTAAAAATAATAAATATAAAAAATTAAAGAATATCCAACATTCTCAGATAAGGATTTTTAATTTTATTCAAATTTTGGTGAAAAGATCTTACTAGGATCCAAATTGATGCTATTGAATAAACCAGACATCAGAAATATTTTAGCTCTTAACAAGCTATTAAAATCCAATTTTATAAGGAAACACAATTCAGAATTCAGTTCATGTGTTTATATATGCAGTAGATGAATTATTAACATATATTAAGAAAAATATAGAGAAACTAATTAACATATTCACATTAATTGTTTGCTTTAAGAAACACATGATCATTAAACCCTTTGTTTTCCAGAGTTTCGGTGACAAAAACTTTTAATTTTTTAAAATAGTGGAATTTATTGTCAAAAACAGCATGTGAAGGTTATTGTTATTTTCAAGAACAAAGACTTCTACAGTTAAAATAGAGAAAGCTGTTGACCTAAGTTACATCATGGAGAGGCATAAATAAGAAAACCAATTTGAAATACACATTTAAAGTGCTCAGTTGTGCTAGAACAAACCCTGCACAGAGCTTTGTCCCATAGTCCAAAGCCCTGAATTCCCTTCCTTAACTCCTGCTTCCTCTTCTCCTGTATCACATCCTGACTTTGTACTTTCCTTCTCTGCTGCCTACTTAACAGCATAGAGAAATTACCTCAATCATCCACATAGGTGATTTCGAAGCACTGAGTATCTTAATTACTATAGACTAACTTAAATTCAATCCGCCAGTCAATGAAGTAATGAAACTCAAACTCGATCTCTGGCCAGCCTGATGCCAGTGTTCCTGATCTTTCCCCCCCATCTACCATAACTGAACACCTGTCTGGATAGTCAAAAGGGAGTTGCTTTTACTACATACTGTAGTTAGATGACTTCTTGTCTTTCATAACTCACATAACCAACTTGTAGCACCTGAAGTCTAAGAAATGTATTGAAGAAGACAGAGTCAAACCAGTTATTTGTCATCAACTAGATCATTATTAGGCCATTTTAAGCAAAATTTAATTTCTTCATTTCTTAAATCAATCAAAGCATTTGACCAGTATAAGAGACATCTAAGGATTATTATTCTTTCTACCTAGAGACATGATGAATTAACATTAAAATGTTTTTCTTTGAGACTGTACTCTGCTAAAAGTTAGCTAAAACCTGAAGTCATCAGAAGTAAAACAATAAGAATAATAACAAAACAAAATAATAGTTACAGATACCAATTGTAAACATTTTGTATGCCAGACATTGTCTTCAGCACGGATTAACTCTAAACTGCACAATACTATGAAGTGTATTATTTTTATTTCCGTTGTGCAGCTGAGCCATGAGAAGTAGAAAAAGTGACCTGCTGTAATGTTATGCTATCAGGAAGCAGTGGCGGCAGATTTGAAAACACCCATTCTCACCCTACAGCCTACATTTTCAACCCCTGGGCCTAACCTGTGGTGGAGTTCTCCCTGAACCAGTTCACCACTGACTTTTCCTAACAAATCTACTGCAAATTGAGGTAAGAAATGGCTGATGTTTTATTGTTACCTGTGTCAGAAAACAACTCAGACCCAATTCTGGAACTCATCAAAGCTTGGAAGATGGAAAACTCTGGGTTTCTGAAATCAAATAGCATAATGAAGTGAAGAAGGCCTTTTTGGGAGATCCTTTCGTATGCCTACTTCTTGTGCTGACATTTGATTGGCACTTCTGACAGTGTCAGAGCAACCAGCCTAACAAACACACAAGGCTTGGGAAAGAATCAAATTGATTACTTTTTGAAACAGATTTATTAATTTATATGCTGACATGGAGAGAGAAAGAGTGAGAGAGAAAATCTGAGAATCTTCCACCTAGTGTTTCACTTCCCAGATGCCTGCAATAGCCAGAGCTGAGCCAGGCAGAAGCCAAGAGCCCATAACTCCTTCACGGTCTCCCACATAGATGGCAGGGGCCCAAGGATGTGGATCATCTTCCACTGCCTTCCCAGGTGCATTAGCAGGAAGCTGGATCAGAAGTGAAGTAGCGGAATCTAGAATCAGCACTCAAATATGGGATGCTGTTGGTATATGGAGTGCCTTAACCCACTTGTGACACAATGCTGGCCCGCAGATGACTAGTTTCAGAGGTGCTCCAAAGTCGAGGTGCTTACATCAGACACTCACAGTACCATTTCACATATCTAGCACGTATATACCATCTTTGGCCTCACCCTTAATCTAGTGGGTCACATCTACAGGTGTCTTGAATTTTCAAATTTTAAAATAATTCCTATTGGCTTGCGATCCAGATTTGTAGCTCTACATTGCAGTCATTTGAGGTACTTTACAAAAACACTCATGCTCTGGCCCAACCCACACTGACTCTGATTTACTTACTTGTTTCAGAAATACTAATATATTTCAAGTTCTACAGATGATTCAGTATGAAACCAGAGTTCAGAAGAAATGACCATGGGAAATATACCCTAACCATGTGAGATTCAGAACCATCTTAGCAGTGCCTTGTTCAGACATGATATACCCTAGTCCTGAAAGCTAGATGGGCTTAACTATCTATATGAGTGTGTGTTTGTGTAAGGTCAGTTGTGCAACCAAGTCTGAACCAGTGATAAAGAAGAAAGTTATGGACAGGAACTCAGGATCCATAGACTCTTCTTCCAAGGGGAAGACCTGGAGATTTTATTGAAATAATAATCCTCCTTCCTGGTAAGGTGCACCATGGGAGGCCGTGAATGCTGATGGATCAAGGGTTTGGTTCCCTGACACACGTGTGGGTTTCCCAAATGGAGTTCCTGGTTCCTGGTTTCTGTCTGGCCCAGCCACAGTTGTCACAGGCATTTGAGGAGTGAACCACAGCGTGGGAAACTCTCTCCATCTGTCATTCTATCTTTCAACTAATCATCATAATAATCAGTACAGCAACAGAAAGCACAACCAATAATGGCATCCACAATAAGAAAACATTATCTTAAATTTGTAGTTTTCAAGAAAACCTTAAGACTTTGAAAGAAAATGAATATGTGGTCCATATACAGAGGAGAAAAAGTAGGCATTACCTGGGTAATCTCATAAGTAGGGCTCTCTACAAATAGATTTTAAAACAATCCTTATAAATGCATTCATCTAAATAATAAAACATTATCTAAAAAGTAAATTAAAGAAAGACAGAAGAATAATGCCTGAGAGTATCTGTAGAGGGAAGTTATTAAAGAAAAATTAATAAAACTAGAATGGAACGGTAATATAATTATAATGAAAAATTCACAGAGGGAATCAAGAATGGCTTTGAGTTGCCAAAAGGAAGAATTAGTAAATTCAAAGATAGTCAATAGAAGTTAGTCTTAGAAAGAAAAAGCAACAGGAGAGGATAAAAAGAAATAGAGATCTGTGGAATGTACTTGACACAGAAGGTCCGTAAAGGGCTTTCAGTGGAGAGGAGGAAGGGGCAGATGCTATGTTTGAAGTAATAATGGTCCAAGTTTTCCTAAATTTAATTTTAAAACACCAATTTACATTTTTCAATAAACTCAAACTGCAAATACTCTATGAACACAGTTATATACTTTAGAATTATGACGTCTAAATGCGAAGGCAAAAAGAGAAACTAGAATACAACAAGAGGAAAAAAGATTCAAACAAGCAATTCTCAATAAAATGAACAGTGACCTTTTCAACCAAATGGGAGAATATTTTCTTCACAGTGATTGAATATAAAGATTATTGACAAAGAATCATATATCCAGAGAAACCATTCTTCAAAAATTAAGAATAATTTATTCATTTCAAATTTAAAAAGACAATTTTCTCTAGCATATATGCTATGTAGTAAATGAAAAAGGGCGATCCTCCTGTCTAATGTGAATGAATACTGAAAATAGCTTAAACCCACACAAAGAAGAAAAGAAAACATCATTTACCAACATAGGCAAAAGGAAAAAACAAATTTTTTAAAGTTTCATAACTTTTCTTATGCTTCCTTATTTAACTTGGAATACAATAGTATGAAACAATAACCACAAAAATGATGAACTTGCATAATTATATACTTTGTATTACCATAATATCATAAGAGGGTGAAGGAAATTGAGCTACCTTTGAGAAAACATTTGCATGCTATTAAAATTAAGTTGCTATTGATACAAAATATATTACTTTAAACTAGGATTTTATCTGTTATCTTCAGGAAGGGCACTAAAAAATTAAAATAATAGATGCAGATACTACCTTAAAAGTAAGTACTTTAAATGCAACTAAATGAAACATTATAATCAAAAGTCTGAAAATGACAGGCTAGATAATAAAACAAGAACCAGTTATATGCTTTCTACCACATTTCTAATGAAAAGGGACAATGGACAGTATAATAGTACAGTCATAGATCATGCAAACAGTAAGGTGCAGGCAAGAAAGCTGGAATGACTACATCAATACCAAGTGGAGTAACATTTAGAAATGTCACTGGAGATAAAGAGGGACACAGTATAATGTCAATCAGGAAGATATGACAATTACGAACATATACACCCAACAAAGTTTGAAAAACCCCACTTTCCACCATGTGTAGAATTAGTCAGAAGATCAGTAAGGAAACAACAACTTTAACACCATTACAAACCATCTACACCCAAGAGATTAGAATACTAGACCTCACAGTGGAAAAATATACTGAATTCTCAAGTATATAAGGACCCTTTTCCAGGATTGGCCATATGCTACTTTACAAAACAAACCTGAATAAATTTAAAATGATAAAAACCATAACAAATATAACTGTGTTATTCAATGACATGGGATGACATTACAAATAAATAATGAAGAAAATTGAGAAGGGGCCAGTATCCTGGAGAAGCAGTTTTGAGTCACCACCTGCAACTCTGGCATCCCACATGAGCATGAGTTCCAGTCTCCACTGATTTCTTTCTGATTCAGTTCCTGATAATGTGCCTTCGAAAGCAGCAGAAGCTAGGCAAAGTACTTGGGCCCCTGCCACCTAAGTGGTAGATCCAGATGGAATTCCAGGCTCCTGCCATTGGCCTGTCCAAGCCCTAGCTGTTGTGACTACTGTGGGAGTGAATCAGCAGATGGGAGATTCTCTCTCTCTCTCTCTCTCTCTCTCTCTCTCTCTCTCTCTTTCACACACACACACACACACTCTGTATGTGTGTGTGTGTGTATATGTATCTTTCCTTGTCAGTAACAGTATTTCAAATAAATAAAATAAAATCTTAAAAATAGTAATAAAAAAGTATGTTGGGAAGCTCACAAATATGCAAAAATTAAACAGCACACTGTGAGATAGGCACTTCATCAAAGAAAGGAACCAAAGGGGAAATGATATAATACCTTGAGAAGGACAATGAAGACATATCTACCAAAATTTATGAAATGCAGTTAAATCAGTGCAAAAAGGGGGAGTGCTGATTACCCTGACTTGAATAGTGTGCATTGTGTACATGTGTTGAAATGGCATGCTGTAACCCATCTTTATGTGCAAATATTGTTAATAATTTTTAAAGTGAAATATAAACCACAGAAGGAGAGGGAATATTTGTAAAACCTCAATCTATGAAAGGTCTGAAACTCATTATATATAAACACATGCTCAATAATAACAAACAAACAACCCAATATAAGTTGGTCAAAGGTTTGTATAGAAATTTCACTAAAGAAGAGTAATTGGTGACAGAGAAGCACATGAAAGAGCTGTTTGGCATTATTATTCATTAGGGGGATTCAGATTCCCTAGGAGAAAGTAAAGCTGCAAAAACTTTTGGAAATAATTAGATAAGGAGAGTATGAGACAGGAAAATCAAATTCCCACATGTAGCATGTAGTTTTAAAACAAACTCTAACAAAATACATCATATGCTAAATCTGTAAATACATATTTAAGATAAAAATATTCTTTTTTAAGATTTGTTTTATTTATTTGAAAGACAGAGTTACAGAGAGGTAGAGACAGAGAGAGAGAGGTCCTCCATCCGCTGGTTCACTCCACAGATGGCCACAACAGCAGGAGCTGTGCCAATCCAAGATCCAAAGCAGGAGCCAGGAGCTTCTTCCAGGTCTTCCACGTGGGTCAAGGGGCACAAGGATTTGGGCCATCTTCCACTGCCCTCCCAGGCCATAGCAGAGAGCTGGATCGGAAGAGGAGCTGCCAGTACTAGAACCGGCGTCCATATGGAATGCCGGCACTTCAGGCCAGGGCTTTAACCTGCGCTACAGTGCTGGCCCCAGGATAAAAATATTAATATCCGAGATGAATTCTTCTTTGCTATGCAGTGATTGTTTAACATCAGAAACTCCTTTGAATACATTTATTAATGGAGAATGGCATAGTATTAGATGCAGGAAAACATTCTGATCAAATTTAGTGCCGTGCTTACTAAGAAGACTAAGAAAATAAAGGAAAATCCTTGACATGATAAAGGAGTCTACAAAAACAAATCTGCAGAAATTAAAATTAATGGTGACATGGTTGGAACAATCTATTAGGAGTGAGATAAGGATTCCTGCTGTCTCTGCTCTTAACCTTGAATTGTATCCTCCAGCTGGTTCATCGTAAACAAAGAAAAAGACATAACATATGGAGATCAGGAAAAATAAACAATGCTACCATTATCCATAGCTAATTTAAGAAGTTCTACATAGAAACTAAACATATTTTTAAATGGAAGTAGTAACAGTTTAAAAAGCACAATGGGTATAAAATCAGTGCTCAGTAACTATCTATTTTTCTACATGATAAATGCAAATTTCCTATAAAAATGTCAACATTCAGAAAAACAAAGGAAAATGTATGATAGCAATAAATCTAACAAAAGATGTTGGAGGCCTACTCCACTTTAGTAGTAATGATCATTAATATTTATTAAATTCTTACTAGAATCCAGGTGCTTTTTATAGGTCACCTTACTTAAACCTATTGGCAACTCTATGAAATAACCACAATTAATAACTGTTTTCATAGATGGGGAAGCTTGTTAGAATACTTGAATGAATCTGACAAAGTCACAAAGCTTATAAGAGGTACAGTATGATGAGCCCAGTGTCCATGCTCTAAGGCACTCTGAATATGGTCCAAATCAATGCCTCTTAGAGGCCCAGTCAGTCTCTAAAGGGTTATATTTCAGCAGACAGGGGAGTCTTGTTCTCAGAATTTGTGGTCAGGAAAATAAGAATATATAATACAAAACATTACAATATGTTCATAAGAACTTCTGGTTGCCAATTTTTGAAGAGTCATAGAGACTTTATTTTATTTTAATTTATTTAATTGGCAAATAGACTTTGAGATGCACAATGTGGTTACATGATATATGCATACATTACATAATGATTATTAGCAAAGATTACCACTTTCTTCATTACCCATGCTGTACATTAGGTCTCTAGAACTTATACTTCTTAAAACTAAAACTTTATATCATTTCATTAATATGTCCCCATCTCCCACCTCGACTCCCATCCTCAATGCCTGGCAACCACCTTTCCATTAGTTTTTTCTATGAGTTTGAGAATATGATATTTGAAGTATAGGTGATATCATAAAGATTTGAAGCTAATGATAGCATTATTAATGTTAAGGACTATTATTTGACACAGTGGAATTGATTTGCACTTTCAGAAATACCTACATGGTTACATCCTGAATTTTTAAAGCACACACTCATTATTTAGTTCAACATTTATATTTATGATGTTATGTAAAATGTTGTCACATCTGAGGAATTCCAAAACCAGAAGTGAATAATTTGCAGTTAAAATAATGACAACACAGCAGTACCCTCAATCCATGAGGAAACATCCCAGGATCCTCAGTGGATGTCTGCAACCATTTATAGTACCAGACCCTGTATACACCACACATACATACATACATACATTTGCGTCCATATTTACTTATGATAGTTTAATTTATAGGCAGAATGAGAGATTAAAAATAATATAAAACGATTATAACTTTTTCAGTTTAAGGTGTTACAGCAAAAACTATCACAAAATTCTTTTTCATTCACAATTTCACAGATGGAAGATTCATTCTGGGGCAAGTGCAGTTAACGTGTTGCTTGGGATGCTTGCCCAAGTAACTGAATTCAAGCCCCAGCTTGGCCACTGATTCAGATACTCTGTTAATGTGCACCATGGGAGACAGCAGATGATGGTGCTTTCCTGCCACCCTTTCGGGAGACACAAATTGAATTCCTAGCTCCTGGCTTAAGCCTGGCCCAGATTCAGTTGTGGAAAAGCATTTGGGAAACGAACTGGTTGTTAAAAAATCTCTCTATCTTTATCAAATAAATAGTTATTTTTTAAAAGATTTACTTATTTATTTAAAGGCAGCTTTTTGGGGGGGGTTGGGACAGAGAGAGAGAGAGAGAGAGAGAGATCTTCTATCTGCTGGTTTACTCCCCAAATGGCATCAATGACTGGGGCTGGGCCAGGCTAAAGTCAGGAGCCAAGAACCCCATCTTGGTCTCCTACATGGGTGGCGGGGTCCCAAGAACTGCTTTTCATAGGCATTAGCAGGGAGCTGGACCAGAAGTGAGCAGCCAGACTCATGCCAGCTCTCATATGGGATGCTGGCGGTAGCTTAACCCACTGGACCGAAACGACAGCCCCTAAAGAAACAATGAATGTTTTTTTTTTTTTTAAAGATTCATTCTCACTGTAGATATTTTCAACCCAATGAAATATTTTTTGTGTGCTTTTCTTTGGGGGGCATATCCAAACTGATAGCTTTACTACTTTTGTGCTTTAGAGCCATTATTAAGTAAAATAAGGATTATCTGAAGGTAAGCACTGCAACACCATCACAGTTGAACTGATAACCAACCTGGGTATGAAGGGACTAAGGGGCAGGTAGCCTCTTCAGCCTGGATCCACTGCAAAAGGGGATGATTTTCATCACAGATGGGACAGAGAAGAATGGAATTCTTTGCTTCTGGAATTTTCTATTTAATATTTTCAGACTGCAGTTGACCATGAAACTTAAACCATGGAAGGGAAAACTGCAGATAAGGGGGAGGAGGGAAGTGTGTGCTATTCTGTGACTCTCCCATCCAATGGTACTTGGCAATACTCTGTCAGACTTCTGAGAATGCAAATCATGAGTTTATGGATAAATAATAGTTTCAACCTCAGTTGCATTGTATTCTAGAGAAACTTTCTGATTAGTTCTGCTTGAATAAGAGTTCTAAAACCACCAATCACTGTACAGTTAGTAACATTTTAGTCATCTGTTAAATTATACCAGTTACTCAGGACAACACTGGGCTGCTATACACTATCAGAAAAAGTGCTCACAAAAATAGCCACAGGCATGTGAGCTCTTCAGAAATGCTTTTTAATTGATCTTCATTTTAATCAACCTTCTTTGATGATCTGGCAAATTAAATAAAACACCATAATTTGTATCTATTTTAACAAGGATGTTAATTCTCTTTTAATTTATTTTGTATTTTTAGAGTGAAGCCAACATTTTTAATTGTTGATTATTTTATTTTTTGAGTGTCAGAAAGCCCATTTTAAGTCCTTTGAGATTTTATCCTTTAATTCTTCTAAGCTCATTCTAGTTCCTTTGACTCTGTCATATAATCTTTTAAAATTACCAAATTATTTTAATACTGTTTTACAATGTTTGTAGGGTGCTACAATTATGTCTTTCAAACACTTCTTAACTCATGTGAAATTTTAAAGATTGGCACTGACAGTATACATAAATAAGGACTATAAATTCTGCCTGCAGAGTTAGTTTAAAAAATTTAGAGGATTTGGAGGAGGAAGGGGGAAGTATTACTTTTACAAAGTGTCTGTTTCTGTAGTCAGGTAAGTCACTTTCCTCTACATGTGAGAAAGTTTGTTTAGATTCTAATGTTGTATCCCTGACTTTTATATTATTTAAATAATTTCCTAATTTGCCTTTCTTGTGAGGGAGATTAAATCTGAATGTGAAGATAGGATAATAAAAAAATGAAGCAAAATGGGAGGAAAAGCAAGAACAAAATTTCTACTGTCAGAAAAGTCCTCTGCATAATAAAGAAATTAAGCTTACAAAGTCATCCATTGCAAAACTATATTGGTCAAGACTTTTGGAGGGGTTCCAAGATGGTAGAATAGGGAGGGAGCTCATGGATAGTCTAGGAAAAGATAGTTTAATAAAAGTGGAAATAATGTAGTCTCAGGGAAGAGTTAGGGAAAAAACTGCAGAGGAAACTCTTCCAAAATTAGAGGGACACAGTGGATCTATATGGAGGACACAGGTGCCCACAGCTCAGGAGGCCAGCTGCCGAGAATCTTATCCTCTGCACCAGTGCTGGAAAGAGAGGTAAGGTGAAACCACATTAGCCTGAGACACTGGCAGAAAAGAGGCAGGAAGAGCCTAGAGGGAACGAGATTTGAAACCCCATGAGGGAAAGTACACCAGCCTAATTAGAGGAGAGAAAAAAAAAATAAAAGGGACTGTACAGACACAATTCTCTCCACACACTTACAAAGGCGTGTGAGACAATAGAGCAGGTGCCATTTTGGACACACATAACAGCTGCGCCAGCTCAGGGCTGTGCCCGCCCTCAGCCAAGCAGAAAAACCTGACTCTGATTGGGAGTAATAACAAGAGACTAAGACCTAGTGAATATGTGGAGCTTATGAACTGGGACTGAAAAAAATAAAAAACAAAAAACAAAAACTGAAGGTGTGTGGGAGAACTCACAGTGTGGCTGAGACGTGAGTGGTCTCAGTGGAAGATGCCACAAGCTCTGGCGTCCTTGGCTACGTGGTGAAAGACATTGCAGGGGAATCTGAGCTTACAGTGCGGACTGCACAGATCCTTTGTGTCGTCCTAGGGACAGAGCAGACAAATATTATACCCACTGGGGCTAGCGTTCAGGCAGTGATTGCCATCAAGGAGAAGAACTCAGCTGAGCAGAATTAATTCACTTCTGAATATAAAAAAAAAAAAAAAGAGAAGGTTTACCACACCAAACCTGGGTGGGTCACATTTGGCATACCCTTAACCCTGAAAAACTGAACAGAGCTCTCTGGCCACACCCACCAATAGCCTCTAGAGATTCACCATAAGCAGATAGTGCAATTAATCTAGAGTCAAAGTATAATGAGAAAAGCCACCATGGGAAGAAGGAGGAGGGGGGAGGGGGCGGGAGAAACCAAAGAATATCTCTACAATGCCAGACAACAAATGCAGAAACTAAGGAAACAAGAACAAGGAAGATATCATGATGCTCCCAAATGAACATGAAACTCCAATATAAGATTGTGAAGATGATGAGATAGAAGAAATGCAAGATATGGAATTCAAAAAATTTAAGATAAGAACATTTAGAAGTTATCAAAAACAAATACTTGAGTTACGGAAATCATTACAGGACAGGACAGAAAATCTCTCTCATGAAAATGAAATCTTTTTTTTTTTTTTTTTTTGACAGGCAGAGTGGACAGTGAGAGAGAGAGACAGAGAGAAAGGTCTTCCTTTTGCCGTTGGTTCACCCTCCAATGGCCGCCACAGCCAGCGCTGTGGCCGGTGCACTGCGCTGATCTGATGGCAGGAGACAGGTGCTTATCCTTGACTCCCATGGGTTGCAGGGCCCAAGTACTTGGGCCATCCTCCACTGCACTCCCTGGCCACAGCAGAGAGCTGGCCTGGAAGAGGGGCGACCGGGACAGAATCCCGCGCCCCGACAGGGACTAGAACCCCGTGTGCTGGCGCTGCAAGGCGGAGGATTAGCCTAGTGAGCCATGGTGCTGGCCGAAAAGGAAATCTTAAGGAGGACACAAAATGAAATGAGAAATTTAGTAGAACATAAAATTGACATATTGAAGAGAAATCAAAATGAAATGAAGAATTCAATAGAACAAATGAAAAACACATTTGAGAGCCTTAAAAACAGGAGCAGTGAGGCAGAAAAGAGAATATTGGACTTAGAAGACAGAGCACAGGAAAGTGTACAGTCAAAGAAAAGAAGAGGAAATTAGAAATCTAAAAAATATTATTGGGAATCTATAGGATACTATTAAAAACCCAACATTTGGGTTCTAGGAGTTCCTGAAGGCATGGAGAGAAAGGATTAGAAGGCCTTTTTAGTGAGATACTAGCAGAAAACTTCCCGGGTTTGGAGAAGGACAGAGACATCCAAGTACAGGAAGCTATAAGACCCCCAATAAACATGACCAAAAGAGATCCTCACCATGACACATTGAAATAAAACTCACCACAGTGAAACCTAAAGAAAAGATTCTAAAATGCACAAGAGAGAAATGTCAGATTACTCTCAGAGGATCTCCAATTAGACTCACAGCAGATGTCTCATCAGAAAACCTACAGGCTAGGAGGGAATGGCGAGATATAGCCAAATTAATAAGAGAAAAAAACTGATGGCCCAAAATGTTATATCCTGAAAACCTCTCATTTGTGAATGAAGGTGAAATAAAGACCTTTCATAGCAAACAGAAACTGAAAGAATTTGTCACCTCTCATCCAGCCCAGCAAAAGAAGCTTAAAGATGTGCTACACACATAAACACAGAAACACAGCCATCAATACGAAAGAAGGTAAAGGAAGGAAATCTCCCAGTAAAAGATCACAGGAAGTTAAAAGCATATATTAAAAATATCTTTGGGAAAATGGCAGGGCAAAGTCACTACTTATCAATAGTCACGTTGAATGTTAATGGCCTCAACTCTCCAATTAAAAGACACAGACTGGCTGAATGGATTAAAAAACAAAACCCATCTAATTGCTGCTTATGAAAAACATATCATCTTTCCAACAAAGATTCATGCAGACTGAAAGTGAAAGGTTGGAAAAAGATATACCATGCCAACAGAAATGAAAAAAGAGTGGGCGTAGCCATCTTAATGTCAGAAAAACAAACTTTAACACAAAAACTTTGAAGAGAGACAAAGAGGGGCACTATAGGATGATTAAGGGATCAATTCAACAGGAAGATGTAATAATTATCAATGTACATGCACCTAATTACAGGGCACCAGTTTACTTAAAAGATATGTTAAGGAACTTAAAGGGAGACTTAGACTCCAATACAATAGTATTAGGGGACTTCAATACTCCACTTTCAGCAATAGACAGATCAACAAGGAAACAGCAGATTTAATCGACACTATAGCCCAAATCGATCTAACAGATATCTACTGATCTTTTCTTCCTACACTTAAAAAATACACATTCTTCTCAGCAGTACATGGAACCTAGTATAGGATTGACTACATACTAGGCCATAAAGCAAATCTCAGCAAATTCTAAAGAATTAAAATCATACCATGCATCTTCTCAGACCACAATGGAATGAAGCTGGAAATGACCAACTCAGGAATCCCTAGAGCATATGCAAACACATGGAGACTGAATAACATGCTCCTGAATGAACACTGGGTCATAGAAGAAATCAAAAGAGAAATCAAAAATTTTCTGGAAGTAAATGAGGATAACACAGCATATCAAAATTTATGGGATACAACAAAAACAGTGCTAAGAGGAAAGTTTATAGCAGTAGGTGCCTACTTCAAAAAATTGGAAAGTCACAAAACAAATGAAAATGAGCTATCAATGCATCTCAAGGATCTAGAAAAACTGCAGCAAACCAGACCCAAAACTAGTAGAAGAGAAATAAATAAAATCAGAGAAGAAATCAACAGGATTGAATCAAGAAAAACATTACAAAAAATCAGCAAAATAAAGAGCTGGTTTTTTGAAAAAAAAAAAAAAAGAAAATAGACACACCATTGGCCCAACTAACTAAAAAAAGAAAAAAGACCAAAATTAAGAAAATCAAAGATTAAAAAGAGAATGCAACAACAGACACCACAGAAATAAAAAGAGTCATCAGAAATTATTACAAAGAGTTGTATGCCAGCAAATAGGGAAATCTATCAGAAATGGATAGATTCCTGGACACATACAACCTACATAAATTGAACCCTGAAGACATAGAAAACCTAAAGAGACCCATAATCAAGTCATAAATTGAATCAGTAATAAAGGCCCTCCCAACAAAGCAAAGCCCAGGACCTGATGGATTCATTGCTGAATGCTACTAGACATTTAAAGAAGAACTAACTCCAATTCTTCTCAAACTATTCAGCACAATCACAAAAGAGGGAATCCTCCCAAATTCTTTCTATGAAGCCAGCATCACCTTAATTCCTAAACCTGAAAAAGATGCCGCATAGATAGAGAATTACAGACCAATATCCCTGATGAACATAGACTCAAAAATCCTCAATAAAATTCTAATAGACTGTAACACACATCAGAAAGATCATCCACCCAGACCAATTGGGATTTATCCCTGGTATGCAGGGATGGATCATCATTCGCAATTCAACAAATATGATATACCACATTAACAAACTGCAGAAGAAAAACCATATGATTATATTAACATAAGCAAAGTATTCATTTGATAAATGCAACACCCTTTCATAATGAAAACTCCAAGCAAATTGGGTATAGAAGGGACATTCCTCAATACAATCAAAGCAATTTATAAAAAACCCATGGCTAGCACCCTATTGAATGGGGAAAAGTTGGAAGCATTTCCACTGAGATCTGGTACCAGACAGGGATACTCACTTTCACCATTGCTATTCAATATAGCTCTGGAAGATTTAGCCAGAACCAATAGGCAAGAAAAATAATTTTTTTTATTTTTTTTAAATTTTTTAACTTTTATTTAATGAATATAAATTTCCAAAGTCCCTCCCACCCGCAACCCTCCCCTTTCCCACTCCCTCTCCCCTTCCATTCACATCAAGATTCATTTTCGTTTCTCTTTATATACAGAAGATCAGTTTAGCATACATTAAGTAAAGATTTCAACAGTTTGCTCCCACACAGAAACATAAAGTGAAAAATACTGTTTGAGTACTACTTATAGCATTAAATCTCAATGTACAGCACACTAACGACAGAGATCCTACATGAGGAGCAAGTGCACAGTGACTCCTGTTGTTGACTTAACAAATTGACACTCTTGTTTATGGCATCAGTAATCACCCTAGGCTCTTGTCATGAGTTGCCAAGGCTATGGAAGCCCCCTGAGTTCACCGACTCTGATCATATTTAGACAAGGCCATGGTCAAAGTAGAAGTTCTCTCCACCCTTCAGAGAAAGGTACATCCTTCTTTGGTGACCCGTTCTTTCCACTGGGATCTCACTTGCGGAGATCTTTCATTTAGGTTTTTTTTTTTTTTTTCCCCCAGAGTGTTTTGGCTTTCCATGCCTGAAATACTCTCATGGGATTTTCAGCTGGATCTGCATGCCTTAAGGGCTGATTCTGAGGCCAGAGTGCTGTTTAGGACATCTGCCATTCTATGGGTCTGCTGTGTATCTCACTTCCCATGTTGGATCATTCTCTCCCTTTTTGATTCTATCAGCTAGTATTTGTAGACACTATTCTTGTTTATGTGATTCCTTTGGTTCTTAGTCCTATCATTATGATCAATTGTGAACAGAAATTGATCACTGGGACTAGTGAGATGGCATTGGTACATGCCACCTTGATGGGATTGAATTGGAATCCCCTTTTATGTTTCTAACTCTACCATTTGAGGTAAATCAGCTTGAGCATGTCCCGAATTGCACATCTCTCCCCTCTCTTATTCTCACTCTTATATTTAACAGCGATCACTTTTCAGTTAAGTTTCAGCACTTAAGAGTAATTGTATATTGATTACAGTATTCAACCAAAAGTATTAAGTAGAATAAACAAAAAAAATACTAAGAGGGATAACATATTAAGTTGCTCATCAACAGTCAGGCCAAAATAGCTCAGTTGGGAGAGCGTTAGACTGAAGAAAAATAAATTTAATGGATACAAATTGGGAAGGAAAAAGTCAAACTATCCCTCTTTGCAGATGATATGATTCTTTTTTTTTTGACAGGCAGAGTGGACAGTGAGAGAGACAAAGAGAAAGGTCTTCCTTTGCCGTTGGTTCACCCTCCAATGGCTGCTGCTGGTGCACTGAGGCTTGTGCATCACGCTGATCGTAAGCCAGTAGCCAGGTGCTTCTCCTGGTCTCCCATGTAGGGCCCAAGGACTTGGGCAATCCTCCACTGCAATCCCAGGCCACTGCAGAGAGCTGGACCAGAAGAGGAGTGACCAGGACAGAATCTACTGCCCCGACCAGGACTAGAAACAAGGGTGCCTGTGCCACAGGCGGAGGATTAACATATTGAGCCACCACACCGGCCTGATATGATTCTTTATTTAGGAGATCTAAAGAACTCTACTAAGAGACTATTGGAACTCATAGAAGTTCATAGAACTCATCAATAGCTAAAACAATCTTGTTCAACAAAACAAAGCCCGAGGCATCAAAATACCAGATTTCAGGACATACAACAGGGCATTTATAATCAAAACATAATGGTACTGGTACAGAAAAAGATGGATAGATTAATGGAACAGAATAGAAACACCATAAGTCAATCCAAACATCTACAGCCAACTTCTATTTGATCAAAGATCCAAAACCAATAGACACACACACACAAATGGTGCTGGGAAAACTGGATTTCCACGTGCAGAAGCATGAGGCAAGACCCCTACCTTACAGCTTACACAAAAATCCACCCAACATGGATTAAAGATCTAAATCTACGACCCGACACCATCAAATTATTAGAGAATATTGGAGAAACCCTGCAAGATATAGGTACAGGCAAAAACTTCTTGGAAAAGACCCCAGAGGCACAGTCAGTCAAAGCCAAAATTAACATTTGGGATTGCATCAAATTGAGAAGTTTCTCTACTGCAAAAGAAAAAGTCAGGAAAGTGAGGAAGCAACCAACAGAATGGGAAAAAATATTTGCAAAAAATGCAACTGATAAAGGATTAACAACCAGAATCTACAAAGAGATCAAGAAACTCCACAACAACAAAACAAACAACCCACTTAAGAGATGGGCCAAGGACCTCAATAGACACTTTTCAAAAGAGGAAATCCAAATGGCCAAGAGACACATGAAATAATGTTCAAGATCACTAGCAATCAGGGAAATGAAAATCAAAACCACAATGAGGTTTCACCTCACCCCAGTTAGAATGGCTCACATAGAGGAATCTAGCAACAACAGATGGTGGCGAGGATGTGGGGAAAAAGGGACACTAACCCACTGTTGGTGGGAATGCAAACTGGTCAAGCCACTATGGAAGTCAGTCTGGAGATTCCTCAGAAACCTGAATATAACCAAACTTACAACCCAGCCATCCCACTCCTTGGAATTTACCCAAAGGAAACAAAAATTGGCAAACAAAAAAATGGTCTGCACCTTAATGTTTATTGCAGCTCAATTCACAATAGCTAAGACCTGGAACCAACCTAAATGCCCATCAACAGTAGACTGGATAAAGATATTATGGGATACGTACTCTATAGAATACTATACAGCAATAAAAATGAAATCCGTTCATTTGCAACAAAATGGAGGAATCTGGAACACATAATGCTGAGTGAAATAAGCCAGTCCCAAAGGGACAAATATCATATGTTCTCCCTGATTGGCGACAACTAACTGAGCACCTAAAAGGAAACCTGTTGGAGTGAAATGGACACTATGAGAAACAACGACTCGATCAGCCCTTGTCCTGACGGTTTATGTACAATTTAATACTTTATTCCTTTTAATTTATTTTTTTCTACTTAATACTATTTGTCAAACTCCTTAATTAACACACAATTATTCTTGGGTGTTTAAAATTAACTGAAAAGTAATCCCTGTTAAATATAAGAGTGGGAATAAGTTAGGGAGGAGGTATACAGTTTGGCACATGCTCACTCAGACTTACCCCAAATGGTAGAGTTAGAAAAGTGCCAGGGGATTCCAATTCAGTCCCATATAGGTGGCATGTACCAATGCCATCTCACTAGTCAAAGTGATTATTTTCAGTTCATAATTGATCATAATGATAGAATTAAGTGTCAAAGGAATCACATAAACAAGGCTAGTGTCTGCTAATACTAACTGATAGAATTATAAAAGGAGAGAACAATGCAACATGGGAAGCAGGATACACAGCCGACTCATAGAATGGCAGATGTCCTAAACAGCACTCTGGACTCAGAATCAGCTGGCTAAAAAGCCCATGAGAATTTCTCAGGCATGGGAAGCCAAGACACTACGGTGAAAAAAAAAAAAAAAAAGAAAAAGAAATGATCTAAATGAAAGATCTCTGTGAGTGAGATCTCAGTGGAAAAAACAGGCCATCAAAGAAGGAGGTACCTTTCTCTGAAGGGAGAAGAGAACTTCCATTCATAAGGCCTTGTCTAAATAAGATCGGAAGTGGCAAACTCAAGAGGCTTCCATGGCATTGGCAGCTCATGACAATAGTCTCAGGTGATTACTGACATCATAAATAAGAGTGTCAATTGGTAAATCAATAATGGGAGTCACTGTGCACTTACTCCCCATGTAGGATCTCTGTCCTTAATGTGTTGTACTATGTGAATTAACGATAAAACAACTACTCAAACAGCACTCTCTACTTTGTGTTTCTGTGTGGGTGCAAACTTTTGAAATCTTTACTTAATATATACTAAATTGATCTTCTGTACATAAAGATAATTGAAAATGAATCTTGATATGAATGGGATGGGAGAGGAAGCAGGAGATGAATGGTTGCAAGTGGGAGGGAGGTTATGGCAGGAAAAAAGCTGCTATATCCAGAAGTTGTAATTTAGAAATTTATATTTATTAAATAAAAGTTAAAAAAAAGAGTGAAGCAGTTGGGGAAGAAAAAAGACTTTTAAAAAGTTTTATTTATATCATTTACATAAGAAATAGAGAGAGAGAAAGATCTATTGTTTGTCCATTCACTTCTGAAATGCCTGGTACAGCCAGATCTTGGCCAAGTCAAAGGTTGAAGCCAGGAACTCAAATCAGGTTTCCCATGTGGAAGGCACAGACTAAATTGAGTCATTACTGCTGGCTCCCAAGTTGCACATTAGCAGGATTCTCAATCAGAATCAGAATGAGAAATGAAACCTAGGCTCTCTGATACAAGTTGGGGACATCTCAAGCAACGTCTCAAGCAACATCTCAAGCTCTGTGCCTAAAGTCTACCCATGGTGATGAATTTTTGTCGCAAATGACAAAAACCCAAACCCAATTCAAACCAGTTTAAGGAAATGTTTAAAAGTCCCTATATTGACTCACTGAATAGTTATATTCCACAGGTATAATGATTTTTATAGGTAACTAGATTGAGAGTCTGTCTTTGTTTCTCTCTGTCTCTCTCTTCCTCCTCCCTCAACCTCTCCTCCCTCTTCTCTGTCTTCTTAATACTTCATGAATAATTTGGCCACCAGCAAATGGCAGGTTTCCAATTCACTGTTTCAGCCTTCCTGGTAGAAAAAGTGTATTTATTTGGATATATATATATATGTGTGTGTGTGTGTGTGTGTGTGTGTGTGTATAATCTCCAAACTGATTCCAGCTTACCAGGGTTGAATTGTGCAGCCTGTTGTAGAACCGGGCAAGTATCTCATACAAAGAGTAAACTGGCATGTTCACAATATCTAATGCAGAAAGAAATGTTTTAAAACTAAAATGACTGTTGTGTAAACACCCGTGGTATGCTTGGATATAAATGTGGATTTCCCAGTTCTAAACATCCTCTTATTTAAAAAAAAAAAGCCTTATTTTATTTATTTGAAAGGAAGAATAACAAAGAGGGACACACACACACACACACACACACAGAAAGAAGAGAAATCTCCCATCTGCTAGGTCACTTCCCAAATGGCCACAACAATCTGGACGGGGCCAGACTGAAGTCAGGAGTCAGGTACTCCATCTGGGTCTCCATGTGGGTAGTCAGGGTCCATGTATCTGTGCCACCTTCTTCTGCCTTCCCAGGCACATTAGCAAGGAACTAAATTGGAAGCTGAGCAGTCAGTACTTGAATCCACACTCTGATATGGGATGCCAGTCTCACAACTGGCAGCTTACCCTGCTGCACGACAATGCTGGCTCCTCAAAAATCCTCTTTTTAAGGGCCTTTGAAGAATACCAACAATGCACTATTTAAATTAGAAAGGCATGTAAAGAAGTATAATGCTCCACTCTCCATGGAAATTTACTGGGATAACATCATGGAGATGCCATTCAGAGTATAAATGACCATAAAGCCAATCAATTAGTTTTGGTGAAGGTACCACAGAATGCACACAGAGACATAATGATCAGGCCAGTATTCATTTAATTTTGTTGACATATACTTTAAATCTTTCCAACAGATGTGTTCACGAGAAATGCTGAAGGATCGGCAGAGGAGAGAAAGAATATGAGCAGCTCCAAGGAGCAGGGAGATAATTATAGATTTAGGCAATTGAGAAAGGCTTCCTGGGGGTGGTGATAAGGTGTAAGTTTGATGAATTATAAAACTAGTTCAAGAAAAACAGAGCTGGACTGTATTCCAGCAGATGGAAAAGGTATAATGCGGTTAAAGTTTCTAGGAAGTAATGGCCAAAGAACCTTTCATTTGACTTATTTCATGTGACATTGTTAAAGCTATTCTAACTCTCAGGTTATCACTCATTGTTTGTAAAATGAATAGAGGGCATATAATGTTAATTTCCTTCATTATGTTAATGACAACTTTTTTGTGCCTACTATGTGAAATGTGTTGTGTTAATAATTTGACATGGACTATCTCTTTTAGGCCTCCCAATAACCCCGTTGTGCAGGCACCATGATGCAAATCCCTGCAACTTAAAGTCCTCCATGATGCAAACTCTTGCAACTTAAAGTGTGACCATAATCAACAGACTTTAGCAAATATTATCAACTGATTGCTTAAAGTGTAGAATTGCAGGCTTCATAATCGACGTTTTTAATGAGATCAGTATTTGAATAAATTTGCAGCTAATACATTTCTGAATTTCTGAGAAGCCCTGAAATAGGCACTGTTAGTATTGCCATTTTACAGAAATTGAATTAAATGGCTACAGGGATTTGTTCAAGATAAGTCAGCTAATATGTGATGAAAATAAGTTTTAGCCAAGAGAACCCAGTTCAGAGGCCAACCTCTTAGTCACTGTTCTGTTGAGCATAATTTTATGGTTCCCCAAATCTACAGAGAGGATAAGTAGGAGATGAAGTTGAAAAAGGGGGTACAGCACAGTGCAGATGAACTTGCATTGCAGAAGAATTTTTTAAAAGATGTATTTATTTATTGGCATGGCAGAAAGAGGGAGGAGAGAGAGAGAGAGAGAGAGAGAGATCAATCTACTATCCATTGGATCACTCCCCAAATGATTACAATGGCCAGGGCAGAATAGGGACAAAATCAGAAGCCAGGAAATTCATCCAGGTTTCCTACATGAGTGGTAGAGATTCAAATACTTGAGTCATCTTCCTATTCCCTTCCTGGTGCATTAGCAGGGAGCTGGACCAGAAGTGGAATAGCTGGGACTTGAAACAGCACTCTGATACAGGATGCCAGCATGGTATGTAGTCGATTAACCCTATGCATCAAAATGCGGGCCCCAGCCTAAGGAATTTAATCTCCCCAGAAATGATGTATATATCAACTGTTATTTAACATCATGCTTTTGTTTTGCTGACTGAAACTATTTGTAGATGATGCCAAAAATCAACAAATCGCTGTATGTAGCCTTATTTTATTTCTATGTGGTTCTATAAATAACCAAACTAGTTGTTGACTGATTCCTAATTCAAGTCCATTATCCCAGAGACAGCAGTAGCTCTCTAAGAACAGCCCTAGTAATGTGATCAAGTCAGTGGGTGTGATTTCTTTGTGAGGAATATTTGGTTTCCCTTCCTTTTATCTTGTGACTTATCATTTCTGAATTAGCCTCTTACAGTGTTTAATGGTTTTGAATTCTTATTTTGCAAACACGGAGGTAGTTGCCAAGCAACAAGAATAACATACTTTGAGCACATTCTTTTATCTTACAGGCTGCTATGAGCAAAGTATATTTTCTGTATGTTCCTTTGCCTTTAAAAATATGTTTCACAATTCTTTGTATTATTCCCATTTCATGTTTCTGATAATACTACACACTTACATATTAAAACCTAAATAATGAGTTTACTTTATTCCTTACACAACAATATTATTGCTTTAATATAATTAATAGTAATAAAACATTTCCTGAGATTCTGAACATTCTATAAACTGGTTTCTCCTTGATGGAGAAGCAGCATTCATTTCCTTGTTAAAGTTCTCAAGCAGTGGCTATCAACTTAGACTTCAAAACTTACTTACTTGAAGGATTCATTAAAAAATGTATGCCTTTGTCTCCAACTTTAGAGATCACCATATAAATTTTTTAAAGTAAATTGACTCATCGTTTCTCTAAAAAAATAGTCATTGTGTTAATTGTGTTAGGGCCAGAAATGGCCCAAACATGCTTTTTTTTTTTTTTTTTTTTTTACATTTTCCAGGTGATACTAATGTACAGCCAGACATCAAGATTACAAATGTACTGACTTAGAATTAAGTCTGGTGCAAAAATCAGAGTGGAGAAGAGAGAAGAGATGAAAGGCCACAGAAGCCAGAGGAATCAAGCAAGTTCTCTATGCTCTAATAATGCTTTCCCCTTACATATTTTGCTATCATAATTGTAATGTATTTTATTATTTAACACACAGCATTCAAGCCCATGGCTCAGATGTATTTTTTCTGTTCTAAATTGTTTCACTATCTTTTGTGCTAAATATATTTATTTGTATTCTAGCATAATTCTCTTTAGATCCAACTAATTGCATTGACCAAAACAATTAACACTCTGCCAATTTATGTTTTCCAATTAATAGGAAAAAATGACAGAAGAACAGTATTTATGAAATTGGCTAACAAATAGTCTTTTCATTGTTTCTAGTCATAAGAAGTCATAAACCTTAACATAGATATTTTAATATAATTAATTGATACATTTATCAGTAGTGTTACTATTTTAAAGACAAGACTGTTTAATATTTATGGGAGGCCACTGATTTTCCTAGGCTCTTGCGCTAAGCCTAACAGACCAAACCAATATAGAATTTCATCAGTAGCAAAACTTCAGGTGATTGCAGGAGGCTCTGTAACCAATTAACCAATTAAGTTGTATGTATAGCTCACATCTGTTTTGTATAAATACCATCAGCTGATGTGGCTGGGGGGCGGTTGTGAGAGCCCGTCCTGGGTCTAAGAGCTGTCTGAATTGTGAGTTGCTATTGTTTTGCTTTCATTGCTCAGATTAAATCTTGAATTTTGTTAGTTTTAGAAATTTTTCTTTTGACAGATTTTGTGTCTTAGGATCCAAAGCAGATTTCTAGCTACCCCAGGAACATCTTGTAACCAGGTGTGGTATCTGCTGACCCTGATGTCGTCATGATTTTCTGACTGCATATAGAGGTGCAGGTAAATTCTCCCTTAGATTTCAGTTACCTGGATTTGTGCTTTGAGCTGTATGATTTTTTTTTTTGGTTTGCTTTTTATTTATTTTTTAATCCAAACTGTGTTTGGAAGTCACAACAGAAGCTGAACTAGGTTCCGTAGAATTAGGTAAGGTTGCTTGAAGTTGGAAGCATGGGTTCCTCTGGATCCATGAAGCCTAGAACTCCACCTTTAGGGATGCCATTCGCTGCTGGTTTGTGAGAGGATCTTTGGTGGATGCCTGGGTCAGACAGAAATCAGACTGGATTCAAAGTCTGAACCTCCTCCTCCAGATCCTGCTAATTTCATGTAGAATTTCCAGAACCTGTAGTTTTTATTTGTTCTAGAGATGAGTGAACTTTACCAGAAATAATTTACAAGTACAGCAGACAAATGAAATAAAACAGGAAAAATTGTTTTGCAGGTACAATATGAAAAGAAAAAGCAAAACAACCCATAGAAACAATGTGGTGTATATTTTAGTACACAGAGGTTTTTAAAAGATTTAACACTTTTCAAGAAAGTTGTTTATATAAGTCGCCCCCTTTAAGGGGAGGGGAACAACCAGCCTGCAGGCCATAGAAGACCTGCAAGGTCATCTGGTCTGGCCCTGCCGGACACAATTACAGGAAGAACTTGAAATTCAACAGCTCTCTCGCAGACTAATTTTCAGGTTCATCATTTTGTATGGCCCAGGAATGATATTATAAATCTCCAAATGGCTCTTGGAAGAAAAAGAATTCACCTCTGATGCTGAGATGGATGGTTGCTGCTGCTTAAAGACTTGAGCTCAGAACAATAGAGAAAGATAGTTTAGTCCATGGCAAAGGATATATTCTCTACACTACTCGTTAAGGGGCTCTTGCCTGAACTCTGTGACTTTGTTTAAAGAACTCGGGTTTAGCTGAGAAACCGCCTATCCTTAATTCCAAACCTATGTTCAGCAGAGGAAATGTATGTCTTTGGAGGAAATTGCTATTGTGGAGTTGCTGCCCTCTCCACCGTAGAGGGGAAGGACCCAATTGCTATGAGAGGCTTTGACAACAGAAAAGGCAAAGATTTGGTCTTCATAACAAGTCTCAATTTTGGCAATTTTTGTGTTAAATAGGCTTTCTGTGAACTTCAGTATCTAGCTTTGTTTAGCGAATCGGTCAAGTATAATTATTAAGAATTAATAAATTAGAATGTAAATAGGATGGAAGCTTGTGGATGAATTTGATGTTTCAGGAATCTTTTTTGGGTGGCTTGAAGTCTTGGAGTCATGTTGTTGTGGATGAAGTAATAGATACTTAAGAGATTTCTGATTTCTGATTTTTAGATAAAATACTGAAACTTGTTCCTAACCATTCTGATTTAGTTGTGTGTTGGAGGAGGGGGAAGACAGGATAAATATGATTCGGATTAGCGAGGCTTCCCAATTAGCTTTAATAACTAGGGTAGGCTACTAAGGATTTGTACTGAAAACAGCTGTTCATAGCTTTCATGGAGAAATGTGGAATGTGGAATGTGTGTTGACTAATTGGAAAACAAACTGAGTAATGAAATGACAGGTTGGTTGAGGCTGATAATCAGTGCATCAGATTTAACAGACACTGGATCATCTCTGTGTGACATACTCTAGGAATATTTGCCTCAGAGAGGAGAGAAAGTAAAGAGGGAGGGAAGAAAAACTGAACAGACGAGAAAGTTGTAGAAAACTTGTGGAAGATGAATCTTACAGAAGTATATAAGTGATCATTCTGGTTAAAATTAGAGGGGAACTGTAAATTTTTCTAGGAATTGGACATTGCTACAAAATATAAATACACAAAATTAGAATTTGGTTTCTTGTATTCAAACTTCTTTAGAGAATCACTGTGCTCTTTAAAGGAAATAGCTGTCTTGGTTGTTTTAACTGCTTAGAAAAACTGCGGCTATTGAACTGGGTTGTTTCCCACAGCTGTGCAGTTTTCTACATTTGCTTTTGAAATGTTGGTTGTTCTGGCTAAAAGGATTGCAGGTCATCCTGACCAGGAATTCCACCTTGATCAAGAGTTTTGAACCTTTGAGATTTCTGAAAAAATTCCACCAAATTGAGTTCTGGATTAAGTCTTTGGACATAAAATTTTGGAACATTTCAAGAAGGACCCCTGGGATTTCTGAAACATATTAAGCTAATTAGGTTTATTTAATGTATGTATAAAGTATTGTCAAATAACAAGTGCTAAATCATTTTGAGTTATTTTTGAATAAATGTGTTACATGTTTTATGAAACATCAGAATATTATCATCCTGGTCGGCGCCGTGGCTCACTAGGCTAATCCTCCGCCTTGCGGCGCCAGCACACCGGGTTCTAGTCCTGGTCGGTGTGCCGGATTCTGTCCCAGTTGTTCCTCTTCCAGGCCAGCTCTCTGCTGTGGCCAGGGAATGCAGTGGAGGATGGCCCAAGTACTTGGGCCCTGCACCCCATGGGAGACCAGGAGAAGCACCTGGCTCCTGCCATCAGATCAGCACGGTGCGCCCACCACAATGAACTGGCTGCAGGGGCCATTGGAGGGTGAACCAACGGCAAAGGAAGACCTTTCTCTCTGTCTCTCTCTCTCACTGTCCACTCTGCTTGTCAAAAAAAAAATATTATCATTCTAGTAAAACACTAATTCTAGTTATCTTAAAATATTATATGCAGTGGAAATATCTGAACTTCCTTGTCAATTTTATCATATTGTAACGAATTTCTATCATTTTTAAGTAAAGTTTAAGTAAATCTTTAAGTAGAGTCATGGATGGGACTATGAAAAATACAGATCTCAAGTAACATTGGGATCATACCACTGGGCTGGGTAACGATCCCTAAACCTTTTATGAAGGGACTGTTTAGTTCGTGACTGCTGATCCAACAACAGGGAAATACTTTGGCAGATTTTCATGCTGGGTTAGCCAGCGCTGAATTGCTGAGATGTAGAATTTGAATAAATTTCATGGTGTTGACCCAGATCAAATTGCCTACATTAGCCTGTTTAATGGGCATTGTTATATGCCCACATTGGAGAAATGGGACAAGTATTTGAAAGGTAAGCACATGGTTAAATATGGACTCATGGAAGGCCTGGAAAGTGGCCTGATCTGCGTTCTACAACTCATCATAGTGTAGTCAAAATGATACAAATTATGGAAATAAGCTAAAATGGTTTATGGCCAGGGTTTGTCAAAATCATCATCCTGGGAGGACAATCAAAACTTCAGGCAATATCCCTACAATCTGAACCATTAAATATTTACAAAGGAATTTCAGTCAGTTGCCACTTTGAGTGGGATATAAACTTATTTTTATAATAGTCTATGTTGAGTTAAGCTATTCTAACATTCAATTATGTATCCATGCAAGCAAATATCTTCTAAGAGTCTCCAATTTGCCCAATATTGCTTACATTATGGGGCCATAATATTGAACAGGGCCCATGAAGTCCTGATTGAGTTGTCTCTGTACTTCTAGCCTTTTTTGTTGCTTTCCCCTTTCCACTCAGCCTGCTTTTCTTTCTGTTCCTTTGACATTCTGGACTCCTTGCTGCTTTCATGTCTTCTCACATGCTGTTAATTTGCTCTGCACAAGCAAGTAGATTCATACCTCTTTTCACCAGCCTAACAATGACTCATTCTACAGAGGCTTGTTTGAACCTCATTTACATAACGAAAGGCAGGCTGAGCAAATTCTTCCTTTTAGGTGTTATTTCTTCCTATTTGTACAGTGTGCTTAACTACTTTGTAGTATCTTAAATGTTTGTTTCAAAATTAGACTGCATAGCCCCTAATGGCCGAGATGTCTACACTTATTAAGGATTTTGGATTTTATCATGGAAGAAATAAGAAACTTCTGAAGCATTTTAAACAGAGGTATGAGGATAATATAATTGCTTGAAATAGCAACCTCTCTGCAGTTTCTATACCACGACTTCTTTAAGATCCAATTTAAATCTTGCTTTCTTTAAGATGCCTTGCAGGTATCTCTGGATAAAATTAATATATACAGCTTCTTACATGACATATTCTTTGCAAGTATTTGTTACAATATTTATTTCATTAGACTTTGTAGATGAACACTCTAGGGCTTTATCTGTTTCTCCCACTATCTTGTGAATCCCTGGTGGACAGTAAGGTTGAATATTTTATTTTCACTTAGAAAATTTCTTATACAATATTCCAAATAGAATAGGTACAATTGCTCCTTTAAAATAGTTTCTAAACAAATACCTCCCTAGATCCTTCTCTATCTCATTTTCTATTTGAATTTCATAGAACATTTTAAAATTCAACTGGACTGTTTTATGCAAACCTGTGCTCCTATTGAATTCAACTCTGTTGGTTTCTTAAGTATATATTAAACAAAATACTTGAGTAACTATTATAGTATCTAAACAACACCTTTATTTTGACCAAAGATAAATTGCTAAACTAGTTTAACCATACATACTAAAAAAAATATATATTCTTATTTCATTATTAGGCAATTTTACACCACAGTACAGTGTTTGATTTAGTGCCTATTGATGTCAGTGGACTTACATTTAAATAGAAAACTTTGCATGCTAATTATATTTAATTCTTATAAATCTAAAATTAAGTCATTGACTTTTTCACAAAACAAGCAATATTAAATTTTAATTACCTTGTTTACTCACTTAATTATGTTTTCCTGTCAATTGCTTAAATAGTTATTAACTTTATAGTTAAATAATTGAAAACATCTTCTGTTTCTTAGTTTCCAAAATCATTAATTCATGAACTTAATGTTCCCATTTCAAGCAGGTTTACTTCATAAAATATTTAAAATCTGGCTTGACTTAAGTGTCACATAACAGAATAATAATCATAAATAATTATGTTTGTATACAACTGAAAGATTAGAATAAGTGAAATAAGCTAGACACAGAAAGACAAATATTATATGACCTCACATGTGGAATCTAAAGTAGTTAAACTTCTAAAAAACAGTAGAATTATGGTTAGTAGGGGCTGAGGTGAGAATGAGAGGATTGGGGAAATGGTCATAAGATAAAAATTTCATTTGGAATACAAGAATAAGCTCACATACCTATTATATAAGACTATAGTTAATAAAAATGTGTTATATACTTGATAAATGTTTAGATAGTAGATAATTAAAGTATTCTGAGCACAAAAAATGGATGTGTGAGGTAAAGTGTGGTAATTAACTTGACTTAGTCTTTCTAGTGTATATTTCAAGATGTTGCACACCAAAAATATATATAACATTCTTCAAATTAAGCAATGAAAGTTAAACTATACAGTAGGTTTCCAACACTTCGTATGAGAAAAAGTAAAATTTTTCAACTTTTACATTAATGATGTTGAAATGATCTTTTAGACACATTGGTTTCAATAATGTAAATTATTGCCATCTTTACATGTTACAAAGGACAGTAAGTCATTTAAAATAGAAATATAGAAAAGATGGTAAGACAGAAGAAAAAGTTGAATGATTTAATATGCTTAAAAGTTTCAAGTTATCAAATCATGTATAACTTTATCAAAAACTCATGAAAGTCTGTCTTCAAATTTGCACATTAAGTTGTTCTGGCCAGATGAACCATTCAAGATGAGCATGGTAATCTAATTAAGCAGATGTTCATCAGCATTACCTTCCCAAATGGGAAACACATTATAAAAGTGGCTGATAGGCTGTCTCAACTTGCAGAGTATGGTCTAGTCACTCATACCTTTGATTTTTAAACAAATTACATCTCCATCCTTTATATATATTAACACATCCCTAGATCATATTTCATATTCTAATTCAAACTTGCCTGTAGATTGATCTTTCTAATATTTGCTTACAAAATCATCAGTTTTACCAGCATAAGCATAATTGTAAAAGCATTGTTAGTTTCAAAGTTGTTTGTATCTTAAGAAATCTTTCTTCAGTAATGTTAAAATTATTTATTTATTTATTTTTTTATTTATTTTTTTTTTTGAGAGGCAGAGAGGCAATGCTTCCATCCTTTGGTCTATTCCAGGTAGCCACAATGGCAAGGTTTGGTAAAAGCTAAAGCTTGGAGCCAGAAGCTAAATGCAATTCAGGTCTCCCACATGGGCAAGAGAAACCCAATTACTTGGAGCCATCCCTGCTACCTACTAGAGTCTGATTTTTGCAGGAAGCCATGGTTGGGAACCAAAACTGGGAGTTGAACTCAGGCATTCAAACGTGGGTTGTGGATGTCTTAACTACTAGACCAAATGCCAGTAGTTCTACCCTTCAATTTTTATGGTGGGTGAGGTTTATGCTCAAGGTTCTGTTATTAAGTGATACTAAGGATGGAAATGGTCAATACTAAATTAAGAGAATTTGAGAAAATTGGTGTAGTTACAATGAAAACATAGTGACGATCCTAATATTTAGAGTTTTTGAGCAATTTTGGATTATATGAGTAAAGAATAAAATTAAAGCTCTTATGAACTTTTGAGAATCTTGAATTTTATACCAAAAGCAAGAATAATTCACGATTGGTGATACTTGGTTCTCTGGGAAATTGAGCATGTATAACAAAGTACTTCCCTTTTCTGCTCTACCAATCCCCTTCTTTAGAATTTTAAGTTGCATTATATTTAAAATAGGGGACTGACAGAACAGTTCCATTTGTGCCTGGATAAATGAACTGTCTTGTTCAGATAACCCATGAAGCCAGTTTATTTCTTTGAGAGGTAGAGTTACTGACAGTGAGAGAAAGAAAGTCTTCTATCCGCTGGTTCACTCCCCAAATGGCTGCAACAGCCAGAGCTGCGCCGGTCTGAAGCCAGGGGCCAGGAGCTTCTTCTGGGTCTCCCAAACAGGTACAGGGGCCTAAGGACGTGTGCCATCTTCTACTGTTCTCCAGGCCATTAGCAGAGAGCTGGATCAGAAGAGGAACAGCCGGGACTAGAACTGGCGCCCATATGGGATGCTGGCACCACAGGTGGAGGATGAACCTACTGAGCTACAGCACCAGCCCTCAATTGTCTCTTAAGTTAGCCCACGTCAGCTGAAATACTTCTCTAAAATTGCAAAAAACAAACAAACAAACAAAAAAACAAAAACCTGGCATTCTTTTCTTATCTACTTACTCTAATTCCTGTTAAATTTAGGAAAGAGCATCTTATAAAACTTTTATTTTTCAGTTAGCAGGTGACCAAGGTGGTTTCTATTATCACTACCCAGAGAAAATTCACTTTTTTTATGTGCAACTCTTAATACCATCCCTTTGAGGATCTTCTCAAATACCCTTGAGAATGAGAACATACCTATGAATACGTTCCCTAACACTTAGGCCATTAGGTTATATCTGTCTTTATGCTTATCGCTTCCTCTAAATCAGAGGTATATATAATAGAACTGTGTGAACCACATATATGATTTAAAAAGGTAGAATTATAAAAAGTAAAATTACTTGAATGACCCATTCAACTTAACATATCTAAAACACTATAATTTATTCCAGTATATTGACACTTAAGTCATGGCTTACTTTTATATTAAAGTTGATCATTAAAACACAGTAAGCATTTGATATTTACTACATATCTCAATTGGGATCAGCCATATATGACAGAATACTCTGTAGCCACATGTGGCCTGTAGCTTCTGTGTTGGACAGCACAGTTGTATGCTGAGGATTGATTGACTTCATGCATCAAACCTTAGGTATTCATTTTTTTTTCCTTCTATGTATGTGTCCCTTTATTTGAGAAGACAAATAATTTATACCTATCTCTATTCACTCAGTCTCCACGCTTACATTTCAAGCTCTTCATCTAATGGCAAACTGCATTTACTTTCTGACTACTTGCTGAAATACCACTGCAAGAATCTCCACTGTCAGCAGCATTAATATTGAATCATCAACTAAATCCTTTTCGTATGTACAACATAATACAAATTATTTCTTAGGCAAATGGCATGTATTTCTCCCAAAGTACAGCAGAATATGTTATCCCACTTGTGAGATGAGGATTCTGAAACTAAAATATACTGCATAACTGACATAGTTATGCTCTGTATAGTAACTGAGTACTCGGGCACGGATTCAACACATACCCATATTCTTCACTATAAACTGTACATTAACGAGCCTAATACACCACTGACTGGACCCTGTGTTTTGGTAGAGATGCTCAGAGAAGGACTATAAAAGTATTGATATCAATCTGTTTGATAAGTGATGATAGAAATGAAAAGATGTCAAGAGATGGAAGCATTCAAAATATAGTGAAAGCCATTCTTCTGGTGGAGTTAAGCCTAATTTAATTTCCAAGAGGATTTTTAATTTTTAAAGTTTTCTTTTTAGTGTTAAACAAGCTGTTACAACTCTGAGAATTTTTCTAGTCCTTAATTGTTTGGCATTAAGGTAAATCCAAACTTATATAAATAAAGATAAACTATCTTAGTAAAATATAACTTTTATATATGACCTACAAAAGTTAATGCTGAAGCTCACTTGGCTAATCCTCCGCCTGCGGCGCTGGCACCCTGGGTTCTAGTCCCGATTGGGGTGCTGGGTTCTGCCCCTGTTGCTTCTCTTCCAGTCCAGCTCTCTGCTGTGGCCCGGGAAGGCAGTGGAGGATGACCCAAGTGCTTGGGCCCTGCACCCGCATGGGAAACCAGGAGGAAGCACCTGGCTCCTGGCTTTGGATTGGCATAGTGCGCTGGCTGTAGTGGCCATTTGGGGGGTAAACCAATGGAAGGAAGACCTTTCTCTCTGTCTCTCTCTTTCTCACTATCTAACTTTGCCTGTCAAAAAAAAAAAAAAAGTTAAGGTATATATCTTTACATAATTTTAAATTATAATTAACCCAAAATGAGGTAAAAGCAAAAGCTTGCTAATATGTGGCTTGTTTGTTATGGCTTTTTAATTATTAATTTTTGCTGAAATTTTATATTTAAAAATGTTATCTAATACTATAGGAAAGATGAAGGGAGAAAAATCTGAACATCTACCAGAAAATTTTGAAAATAGATTGGAATTTTTCATGCCTAATGATGTTAAGGTCTTATATAGCATATCATTCTTTTTATTTATTTGAAAGGTAGAGTTAAGAGAGGAGAGATGGAGAGGTCTTCTAGCCACTGGTTCACCCCCAGATGGCTGCAATGACGAGCTGGGCTGATTCAAAACTAGGAGTTTCTTATGAGTCTCCCACATTGGTACAGGGGCCCAAGCACTTGGGCCATCTTCCATTGTTATCTCATGCCATAGCAGAGAGATGGATCAGAAGAGAAGCAGCTGAGACATAAACTGGTGCCCATAGGGGATGCTGGTGCTGCAGGCAGAGTATTAATATACTGTGCCACAGCACCAAGCCCATAGCTTGTCATTCTAATTCAAGATTCTGTTTATTTTATTCAGATGGCTTCCCAATAAGACTCAAGGTATTAATGGAAACTTTTGATATTTGGTATGTGCCAAAAACACAAAATTCATGAGGTCATAGTTTTTGTTTTTGTTTTTGTTTTTTTTTTCACGAGATGGGATACACAACTGCTACTTAATAGTTTAAACTTAGTTATTAGCAAAAACAGAGACAAACTGTTTTGTCTTACTGATTGATTTTCCACTTGAAGTGGTGCTGAAATTGGTAGGCAAGAAAATGAGCACTAAGTAGGTGGGAAAAAAAAAATCACTGTACCCTGTGAAATTCAGACATTACAACACAAGTCAAAAAGTCAAATCAATCTAAAAATATATTAATTACAAATGTTATAAAACTACCAAAATATGCTAATTCCTAAAAAATATTTCATTTTAAAAATCTTTATTCTATACACAGCTCATTATCTTTATTACTTTGAGTGATACATTCTGACAACAAGGTGTATTAAATCTAGTAACAATTTATTTCAGTACACTTGAGTTAATATCTACTTAATCTGTATTACAGATATTAATGAAATAAATGAAAAGTTTATAAAATTACCCTAGAGGTTAGAATGTCTTTAATTGGGCTGTTTGATTAATGTCTCTATGTATAATCTGAAGTCATGAATTTTTCTAAATTCATACACACACGTGAATGATATATTCATCCAACTTGGGAAAGATTTAGAATTTTACTTTAATACTAAGACTTAAATATACCAGGGCTGGCAGGGTGGCGTAGCTGGTAAAGCTGCAGTCTGTAGTGCCAGCATCCCATATGGGCACCAATTCGAGTCCCAGATTCTCCACTTCCCATCCAGTTCTCTGCTATGGCCAGGGAAAGCAGTGGAAGATGGCCCAAGTGCTTGGGCCCCTGCATCCACATGGGAGACCCTAAAGAAGCTCCTGGCTCCTGGCTTTGGATCCGTGCAGCTCCAGCCATTGTGGCCATCTGCCAGCAGATAGAAGACTTCCCCCACCCCCACCTCTGCCTCTCCTTCTCTCTGTAACTCTGACATTCAAATAAATAAATCTTTAAAAAATACAAAAAAAAAAGACTTCATACCTATCTTCAACTGTAGTTATTGAATTATTGAAATTCTGAGAACTAATTTACAGTAAATTTGGCATATTACTAAATAGTAATACATAAATAGGAATGTTTTGCAGAGCCACGATAAAGATAAGTATACATAGTGGTACTCATTCATAGTAAATATAGTATCGTGTATAGACAAAGGAATGTAATTTGTAACATATTTCACATTTGGACAAAATCTTTTTTATTCTAACTAGTGACCAACAGATGCATTCATTTGCAGTGTTTATACTGTAGTCTTTCATTCTAGTCCTGATCTACCACTCTATCCTAATTCACACAATATTCTAAACAACTGTAACAAGTGACTAATTTATAATGCTCTATAGTCAAACTTTCATATTAACTATAAAATCTTCATTTCTTCCTCCCATTCATGTGTAAGAAAATCCAGATATCTCATTGAGGTGTAAATGAAGGGCTTCCCAATTGTATCAAAAGTTTTTATGAGTATATTTAATATCATTACATAATTAATTTCTAGATTATAGCCCTGGGAACATATTAAATTCTTTTATTTTGATTGCAAAGTTGTCATTAATTTCTTGGCCATAAAATCTAAAAGTCCTATCACTTGATCTATTGATGGGAAACTCATCTTAGTATTTATAACTTTTCCTCTGTAATGCTTCAATGCTTTATTTCCATAACAATTATGAGCACTTTGTCCAGAATTGTCATTGTGTAACTATATTTTAGTAATCACTTGTTCATATTTATACATCTCTCTCTTCCCCAAACCACTCTTCTTGAAAGTTTTGCTCCCATACCCAGAAGGTTCAAATGTTCGTCCCAGTTTCAAATCCAGGCTGTTTTTACAATGTGTGTTGTTCTGTGTTGAGAATTTTGAGTCCGCAGAGAAAATATCAGAACAAAATGTGAGGTATAAGACAAGATAATAAGGAGAACAAATGGAAATAGTTTGAAAAATATCAATGTAAATATGATAAACTATTTTATGGAGAGCAATTGTTCATACTAATTTTAAAATATGTTATTTGAGAGGCACAGTTACAGATAAAGGGAGAGACAGAGAGAAATGTCTTCTATCTGCTGCTTCATTCCCCAAATGGCCACAATGTCCGGAGCAGGGCTGATCCAAATTCAAGAGCCTCTTCCAGATGTTCCACATGGGTGTAGGGGCCCAAGCACTTGAACCATCTTCCACTGCTTTCCTAGGCCACATACAGAGAGCTGGATCAGAAGAGTAGCAGCCAGGACACAAATTGACACACATGGGGTGCTAGGGCCACAGTTGAAGGCTTAGCCTATTATGCAACAGTATCAGCTGCTATTCCAAACACCCCTCACAGAGTGTAAAGACTAATGTAAAATATTTGAGAACATAGAAGCTTTTTGTTGTTCCAAGTGTATTATTTGGTTTAGATAGAGCTCTGACTTGTTGAAACTAACAAGTATTTTTGAGCACCTAAAGAGTTGCAGTAGCTTAAAGGATAAGAAAATTTAGCATTACTTATATTCAACTGAAGTTGCTTATTTAGATCTTTGTATCCATAGCTTCATCTACAAGACATTCTTGCTAAAACTTAAGCTATGGCATAGCACTCTTTCTCAGACTGCAAACTTTAAATGAAAAGAACCATGTATTCTATTTATGCTGTTGATAATTGTTTACTATTGTACTTTTAGGTAAAATTCTTTTAAAAACAGCTATTGAGATAATATTTACATTTCATACTATTTAACTTAATGTTTAAAGTACATTTACAGGATTGTATAATTTGCTCCATAATCTAACATGAATACCTTTCATTACATATGTTGATACACACACACACACACACACACACACCCTGTGTTCATTAGTGATTACTCCCTATTCCCTTCTACTTCTCAATCTCAGCTCTTGGCAACCCCTAACACATTTCCTTTTCTTTTTTAAGAAAATTTTCATAATTATAAATTTCAAAAGTACAGCTTTTGGATTATAGCGTTTTTCCCCCCTATAACAACCCTCCCCCCTGCAACCATCCAATCTCCTACTCCCTCTCCCATTCCATTCTTCATTGAGATTCATTTTTATTATCTTCATATACAGAAAATCAACTAGTGTATACTAAGTAAAGATTTCAACAGTTTGCACCCACAGAGACACACAAAGTATAGAGTACTGTTTGAAGACTAGTTTTACTGTTAATTTGCATAGTACAACACATTAAGGACAGAGATCCTACATGGGGAGTAAGCGCACAGTGTCTCCCATTGTTGATTTAACCATTGACACTTATTTATGGCATCAGTAATCACCTGAGGCTCTTGTCATGAGCTGCCAAGGCTATGGAAGCCCCCTGAGTTCACCGACTCTGATCATATTTAGACAATCCATGGTCAAAGTGGAAGTTCTCTCCTCCCTTCAGAGAAAGGTACCCCCTTCTTTGATGGCCCGTTCTTTCCACTGGGATCTCACTCACAGAGATCTTTCATTTAGGTCATTTTTCCCCCCAGAGTGTATTGGCTTTCCATGCCTGAGAAACTCTCATGGGCTTTTTAGCCAGAATGGAATGCCTTAAGTGCTGATTCTGAGGCCAGAGTGTTGTTTAGGGTATTTGCCATTCTGTGAGTCTGTTGTGTATCCTGCTTCCCATGTTGGGTCATTCTTTACTTTTTAATTCTATCAACTATTATTAGAGGATACTGGTCTCATTTATGTGATCCCTTTGACACTTAATCCTATCTTTATGATCAATTATGAACTTAAACTGATCAATTTAACTAGTAGGATGGCATTGATTCATGCCAACTTAATGGGATTTAGAATCCCATGGCACGTTTCTAGCTCTACTGTTAGGGGTAAGTCCAAGTGATCATGTGCCGAATTGTACATCACCTCCCTCTCTTCTTCCCACTTTTATTTTTAACAGATATCAATTTTCAGTTAAACACATAATAATAATTGTGTTAATTAAAGAGTTCAACCGATGGTATTAAGTAGAAAAAGAAAATACTAAAAGAATAAAATTGTAAGCTGTTCAACAATGACTTGATCAGCCCTTTCCTGACTGTTGAGGAACAACACATTTCCTTTTAAAGCTTTGTTCTATGTAAGCTACTTTCTTTGTTTCCAAGGAATTTCCAGGATAGTTGTCGCTCCCCGTCTTCGTGGAGGAACGACACAGGACCCTGCGCTGTTCTTTTGTCTGCTCGGCCCTCCCCAGGTTTGCTGCTGGTTCTTCCCGGGTTAGCTACTATCCCTTCCACCTCCGTGGAAGGGCAGTTCCCCCTGGCCACATTCCCCACTTCCGCAGGGGAGCGGCACACCGCCGGCCGGCTCTCTGGGGGCTGCACAGGTGTTCCCCTTAGATGTTCCCCTTAGATGTTCCCGGTGCATGCCGTCTCTCTCCTCCTTTATAGTCCTCCTCTGCCAATCCCAACTCAGCTGCCCACACGCCGAGTACACTGCTCTCCTCCAATCAGGAGCAAGTCCTGCAGTTTATTGGTTGAACTGGAGGCAACTGTGCAGAAGCTGTTTACTTCTCTCCCAGCGCCATATTGTGGGAGAGCAGATGCATAGAATAAGTCTTAATTCCAGTAACTCAGTCCAGTCCGGGCTGCTCCCCACAGATAGTGAAGAAAGACATATGTAATTAACCATATGGCTTTCTCCCCTAGTTTTTCTGAATATAACAAAATCCAAGATAATAATTAAATGAATGATTTTTATTACATAAAAGGAATCAAGATGAAAAAAATCCAGGGATGGGTTTTCAGGTTCATAAAACAATTAGCCTTTACTTCCTTTCGTTTTCCTTTTCCAATATTTTCATGCATGTTTTGTTTATTATGATATCTCATGACCAAACATGCAAATCCCAGCATTTCAGGAGAAAAAAAAAAAAAACAATAAATACAAGAATGTGGAAATCATATACATCTCACCTGAATCTGCCTTTTTAAGGTATTCTTCAGCAGACAATGTTTAGTCACATTAAATCTATCTAGTAGAGAATGTTACAGGTTTATGCTTGGATTCATTTCCAACTTGAATTATAATTAAGACTAGAATTAGTTTATTAGACTCAGGACTCTAAGGAAAAAATGGAAGTAAATGTTAATGATAGAAAATGAATACTACTATAAAAGCAAATGAAGTAAAACTTTTATGACAGACTGAAGACACCACAGCAGGTGAACAGGCAAAGATTTAAGGAAGTGTTGAAGGATAAAGGAAACATTCACACATTGGGGGAAGGATACCTAATCAGGGGGAATTTTAGTAGCAATCATGTTTGCAGAAGAGCTCGGGCACTACATGGAAATCATGTCAGAAAACGTTTCGACATTACTGATTCTCTTTTTGTTTATGAGGTTTCTGGTGAGTCAAAGGACTGAGAATGACAATGAGGAGGTAAGAACACCTGCTCCTCTGAAAAACAACTATTAACCGGTATAAATGTTTATAGCCATTGAGATCTCTCTCTTTTTTTAAGAGCACATAGCAGATAAAGATTTTTATCAAGTAACCCTATCTAATCTGATTTTATCTTCATTAATGATGGACATCAACTACAATATGGGCATGAGTGGTTTCCTGTGTGTTTCTCCTGCTTAGGTTAATTGGATTTTTTAATCTGTGGATTAATAACATTGCAAAAATTTGACAAATTTCCAGCATTCATTTGAGTATTTTTCTCTCTTCGTTCCAGGGACTTGACTTATATGTATGGTAAATGGCTTCATATTGCCCCACTGGTCACTGATACTACTCATGACTTCTAGTACTTTAATTTTTTTATAGGCTTTGTTTCACTTATTTTCTAATCCTGTGTCTTCAAGTTTACTTACCAGATATTTTCATGGAATGTAAAATATATTAATCTCATATTTTTAACTATTACATGTCATCTCTTAACTCTATATTTAAATCTCTCTTCATCATATTTATACCTTCCTTTCCATATCTGAACATAAATGATATATGAATAGGTGTTTAGTGTTGTTTCATTTTAGCATGTTGCCTCTGAATCATTTTTTCTTCATCAAGTTTCTTCTTAGATACACCTCACATTTCAATTTGCTTTTGCAATTTTTTTTTCATTTTACTTAAAAGGTAAAGAGACACAGAGAGAGATCCTCCATCTCTGGTTCAGTCCTCAAATGCCTGTCATGCCAGGATTGGGCCAGGCCAAAGTCAGGAGCCAGGAACGTGAGATAGATACCCCATGAGGATGGAAAGGACCCAAGAACATGTGGCATTATTAGCTGTCTCTCAGGATGTGTGTTAGCAGGAAGCCAGAATTAGAAGGGGAACCAGAAATCAAACCAGGAAGCCCAATGTAGAATGTGAACTAAACACCTGCCATCTCTCTATTTTTAATCTTCATACATCTAACAATTATTGTCCACATTCTAGACACTATATATTATTTGTCCAATACTATATGATGTTGCATTCTTTTTTTTAAACTTTTATTTAATGAGTAGAAATTTCCAAAGTATAGCTTATGGATTACAATGGCTTCCCCCTCAATAACGTCCCTCCCACCCGCAACCCTCCCCTTTCCCACTCGCTCTCCCCTTCCATTCACAACAAGATTCATTTTCGTTTCTCTTTATATACAGAAGATCAGTTTAGCATACATTAAGTAAAGATTTCAACAGTTTGCTCCCACACAGAAACATAAAGTGAAAAATACTGTTTGAGTACTACTTATAGCATTAAATCTCAATGTACAGCACACTAACGACAGAGATCCTACATGAGGAGCAAGTGCACAGTGACTCCTGTTGTTGACTTAACAAATTGACACTCTTGTTTATGGCATCAGTAATCAGCCTAGGCTCTTGTCATGAGCTGCCAAGGCTATGGAAGCCCCCTGAGTTCACCGACTCTGATCATATTTAGACAAGGCCATGGTCAAAGTGGAAGTTCTCTCCTGCCTTCAGAGAAAGGTACCCCCTTCTTTGATGGCCCATTCTTTCCACTGGGATCTCACTTGCAGAGATCTTTCATTTAGTTTTTTTTTTTTTTTTTCCCCCCAGAGTGTATTGGCTTTCCATGCCTGAAATACTCTCATGGGTTTTTCAGCTGGATCCGCATGCCTTAAGGGCTGATTCTGAGGCCAGAGTGCTGTTTAGGACATCTGCCATTCTATGGGTCTGCTATGTATCTCACTTCCTGTCGCTCCCCCTCTTCGTGGAGGAGCAACACAGGACCCTGCGCTGTTCTTTCGTCTGCTCGGCCCTCCCCGGGTTTGCTGCTGGTTCTTCCCGGGTTGGCTACTATCCCTTCCACCTCCGTGGAAGGGCAGTTCCCCCTGGCCGCATTCCCCACTTCCGCAGGGGAGCGGCACACCGCCGGCCGGCTCTCTGGGGGCTGCACGGGTTCCCTTAGATGTTCCCCATAGATGTTCCTCGTGCATGCCGTCTCTCTCCTCCTTTATAGTCCTCCTCCGCCAATCCCAACTCGGCTGCCCACACGCCGAGTACGCTGCTCTCCTCCAATCAGGAGCAAGTCCTACAGCTCATTAGTTGAACTCGAGGCAGCTGTGCGGAAGCTGTTTACTTCTCTCCCAACGCCATATTGTGGGAGAGCAGATGCATAGAATAAGTCTTAATTCGAGTAACAGTCTAGTCCGGATTGCTCCCCACACTTCCCATGTTGGATCGTTCTCTCCCTTTTTTATTCTATCAGCTAGTATTTGCAGACACTAGTCTTGTTTATGTGATCCCTTTGGCTCTTAGTCCTATCATTATGATCAATTGTGAACAGAAATTGATCACTGGGACTAGTGAGATGGCATTGGTACATGCCACCTTGATGGGATTGAATTGGAATCCCCTGGTATGTTTCTAACTCTACCGTTTGAGGTAAGTCAGCTTAAGCATGTCCCGAATTGCACATCTCTTCCCTCTCTTATTCCCACTCTTATATTTAACAGCAATCACTTTTCAGTTAAGTTTCAACACTTAAGAAGAATTGTGTATTGATTACAGTATTCAACTAAAAGTATTAAGTAGAACAAACAAAAAAAAATACTAAGAAGGATAACATATTAAGCTGCTCATCAACAGTCAGGGTGAGGGTTGATAAAGTCACCGTTTCTCATAGTGTTCATTTCACTTTAACAGGTTTCCTTTTTGGTGCTCAGTTAGTTGTCACCTATCAAGGAGAACAAGTGGTATTTGTCCCTTTGGGATTGGCTTATTTTACTCAGCATAATGTTTTCCAAATTCCTAACAGGGATCACTTTTCAGTTAAAATTTAAACACCTAAGAATAATTGTGTTAGAGTTCAACCAATGGTACTAGAACAAAAAAAATGCTAAAATGGATAAAGTATTACATTGTACATCAACCGTCAGGACAAGAGCTGATCAAGTCACTGTTTCTCATAGCGTCCATTTCACTTCAACAGTTTTCCCCTTTGGTGCTCAGTTAGTTGTTGCCAATCAGGGAGAACATATGATATTTGTCCCTTTGGGACTGGCTTAATTCACTCAACATAATGTTTTCCAAATTCCTCCATCTTGTTGCAAATGAGCGGGTTTCATTGTTTTTGACTGCTGTATAGTATTCTATAGAGTACATGTCCCATAATTTCTTCATCCAGTCTACTGTTGATGGGCATTTAGGTTGATTCCAGGTCTTAGCTATTGTGAATTGAGCTGCAATAAACATTAATGTGCAGACAGCTTTTTTGCCAATTTAATTTCCTTTGGGTAAATTCCAAAGAGTGGGATGGCTGGATTTAATGGTAGCGTTATATTCAGGTTTCTGAGGAATCTCCAGACGGACTTCCATAGTGGCTGCATTCCCACCAACAGTGGGTTAGTGTCCCTTTTTCCCCTTTTAAGGAAGTCTCTCATTCTCAATGGAACAAACACAAAGAGTTAACTTGTTTTGTGTGAACTCAGATTTTTGGAGTTTTTAAATCACCAGTAGTTTGTCCTTCAAGAAGTTTTCCTGAATCTGTGGTCTTTTCACCCTAGGGATTCACAAGTATGTGCTTAGCCAAAGACTCATGAGGACTCTAAAATAATTCATGGGTGTATTTTGTAAGCCATGTCTCTGATATTCTGCTCTGCATATCCCAGCCACTTGAGCCTTCCAGTATTGTGAGGGTAACCGAATTCTTTCCTCATCAGCTGTTCCAGGGTCTGTTTGGATTTACCCTTAATTCGCTTAACCAAACACAAAAAGCCTGAGACATCATGGAGCACATGAAATTCACTTCTCCCAGAAATAGCAGTCTATTTTATGTCTAAAAATATCTATTTCCTCAATTTTGCTCAATTTTCAAGTTTATTTCATATTACTATGGCAAAAACACAATTCAACCTACTTATAACTTTAAGGCTAGGAACAGATATCCTGAGAGCTTTTTATAGAGCAAGGAGGAGATAATAAAAATGGATTACAATTTCATACAAATTAATAAAGATAAGAAAAATAGAATGGCTTTTTTAAGAAGATTAAAGAAAAATTCATATTCAATCTGTTCTTCTCTACCCAGTGAAGCAATTTTTCAAAGAAGGTCAATGAAAAAGGTCTATGACATAAAAAGAAAAAAAAACAGTACAATACCATTACTATTAATGCTAATGTAACAATTTTTTCATTAAACAATGATACCAAATAGTAACTTGGAGCGATGATTAAACTTATAAAACATGTTTATATACATGTATGGTATATAGAAAAGACTTTTTTACCTCATTTTTTTTTAAAAAGATTCATTTATTTATTTGAAAGTCAGAGAGAGAAAGAGAAAGAGAGAGGTCTTCCATCTGCTGGTTCACTTCCTATTTGGCTGCAACAGCCGGAGCTGTGCCAATCTGAAGCCAGGAGCCATGAGTGTCTTCCAGGTCTTCCCAATGGGTACAGGAATGCAAGGACTTGGGCCATCTTCTACTGCTTTCCCAGGCCATAGCAGGGAGCTGGATTGGAAGTGGAGCAACCAGGTCTTGTACCGGTGCCCATATGGGATGTCAGAATTGCAGGCAGTGGCTGTACCCACTACACCACAGCACCGGCCCCACTTCATACTTTAAAAAAAGGAATATTGCTATCTAAAAATTTATAATGCCACCTTGTGACATTTATGAATATCTTTATCACAATAGTAGCGAAAAGGATGATGAGTAAATTGAACTTAAACTATAATTAAACTTTAATTATTTTATATAGAATAGTATAATAGAATCCAATATATTTAATATAGTATAATTTAATCATAAACAATAGTGTAATATAAGTTCATTTTGATAAGTTGAAATGCATACCTTAAACCCTTTAACACAACAAAAATGCACAATGATATAGCTATAAGTCAGTGCAAGAGATGCAGAAAAATGTGAATTATAGAAATCAGAAAAAATTGATACAAATGTAAAGTCAAGAAAATAGATTCAATATCCCAAATATGAAAAAGCATATTAATAACAGGCATAATAACCTTCAGGGAAACATGCATTATCAGATTAACAGGGGGATACTCTAGTAATGCAGATTTTGACTAACTCTCATACTTGAACTTCAAAAACCCAAGGAATGAATAGGGTATAGAACTATTCAGAATCCTTGAAAAATTATACGACCTTTTTCAAAAAATTAAAACAGGCAAAATAATTGGTAAAGATATTAAAGATCTTAATGTATCTGAATACTTTTGAATTCATTGACATTTGGATTCACGAACACAAAGCTTAGTAATTTTAGAATAAATGCCTTTTCAAATGCATGTGAAATGTACACATGATAGACCATATTCTCTGCCACATACTTACGGACTTTCAAATATGAAAATCTTGAGATTATATGGTTACAACAGAATAAATTTTGAAGCTAATTATAAATGAAAGTTTAATGATATGAGTAAATATATGTCTAGGATTGAGCACTTTACCTGTGCCTGTATGGGTTTGCAGGCGGTGGCTTAACTTGCTTTGCCACAGCACCAGCCCCAAGATGTCCAATTTTTTACAGTGGCATTTGCTGAAAATATCACTTGTCCACTGAAATGTCTTTTCCTTTTTGTTAAAGATATGATACCTACTTGTGTGAGTCCATTTCCAAGTTTTGAACCTAGTACGTTGATCCATATGTTTATTATTTGACAATAACTTTTTTGATTATTGTAGTTGTATATTAAGCCTTCAAGTAGGTTAGAGTCTTCAAACTTTGTTCTCAGTAATGGGTGTCTTAACATTCCTTGAAAAATTTAGAATCAGTTTATGGGTTTCTACAGAATTTCTGGCTAGGGTTTTAATTAGGATTTTGTTAAATCTGTTGATCAACGTAAGAATTGAGATCTTAAAGATATTCAAGTATATGGACATAGAAAAGTCTCACTTCTAGAACTTTTTTTTTAGACCTTCTTAGATTTTCTTTATCAGTGTTTGTTTTCCATAGGTAGATCCTCCACATGTTTTGTTAAGCTTATGCCTATGTTATTGTACTTACTGATATTATAAATGATACTGTTAGGAAGATTATAATTTCAAGTATTTTATGGAGTTTCTATCTTTTTAAAAAGTTCTTAAGAAACTTCTGAAGAATTACCATTGTATTTGGTGAAATAGTACATTAACTATTAGTTCATTAAACTACTCTATAGCTTTTTCCCTATATCCAGGATGTTCTGTTTGAAAAGTCTTTTTAAAGAATATTTTAAGATTCCATGGGATGGGAGGCTGGCGCTGTGGCATAGCAGGTAAAGCTGCCACTTGTAATACTGGCATCCCATGTGGGCGCTGGTTTGAGATAGAGAACATTGGAGAAACCCTTCAAGATATTGGCACAGGCAAAGAATTTCTGGAAAAGACCCGGGAGGCACAGGCAGTCAAAGCCAAAATCAACTATTGGGATTGCATCAAATTGAGAAGTTTCTGTACTGCAAAAGAAACAGTCAGGAGAGTGAAGAGACAACCGACAGAATGGGAAAGAATATTTGCAAACTATGCAACAGATAAAGGGTTAATAACCAGAATCTACAAAGAGATCAAGAAACTCCACAAAAACAAAACCAACAACCCACTTAAGAGATGGGCCAAGGACCTCAATAGACATTTTTCAAAAGAGGAAATCCAAATGGCCAACAGGCACATGAAAAAATGTTCAAGGTCACTAGCAATCAGGGAAATGCAAATCAAAGCCACAATGAGGTTTCACCTCACCCCGGTTAGAATGGCTCACATACAGAAATCTGCCTGTGGGGAGCAACTGGGAGCAACTCGGACTAGACTAAGTTACTGGAATTAAGACTTATTCTATGCATCTGCTCTCCCACAATATGGCGCTGGGAGAGGAGAAAACAGCTTCTACGCAGCTGCCTCTTGCCAACTTGAGTGATGACCTCCAGGAGCTGATCCTGCTCCTGATTGGAGGAGAGCAGTGTACTCGGCGTGTGGGCAGCCGAGTTGGGATTGGCGGAAGAGGACTATAAAGGAGGAGAGAGACAACATGCACCAGGAACATGTAAGGGGAACATCTATCTGAAGGAACACCTGTGCAGCCCCCGAGAGAGCCAGCCGGCGGTGTGCCGCTCCCCCGCGGAAGTGGGGAATGTGGCAGGGGGAACCGCCCTTCCATGGAGGTGGAAAGGATGGTAGCCAACCCGGGAAGAACCAGCAGCAAACCCGGGGAGGGCCGAGCAGAGGAAAGAACAGCGCAGGGTCCTGTGTTGTTCCTCCACAAAGAGGGGGAGCGACATCTACCAACAACAGATGCTGGCGAGGATGTGGGGAAAAAGGGACACTAACCCACTGTTGGTGGGAATGCAAACTGGTCAAGCCACTATGGAAGTCAGTCTGGAGATTCCTCAGAAACCTGAAGATAACCCTACCGTTCGACCCAGCCATCCCACTCCTTGGAATTTACCCAAAGGAAATGAAATTGGCAAACAAAAAAGCACTCTGCACCGTAATGTTTATTGCAGCACAATTCACAATAGCCAAGACCTGGAACCAACCTACATGCGCATCAACGGTAGACTGGATAAAGAAATTATGGGATATGTATCTTTAGAATACTATACCGCAGTAAGAAACAACGAAATCCAGTCATTTGCAACAACATGGAGGAATCTGGAACACATCATGCTGAGTGAAATAAGCCAGTCCCAAAGGGACAAATACCATATGTTCTCCCTGATCGGTGACAACTGACTGAACACCAAAAAGGAAACCTGTTGAAGGGAAATGGACACTATGAGAAATGGTGACTTGATCAGCATAGCCCTGACTGTTAATGAACAACTTAATACATTATCCCTCTTAGTATTTTTTTTGTCTGTTCTACTTAATATGACTGGTTTAATTCTGTAATTAATACACAGTTATTCTTAAGTGTTGAAATTTAACTGAAATGGGATCCCTGTTAAACATAAGAGTGGGAATAGAGAGGGAAGAGATATACAATTTGGGACATGCTTAAGCTGACTTGCCCCAAATGGTAGATGTTAGAAACATACCAGGGGACTCCAATTCAATCCCATCAAGGTGGCATGTACCAATGCCATCTCACTAGTCCAAGTGATCAATTTCAGTTCACAATTGATCATAATGAAAGGACTAAGAGTCAAAGGGAGCACATAAACAAGTCTAGTACCTGCTAATACTAACCAATAGAATAAATAAAGGGGAGAGTGATCCAACATGGGAAGCGAGATACTCAGCAGACTCATAGAATGGCGGATGTCCTAAATAGCACTCTGGCCTCAGAATCAGCCCTAAAGGCATTCGGATCTGGCTGAAAAGCCCATGAGAGTATTTCAGGCATGGAAAGCCAAGACACTCTGGCAAAAGATCTCTGTGAGTGAGATCCCAGTGGAAAGAACAGGTCTTCAAAGAAGGAGGTACCTTTCTCTGAAGGGAGGAGAGAACCTCCACTTTGATTATGACCTTGTCTAAACAAGATAAGAGTCAGAGAACTCAAGGGGCTTCTATAGCCTTGGAAACTCATGACTTGTGCATAGGGAGATTACTGATGCCATAAACAGGAGTGTCAATTTGTAAAGTCAACAACAGGGTCACTGTGCACTTACTCCTCATGTAGGATCTCTGTCCTTAATGCTCTTTACATTGTGATTTAATGCTATAACAAGTACTAAACAGTATATTTCACTTTATGTTTCTATGGGGGTGCAAACTGTTGAAATCTTTACTTAATGTATACTAAACTGATCCTCTGTAAAAAAAAAAAAAAAAATAAGAAGAAATTATCAATTCCCAACTTGACTCTCACTGGGATTAAACATGACAATAGGTCTGATCTGATTTCATCATCATTTAAAAAATCATCTATTATTTTTCAGCTTATGTTTCTGTGTGGGAGCAAACTGTTGAAATCTTTACTTAATGTATGCTAAACTGATCTTCTGTATATAAAGGGAATCGAAAATGAATCCTCATGTGAATGGAAGGGGAGAGGGATTGGGAAAGGGGAAGGTTGCAGGTAGGAGGGACGTTATGTGGGGGAAGCCATTGTAATCCATAAGCTGTACTTCGGAAATTTATATTCATTAAATAAAAGTTAAAAAAAAATAAAAAAAAAAAGAACTGTGCTACAGGTTGCTGCCTGAGTCTGTGAACACCCCTCTTGGCTGCTTCAGAGACATAAAAAAAAAACCTTGAAATTATTATTTTTCATAAAATAATTTTAAAATCAGATGGAATAATATATGGGGAATAATAATAAACTAAAATATTTTGTCAAGCAATATTTAAAATGCATTAACATATTAAACATTTCAGAAAAATCAATATTCCAACAAACTTCTTGATGTAGGTAGTATATTAGAGATTATTTGGAACATTTTTCATATTTCTCACTCTGTAGATAGTTTTGTTCTACTAATGAAATTAGACAATCAGAAAATATACTCCGCAATCAGTGACTTCCTTAATTAAAAGCAATGACAATCTTATTGGGATGGCTATTTTGGGAAGTAAAACGCATTCCAGAAAGAAACTATCACATGTGAAATCCATTCACAGAATTTGTTATAACCACGTAGGGCAAGAAATAAGTTTTTCTACCTCTGTGCCATGTGACTGCTGTACTTTTTCAAATAAGGTAACCAATAAAACTGTATATTGAAGTAACAGGAGCCTAAAATTAAAAATTGACTCATTAAATACTATTTGATACCTTTTATTATTTTATACTGTATATGTTCAAATCCATATTTCAGTATATGATATAAAATGTATAATCATGAATTTTGTGCTCATTTATTCTGATAAATGTATGTGATCACAAAAGTTTGAATATCACTCACTACTGAAGACAAGGCATGTGAATTTGTGTGTGTGTGTGTGTGTGTGTATCTTATTTGGCCTTCCTTTAGTAACCTAACTAGAAAACACTGTGAACTTGCAAAACCCAAATCTGTGTAGATTTTTAAAAACTATTTGAAGCATTCTATATTTATTGGCATTTTTTTGTTTAATGATGAAATGAGAATTATTTAATTTCCTCATTGATAGGATTGAGTGATTTTATTCAATCAAATGTTTAATAATATGCAGGGGCAATAATTAAACTCAGGTCATTTTAACCAAAACTGAAATCAATGAGATATTATTTGAAACACCTAATTAGTTTGTATTATTTCTTATTTTGTTGTTTCCTTATTGCTATAAAAGTTTAGAAGTCCAAAAACAGATGCTATAGAATAGAAAATATTTCTGATTTTTCACAAAACACTTGTTTCTCTAATCAGGAAATCTTCCTGGGTCAAAAATTAGAGGGAAAACTATTGTGAATTAGTGGGTATTGAGCTGACACGTATCAAATGGTGAACAGGATAATGTGGATAAAAGAGAACAGTCCTATAGAAGGAGAAGAACTAGTGAGTGAGACAGAATAAAAGGGACAATGTGGAAGAGGTGTGGAGAATGTGAACTGAACATCTTGAAATCTGCACAATCATATTAAACAGTAACTTTGGGAGTCGTTGCTGAAAGAAGACTTCTGCGTTGATTTTCTCCTTAAGCATTCCTTATTTGGAACCAGTACATAGTCATTACATTTGGTCAAATCAGCAGACAATAACCACTAGAGAACACTGTTAATTTATGACCCAGGAAAGCAAAGCAAGAGCCACTGCATATATCTCTGATGGGACAAGGACCATTCATTGACACTTTGCCGTGACTGTACATTCTACAAGGTCACTTTTCCAACTCATGAGTAGAAAAAACAGGACTTCTTGCTTTTCTGCTGAGAGATGAATAAAGGAATCTGATTAGCATCCCACTTGAACAAACATCTTTACTATTTACATTCTGCCTAGTGATTCACAGGGTCATTAAGCTGCAAGGACAGAAGAAAGCAACAACCAAAAGCATACAGCCTTATAACATGAAAATGCTTCAAGAATCCTACAAACGTTCCCCAATGTCTATTTAATTTCTTCATAGTATCTCATGTTTTCATCTTTCATTGATTCCAATAATAAAGAAATGTCATGTTTCTAATCAGATGTTTCCTAAATTGTCTTATCAACAAGCACTATTAAAGTATCAACACTGTGGTGACATACAAGTGAATATTAATGCTAAAAGTATAATGTATTAATTCCTGTTGGCTATTTCCATTTTATTGTGACTAAAACTCTTAGATTACAAGAGTTATTTAATATGTACAGCTGTCGACACTTGCTCCATCATTATATGCTGGAGGTACTCTTCGAGCATTAATGTATTTCCCTTGGTCTTTTAAATTACATAGTTGGAAATATATTTTATGTCATTTGTGATAGGCAGAGCACTGTGCTAAGTGATATCCGTGCAGTAAAATGCAGTTTGTTCCAGTATGCTTACAAGCTCAAGGCCACACACTATTGTAGACCCCACAGAGTTTGAAATAAAATGAAGGCCTTAAGTGCCATACATTTTTATGATCTTTTCCACATAATTTCTTTCCTTGCTCCCTTGTGCTTTCAGTCCATCTTACATTTTAGCTGCTTTCCCACAAAATGGTGAATGACCAGATAGCTTACACTTGTTATTTACTTGTTTCACATTTCTTTCTCATTGTCAGAATTCCATCTGCAGTTTCTGAAGGTACTTATTTGTTCATTTGTTCTACAATATTCATTTCAATTAAATGTGGAGGTGGTTCTATGTATGGGATATTTAATCCAAATAAATAAGTCACATTTATTTAATACTTAGGCACTGATATGTTATAAGATATATATCTTATATATTGAAATAAGGCACTGATATAAGATATTTGTACTGTCCCACAGAAATATATAATATATGGCTATTACAGTCCAGGTTTTAAAATAGAAAAACCCAAAACACAAAATGTTTATATTTGTGACAGAACTTGGGTAACAACTCTAAAGTGTGAACCCTACACTAGTCCTTTAATTACTAGAATGTGCCACTTATGAGTCAGAGCAATGAACTTGACACATTAGACCCTTCTTTGCAACACTGATTTTTTTTTAATGTGGGGAAGCAGAAAACAAGTAAACTAGTAACTTCTGATAGTCACAATTAATATGCATGATATCAGTCACTTTAGAAATAACAATTTGAAATAAGCCAATTTTTTAAAAAAAGAAAATCAAAAGACAATTTTTTTTAACTTTTATTTAATGAATATAGATTTCCAAAGTACAGCTATGGATTACATTGGCTCCCCCCCCCCCCGCCACCATGACTTCCCTCCCACCCGCAACCCTCCCCTTTCCCACTCTCTCTCCCCTTCCATTCTTATCAAGATTCATTTTCAATTTTCTTTATATACAGAAGATCAGTTTAGCATATATTAAGTAAAGATTTCAACAGTTTGCACCCACATAGAAACACAAAGTGAAAAATACTGTTTGAGTACTCGTTATAACATTAAATCTCAATGTACAGCACATTAAGGACAGAGATCCTACATGAGGAGTAAGTGCACAATGACTCCTGTTGTTGACTTTACAAATTGACACTCCTGTTTATGGAATCAGTAATCTCCCTATGCTCCAGTCATGAGTTTCCAAGGCTATGGAAGCCTTTTGAGTTCACCGACTCTTATCTTATTTAGACAAGGTCATAGTCAAAATGGAAGTTCTCTCCTCCCTTCAGACAAAGATGCCTCCTTCTTTGAAGACCTGTTCTTTCCACTGGGACCTCACTCACAGAGATCTTTCATTTAGGTTTTTTGTTTGTTTGTTTGTTTGTTTGTTTTTTGCCAGAGTGTCTTGGCTTTCCATGCCTGAAATACTCTCATGGACTTTTCAGCCAGATCCAAATGCCTTTAGGGCTGATTCTGAGGCCAGAGTGCTGTTTAGGACGTCTGCCATTCTATGAGTCTGCTAATGATTTATTTATTTGAGAGACAAGTTTACAGACAGAGGTCTTCCATCCTCTGGTTCCCTCCCCAGATGGCCACAACGGCTGGAGCTGGGCTGAACTGAAGCCAGGAGCCAAGTGTTTCTTCCAGGTTTCCCACTTTGGTGCAGGAGCCCAGGCACTTAGGCCATCTTCCACTGCTTTTTCAGGCCGTTTGGGGAGCTGGATCAGAGGTGGAACACCTAGGATTCGAACCAGTGTGCCTCTGGGGATGTTGGTGCTTCAAGTAGAGGCTTAACCTATTATACCACACTGCCAGCCCCTCAAATGATGAACTTAAATTTCATTTTTATTTTTAAAAATTTTTTACATTGAACTGGGTTTTATATTCTTTTTTCTACATGTAAGTATACACATTTATGGGGTATAGTGTTTTTAAGACATTTTTATAACATTACTTTCAGTTTATATTCTCTATATATGACCTAACAACACTGAAACATTTTCACAAAAAATTAAGTTATAAAATACTAATATTTTAATATAACTCCTTCTATAATTTCACCAATTTCTTATTTCTATATATACTAATGGCCATACTAATATTTACCTTATGATGAGGTTTCTTCTCCAGCTGCAAAGCTTCCAAGGCTGAGGATCATCCTCTGATCTTGAAAATGCAGAATCCTTGACCCTAACCCTTGAAATGGGTCAAACTTTGTCTGCCTGGATGAATATCTGCCAGGAGCTGGGTGGTATGCAAGATGCCTGTCAGGGAGGGGGAAGAATGAGAGGCAAGGATGCACCTTGGTTAGGATAATATCCATGTCCAGAGGCCACAGTCCTGCAGACCAGGTGGCCTGAATTCTGGGAGCCATCTCCACTCTAACACTCTTCCCTGGCAATTGAGATCCAACCAGAATAGTTATCTTCATTGAAGTTCAGCAACATTTCCCTACAAAATCCTCCACTTAGTTCAATGTGATTCCTTTATTCCACAAGGTTCCACTACTTTCAGAGAAGATAGATAGATAGATACACACACACACACACACACACACACACACGCACTGTTTTTTTTTTTTTTTTATCCCTTCTTTCATGGAAAAAAAGTTGTTCTGAAAGTATTTGTCTTTCTCTATGATCAACTACGAACAAAAGATTTGATGCCTGCGCTTTAGTTTTCTGGCATCCTCCTTCTTAAAGAATAGGTAGGTGACTGATTCAACTGCCTGACATGGATTCTTTTTTTTTTTTTTTTTTTTATCTTTTATTTAATGAATATAAATTTCCAAAGTACGACTCATGGGTTACAATGGCTTCCCCCCCCATACCGTCCCTCCCACCAACAACCCTCCCCTTTCCCACTCCCTCTCCCCTTCCATTCACATCAAGATTCATTTTCGATTATCTTAATATACAGAAGATCAGCTTAGTATACCTTAAGTAAGTATTTCAACAGTTTGCTCCCACACAGAAACATAAAGTGAAAAATAATAGATGATTTTTTTAAAATGATGATGAAATCAGATCAGACCTATTCTGACATGGATTCTGATGGCAATAATGAGGATAGTCCCTCAGGTACCAGAGGAGAAATCTGTCAGCTGTTTATATCCACATCTGAACTAAAGCTACTTTGTCCTTCAGTATGTTAGATAGTTCATGCCAACTTATTCAATTATCTGTTACTGTGAGATATATTTTTGTATCTAAGGTGATAATTCTTTTCAGACCCAAAATATCTTTTAAATGGAAGTCTTTTTAAGCTGTATTTTAACCTTAAAAATCTTTTCTGTAACAGAGCATTGATTTAAAATAGGATTAATTCCAAGTGTTAAAGCTAATCAAACAAAACCAAAAAATTATACATAGGAACAAATATAATGTATATATATATATATATATATATATATAATATGGCTTTATAACTTTCTTTATAATTTGTCATTTATTTTTTTAGCCTAGTTTCTCTGACTAGACATTAAAGTATAATGTTGATTATACCTATAAAAATCAGACATCATTGTTTTTCTGCTATTAGGGAAAAGGGTTTCATTCTTTCATCAGTGAGTATGATGTTAGCTGTGTGTTCTTCATAAATAACCTTCATCAGGTTGAGAAATTTTCATCCTATTTATGGTTAAGATTCTTTTAGTAAAGGTGGACAGTTATAAGTTTCCATCTTAGCACTCCTTTTACTGCATCTGCAAGTTTTGGTTTGTTGTAATTTCATTTCATTTGTCTTAAAGTATTTTCTAGATTCCCTCGTGATTTTGTACTTTACTCATTGGTTGTTTAAGAATTTGCTATTTAATTTCCACATGATGCAAAATTTCAGCTTTCCTTTGTTAATGATTTCTGATTTCATTCAGATGTGTTGGAAACAAAATTTTTCTATAATTAAAACATGTCACAAAGATTATGACATGGTTTTGGCCTAATCCAAAGTCTACCCTAGACTATGCACATAACAGTAAAATGTATTCTATTATGTAGAATAGTCTATATTATTTTGTATGCTTTCTATGTCTAGTGTGTTTATATTATAATTCAAGTTCCTATTTCCCAATGAGAGAGAGAGAGAGTGAGAGGGAGAGAGAGAGAAAAAATGGAATACTCCTCAGACATAAAATGAATGAATTCGTCGTTTGCAACATTATGTATGCAACTGGAAACCATCATACTTAGTAAAATAAGCCAGTTCCCAAAAGACAGACCTCATCTTTTCCCTGACCTGTGGTAACTGAGTACCAAAAATGTAATGTATAAGAGTTAAATTCACATTTTGAGGCTCAATTAATTTTTACAGCCCTTGTCTCTTTTGTTAAGGAACAACTTTTTTTATTATTATTTTTTTGGATATTTACTTAGTGTAGGGTTAATCTTACGGATATAAAGTAACCTGAAAGTAGATCATTGTAAAAACTGAGAGGGAATAAGCAAAAGAGGAAGGGTGAGAGTGTGGGTAGGGTGGGAAATATCACTATGTTCCTAAATCTGTATATATGAATTACATGAAATTTGTTTACCTTAAATAAAAAAATATTAAAAAGTAGATCATTATAAAAATTAAAAGTAATAATAAGAAAGGAAAGAAGAGGGAAGGTAGGGTGGGAAGTATTACTCTGTTCCTAAATTTGTATATATGACATACATAAAATCTATTCACCTTAAAAACATATAAACAAGTTAATTAAAAATACTAGAGTCTCAAACAGCAGCTTAACCTGCTATGTCAAAATGCTAGCCCCTGAGAGTGTTTTAACTTCTAATTTTTGAAGGATAGTTTGACCAGGTATGAAATTCTTGATTGAGATTTTCTGTTTCAGCACTTTAAATATCTTAACCCATTACTTTACAGTATTTTTTGCTTTGTGAAAACAGATTGGCTGATATTCTTTTTGAGGACACACTGTTGTTAAATAGTGCTTCCAAAATACAGGCTCTCATTTGACTTTTAATAGTTTGTGGATCCCTTTGGATTTCCATTTTTTGTGCTTCTTGGACATGTAGAGTAATGCCTTTCTTCAAATTTATGGAGTTTGGAGCTGTTTTGATTCAAATTCACTTTTTTCCTTGGTTTTCTCTTTGCTCTTTCTCTTCAACTGCTATCATTCAAATGCTGATCTGCTTGATGTTATATAACAACTTTTTTAAGCTTTGTTTATTTGTCTATATTACTGTTCTTTTTGCTCTTTACACTGATGTTTCAACTGATCCACATATCCACTCTTTGTTTTTTTCCACCTGCTTGATACACTATTGAAATCCTCAGTGAATTTTTCACTTCAACTATTGTATGTCCTAGGTCCACATTTTCAGAGACATCTGTCTTTCAATGGATATGTTGTATTGTTCATGTCTTATTCTCTTGATTTCCTATATTTCTTGTCTATGATTAGCTTCCTTTAGTTCTTAAAGCATATTTAATTTTTAAATTTTATTTAATTTTTATTTGAAAGACAGAGACACTGATTTTCCATCCTCTGGTTCACTCCCCAAATGCTGGCAGAGCTCGGCCAGGTCAAAGATAGGAGAGCAGAACTCAGGCCAGGTCTCCTAAGTGAATGGCAGGGACTCAAGTATTGAATCACCTGCTGTCTGCCAGCACATTGGCAGGAAAGTGGAATTGGGAGCCGAGTCATGACTCAAACCCAGGAAGAACTTACTCAAAGAAGTATCAAAATGACTATAAAATGCCTGTCTATCTTTGAGCTATTTTAAAAGGCTGATTATAAGTCTGTATCTAGTAAGCTAATGTCTTTCATTCCTTAAGGACATTTCTTTTCAATGAATGGATTATCCTTTCTTGCATGCTTTTATAATTTTTATTGAAACAAGATATTTTAAATATTATAGTAAATCTGGAAATTAATTTCCCTCCATTATCAGTTTATTTTTGTTATTTTCTTTGGATAAGTTGTCCATCTAGGATTTATTAAAACTATTTTTGTAGATACTGTACACTTTGTTTTGTGTGGTCTCCAAAGTTTATTTAGCTTGTGGTAAGCTAGTGTGTGTGTGTGTGTGTGTGTGTGTGTGTGTGTTTCAAGTATTTATTCTGTGGTTGGCTTATCTCATTTACCGTAATATCCTTTAGATACATCTGTGTGGCCACAAATGGGAGGATTTCCTTCTTTTTAAAGAATAAATGATATTTATTTTAAAGATTTATTTATTTGAAAGAGTTACAGAGAGAGAAGGAGAAGCAGAGAGAAAGAGAGAAATGTCTTCTATCTGCTGGTTCACTCCCCAGTTGGCCGCAATGGCCGGAGTTGTGCCAGTCTGAAGTCAGGAGCCAGGAGCTTCTTCCAGGTCTCCCACACAGGTGCATGGGCTAAAGGACTTAGGAAGTCTTCTACTGCTTTTCCAGGCTATAGTAGAGAGCTGGATTAGAAATGGAGCAGCGAGGTCTTGAACCAACACCCATGTGGGATGCCGGCACTGCAGGCAGTGGCTTTACCCACTACACCACAGCACCAGCCCCGAATAATTGATATTTTATTGAGAGCATATACTATATTTTCTTTATCCATTTATCTGTTGATGAAAATTTAGGTTGTCTCCCTATCTTGTCTGTTGTGAATAATTCTGAAATGAACTTGGAGGTACAGGTATCTCTTTGGTATCCTGATTTCTGGATTATAGAGTGATCCTGTTAATTCTTTGGGGGAAATTTTATACTGTTTGTCATGGTCATTCCACTATTCTCCACTCCACAAATGGTGTATAGGGGTTCCCCTGCTCTTGGTTATAAGCTCAGTACAAGTAAGGATTTAGTCCATGCTATATTTACTGCTAGTCCCAGTCCATGCTATATTTATTGCTAGTACTAACAATGTAAATTGTGCTATTACCAGAGATTATGAAATGAAGTTACACTACAAGAAGCAGAATGCTATCTAATGTAAAGAGAGACCAAGCAAAAAATTAAAATTTGTTAAGTACCTAAAGCTAGTGTTTTGACAAAGATTTCTTTGATGATTGGAACCCCAAAAGGAGGGAGCTGAGTTCATCTAGTTTTTTCAAGTTGGTGGTTTAGGGGCACTCCTTCAACACCTAGCTAAGCCATTTACAACTGTGTCTTATGTTTAGTCCCTGCTTTCACTGAACAAACTGTTCATCCAGAGGAGAAAGCTTAAAGTTTTCTCAACTCCTTGGTGAACAAATGTCCTGCTCTGGGCATTAAAGAGACTTCCTAAATTCTCCTTCATTCTTGGGAGCTTTTAATGCCCTAATTCTTCAAAGATTCTCTCTCTCTCTCTCTCTCTCTCTCTCTCTCTCTCTCTTAGGTTTTGGTGTGTCCATGGTTTTGCCTCAAGTGATTTCTTTGTTTTAGTTCCCCAGGTAGCAACAGGTGTTTCTATTGAATGACCTCTGCATAGTCACTTTTCTACCAGGGAAAGTCCAAGTTTTATGAAACAAAGGAAAACACCTTGTATGGGTCCCTCAGGCATCCTTCAGGCAGGTCAAAATTGACAAACACTGTTCTTTGAGGGTAAGATCTACTTTGCTGTCTCCAGAACTGGGTACCAGGATTCCACACTAGCAATTTAGGATGCTGTCTTCAAGACCACCAACAAACCAGAGTGGGTTGTGGCAAAAGTAAAGAAAAATTCAGCAAAGCTTTCTTAGAACATTTTTAAGTTGTCCATTTATTGAATCAGCATTTTCTTGGTTACTGTAATCCTCTTGCTAATTTTCCAGATGATGCTGACTTTTACCATTTGTCTTCTTTTTCACAATATTATTGTAGAGGGACTATTCTCACTGACATCTTACAACATATTCTTAAATTCTTTGAATACAAATATTCCTACTGTAGATATTCTTTCAATATCAAAACTAGAATTTTGAAATGACTACTGTATTTTATCCCTTATAAAATTTAGAATATCATTAAATTCTGATAAAATATTGTTGTTGATCAAATTCCTTATTTTGTTTCATCCCTCCCAGTTATAAACTTAATTAAAAATAAAATAGTATTTTTAAATTTCTTATATTTATCTTTTTATTTCACTCTAGGAACTCTATTTCCACATCATTGACCTAGGTCTTGAAATAATTTCTGTACATTAAAGGTCAGGAAACTTTTTTATAGAAAGAGCTAGATATTAAATATTTCAGGCTTTATAGACCATAGGCTCTTCATCACAACTATTCAACGTTGTCATTGTAGTGCAAAAACAGCCATAGAGAAAAGCATGACTCCATTCCACTAGATCTGTAGCTATAAAAGCAGATGGCAGACTAAATGAGGCGTACAGACTGCCGTTTGCCAACCTTCCTACCACATATATACACCTATGTTTCCAGCCCAGTTGATGTTTAAGTTCTGGCTCATTCTCAACCATGACAAGTAAATTTATTCAAAACAACAAACAAAAACAGAGAAGCCCTTAAATGGAAGAAAAAGAGAAACTTCTTAAAGCAATTCTTCCTTCTTTGTCTTGTTCTATTTAGTAACTTTTATATCAGAATTACTTCCTAGAACCAGAAAAATAATTCTAAATTTGGAAGTATAAGACAAGACTGGTTACATTTTATAGAAGGAAAAAACTTTTGATTATTTGGTATGTAAAACAAGAACCATTATATTTTCCTATTCATTTTTAAGAATTTTAGTATGTTAAATTATTTGAAATTTGAGACTAATGTACTATGGAAATCCTGCTTATTCAGAAATTAATTTCACAAATTTATATGCTTTAAGCTACTTAATTTTATGTTTTATTTGAAAGTATTTTAGCATTTTATATACATATAATATAAATTATACTAACTCCTCCTTACCTATTCATAGAAACTTCAAAAACTAACCTCTATGCAAACATTGGTAAACAAACTTGACTTATATTATATTCCTAAGAGCAAAGAAAAATGGCATTCTTTTGAAAATACTTTTAAAGCTTACTTGAAAGGCAGAGAGATAGAAACAAATCTTCCATCCATTGGTTTAATCCCCAGATGCTCACAACATCTAGGGCTGTGACGGACCAAATCTAGGATCCTGGAACTCACTCTAGATACGCAATGTGGGTGACAGAAACCCAGCTACTTGATGTCTCCCAGAGTATACAGTAGTAGGAAGCTGCAGATAGCAGTGGAGCTGGGACTCAAACCCAGACATCCCAAATAACGTCTCAATCACTATGCCAAAAGTCTCTTAATTATAATTAAGGTAACATGGAAAATATGCAACAAATAGATCATAGACTATAATTAAAAGCAGAGTGAAACAGGCAACTGTGTATTGCATGTATTCTGGTACCTGCTGATGGCTACATGTTTTGTAGCTTATAGCTTTTCAGAAGGCAGGTCACAGGGCATTGGCATATTGGTTTTCTACAAATCAGAGTTGGAAGTCTGATTTCATCACTTTTTTTTTTCCCTTCTCATTTTTAGGAAACTAGAATGAGAAACTTTGCCTCAAAATACCTCAAAAAATGAGTTATGCTTATTTCCATAAACCTCAACGATGAGAAGAATGTTCATGACATCTAGAGACACACAATAAAATTCAAGGTTAAAACCACCAGCAGGAATTCTTATTTTAGTACAAAAATATGATCACTAAGACTCTGATTACTCATGGACTGTTCTCAGTGTTGTGTTTGAAGTTGCGCATGGTGGAAAATGACATCACTGAACTACAAGTCTTTATTCTGTTTTCCTACTAACAGCACAGCCAGTAACCTTCAGATCTCTATTTCCTCCCAACTAGCTTGTGAGATGCCTTTCATCCCACTACAAAGAACAGATCAGGCAAGAAAGGAAATATTTTTTTCAGGCTTTAATTGGAAAAAGCTATAGATTTCAAGAAGAGAAATCAAGGTGGGTCTTTCAACTGAATGCACTTTTAATTTTAGCTTTCACAATCACTGTTCACCAGCACTCCTCAAAGCAGGCTCTGCCAACTTAAGAATGTACTTTAGACATAACAAGGAAAGTTTACTAGCACTGTTATCTTTTTATTTTTTTAAGAACAGATTAAAAATCATACATATTTTATTATTTTTTGTTTATTTCTTTAAGAGAGAGGACATTTTTGCATATGCAATTATGAGTACTAGAATTTGGTGTATCTACAAATTATAATTATTGCATGAATAAGGCTCATTGGTGTATTTAATTTCATGTTTTACTCAAAAACTTCACTAAAGCACAAAAATCTATTATGACTCACTCATACCTCTTTTTTTTTTAACTTTTATTTAATGAATATAAATTTCCAAAGTACGGCTTATGGATTACAATGGCTTCCCCCCCATAACATCTCTCCCACCCGCATCCCTCCCCTTTCCCACTCCCTCTCCCCTTCCATTCACATGAGGATTCATTTTCGATTCTCTTTATATACAGAAGATCAGTTTAGCATACATTAAGTAAAGATTTCAACAGTTAGCTCCCACACAAACATAAAGTGAAAAATAATAGATGATTTTTTAAATGATGATGAAATCAGATCAGACCTATTGTCATGTTTAATCCCAGCGAGAGTCAAGTTGGGAATTAATAATTTCTTCTTCTTCTTTTTTTTTTTTTTTTTTACAGAAGATCAGTTTAGTATACATTAAGTAAAGATTTCAACAGTTTGCACCCCCATAGAAACATAAAGCGAAATATACTGTTTGAGTACTCATTATAGCATTAAGTCTCAATGTACAGCACATTAAGGACAGAGATCCTACATGAGGAGTAAGTGCACAGTGACTCCTGTTGTTGACTTTACAAATTGACACTCCTGTTTATGGCATCAGTAATCTCCCTATGCTCCAGTCATGATTTCCAAGGCTATGGAAGCCTTTTGAGTTCACCAACCCTTATCTTGTTTAGACAAGGTCATATTCAAAGTGGAGGTTCTCTCCTCCCTTCAGAGAAAGGTACCTCCTTCTTTGAAGACCCGTTCTTTCCACTGGGATCTCACTCACAGAGATTTTTTTTTTTTTTTTTGCCAGAGTGTCTTGGCTTTCCATGCCTGAAATACTCTCATGGGCTTTATCTTTAAATTTTTAAAAGTGTATTTGAGAGACACAGAAACTCAGTCACGGGCAGAGACACTCACACACACAGAAGCAGAGTCAGAGTCCCATCTACTAATTCAATCCTGAAATGTCTGCAATAGCCAGAGGTATGTCAAGGGTAACAGGGAAACAATTACGTAAGTCATTACCTGCTCCACCTCTACCCACTGCCTCTGATCTGGGTGTACACTGGTAGAAATCTGGACTCAGGAACAGAGCAGGGACCCAAACCAGGGATGTCTGATTTGAAATGTGACCATTCCAACCACCATCTTAACTGCTACACCAAATGCCCACTGCATTATTTTTACTTAAATATTAATTTACTTATTGAATTCTGTATTAAACAATACAAAGTGTTTTAGTGTGGAATATTTGATACAACCCAATGAATGGAACAGACTCTACTGGGGGTGATAGTAGAGCAGATGAATGCTTATTTAACAGTTTCCTTGAAGAAAAATACCCAAATGGTGAACTCATCCATTTCACCACAGTGCTGATATATTCATAATCCCTTGAGATGACTTTTCTTAGTAGAAAATATCTCAGAATCACATATACCACGTAGATACTGACCAATAGCCTCAATGATGAGGAGATAATTGAGCTGTATTTGTTTGCTATAAATATATGGGAAAAAATGAAAGAAACTAAGATGAAGAAGCACCATGAACAAGAAAGAACTTAGTGTAGAGAGAACCTTGCATATTGAGGCAAAATCTACTAGTATTGCTGGATTAGATACACGATCAGTTAATGTTCCACAGAGCGATTTACTAGAAATAAGTTATTTACCTCTCAACTGTACAAAATCTGCAAGTTAACTTGCAACTTCACTTAGTCTGGGGCTTTAATGAAGACCCATCAAAATATCCCGTATCTTGTGATTGGAAGTAATCTACAACAATAAAAACACTGGTCTCACAGTGTTTGGCCTAATGATTTAATTAGGTGCAACAAAAATATTAATCATACTAGCCTCTTTGAGTTTGTTCTGTAATACCAAAAGCCAGAGAGTTAACTTCTATCTACATATTTTCCTCCAAATTTCATTGCCTTTACAGCAGTCTATTCACTATTTTATTCCAAGCTTACAAAAGCAAGCTCAAAACACTCTGCCCATTAGCCTTCATCTGCATATTTTTGTCACTCTTCTTCAATCCCCCAAATTTGCTGTTATATTATTTTAAATTTATTTTATTATTTTTTTTCCACAGGAAGAGTTAGACAGAGAGAGAGACTTGCCAAAAACAGACTCATTTTCATTTGTGAAAATGGAACCGTATAAGCCAACCACAAAATCCTTTTCCTTAGAAGGGCTGCATATGTATTGGTTCCACATATAAAATCAACTATTCCTTTTTACGGAATGGGCTTGGCATGTCTTATTAAGTGAGAATCATTTTCAAGTATGATACTCTAGATATGACCGCAGTCATCCAATTAATTTGCCCTGGTTAAGAGAAAAGTTTGTTATATAGCATAAGCAAATAGTAAATTACCTAAAAATTAAGAAAATTGAATGAAAATATCCCTAAAGTCTTGGAAAGGAAGGTCAATGAGAATTAAATATCATTAAAATTGGTTTATTTTATCAAAACATCTGGATTTAAGGATTCGTGTTTACATAATTAATGATCATTGAAAATAATAATGTCACTCTTTAGAACAAATAATCACAATATGATCTCCATAGTTAGTTCATTTAGTTCTGTTAATTCTTTCAGGGCTCAATCTTGAGCCAGAAGTGCACTTTTATTAAGCATGATGGTGTCAGTCCCAAGAAGAGTCTTGGAATCCCACCTCAACCCACTGAGACCACCAGAAAGTGGTTTCAATAATGTCTTCTTTGAAGCTGGTACTCAAGAAACATTTTCAGGCGTATGAATAGTTCAGCATGGGGGTACATTGCCTTTCACAAGGTTCCAAGCATGTGCATCTGTTGGAAACAACCTCTAGCCTGTTCCTCAAAGAAGAGCCTTTAGGCAGGCATCAGAGGGAAGCAGAAATCAGTCTGAAAATGAGACTGAATGACTGTAATTAATTAATTAAGTAGCCAACAATATCAGAATGGAGGTAATTAAAATTCTCTATTGGGACACAGGTTATGATTTCTTAAAACAAAGACTTGAGAGTTCCTTTGGGGCAAAAACTATGAGCAGCAATGTCACCAACAAATTTCCATTTCTGGGAAAAACAGCAAAATAATTTATGAATATTTATCAGGAAATAGGTTTAATTGATAGTTATATTGGAAACGTTATTATCTTTATCTCTCAGGATGTCTGTGGAGTTCTTTAGTTTGCTTGTGGGTATGTTCCTGTTGCTTGTGGGTATGTTTCTGTTGCTTTTACTCCTAGCAAGGTTAAAGCAATGGGGATCTTTGATGTGTAGTTTAAGGTTCCAAACTCCTCCATGTCCTACAGGGTTGGTTTCTTTACTCTTGATTTGCAACTGTCAAGAACGGTCTAAAAGCCTTACATAACTACTTAAAAAGTCACTGAGAGCCTTTTCAGTAAGCTCTCCTGACACCCAGATTCCTCCCAAGGATCTTGGCAACATGAGCCAGACATTCAGCCAGGCCCTGCCTAAAGAGAAGGTCTGGGAGAGCTGAAGTGGTAGAGTGTCTCTCAACTTTGCCTGCATTCTTTTCTCTAACTGCACTGCTTTCTTTTTTTTTTTTTTCTTTTTTAAATCAATTCAACCTCAGTGTCTGTGGGGTCTACATCCCTGGATTAAACTAATTGTGTAGAAATTATTCTGGAGGGAAAGGTTGCATTTGCATGGATCATGTAGAGACTGCCTCTTGTTATTACTCCTCAAATAATGGTGTAAAAACTATTCCATAGCATTTACTTACTATTAGGCATGATAAGTAACCTAGACATGATTTCAAGTAGCAGGAAGTTGCACAGAAGACTATATGAGATACTACATCATCTGGTGTGGGCATTTAGTATAGCAATTAGGATACTGTTTTGGGACGTACTCATCCTATTTTGGAGCACCTGGGTTTGAGTCTTGACTCTGCTTATGATCCAGCTTCCTGCCTAGGGAGGCAGTAATGATGACTTAAGTACTTGGGTTTCTGCAACCGATGTGGGAAACTCACATTGGGCTCTGAACTCCTTGTTTCCACCTGGCTGGGACCCAGTTGCTTCAAGCGATTTGGAAACGAACCAGCCAATAGAATATCGATATCTGTATGTCTCTGACTCTCTGTCTCTGCTTCTCAAATAAATAAAAAATATTTTTAAAAAATCAAATACTATACATTTTCAAAATGGGACTTGGGAATCTGTGGATTTTATCTGTGGGATCCTGGAAACCAATTCTTCACAGGTACAAAGAAACATTTGTATAAGCCTCATGAAAATATGTTCTATGAATCTTCTGAAAATTTTCAAATATTAAAACTGGAGAAAATTATCCACTTTGTCTAATTTATTAATATAATATCAGGGCCGGCATAGTGTGCTATGTATTAGGTAAAGACACTATCTGGGACACTGGCATCTATTATGGGCACTGGTTCAAGTCCTGGCTGCTATACTTCTGATACAGCTCCCTGCTGATGGCCTGAAATAAGAAGTAGAAGATGGACCAAGAGTTTGGGCACCTGCCATCCATGTGAGAGATCTGGATGAAGCTCTTTGGTAGGGCCTGGCTCCGTCTTGGCTTTTGTGGGCATCTGGGGAGTGAATCAATGGATAGAAGGTCTCTATCACCCCTCCCTCTCTGTAACTCTTTCAGGTCTAAAAAAAAAAAAACACTCAAGAAAAGCTGTCATTTCTTCTTTTGACTCTTGACAAACAGGAACAAATATGTTTAACTAATGGTGAAATATGGAACATGACCTAACATCAACTTATTTATAGAATCATTCCTGTGGAAAGTGAAATACATATGATTTTTCAGTGAGTTTTTAGAAAATTTAAAGTTTTTCTGGGAATTCTTAGCTGTAAAACACTTTCTGAAAATCTTTTTCTGATTTTAGGGCCTAATATTGGAAACATAAAAGAATTACCAAATGAGATTTGATTAAAATAGGATCAGTACTAGTTATTTCATCAAACTGTTAACAAAATGTTTAAACGTATAAAAGACAAGACAGCGCTTTCATTGTAAGGAATATTGACTCTTTTATAAATGAGTCAACTTTATTTTTAATTAACACATTTCAATGTGAATTTAAAAGGTAGAGCAATATTCTAATGAGATATAGAATCTTTATTACCTATACAGATAAGAGGGAAGGTAAAGAATAGCAGTTCACTACCCTTTGAGAATTTTCAAATGAATTCATCATTTTTGTAAAAAGAAATTCTAGTTTTGTATCAATGATTGGCAGTAAAATTTTCAGGAGAGCCTATCTCTCCCTATTGTGACTGAGAAATTTAAACTAAAGGAAATTTAATTCTCTTCCTTCACAATTTTAAAAGTTGAGACAGTTTTGTCCTTCATTATGACTTCTTCTAGTTCAGAAAACACAAATACTTTGTTTAATGCAAACCTATTCTTTGATTGCCTGAAAAATAAGCTTTGATTTATTGGTCTGATATGATGGGTTTAATGCTTTATTAATACTGCTCTGAGTCTTAAATACTGACATTATCATTTTTCACTAATATTCTACACATAAAACTAACAAAAGCAATTGATAGCTTTCAATTTTTGATATCTATACCCATACAACTTTGAGAATTATATATACATTTTGGGAAGTACAATATGGTACTTAATACATGTATACAATGGATAATGATCATATCAGGGCAATTAGTATTTCCATCTCCTCATTTCTTTGTGAAGCCATTGAACTCTAGTTCTCCATATAATATGTAATAGATTTCTGTGCACTATTGTCACCCTACTGTGCTATAGAATAGTACATCTTATTCATCAGATATAACAGTATGCATTGGCTATCATTCAACTTTCCTCTTTCCTCCCTTCCTCTTCTCCTTTCCTATCTATGCTCTAGTAGTTGCTATTGTGCACTTTTCTTCTTTGAGACCAATTTTCATAGATTCCATATATGAGTGGCAGCATGAAGTATTTGTCATTTTGTGCCTAGCTTATTTCACTTAATACAATGTTCTCCAGTCCCATCTACTTTCCTGTAATTAAAGGATCTCACGCACTTTTAATGGCTGAATACTATTCCATTATATAGACATCTTTTTAATCAATTTAGCTGTCAACGGACACCTCCATGATTCCGTTTCTTGGATATCGTGAATAGTGCGACAATAAACACAGGAGTGAAGCTATCCCTTTGAGATGCTGAGTCCATTCTCTGCTGATAGGTATCTCGTAGTGGGAACACTGAATCATGTGTCCAGCAGATCTATTTGTTTTTTCTCTATAATAACTATTAATTTATATTCCAATCTCCTGTGTATGAGTTCCCTTTCCCCCACTTTCTCCCCATCATGTTAATTCTTGCCTTTATAGGATGATAATCATTCTGAATAAAGTGATATAATCTCATTGTGGTTTTGATTTGCATTCTCTGATGACTAATGATTTTCAACATTTTTTATACTTGTTGACCACTTATATATCTTATTTTTTAACTGAGAAACATTCATATCATTCCACAATCTTTAATTAGATTTCTTGTTTTATTGTTGAGTTTTTTGAGTCCTTATATATTCTGAATATCAATTCCTTTTCAGATGAAATAGTTTTACATGTATTTCTCCCACTGTGTCAGTTGTTTTTTCACTCTGCTGTTTTGTTTTTTTTGTTGTTGTTTTTTTGTTTTTTTGCTGGGCTGAAGCCTCTTAACTATATGTAATACCATTTGTCTGTTTTTGATTTTATTGTTTATGTTTTGTAGTCTTAGCCAAAAACTCACTAACTGTGTTGATATCAAATTTTTTCCAGAAATTTTATTAGTTTTAGCTCCTCTATCTCATTGATTTAATCTAAGTTAATTTGTATAAATGATAAGTGATAGGGCTTTAGTTTCATTTTCTTCAATAGTTATCCAGTCAGTTTGCCCAGAAACATTTATTGAAGAGGCTGTCCTTTCTGTAATGTATATTTTTGGCGCCTTTTTCAAAAGTCAGTTGGTTATAGTTGCAGAGATTTATTTCTGGGATCTGTATTCTGCTCCATTTCTCTGTGTGTGTGGGTTTTGTTTTTTTGTTTGTTTGTTTGTTTGTTTGCCAGTATCATGCTGCTTTGGTGACTGTAGCCCTGTGTTATGTCTTCAGATCAGGTATTGTGATGCCTCCAATTTTGTCCTCCTTGGCCAGGATTGTTTTAGTAATTTAGAGGTCTTCTGTGGTTCCATATGAATTATAGATTTTTTTCTATTTCTGTGAAGGCTATATTTGGCATTTTGATGGTAATTTCATTGAATCTGTAAGTTATTTGTGGTATCAAGGACATTTTAAAAACATTAATTCTTCTAATGCATGAACAACAGGTATATTTCCATCTTTTGTGTCTTCTTCAATTTCTCTTACCATTGTTTTAGAATGTTTCTTGAAAAGATCATTTACTTCTTTGATTAAATTTATTCTCACAGATTTTATTTTTGTAGTTACTATGAATAAAATTATATTCTAAATTTCTTTCTTACCAATTTTATTATTGATGCTGATTTTTATTTATTTTTTTTAAAGTAGATTGCTGTGTTTATTATAGAGTCATCTTAACTACTGTTCTAGATTTCTATTTCTTTTTTTTTTATCTTTTATTTAATGAATATAAATTTCCAAAGTACGACTCATGGGTTACAATGGCTTCCCCCCCCATACCGTCCCTCCCACCAACAACCCTCCCCTTTCCCACTCCCTCTCCCCTTCCATTCACATCAAGATTCATTTTCGATTATCTTAATATACAGAAGATCAGCTTAGTATACCTTAAGTAAGTATTTCAACAGTTTGCTCCCACACAGAAACATAAAGTGAAAAATAATAGATGATTTTTTTTAAATGATGATGAAATCAGATCAGACCTATTGTCATGTTTAATCCCAGTGAGAGTCAAGTTGGGAATTGAAAATTTCTTTCTTTTTTTTTTTTTTTTTTTTTTTTTTTTTTTTACAGAAGATCAGTTTAGTGTACATTAAGTAAAGATTTCAGTCGTTTGCACCCCCATAGAAACACAAAGTGAACTATACTGTTTGAGTACTCGTTATAGCATTAAGCCTCAGTGTACAGCACGTTAAGGACAGAGATCCTACATGAGGAGTAAGTGCACAGTGACTCCTGTTGTTGACTTTACCAATTGACACTCCTGTTTATGGCATCAGTAATCTCCCTATGCACCAGTTATGAGTTTCCAAGGCTATGGAAGCCTTTTGAGTTCTCCGACTCTTATCTTGTTTAGACACGGTCATAGTCAAAGTGGAGGTTCTCTCCTCCCTTCAGAGAAAGGCACCTCCCTCTTTGAAGACCTGTTCTTTCCACTGGGATCTCACTCACAGAGATCTTTTTGCCAGAGTGTCTTGGCTTTCCATGCCTGAAATACTCTCATGGGCTTTTCAGCCAGATCCGAGTGCCTTTAGGGCTGATTCTGAGGCCAGAGTGCTATTTAGGACATCCGCCATTCTATGAGTCTGCTGAGTATCTCACTTCCCATGTTGGATCACTCTCCCCTTTATTCTATCGGTTGGTGTTAGCAGATACTAGACTTGTTTATGTGCTCCCTTTGACTCTTAGTCCTTTCATTATGATCAATTGTGAACTGAAATTGATCACTTGGAGTAGTGAGATGGCATTGGCACATGCCACCTTGATGGGATTGAATTGGAATCCCCTGGTATGTTTCCAACTCTACCAATTGGGGCAAGTCAGCCCGAGCATGTCCCAAATTATACATCTCTTCCCTCTCTTATTCCCACTCTTATGTTTAACAGGGATCCCATTTCAGTTAATTTTCAACACTTAAGAATAACTGTGTGATAATTACAGAATTAAACCAGTCATATTAAGTAGAACAGACAAAAAAAAATACTATGAGGGATAATGTATTAAGTTGTCCATTAGCAGTCAGAGCTATGCTGATCAAGTCACCATTTCTCATAGTGTCCATTTCACTTCAGGAGGTTTCCTTTTTGGTGTTGAGTCAGTTGTCACCGATCAGGGAGAACATATGGTATTTGTCCCTTTGGGACTGGCTTACTTCACTCAGCATGATGTGTTCCAGATTCCTCCATTTTGTTGCAAATGACTGGATTTCGTTGTTTCTTACTGCGGTATAGTACTCTAAAGAATACATATCCCATAATTTCTTTATCCAGTCTACCGTTGATGGGCATTTAGGTTGGTTCCAGGTCTTGGCTATTGTGAATTGTGCTGCAATAAACATTAGGGTGCAGACCGCTTTTTTGTTTATCAATTTAAACTCCTTTGGGTAAATTCCAAGGAATGGGATGGCTGGGTCGAATGGTAGGGTTATATTCAGGTTTCTGAGGAATCTCCAGACTGATTTCCATAGTGGCTTGACCAGTTTGCATTCCCACCAACAGTGGGTTAGTGTCCCTTTTTCCCCACATCCTCGCCAGCATCTGTTGTTGGTAGATTTCTGTATGTGAGCCATTCTAACCGGGGTGAGGTGAAACCTCATTGTGGTTTTGATTTGCATTTCCCTGATTGCTAGTGACCTTGAACATTTTTTCATGTGCCTGTTGGCCATTTGGATTTCCTCTTTTGAAAAATGTCTATTGAGGTCCTTGGCCCATCTCTTAAGTGGGTTGTTGGTTTTGTTTTTGTGGAGTTTCTTGATCTCTTTGTAGATTCTGGTTATTAACCCTTTATCTGTTGCATAGTTTGCAAATATATTTTCCCATTCTGACGGTTGTCTCTTCACTCTCCTGACTGTTTCTTTTGCAGTACAGAAACTTCTCAATTTGATGCAATCCCAATAGTTGATTTTGGCTTTGACTGCCTGTGCCTCCCGGGTCTTTTCCAGAAATTCTTTGCCTGTGCCAATATCTTGAAGGGTTTCTCCAATGTTCTCTAGTAACTTGATGGTGTCAGGACGAAGATTTAGGTCTTTAATCCACGTTGAGTGGATTTTTGTGTAAGGTGTAAGGTAGGGGTCTTGCTTCATGATTCTGCACGTGGAAATCCAGTTTTCCCAGCACCATTTATTGAATAGACTGTCCTTGCTCCAGGAATTAGTTTTAGATCCTTGATCAAATATAAGTTGGCTGTAGATGTTTGGGTTGATTTCTGGTGTTTCAATTCTGTTCCATTGGTCTATCCATCTGTTTCTGTACCAGTACCATGCTGTTTTGATTACAACTGCCCTGTAGTATGTCCTGAAGTCTGGTATTGTGATGCCTCCGGCTTTGTTTTTGTTGTACAAGATTGCTTTAGCTATTCGAGGTCTCTTGTGCCTCCATATGAATTTCAGCATCATTTTTTCTAGATCTGCGAAGAATGTCTTTGGTATCTTGATTGGGATTGCATTGAATCTATAAATTGCTTTTGGGAGAATGGACATTTTGATGATGTTGATTCTTCCAATCCATGAGCATGGAAGATTTTTCCATTTTTTGGTATCCTCTTCTATTTCTTTCTTTAAGGTTTTGTAATTTTCATCGTAGAGATCTTTAACGTCCTTGGTTAAGTTTATTCCAAGGTATTTGATTGTTTTTGTAGCTATTGTGAATGGGATTGATCTTAGCAGCTCTTTCTCAGTCATGGCATTGCTTGTGTATACAAAGGCTGTTGATTTTTGTGCATTGATTTTATATCCTGCCACTTTGCCAAACTCCTCTATGAGTTCAAATAGTCTCTTAGTAGAGTTCTTTGGATCCTCTAAGTACAGAATCATATCGTCTGCAAAGAGGGATAGTTTGACTTCTTCCTTCTTGATTTGTATTCCTTTGATTTCTTTTTCTTGTCTGATGGCTCTGGCTAAAACTTCCAGAACTATGTTAAATAGCAGTGGTGAGAGTGGGCATCCCTGCCTGGTGCCAGATTTCAGTGGAAATGCTTCCAACTTTTCCCCATTCAATAGGATGCTGGCTGTGGGTTTTTTATAAATTGCTTTGATTATATTGAGGAATGTTCCTTCTATACCCAATTTGCTTAGAGTTTTCATCATGAAAGGGTGTTGAATTTTATCAAATGCTTTCTCTGCATCAATTGAGATAATCATATGGTTTTTCTTCTGCAGTCTGTTAATGTGGTGAATCACATTGATTGATTTGCGAATGTTGAACCATCCCTGCATACCAGGGATGAATCCCACTTGGTCTGGGTGGATGATTTTCCTGATGTGTTGTTGTATTCTATTGGCCAGAATTTTATTGAGGATTTTTGCGTCTATGTTCATCAGGGATATTGGTCTGTAATTTTCTTTCAGTGCTGCATCTTTCTCTGGCTTAGGGATTAAGGTGATGCTGGCTTCATAGAAAGTATTTGGGAGGATTCCCTCTTTTTCGATTGTTCTGAATAGTTTGAGAAGAAATGGGATTAGTTCTTCTTTAAATGTCTGGTAGAATTCAGCGGTGAATCCATCTGGTCCTGGGCTTTTCTTTGTTGGGAGGGCCTTTATTACTGTTTCAATTTCTGTTTCAGTTATGGGTCTATTTAGGTTTTCGATGTCTTCATGGTTCAATTTAGGTAGGTTGTATGTGTCCAGGAATCTATCCATTTCTGATAGGTTTTCCTGTTTGCTGGCGTACAGGTCCTTGTAGTAATTTCTGATGATTCTTTTTATTTCTGTGGTGTCTGTTGTTACGTTTCCTTTTTCATCTCTGATTTTATTGATTTGGGTCTTTTCTCTTCTTTTTTTAGTTAGTTGGGCCAATGGGGTGTCAATTTTGTTTATTTTTTCAAAAAACCAGCTTCTCGCTTGGCTGATTTTTTGTAATGTTTTTTTGGATTCAATCCTATTAATTTCTTCTCTGGTTTTAATTATTTCTCTTCTCCTACTAGATTTGGGTTTGGTTTGCTGCAGTTTTTCTAGGTCCTTGAGGTGCGCTGAAAGCTCATTTATTTGGTACCTTTCCAATTTCTTGGTATAGGCACCTATTGCTATAAATTTGCCTCTCAATACTGCTTTTGCTGTATCCCATAAGTTTTGATATGTTGTGTTGTTGTCTTCATTTACTTCCAGAAAGTTTTTGATTTCTCTTTTGATTTCTTGAATGACCCAGTGTTCATTCAGGAGCATGTTGTTCAGTCTCCATGTGTTTGCATACTTTCTGGGGTTTCCTGAGTTGCTAATTTCCAGCTTCATCCCGCTGTGGTCTGAGAAGCTGCATGGTATGATTCTAATTCTTTTAAATTTGCTGAGACTTGCTTTATGGCCTAGTATGTGGTCAATCCTAGAGAAGGTTCCATGTGCTGCTGAGAAGAATGTGAAGTCTGTAGATGTAGGGTTGAAAGTTCTGTATATATCTGTTAGATCCATTTGGGCTATAGTGTCATTTAAATCTGCTGTTTCCTTGTTGATCTTCTGTCCGGATGATCTGTCTATTTCTGAGAGTGGAGTATTGAAGTCCCCCAGTACTATTGTATTGGAATCTAAATCTCCCTTTAAGTCCCTTAACATATCTTTTAAATAGACCGGTGCCCTGTAATCAGGTGCATATACATTTATAATAGTTACATCTTCCTGTTGAATTGAACCCTTAATCATTATATAGTGTCCCTCTTTGTCTCTCTTAACAGTTTTTGTATTAAAGTTTATTTTGTCTGATATTAATATGGCTACACCTGCTTTTTTTTGGTTTCTGTTGGCATGGAATATCTTTTTCCAACCTTTCACTTTCAGTCTGCATGCCTCTTTGTTAGAGAGATGTGTTTCTTGTAGGCAACAAATAGTTGGGTTGTGTTCTGTGAGCCAGTCAGCTAAACGGTGTCTTTTAACTGAAGAATTCAGACCATTAATGTTCAATGTGACTATTGATACGTAGTGACTTTGCCCTGCCATTTTCCCGGAAATATTTTCTAGTATATGCTTTGAGCTTCCCATGCTCTTTTACTGGTAGGTGTTCTTCCTTTCCCTTCTTTCATATTGATGGCCGTGTTTCTGTGTTTCTGAGTGTAGCACATCTTTAAGTATCTTTTGCAGGGCCGGACGAGTGGCCACAAAGTCTTTCAATTTCTGTTTGCTATGAAAGGTCTTTATTTCACCTTCATTCACAAATGAGAGCTTGGCAGGATATAATATTCTGGGCTGGCAATTTTTCTCTCTTAGCACCTGTGCTATGTCTCGCCATTCCCTCCTAGCTTGTAGGGTTTCTGATGAGAAGTCAGCTGTGAGTCTGATTGGAGATCCTCTGAGAGTAATCTGACGTTTCTCTCTTGCACATTTTAGGATCTTTTCTTTATGTTTCACTGTGGTAAGTTTAATTACCACGTGTCGTGGTGAGGATCTCTTTTGGTCATGTTTATTGGGGGTTCTATGAGCTTCCTGTACTAGGATATCTCTGTCCTTCTCCAAACCTGGAAAGTTCTCTGCTAGTATCTCACTAAAAAGGCCTTCCAATCCTTTCTCTCTCTCCATGCCTTCAGGAACTCCTAGAACTCGAATGTTGGTTTTTTTGATAGTATCCTGTAGATTCCCAACAATATTTTTTAGGTTTCTAATTTCCTCTTCTTTTCTTTGGTTTGACTGTATGTTTTCCTGTGCTCTATCTTCTAAGTCCGATATTCTCTCTTCTGCTTCACCCATTCTGTTTTTAAGGCTTTCTAATGTGTTTGTCATTTGATCTATTGAGCTCTTCATTTCATTTTGATTTCTCTTCACTATAACACTTTCCTGTTCTACTAGTTTCTGAGTTTCATTTTGACTCTTCCTTAAAATTTCGTTTTCACGAGATAGATTTTCAATCTTGTCCATTAAGGATTTCTGTAGTTCAAGGATTTGCTTTTGAAAACTTCTAAATGTTCTTATCATAAATTTTTTGAAATCCGTATCTTGCATTTCTTCTATCTCATCATCTTCATACTCTTGGCTTGGGGTGTTTTGCTTATTTGGAGGCATCATAGTGTCATCGTTGATCTTGCTCCCTCTATTTCTGTGTTTGTTACTCGGCATAGTTAATTCTTCTTGCGTCACTGTGCGTTTTTTTTTTCTTTCTTTTTTTTTTTTTTTATTTATACTGTGTCCGTGTTAAGTGGACTGCCTGCTGTTGGAGGAGCCTTGGAGGCTTGAGATGGGTGTGGCCTGAGAGCTCTGCCTGGTTCTTCCAGGTTAAGGGTGTGCAAAGGTGACACCCTCAGGTTATGCGTGGTAAATCTCTCTCTTTTTATTTATTTATTTATTTTATTTATTCAGGGGGTAAGTAACACCGCAGGGCACGGCTGTGCAGAATTGATGGTATTTAGCTTCCAGTCTTTGGCTCCTCTGGACTCCCACTGGGTTGCCTAGGCTACTGAATTGTAGTGACTCAGTTCCTTAGCTCTCCCCCATTGATATGTAAATCCAGAGAGCAGGCCTGCTCTTTGTCTCTTGGGAATTCTAGCCTTGCAGCCTTGTAACCTTTGCAAGGTTAGGGGGAAGAGAAACCCCGAAGCTTTTTTTTTTCCTTCTTTCCGGTAGTGAGTTTGCTGCACTTTCCAGCCCCCCTCTAGATTCTGACCCCCGTTTCCCCACCAATGTCTCGGGTTATTGAGCTCACCTCCCCTTCCAGCGCCGATGTGTGGAGCGTCCCAAGTCTCCCCGCTGTTGTCTGTCTTGATGCTGATTTTTATATGTTGATGTTATATCCTGTAACTACTGAGTTTTTTTTTTTTTATCAGTTCTATTTGGATGTTATACTTTATTTTATACAAAGAATAATGTCTTTGCAAACATTGATAATTCTATACCCTTCCTATCTATTTACATGCTTTTATTTCTTTTTCCTGGCTCTGCATTAACTATGCAGATTATGTCTGGTGGAAGTGGCCATGCTTGTATTATTCCAGATCTTGTAGGAAACAATTTCTTTTTTTTTTTTTTTTAAAGGTGAAGAGCTTATTGGGGTAAACTTGACAGATCGGAGGGAAGGGGTAAAGAAGGAAAAGAGAGAGAAGGAGAGTGTAATAGAGAGACAGAGACAGAGAGAGAGACAGAGGTCAGAAGATGGAGAGGAAGAGAGGGAGAGAACCATGTGTTCAGGAGAGGTCCTTTTAAAACTTCGCCAGGGGACAGGCAGGGAAGTACGAGCAGTGACTCTCATTAGGATGGGGGTGGGGCTAACACCAGTGATTTGGCCATGTGGCCACTTGGCTTCCAGCAAGGGTGGCAAGGGCTAGAGCCTAGGATGGTGTCAGGGTGTAGATCGCGCCATAGATAAGACCGTGTCATTTTACTAACATTCCCACTTTTGTTTTTTATAACGCAGGAGTTGTATGGGATTACATTAGTCACGAAAGTCCAGGAGGGGAAGAGGGAGGATGATCTGTCTTTAGAGCTACTTCCTGCTGACATGGGGCAATAAGGTACTCCTTTTTGGCATGGGCTGATGTCTCAAGCCACTGTCTCCTGCGTGGGGAGCTGAGTATATCCCTGTAGCAACATTTGGTTGACCGCCTGGTTGCTGAAGCCCTTGGTTCATTCCATTATCAACTCCTGTAAACACTTAAACAGACACGGTAGTATAAAAGACAGCGTGAGAATAGTAACCAATGATATTAAAGAGTGGCAAACCGATGATACTAAAGAGTGGCATTAACCAGGTAATGAGAGGATTTCACAGAGAAGAGGAAATGGGGAGGGGTCCTCTGGACCCTTGTGAGGACTGGGAAACAATTTCAACTTCTCCATATTTTATATTTTGCTGGCTGTGAGTTTGTCATATATATTATGTTGAGATACATTCCTTCCATATCTAATCGTATGAGAATTTTTTTTTTCTTATCGGGAAAGGGAATTAAATTTTATTGAAAACTTTTCTGCAGACAGCAAAAACACCCAAAGGTGATCATGTGAACATGGTACTCATTTCATTGAGGTATGTGATGTTTTATCTTTATTGATTTATGTGTATCGAACCATTCTTGCATCCTGGTGTTATGATTGTTTTGATGGGTTGCAGGATTTTATCTGCTTGTATTTTTTTTTTTTGACAGGCAGAGTGGACAGTGAGAGAGAGAGAGAGAGAGAGAGAGAGAGAGAAAGGTCTTCCTTTTGCCGTTGGTTCACCCTCCAATGGCCGCTGCAGCCAGCGTGCTATGGCCGGCGCACCGCGCTGATCCATTGGCAGGAGCCAGGTGCTTCTCCTGGTCTCCCATGGGGTGCAGGGCCCAAGCACTTGGGCCATCCTCCACTGCACTCCCTGGCCACAGCAGAGAGCTGGCCTGGAAGAGGAACAACCGGGACAGACTCCGTTGCCCCGACCGGAACTAGAACCCCGTGTGCCAGCACCACAAGGCAGAGGATTAGCCTAGTGAGCTGCGGCGCCGGGCCTCTGCTTGTATTTTGTTGAGAAATTTTGCATCTATGTTTAGAAGGATATCGGTCTGTAGTTTTTCCTCTATTATTGCTATTGTATCCTTTCTGTTTTTGGAGTTGGGATAATGCTGGCTTCACAGAATTATTTTGGAAGAATTCTCTTTGTATCTACTTGTTTAAACATAGTTTGAGAATAGAAGTGTTAGTTCTTTTTTTCTTTTTGACAGGCAGAGTTAGACAGTGAGAGAGACAGACAGAAAGGTCTTCCTTTTGTTGGTTCACCCCTCAAATGGCCGCTATGGCCGGTGCGCTCCTGCGCACTGCACTGATCCAAAGCCAGGAGCTTCGGGATGCCGGCGCCACAGGCAGAGGATTAGCCAAGTGAGCCATAGTGCCAGCCCCGAGGTATTAGTTCTTTAAATGTTTGCTACTGTTCAGCAGGAGAGCCATCTGGTCCTGGGATTTCCTTATTGGGAGACTTTAAAAATTATTTATTTGGAAGGCATAAATAGAGACAGAGTTTGTTTATTCCCCATATGACTACAATAGCCAAGGCTGGGCCAAAACCAAATCCAGGAGCCTGGAGTCTGTAATTCAATCCAGGTCTCCGTATGGGTGGCAGGAATCTAATTACTTGAGCAATCACCACTGTCTCCAATGGTCTGTTTTAGCAAAAAACTTGATTTTGGAGACAAAGGCAGGCATCAAACCCAAATACTTCAATGTGGGATGCATACATCTTTATTGATAGTCTAAAGGCCAGACCCAGAGGCTTTAAAATTGATTCACACTTGGTACTCATTATTTTTGTATTCACATTTTCAGTGTTTCGTGGTTCTAACTTAGTAATTATGTGTCAAAATTCATTTCTTCCAGGTGATCAGTTTCAGTTCACAGTTGGTCATGGTGGAGGGACTGGGAGTCAAAGGGAGCACATAGACAAGTCTAGTACCTGCTAACGCTAACCGATGGAGTAAATAAAGGGGAGAGTGATCCAACATGGGAAGTGAGATACTCAGCAGACTCATAGAATGGCAGATGTCCTAAATAGCACTCTGGCCTCAGAATCAGCCCTAAAGGCATTCGGAGCTGGCTGAAAAGCTCATGAGAGTATTTCAGGCATGGAAAGCCAAGACACTCTGGCAAAAGATCTCTGTGAGTGAGATCCCAGTGGAAAGAACAGGTCATCAAAGAAGGAGGTACCTTTCTCTGAAGGGAGGAGAGAACCTCCACTTTGAATATGACCTTGTCTAAACAAGATAAGAGTCGGAGAACTCAGAGGGCTTCCATAGCCTTGGAAACTCATGACTGGAGCAGAGGGAGATTACTGATGCCATAAACAAGAGTGTCAATTTGTTAAGTCAACAACAGGAGTCACTGTGCACTTACTCCTCATGTAGGATCTCTATCCTTAATGTGCCATACATTGAGATTTAATGCTATAACGAGTACTCAAACAATATATTTCACTTTGTGTTTCTATGGGGGTGCAAACTGTTGAAATCCTTACTTAATGCATACTAAACTGATCCTCTGTAAAAAAAAAAAAAAAAAGAAATTATCAATTCCCAACTTGACTCTCACTGGGATTAAACATGACAATGGGTCTGCTCTGATTTCATCATCATTTAAAAAAAAATCATCTATTATTTTTCACTTTATGTTTCTGTGTGGGAGCAAACTGTTGAAATCCATACTTGATGTATACTAAGCTGATCTTCTGTATATTAAGATAATCAAAAATGAATCTTGATGTGAATGGAAGGGGAGAGGGAGTGGGAAAGGGGAGGGTTGTGGGTGGGAGGGATGGTATGGGGGGGAAGCCATTGTAATCCATAAGTCGTACTTTGGAAATTTATATGCATTAAATAAAAGTTAAAAAAAAAGAAAAAAAAAAGAAACAAAGAAAATAAAACCCAAATTTTGGATGTCATCATAAAAAAAAAAATCATTTCTTCCACTTATTCCAATTTGTTGGCATATATTTTTTATAGCAATCCCTTTGGTATTTTAGTAGTAACAGTAGTAATATCTTACTTTTGACAGTTTTAATTTCTTTTAAAGATTTATGTATTTGAGGGGCTGGTGCCATGGCGCAGTAGGTTAATCCTCTGCCTGTGATGCTGGAATCCCATATAGGTGCCAGTTCTAGTCCCGGCTGCCCCTCCTCCAGTCCAGCTCTCTGCTATGGCCTGGAAAAACAGTAGACAATGCCCCAAGTGCTTGGGTCCCTGCATTCACATGGGAGACCAGAAAGAAGCTTCTGGCTCCTGGCTTTGTATCAGAGCAGCGCTGGCAGTTGGGGCCATTTGGGGAGTAAACCACTGGAAGGAAGACCTTTCTCTCTGTCTCTTCCTCTCACTGTTTGTAACTCCACCTCTTAAATAAATAAATAAAATATATTTTTTTTTTAAATGTGTGTATTTGAAAGGGAGACTGCAACAGAGAAAGACAAAGAGATTGATTCTCTATTGGCTGGTTCACTCCCCAAATGGCTGAAAGAACTGGAGCTGGTTCAGCCACAAGCCAAGAGCCTGGAACTCCATCCAGTCTCCCACATGAGGGGCTGGGGTGCAAGTATTTAAGACACCATTTGCTCCTTTTCCAGGAACATAAGCAGCGAGTTCAATTAGAAGCAGAGCAATCAGTTCTCCAATGAGTCCTACAATATAGGATGCTGGATTTGCAAGAAGTATCTTTTTATTTTTTATTTTTTATTTTTTACAGGCAGAGTGGACAGTGAGAGAGAGAGACAGAGAGAAAGGTCTTCCTTTTCCGTTGGTTCACCCCCCAGTGGACACTGTGGCCAGCGCACCACACTGATCCTAAGCCTGGAGCCAGGTGCTTCCTCTTGGTCTCCCATGGGGTGCAGGGCCCAAGGACCTGGGCCATCCTCCACTGCACTCCCAGGCCACAGCAGAGAGCTGGACTGGAAGAGAAGCAACCGGGACAGAATCCAGCACCCTGACCGGGACTAGAACCCTAGCCTATTTTAATCTTACTATGTCTTCCAGACACCCTATTATTATGTGCATCTTGCAATTATGGGAATTTTTGTACCTTGGCCCCAGAGTTACATTCATGCACTATACATAAGCAAGAGAGATTCACCTTAGCTTCTGGGAACTCACACCAGAAACAGAACACCAACAACAAAAAATCTGCTCCCAGCTTGGAATATCTGGGCAGTGGCCCCACAATACCCTGCAATATCAGGACTGTAACAATTTGTCCTAAATTTCTCTGTGCCATAGGAATCTACTTGTCGGACATAGGGAATCCCCTATCTCAATTCTACCTCTCTGGACTCATATCCTTTGGAATAAAATCTCCAGGATAATTTTTAGTCACCCTGTAGGACTGGAACAGGATCCAGTTCATATTCCCTAGTCCTAGGATTAGGGATGTTGGTATTATAAGGCATAACACCAGTTGGACTCTCCTGGAATGATTTAAGAGTCCTTCCATATCACACAGTCCTAGAGCCATAACAATTTATGCCACAAGCCCCAGAATCACTCAAGCTTGCCAGTAAGACAAGGAGACAGCCATTGTTTTTTCCCTCATAACCAAGTGTAAAGTCCTGGCTATCAAATTCACCAGGGAGACTGACACTGAACTCTCTGTGGATCAAAGATACACACTCAAGGAAACTCTACGTCATCTCAAAGCCATTCTTCTATCCCTACAAACTGAAGGTGACTAGTCCACTGTGACACAGCTGACATTGATTGACAAAAAAATCACTTAGTGTACTCCTGTGTTTACCTAGAACCAAACCCAAGGCAAAAAGCCAAGTGATACCTGCATTGCATGTAAATCATAAATTCTTTTCCAAATAAAACTTACTCTATAAAGAAGGGACAAATACAACTGTTAGGCAGACATCAATATAGGAATATAGGAGACGTGATGAAGCAAGGTAGCATGACGCCTCCAAAAGAATAGAATAGTTCTCCAAATACAGATCCTGAACTGAAGAAAATCTGTAATTAGATATAGAACTCAAAATAGTGATTGTAAGGAAGCTGAAAGATGCAAGAGAATACACATAGATTAAGGAAATGAGGAAATCAATGAGTGACATGAATGAAAATATTGCCAAGGAGCTAGAACTCATTAAGAACAACCACACGGAAATTTTGGAGATGAAAACTTCCGTTAGTTTAGTAACTTTAAAACCATAATAGGCCAAGTGGAAGAAAGGATTCCCGACCTTGAGGACAAGAATTTTGAAATAACCCAATCAGAAGAAAATAAAGAGAAAGAACTTAAAAAGAATGAAAAAAAGTCTACGCAAAATGTGGGATGCCATTAAATGACCAAATATTCTTATTATAGGTATTCCTTAAAAAGAAGAAAATGAAAAAAAGTCATTGGAAACCTGCTTAATGAAGTAATAGCTGAAAATCCCACAGATTTTGAAAAACACATGGACATTCAGATATAAGAACTTCAAAGAACCCCAAGCAGACTCAACCAAAAAAGCTCTTCTGCAAGGCATATTGTTGTCAAATTATCAGAAGTTAAAGACAAAGAGAATTCTGGAAAGAGTGAAAGAAAAGCTTCAAGTTACATACAAAGGAAAACCAATTAGATTAACCTCAAACTTCTCAGTGGAAGCCCTACAGTCTAGAAGAGAGTAGGTTGATATGATCAAGATCTTAAAACAACTTCCAACCAAGAATATTCTATCCAGCAAAGCTGTCCTTTAAAAGTGAAGTAGAAATAAAATATTTTCCAGATAAACAAAAACAAAGAAATCACCACCAGACCAGCCTTACAAAGAATTCTGAAAGGCATCTTTATTAGAAGTAAACATCATGAATGTGATATCACCAAATTCACCAACCGAGCAGGTAGGATAATTAATTACCAATCAACAAAATGACAGGTCTTTCTATCAATACTAACCTTGAATGTAAGTAGATTAAATTCACAAAACAAGCAACTTACATTGCCTGCATGGATAAAAAACCATGAACCCACTACGTGTTGCCTACAAGAAACTCACTCCACAAAAACATGCACAGACTGAAAGTGAAGTTTTGGAAAAAGATATATCAGGCAAAAGGAAATCAAAAGTGAGCAGGTGCAGGTATCTTGATATTAGTTATCTTGATAACACAGACTTTACATCAAAAACTGTAAAATGAGATAAAGAAGGACAATAAATTTTGATAAAAGCTTAAATTCATCAAGCATACATATCATAAATATATACACATATATATCTATGCATCCAGCACAAGACCACCCAGATATATAAAGGAAATTCTATTAGACCTAAGTGAGAGATAGACTCCAATACAATAATAATGGGTGACTTTAACACCCCACTCTCATCGAGGGACAAAGCTATACTAATTAAAGCATCATGGTACTAGAATAAAAACTGACACATTGAGCAATAGAACAGAATAGAAATTACAAAGATTAATACACATATATACAGCCAACTGATTTTTGACAAAGTGTTCAGATCATACAGTGGAGTTAGATAGTCTCTTCAACAAATGATGCTGGCAAAACTGAAGTATGTATATAGAAGTATGAAATTAGAACCATACCTCTCACCATATAAGAAAATAAACTCAAGAAGGATCAGAGACCTAAGTTAATTAATTAATTTACTAATAAAATGAAAAATATTATATGGATTCCATAGGTACAGTTCCAAGAAGACAGTAACATTTCCTTCACTTCTCTGCTTGCTTGCATCCCTCTCCCTCCCGCCACTGCCTTTATCAGTTTTTGCAAAGTCATAATTTTAAGCCATTCTATATTCACAGGTTTAATTCACCACCAATTGTCGCTCCCCGTCTTCGTGGAGGAACGACACTAAACCCTGCCTAGGCTTCATATCCGAGTCACGGCACCATTATGTCGCTCCCCGTCTTCGTGGAGGAACGACACAGGACCCTGCGTTGTTCTTTCGTCTGCTCGGCCCTCCCCGGGTTTGCTGCTGGTTCTTCCCGGGTTGGCTACTGTCCCTTCCACCTCCGTGGAAGGGCGGTTCCCCCTGGCCACTTTCCCCACTTCCGCAGGGGAGCGGCACACCGCCGGCCGGCTCTCTCAGGGGCTGCACAGGTGTTCCCCTTAGATGTTCCCCTTAGATGTTCCTGGTGCATGCCGTCTCTCTCCTCCTTTATAGTCCTCCTCTGCCAATCCCAACTCAGCTGCCCACATGCCGAGTACACTGCTCTCCTCCAATCAGGAGCAAGTCCTACAGTTTATTGGCTGAACTGGAGGCAGCTGTGTAGAAGCTGTTTTCTCCTCTCCCAGCGCCATATTGTGGGAGAGCAGATGCATAGAATAAGTCTTAATTCCAGTAACTTAGTCTAGTCCGAGTTGCTCCCCACACCAATCATAATCAACAAGTGAACAAGAAGACCACAGTTCCACAGCAGTATACACAAGGGCTGAAAATGACAATCATATTCAAAATGACCAATCCATTCTGATACATTTTCTAGTATTCTATATTAACTGGCACATATCAAAGTAAACATGATATTTCTTTTTAAGACTAGGTTATTTCACTAAGCATAATGGTTTCCAGTTGCATTAATTTTGTTGCAAAAAGACAAGACTTCATTCTTTTTGTGGCTGAATAGTATTCCATAGTGTATATATAACACATTTTCTAGTCATCAGGTGATGGACATCTGTGTCAATTCTATATCTTAGCTATTATGAATTGATCTGCCATAAACATGGGGTACAAATAACTCTTTCATATGCTGCTTTCATTTAATTTGGGTAAATTCACTGGAGTGGAATGGCTGGGTCATATGGAAGATTTATCTTTAGACTTCTGAGGCATGTCCATACTTTGTTCCATAATGGTTGTACTAGTTTGCATTCCCACCAACACTGTATTAGGGTATCTTTCCCCCCCCATATTCTCACTAGCATTTATTATTTTTTGACTTGTGAATGATAGCCATGCTAACTGGAGTTAGGAGATACCTCAGTGTGGATTTTATTTGCATTTCCCGGATGGCTAGTGATCCTGAGCATTTTTTCATGTGTCTGTTGCCTGTTTAGGCTTCATGCTCTGAAAATGCCTGTTCATGTCCTTTGCCCGTTTATTAACTGGGTTGTTTGCTTTGTTATTGTTGAGTTTCTTGAGCTCTTTCTAGATCCTGGAATTAATCCTTTTTCAACTGCATAGCTTACAAATAAAGTCTCCCATTCTGTCAGTTGCCTTTTCACTTTTCTGAGTTTTTCCTTTATAGTGCAGAACCTTATTAGTTTGATGTAATCCCATTTCTCTATTTTTGTATTTACTGCCTGTACTTCTTTCCCAAGAAGTCTTTACCTATGCCAATGTCTTGCAGAGTTCCCTAAAGTTCTCCTCTGGTAATTTGATAATATCAGGTCATAGATTTAGATCCTTGATCAATGTTGAGTTGGTTTTTGTATAAATTTTAAGGTAAGGGTCCTGTTATATATGGCAATCCAATTTTCCCAGCACCATTTGTTGAAGAGGCTGTCCTTTATCCAGTGATTGATTTCAGTTCATTTGTCAAAGATTAGTTGGTTAATTTCTAGGGCTTCAGTTCTGCTCCATTGGTATACATGTCTATATTTTTACCAGTACCAGGATGTTTTGATTTTGAACTGTTCTGTAATATGTCTTGAAGTTTGGTATTGTGATGCCTCCTGCTTAGTTTTGTTGTTTAAAATTGTTTTAGCTATTTTGGATATATTATGTTTTCATTTGAATCTTAGCATTGTTTTTATAGATCTGAGAAGGATATCATTGGTATTTTGACTGGGATTACATTAATTCTGTAAATTGCTGTTAGTAGTGTAGATATTTTGATGATATTAATTCTTCCAAACTACGAACATGGAAGATTTTTCTATTTTTTTTTGTTTTGTTTTCTATTTTTTTCTTTATTGCTTTGTAACTTTTATTGTGGAACTCTTTCACATCCTTGGTTAAATTTGTTTTAAGGGTTTTTTTTTTTATAATTATGAATAGGATTGATCTTACAATTTCTTTTTCAGCCACAGCATTGCAAAATTCTAAATTTAAGATCCAGGAATATAAGTTGATGGGGAAAAAAACCAAGGGAAACACTCTAAGACATCATTGTCGGGGACAACCTCTTAGATGAGACCCCAGAAGGGCCAGCAGCAAGAACAAAACTCAACAAATGGGACTACATCAAACTCAGAAGCTTTTGCTCATCAAAGGAAATGGTCAATAAAAGGAAGAAATTCCAATAGAATGGGAAACATGTTTGCAAACCGCCTATCAAACAAACAATTAATATCCTTAATATATCAGCAATTTTAAAAACTCAACAACAGAAAAAGCAACAAGTCTTTTTGATAAATGTGAAAAGGACTTTAAAAGACAGCTCTCAAAAATATATAAGTAGCCAATACATATATGAAAAGAATGTTCAACATCACTAGCCATGAGAGAAATGCAAATCAAAACCACAAGATATCACCTCACCTCTCTCAGAATGGCTAAAATCCAAAACACAATAATGAATGCTGATGCAGCTATAGAAAAAGGGGAAAACATATACATTGTTGTAAATTAGTGCAGCCGCTGTGGAAAATAATGTGGAGATTTCTTTAAAAGATAGAATTAGACTTGCCATATGATCTGGCAATCTGACTACTGTGTATATACCAAAAAGACCTGAACACAATTTATCAGAGATACCTGTACCACCATGTTCATTGCAGCATTGTTCACAATAGCCAAAATTTGGAGGCAACCAAGATAGTCATCATCAGATGAATGGGTAAAGGAAATGTTGTGTATATACACAATGAAATATTATTCAGCTATAAAAGGGATGGAATTCTATCATTTGCAGTAAAATGGATGCAACTGCAGGTCATCATGATGAGTAAAGTAAGTTGGACCCAGAAAGATAAATACCACATGTTCTCCTTTGTATGTGGGAGGTAACTTTTAAAAAATATATACCAAAAGAAAAAGAAATGTCAATGTGCATCAGTTTTGCTTCAAATACAGTTTTGTAAAATTTTGTTTTATACCTTTGTCAAACCAATGGTTAAGAATGTTATACTATTATCTAAAAATTTTCAAAAAGAAGATGAGCCTTTGAGCCAAATTCCCAAGCTTATCTCTTCCTCTCCCAACAATTTCCAGGAGTCTTTCAGTAAATTGTTAACTTGTGGCAAATCACTTAATCTTTAGAAGCTATCAATGAAAGATTCAGCACTTAGGTATGATGATTTGCATGGCTCCTTCCAGTTCTTACATTCTAGCATCTGGGGATTTACTGAAGGAAGGGCCAGTACAGTACTTAGAATAATTTTTTATTATCACTGATACTATAAAATGCATGATATTATAAAACATCAGGTGGTAACTATAACATAAATGAATACTTAGCAAGAGTCCTTTTACAGCAGAAAAACAATGATGTGATTAAATTTGCTGTATGGTTTCATTTATAGGATCTTGTCACATGGACAGTATTACAGTGAACAAATAACTCCAAAAAGATGCATCCCATTAAGTTACATTTTATTTCATTTGTACCAATATGTATGACTTTCTTTAATAGAATATTTTTGTCTATATTAAGAAGCAGTCTCTTTAAAACTATCCTATACAAAGAACAAGTGATCTTGGTTAAAATATTTTATATTAAGAATAGCACAAAGTTATCCTAAACATAACGGTTACATTTTGTCAAATCAAAAAACACTTTACCTGACACCCATTATCATCAGTCATAATTAGTTGAACTATTTTATATATGAAGATTCAAAGGCTAAGAACATATAAAAGCTTTTTTGTTAGTTCTAATATAACTTAGTGTTCAGGATGCAGTGTGCTTCTACAAAACATTGGAAATGGACTCTAGGTTTTTAGCAGTGAAAAATATCACTTGAGCGTATACTTAATAAGTGACTACCTCTACCTACAAACGTAGACAGTTTATATTTAAACTCAGCCACACTTCAAATGTTAAATCACTAAAAGGAAGTGAACGGATTAATTTAATCTTTTTATGTCCCCTAAATCCTTGATATATGAAAATATTTCTATGAGTTTTCTATTACTCATTGTTATTATCCCTGGTTTTCCCATTAAGTCCTCAGTATTTTTCACTCTATCATTCTACAAAGAAGTTTTAAAAAGCAGATCAATCCAAAGAAAAGAATTTTATTTTTGTTCCTTCTCTTTGATTCTTGCCAGGATACATCCTAGGAGTAATGAATTTCTTAGTATACCTATTTCCTTTCTGGTATTTTTTTTTAAAGATTTATTTATTTGAAAGACAGAGTTACAGAGAGAGGTAGAGACAGAGAGGGAGGTCTTCCATCTGCTGGTTCACTCCCCAGATGGCTGCAACGGCAAGAACTGCGCCAATACAAAGCCACGAGCCATGTGGGTGCAGGGGTCCAAGGACTTGGGCCATTTTCTACTGTTTTCCCAGGCCATAGCAGAGAGCTGGATGGAAAGTGGAGCAGCCAGGACTAGAACCAGCACCCATATGGGATGCCAGCGCCTCAGGCTAGGGCTTTAACCTGCTGCGCCACAGTGCCGGCCCCTTCTTTCTGCTTTAGAAAGACTACTGTTGTATTTTTCCAAGGAACATAATATCATTACTTCCCATTTCCTGTATTCTTGTTTTTCTCTGGTTTTCGGTATCTATAGTCTTCATATCTCCAAGTTGGCTCTTTTTAAAATTTTTTCTTTCTTTTTATTCCTGGTCATGCTTATGTAGTGATAATTTTATAGTAAATAAATCCTACGGTCCTCACAACATTTTCTACTTCAAGCAAGTATTTAAATAAGTGAATTTATAAAAAAATTATTTTTAAGCTCCCAATTTCTAATGTAAGAATGTCATTAACTTCATGAGGTCTTGAAGTTTAATCTGGGTTCCTGCTCCAGGAATAGGCAGTTACTAGAAGGATATGAATAATAAAGAGCTGGAGGAACTCCCTTAATCCATATGCATGCCCCCTTCCAATCCTGGACCTTTAGGTTGCTATTTTTGATCCTGTCACTTAATGCTTAGGACAAAAACCACAAGGATATGAGAAAACTACAAATAGAACAGCCACCTAATATGCCTACTCTTCCCTTTTGGAGATGAGCAGTTTGTTCAGCTGCTGGCTCTTAATACAGCCCCAAACTCACCATATCTGTGTTTCCAGAAGTTTATTTCCTTGTATTTATTTGGAATATTGATGTGGAAGACTCAAGTGTGAACCTCTGTGTGTGTGTGTGTGTGTGTTCTTGTGTGTGTGTGAGAAACAAACCTAATTATGTGAGGAATTCAAATGTCTCATTTATAAGAGCTAGCATTTTCCCTGGCATATATCAGGTGCTTAGTAAACTTTTAAAAACTAATGAATAGTGCTAAAAATGGTAGAAGCTTATCACAGTCTTTGATATTCATCTTAAATTGATTTTAGAGGGTTTAGGTATTTCGTGGTGCTTCTAGGTATCTCGATTTTCTTTTTTTAAAATTTTATTTATTTTTTGGGACAGGCAGAGTTAGTGAGAAAGAGAGAAAGGTCTTCCCTCCGTTGGTTCACCCCCCCCCCCAAATGGCCACTATGGCCTGTGTGCTGTGCGGATCCGAAAGCCAGGAGCCAGGTGCTTCCTCCTGGTCTCTCATGCAGGTGCAAGACCCAAGTACTTGGGCCATCCTCCACTAACTTCCCAGGCCACAGCAGAGAGCAACCCGGATAGAATCCGGCACCCCAACCGGGACTAGAACCCGGAGTGCCGGTGCCACAGGTGGAGGATTAGACAAGTGAGCCGTGGTGCTGTCCGGTATTTCGATTTTCTAAGATGGTTTCCCATCAAAATCTTCAAAACTTTTAAAACATATTTAACATATACAGATTGGTCTAATCTACAAGGTTGTTTTATGACATGAAACACTCATAAAGAAATAGCTGAGACCCAGAACCAAGATAAGAAAAGCAATTACCAAGTTACTTCTGACAAGTATGTGGAAGAAAAGAGCAGAAAGTAAATTATACAATAATAAATTGAACCAAAGTGTGAAAATCCAGCAATAAGAATTCAGTAACATTGAAAAATTCGTCCAAAGGCTGGTTGATTGCAAACAAAATGAAACAATAAAACATCCAAGTGTGACAAATCTAATTATATGGAAAAGTGGAATTGAACATGAAAAATTTAGAATGGGAACAAAATATCCACTGTCGGGTATGAGAAATATTGAGAAAGGGGGATGGGTAGATATGGGACCAAAATCCAAATAAAAAATTTAATATATATTTATATAAGAGAAAGAATGCTCAGTTCCCTTCTGCTGGTTCAGTCTTCAGATTTCTACAACAGCCAGAACAGGAACCAAAAGCTCAATCCATGTCTTCCATATGGATGGCAGAGTCCCAATTATTTGAGCTATCACAGCTACCTTCTAGGTCTGCATTGGCAGGAAGCTGGACTCAGGAGCCAGAGTCAGGTATCAAATCCAGTCACTCTGACATGAGACGAGAGCATCCTAAACAGTGCCTTAACTGCTAGGCAAACACTCAGCTCCTGAGCTGTGCTTTGCTTAGCTGTGTTGTAAAGGTTCACAATGAAAGGGATGGGGAAAAGAAGTGTCGGGGGTCTCTGTAGAGACAACGCCAGCTTTAGAAAGGTGGAGAGATGTGTCCACTGTCATATCAGTCACTCATGGACAATGTAAATTCTCAAAAGGAATAGTTTGAACTTTGAGTTTTGTTTCCTTCCTAATATTCTTGGTCATACATTCAGAGCTAGATCGCTAACACAGGTTTTGACTTGACATTCCCCTTGGCTTTATTACTAACAAACCCTGTGGATGCACATGATGAGGTTAACTGAGAACAGCTTATAAGCAAAGGAGCACACAGGACACTCTGCCTCTGTGAATGCTCTATAGAGACATGTCTTGATCCTTGTAGCTCGTTTGCAATGTAGAACACTGAGGTAGAAGAAAATCCACCTCAACCCTGTTCTAAATATTTGCAATCCAGGTTTAGAGTCAGTAGAGGTACCTCATTTTCTAGATAAAAAAAATAAAAAAAAAATACCACTTCTGGACTTCTGGTCCAATATATAACCTGAAAGAACTTCAAAAACTCAACTAGATAATTTTATTACCAGCCTTGCAAATATCAGAAAGGTTTTTACTGTACTTCCTTGAGCTGCCTTAGTTCAGCCAAACCACCTAGACAAACATCTGGGAAAGGAGGGTTTAAGGATGTTAGAGACCAGTACATGACTGTCCCCAACTGTTAATAAATACAAATACAGAATGTATTTTTGAATGACTATATATATATACTATATATGCTATATAATATATATAATGAAAGACTGATTTTATGGGGAAACATAATTCTCAAAAATGGGTTTCAATCAATGTTGAGCCAGCATAGGCAATTTTTTATGCTCACTATAAATATATAAACTCATAGATAAAATGGTTACAATGGTATATAAAGCTTGAACATCAGAAATAGAATTTATCAGATATGAGAAATAGAGGATCAGCTGGATTCCTGAAATTAAAAACACATCTTAAATTTTAAGGTCCATATGGTAAAGGTGAATAGAGCTACTCCATTCTTTATGTAATGAAAAGATTTTTGGTCTACTATGTAACCTAGAAGAATGTCTGCATCTAATGGGGCACACATAGCAGGCTATGAGTCAGCAGTCTAGGCACATGAGTAGCTATGATACAGCCTATGCCAGTATGAGGCTATGTCTTATTGACATCAAAATATACATAAATAAATTGACCAAGGGACAACTGATTGTATCTTGAAATCCATCACCATGTTTCTACCAAAGGCATGTTTTCAACTGCTTGACCAGTGACAGTCTCCAGTAGAGATCCTTAGGTAGATCACTTAATTAGAGGCTGAGGACTCCACTAATGCATCATTTGACTCAAAAGATGAATCAAGCAAACAGACTAAAGATATTACCCTAATATATCATTGTCAATGTGTTAATTATATTAAAGGTAAATTACACAATTTTTCTTCTTAGAAAATCTCTAAAACAGAACATTATGTCAATGGGAAACAAAAAAACAGCTACATTTCAAAGTATCCAAATATATACTCCAGAGTTTAAAATATATCAATATATACACTATATTATGTTTACATACATTTAAAGTATATATAGTAGTTGTAGTCTATATTAGCATATATGTATATATACACATATATAGACATATATATATATGTCTATGTCATCTTTACTATTTGTCCTACAAGCAAGAAAGATAGCAAGCACAATCAAGTAGATGAAGATAAGACAAAATTAACTGGATGAGAGGTTTAAAGATATCACACAGAAATAAAAAATATGAAGCAATTCCAGCCAAAAAAAGAATAAAGTGTGAACAAGGCCATTCAAATTTATTATGAAAGAATTTTTTGAACTACAATTTATAAATTGTTTATCACATGAATATATTGTTTAACTCACCAATATGTCAATAGACAAAATATTATAAATCAAGAATTAACTTATTGCAATCAATGTTATACCAACAGTCTTAATTGTATGTTAGAAGAGGGAAGAAAAGACAGAATATTTATAGGCTTTAATGCCTAGGTTCAAATGATTTTTTTCATTCAAGATTAATTGAAGTGGATGCAACAAATGTAGTAACATACATTGAAATTAGTGGACGTAAAGATGTCATTTTCTTGAAGGAAGTCTGGGTAGGTAAACTGTGTGTTATAAGAAAATTCTTTGCACAGGTGACCAAGTGATTGTCTATAGGAGATCTAGGAAGATAATGTGCTTTGAGAAATGACATCAAAATGTTATAACACTCAGATCAAAATAGAACAAATAGATGAATCTTGTTTTTCAATGTGTTTCACAAGCATATAACTTAACTGGAGAGTTTAGGCCATTTACATTCAAGTTTACTATTGATAAGTAATTTACTCATCTTGCCATTTTCCATAAATATTTCTGTTTTTTACTTTGGATTTCCCTAGTAGTTTTACTGGGAGAATTTCTGCCTTCATATTCTTTCATAATGATGACTATCTTTCTGTTTTAGTGTGCTTTCTTAAGCATCTTTTGTAAGGCTGGATGAGTGGTGACAAATTCTTTCAATTTCTGTTTGTTATGAAAGGTTTTTATTTCGCCTTCATTCATAAATGAAAGCCTTTCAGGGTAAGGTATCCCGGCTGAACAGTTTTTCTCTTAAAACTTGAACTATGTCTCTCTATTCTCTCTTAATCTCTAGAGTTTCTGATGAAAAGTCAGCTATGAGTATAATTGGAGATCCTCTAAAAGTAATTTGGCATTCCTCTTGTACACATTTTAAAATCTTTGTTTTACTGTGGAAGGTTTGACTACAATGTGTCATGGTCATATCTTTCCTGGTCATATCTCTTAAGAGTTCTATGTGCATCTTGAACTTGTATGTCCCTTTCTTTTCCCAAGTTAGGAGAGTTTTCTGTAATTATTTCATTGAATAGGCCTTCTAATTAACTCTCTCCCCACTTTCAGGAATGCCTAATCTCCAACACTTTTTAACTTTTCTAATTTTTTTTTTGGTGTGACTAAAAAAATTCCAAAGATTCTTCTAGCTCGGAAATTCTTTCTTCTGCCTTGCCAAATCTGTTGTTATGGCTTCCCACTGTATTATTTGTTTGACATACTGAATTCTTCATTTCTAATATTTCATTTTGATTTCTCTTCAAAATCTCAATTTCATGGGAAAATTTTCCATTCATGTCATGTATGAATTTCTTTAATTTGTGGATTTTCTTCTCATTGCTTCATTGTAATCCTATAAATAATCTTTTGAATTTGATTTCATGCATTTCTTCAATCTCTTCATCTTCACATTGTAATATTGAATGTAGTTATGTTCCTCTCAGGGGGTCATGTTATCTTCCTTATTCTTGTTTCTTGAATTTATGTGTTTATTGTGGAGGTACTTGTTAGTGTTTTCCTCTGATGGCTTTTATCTTTGTACTATGCCTCTGTGGCTTAGTGAAATGTCTGCTCTTCCACTGAATACCCAAAAATAATGTGCTGGATTGGCCAGGGAACTCTGGTCAGTGTTCAGAGCAGGGTGAATATCCAGTGTGACATCCAAGTTGGGTGTGGTCTCTTTTTAGCAGAAGGGAGGGTTTGATCATCTCCTTTGGCATAATCGCATTCTCACCTCCTCTCTTCTAAGGTGATCAATGCCCAAGTGTTAGCCCATTGTGGGTGCAATACTCATCAAAGCTGCTGCATGGACCACACAAAGGATCTGTGCAGTCCTCAGTGTGAGCACAAATCCTGCTGCAATAACCCACCCCAGGCAATCAGGGAGCTCTAAGCACGTGGAGCTGTACACAGTGATTGCCCAGAGCCACAGCTAACCCTGAGCCTCTCGTGCAGTCACAGAATTCCTACAGTCTCAGCACATAGGGCTCCCACAGTCACAAGGTACAGAGGATCCATTCCACCCACTTGTCTGTCCTGTCCACAGAAAGGAAGACTTTCAGAGCCAGTTGTTGTGTATACTCCACCTAGGTGGTTTGAACCTCGGAGTCTGTGCTATATTGAGAGGTTGGGAGCACCTCACAGTTGTACATGGGTGCCCAGACCCCTGTCGATCCTCCCAGCCAGACTCAAAGTAACTGGGGAACATGAATTTTTTTCTCTGGTAGAATCTCGATTACACATGTGCACAAGAGCCATCGGCCACAGCCACCGATGATTATACAGTATTGCCTGTTCCCTGCTGATTGGTGGGTGCACCCACCTGAGCTACTGCTGCCACTATCACTGACAAGGCACTGACTTTTTGTTGGATGCCAGCTGGTAAGAAGTCTAGATGTGCTTTCTGGGAGGAAACCTTTAGATGCATGTTTAGTTTCAGTGACAGAAAATAGTGAAGATTTGAATTTTAAGAAATGACTTTTTTATTTAATGAATGCATTTTTACATAGATACAACTTTAGGAATACAGTGGTTCTTTCCCTCATGCCCCCTACCCTGCTCCCTTCCCACCTCCCATTCCCTCTCCCATCTCCTTAAGAAGTGATTTTAATTGCAGCGAGTTGGGTACACATACAACTGCTGCTTATGCCCCAAATGGCGCTGTCCCTCTCTTTCAGCCAGTTGTTGGGTGCCATTACAGGAGGGGATAGGGAGGAAGAAGAAACATGCCCCTTTGTTCACTGGGTTAGTGGGTACCCTCTCCCACTTAGGGCACCAGGCCAGACTCACACCATTCTCCATCTGGCTGTATTACCAGTGGCATGGCTGCTGTGGTCTGATCTCACCTTACTCTCCAAAGCTTGCATTTTCTCCTACTCTCAACTGCTGGGGTCATGTGTCATGTCCAGGCTCCTGCTGCACATCCATACTTTCCACATCAATCCATGGTATTCCTTTTTCTTCTATAGAATTTCTGCCACAGCTTTCTCTCTAGCTCTCCCCTGAACATGTGCTTCCTCCACTTTCTTTTTTATTTTACTATTTACCACTAGCTTAATGCAGTACTCTCTTTCCTATTTTGCCATCTTGGAATCCCAATTTTTTTAAAATTTTTAATATTTATTTATTTTAGAGGCAGAGCAAGAGAGAGAGAGAGATAGATCATAAACACATCTGGACTTCTTACCAATAAAATGGACAAGCCATAGTTGCATCTGCTACTGGTATATAAGGAATTTTTGCCACTCATTCTTGTATTTTGTTATATTTAGAATGCTCCTGAATGAAAAATTCAGCATAAGACTTCTGATTACTGATCCCAACCAATCATATAAAGAAAATTAATTTACTGTCCATAAAAGTTAACAAACTATATCTTTTAAAAGATCTAATGCATATAATTAAGAATGTTTATCTTGAAATGGATATTTTGGGGTTATTTTCCATTTTTATACCAAAGGAGGAAGGATTAAAAAACTAAATTTTAATGTATGTATATTTGTAGTTCTTATAATTTTTTGATTTTCACTTGAGAATTCAATATTGAAATATCAAATATACAGTTTTCACTTTTTAAAGAAAACACAGTGTATCTCTTCCAAACAGATACTATTTTCACAGAAATATGCATCTGGGTATCCTTTTTTAAGATTTATTTATTTATTTGAAAGGCAGTGTTAAAGAGAGGGAAAGACAGAGAAAGAGATCTTCCATCTGCTAGTTTAATCCCCACATGGTTGCAGTGGCAAGGAACCTGGAGCTCCATCTTGGTTTCCCACTTGGGCATAGGTCCACTAATTTACCAAGCACATTAGCAGGTAACTAGACAAGAAGTGGAGCAGCTGGTACTTGAACCAATGCTCATAAGGGATGCCAGCATTGCAGGTGACTACCAACATTTGCATTACAACACTGACCCCTGGTTTCAAATTTTTATAATAAAACTAATATACTGTTTTCTGACCACTTTTTTTTAAAGTAGAGACAGATTGTGGAACAAAATAATAATCTGCAAGGAGATACACACAAATATGATCAACTGATTTTTGACAAGGTTAAAGAGGCAATTCAGTGAGAAAAGAATAATCTTTTAAATAAAATATGGTGATAATTGGATATAAGAATGAAAATTAAAATAATAGCTTTCCATTTATTTAATATCCTATAAGACTATAAACCTAAATGTAGAGCTAAACTACAAAATATCTAGAAGAAATGATAAGAGGATACATTGAAATCTGGGATAACATGAATGGCTCTGACATAGCAAAAAAAATCTGAAAGAAAAAATATAAATTGAACCTCACAAAAATTAATAACTCCTGTTCAAAATTAGTTATGAAAATGAAAAAATCACTAGAAGAAAACACCTGCAAAATGGATATTCTTCAAAGTATGCTTATTTAGAACATAAAAAGAATACTTGTGATTCAATAAGAGGATACAGAGCTACAACCTCCTAATCTTTGATAAACAAACTAAAATCAATCCCTGGAGAAAGGACTGTCTCTTCAACAAATGTCGTTGGGAAAATTGAATATATGCATGCAGAAGTATGAAACATCCTCCCATACAACTTATACAAAAACCAACTCACAATGGATGAAAGATCTACATCTATGATTTGATGCTGTGAAATTTCTTGAGAAAAATATTAGCAATAATGCAAGGCATTGGCATAGTCAAATGCGTCTTGGAAAAGATTCCAGAAGCACAGACAATAAACGCAATAAATAGACAAATGGGATTACATCAAGCTTCTGCACTGCAAGGAAACACTCAAGAAAGCAAAGAGGTAACCAACAGAATAAGAAGAAATATTTGCAAATGATGCAACTGGTAAAGGATTAATATCTAGTATCTATTAAAAGCTCAAGAAACTCAACAATAAAACAAAAAATCCAGTTAACAAAAGAGCAAAGGATGTGAACAGGCATTCTTCAAAGGATGAAATATGAATGGCCAACAGACACATGGCATGATGCTCAGGATCACTAAACATAAGGTAAATACAAATTAAAACCACAATGTTGGTTCACCTCATGCAGTTAGAATGGCTATCATTCAAAAAAATCAAAAAACAATAAGTGCCTTTGAAGATGTGAGGAAGAGTATCCTAACACACTGTTGGTGACAGTGTCAGCTAGGACACCCATTATGGAAGACCCAGCCATCCACTCCAGGGAATTTACACAAACAAAATAAAATCACCATATGAAAATGTTGTTTGTATCTCCGTGGTTATTGAGCTCAGATCACAATAGCAAATATATGGAATCAACCCAGATGTCCATCAGCTGATGACTGGATAAACAAAATGTGCTATGTGTATACACACACACACATAATTTATGTATATATATTTATATATATACACACACATACACACATACACACATACAGTGGAATACTACTCAGCCATAAAAAAGAATGAAATCCTATCTTTTGCTAGAAAATGGATACAACTAGAAGCCATTATGCTTAGTGGAATAAGCCAATCCCCAAAAGACAAATACCATATATTCTAATGGTCAGGAATTAATATAGAATACAAAAAATGTATAGGAATGAAATGGACATCTTGTGATTTGATTGTTGTTTTTAGCCCTTGTTTATACTCCTGTAGAACTGTGAACTTTCTATTTTTTTACTCGTTGAATATTATGTTTAGTGGCACATTAAGTCTACTATTATAGGGTGGACTGAAATGTGTTGCAAATATTAAGAAAATAAAGGCAGGAAGGACAGAAATTGCAAGAGGAAAAAAAGAAAGGAGGAAAGTATGATTAGCTTCTTAGAATTATACCTATGAAATTCACAAAATCTGTTCACTTTATATTACTAAAATTTTTTTAAAAAATTATTAGGAAACAAGATCCCAGTTTTTGAGCTAAACAAGACTTGGACAGACACAAACCATAAAATATATCTGTATGTCACTAGGCTTATAAAATATATATATATTTTTTTTTTTTCCAGAGTGTCTAGGCTTTCCATGCCTGAAATACTCTCATGGGCTTTTCAGCTGGATCCGCATGCCTTAAGGGCTGATTCTGAGGCCAGAGTGCTGTTTAGGACATCTGCCATTCTAAGTATTTTTCACTTCATGTTTCTGTGTGGGAGCAAACTGTCGAAATCTTTACTTAATGTATGCTAAACTGATCTTCTATATATAAAGAGAATCGAAAATGAATCTTGGTGTGAATGGAAGGGGAGAGGGAGTGGGAAAGGGGAGGGTTGCGGGTGGGAGGGATGTTATGGGGGGGAAGCCATTGTAATCCATAAGCTGTACTTTGGAAATTTATATTCATTAAATAAAAGTTAAAAATAAAAAATATATATATTTAATATGACTTAGTTTATTGTGATTTTTTTAAAAAAATGGCATGCTTCTATACACAATCACCAGAATGGTTAAGTTTAAAAAAATTAGGATAAACTAAAACTTGGATAGTAGAAACAAGAAATATAATACATACATAGTGCTAATGAATATGTAAAATAAATCACTTTGACAAAGAGTTGTATAACTTGTTAAAAGATATATACACTTGGGGCCAGCACTGTGGCACAGTGGTTTAAGGAGCCATTTGCAGTACCAGGATCCTGTATGAGTGCTGGTTCTCATCCCCACTGCTCTGATTCCTATTCGCTCCTTACTAATGCATCTAGGAAAACAGCAGAAGATAGCACAAATACCTGGGTCTCTGCTCCCATGTGGGAGACCCAGAGAAGCTCCTGGCTCCTGCCTTCACACCTGCCCAGCTCTGGCCATTGTGGCCATTTGGGGGATGAACCACTGGATGGAAGATACCTCTGTTTCTTCTCTCTCTGTGTAACTCTTGACTTTCAGATAAATCTTCTAAAATAAAGAAAAAATGCACTTATCATTTTAAAAACATTATGTACACTTACCATATTACACAGCCATTGACCCCTGAGGCATATAGCCAATGCAAATATATGTGTGGCTCCCCCTCTAGCGGAGGAACGACACTAAACCCTGCGCTGTTCTTTTGTCTGCTCGGCCCTTCCCGGGTTTGCTGCTGGTTCTTCCCGGGTTGGCTGCTGATCCCTCCACCTCCGTGGAGGGGCGGCTCCCCCTGCCACTTCCCCCACTTCCGTGGAGGAGCGGCACACCGCCGGCCGGCTCTCTCGGGGGCTGCTCAGATGTTATCCGGATGTTCCTGGTGCATGTTGTCTCTCTCCTCCTTTATAGTCCTCTTCCACCAATCCCAACTCTGCTACCCACACACCGAGCACGCTGCTCTCCTCCAATCAGGAGCAGGATCAGCTCCTGCAGCTTATTGGTCGAACTGGAGGCAGCTGCGTAGAAGCTGTTTTCTCCTCTCCCAGCGCCATATTGTGGGAGAGCAGATGCATAAAATAAGTCTTAATTCCAGTAACTTAGTCTAGTCTGAGTTGCTCCCCACATATATGAATTTACTTACATAAAGTCTTGTACACAAATGTTCATGAAAGCTTCATTTTTAGTAGTCCAAAACTAGAATCAACTCAGTATTAACCACAGATGAATAGATAGGATTACAACACATAGACCTACAATTATTTGCCTATTTAGTAATTAAACAGAATGGATTAAAAGGAACTATTTTGTGTGTGGCACACAATATGACTGAATGTCAAAATATAAAAATACTGAACAAAATAAGAATGTACATTTTATGTCTAGTCATAGAAAACTCAAAATTCAAGCTCATCTGTAGTGAGTAATAGATCAGCAGTTGCCTGGGTACATAATATTGGAGGAGGGGTGAGTCAGAAGAAGTGGATTACAAATAAGCATGAGGAAACCTTTGGGAGTGATGGATGTGTTCATTATCCAAAATTTGATGATGGTTCTCAAGTATAGTCATATGTCAGAATATTATACATTTTCAATATACACAGTTTAGCATAATCATATCTCAATAAAACTGAAGAAAACACCAACACTTTGCCCATTGTACAAGACACCTTCAAAAAGTTCATGCAAAATGTGTATTGTGAAAAAACTATGTGGATTTCAAAATTATTTGGCACCAAGTGAGCTTATATTTTAATTCAATTTCCATGAACATTTTGAAAACCCTCTTATTAGTTTTCAGATTCTATATTACTTTTACATTAGCAATATGCTTGTAAGTTCATCCATGTCTTTTCATGGCTTGATAGCTGATTTCTTTCTTTTTCTATTTTTTTTTATTGTGGTAACAAAATTAGCTGTCTTAAGCAATTCAAACATTAAGTATTTCAGTGCTGTTGCATACATTCACAATGTGGTGCAACCTAACCAATTTCCAATTCCCTAACGCTTTCCATCTTGTGAAACTGACACTCTATAGCCATGAAACTACTCCCTATTCCCTGCTAGCCTCAATCCCTGGCAACCACGATTCTACTTTTTGTCACTCTAAGACTCAATAATTTAAAGGGGTGCATTTATTCAGAGTATGTTTTCTAAACATAGCAAATTACAGATAAATGACAATGAGATAATTAGGGAATCTGAAAATATGACCTTTATCATCACACCCTTAAATAATCCACAATTCAAAGAAGTTGTCACAAGAAAAACTAGAAAACACTTCAAACTTAGTGATAATAAAAGTACAATGCATCAAAATATCTGGTTATTGCCACTATAAAACAAGCCACCTTAAAACTAAGGGACATAAGGCAACCCTTTGATTAAGCTCATGGATACTGTATGAAATGAATGTAGACAGGAAATATGGGGTAACATATTTCTATTCCAGTGTCTGCTCCTCTGTTGGAAAGATTGGAATACCTGATGTACCGTAGCAACTGGGCTACGATTATCAGGTCATGTCACTCACATTTTTGGCACCTGTGTTTTATTTTTTTATTTAAGGTATACAAACTTCATGCAAACTTTCTTCTCATCCTACCCTGCCTCTCACCAGAACTCCCACACTTCTTATTCCCAGTCTTAATTTTTTAATTTAAAAGATATTTTCTCAATATTTTAATTTAAAAGATATATTTTCAGTTTACTTTATACTCATAACACTAACCCAAAAGTAAGTAAAGAGTTCAACAAATAGTATGAGGGAAAAAAAAAAAAACAAAAACACTGTTCCTCAACAGTAGAGACAATTATAAACAATTGTTTATAATTATAAACAATCATCAAATCTCAAAATGTCAATTGCATTCCTATACATTACATTTTAAGCCCCTTTGTTTAAGATGTTTAAGGCTTGTCTCCATGGGGTTGATGAATAGAGTATCTATCATGACCTGTCTGGGTCACCTGAGGAGGCTTCAAGGTGGTCAAATATTTTTATGGCCCCTTAAACCTACAGAAGTGAATGTTCCCTCTAAGTATGGGTTTAAAACAAACAGAAAAAATAGTGCATATACACATGATTCCATTTTTATTAATAAGCAGAATCTAATTTTTGATAATAGAAAATCAGAACAGCAGTACCCTATGATGTGCTACATAAAGAACAGAGAAGTATCAGTATTATTAAACAAATAGAAATTATTGTAGATGTAATAGTCTTATGCGGGTCTAGTCAAATTTCTTTCAGTAGAAATACATATGCAGCAAATATCCTCATGGGAATCTGGTCTAGTGGTTGAGACACCACTTGGAACACCTGCATCCCATATCAGAGTGTATGGTTCAAGTCCCAGATCTCCTTTTGATCCTCAGCTGCCTTCTGATATGCACCTGGGGAAGCAGCAAGTGATACCTCCAACAATCATGACGCTGCTGCCAACATGGAGTACCTGGATTGAGTTCCTGGTTCCAGATGCAAACTGTCCCAATCCGTCATTGTGGACATTTGGGGAATGAGCCAACTGATGGGAGTGTTCTGTTGTTTCTCTCTCTCGCTCTCTTACTACAAATAAAAATATTTTTATTAAAGATCATATAAAATATTATTAAAATTGTTTATTTTGGTGCAAAAATTTGAGATCTATCTATATGAAGGATCTTCACAAAGTTATTTAAAATACATATTATGAAAAAGCTATTCAGTAATGTCATCTGTGTGCATGTATGTAGGAGGAGAAAGAAAAGGAGATATACTTAGATATAGAAAATCATGTAGAGCAAGCACAGCAAAATGATGTAAGTCAATCTTGCTGAAGAGCATATGGCTTTTATGTATGATCATTATACCACTTCTATTTGAAAATTTCAGGATAAGAATATAAAACATAATAAGTAATATATAAGGAAGAAGGAAAGTAATTATTATTACATTTTTCATTAGATAACATTACCTATTAATCAGAACACATATAAGAATATACTGATTATTTTAGAATCACTATTGTTTCTGCTATTCCAAAACTCTTATTTCTTAATCATGATTTTTCCCAAAGAAAGCTTTCATTTAAGAAATACAAACATCTGGCCGGCGCCGCGGCTCACTAGGCTAATCCTCCGCCTTGCGGCGCCGGCACACCGGGTTCTAGTCCCTGTCGGGGCGCCGGATTCTGTCCTGGTTGCCCCTCTTCCAGGCCAGCTCTCTGCTGTGGCCAGGGAGTGCAGTGGAGGATGGCCCAAGTGCTTGGGCCCTGCACCCCATGGGAGACCAGGAGAAGCACCTGGCTCCTGCCATTGGATCAGTGTGGTGTGCTGGCCGCAGCGCGCAGCCGCGGCGGCCATTGGAGGGTGAACCAACGGCAAAGGAAAACCTTTCTCTCTGTCTCTCTCTCTCACTGTCCACTCTGCCTGTCAAAAAAAAAAAAAAAAAAAAAAAAGAAATACAAACTTCATGCATTTCATCAGTACAACTTTAGGAATATAGTGATTCTTCCCACCATACTTGTCCTCCCACCATACTCCTTCCCCTCCTCATCCCTCTCCCATTCCCAGCCCTATTCTCCATTAAGATCCATTATCAATTAACTTAATACACAGAAGACCAACTCTATACTAAGTAAAGAATTCAAAAATTTTCACAAAACAAAACAAAATGTTCCTCAACAGTCATGACAAGAACTGTTCAAAGTCATTGCATCTTGAAGTTAATCTTGATTTTCTAAAAATTAAAGAGCTGGCACCGCCATAGCTCAATAGGCTAATCCTCCACCTGTGGCGCTGGCACCCCAGGGTTCTAATCCTGGTCGGGGCGCAGGATTCTGTCCCGGTTCCTCCTCTTCCAGGCCAGCTCTCTGCTATGGCCCAGGAGTGCAGCGGAGGATGGCCCAAGTCCTTGAGCCCTGCACCTGCATGGGAGACCAGGAGAAGCACCTGGCTCCCAGCTTTGGATCAGCGTGGTGTGCCAGCAGCAGCAGCCATTGTGGGGTGAACCAACGGAGGGAAGACCTTTCTCTCTGTCTCTCTCTCACTGTCCACTCTGCCTGTCAAAAAAAAAAAAAAAAAAAAAAAAAAAGAAGAAGAACCCAAGAGTGATACATCTTTTGAGAGCACTCAGACATAACTATAATTTATGGGACATAAGAATACCCTCCACTTGTTGCATTAAAAGAAAGTAAGTCCTTGAAAATGAGTTTTATCATTAGTTAAGGAATCACTTAAGAAAACAAGCAAAGGAGTTGGACACTTAAGTATAAAACTTATGCAATATAAGAATCTTATCTATTTAATACACTAAAATTAAATAAATCTTTGAGGATAAATTTTACTGTTAACTCTCATAATTCAACTCTTTGAGGATAGAGGTCCAGCATGTGAAGTTAGTGCATAGTGACTTCTGTTAATTTAACAATTAACGCCTCTTATGTATGATGTAACTGATCACCTGAGGCTCTTGACCTGAGCTGCCTAGGCTATGGAACCCTTTTACATCCACAAACTCCATCAGTATTTAGACAAGGGTATAAGCAAAGTGGAAGTTCTCTCCTCCCTTAGGAGAAAAGTACACCCTCCTTTGATGACCACTTCTTTCCACTGGGGTCTCACCCACTAATCTTTCATGTAAAACATTTTTTGCCACAGTGTCTTGGCTTTCCATGCCTGAAATTATCTCATGGGCTTTTCCGCCAGGCCAGAATTCCTAAATGGCTGATTCTGATGCCAGCGTGCTACTTAAAGTAACTGTCATTCTATGAATTGGCTGTGTGGACTGCTCCCCATTTTGGAGCATTCAATCCTTTTTAATTCTATCTATTATTATTACCAGACACTTGATCCTTTTGATATGATCACTTTACTAAGGGCTGTTTTCAACTGCCTTTATACACATATGATTAACTCTATGTTAAGTAAAGAGTTCAACAAATAGTATTTAAAAAAAAAAAAACAAAAAAACTGTCCCTCAACAGTCAAGACAAGGGTGGCTCAAGTCATTGCTTCTCAAAGTGTCAATTCATTTCTACAGATTGCCTTTTAAGTGCTCTGTTAGTTATCACAGGTCAGGGAGAATCTATGGCTTTTATCCCTTTGGGACTGGCTTCAATAATTATGATGTTTTCCAGATTCATCCATTTTGTTGCAAATGACGATTTCATTTTTGTTCTGCTGTGTAGTATTCCATGGTATGCATATCCCATAATTTCTTTATCCAGCCTTCCGTTGATTCCATGTCTTAGTTATTGTGAATTGAGCTGCAATAAACATGGGGGTGCAGATAACTGTTTTACTTGCTGATTTCATATCCCTGGGATAAATTCCTAGGAGTGGGATGGTTGAGTCATATAGTAGGCCTATATTCAGATTTCTGAAGTAACTCCACACTGTCTTCCATGGTGGCTTTACCAGTTTACATTCCCAGCATCAGTGGATTATGGTACCTTTTCCCCAGATCCTCGCCAACATTTGTTGTTTGCTTATTTCTTTATGAAAGCCATTCTAACTTGGGTGAGGTGAAACCTCATTGTGGTTTTGATTGATGGCTAGTGATCCTGAGTATTTTTTTTTTTTTTTTTGAACAGGCAGAGTAGACAGTGAGAGAGAGAGACAGAGAGAAAGGTCTTCCTTTTTGCTGTTGGTTCACCCTCTAATGGCTGCCACGGCTGGCGCACTGCAGCCAGCGCACCGCGCTAATCCATTGGCAGGAGCCACATGCTTCTCCTGGTCTCCCATGCAGGTGCAGGGCCCAAGCACTTGGGCCATCCTCCACTGCATTCCCAGGCCACAGCAGAGATCTGGCCTGGAAGAGGGGCAACCGGGACAGAATCCAGTGCCCTGACCAGGACTAGAACCTGGTGTGCCGGCACCGCAAGGCGGAGGATTAGCCTAGTGAGCCGCGGCGCCGGCCCCTGATCCTGAGTATTTTTTAATGTAATTGTTGGCCATTTGGATTTCCTCTCCTGAAAAATATCTGTTTAAGCCCTTTGCCCATTTCTTAACTGGGTCGTTTGTTTTGTTATTGTTGAGTTCCTTGATCTCTTTATATATTCTGGTTACTAATCCTTTATTAGTCATGGTTTTCAAATAATTTCTCTCATTCTGTCAGTTGCCTCTTCACTTTCCTTAGTGTTTCTTTTACAGTACAGAAGCTTCTCAATTTGAAGTAATTCCATTTGTTAATTTTGGCTTTGATTACCTGTGCCTCTGGGTTTTTTTCCAGGCACTCTTTGCCTCTGCCACTGTCATGCATGGTTTCACCAATGTTCTCTAATAATATGATGCTATCAGGTCATAGATTTAGGTCACTAATCCAATTTGAGTAGATTTTTGTTGAAGGTGTAAAGTAGGGGTCTTGCTTCATACTTCGGCAAATGGAAATCTAGTTTTCCCAGCACAATTTTTTAAACAGACTGTCTTTGCTCCAGGGATTGGTTTTGGCTCCTTTGTCAAACGTAAGTTGATTGTAGATGCTTGGATTGATTTCTGGCATTTCTATTCTGTTCCATTGGTCTATCAATCTGTTTTTGTACTAGTACCAGACTGTTTTGATTATAAATGCCCTTTATGTCTCGAAATCTAGTATTGTGATGCCTCCAGCTTTGTTTTTGTTGTATAGAATAGCTTTCACTATTCGGGGTCTCCTGTGTTTCCAAAGAATTTCAGCATCATTTTTTTCTATATCTGAGAATAATCTCCTTGGTATTTTGATTGGTACTGCATTGAATCTGTAAAATGCTTTCAGAAATATGGACATTTTGATTATATTGATTCTTCCAATCCATGAATCTGAAATATTTTCCAATTTTTTGTATCTTCTATTTATTTAATGTTTTATAATTTTCATCATAGAGATATTTGGCATCCTTGGTTAAATTTATTTCAAGTTATTTGATTTTTTGTAGCTATTGTGAATGGAATTGAACTTTGAAGTTCTTTCTCAGCCAAGACATTGTCTGTATATACAAAGGCTATTGATTTTTGTGTATTGATTTTATATTCTGCAACTTTACCAAACTCTTCTATGAATTCCACTAGTCTCTTAGTGGAGTTCTTTGAATCCCCTCTATAAAGAATCATGTCATCTGCAAATAAGGATAGTTTGACTTCTTCCTTCCCAATTTGTATCCCTTTCATTTCTTTTTCTTGCCTAATGGCTCTGGCTAAAACTTCCAGGACTTATTGAAAAGCAATGGTGAGAGTGGGCATCCTTTTCTAATTCCAGATCTCAGGGGTAATGCTTCCAACTTCCCCCATTAAATAGAATGCTGGCCATGGATTTGTCACAAATTGCCTTGATTGTGTTGAGGAATATCCCTTCTATATTCACTTTCCTTAAAGTTCTCATAATGAAAGGCTGTTGTGTTTTATCAGATGCTTTATCTGCATCTATTGAAATAATCATATGGTTTCAGTTTGTTAATGTGATGTATTACATTGATTAATTTCCAAATATTGAATCTCCCTGCATACCAGGGATAAACCCTGTCTGGTACAAGTGAATTATCTTTTTGATGTATTGTTAAGTTTAATTGGCTAGATTTTTGTTGAAGATTTTTGTGTCTATTTCATCAGGGAAATTGGTCTATAGTTCTCTTTTTGTGTTGCATCGTTTTCATATTTTTCTTAAAGAGAATTTTTATTATTTTAAACAAGGTAACATACTTTATGAAACAAAAAGATTCTAAAAAGGAAAAAACAGATTATAAGATATGAAATTTAACTAAAATAGGAAACGATAAAATTTGGGTTCAGGTGGAAGTAAGTAAACTTGGTAAAATTATGTGACTCACAAAGCATATTTACTCCTAAGACAAAGGCATTCTTTAGCAAAGCAGAAGGTCTAGACATGGGGTTTAATGATGGGAGCTTATGTTTCTTTCCAACAAATCAAATTGAAAGAATATAAGACATGTTTTTATTCACAAAACCAAGCTAGTATATTAGAATTTACATTTATTATCTAGAATGGCACACAATGTAATGATATGGATGTTAATACATATAAGGTATTATAAACACATTCAGCATTTAGCTAAAAAATAAATGTAAGCTTGGGGAAACTTTGATATCTCTTATTCATAAAAGCCACATGAGACAAACAGCTAATGCTTCTCATGATAATTCTCCTTACCAGAGCTGCATTTTAGAAGTGAGTAGTTGTGAAAATCGTAAAATGTGCAATATTGCACTATGTAAAAATTTAAAATTTGATAATAGGAATCAATTTAGTTTTTCCGCAAGTTGTCTCATTGCATCATCAAATTTTCTAGGCAATGGTAAATTTATTTTTTAATTGGAATTTCTTCTGATCCATTCTCGTACTGAAAAAGCAAGATATATTCCCCATGAGAGGGTGGATATTTCAATGACTGTCCTAGAAAATTTTAGATGAAGGATCTGATTTTTTAATAATACATAACACCTATTAGCATAGCAGAAATCTAGAGATCCCCCAGGTTCTCTTCTTTCCATTCTTCTACTCCAGGCAGCAGACACCAGGCTTAATAAGACATGTAGGGGAAAAAAAAAAAAAAAAAAAAAAGAGAGATTTGAAAAAGGAGAAGAAATACAATGAGTACATAATGCAAATAGAATTAAATTTGAGAAATATTCCTTGCACAAGATAAATTGAAGAAAATAAAATGTAAAACAAATTGAATTCATTTGATGAATTTGTTCCCAGCAAATTGGCAGCATTACAGAAAGCAATAAAAGCATTGAGGTAATGGTTGAATTTAAAACTAAAACTCAGAAACACACTTTTGGTTTCATAAATTCATTCAGCCACAAAATGTACTTTTCTCCATTAATTCAAATATTTATTCCTACTACATTTTGGTTCCTGTGTTTAGCAATCAATAAAAATTGGAAGTTTTTTTTTTTTTAAGGTGTAAGTTATTCTGTCACACCAAGAAAGGCAGAAAAAAATGCTTTGATGACATGAAAAGAACACCTATATATCATTTTCTCTGAGTATAAGGAAGGATCCTTAGAATATTTTTAAAATTTGATAATGCTACTTCACTGTCAGATGGAGTAAGGGTGGAGAATGAATAAAGTGAACAATGGCTTTTGATGTGTTTGAGGGAAAGAGATCAAACTCAAACAAGAATTGAGAAACAAAGGACAGAACATTAAATTGTAGGCTAAAACAAATTATTATACCCCCTATTCTTTGATAATTATCTTTGGGAAGATACATGTATTGTTTTGACTTTCTTGGAAATACATCTCTATTATTATTTGAATATAATTAGAAAATTCAGCAATGAGAAGTAAACCCATAATTAAACTTTACATTAAAGGCATATAAAATTCTAAATGTCTTCCCTGGGTCATTCAGTGTCACTCTATACCAGAATTACAATATATTGCCTCTTAAACAAAAGTCTTCTTCACTATTCTGGTTAAGAAATTGCCTGAAAGCAATAGCGATGGAATTAATAGATGACACGCATATTAAGAGATACAAATCATGATTCCCCTAATCATTTCAAAATTAAATTATGTGGTTCATTTAAGCTGTGTTCCTTTTTAAAAGACTATTATGCTCTAAGTCTATAATGCTCTATATAAGGCTATAATGCCATAATTGTCTAGTATTATTTGTGCCATTATAGAAGTTATATTATGGCTCACAAAAGCAATACATACATCCTATACATCTATACAACTATACATCCTCAAAGTGGTCATAACCCATAAAAGCATTTTTACATAAGCACTATCATGTAATTTTAGATCATAGAATTACATTTGAACAAAAATGCATTTACTTATGTTTCATATAGACTATAAGAAAATGCCAAAACTGATACCCTATCTCTACAGATAAAGAAGATTATTTTCCTGGAAGATTATAGAAAAAAAGTACATACTCAAGAATAGGCCATTTAGAATTTAAATTCTTAATGATACTGTAACAAATTTTTCCTCAGTTTTAATTTTAGTTTATGCATCTACCAATCACTTTTTCTCATGTTTACTTTTGAGGCAAACATCAATATACAACAAATGCATAAGCCCTAACATTCAGAATTAAGGTTTGGTGCACTGCCACCTTGTGATAATTTGAAGAAAGTTCAAATCTTTTGGGAAATGTACTCATGCAGAGCTGAGAGCTGAAGCCCACATAGCTTAAACATTGGGCAGAAAGCAAGCGAGCATGCATTTGCCTTGGTGAAAACAAGCCAGCAAGAGATCATACAGGGTAGCCATAGTAGTTCAAATCTCTGTTCCACTACGTAGTGACCTTGAGGAAGGTGTTTAACGTCTTTTTCTAAGGCTCAGTTTTTCTTTACTAAACTTAGTTATATAATTACACCAAAGGGTGTCTCAAAAATGACATGATAAAATTATATCAGAAAGACATTTTCTAAGTGGTTTCATGACCAAGGCCATGACATTTTCTCCAAAATATTGGTGAAGGTGTTTTCAGTTCTTCAATAAAAAGATAAAAATATATGGTTTACATATGAAGTAAAATTTATAGCTACTGTTTTAAAATGTAAATAATATATTAAAATTTTAAGTTTGGAATTTTGTATGTTTTATTTAATGGGCATTTAGTGCAATCAAAATATGGTTCTGAGTCAAACAAATTCTCTGTATTTTCACTAAATTAGTAGTTATGATATTCATTTTTATTCATCAAGTATGTAATTATAGCTCCTAGTACTTAGTTGATGCTTAACAAATATCATAAAGATTGAGTAGTATATTGCCAACATGAAAGTATTTCCAAAAGTCTATGGAAAAATGAAATGAAAAAGAATGCACATTTCCATGAAATTTTTAAGCCAACCTTATTAAATGCCTAATATGATTCAGTGGCTGAAATAGTCATTTTTTTAAAAAAATGAGCAAAACACAATCCCATATTATCAAAGGGTGAACCCAGGAATAAAACTAAGTAGAATATAAATCAGAAGTATATGAAACTATGAAATAAATTTAAACAATAAATTTGGATCAAAGAATTTAGTGCAAAAAATGCCAATGTGAAAAATAAGAATTCTGTGTGTCAGACATTTTCCCTTGTGTATTTACTAGTAATTTTCATTGTTCTTTTGGCAAAATCGGGGAAGAAGTAAATTTGCATAAGCTCAATTGATGACCTAAAAATTCAGTACAAATGCAATTAAATCTGAGTGAACATTTAGCTCTGAAATATTTCTCTTACAGAGAAAAATTATTTGGTAAGTTTCACCACAAAATTGTACCCTATTCCTCTATATATTCTCTAAAGGGAGTATTTGAATTTTAGGTAGTTAACAGAAGATGCCTTTTTTATCAAAGAGCAGAACAGCTTGTTTGAATCATGATGAGCAGCATGAAATGAGGCAAAGGCAGGCTGCAAAAACAAACAACAGCCAAAAAAATCTCTTTTGCTACCATATCTAAGGAGAAGCCAGTGCCCCTTAGTCAATGGATCTGTCTGTAAATGGATTTTGATAGTGCAAAGGGATGGCAGACAAGGTGACAGATGAGAAAAGAGTCTAAAGATGTCCATGAAATTCTCTCCATGACCAAAAAATATCAGGTAGATGTCAGAGTACATCTTGATTTATGTTATTAAAATATAGTTGGGTCAATAAAAATAGCTTTGAAGTCATAGTATGACTCCCAATGCTATAATTCTACTCTTAAACTTGATGGGCTATGAATCATATCTAAGTTCAACTTTACTAATTCTTCCTGAATGTCCTGTGATACATAGTGTAAAATTTCTCCACAAGGAGAGACACCAACAAGTAGCATGATATGTAGCATTTTCAGCAGTGAACGTCTATCACAACTCAGAGAGAACAGATAGAGTAATTCATCATACCTACTAGAACACATTCTTTGTCAGTAATTCAAATTGGCCATATCAGCAAAAGATACAGATTATGAATTTTTCACTATGTATATGAAATGCACAAGGTTTTGGCAGTTAAAATATGTCAATATGCATGTATCATAATTTGTGTTTATCTTTAGTGACAATAGAGGAAACAAAATGAAACAAAAGATGCAAAGGAAAAAATAAAAGAAAAACAAGTCAATAATAGCCAGGGCCTTTCTGGATATTGCCAAGAACATTCTCTAAGAAGCAGCAGGCATGAACGTTGAATGCCATTAATATTCATGTTTTACTCAGTGATTTATTTAACAAATATTTATTGAGTATCTAGTTTGTACTAAGCAAGCATTGTTATAGGCCTTGGAGAAACACTAGGAGGCATGACCAGGGCGTTTAAATTCTAATGAGAAAAGCTAAATATATAAAGATAAAAGATACAAATTGAAAAACACTAAGAACTAAAGTAGATAGGGTATTAGATTTAACAATGATGTGGAGAAAGGGCTATTATATTGTCAGAAATCAAGGAATATCTTGCTGAAGAGTTGGCATTTGTGTTGAGGTCTGGACAATAGATCCACTTGTTCTGAGAAGCTTAAATGGAATTCTATTCAGTTATTAAAAAAATGAAATCCTGTCATTTGAAACAACATGGGTGAGGCTGGAACACATAATATTAAATGAAATAAGCCAAGCACAGAAAAGCAAATGCTATGTGTTCTCACTCCTACAGGAAATCTTAAACTTTTTCTTATAGAAGTAAAGAATAGAACATGGGTTACTTAGAAAGGGGATGGAAATAACTAGATGGGGAGAAGTTGATCAATTATACCAAGTTAAAATTAGATAGGAAAGACTCCCCTGTTCTATTACACAGGTGACTAAAATTAATAGTAATACATTGTACATTTCAAAATAGCTGGGAGAAAGGATTTTACATGTTCTAACCACAAAGAAATGTCAAACGTTCGTGGTGATGGATATTCTACTTACTGTGTTGTGGTTATTACACAACATATTCAAGTATGGAACAAACTTACATACCCCATAAATATGTAGAATTATTATTTATCAATTCAACACGCACACACACACACAAAAACACTGTAGGGGAATAAAGAAAGCAGTAGACATAAACCATTGCTGCAGCAACTCAATTCTGACAAATGGGGGCCTTCATCGTTTATCCCCAACCTAACCTAAGTGTCATCGGAACATCTATCAAATGTCTTTGTGTCTTACTGAAACTCTTCCTTCCCTAAACCCCCGTGACTCTTCTTGTGTTCACATATAAACTTTTGCTCACACGTGAAGACAAAGCTCAAACGTGACCTTTTATACGAAGTCATTCCTCATTGCTCAGCACTAGTTTCTCTGCATTTATTTCTTCACATATCAGTTTAATGTTGCACTCTAAAGTGGGGTTCGCATCTTTTTGCCGTATATTTTACTCCTCAAAGAAATAGTCATATTCACTATAATATACTCAGTGCCTAGTTAGGGGCCTCCATCATGGGGGGAATCTCAGGAAACATCTGTTGGATTAGTGTGTTACAACACACCACTAGGAAGGGATAAGGTCTGGTGGCAAGGGGAAGGAGCAAACCATTTTTTCATTTGTTGTTAACCCTGCCATATGCTTATATGCTTGGCAGATAGATTTAATTAGCAACAATAGTACTATTGGTTGAGTGATTGCCATAGGCTAATCAACTGGGAGTGTTCAATTCTTATTTTAATCTTTTAGTTAACCACAAGAAGTTATGTCATGAAACTATATATATGTTATATAATACTATCAAACAGATTAAGAATTGCACTTTTTCCTTCTGCTTATGATAGACATTTTAGAGTATAGAAAGTGCTCTGATAGCATGTGTAACTTTTAAATAAAATACTTTCGATAATGCTTTTGGAAGATTTAGTTAAATAGTGAATAATGGATGATATTGTTAGTGTGGAAAGCTGAAGAAAATTATCCCTTTCTAGTATGACTGAGTTTATTTTGCAATCAGAATTATAAAATACCCTCAAGATTCTCTCTCCATAATATCCATTCTATCCTTTGAGTATGGACTGGATCTGTGAATGTTATAGCTCTTCCTTGATTATGTTACATCAGATGGCAAAGGTTAAAGGAATTTAGAAATAAAATCAAGGTAATGATCAATTGATTTTGTGTGAAGCAAAATGGACATTGTCTTGGTTGGGACTGACACAATCAGGTGAACCCTAAAAGAGGGTTCTGTAAAACAGATACAATAGTAGCAGCTCAACTGCTGCCCATGAAAAAGAAAATTACCCCTAGTTGTAGAGGACACGTGACAAGGAACAGCGGACAACTATGAAGAGTTGAGACCCTCAGTGCTATAACTGTAAGTAGCTGGATTCTACCATCATTCAGTTACATCAGTGGAAAAAGAAATGAATTTGATGATACCACAGTCTTGGCCTCCATTTAGATTGAAGTTTTGTGAGTTTTCTGAGCAAATGACTCAGACACTGTGCCTGGACTTCTAACCCATGGAAAATATATGTTGTTTTAAGCTGATGAGTGTATAATTTATTTTCAAACAATGCAGACTACATTTATAGGTTTCAACCATGCTAATTTACAACAAAGTGGCAAGTAGTATTATTGAACTCTTAAAAAAGAAAAAAAAAAAAGTCTTTCTACCAAAAGCTAAAAGGGTGCTCTCTACATATTTAGAGTTGGAAGAGATATTGACAATATTGGCAATCTTATTTTTCTTTTTTCTTTTTTTTAAAGATTTATTTATTTAATCGAAAGTCAGACTTACACAGAGAGAGGAGAGGCAGAGAGAGGGAAAGAGAGGTCTTCCATCCGATGGTTCACCCCCCAGTTGGCCACAACAGCTGGAACTGCGCCAATCTGAAGCCAGGAGACAAGAGTTTCTTCCAGGTCTCCCACATGGGTGCAGGGGCCCACGGACTTGGACCCTCTTCTACTGCTTTCTCAGGCCACAGCAGAGATCTGGATCGAAAGTGGAAGTGGAGCAGCTGGGTCTCGAACCAGTGCCCATATGGGATGCTGGCACTTCAGGCCAGGGCATTAACCCTCTGCACCACAGCACCAGCCCTGGGAATCTTATTTTTCAACTTGCTCATTTTATAATTGTGGTAACTGAATCTTAGGGACATTAAATAATTTGCCTTAAGTGAAGTAACTATGATTTTGATGACAGAGATCATAAAGAATGTGGAAGAATGTAGACAACAGGAGAACCAACTGGAAGGCTATTTGGCATTAGGAAGGAGCAGCAATGGAATCCACACCAAAGCTGGAGTTTGGGAAAGAGCTGTTCTGCAGAGGAACTTGTGATGGGAAACATTGAAATGTATTCAGAGGACCATATGCCACTGTAGTGCATTGAAGAGAAATGCAGACTTTTTTACCATAACAGCACGATAGACTGTGAACTTAGGAGAACAAAAGTATTATTACTACAGCCAGGGTACAGACTTAGAGAAGGGTAAACCTGGAAACAAATGATGAGCCAATGGGTTTTGGGTAGGAGTTTTAGGAATCCTACTGCATAGGACCAATTTAACCACCAAAGAGTGGAACAGATCTGAACAAATCAGATACAAGTTTCAGAGGTAATATTAAGAAAATACATGACCTGAGAGATCCATTGTCCATTCTCTCCTCCAGTGTATCTTTAGTGAGGGACAAAATGACCTGCATAGGAAGGAATCATCCTTTTAAATTAATGAATATCTTTATTCTTTTCATCCCCATTAACTTCTGGAATTTTATCTTTTATTAAAAAAGCAGGGGAATGAAGTCATTTCGGGTCAGGAGACTCATTAACGAGCACTAATTAGAACACAGCAGGGGAATTTTCACAGTATTCATGATGTTATTTGCCCAGGAACATTGGTTGTTTATGAATCACTTCTCTGGGGCACTCCCTTTGATATCACTTGGTAAAAAACCAAGGAGATCTCTGGTTATATTTGAAGCTCAGATTACAGTATGTTTTCATCAGTAATCTGTGAAATGATTTATCCTTCACAGGGTTTTCACATGAGGGTAAGGCTTTTTGGGAGTTCTAAATCAACTTCCTAAATCACCATCCCAGACAAATTTTGCATTTTCAAAACACATTTAATGATTCTAAACAAAGTTTCCAAATTTTCACTTGTGTTAGTACCTGAGTATTAACTTACACTTCTTTAAGGGTTGCCCTGACCCAAGCCCTGACAAAAGATAGTTTTTATAGTCATTACTACAGCACCATTGCTCAGTTTTAGAATCTATTGTCCTTAGCCAAGAAAAGTTCTTCAGTTTTCTTTCTACCTTCTGTTGAGTGCAATCTTGTAACAAAATGAATGCTCAAAGAATGTCTGTTAGATAAATTAATAAGGACCTCAACAGACATTTTTCAAAAGAGGAAATCCAAATGGCCAAGAGACACATGAAATAATGTTCAAGATCACTAGCAATCAGGGAAATGAAAATCAAAACCACAATGAGGTTTCACCACACCCCAGTGATAATGGCACATATTCAGAAATCTACCAAAATAGATGCTGGAGAGAATGTGGGGAAAAGGGGACACTAACCCACTGTTGGTGGGAATGCAAACTGGTTAAGCCACTATGGAAGTCAGTCAGGGGATTCCTCAGAAACCTGAAGATAACCCTACCATTCAACCCAGCCATACCACTCCTTGGAATTTACCAAAAGGAAATGAAATTGGCAAACAAAAAAGCTGTCTGCACCTTAATGTTTATTGCAGCTCAATTCACAATAGCTAAGACCTGGAACCAACCTAAATGCCCATCAACAGTAGACTGCATGAAGAAATTATGCGACATGTACTCTATAGAATACTATACAGCAGTCAAAAACAATGAAATCCAGTCATTTGCAACAGGATGGAGGAATCTGGAAAACATCATGCTGAGTGAAATAAGCCAGTCCCAAAGGGACAAATATCATTTGTTCTCCCTGATTGGCGACAACTAACTGAGCACCAAAGGGGAAACCTTTGGAAGTGAAATGGACAATATGACAAACAGTGACTTGATCAGCTCTTGTCCTGACTGTTGATGTACAATGTAATACTTTATCCAATTTAGTATTTTTTGTTCTAGTACTATTGATTGAACTCTGTAATTAACACACAATTATTCTTAGGTGTTTAAATTTTAACTGAAAAGTGATCCCTGTTAAATATAAGAGTGAGAATAAGAGAGGGAGGAGATGTACAATTTGGGACATGCTCAATCGGACTTGCCCCAAATGGTGGAGTTAGAAACGTGCCAGGGGATTCCAATGCAATCCCATCAAGGTGGCATGTACCAATACACATCTCAATACACACTGATAGGTCTAAGAGCCAAAGGGATCACACAAACAAGACTAGTGTATGCTAATACTAACTGATAGAATCAAAAAGGGAGAGAATGGGATACACAGCAGACTCATAGAATGGCAGATGTCCTAAATAGCACTCTGGCCTCAGAATCAGCCCTTAAGGCATTCAGATCTGTCTGAAGAGCCCATGAGAGTATTTCAGGCATGGAAAGCCAAGACACTCTGGAAAAAGAAAAAGAAGAAGACCTAAATGAAAGATCTCTGCAAGTGAGATCCCAGTGGGAAGAACAGGGTCATCAAAGAAGGAGGTACCTTTCTCTGCAGGGAGGAGATTACTTCCACTTTGACTATCACCCTGTCAGAATAAGATCAAAGTCGGCGAACTCAAAAGTCTTCCATAGCCTTGGCAACTCATGACTAGAGCCTAGGGAAATTACTGATGCCATAAACAAGAGTGTCAAATTGTTAAGTCAACAACAGGAGTCACTGTGTACTTACTCCTCATGTGGGATCTGTCATTAATGTGTTGTCCAATGTGAAGTAATGCTATAACTAATACTGAAACAGTATTTTACACTTTGTGTTTCTGTGTGGGTGCAAAATGATGAAATCTTTACTTAATATATACTAAATTGATCTTCTGTATATAAAGATAATTGAAAATGAATCTTGATGTGAATGGAATGGGAGAGGGAGTGGGAGATGGGAGGGGTGTGAGTGGGAGGGAAATTATGGGGAGGGGAGCCATTGTAATCCATAAACTGTACTTTGGAAATTTATATTTACTAAATTAAAAAAGCAATACTGAATAGGATTTCAATACAGTTTACTGGGAATCATGCTATTCTGTCGGTAGGACTGAGCCTCAGCAGCAGGTGAACCAACACAAACCCTTCCTATTTGGATTGGTGCTTTTAGATGCCTGTCTAAGGTAATCACTCTATAGTTTGTATTACACATCTTTCACAAACAATTCTTGTTATAAAATAGGCACTCTATTTATGGGTAAGTCATTTTTAATGGCAATTCAGTGATGATGACAGCTTAATACTTTTCTCCTTTCTTTTACAAGTATATATGCCTGCATGCCATTTACAGGCAATCTTCTCTAATGATGATTTAGCTCAATAATATTTTAGAGCAAATAGGCTTCACCCACCTGGGGTAATTAGTTTTTCCATTTTTTATTTTAATTTTAATTAATTTTTAATAAACTCAATATGATTTGTAAATACAAATCTAAGAACATGATATTCCCTTCCTCCAACTCTCCCTCCTATCCTCCTTCCTTCTACCTATCTTTCTTTTTTATAGTTTTTGAGGTAGCATATTTAAATTTACATTGCCATAAAAAGGCTTAATATTTCACCAAATAAATTTAATAAGAGAAAAGTAAAAGAACCTAGTTTAGTGGGAATACAAATAAAAGCTATAAAAATAATTGAATATAAAATGGGAATAATTTTATGCAGCTTTCAATGCAAATTATCATATATTCCTTTTTTTAAAGATTTTTTTATGTATTTGGAAGTCAGAATTACACAAAGATAATAGGAGAGTTAGAGAGAGAGAGAGGTCTTCCATCCACTGGTTCATTCCCAATTTGGCTGCAGTGTCCAGAGATGCACCAGTCCAAAGCAAGGAGCCAGCAGATTCTTCTGGGTCTCGCACGTGGGTGAAGGGGACCAAGGACTTGTGCCATCCTCCACTGCTTTCCCAGGCCGCAGAGAGGGCTGGGATGGAAATGGAGCAGTTGGGACTCAAACTGGTGCCTATATGGGATGCTGGAACTGCCGGTGGTGACTTTACCAGCTATGCCACAGTGCCAGTCCCATATATTACATTTTTTGTATTCTATTAGATTCCACAGATCAGGGAAAATATATGGTATTTGTATTTGGGGGATTGGCTTATTTCACTAAGTATAATGGTTTCCAGTTGAATCCATTCTGTTGGAAAAGACAGGACTTCATTTTTTATGGCTGTGTAATAGTCCATTTTCTTTATCTAGTAGTCAGTTCATGGACATCTGTATTGAGCTGCAAAAAATGTGGGGTAACAGATAAATCTTTCATATGATGGTTTCATTTCATTTGGGTGAATTACCAAGACTGGGAGTGCTGAGTCATATGGTATGTCTATTTTCATCTTTCTGAAGTATCCCCATACTGTGTTCCACAATGGCTGTACTAGTTTACATTCCCACCAAAAGTAGATTAAGGTATTTTTGACCCTACATTCTCATCAGCATTTATTTTTTGTTGATTTCTGTATGAGATCAATTCTAACTGGTATGAGGTGAAACCTCATTGTGGTCTTGATTTGCAATTCCCTGAAGGCTAGTGACCCTAAACATTTTTTTCATGTGTGTGTTGGCATTTGAATTCTATCTTTTGTAAAATGCCTGTTCATGTCCTTTGCCCACTTCCTGACTGGATTGTTTTGTTGTTGTTGAGTTTTTTGAGCTCTTTGTAGATCCAGGATATGAATCTTATATAAGTTGCACGGTTTGCAAATATTTTCTCCCATTCTATCCGGTTACCTCTTCACTTTATTCAGTGTTTCCTTTGCAGAGCAGAAGCTTTTTAGTTTCGTGCAAGACCATTTGTTTGTGCTTTGATTGCCTGTGCTTCTGGGATCTCTCCCAAGAATCTTAACTGATGTCACTGTCTTGCAGAACTTCTCCAATGTTGTCCTCCAGTAATTTGATGACATAGGTCATAGTGTTATATCTTTGAACCATTTTGAGTTGATATTTGTATAACGTGTAAGGTAGGGGTCTTGTTTCAATTTTTTGCATGCAGAAATCCAATTTTCCCTGCACCATTTGTTGAAGACACTGCCCTTGCTGCAGGGATTGATTTTAGCTCCTTTGTCACAGATTAGTTGTTTATAGAGATGTGGATTGATTTTGGGGATTTCTATTCTGTTGCACTAGTCAACATGTCTATATTTGTGCCAATACCAGGCTGTTTTTTGATTATAACTGCCCTGCAGTATGACATGAAATCTGGTATTGTGATGTCTCCAGCTTTTTTTTTTTTTTTTTGGTTGTTTGATTGCTATAGCTATTCAGGGTATCTTCTGTTTACATATTAATTTTAGCATCTTCTTTTCTAGAACTGAGAAGAATGTTATTGGTATTTTGATTGGTATCACACTGAATCTATAAATTTTTGTAGGTACTAAGGGCATTTTTATTATATTCATTCTTCTAATCCATGAAAATTGAAGATTTTTCCCATTTTTTTGCATCATCTTCTATTTCCTTAATGTTTTATAATTTTCATTGTAGAGCTCTTTCACATCCTTTGTTAACTTGATTCCAAGGTATTAAAAATTTTGGTAGGTTGGCCGGCGCTGCAGCTCACTAGGCTAATCCTCCACCTAGCGGCGCCGGCACACTGGGTTCTAGTCCCGGTTGGGGCGCCAGATTCTGTCCCGGTTGCCCCTCTTCCAGGCCAGCTCTCTGATGTGGCCAGGTAGTGCAGTGGAGGATGGCCCAAGTGCTTGGGCCCTGCACCCCATGGGAGACCAGGAAAAGCACCTGGCTCCTGGCTCCTGCCATCGGATCAGCGCGGTGCACCGGCCGCAGCGCGCTGGCCGCAGCGGCCATTGGAGGGTGAACCAACGGCAAAGGAAGACCTTTCTCTCTGTCTCTCTCTCTCACTGTCCACTCTGCCTGTCAAAAAATAAAAAAAATAAATAAGAAATTTTGGTAGGTACTGTGAATGGGACTAAACTTACAAGTTCTTTCTCAGCTATGAGTGCGATAGTTGATTATACAAATGCTATTGATATTTTGTGTGGATTTTATATCCTGCAACTTTACCAAACTCTCTTATGAGTTGCTATTGTCTTTTAGTGAAGTCTTTTCATTCCCCTACTTGTAGAATCACATCATCTGCAAATAGGGGTCATTTGATTTCCTCTTTCCAATTTGTCTCCTTTTGATTTCTTTTTCTTGCCTAATGGCTCTAGCTGAAACTTCCCAGTCTATATTGAATAGGAATGGTTAAATTGGGCATTCTTGGGGGCCAGCACTGTGGTATACTTGGTAAAGCCTATAGCTATGGCACCAGTATCCCATATGGGGGTAACTTTGTATCCTTGCTGCTCCACTTCCAATCTAGGTCTCTGCTAATGGTCTGGGAAAGCAGCAGAAGATGGCACAAGTCCTTGGGTCCTTGTGCCCACATGGGAGACCCAGAAGTAGCTCTTAGCTCCTGGCTTCAGATCAACCCAGCTCCACTGTTGCGACCATTTGGGGGAGTGAACTAGTGAATGGAGGACTTTCTCTCAATCTCTCTCTCTCTCTCTCTCTCTCTCTCTCTCTCTCTGGTTGTGCTAAAGGGTAGGGCAAGAATTCAGGGTGACACTCAAGTTGGGTATCTCCTCTATTGTCAGCAGGGGAGATGGTATGATCACACCTGTTTCTGTTACCATAACCTCTCCTATCCCACATTGGCATATGAACTTCAAAATAGATCTGTGTGGTCCTCAGTGTAAGCAAGAAACTTTCTGAATGACACACCCCAGGATTGAGCCTCTGGTACTACACACAGTGCTCTCCAAGAGACCCAACTATACCTGGTGCTCTATAATGCATTCACAGAATTCCCAGAGTCAATGCATGCAAGGCTCCCACAGTCATGGGATGCACAGGATCCACACTGCCCCATGGGCCTATCCCAAACACGGAGAGAGCAGAGACCTTCCCAGAGCCAGCTGCCTGTTGGTGCTCCACAGTAGCAGTTTGAGCTCCAGAATCTGTGATACGTTGAGAGGATTGTGGCATCTCTGTTCTATGTATGTGCCCAGTCCCCTGTCAAGACTCCCAGCCAGACTCACAGTTAGTAGGGATCACTGATTTTCCCCGTTAGGTAAAATCTCTCTTCATGCATGCACATAAGATCTTCCATAGCTTCTACTGGTGTCAAGGTGGAGCCTTCTCCCTGCTAGTTGTTGGGACCCCTAACAGGGGATGGGGAGAAAGAGATGTGCTTTCTCTTCACTGGATTGGGTGGGTACCCTGCCCCCACCACCTGCTATGGCTCCAGGCCTGACTCAAAGTCAGTGTGTCTGCAAGGTATTAACTCAGGCAATATCACCAGTGGCACAGGATGCTGCAGTCTGCTCTTGCCTCTGTCTCAGATGCTGGCATCTCCTCCAGCTCCTGGCTACAGGAGCCATGTGTGGTGTCCATGCTCATTGCTGCACATCTGTACCTTCCATGATGCTCGATGGCATCCATCTTCCTTCTGTAGAATTTCTAGTGCAAAATTTTCTCCAACTCACCCCTGGGAATGTACTTCCTTTGGTTTTATTCTGCTATTTTCCCTGGTCTAAAGCAGCACATCTTTTCCTATTCAGCCATCTGGGAATACTTCTTGGGTAATTCTTTTAATCACACAGGTTTAGGACCTGTCATGATAACTTCAAGAGCTTTCATTCTTATATTCAGAATGATGCTCCAGTTTCCAAAAGATCAAGTCCTTGTAACCTAGTATTGCCTTCTGTGATGAAACTTCAGGTTTACAACTTAAGTTGCCATGAAAATGAATTGCTTACTTGGGTCTTCTCTCTCTTTCCAACATTCTTTCTCAAAAGAGCAAATCTCCTCCAGATCCTCAGTGCTAGAATTTTATTTAATTGATTCGTAAACAGTGGTATAAAGCTTAGATCTATTGAGTCCGCAGCAAAAGACAAGGATAATGAAGGGAGTTAACTGTGGCTAAAACCAACTAAGCAAACTGGATTTGGTTATGAAATCATACCTCCCACTTTCTCCCTGTCCAGCCCTGTTTCTGACCATCACATACCTACTTGGGTCTTCATGATTGTATGATAACCCAACAGAAAAGACCACACATGGTTAGGAGGGATATTCTCATCATGACAATGATTGAGTCTATCAGCAAAGCCAAGAATGCAATGAAGACTCAGGAGAGAGATGGAGAATAAGTAAATCTCAGGGTATATCCCCAGTTGAACTGACTTGAAATACTCCAGATAAGATTATACAATTGTTACTTTCCTAAGAACCTCAGGAACTGACACAAGCTAAAGAGAGCAGAATAATCTCTCACCAAATTTGTGATGGATATCCTAAAAAACTATTACAGTAAGCTATTATCAGCTTGGGCCTTGCAGAGTCAGAAGTCAAACCTCAATTTCTGATCTGTAAGACATATTTTATTACTCCATACAATCAGCAATTACAGAAAAGGGGACTGATAACTGAATAGCAGAAATATTGAAGATTTAGTTCTATAACAGGTACTCTGTTGAGTACCATTGACAGATAATTAAAAAAACAAACTTAATTCATCAAAACTTACAGACTTGTAAACAAGGTAGAAAAGTAAACAAATAATTGCAATGCAATGTGTTGATACACATCCAAGGCACTATGTGAATCAAGAAGAGAATAATTATCTATGCAAAAATTTAAACTAAAGAAGGGACATGGAGTACTTGAAGGATTATAGGAATTTGGATATTTGTAGTTATTTGTTCTAGTGGTTAAGATGCAGGGGATTACTATGTCCCATATCTGAGTGTCTGGGTTCAAGTTGTGGCTCCACACAAATTCAGATTCCTGCTAATGCAAATCTTGGGAGGAAGCAGGTGGTAGCTCAAGTAGTAGGATTCACTGCCACCCATGTGGGAGACCTGAAATCAGTCCCTGGCTCCTAGCTTCAACTTGGCCAAACCTTAGCAATTGGAGGCTTTGGGGGTATAAACCAAAGATACGTCTTCCTTGCCCTCTGCCTTTCAAAGAAATAAAAAAAACCTTTATTTATAGAAAAGGACAATTCAAAAAAATCTTTTGAATCATCATAGCAAACTTAGACTGAAGAAAATTTCCTTTTTTTAATAAATAATATCTATGCAAATTTATAGCAAATATCATCCTTTCAAAAAACCAGCAATGTAGGATAGTTATTATTATAACAATATGCAAATTGCTGGAGGGCATGTACAAAATAAAATAATATATTCTTTGATAGAACAAAGTTATTATTTGACCACAAAATTTTATTATAGCAATTAAGATTGCCAAAAATTCACAATAAGTGATATATTTAAGAGTTTTGGTCAATATATTCTTGAGATTTGGAGAAAGGCAAGAGTCTAGAATGGACTCTGGCTTAAGATCTAAGAAATGTTGTTAACCAATGCTAGGATACTGACTCAAGAACACATGTGTAGTGGATAGAAAGTAGAGAATGAAAACAACTCAGTTTTGAAACACTGTTGTCAAGTGGCCTATGGCTTTAGAAAAGAGAATGCCTATGTATGAACGAGGGCATGTTAGATTCTGCTGCAATAATAGCCCCCAAACTTGGTGGCTAGTATGAAATGAGGTTTAGGGGCTGGCACTGTGGCACAGCAGGTTAACGCCCTGGCCTAAAGCACTGGCATCCCATATGGGTGCCGGTTCTAGTCCCGGCTGCTCCACTTCTCATTCAGCTCTTTGCTATGGCCTGAGATAGCAGTAGAAGATGGTCCAAGTCCTAGGCGCCCTGCACCTGCGTGGAATACCCAGAAGAAACTCCTGGCTCCTAGCTTTGGATTGGCGCATCTCTGCCCGTTGCAGCCATCTGGGGAGTGAACTAGCAGATGGAAGACCTCTCTCTCTGTCTCTACCTCTCTCTGTAACTCTGTTTTTCAAATAAATAAAACAAATCTTTAAAATAAATGAAATGAGGTTTATTTCTCATTCACAAATTGCAGTGTAATTCATAAAGTTTGAAAAATCCCTAATCTTTTAGCTGTGCAACATGGAAGAAGAAGAAACAGGTAGGTGTTAAAATATTTTCAAGAACAATATCTAAAAATTCCATCAGATGGCCCAACCTTAACTGTAAGAAAGGCTGGGGAATTTGTCTTTCCTTTCTTCTAGGAAGAGTAAACAATATAGTAAGTATACTATAGCTTCTCTGCTGAAAAGGACTGATAGAAATATGTTTCAAACAGATGATATTTTCATTCACTTTGTTTACTAGCAGGTATATCTTGAGGTTCTTAAGTAGAGCTCTAATTTTTTTCACAAAAATAGTATTAAATGTTTTATCTTTTATGAGGCCATTATAATAAAATCAAGTGACTGTATTGGAAGCTGAGCTCTAACATAGTATACAACACAGCATAAACATTTAATTTATGTACATTTTGTACCATATTTACTCTAGAACTATGAGTCAACACAGAAAGGACTGCAATTCCTCTTGCTCTTGTTTGATACTTGCATTCCATGTAGCAAGCTTTCTCAATGAAAGTTTGTATATGTGTTTGTATGACCGTAGTAGCTGCATCTTAATCACAATTGAGGGCAGCAAAGAATAGTAAACAATGTCCCCTTTCACTTCACTTAGCCTGGGAATTGCCAGATGCTTCTGTAAAAGGCCAGATAGTATGTGTTTTAGGTTTAGTGGGCTATATAGTCAATACAGAAGACTGTCACAACTAAATTGTTTTGTTGTAGCAAGGCAGCACTCACCATGTGAATGGACATGTCTGTGTTCCAATAAAATGTTATTTACAAATATGAGCAACCTACTTAAGACCACTGATGTATCCAACAGACCTCTTACCATGCCTGTGTTCTATGTAAAAAGGACTTAGACATTGAAGAGGAAGTTAGGCCATGACCAGAGACTCAAGAGAGAAAAGACCTCTGAGGAGGGCAGATGATCTACTCTGTATTTACTGTAACCCCTGTTCCAGTCCCCCTCAGGTATTGGCATGTCTGGGCAGTCATCCAAATCTCTGTTCCTCATAGGTTTGCATATGTCTGGGTAGATGCCGTAATCCTGGTTTTCTGCAACCTCTCTGCTCAAGTTCCACATAAGTATGGTCTGAAGTTCCTCATGGGTTGTCCTGAGTCCTGCAGGCTGTGACTAAGCCCACCAATGCTGTAACTGTTAGTTCATGATGCTGATAAACCTATAATATTGTAAGGAATCTGGATCGAAAGTCCAGTCTTGGGAAGTGATTCCACTGGCCCCATCGATGTTAACAAATTGTTTCTGCTGATCCTCTATCCATTGCCTGTTGGAACTAAAGCAATTTCTCCACTCCAGCTTTCTCTAACAATATTAGTTTGAGCAGGGATTCAAAATGTTTGGGAGAAAATAGAATTAAAAGATAAGCTTTGGGTACAAAATATTGAAATCCGTGCATCATTTTTCCATAATACTCATTTTTCATGAACTTTTGGAAGGGACCTTTATGGACTTTGTATAATGTGTATGTGATGTGAAACTCAAAAGACATTTTTGTAACCCCCCAACTCTCCTGTTTTTAGCCTTTAAGATAATCTATGTATAGGAACACTGGGTGAGCAGCACGCTTTATCTTGCTCTAGGGTATGACCAGGATGCATGAACAAATTTATATGGAGAATCCTGAAAGCTTTTAAAATTTTTTATTAATATAAAGATTTTATGCATTTCATAGGCACAGTTCCAAGAAGACAACCACACTTCCCTCACTCCCATGCTTTTCCCCAATCCTACTCCCTTCATCTCCTCTCTTTATCAGTTTTTGCAGACATAATTTCCATCCACCCCATATAATGAGATCTTTATAAATGTGATTGCATAGCAAAGACCAAACTCTTTGTAATGGAAAACTGATTAAGTATCCAAAAAATTTAAACAATGGAGAATGAGCGATTAGAAGTGTTTATGTGAGCTTAGGGCAATCAATTAATTCTCAGAAGGGTGCGTTTAGTTGAGAAATCCTATGTGATTCTAGTCTTTCTTGGATAAAGGAACACGGGAATTCTAATAAATCTGTAAAGTAATACTATATGTAGTTTGTGATGCTCAGGAGCTTAACAGGCTGCTTATCAGTGGTCTCCACTTTACTTTTTCAGCTCTGAACACACAACTGTCCAAATGTTTATTTATGAGAGGACTTCATATCTACTATATCTGTTATTAATGGGTTTCCTTCCATTTTCATATTTTATGTCACACATTTACACAATCCTGTTGCTTTTGAAATGATACCGTGATCTTCAAAATAGTAAATTCTCTACCAGTTACAATATGAACGAACATAAAACTTAGTCTTGACAGAAAAGAAAAGAAAAAGATACTGCTGGGAGATCCCTTTATTATCTTTACAACAGCTGTTAAAGGAAGGTCTTGCTCCAAAGACAGTATCATTGGGTTGGAAAAGACATCTCTGCAGTTGCAGCAGCATGAGCTTGTATTTTCTGGCTAACAGGTTAACACAATGGAAACTAATTATTCTGTTGGGTCAGAGGCCAATCACAGTAAAAAAGACAGCCTGGGCTAGAAGATGAACCTTGTTTCACCCCTCTACTCTGTCCATAAAGTGCTGAGCGATGTGAGTCACTATTATATTAAGATAATAATAACTGAAATGGCTTTATACCTCTTTAGCATTATGGGTGATAGATTTGTATCTGCGTACATTTCTCATTTTCTCACCTTTGATTATTTTCTTCCATGCAGCTGCTTAATTGTATTCAACCCCTTGGCAATTGGAGGTCTATATTCTCACTCACTAATTGCATTTGTTTTGGTTCAAAATAGACCCAAGCCAGTGTGGCACCTGCAAACTTTACTTAATGGACATGTTATACATTTAGAAATCCCCTTATTCCCACATTAATTTGCAACATTCTTACAAAATTTAAGTAGGAACTTTCCCATAATCCAATTTATAAAGATTTTGCATTCTTATGTTATATAAACCAATGCCACTGTAGGCTTACATTTGCTCTATTTAATACGTTATTAATTTAGAACCATAAAGCTAATTCCTTCAACACACATTTATTGAATACCCACTATGTGAAAAGCATTGTTCTAAGAATAAGGGTGGATACCAACATATGAACTGTAAGAAATTAACTATTTTGATTAGAAAGAACTATACAATGAAGTATAGATAATAAGGACTGCAATTAAGCTTTAAAACAATTGAGGGAATATTATTAACTCAATTATTACTCTAGAAAATAATTAAAAATCAAAACTGTGAAAAATATCTTCCTTAAAAACTGCCCTTGCTACTTAGTATAGGTTGCTGTTCTCATCATTATACACTCAGCTGGGAATTGCCTTTTCCAAAGTACAACTCTAGGGTTTGCAATGAGAAGACCTACACTAAAATCATAACTTCGAAATTACAGACTATGTGGTTTTGGGCAAGCTTGTTTAATCTTTCTATATTTTAATTTTCTCAAGACAAGGATGAAATGAATGGATGTTTATGCACCCATATAACTCTACAATTATGAGGTGTTTCTTTCAATTTTTCACCCCCCTTAATTTCTGCCACATAAGTCCTTATTATCTGAAGTTTTGAAATTAAGAATTTAAATTTTTAAATTAAATTAAAATAAAAGTTTTATTATTTGAAAATACAAACTAGGAAAAAATAATTTCCTAATGACCTCCAATTCTATCCACAGGTTTGCAAATGTCTACCTTGAATTGAACATCCCACAAGTATATACATGCATCAAAATGTGACATGGTACCCCAAATATGTACACTTCTTTATTAGTGAGTCTGTTTTTTTTTAAAATATTTTATTTATTTATTTGACAGGTAGAGTTACAGACAGTGAGAGGAAGACACAGAGAGAAAGGTCTTCCCTCTATTGGCCCACTCCCCAAATGCCACAATGGCCAGAGCTACGCCAATCTGAAGCCAGGAGCCAGGCACCTCCTCCGGGTCTCCCACGAGGGTGAAGGGACCCAAGGATGTGGGCCATCCTCCACTGCCTTCCCAGGCCACAGCAGAGAGCTGGATCGGAGGAGGGGCAGCTGGGACTAGAACCGGTTCCCATATGGGATGCCAGCACCACAGGCGGAGGATCACCCTACTGCGCCACAGCTTAGGCCCCTAGTTTTTTAAATCATGATTTTTTTTTTTTACAAAATATGTTTTGTCAAAATGAGAACATGGAATATCTGAGGAAGGAAGAAAAAAAAAATCATAGTTGTCACCATCATCACCATCATGAGCCTTGCTGAGTGAGTAATAAAAAAAAAAAAAAAAAAAACTTGGCACTTAGGAAGGAGAGTGTGGCTCCTTCTCAGATTCCTCAGTAATTTCTTGCAGGATTCTGTTTTTCATAAAGTCTCTGATGAATTCAATTATGGATACAACTTTTTCTGGGGACTAGTTATACTAGTTATATCCATTATACCAACAATATTTTTATAGTAAGACATTTCTCTCTAGTAAAGAATATACTCCAGAATCATGCAGTGCAGTTAGTTATTTTGTCTCATTTAATCTGGGATCATTTCTCAGTTTTTATCATTTGCAGCAATTCATGTTTTAAGGTATGCTAAAACAGAATGTGTTTTAATTAGACTTTATCTGGCATTTCTCTTTATTTGAATCAGTTTATACATTTTTAGCCAGAATGCTCCATAAACTAAATATCTACCTAATTCAACACATCAGGAGATGAGTGATGTTGGTTTACCCCATTATTGGTAATATTAACTTTGTTTAGATTTGTATGTGGGAGTCTGCATTGTGGCTTAGCAGGTAAAGCTACTGCCATATGGGTACTGATTCATGTCCTAGGTGCTCTACTTCTGATCCAGCTCACTGATAAGTGCCTAGGAATGCAGCATAAGATGGCCCAAGTCTCGGGCCACTGCACTCATGTGGGAGACCTGAAAGAAGCTCCTGGTTCCTGGCTTGGGCCTAGCCTAGCCCCAGCTGTTGCAGTCATTTGGGGAGTCAACCAGTATATGGAAGATTCTCTCTCTCCCTCCCTCCTTTTCTCTCTCTCTCTCTCTCTCTCTCTCTTTGTAACTCTTGCTTTCCTATAAATAAATCTTTAAAATTATGAAGAATGCCTTCTATATTCCTCTAATACAAAATTATTACTTTTCTTTTTGTGATTTGTAAGTAATTTGTCAAGAACTATTTGAGATACTATAAATGTTCTGATGTTCATCAACTGTTCTCCAATATCATCCATTGATGAATTTTTGCCTGAATCAATGACTGTTGTGATGGTAACAGAGCCATAATCTTCTAATTGTACAATTTAGATTACTTTCACTAAACTGCATTATACTTTAGGAAAGATCTTCTTTCTTTTTGTTGACTATTAATTTAGTAATTTTTGTCAGTTTAGACACAAAAGATTTTTGTAAAGTGCAATGGATTACAAGCATTATTATATTATTTTTATATTTTATATTATTAACCCTTCCTTACTTTTTGCCACAATAGTCTCTAATACCCAACATTCCTTTTATTGCACAGATGACAGAGACATAGAGAAACTGAGTAACTAAAAGGAAGAATAAAATATAACACTAACAACTGGTAAATCTGCAAAAGGAATCTGGGAGTTCTTTCCATTCTTGCAACTCCTTTATTTAATTCTATTTTAAAACACAGTATATAAAAATGGAAAGCGAATGAGCTCATTTTCCACATCACTGACCTTTCTTTTGTTTATTTTCTGATTATAAAGCACATTTTCTTTAGGCAAACATTACAAACTGGAATATGGAGATACATAACATTTCGTTCGTGTATGTAGACATGCACATATATTTTTACAGATCATGTCATACTTCTCAATGTTTTGGATGTGATTGTTTTGTTTTGCTTATCTTCTGCAGTCCTCTTTTAATCCATTCCACTTCAACAATTCAATGTTAACAGTCTACTAAGGATACTTCCAAGTAGCTTTCCATGCTTGAATAATCGCAGAAATAGTGAAGGGGATGTTCATGGACTCTCTTAAGGGTACACTCGAGGGATGGGTGGTTGAGCAAGTTTTGTATAATAGATTCTTTCAACATGACCAATTTTGGCAAAGCATCTTTCTACTGTATGCGAAGAATGCATTGGTTTTACAAACTCTTCACCAAATTCAAGGTTGGATTTGTAATGTGATTGTACCAATAAGCTAAGTCTTAAAATAGAAGTGAGAACGTGTGTATCAGGGGATTTTGCCAGATCCCAATTCAGATCTCTTCCCCTTGACTTAACACCCTTTGGATCCACTCTCACACACATCCCCAGCCTTCTGCTTATAAACAGTAGCAAGGTAAGAGAGCGATAAAATGAAAAAAAATTGAGAAAATACAAGACAAACTAGGCTAGAAGAATATGAAGAGTAAAAGCAATGTTTCTGGAGGGAAGAAAGAGAGATCTCTGTAATTTTTTCAATTATCAAATGCATAACATCTCAATTTCCCTTGAAGTGTGTTCACTTCAATACTCTACTTTCCTACACTTACGTACTAGGAGAGAAGTATAGAGGAAATATTAGCAGTATCAACATTTTGAGAAACAAACTGACCAAATTGGCTATACACATTACCATGATGTATGTATTTTAAAACATATGTGTTTTCCTGTCTGTTTATTCTCATAATATAACAGTGACTTTTTAAGTAGAACACTTTAATACCAGAACTCTGCATTTTTCAGTTCTGTTTCCTCCCACTTCCCAGGAAACTACAGTGAGTAGTGCTGAATAAGCCATAAAAGTACATTTTAAATAAACACTTATCATGGCTTACTTTCAACTTGGAAAAGAAAATTTTATTGTGTTCTTTGTAATAGGACAAAATTTGTCAGTTAAACAAAGCAATTTGTTTCTTATGATTCTCATTGGAATTAGGCTGAAGAAAGCTCTAACTTAGCACTTCAACTCTTTCATAACATCTGCACAATACATGATCAGGAAAACCTGGTCAGAGCTTTATGTAGCACAAGGTAGAATAAATGATAGGAAAATAATTAATAAGAAGAACAAAGTTAAATATTTAAGTCAAATAAATTTAATAAGGGAGCTTTCAGTGTTCAGTGTTTTGCATTGATGTCCTAGAATAGTTTTGCCTCACCAAGAAAAAAAAAAAAAAAACTTGATACATTAAAATGTAATTCTTCTAAAATGGAACTTATTTTCTAAATGCCTTTTGGTAAATTTAGTGAAGTATTGTCAGGAAAAAATAGCTTCTAGAAAACAACTTTAAAAATTGGATTTCAGAATAATGACTCAGCATGAACCCATCAATGATGTTCTTAGACTGTTCTTATCCTCAGATAGTCTGTTTTACTTGTTAATCCTCATGGCCTTAGGAGCAAGATCGAGTCCATCTAGATCTAAAGAAGGCAGGCACTGACACAACCTTAGAGGACAACACGTTAGACCTAAAAGAAACTCATATGTACCATAACACAGAGTGTGACATGTGGCAAATATGTGCTATTCTTAAAAGAAATCAGTATTTGTCTAGGTAAGGCCAAATTCCCAAGCCCCTAGCTGTAGTTTAAATAAAGGATTTAAGAGATAAAATAATCATGGCCGGCACCATAGCTCACTTGGCTAATCCTCTGCCTGTGGCACCAGCACCCAGGGTTCTAGTACCGGTTGGGGCACCGGATTTTGTCCTGGTTGCTCCTCTTCCAGTCCAGCTCTCTGCTGTGGCCCGGGAGTGCAGTGGAGGATGGTCCAAGTGCTTGGGTCCTGCACCCCATGGGAGACCAGGAGGAAGCACCTGGCTCCTGGCTTCATATCAGCGCGGCGCGCCGACTGTAGCAGCCATTTGGGGAGTGAACCAACAGAAAGTAAGACCTTTCTCTCTGTCTCTCTCTCTCTCACTGTCTAAAAAAAGAGGTAAAATAATCAAGGAGGGATGTATAGATAAATTCTCAAACTATAAACAGCAAACATGCCTGTTAACAGAAATGATAAAAAATTAAGGTACATTCATACAATGGAAAGCTACAAAGCCAGAATAAAAATTGCACTAATATAACCTACAACCTGGAAAAATATTTTTAAAGACATATTTTGAATAGAGAAAGCCCAAATAAAAAAATGTATAGTGTATTTCTCTATTCATATGTATTTCCAGAACAGTCCAAACCAGTTCACAGAAACTGCTGTAACCCTGATGAGGCGCTAAGGTACTTTCTAAGGAGTAGAAATGCTTATCTGGGAGATAGTCACATAGGTATATAAAGTAATAAAAGTCATCAAATTGCACATTTGAAAAGTGCATTTGGCTGTTCGATTATATATGTATATATATATATAAATTCTTGCATACATAATTTACTTACAGCACATCTGTCCTGAAAAATTGAAAAACATTGTTATTATATGAACAAGAAAATAATGCACAAATCAATGTAACTCATTATTCTGTTTTTCCTCCATGTAGTGTGCTGGTTAAGTGGTAAATAGTCACATACCCACAATTTATTACCAGTTTTATTGATAAAACATGGATATCACATAACTTATAATTAGTAATAAAATGTCATATACAATACTGTTTATTGCAAACTCCATATAGTTGCTTCATTTTTTCAAAATGCTTTCATTGATTTTTCTTTGAATAACTTTTTAAAATCTTCTCCCATAAATTTGGTTTATAACTCAATACTTCTGTACCAGTTACTTCATAGATATTTTGGTAAACTATTATATCTTAGGTAACCTATAGTGCACATAATGGATTGACTTCAATCATAAATATATTTGAGAATTTCATTTTCAGTAATCAATAAGGTAAAAAGGAAACCACAAAGACATATGTCTAAACGGCTTCTCTTTTACATGAAGGGGACAGACTTTGTGTATTTCACATATACAGTTTTAGGAACATGATGATACTCCCTACCATCTCTCCCTATTACCTTTCCTCTCCTTCCTTTCTTATTTTTCTTTAACTTTTATGATGACATGTTTTCAATTTACAATTGTAAAGAATTCAAAAAGCAGTAAGTAGAAAGACCACTGTTGATTAGGCTATAAACAAGGGTTATACATAATAATCAAATCTCAAGATGTTAATCTCATTCATACACAACATATTTTTGGTACTCTCTATATTAGCTACAATAAATCAAAGAAAACATGATATTTGTCTCTTGGGGACTAGTTTATTTTACTAAATATAATAATTACAATAGAATCTATTTTAAGAAAGGATTTTTTATGGCTGAGTAGTGTGCCATCATGCGTGTGTGTGTGTGTATGTGTCTGTATCACATTTTCTTTATCCAATCATCTGTTAGACCTCTGGGTTGACTCCATACCTTAGCCATTATTATTTGAGCTTCTATAAGCATGGGAGTACATAATTCTTTCATATGATCATTTCATTTCTGTTGAGTAAATTCCCAGGAGAGGGATGGCTGGGTTATATGGTTGATCTATATTAAAATTTCTGAGTAATGCCCATACTGCCTTCCATAATTGTTGTACTACATTATGTTCCCACCAGAGTATAGTAGAGTATACTTTTCCAGACATCCTCACCAGCATTTGTTATTTTCTGATTTTTGGATGATAATGATTATAACTGGGGTGAGGCAAAACCTCATTGTGTTTTTATTTGAGTTTCCCTGATGGCTAGTAATTCTGATCATTTTTTCGTGTCAATTGCCCATTTGAATTTCATCCTTCGAGAAATGCCTGCACATATCCTAGGCGTATTACATAACTGGATGTTTGTTTTGTTGTTGAATTTCTTGAGATGTTTATATAGTCTAGGTATTCATCTTTGACCAGGTGTACAGTTTTCACACATTTTCTCCCTTTATATCAGTTGCCTCTTACTTGTTGACTGTTTCCTTTCCTTTGAAGAAGCTTCTTAGCTTGTTGCTATCCAATTTTTCTGTTTTTTTTCTTTTATTGTCTGTGATTTTGGGGTGTTTTCTAAGAACTCTTTGCCTGCCCCCATGTCTTGCAGTGTTTCCCTTATGTTTTCCTACATAATTTGATGGTTTCAGATCATAGGTTTAGATCTATGAGCCATTGTGAGTTGATTTTTGTGGAAGGTTTAAGGGAAGCATCTTGTTTCATACTCCTACATGAAGAGATATGATTTTTCCAACATTTTTAAATAGATTACCCTTTCTTCAGATTGTGATTTTAGCACTTTTGTCAAAGATTAGTTGGTTTCGGATGTATGTATTGATGCCTGGGTTTCTAATCTGTTTATTGTTTCACATATCTATTGTTTGTGACAGTACCAGATTGCTTTGATTATAACTGTTCTGTCATATGTCTTCAAATCTGGTCCTTGAAAAAAGTTATAAGGTAAAATATGATAACTTGGAAATCTCAAAAAGTATATGCATAAGTCTTTGCATAAGAGAAATGTATATACTTCAACTGAGATTAAAATAGCTTTAATATCACAAAAAAAAAATCCAGTTTCATGATGCTTCCAGCTTTGTTTTTATTGTTTGAGATTGATTTAGCTACTCAGGCTCTCTATTGTTTCTATATAAATTAATTTGAGGGTGTTTTTGTATAGATCTGAGAAGAATGTCCTTGATATTTTGATTGGGATTGCATTAATCTGTAAATAGTTTTGGGTGGTATGGATATTTTGATATAAATTTGTCCAATCCATGAACATGACAGATTTTTCCATTTTTGTTGCCTTTTTCTATTTATTTCCTTAATGTTTTATAATTTTCATTGTGGAGATCTTTCATGTCCTTAGTATATTTATCCCAAAGTATTTAAAATTTTTGTAACTATTGTGAATGAGAGTTATCTTCAAGCTCTTTGTTAGCCATGGCATCGTTTATATATACAAAGGTTATTGATTTTTTTAAAGATTTTATTTATTTATTTGAGAGAGAGAGTTACAGACAGTGAGACGAAGAGATAGAGAAGTCTTCCTCGTTGGTTCACTCCCCAAATGGCTGCAATGGCCAGAGTTGTGCCAATCTGAAGCCAGGAGCCAGGTGCTTCTTCCCAGTCTCCCATGTGGGTGCAGGGGCCCAAGTACTTGGGCCATCTTCTTCTGCTTTCCCAGGACATAGCAGAGAGTTGGATTGGAAGAGGGGTAGCTGGGACTAGAATGGTGCCCATATGGGCTGCCAGCGCTGCAGGCAGAGGATTAACCTACTGCACCATGGCGCCAACCTCAGGTTATTGATTTTTGTGTGTTGATTTTATATCCTGCATCTTTGCCAGACTGACTTAAGCATGCAAATAGACCCTTAGTAGAGTCTTTTTGTTTGCCTATGTATAGGATCATATCATCTACTAACAGGGGTAATTTGACTTCCTCCTTTCCAATTTGTTTCCTTTTGATTTCTTTTTCTTGCCTAAATGTTTTGGTTAAAACTTCCAGATGAGAGTGAACATCCTTGTCTGGTTTCAGATCTTAGTGGAGGTGTTTCCAGCTTTTACCCGTTCAATATTGATGCTGGCTGTGGGTTTGTCAGATTTTGCCTATATTTTGCTGAGGATTATTATTTCTATACCCAATTTGCTTGTTTTTATCATGAAATAATGTTATATTTCATGAAATTTTTTTCTCTGCATTTATTCAGATAATCATATGTTTTTACTAAGTTTCTTAATGTAATGTATAATGTTTTTTGACTTGCATATATTGAACCATCCATGCATCCCAATGATGAATTCCACTTGGTTTGGCTGGATGATGTAATAATTCATCTCAGGGACCTAGAAAAACAGAGCTAGCTAAACCCAAAATCAGTAGAAGGAAAGAAATAATAAAAATTACACTTGATCTTAGCCAAAAGACTGAGAAGCGATGAAATAATAAAAATTAGAGAAGAGGTAAAAAAAATTGAAGCTCATGCACGCAAAAGATCAGTGAAATGAAGAGCTGATTTCTTAAAAAAATAAATAAAATTGATAAAACATTGGCCAAACCAGCCAAGAAAACTAGGAGGAAAACCCAAATTAATGAAATCAGTGATGAAAAAGATGTTACAATAGATACCACAGAAATAAAAAGAACTATCAGGAATTACTACAAAAGAGTTATATTCCAACAAGTTGGAAAATCCAGAAGAAATGGATAGATTTGCCAAAATTGATGCATGAAGATTAAGAAAGTCTAAGTCAGCCTAAATAAGATGGAAATTGAATCAGTAATAAAGACCCACCTCCCAACAATGAAAAGCTCAGGACTAAATGGCTTCATTGCTGGATTTCAGCAAACTTTAAAGAACTAACCCTAATTATTTCTAAACTATTCAAAACTGTATCTGAATATTGGAAGAGTATTCTTCAATTTTAGTGCAACTTCAGTGCATCAGCTATATACACATCATACAAAGGTATTTCAAAAGCCCCATGAAAAATGGAATTAATAGATAAGTTTATTTTGGTGTAAAAACTTTGAATTCCATGCATACAAGGAATCTTCAAAAAGTTCTTTTTGAAAACACTTTAGGACAAACATTTTCCCTCTTAAGATACCACCTAAGCCACCCATGTCCCACATCAGTGTAAATGGGTTTGAACCTGGGCTCTGGCATCTGACTCCATCTTCCTGCTAGTGTGGACTTTGGGAGGCAACAGTGATAGCTCACGTAGTTGGGCTGCTGCCATCTATTGGGAATCCTAGACTAAGTTCCCCGTTCTTGTTTCAGGCTCCAGTCCAATGCTGATTGGGAATGTCTGGGGAGTAAAACATTAGGATAAGAGCTCTACTCCAAATTTCTGCATTTCTTACTTTCTCTGTGTATCTAAAATAAATAATTAAAAATCAAATAAACATTTAAGAAAAAATTATATATAAATCTCAAAACAAATTTTGCTCCAAAATAAGCTTTTAATTTTACTTTTCCATAAATTTTTGAAATGATGTATACATTCTATGTTTAATCTATTTTATTAGCATTTCTCTATAAGTTCATACAATAATATATGTAATAAGACAATAAATAAGTATAAATGAAAAGAACATAAGACTAAATCATTTGTTCATTTGTTGTATTTAAATTTTCAAAGTTCAAGTGCTCTCACCACAACCAATTTCAAGTTACTTCCATGAGTTCAGCTCACATACTTGGGAAGAGATGTGCGTTTTCCACATCCATCTACAGTACTTCTGCCTCAGGCACAGCCGATACAAATAATCTCCAGAGCATGTTGGGTAGTAAAATATAGAGAAATAATTAGTAAGTGAAGAGTTGCAAATTTCTTTGTCCTTAAAGGCTTACTGGAGTAAGTTTATATACTTTAATTCTTAGTAATGATTGTTTAGTGATCAGTTTTCGAAAATGCTTTAAATATTAACATCCAGGACTTGAATGCCAATTTAAGGTGTCTCCAAATCACCACTGCTCATGCCAATATCCATGTTTAATACACAATAGAAAAACCTTCTTCGAGTAGGTTTTTCAAATTCCCCATAAGCATTGTATAGGGCTTACTTTTCTTACAGGATTATCTGTTGTTGTACCAGTACTTTAGGCATGAGAGATGTTATCGCAACTTCTCCTTAAGTAGTATGAGACTCCTTGAAAACAGTTATTCTGTCTTGGGCACCTCTGTGCCATCAGAACATAATTGATTAATGAATACATGTAGAGATCAATAAATACAGAGATACAAGTCTTCTGACAATACCAATGTTCCATTATTATTTGAACAATATAAAATATTTATAATTATTGTAATTATAAAAGACAGAAGTCCAATTCAAAGGAACTCAGGTGAAAAATGTCTTTTTGGCACATATAATTGGAAAGACACTAGATGGCTCTACTTAGAATCAAGGAAAGAAATGCAGGAAAACCATGAATACAGGATCAATGTTTCCAGAAATTCCTTGTCCATTTCTGAGCTCTGCCAGTTTGGTTATTTCCAATGCATCTTTAGAAAAACATAATATTGAGCATTGCATAAAGTAGATTTATTGATTCATTCAATAAATACCAGACGCTTGCTATACACAAATGTATAGATTCTGTGAGGATCGCACGTGTATAGATCCACAAATGAGGGATCCTGTGCCTAGTGTTATGAACAGCATTGTCGGTTAGTTTGTTGTTCATTACTTAGCTAAAATACCAGAGAGGAGTTCCCTGGGAAAGAAAAGGTCTATTTCACCTTCCAGTTTAAAGTTGCAGGATAAGGGGGCCATACTCTGGCATCTGGTGGAGGCTGGTAATGGTGGGTGTGCTAGTGGTGATCACATTATGAGTCAGGAAAGAGCCTGAACCTGGGCTCCAATGGAACTGAAATTCTCAAACCTCTCACAAGAACCACCCTCCCAGGGTATTCTCTCAATGATCCAAAAACTTCCCACCAGCCCATTTCTCAGATGCCGTCAGTAGATTAAGTCTCCACTTTTAATCAGTCACCCATTTACATTAAGACATATTTTAGCAGTTGCATACATTCTGAGGACACAAAAACCCAGTTCAATCGCTAATACATTGCAAAGAAGAAGAGGGATATAATTCCTACTCTCATAGTTAATTCTCTATTACAAAGAAACTGAAAGATAACTGCCAGGAGAAGTCCAGGGATCTCAGGGGCATATAAATGAGCACCAAAATTAGCCTTAGGAAATGAGGAAAAGATTCCAGGAGAAACATTATCTGCGCTCAGATGAGAAATGTGATTAAGAGTTAGCTAGGCCAATTTTGTGAAAATAAATTTCTTCATTACATCAAATTTTATTCTTCATAAAAATATTGCCCATATTTTTCAATTTACATGAAACTCCAAGTAGAAGAGATTTTAATCTATAAATATTACTTAATGTGAAAAATGTTAGACTCAAATTAGGAGGGCAAAGAAATGAATTCAGCATTCTGGTTAAAGGAAAGTAAGACATCTCTGACAGCTTTGTGCAAATGAGATGACACAATAAGCACACTACAAAGGTTGAAGAAGCACCTAATATTTCTCCTCCTCCTGAACATAAAATCAATCTGAAAGAGATTACAGTGGTAATGGTGAAACATAATTTAACAGGCTCAATATGTGACTTATTTTTTGAGGAGAGTATGGTCAGCACTAATAGTTTCTAAAAATGAACTCTTATATTTTTACTTACTAAGATACCTTTGAAGAAAAGAACATGCTTGAGAATCTTAATCTGTGGAAAGGGAAAACTGATTTATTTCCTTAGGAACTACATGCATGGATTTTTGCTCAAGCAGGTTAAGTAATTCACTGATTTCCTTGTACAGCATTTCCATCTTCTAGTTCAGAAAGGGTTGCAATATGAGAGAAAATAATTCTCAGAGTTAGAATTGAATAAACAAGGCTTATTCATTCCAGCTAAGGGAAGATTAGAAACTTGACAGACTTGGTTCATGAGGAGAATGAAAACCCCACAAGGAGGATTAACTTGCTAGAACAACAGTTTCATCAAAGTATTAGATACTTGTGAGAGAACAGCAAAACTCAACTACAATATAACAAACTGTTCAAAGAAGATGAATACTATACATTGAGAGTTTGAGAAATGCCCATTCCCTCCAAATTAATGAAATTGAATTAACCTTAAGTGCATTAATGACATGATGCACTCTATTAAATATGTAAACTCATGACTGAAATTGGCTACTATATGTCAGTTATGATGCTAACTTAATCATCAAAACAACTATGTGAGAAATATTACTTCCTTTTTCAATTCCATTTCTAAATCCAAAGCTCTGTCATTTTCTCTACCACACTTGCAGTTAAAATAATGAAATAGGTAGATGTCCACATAATAGTGTTTTAAATAATAATATTTTCTATTAAGTACCTCTTCAAATTATTTTTTGTGAATTGTCTAAATGTTATGAGCTTAATGATATTTTGACAGGTTGGTAAGAGCTCCTGTGGCAGTACTTCCAGGAATATCTATATCACACGACTCCCTCAACACATTAAAATTTTATCGTTGATATAAATTATTATATGCAACAAATGTGAGACTTCAATAATACGGGAAGCTGGGTGTGGTCTATTGCTCATAAAAATATGTAAGACATTAACAATTAAGGAAGCTGGGTGTGCATCATATGGGGAGTCATTGTAATTCTTCACAATATTTGTTTTACAAATTAAAAATTTTCTGAAATAAAAAGTTTTAAATAGACATATATAAATACAAGTCAACATTATGGTAGGAAATGATTATCCTGTTGTCATCTCACTTTGAATAAGTTACTTACCCAATGCAGTTTTTTGTCAATGTCCTAACCACAGTAAATCCGTGCACTAAACATAAGGCTATGATACTCCTCTAGAGCCAGACATAGATTCCCAAAACAACTGAAATTCTATTACACTGCAGGGATGTCCTTCTATCCTCTACTAACCTACAAAAGGTGCATACTTTTCAGATTCCACAGTAAAGTCCTTTCTCAGAAGTAAAGTCATGGTGCTGGGCATAAACAGCCCTCAGTCTATGTCTAACAAGCCATTACTTTTTTGTCACATCTCAAAAACTTCAGGAGCTTACTTTTTGCTGATTTCCCAGATTTATACCCCGGCTCTGGAACCCACATTACCAAAATCTGACATATAAGAAAAAGCAGTTCCTTTTGCTTCCATTAAGTACTCAGTCTTCATATTTTCTATTAGCTTCTACCCTTCCTAGTTGTTTCCATTCAAGTGTTTCCCTTTGTACCACTGTCATCCTAGTATCCATGGGTTCTAGTGTTGTTTTTCCTCCAGGCTTTTAACTCCTTCCTTTATTGTTCCTCAGAAGCATTCAATTCTCGTTCTCCTCTGCCACTGCTGTCCAGAGCTATGTTGTTTGTTTGTTTATAAAGGAAGTTCTCATATATTTTTGAGTCTGTTACCTTACTTTATATTTCCTCTCTAGTTGTCTTTTCTTCTGTACTCGGATCAATACCATATTCCCTTAATTATTGTAGCTTGACTATATATAGATATCAATAGTGTATGTTCGATTTTGTTATTCAAGAAGATCTACATGTTTTGCATTGCAGTATCTGTTTTAGAATTAGGTTGACATTTTCAAACAAAATATCATGCTGGGATTTTAATTATGGTTCCATTTAAATTATACAGAAGTAAAAAATTTAATTGGCAACTTTTAAATATTGGGTTTTCAAATCAGAAACATAATACACTCATTTTTTAAGGTTTTTACTAATTACTCAGTGTAAGGGTCTTCTATGCCTTAAAGTTCATTAAATCTTAGATTTTCATATGTCTGTGTTATTGTAAGTAATATTATTTCTAGATTTTTGGGGGGTTTTGTTAATTGTTTGATTTGATATAGCAACACAGTTAATTTGTATATATTTTTATATATGGTGGATTTTCTATGTTCAGAGGGTTTGTACATTCTCTTGGATTTACTACATTCAGAATCATATTTTGGAAAATATTACTTATACTTAAAATTGTTATGTCTGTCCCTCTCATTATTCTGGAAAGGATCTCCTATATAATTTGAATTTAAGTGACACTAGTGAGCATTTTGGTCCTTTTGACAAAGTCAGAGACAAAGCTGTTGACATTTCTTTCAAACCTTAATAATGGATCTACATTTCTGTTGACATCAGATTAAAATATATCCCATTTTCTGATCACTAAAAATTAATTAATTTTTATTTGTTGATTTGAGAGGTACAGTTACAGAAAGAGACAGACAGACAGAGAGAAAGGGTTGCCATCTGCTTGTTCACTTTCCAAATGGCTAAAATGGCCAGAGCTGGGCCAATCAGAAGCCAGGAATTAGGAGCTTTTTCTGGGTCTCCCATGTGGGTGCATGGGCCCAAGCTCTTGGGACATCTTCTACTGCTTTTCCAGGCCATAAACAGAGAGGTAGATCTGAGGAGGAGCAACCAGGATACAAACCAGTGCCCACATGGGATGCCAGCACTGCAGGTGGAAGCTTAACCTACTATGCCACAGCACTAGGCTCCATGGAACATTTTTCAATCCTGAAATTGGTTTCATTTAGTATTTATTTTTCTTCATTAAGTGTTGTAAAGATTCATTAGTTTTGTGTTTCTTTTGAAAAGAAATATTTTGTCTGAATTTATTTGTATGTTGCATATCTTTTATGTCCTTCATCTCTACTTCTGATTACTTTTATTTCTTTGGGGTAAAATTGGCTACTTTTTTCCTTCTTAAGATGCATACTTATGGAGCCAGTGTTGAGGCATAGCAGATTAAGCCACTATTGGCAATTCTTTCTGAGCAAAGCCATATCTATTCCATAGTATTTTATTTATTATATTTTCATTAAGATAGTCAAAATGTTCCTACTTTAATTTGTGATTTTTTATTTGACTTAAGACATTTAGATATTCTTTCATTTCATAAGATGTGGGATTTCCATAATTATTTCTAAGTTAATTCCATTGAACTCTGATAAATATAATTCTAATTATTTGAAAATGAGATCACTGTATAGAAGCATTCTGTGAGTATCTGAGATGACTATGTATTATGCAGTATTCTATCTATGCATACCTGCTAACTAGGCCTACTTTGTTAATAATGTTCTCCAAATATTTTCTATCCTTACTATTTTTGTCTGCTTATTCTAGCACTTTCTGCAAGAAGTATGTTTAGGTCTCCCATTATGGTTATTACTTCCCTTCAAGAAATTCCATTGTCAGAGTTTTAGATAATGCTTTCACTTTCATGCTTCAGTTTGATCATTGACAGTCTTTATTCTTATATGCTTAATTTTCTATAAGCCCTTTACAGCTATAACTATTTCTCTTCACCTTTCTATATGCAACATCTATGACGGTACCTACAAAGAGTTAACATCAATCAGTCAATCAAATTCTCCACCTCTGCCCTTTTTCCTAGGAAGCTTACCACACAGTTGCACATATGTAGAATTTGTGTGTGTGTGTGTGTGTATGGAAATATCTGTGTCTTCTGTAACTATACACAAATTCTACATACATGCAGTTATACAGTATAGAAATGTGGTCCTGTGCTGTGAGACTTTGTTTACATATAAGTTTGGTGTATGAGTAAGGGGTGTGAGACATTCAAAGCACACTTCCTAGTTTTAGACAGAAACCTGAAGGACTTATTTTAATGGATTTTTAAGAGACTGAAATGGCATCACTTTCCTGGTGGACACTCACCTTTATAAGAAGGGGGGTGGTGGTGGTGGAATAAAACGTATTCCCTGACTAAACACACTAAGGTGCTTGGTATCTTCAGGTCTCTCTGATTTCTAGACCACAAATAAATGTTGTTCAATAACTGATTCCTGGAAATCAGACTCTTGAAAAAAGCAAGCTTCATTGCATCATTGCTCCACCTTTGCTTACCTGTTTCTGGACTCAATATAAGTAGGTGATTAAATCTGTAGCTTCAATTGTAAACATCTTAATTTTTTTTTTTTTTTTGACAGGCAGAGTGGACAGTGAGAGAGAGAGAGAGAAAGGTCTTCCTTTGCCATTGGTTCACCCTCCAATGGCCGCCGCGGCCGGCGCACTGCGGCCGGCGCAGCGCGCTGATCCGATGGCAGGAGCCAGGAGCCAGGTGCTTTTCCTGGTCTCCCATGGGGTGCAGGGCCCAAGCACCTGGGCCATCCTCCACTGCACTCCCTGGCCACAGCAGAGAGCTGGCCTGGAAGAGGGGCAACCAGGACAGAATCCGGCGCCCCAACCGGGACTAGAACCCGGTGTGCCGGCGCCGCTAGGTGGAGGATTAGCCTAGTGAGCCGCGGCGCCGGCCCTAAACATCTTAAATTTTAATATCACATTTGGAGAACAATTTGGGAGAACCTAGATTTATTCAACTTTTAAATCTCTTTCAATTGTTAAATTCCCTCATAGAATAAAGAATGGTATAAAGAAAAAAAAATAAAATAATTCCTATTGTCATGGACAACTCTAGTAATAATACCAACTTCAAGATGTGAATCATGTATGAGGTGGAACTGAAGCTTGTCTACAATCCTGTTGGTTGGACAAGGTGGGAGTCATGTCAGAGTTAGTTCTATGAGGATCAGCCATAGAAGAAAAGATAATTGTAGCCAATGTGTACAAGCATAACTAGAGGTGGGAGGGTGCAATCCAAGAAGCTAGAATGACAACTAGAAATGAAAAGGTTCCAGTGGATTAGATCAACATGACTCTTAAGAACCACAGGAAGAATGATGACCAAAAAAGGGAAATACTATGTTCATACGAAGGACTTATTTTCACAGTAGAGAGTAAAACTGAAAAAATGTGTTTAAAAAGTCAAAGGACAACTTTCCCAAGTGAAGGTGGTTGATTATCTATTTCAGAATAAAGAAAGAAATCTGAACTGTTGTTTATATGTGACAGCTAAAAGCTTGTCATCACATACATTTGCCCTTCCTGATCTGTGGCAAATAGCTTCCAGGGGCCTTGGTGGGTGCCTGAAACCATGGAACCAAACCCTATGTACACTATGCTTTTCTTGTGCATACTTAATGCAACAATCAAGTTTAATGTATAAATTGGCACAGTGAAAGATTAACAATAATGTATAACAAAATACAACAAATTTTAACAAATAAGACTATAACAATATTCTGTAATAAACAATCTATGAACATGGCCTATTCTCAGTTGAAAGACCCAAAGCAAACTTGGTATGGTCATCCCCAAGTGTTTGGATGGGATTGATTCCAGGCCCTCTGTAGATACCAAAATCCACTAGATGCTCAAGCCTTTTATGTAAAATGACATAGTATCTGTAAGCAACTTTGCGTCTTCTCCTGTATACTTAAATCATCTCTAGATTACTTATAACACCTAATACAATGTAAGTGCTCTATAAATAGTCACTGTATTGTTTAAAGGATAGTGACAAGCAAAAAGGTTTTACATGTTCATTATAGGCATAATATTTTTTTTAAAATATTATTGATTCACATTTGGTTGAATTTTCAAGTGTCATTGGGCCATGACTGATTCCAGGCAGTGGAGGCCATGGAAAATGAAGCCATGCATAAGGGAGGACTACTGTGCTTATCAAATTTCTATGTGTAAGGCACAGAGCTAAAACCATTAAGCTGGTGAATTACGCAAAGGTAACTCACATGTGGACCCTGAAATCAAGGACTCACATTTAATGGTTCAAAGTACTAAACAAAGCTTGATTTTGGTGATAGCTTCAGGGACTAGTCTCTAACAAAATTTATCTCAAATATTTCTGACTTGCTTCATTTTTATAACAATTATAATTTATTTATGTTGTTTGTTTTAAATTTTTCTCATGTGGATTGCATCCTTAGTGGATTGACTTGTCTCTTTGCTGGAAGTCCATATACCCAATGGCAACATTTGTTGGAACGTCATTAAAATTTTGATATTAATGGAAAAAAAATATGACCATTAACAGCTTATGAGCTATATAGCCAAAAACCATTGTCGAGAGACAGGATGAAAAGAGGAATCAGAAAGGTCTTCACAGAGATGAACTTTTATCTTTAAAGTTGAGTAGGATTGGTGCACATGGAGGTGGAGGCTTATTCAAAGCACTGCTTCAGGAGAGCTACATGCATAGCACAAAGTCCTGAAAGGGGAAGGTGGTGTACCCAGCAGGAAGAGCTATCAGAGGTTCATATATTAGAATGCATACACTGAGCTTAATCAATGATGAGTTAGAAGGTATACACAGGCATTATATCTTGCTGAAGGGGAAGATATTCATGAGTTTTATTTTTTTTAATTTATTTATTTATTAGAAAGTTGTAGGTACAGAGAGGGAGAGAGGCAGAGAGATTGTCCATCTGCTTGTTCACTCCCCAGATGGCCATGACAGCCAGCACTGGGCCAGGACAAAGCCAGGATCCAAGAGTTTCTTCAAGATCCCATAGGGGTTTTCAGGGGCCCAGACACTCGGGCCATCTTCTGCTCTTATTCCAGGCCATTAAGAAGGAGAGGGACTGAAGGTGGAGCAGTTGGGACATGAACCAACACCCATATGGGATACAGATGGTGCAGGTGGTAACTTTACTTGTTACACCACAACAGTGGTTCCCACTCACTCATGGGTTTAGGAAGCCTGCTCACATTTGAATTCTTAGAAGTATCATGTAATGTAGAAAATAGGAAGGAATTGAGAATGAAATACTATGAAGAACAAAGCAAATTATACATCCTATTTAATTATTCAAGAATTATTTGAATGTATGCCATGGCCAAATCAAATGTGAAGTGTTACCAGAGTTAAAAAAGATGAAAAATATGCTTATACACTGGTGTTTACATTTTCAGATACGTATACACACATACACATCAACCTTTTTGTTATAGGCATCTGCACTTGTTGCTGGGGCTCCCACATAGTGTGTGGCTTCAGAGTGGGTGATCTTCATTTGTGGTGAATCAGCATCCATGATGAAATGTTTCAAGTATGTTCATCCTTTAAAGCTTACTCAGAAAATGGCATGCCATTATTTCTGCCATATTTCTTTGGTCGTACAGCCACAGAACCCATCTCCAATTCAAAAGAAACATCCTTGCCACACAACAGTACAGGTTTGCAAATAGTTTGTAGTTATCTCTAATAGGAAATTATGTATAGTTAAGGTGGTATATAGAAACTACTCTATATTAGGAGCCTGGCAGTAAATTGTCATACATAATAATAACAATGATAGTAATAAGGAGAGAACCTGAGCAGTTAATATTTTCTAATCACTGTAAAATTTTCTTTGCAGGAATTATACCAGGTGACTTAAATAGTTTGTGGAAAAATGGAATCAAAAGATGAGTTTGTTTTGGTGCAAACGAATTTGAAAATCTATGCATATTTTTCATAATATGCATTTTCAATAAACTTTTTGAAATGTTTTATTTATTTTATTTTATTCCAAAAGTAGAGATGCAGAAAAACAGGGACAGAAAAATGTTCCACCTGCTAGTTCACTCCCCAAACACCCAGAACAGCAGATGCTTGTCCAGGCTGAAGCCAGAAATCAGGGACTCAGTAGGGACCCAGGTACTCCATATAACATGTGTTTCCCCCATGGTGCGCATTAGCAGGAATCTGGAATGGGGAATTAAAAGCTGAGACTTGAACCCAGGCACTCTAATGTAGAATGTCTATGTACTAGATAGCATTTTTTATTTTTCTTTTTTTAATATACATATTATCTGAAAGAGCTATATAGAGAGAAGCAGCAGCAGAGAGTACGTGTGCATGTGTGTGTGTGTGTTTGTGTATGTGTGTGTGAGAGAGAGAGAGGATCTTCCATCCTAGGCCAGAGCTTAGACAAGCTGAAGTTAGGAGCCTGGTCTGTTATGTGGTTCTGCTGCCTTTCCCAGGCCATTAGCAGAGAACTGGATGCCTGTGTTGCTGGTGGTGGCTTTATCTGCTATGCCACAATGCCATTCACAACAGCATTATGAACACTGTACCAAACACCCACCCCTCGATGGACTTTTTGAAGACCACTCATACAATTTATTCACTACCAGAATCCTATGAGTTATCCTGTCATACTCATCTTTAGATGGAGAAACTAAAGCGTAAAGAGAGAATAAACTTGTTGAGTGTTATGACTAGTCAGGAGCATAGTCAGCATTTGCAATGAGATTCTCACCTAGAGTTTTAATGATTTAGTCACTATGACATGTTACTGAGTTTTTAAAATAGAATAAAAATTTGAAATCTCTTAAGAGACAGGCAAATTTTTATCTATAACTTCATTCTTATAAAATCACTGTATCTGTCAGCATTTTGGAAATAGTCTGATCAATGTATAATTTTTGCTCATTGTTGAATTGCTTCTAATGATTTCATTTTTGGGTATTAAGAAACATTAGTTTAGGCCAGCACCGCGGCTCAATAGGCTAATCCTCCGCCTAGCGGCGTTGGCACACCGGGTTCTAGTCCTGGTCGGGGCACTGGATTCTGTCCCGGTTGCCCCTCTTCCAGGCCAGCTCTCTGCTATGGCCCGGGAGTGCAGTGGAGGATGGCCCAAGTGCTTGGGCCCTGCACCCCATGGGAGACCAGGAGAAGCACTTGGCTCCTGCTTTCAGATCAGCGCAGTTCGCCGGCCGCAGCGCCGGCCGCGGCAGCCATTGGAGGGTGAACCAATGGCAAAGGAAGACCTTTCTCTCTGTCTCTCTCTCACTGACCACTCTGCCTGTAAAAAAAAAAGAAAAGAAAAGAAACATTAGTTTAAATATATTGTAAATATATTTATGTATATATATATATTTATATATATGTATATATACATAAATATATTTACAATATATATTTAAATAATTTAAATATGCAAGTTCATAGAATTGTAAATACACATATAATCGAAATTACCATATCAAAACTCCATTATAAATCCACAACTTCAAATTTTAATCCAAACAGTGAGTTGTTAAGTTTAACTAAATAGATTTACCATTGGTGCTAATGTGACTCTATCCAAATACAAATTACATGTGGCACAATAGAAAGGTTGTCTTCCTACACTTTGTTATTACTTCTTTGAATGATAAATCAGGTAACTACAAGATGTTCCCTTGATAGCCTTGAACCGATCAGCATTTCTCACTGTAGTTCTCTAGAAGAGCTGTGGAATGTGCTGGCAATGCAGCATCCTAATCTAAGCAGGGACTAGCTAGAAACAGCCCAGCCTCTCTTCAAGGACCTTCCTAGCAATAGCACTTCCTTCATTGCTTTAATAGAGGGTCACATGATACCAGGGTATAAACATGCTGCAGACTGCTTTACAACTGTTGTATAAGTGGAATATGTGCAGAGGATACTCCATCTGCCTTGAACAGCTTTTCAGAGTGTTGGAGGACTGGTTGCCAATGACTCCTGGGCTCCTACTGTCCCTAGCACCTATCTGCAAGTAATAAATCTATTTCATGTAACTTATGTGAGCAACTGTTCTTATTTACTTCAAACAAACTGATTTTAAAAAGGTTGCATCATGTTGATCATACGAAAACTTTTTTCTTGTCATTATTCCCTTAATAATATAGTATAACAAATATTGACATAGCATTTACATTGTGTTAGGTATTATAAATCATGTAGAAGTGATTTGAAGTATATAGGGGGTGTAGGTAGGTTATTTGCAAGAACTAGACTGGGTTATTTTATGTAAGGGGTATGAATATTCATGGATTTTGATATTTTTATGGAATCCTGGAACAAATGCCCTGAAGATACACTGGCATACCCAGATATGTCTTGACTGTTTCAAGATAGAAAAAGATAAAGACCACATAACTTTTCTTACAATTTTACTTACAGTGCTAATGAACAGTAACTTCCTCAGAAACAGTAAACTATTGGAGACTTTTTAAAATTTAATTATGGGGGCCAGTGCCGCGGCTCAATAGGCTAATCCTCCACTTGCGGCGCTGGCACCCCGGGTTCTAGTCCCAGTTGCTCCTCTTCCAGTCTAGCTCTCTGCTGTGGCCCGGGAGTGCAGTGGAGAATGGCCCAAGTCCTTGAGCCCTGCACCCCATGGGAGACCAGGAGAAGCACCTGGCTCCTGGCTTTGGATCAGCACAGTATGCCAGCCGCAGCGGCCATTGAGGGGTGAACCAACGGAAAAGGAAGACCTTTCTCTCTGTCTCTCTCTCTCACTGTCCACTCTGCCTGTCAAAAAAAAAAACATTAAGCATGGGTAGTCACTAAAATGCAAATAAAAGATGGCATAATCAAATATTATTAAAATATATTGTACAGAGCTGAAATTGTATATTCGTGAGCATTATTTAATTGTTAGATGAATGTGAGAAGAGAACTAAGAGTGTTTTTAACAGTGATCACAGCTCACTCTTTTATTTTCTTATCATTTTGACTTATTTGGAAACCTTAAGAAATTTGACCCCCAATAGAGTTATATAATTTTAGACATAGATTTGTATTTTATATTGGTTAATACTAAAGAGCCTTCTGATTCAGTTCAAAAAAGAGTAATCTTATTATGGAGCACTCATGCAGCACGATTCTTAGTATCACTATGTGCTTATTTTGCCTGATGATATTAATATTTTGTAATAAGGTGGCATTTCTAAATTAGAGAGAAGTCATATTATCTGACTAATCCTCGTAAGAGTCACTGGAGCCAGCTTTCTGATAATATGAAATTTCTATTTCTAAAAGAAAATAACAGTTTGTTATTTAACAAATATTAATATGTCTCTTAGTGATAGCTCTTGGCCAAAATAAGGTCTTTCTCTCATAACTACCTCCTTTAAAAAATGCCCAGTATTCATCCTGATAGAAAAAAAATGACCAAAGAAATTCTCCCATGTGAAACCTGTAGGCTCTAACTCTCCTAGAGTTGAAACCTGTGAGCAGCCATCAATGCCCTGGCCTTCCTAAGATTGAAAGTCAAAATAATATTTACAAAACAAAACAAAACATAAAACTCAAGTGAGACTTTGCCCCCAAATCTTTATGAGGCATTATCAGTGATAATGTCTGTATACATAGAAGACAGACACATATTGTTATATTTCCATATATCATTGGCCTCAAAGAAGCCTTCAGTGCCTGCCATATTGGAATAGCTCAGTATGAGAGAAAGGTAATGGAGAAAGCACTAGGAATTCCAATATTATTATTATATATTCCTGTCCCTGAAAATCACCCAGACTATACTTCAAAATTCTGCCAAATTCTTCCATAATTCGTTTACTGTGAAAGGGGAGCTAACACCCCTGCAACTCAGATGACATATAAAGAGAAACAAGAGCCAGCCTGTGTAGGAGCCAGAGAACAAGAGGATCAAATAGAGGAAACCAAGTGAAGAAATGTATGTATACTCACGAAAAAGGGCACATAGCAACAGTAAGTCAACCAGTCTCTTATTGTATATTAAGACAGAGCCTTTGAATTTAAATATAGTTCATTTATTTTTAAAAACTCATGTGTGTCTTAGATTAAGTATGCATGAACTTTAGCTTCAGTAAAAGAGAAGAAAGTGAAGGCTGTTCTTTTCCAGGAGATATTTATATTGTTGTTGTTTGATTAGATCTATGTTCAACTCAGACTCTGGAGGAAGAGAAGAGGAAGAATGCATGGGGACGTCTTTGCATCCTATGAAGGTGAGAAGGCCAAAGAGAACTAAGCAAAGGACAGATTAGCCATCCTGAACCAAAGACCTTTGCCCTTACAAAAATCCAAACACAATAGGAGCAGCTTCTCCTATTTTTTCTGGCTAATTTTCTTATATGTTAGGCTTAAGTGTCACAGTGTCTCACTATGCTACCCACCTTGACCATAACAGAGCTTATACAACATCATGGCCCTCCAGTTGGAGGCCTGTATTCACTGAGAGATGAGTGGAGCATTCAGTTTCACGGGAAGTTAAGATTTTGTGGGTTTCAACTAAAACTAGCCCTGTATCTGTTATGATAATCATCCCCCAATAATGTATTATAATTTTATTTTATGGATAAAATATATATCCCCTAATGTTTCCTGGTGATAAAATTTAATGTGACTCATTCTCTTTGCAAAACAGCAGCTTCTTTTTAGTCAAAAACACATTTCTAAGGGAATTCTTGCACAATATTGGCATGAATGAATGTTAGTACAGCCATTGTGGAAAGTAGTATGGAGGTTCCCCAGAAAAACTAAAATGTAGAACTACTATGTAATCAAACAAAACACTACTGGGTATATATCAAAAGGAAATGAAATCACTCTGTCAAGGAGACATCTGGACTCCCATGTTTATTGCAGGACTATTCACAATAGCCAAGAAATTTTTACTACATCAGTGACTATTAACTGATGGATGGACAAAAATGTGGTATATATACACAACAGAATACCATTTATCGTTTTAAAGAAAATTAAATCTTGCCATTTGCATCAAAGTGGAGGGAATTGGATGGAGGTCATTATGTTCAATGAAATAAGCCAGGCACAGAAAGATAAGTATCACATGATATCACTCAGATGTGAAATCTAAAATTGTTGATCTCATGGAAGTTGAGAGCAAAGAGCGGTTACAAGAATCCACGGAGAGTGGTGGGAAGAGTGAGGTAAGGAATGGTCGATTCATAGGTGCGAAGATAATTCACAGTTGCAATGAGTTCTGGTGTTCTATTGAACAGTAATGTGACTGTAGATAATGATCATATGTTATGTGTATGTGTGTGTTTTTAAAGAAAAAGGATTTTTGAATGTTTTCACCATAAAGAAATGATAAACATTTGAGAAGCTATGTTTACCTTGACTTGAACACTATACAATGCATGCATGTAACAAAATATACATGATACTCCATGAATATATTCAAAAACATATATAATAATATTTTAATAACATTTCAAATGGCATAGAATTTATTATCTCAAAGTGATAGAAATAGGAAAGGTAGCAGGGAGCAGTCTCTTTCTCATCTGTCAAAGGAATCGCACATTTTTTGATCAGTGCAGAAACTATTTCAGCATATATTTGATGACATGTGGAAAGTCTCCATTATCTGCTAATTTAAAGATGGAAACATGTGCTAATAAGCTTAATTTGGAGTTCTTTACAATTTGAACTGACCAGCTCTAAAGCACTGATACCACTCTGGTCTCAGCTTCTTCATATAGTAAATGGAAATAGACAATAAGATGGTTTATAAATCATATTTCTGAAAGGTTGAGGACAATGTGATATGGTAAACATTCAATAACAATTATTTTCTCTTGTATTGTTTAATTACAACTTTATCAGGAAAATAGAAAAAAGATGTCTTCTAATTGCAGTTTTTTTTTTACTTTACTATAATTTTGACATGTCACTCCCTAACAGCATCTCACCTACATGAACCCCACACATATCTTGTTATACTTTGAATGTGCTTTGGGTGTCCACCAAGAGTCCATGGGATTAGAAACTTGGCGCAGGAGATGATGATATTGGGAACTATGTGTAACCTTTAAGAGGTAGGGATGTCCACAGGTCATTGGAGTGTAAGGTAGTTCTTGTGTGATCCTGGCCCTTCAACTCTCTCTGCTTCCCATTTAAGATGCTTCTGCTAGCTCCAACAGACACCCAATATCATCGTCTCCCATGGGCCTTCAACAGATCTGAGTGCAGTGCAGGCACCATGAACTTGAACCTCCACGTCTATAAGTTAAAACCTCCTTTTTTTCTTTCAACAGCTTGTCTCAGGTATTTTGTTGTAGGGATGTAAATCTGACAAATACAGATCTGTTTAATAATTCATAGTCATTTTTAAGCGGACAGACTTGTGTATCAAGAAAAATAGTTTGTACTCCAATGTAAATAGACAAATACAGGCCACAGGGAGAAAAGAGAAGAGATAGGGGTTATGATCTCTCCACCATGTACAATAAAATGTCTTAAAAAAAAAACTTCCACATCTAATATTCCAAATTGTCAGGAAGATGTAGCTATATTATTTTTCCATTTGAATATGTATATAATGTTTATGGAAGAAATACCTTCGTTGTTATGTAACGTTACGTGTCAGTACACTAAATATATTGTTATTGGTTTTTGTCAAGATTCTTGATCCATTTTTCAGCTACTGAACAATTTTTTCATGTTAATACTTCACAACTTTCCAAGACATGTGCCAAAATGTGTTGAATTAAGTTCTCCCAGTTAAGTCAGCTGAGATCTTTATCTTAACATTGCTGCTTTATTATAATTATATAAGCAATAAATATGACTAAACATTAAGTTAGACATTACATTTGAGGAAAATTGAAAAGGAAAATATTTAAAATGCTCCATTTGCTATTTACTGCATACAATATGCTTGCTTTCCATGTGTTTATAGAAAATATTTTTTTCATTTTGTATGTATGATACCATGACAAAGTTCATTGCCATTTTTCATTTAGTTAGGATGGGTGGTATGATTTTCATTTCTCCATAACATAGACTGGGAACCTCCCATTCATATGCCTATGATTTATTACTGACTGAAGCAGCTTAGTTTGGTAAGTTCACAAGCTGGTTCTCTTTAATACCCTATTGTGCAAGCCATCTGGGCCTGCTGTTTTCAGTACATTCCAGTTTTTAAAATATCCCCTCACCTGTTTTGTTTTGTTTTTTAAAACATTGCTCTTCATTAGCCTCTGGTTATTATTTTTCTGTTGTATTTTCTTCATTAAAAGATGTAGAGTAGGAAATAAGAATTAAGTCTAGATCAACATCCTAGACATTTTAAGCATTGTCAACAGTTCCACTGATTTATGTTGAGGGCCTAGCTTATTCCATTTCTACAACACTTCCATACAAATGCCTTCCTACTTTTATCCTCTGAAACAGTTGAAAATAACAAATGCATGGTTATTGTTACTCTGTGCCTTATACAAACTAGTTTTTTTTTCATAGTCTAACAGATACAATGGTCAGTTCCATGAGTCAAAAGGTAATACTCTAATTTCTCACCTTAGCTTCATTTGTAAAAGTGGACAGTCTATGTTTCTTATGATAAAGCTGAATTTATTCTCACAGTGCCTCTCAGGTAAGTTCCATTTATATTCAGTTCACTGCCACCTTGAAACATAATAAAATATTTACAAAGTCATAACCCATATGACACAGGTCATTGGAGTGTAAGGTAGTTCTTGTGTGATCCTGGCCCTATCAAAACTCTTACCATAGCAGGTTTATTTCTATTTCACCACTGATGTTCCTTAGCAATCTACATTAAAAACTTATCTTTTTATCATGTGATACCCTGGAATCTGTAGAAGCATCCCCCTCTCCTCACCATATTACTCATTTCTACATCTTATATAATCCTGAAGCACTCTCTCCTATTGGCTCTACTATCTTGCCTAGTAATGCCCACAAACCATCAAACTCCTCCCCACTTGTGTCATGGTGATTTTGTAATTCCATCATCAACTTTGAACAATTATGTCATGAAAAATAAATCTTGGTTTCCTCGTACCTTTAATATCTTTAGAAAATGGGTAAAGTGCTAAAGTCGGCAAGATGGCAGAACTTTCAAGCATTCCCCCCTGAGGGAAACATCAATTTGAACAATTATCAATGCAAAAATACATTCACCAGAGCTAAGGAAGAAAGTGGAAGACTACAGTTGCACTGAATAGGTTCATATTAGCAGTATCAACTCTCCCTGAACCACAGGAAGCACAAATCAGAGGGAGACACATATTAGGATGGGGAAAGAAAGGACTTCATACAGAAGCACCATCTCTAACCCAGTGAAACTCCCAGACCCACCACAATGCCAGGCCAAGCCCTGAGTAAGCGTTTCTCAAAAGAAGACAAATTGCCAACAATATATGAAAAAAATAAGTAACTTATTTTATAATTTATAATAACTAAGTACCAGAAAAATGCAAATTAAAACTACCATGAGATACCATCTCATATCTGTTAAAGAAGCTGTTATAAAAATGATGAAAGATAGCAAGTGTTGGTGAGAATGTGTAGGAAAGGGAACTCTTGAACACAGTTGATGAGAATGTACAGCCATTAAAACAGATGGGGATTTCTCAAAGATTGAAAGTAGAACTAGGGGCTGGTGTTTCACACTGCAGTTAAGATGCTGCTTGAGACGCTCATGTGTAATAGCAGAGTGCCTGGGTTTGAGATCCAGTTCTAATCCCAATTTCAGCTTCTGCTAATAAATATATTGTGGGGCATCAGGTGAAGGGTGAAGTACTTGGCTCCCTGCCACTCTAATGAGAGATCCAGATTGAGTTCCCAGTTCCTGGCTTCAGCCTGGACCAGTCTCTCTTTCTCTCTCTCTCTCTTTCCCTTCCTCCCTCCCTCCCTCCCTTTTCAAATTAAATTTTAAAAATTTAAACTAAAAATAGAACTGCCAGATGACCCAACAATTCTACTGTGTGTGTGTGTGTGTGTGTGTATATATATATATATGCAGAGTATATGAAATGAGCATGATATATAGAAGAGATAGCTGCATTCCCACCACAACATTAGTCACAATAGCCATGGTATAGAATCCACCTGAATGTGCATCAACAGTAATTGGATAAATAAAATGTAATTTGATACACATACACACACATGCAAACAATGAAATATCATTTAGGCTTTAAAAAATAAGTAAATCCTGCCATTTGCAAAACTTTAATGAACCTAAGGGATCTAATTATACTATGGAGATGAGCCTGCACATAATGACAAATGCTGAATAATATAATTTATATGTTGAATCTACAAAAGCCAAATACACAGAAGGATAGACTGGTGGTTACCAGAGGCTGAAGTTGGGGGTGGGATTAGGGAGATATTTGTCAAAAGGTAAAAAGTTTCACTTAAGATGAATATGCTCTTAAAGATCTATTGCATAGCATGAATACTATCATGAATAATATGTAATATACTTGAAAATTTTAAAATGTTAATTATTCTCACAACAAAGAAATAAGCATATGAGGCAACAGGTATGTTAATTAGCTTGATTCAATCACTTTGCACTATAGACAATGCACTATATACATGTATCAAACATTATGTCATCCACCATAAAAATAAAGAGTTTTAGTTTATCAGTTATACATCAATAAAGCTGGGAGGGGACAAAAAGAAAAGAGAAAGGAACTAAGTAATGAATGCTAGTGTTCCAACTCCTAATGGAGAGTGAAAACATTATTAAAATCCATGCATAAATAATATTCTCTCACATGCATTGAATAACAGGTGCCAATGTAAGTCCTTTGACTAGTGTTCAATTTCCCCCAAGGACAGTTAGAATTTTATATGGCCTTGTAAACTCTATGACCACATTTCTTTTGTTCATACTTAAAGAGGATCATCAAAGAAATGCATAATGTTTGATGAGTTACATTAGAACCAGAGTTTATTTACTTAATATTATAAATGAAACAGATAATGTCTGAAGTGGCCATAGTGCCAAATTATGTACAAATTAGGTAGAACACTTCAGGAAAATAAATTGCGTGATAATAGCCACTCAAATGAATATCCCAGGGTCTGACTATGCAGTTTCACTTTGGGGGACATATCCATATGTTTGGAAATACATGAACTCAGGCAATCTCTTTAAAAAAGAAAGGATAACCTGATAAAGATGGGTGGGACTGACAAGGTACAACCCTCAGCAAAGGGGAACTAATGATGAGTAATCATATGAACATTTTTATTATTGATATGGCAATGGTTCTTCTGTTTCGTGATTTTGTTTTTTAGATGTAAGGTAGAGAGACCCCATCTGTTGATTAACTTTATCTGCCCACAATGGCCAGAATTGGGTCAGGCCAAAGCTAGGAGCCCTTGACTCAGCCCAGGTCTCTCACATGAGTGGCAAAACTCAATCACTTAAGCCCTCACCACTACCTCCCACACTCTCCATGATGAAGAAGCTAGGAGCCAAGATTTATACTTAGGTACTCTGATATGGGGTGAGGGCATCCCAACCAGTGCCTTAATTATGCTAGTCCAAATGACAACCCAAATGCTTTGCAATTTTTACAGGTAGTTCCCTAAAAATATTTTTAATATGCTCAGATTCTGAGTATCTTAGGTCACTCAAGTACTGGTCTTAAAATATTTTGTGTGGGGAAAGCATTTAGCTTAGCAATTAAGTCGGTAGTCAGGATGCCCATGTTCCCCATTGGAATCCCAGATTCCAATTACTAGCTCTGACTCCTGATTCCAGGTTCCTGCTAATGCAGATGAGGCAGCAGTGATGGCTGAAGTAGCTGATATCCTACCACCCATCTGGCAGACCAGAATTGGGTTTCCAGCCCCCAGCTTCAGTCCAGCCCAGCTGTGGCTGTGTTGCAGGCATTTGGGGAATGAATTAATGGATGAGAGCCTTGTCTCTCTGTCTTGCCTTCTGCCTATCCTCCTCTCAAATAATTATAAATAATGTTTTAAAGAAATATTTCATTGGCACCTACATTTCAATCATACTTGGAGGCACTGGGATTATTGCCTGATTGAGTGAACAAATAGGCCAAAGCTTCTATCATCACAGAGCATCTAGCAATAGCGCTATCAGCTGGATCTTGTTTCGTCTCCAGGTTCATATTTTGAAGCTCTAGCTTCAATGTGATTGTATTTAATTACCTTAGCTGGTAATTAGGGTTAAACAAGGTCATAAGGTTTGGTTCCCTAATCTGATAGGATTGATGTCCTTATAAGAAGAGCTTGCTCATTCCCCACCCACCCCACTCACACACCCCTTCAATCTCACTGAAAAATGACTGTGTGAGGACAGAGCAAGAATATGGCTGTCCACCAGAAACTGATATTGGAGTTTGCAGTCTCCAAAACTTTAGGAAAATAAAATTCTATTATCAAAGTCACTCAATCTGGTAGTTTGTTATGGCGACATGAGAAGATTAGTACAGTCAATAAACAACAAGCAAATATTATTAGAAGTTTAAAATTCTAGCAAGAAATATGTTGAGAGTGGGGAATAGGAAGTGATTAGTCTGGACATCTTCTTTGAGAAGATGACTTTTGATCTAATAACCAACATTGGTGAAGGAGAAGTGTCGCTCCCCCTCTTCGTGGAGGAACGACACAGGACCTTGCCTAGGCTTCATATCCGAGTCACGGCACCATTATGTCGCTCCCCGTCTTCGTGGAGGAACGACACAGGACCCTGCGTTGTTCTTTCGTCTGCTTGGCCCTCCCCGGGTTTGCTGCTGGTTCTTCCCAGGTTGGCTACCGTCCCTTCCACCTCCGTGGAAGGGCGGTTCCCCCTGCCACATTCCCCACTTCCGCGGGGGAGCGGCACACCGCCGGCCGGCTCTCTCGGGGGCTGCACAGGTGTTCCTTCAGATGTTCCCCTCAGATGTTCCTGGTGCATGTTGTCTCTCTCCTCCTTTATAGTCCTCTTCCACCAATCCCAACTCTGCTACCCACACGCCGAGTACGCTGCTCTCCTCCAATCAGGAGCAGGTCCTACAGTTTATTGGTTGAACTGGAGGCAGCTGTGTAGAAGCTGCTTCTCCCTTCTCAGCGCCATATTGTCGGAGAGCAGATGCATAGAATAAGTCTTAATTCCAGTAACTTAGTCTAGTCCGAGTTGCTCCCAGTTGCTCCCCACAGAGAAGGCTGTGTGGCTTTCTGGGAATAGTGATTCCTGGTTGAGGTTCAGATTTATGCACAGATGCTGAGCCAGGAATGTGCCTGACAGAACCATGGAAAGCTAGGAGCCTGTGTGGATGGGCGGGATTGGGGCCACCTGTTCTTGCTGTCCCTGTGACTGGTGAGAGACGAGGACCTGGCTATTGCTTATATATCAAGACAGAGTGAGCAAAATCAGGAAGTCTGCTTTGATGTAGAGGCTGCCTGAGAGCCAGGGACATTTCCTGTTAAAGAGGTGAGGGAGGTGAGTTATAATATACCGAGTTCCCATTTAAAGTCTTTTTTCAGAATTAATCCAAATGAATTCACAGGATGCAAACCAAAATAATGTCAGAGTTTTTATTCATTTCTCTGCCACCTACCCTCCTACCCACTGAGTACTAGAAAGTGTCATTGTTAATTTTTAAACTAACCAAAAATTCAAACTATTGCACTAGTCAGAGTTCTTCAACACCAGCCAAAGTACTCCAGTTCTAATGCTGAATAATTGCTTATGCTATTAAAAACTGAATTTAAGAACTATAAATCTCCCTATGTATTACATAGATGTTTCATCACATGAACTTTATTTTTAAGCTCTACTGTTGCAGTTGATTTCATTCTGAGAGGAGGAGCGTGGTGGGGGCAAGAGGCGTGGAGTCACCATACACAACTTGGGAGTCGCGTGAAAGCAGGCCTGAGGCAAGCAGCCTGCAGACTCGTTTATTTCAGTTGCTACAGCAGCTTATATGGCCAAGGCAGCCAATCCAGTCAAGGGGCAGTCTATGCCTTAACCAATCACAACCTGTTGCCCGGCAGTTTCTGAAGCCATCCAATCACATCTTGTTGCCAGTCAGGCTCTGTTGCCAGGCAGTTTCTGAAACTATCCAATCACAGTCTGTTGTCAGTCAGGCTCCATTGTCATGTGGTTTCTGAAGCCATCCAATTACAGCCTGTTGTCAGTCAGGCTCCATTATCATGTGCTTTCTGAAGCTATCCAATCATAGCCTGTTGCCAGGCAGTTTCTGTTGTCAGTGGTCATCTTGGCATGGCCTTCTCATTCCACCACACTCTACTATCAATGAATATCTGCTTATAAGAACTAGCAGATGAAATAAATATGAACTAACAAGTACTAAATTAATATAAGTAAAAATAGTTTATCATACTAAAATATTTTTTTATTTTCCTGGACATGTGGACATATGTATTATAATGTACATTTAATATAAACATAGTTATGTCACCAAGTTCATTCTAACTCATTTTGCCAAAATCAAATATGTAATGAAAATTAACTTTCAGAAATTCTAATTCTATACTTTATTCCTAAGTTTTGACTCTCATAGGATCAAGTTTTCACTGGATTGACTTAAAAATATATCTAAGAGAAAAAGTACCACTGATAAGAATACATATGAAGAGGCTATCAAAAATCAAAGACAGAGGGCAGACAGTTAAAACACTACTTGGGATACCTGTATCCGCTGTTGAAGTGACTGGTTCATGTGCCACCCACTCTGCTCCTGATCTAGCTTCATGCTAACGCACAACCTGGGAGGCAGCAGAAGATGGTTCGGATCTCTGCCACCCAGGTGAGAGGTCAAAATTGGGTTCCTGGCTCCTTGGTTTCAGCTTCTTGACCTGTGGGCATCTGGGGGTAAACGTGGGGATGGGTATTTGGCCAATGCTTGATGGGTATTTGCCTGTACTCGACATCCACATCCAGCTCCTGAATCCAGTCCCTGTGAGAGGCAGTGATGATGGTTCAAGTGTTGAGTCCTTGCCACCCATGTGGGAGATCTAGATTGAGTTCTCGGCTCTCAGCATTAACACTGACTCAGCCCAGGATATTATGGGCATCTGGGGAGTGAACCAGTGAATGAGCATTCTCTCTCTCTTTCTATCAAATTAATTAGATTAAACATTAATAAGATTAGGTGGATGTGTTAACTTCAGTGTAGCAATCAGTAAGCTGGGATAACTGTATCTTCTGTGTCAATAGCAAAGGATTGTCATAAAGATGAACTAGTCCAAGGAGTTTGGAAATTTTATATTAGTTTTTATCAAATTAAAAATAATAAGAAATATGACTAATAAATAAGGGTTTTTTTAAGTTAAAGAAGTGGAAATTTATTTTAATAACAAGAATAAGCCTTTGTGTATTAAATATTAGTGCTTCTGTAACTATCCTTAAGGTGATCCCAGGAATCATTCTCTCGGGTTTCCTAGGGTGAATCCCAATGAGCAAGGACATTCACAAATAGGAATAGGATATTTACCTTCACATCTAACATGTAGAACTTGAAAGATGTTAAAGGATTTGTTTTTCTTTAATAAGATGTAGAAGATTAATGACTCTGAAGTAAGTTTGTAGAATGATAAAAGGAGAAGTAAAAATCTTTAAAATAAGCAATATTAAAACCAAAAAAGAAAACCATCCTAGTGCTCTGTAGGAAGAATAAAGCAAATATTAATGCTTAAGTTACAGCATTTTGTTTGGTTTAGTAGTAAAAATGTCAAGAGATCAAATCAAAGCAGTATCTTAAAAATTGAACTTCACTCTACACACTGAAAATAATTTATAGGCCAAAGAGAGAACATTTATGAATTTCATTGATTATTAAAAAGGAACAATATTTCCTCTTTCATTTCCCATTCAAAAATAAGGGATTTTTTTTATCTTCAGTGAAAGAGAAGAGGAGCAAGTGGTAAATAATACTATAACAAAACAAATGATAAAAGCAAAACTAAAAACAAAACAGAATAAGCTGAGTGTTTAAAGGAAATTCTTAGGATGTACAGTCTGTAAAGTGATCTAATCTTCTTCTGTCCTTTGGATTTATAAAAATTACATAGCCTACATTTTTCTGACAGCTCATCAAATGAATAAAATATATCTTTTTCAAGTACCATTAGTTTTAGTAGAAGCAAATCCTGAAGCAGTACCTAATCATAGTACATGAATTAGAAGGATTGTAAGATCTTTACCCCTGGGAAAGCCTTTGAACACCTGGGATTCCCTCAGTTAACAGAAGCAGTGATTCCGAGGTTCATGTATCAAATGGCCTTACTATCCCACCTAGCCCTTTCTCACTATTCTTACATCTAAAATATAATTTTAGCCTTATTTTACAATTACATTTCAGCTCTGCATAGTCTGAGTAATTTTCCCCCAGTTGCATTGTTACTATTGTTGTTTTTTTAATAAAATTTGAAAACAGCACAGTTTATCAGATTTAGTTGCTAATTTTCTACTAGTAAGACTTTGTTTTGTAGAAAAAAAGTCTGAACTATGGTTATGCTATTTATTATCTGTATGAACTTTGGAGTTGACATAAATTCTCTGATCTTCACTTCCACCTCTATGAAGTCATTTGTAACATTGCTATAAGGATTAGCAATTGCATATTCAAATTGCCTTATGTAATACTTGGTACATATTAGATATAAAACAAATGATATCATTATATATTATTCAGCTTCTATAATTTGTTAAAAACTTATCATTTAGAACTATTAAGTAAATTGAGCTGGCGCCAAGGCTCACTAGGCTAATCCTCCACCTTGGGGCGCCAGCACACCGGGTTCTAGTCCCGGTTGGGGCACGGGATTCTGTCCCGGTTGCCCCTCTTCCAGGCCAGCTCTCTGCTGTGGCCCGGGAGTGCAGTGGAGGATGGCCCAAGTGCTTGGGCCCTGCACCCCATGGGAGACCAGGATAAGTACTGGCTCCTGGCTTTGGATCAGCATGATGTGCCAGCCGCAGTGCGCCAGCAGTGGCGGCCACTGGAGGGTGAACCAACGGCAAAGGAAGACCTTTCTCTCTGTCTCTCTCTCTCTCACTGTCCACTCTGCCTGTCAAAAAAAAAAAAAAAAGTAAATTGAGATAGTTATCACATCTTAAAACGTTCTAACGTAGCACACTAAAATAATGTGAATTCAGTATTTCATTTGTTACACACATACACAACTACAAGTTAGAAAGGACAGATATTATTTCTCTTTACTGATGAAGAAATGCATTCAAAGAGATCTACAGAGATCAAGAAAGCAAACCCATAACTTAAGGCATTGAACATACTATGAAAAGCAGAAAACTGGAGGGTTTTGTGATCTCCCCTGAAATCCTCATTTCAATTGATGGCATTGTTGTATTTCCATGAAGCTGAGGCCCCAATTTTCAAGCCTTTCCCTATTCTCCTCTACCACATTATCACAGCTCATGTTTATTAAATCAAGATTGTTTTTTAGATTTACATTTTAAATATATCTGCATTTTTACTAAATCTTGTCACCAGCACCGGTTATCTCTCTTCTGAGTTACTCTCTAATTCATGCCAGTACCACCCTGCATGCTCTGTACAGTCAAATCTCAGCACAGCAGCCAGAATGACAGTATAACTATGATCAAGCGATTCTGTTCTCAAAACCATCTGAAACTCTGTTTTCCTCAGAGTAAACACCAAGGTCTTTACAATGGTCTAGGAAGCTCTAAATTAGACTTGACCTGACCAGAGTTAATTCTTTGTTCTGCTCATTTGCATCACTACAGTTCCAAGTCAAACCTCCCACTGAGGGATGCTCCCTCCCCAAACATCCTCAAGCTCAGTTTGTTCCCCTCCTTCAAGTCTTTGCTGCCTTCTCAGTGAACCTGATTTTGATGTCCCAGTTTAACATTCGAACTTATCACCCAGGCACTTGGACCCTCCCACTATATATTTATGTTTCCATAGCATTTTTATTCCTTTAATATACTGTATAATTTATGTGTTATGTGTATCAGTTACACTCTGGATACCCTTGCCATTGAAATTTAGGCTCCTCAAGGGTGAAGAATTTTTGCTTCAAATAGGTTCAATGAGCATAAGTAAGTACACAACCCACAATTATGTGTTGCCTCAATGAGTCCTGCATTCTGATCACCTCCTACATGCGTGTGCACACGAACACACACACACACACACACACACACACACTTGATTACTGTCAACCGATCTGCTGTCCCTGGTTATTTCACCCAGCTCAGTGCTCTCAGAATATTGCCTAAGTATCACAACAATCAAAATTAGGAAGGATTGTTGAATAAAAATGTGGATTCCTATCTTCTCCCCTAAAGATGCCATTCGCATTTCTAAGGGTAAGCCAATGAATATGATCCATATGCACACTGAAGTCTAAGAACTTGGCCTTCCTTTTTCTCTCCTCCATGTTTGCTTCCCTTCATTTCAGCTATAGTCTTGCAAATACTTCATGAAATCAAACATTTTGCTGTCAAGAATTGAGATGCCTACCAGGGAAATGCACTCACACCTGCTGTAGCCCACTCTGAAAAAGGAAAGGTCCAGTTAGGGGTCAGGGTCAAAGTGTTAAATTTGAATATTTTTATTTCATGATGGCCTTGCTCATAATGCCAAAGGCATTTTACAGTCCCTTTCAAAGTATTCTCTATGGATTTCTTTACATTTCTGTCCTAATTATTTAGAGTAATTTTCTATCTGTACTCCTCCATTCCTTCCTATTGCTACCACCACAGAGCATGCTTAGGCCAGGTCTACTCAAGACATTAGGAAGAAGTCTTGGGTTTTCCTAGGCTCTGAATCTCCTTACTTCTTTTCACTACCATTCTGGTGAGCTATGATAAAATTAGAAGCCTGACCTAGATGAAAGGAACTAAAAATTAATTCAGTTTTTAGACAAGAAGCAATTTGTTTTCCATTCTAATTTACTTGTTCTAATGGTGCCATGAAGGAAAATTCCATAACTTTATGCATAAAAGAAAATGAGTCATTAATTAAAGTTTATGTTAAGGTTATAAAAGCACTATCCTTTCCTGAAAACTGAACAGTTTTTGAACATGATTTTGCTCCATATATATTCAGGCATACAAATCTCCTTTATGTGCTTATCTGATACAACATTAGCTAATAATTTCTGAGAGTAGGTACCACAACAAATTCCACATATTTCCATGGACAATTAATCTAATCAATTACATTGTTTTCAATTGATAAAGACATTTATCTAATTTTTTAATTTTAAGATTTAACAATTTTAACACTTTAACATGTTTACTTAATATGTAGATATTATATGCATACATATATATATTTTTCTTTTGAACATAGATTGTTAATATCTCAAAATGTGGGATTCAAGACAATGATCTTATAATAAGGAAAGAAGGGTACATAGTCATGGACATGGTACAATTCAATGAATCAATATTTATAAATATATACCAAGTGATATGACATATGTGTAATTTTTATACTGTATATATTCACTTCCACATATCAGAAAAAAACATGATATTTGTTTTTCTGTGTGTGGCTTATTTTACTTTGCATAATTGTCTCTGTTGTCATCCATTTTGTTGCAAATGTCAGGATTTCATTCTTTTTTATGGCTGAGTAATATTTTACCATATATATATATATATATATATATATACACACCACATTTTCTTTATCCAGTCTTCAGCTAATGAGCATCTAGGTTGATTCCATATCTTTGCTGTTGTGAACTGGGCTGCTATAAACACAGAAGTTCACTTATGTCTTTCATGTGCTGATTCTACTTTCTTCAGATGAAACTTTAGCATGACTAAGCATGACTAAGTTTTCCATTGATTCATACATTAACAACAGGACATTTATTTCAATTCATTTGCTAAGAAATTTTTAAGCCCCCAAATCTCGAAGGAATACCAAATATCACACCTTAAGGTTAGCAATACAATAGACATAAAGATTGTGAGTCATAAGTTCTGTGGATTCCATTACTATGCAGATTATTCAGTTCCCTGAAGGTTAATCTCTTGGTTCAGAAATTCAAATTCCATGAGAAATCTGATGAACATTGAATAAAAATGGATCTTATTTTTCCTAAGAAATAATTTTAATTTTTAGTTCTCCTATTTCAGAGAAATACAAGAATCATAATTTTATATATTTAGAAAGCATGCAGCCATATAATGAAATTTTACTAAACTGTCACTTAAAAACAGCAAAATTTTAAGCCCCAAATAAGTAGAACTTAGTCATTTATTTCAGTACACAATGTCTCCACCCAAAAATAATTTCAGGGATCAGTAATTCTTTATAGTAACATTCTTAAAAACAATCCATAAACAGCAAACATATTTAAATCCTTAGTAATGATTGCAAATCTTGAAACAATCAATTACACAAATTAACAGGGCTTCCAAACATAGTTTTAAAGTAGAGCAAACTTTGCTACCTATTTGTTCCACATTAAACTTCCAGCAATTGTTTCTTTTTTATATTTATTTTATTTATTTGAAAGATGAGTTACAGAGAGACGTAGAGACAGATAGGTCTTCCATCCGCTGGTTTACTCCTCAGACAGCCTCAACGGCCGATCTGAAGCCATGAGCCAGGAGCTTCTTCCAGGTCTTCCATATGGTTGCAGGGGCACAAGGATGTGGGCTATCTTCTACTGCTTTCCCAGGCCATAGCAGAGGGCTGGATGGGAAGAGGAGCAGCTGGGATTAGAACCAGCGCCCATATAGGATGCTGATGCTTCAGGTAGCCACAGCACTAGTCTTTCAGCAATTATTTCTAACAGAAAAGAAAGCATAATTAAACTCAATAGGATTTTTTAAAATTCCTGTATTGATGTAATTATTGGTACTTGATACATTTAGCTAATTCTAAAATGGCTCAATATGAGAGTACTAGTTGTAAAATAAGCCTGTCTTTCCTTTAAATTTTGAGTATTCAGGTAACAACGAGCAACCAATTACATGATCAAAAATCTGTACTACGTGGACTTTGCTAAATGTTTTAAAAACTGTTTCAGAAGAATCAATTTTGTCAGCTCTCAATAATAGAAATATAATGCTCCCCGGATCAGCCTTTCTGGCTGCTCTGCTTCCTTGGTTTCCTGAACCAATGCCACCAGACTGTCTTGCTCTTACTGCCCTCTGAATGCCCTCACTCGAAACTTCTACTGAGCTTGGCTTTTTTTTTTTTTTTTCCATCCTATATCACACTGAACTCTTGATGTAAAAGCACATGGAATAAAATCTTGTATTCTGTGACCTAATAACACAAAATCCCAGAACATTTTTTTTGAGAATCCTTAGACCACCTTTGTTCCATAAGTGAGTTATGTGTGTTTAACCTCATGAGAAACCCATAGGGTAAAGAGACATTCAGGCAGCTGGAGGTTAAGAAAGCTAAGTACCTTGTCTAAGATCACTTGCAAATCAGAGATGAAATCTGAACCCAAACAGTGTGACATCAGAGCCTTTCCTTTAGTGAATTGTACCATATTGTCCTCTTTTGAATAGAAGGAAAGTTCTGTCTATTTTCTTACAAATTGGCTAAAACTGCATGTGATAGCCCAGGGAAGATGAAAGTGTTCCTTGGTATTTAGAATGTATTTTGGTACTTTCTTTGCTCTGTGAATCAGGATGTTTTGTTTTTGTGGAGCATTTACCCTACCTCCCCTCTTCAGATCAGGATGGGCCATGACACTTGATGTGACCAAACAAACGTGAGCAGAAATGATGTGCATCCCTTCTGGACAGAGCCAGTAAGAGCCATGGTTGCTGTCCACACTCAGGTCTACCTTTGTCAAGGCAACATATGGTGTCCCCTGTCCAATCTGCCCCTAACATCGGAACAATAGCAACTCAGAGGCAAGGCTGATGCTGGCCCACAAATGGACATCTGTGACTGAAAAATCAGTCTGTTGCTTTAAACCAGTGAGATTTACTGGTTATTAACTGGCTTGCCCTGGTTGATTTTTTTTTTCAACCAAATTTGTTTTTCCTCAGAATCTTTCACAGAATACTTCCCAGAAGACAGAAAAAGGCTATAGAAACTCTTCTCCCATGGAATAGTATTAAAAGATGAAAAGGGAACTGTAAGAGAGACGTGAGGTAGCCTTGCTCTTGGCGCAGCCTGACTGAAGCCCAGGGGAAACTGTACTTAGCTCTGACAACGATTGTTATTACCTTCCCCGCAGCAATGACTGCACAAAATCAGCTTCGCATCACACAGCTGCCCCTCAAAGTTGCATTCCACTCAAGTCTATTCGTCAGTTCATTAGATGACTATGCTCTGAATGCTCCATTTCCAAACCACCCCTTGCTTGAGTTTGAAGTGCCCCATGTTAATGTGAACACTCTGGCCTTCCAATCTGCCTCACAGAAGTGAAATCGGACATGACCCCTAAAATTTATACAAAAATGTGGCCCCTTAAAGTTCCCCAGAATTGCTATCTGGGGTGCCACATATGCTACCAGAATTTGGGGTGCCATACTAAAATCGGAGACGACTCCCTAAAATTTACACTGAAGTGTGTGGCCCTTTAAAGTTCTTTAGAAATGCTATCCGGGTAGCCAGCGCCTCGGCTCACTAGGCTAATCCTCCGCCTTGCGGCGCCAACACACCAGGTTCTAGTCCCAGTCGGGGCGCCGGATTCTGTCCCGGTTGCCCCTCTTCCAGGCCAGCTCTCTGCTGTGGCCAGGGAGTGCAGTGGAGGATGGCTCAAATGCTTGGGCCCTGCACCCCATGGGAGACCAGGAGAAGCACCTGGCTCCTGGCTTTGGATCAGCGTGGTGCGCCGGCCGGGGCAGCCATTGGAGGGTGAATCAACGGCAAAGGAAGACCTTTCTCTCTGTCTCTCTCTCTCACTCTCTCTCACTGTCCACTCTGCCTGTCAAAAAATAAAATAAATAAAAAAAAGAAATGCTATCTGGGGTGCCACATGTGCTACTGGAATTTGGGGTGCCATGTGATTTCACCACGGACTTATTACTAAATCCCCAATATTAATAAGGCCGAGAGGGTTCTTGCCTAATATTTAGAGAAGAATTCTAAATACTGGCACAGATAAACGAGGCAGCATGGTACATTTTAAGCTTTTATTTAATGAGAAAGATGCATAGGAGAGTGAGAGCTTTATTTAAGAGAGAGAGGTAATTAGGGGTTCATACCAAGCACCAAGAACCAGCCATGTGGAGTGTGGCCTGGCTTTTAACCCACTTCCAAAGGGGAGTGTTTAATTAACCTGATTGGCTGGTGGGCACCCAGGTGTGGCCAGGTAGGGGAATGAGGCCACACAGCGGCGTGGCAAAGGCATCAGGGGCATGAGGTCACACAGGGACGTGGCAAAGGCGTGGTCTTCCAGTTCACAAATCTGATCAATTTTAACCTGTATGCCTGAATACTTCAATATGATTTCACCACGGGCTTATTACTAAATCCCCAATATTAATAAGTCCGAGAGGGTTCTTGCCTGGTATTTAGAGAAGATCTAAATACCGGCACAGATAAATGAGGCAGCATGGTACATTTTAGGCTTTTATTTAGTGAGAAATGTGCATAGGAGAGTGAGAGCTTTATTAAGAGAGAGAGGTAAATCTGGATTCATACGAGCTCCAGGAATCAGCCACGTGGAGGAGCATCTAGGCCTGGAAGCCTAGGGCACATGGTCCGAAGGCCATGCGCCCTAGGGGTGCAGGGCTACAACAAGTCCCTTCCTGGCAAAAGGCCAAGGAAGAAGAGAAGGGCAGACACATCATGTCCCAGGCTTTTAACCCACTACCAAAGGGGAGTGGTTAATTAACCTGATTGGCTGGTGGGCACCCAGGTGTGGCCAAGTAGGAGGATGAGGTCACACAGGGGCGTGGTAAAGGTATCAGGTAGGGCATGAGGTCATGAGGTCACACAGGGGCATGGCAAAGTCATGGTCTTCCATCTCATAAACTTAATCAATTTTAACCTCTATGCCTGCCTACTTCAGAAGCTTTAACTATTTTATTCATATAATTATAAACTCTCATGGCTTTTTTTTTAATAAAAGACAATCAATTTAGCTAGGATACAGTTCCCAGTTATTCTTTTTTTTTTTTTTTTTTTTTTTTGACAGGCAGAGTGGACAGTGAGAGAGAGAGAGAGAGAGAGAAAGGCCTTCCTTTGCCGTTGGTTCACCCTCCAATGGCTGCCGTGGTCGGCGCGCTGCGGCCGGCATACCGCGCTGATCCGATGGCAGGAGTCAGGTACTTCTGGTCTCCCATGGGGTGCAGGGCCCAAGCACTTGGGCCATCTTCCACTGCACTCCCTGGCCACAGCAGAGAGCTGGCCTGGAAGAGGGGCAACCGGGACAGAATCCCGTGCTCCGACCGGGACTAGAACCTGGTGTGCTGATGCCGCAAGGCGGAGGATTAGCCTAGTGAGCCGCGGCGCTGGCCATAGTTCCCATTTATTCTAAGAATTTTGGGTATGCAGTGAAGGGATTTTGCAGATGTAATTGGAGTCTCTAATCAGTTGACTCCAAGCAAATGAGATTATCCCAGATTATCTGAGTGGGCCTGACTAAATCTATTGCAAGTCTTTAAATGGAAGAAATTCTATAGTGGCTCTATTTTTATTACCTTTGAGGATTTTCCATTATATGACCATACTGTAAATAATTTATTCTCTCCTGTTTGGGTGTTTATTTTTTAAAACATATTGCCTTTTCATAGAAAAATGTCACACATATTTAGTGGTGGAATAGCTCGCCATTTGGTGAAAGTGTCTTCAGCTTTAGCAGATATAGTTAAGGTTGCCTAGAAGTATATAGCATCTGTCAGCATACAAGTGGTACCCTGATTCCAGATGCTCACCAATATTTAGTGTACTCAGGTTTTGTAATCTTGATCTAGTCAATGGCTATACAATAAATATCATTTAAAATTTATTTTCATTTTATTTGAAAGGAAGGGAGAGACAGAGAAAGAGATATCTTGCACCTGCTGATTTACACCCCAAATTCCCACAGTCCCCAGGGCTGGGCCAGTCTGAAGCCAGGAGCTTGCAACTCAACCCAGGTCTTTCATATGGCTAAGAAGGACCCAAGCTCTTGAGATATCATCTGCTACTTATGGTGTTTGATTCAGAAAGCTGAATCAAAAGCAAAGGAGCTAGGGCTTGAACCAGGCACTCCAACAAGAGCTTTGAGCATCCCAAGAGGTGCCCTCATCACTGTGTCTGATGCCTACCCTTAAAATCTCACTTTTTTTAAATTCCATTGCTTTTAATGCCACTGGGGTTGAAGATTGTATCTCTATTAAACATTTGGGCTTCTTCTGCAAATTACCTGCTCATTTCCTTTATATAATTTTCTATCAAATGTTGTATATTTTTGTAAATGATTTTACACATTTAAATATATTATGAATATTTTTGTCAGTTATGACTATTGTCTGTGACCGGTTTTATATGATTTGTTAACAATAACATTTTATAGAAACTTCTAATTTTAAGGTTCTTTAAATTATTATCAATTTTTTATAGCTGAGGGGCGGAGCCAAGATGGCGGAATAGTGAGGGCGCGCACCGATAGTCCGGGAAAATTTAGTTTAATAAAAGGGGAGTTATGGTAGCCTCAGAAAAAAGAACCAGGAAAATATTGCAGAGGAAACTCTTCTGGATCGAGTGGCTGGGAATCAGAGGACCTACTGGGAAAACAAGGTCGCCCACCTCGCGGAAGCCGAGCCGCGGGACCAAGCCATGGAAGCCCCAGGGTCTGCACGCCAGTGCTCGAAGGGGAGTGCATGCCACACAGACAACAGCGGGGAGACTTGGGACGTCCAGGGCTCCAAGTCCACACATCGGCACTGGAAGGGGAGGTGAGCTCAATATCCCGAGACATTGGTGGGGAAACGGGGGTCAGAATCTAGAGGGGGGCCGGAAAGTGCAGCAAACTCACTACCGGAAAGAAGGAAAAAAAAAAAGCTTCGGGGTTTCTCTTCCCCCTACCTTGCGAAGGTTGCAGGGCTGCAAGGCTTGAAGAATTCCCAAGAGACAAAGAGCAGGCCCCCTCTCTGGATTTACATATCAAAAGCGGAGAGCAAAGGAACTGAGTCACTACAATTCAGTAGCCTAGGCAACACAGTGGGAGTCCAGAGGAGCCTAAACAGACTCTGGGGGTAGAAGCCAGAGACTGGATGCTAAATACCATCAATTCTGCACAGCCATGCCGTGCGGTGTTACTTACCCCCGGAAAAAATAAAATAAATAAATAAATAAATAAAAAGAGAGATTTACCACGCATAACCTGAGGGTGTCACCTTTGCACACCCTTAACCAGGAAGAACCAAGCAGAGCTCTCAGCCCACACCCATCTCAGGCCTCCAAGGCTCCTCCAACAGCAGGCAGTCCACTTAACACGGACATAGTATAAAATAAAATTAAATTAAAAAAAAAAAACGCACAGTGACGCAAGAAGAATTAACTATGCCAAGTAACAAACACAGAAATCGAGGGAACAAGATCAACGATGACACTATGATGCCTCTAAATAAACAAAACACTCCGAACCAAGATTATGAAGATGATGAGATAGAAGAAATGCAAGATATGGATTTCAAAAAATTTATGATAAGAACATTTAGAAGTTTTCAAAAGCAAATCCTTGAACTACAGAAATCCTTATTGGACAAGATTGAAAATCTCTCTCGTGAAAATGAAATTTTAAGGAAGAATCAAAATGAAACTCAGAAACTAGTAGAACAGGAAAGTGTGATAGTGAAGAGAAATCAAAATGAAATGAAGAGCTCAATAGATCAAATGACAAACACATTAGAAAGCCTTAAAAACAGAATGGGTGAAGCAGAAGAGAGAATATCAGACTTAGAAGACAGAGCACAGGAAAACATACAGTCAAACCAAAGAAAAGAAGAGGAAATTAGAAATCTAAAAAATATTGTTGGGAATCTACAGGATACTATTAAAAAAACCAACATTCGAGTTCTAGGAGTTCCTGAAGACATGGAGAGAGAGAAAGGATTAGAAGGCCTTTTTAGTGAGATACTAGCAGAGAACTTTCCAGGTTTGGAGAAGGACAGAGACATCCTAGTACAGGAAGCTCATAGAACCCCCAGTAAACATGACCAAAAGAGATCCTCACCACGACACGTGGTAATTAAACTTACCACAGTGAAGCATAAAGAAAAGATCCCAAAATGTGCAAGAGAGAAACGTCAGATTACTCTCAGAGGATCTCCAATCAGACTCACAGCAGACTTCTCATCAGAAACACTACAGGCTAGGAGGGAATGGCGAGACATAGCACAGGTGCTAAGAGAGAAAAATTGCCAGCCCAGAATATTATATCCTGCTAAGCTCTCATTTGTGAATGAAGGTGAAATAAAGACCTTTCATAGCAAACAGAAATTGAAAGACTTTGTGACCACTCATCCGGCCCTGCAAAAGATACTTAAAGATGTGCTACACTCAGAAACACAGAAACACGGCCATCAATATGAAAGAAGGGAAAGGAAGAACACCTACCAGTAAAAGAGCATGGGAAGCTCAAAGCATATACTAGAAAATATTTCTGGGAAAATGGCAGGGCAAAGTCACTATGTATCAATAGTCACATTGAACATTAATGGTCTGAATTCTTCAGTTAAAAGACACCGTTTGGCTGACTGGCTCACAGAACACAACCCAACTATTTGTTGCCTACAAGAAACACATCTCTCTAACAAAAAGGCATGCAGACTGAAAGTGAAAGGTTGGAAAAAGATATTCCATGCCAACAGAAACCAAAAAAAAGCAGGTGTAGCCATATTAATATCAGACAAAATAAACTTTAATACAAAAACTGTTAAGAGAGACAAAGAGGGACACTATATAATGATTAAGGGTTCAATTCAACAGGAAGATGTAACTATTATAAATGTATATGCACCTGATTACAGGGCACCGGTCTATTTAAAAGATATGTTAAGGGACTTAAAGGGAGATTTAGATTCCAATACAATAGTACTGGGGGACTTCAATACTCCACTCTCAGAAATAGACAGATCATCCGGACAGAAGATCAACAAGGAAACAGCAGATTTAATTGACACTATTGCCCAAATGGATCTAACAGATATCTACAGAACTTTCAACCCTACATCTACAGACTTCACATTCTTCTCAGCAGTGCATGGAACCTTCTCTAGGATTGATCACATACTAGGCCATAAAGCAAGTCTCAGCAAATTTAAAAGAATTAGAATCATACCATGCAGCTTCTCAGACCACAGCGAAATGAAGCTGGAAATTAGCAACTCAGGAAACCCCAGAAAGTATGCAAACACATGGAGACTGAACAACATGCTCCTGAATGAACACTGGGTCATTCAAGAAATCAAAAGAGAAATCAAAAACTTTCTGGAAGTAAATGAAGACAACAACACAACATATCAAAACTTATGGGATAAGCAAAAGCAGTATTGAGAGGCAAATTTATAGCAATAGGTGCCTATATCAAGAAATTGGAAAGGTACCAAATAAATGAGCTTTCAGCACATCTCAAGGACCTAGAAAAACTGCAGCAAACCAAACCCAAATCTAGTAGGAGAAGAGAAATAATTAAAACCAGAGAAGAAATTAACAGGATTGAATCCAAAAAACACTACAAAAAAACAGCCAAGCGAGAAGCTGGTTTTTTGAAAAAATAAACAAAATTGACACCCCATTGGCCCAACTAACTAAAAAAAGAAGAGAAAAGACCCAAATCAATAAAATCAGAGATGAAAAAGGAAACATAACAACAGACACCACAGAAATAAAAAGAATCATCAGAAATTACTACAAGGACCTGTATACCAGCAAACAGGGAAACCTATCAGAAATGGATAGATTCCTGGACACATGCAATCTACCAAAATTGAACCATGAAGACATAGAAAACCTAAAGAGGCCCATAACTGAAACAGAAATTGAAACAGTAATTAAGGCCCTCCCAACAAAGAAAAGCCCAGGACCAGATGGATTCACTGCTGAATTCTACCAGACATTTAAAGAAGAACTAACTCCAATTCTTCTCAAACTATTCAGAACAATCGAAAAAGAGGGAATCCTCCCAAATTCTTTCTATGAAGCCAGCATCACCTTAATCCCTAAGCCAGAGAAAGATGCAGCACTGAAAGAAAATTACAGACCAATATCCCTGATGAACATAGACGCAAAAATCCTCAATAAAATTCTGGCCAATAGAGTACAACAACATATCAGGAAAATCATCCACCCAGACCAAGTGGGATTCATCCCTGGTATGCAGGGATGGTTCAACATTCGCAAATCCATCAATGTGATTCACCACATTAACAGACTGCAGAAGAAAAACCATATGATTATCTCAATAGATGCAGAGAAAGCATTTGATAAAATTCAACACCCTTTCATGATGAAAACTCTAAGCAAATTGGGTATAGAAGGAACATTCCTCAATATAATCAAAGCAATTTATAAAAAACCCACAGCCAGCATCCTATTGAATGGGGAAAGTTGGAAGCATTTCCACTGAGATCTGGCACCAGGCAGGGATGCCCACTCTCACCACTGCTATTTAACATAGTTCTGGAAGTTTTAGCCAGAGCCATCAGACAAGAAAAAGAAATCAAAGGAATACAAATCGAGAAGGAAGAAGTCAAACTATCCCTCTTTGCAGACGATATGATTCTGTACTTAGAGGATCCAAAGAACTCTACTAAGAGGCTATTGGAACTCATAGAGGAGTTTGGCAAAGTGGCAGGATATAAAATCAATGCTCAAAAATCAACAGCCTTTGTATACACAAGCAACGCCATGACTGAGAAAGAACTGCTAAGATCAATCCCATTCACAATAGCTACAAAAACAATCAAATACCTTGGAATAAACTTAACCAAGGACGTTCAAGATCTCTACGATGAGAATTACAAAATCTTAAAGAAATAAATAGAAGAGGATACCAAAAAATGGAAAAATCTTCCATGCTCATGGATTGGAAGAATGAACATCATCAAAATGTCCATTCTCCCAAAAGCAATTTATAGATTCAATGCAATCCCAATCAAGATACCAAAGACATTCTTCTCAGATCTAGAAAAAATGATGCTGAAATTCATATGGAGGCACAAGAGACCTCGAATAGCTAAAGCAATCTTGTACAACAAAAACAAACCTGGAGGCATCACAATACCAGATTTCAGGACATACTACAGGGCAGTTGTAATCAAAACAGCGTGATACTGGTACAGAAACAGATGGATAGACCAATGGAACAGAATTGAAACACCAGAAATCAACCCAAACATCTACAGCCAACTTATATTTGACCAAGGATCTAAAACCAATTCCTGGAGCAAGGACAGTCTATTCAATAAATGGTGCTGGGAAAACTGGATTTCCACATGCAGAAGCATGAAGCAAGACCCCTACCTTACACCTTACACAAAAATCCACTCAACGTGATTAAAGACCTAAATCTACGTCCTGACACCATTAAGTTATTAGAGAACATTGGAGAAACCCTTCAAGATATTGGCACAGGCAAAGAGTTTCTGGAAAAGACCCAGGAGGCACAGGCAGTCAAAGCCAAAATCAACTATTGGGATTGCATCAAATTGAGAAGTTTCTGTACTGCAAAAGAAACAGTCAGGAGAGTGAAGAGACAACCGACAGAATGGGAAAAAATATTTGCAAACTATGCAACAGATAAAGGGTTAATAACCAGAATCTACAAAGAGATCAAAAAACTCCACAAAAACAAAACCAACAACCCACTTAAGAGATGGGCCAAGGACCTCAATAGACACTTTTCTAAAGAGGAAATCCAAATGGCCAACAGGCACATGAAAAAATGTTCAAGGTCGCTAGCAATCAGGGAAATGCAAGTCAAAACCACAATGAGGTTCCACCTCACCCCAGTTAGAATGGCTCACATTCAGAAATCTACCAACAACAGATGCTGGCGAGGATGTGGGGAAAAAGGGACACTAACCCACTGTTGGTGGGAATGCAAACTGGTCAAGCCACTATGGAAGTCAGTCTGGAGATTCCTCAGAAACCTGAAGATAACCCTACCGTTTGACCCAGCCATCCCACTCCTTGGAATTTACCCAAAGGAATTTAAATTGGCAAACAAAAAAGTGGTCTGCACCCTAATGTTTATTGCAGCTGAATTCACAATAGCCAAGACCTGGAACCAACCTAAATGCCCATCAACGGTAGACTGGATAAAGAAATTATGGGATTTGTATTCCTTAGAATACTATACCTCAGTAAGAAACAACGAAATCCAGTCATTTGCAACAAAATGGAGGAATCTGGAACACATCATGCTGAGTGAAGTAAGCCAGCCCCAAAGGGACAAATACCATATGTTCTCCCTGATCGGTGACAACTGACTGAACACCAAAAAGGAAACCTCCTGAAGTGAAATGGACACTATGAGAAATGGTGACTTGATCAGCATAGCCCTGACTGTTAATGAACAACTTAATACATTATCCCTCTTAGTATTTTTTTATCTGTTCTACTTAATATGACAGGTTTAATTCTGTAATTAATACACAGTTATTCTTAAGTGTTGAAAATTAAGTGAAATGTGATCCCGGTTAAACATAAGAGTGGGAATAAGAGAGGGAAGAGATGTATCATTTGGGACATGCTCAAGCTGACTTGCCCCAATTGGTAGAGTTAGAAACATACCAGGGGATTCCAATTCAATCCCATCAAGGTGTCATGTACCAATGCCATCTCACTATTCCAAGTGATCAATTTCAGTTCACAATTGATCATAATGAAAGGACTAAGAGTCAAAGGGAGCACATAAACAAGTCTAGTACCTGCTAACACTAACCAATAGAATAAATAAAGGGGAGAGTGATCCAACATGGGAAGTGAGATACTCAGCAGACTTATAGAATGGCAGATGTCCTAAATAGCACTCTGGCCTCAGAATCAGCCCTAAAGGCACTCGGATCTGGCTGAAAAGTCCATGAAAGTATTTCAGGCATGGAAAGCCAAGACACTCTGGCAAAAAGATCTCTGCGAGTGAGATCCCAGTGGAAAGAACAGGTCTTCAAAGAAGGAGGTACCTTTCTCTGAAGGGAGGAGAGAACCTCCTCTTTGACTATGACCTTGTCTAAACAAGATAAGAGTCGGAGAACTCAAGGGGCTTCCATAGCCTTGGAAACTCATGACTGGTGCATAGGGAGATTACTGATGCCATAAACAGGAGTGTCGATTTGTAAAGTCAACAACAGGAGTCACGGTGCACTTACTCCTCATGTAGGATCTCTGTCCTTAATGTGCTGTACATTGAGGCTTAATGCTATAACGAGTACTCAAACAGTGTATTTCACTTTGTGTTTCTATGGGGGTGCAAACTGTTGAAATCTTTACTTAATGTATACTAAACTGATCTTATGTAAAAAAAAAAAAAAAGAAAGAAAGAAATTATCAATTCCCAACTTGACTCTCACTGGGATTAAACATGACAATAGGTCTGATCTATTTCATCATCATTTAAAAAAAATCATCTATTATTTTTCACTTTATGTTTCTGTGTGGGAGCAAACTGTCGAAATCTTTACTTAATGTATACTAAGCTGATCTTCTGTATATTAAGAGAATCGAAAATGAATCTTGATGTGAATGGAAGGGGAGAGGGAGTGGGAAAGGGGAGGGTTGTGGGTGGGAGGGACGGTATGGGGGGGAAGCCATTGTAATTCATAAGTCGTCTTTGGAAATTTATATTCATTAAATAAAAGATAAAAAAAAGCATTATAAAAAAAATTTTTTATAGGTTGCATCTTGATGCTTTCTTAGCTTTGTCCTCCCATTTCCCACCAAATCCCTGGATATACTTTTAATACAAGTCTTTTGTTTAACTGACCAGAGACATTCAAGTAGTTTTCAAACTAACTGATACAACTTTAAAACCGCATTATAACAATTCAAATAGTTTTAAGAAGTAACATCATTATACCATAACACAAAAAGCCTGCTTATTTTCTGAACTAATTTCTCATTGCCACTTACAAATTTAAAGAGACCAGGTAGGCAATAGTGAAATTTACAGCACTTTTATGTCTCTGTATTATAAAAACATTTTTAAAAAGACATCTGAGTGAGGGAGGATGTTTGACTTTGCAGTGAAGATGCAAACTAAGACAACTGCATCTCACCTATATTCATCTCTGGCCACTGACCACAGTTTTTTGTTAATGAAGACCCTGAAAGACAATGATGATGGATCAAGCAGTTGAGTTGCTTCCACCTACATGAGACACCTAAATTGATTTTGTGGTCCTGGCTTATGTCTGTCCCAAAATGGGCTGTTGTAGGCACTTAGTTCACTTAGTTGCTATTAATTAGTGAATGAGTGTGTACTCTCTCTTGTTGTCTGTCTGTATCTCTCTCTCTCTCCCTCTGAAACAAACAAGTTCAAAAATTTAAAAATATATACATGTAAATGAAGAATATTTTTAAAAACAAATTTTGATAGTTTATTGTAAATCAGAGGGGCTACCACATTACTACTCATTAACATGGAACTTTCCACAGATTTCTGTGTATCTTTGCCTTTTGTGAAGTTAATTTTGAGCAAGGAAACTAAATACCATTAAAAGAAGATAATGCAAAATTCCAGCATTATAAGTCTCAAAATGAGGCAAATTAAACCACTTACAAAATAAAGAGAATAGTCTCAGCAGAATAAAACTCTCAGGGTCTCGAGAGGACTGGGCTGTTTGATCCAGCAGGGTTTGCCTTAGTCATCCTGCCTTAAGAATAGTATTTGTCTTGAAATCTCTGAAGGGTCAAGACATGAAACAAAAATAGTTTTTTTCTTGATTTCTGAAATAGCTAGAAAACATTAAGAGGACATGACCCATTAATTTAAAGTTCTACCTTGTTGAAAAGTTCATCTGGAAAACTACAGAGCAGTTAGGCAAGATTTGTAAGTAGTTGTACTCATGGTCTTGCAAGCCACTGATAAGTGATAGTGAAGATTGTTGTGTTTTTCCTGTCACAATATTTACCACTTCTATGACAACTGATTCTGTAGAATTGAATTTCTGTTATTTCAACACCCAGCCATGTATGTAGTATCTATATACCTATTAAGGAATTTTTAAATTGTGTGTATGTGTATATGTATTTATGTGTATATACACTGTGAATGAAAATATATACATATATGTAAGCATAGATTTAGTCATGACCCTAATTTAGAATTTGATATAATATATATAGTAAGAAATGTTAATGAATACAATTCTTATGTGATCCCTTTCCAGACTTGTTCCTTCTGATCTATGTGCCTAAAAGATCTGACATGATGATGTAATAAAGAAATGGTAGAAGCAGAGGAGTGGAAAGTATCCACACCAGAGCCTAAAATTGACTTTATCAAGTCTGAAACTGAAGTGTACCTTGAGCATGTTCTTATTAGCAATATTGCCTCTTCTTTCTTCACTTTTTGACCCTTTTCTACCTGTCTGAGTGTAGAATTAAAAGGCATTCTGAAGATCCAGGGAAGAAGTTAACAGGAAGAATTGTTGAATTAAAGAGAAATCTGAGTAAGACTGAAAAAAATGGATGTCCATTAAGTCAATTTTGCAAGTTATGGACATCTACTATTTGAATTTACTGACTGGGAAGGGAGCTACAATGGTCAGCCCCGTCCATACCCAGAGCAGGACATTATGAGTGGCCTGAATCATCAAAGACTGTCCATCTCCTTCTTCTCTGTTCACATACTTCACTTAGCAAACTGACATGTGCTGGATGGCAAACCATAGACAGACACAGCTCACCCCCTCACGTCAAGAAAACAGCTTTCAGTGGAGAGCATCAAAAAGCAATTAGAATGCTCTAGCAGAAGAGGGGCATTGATGCCAGGAAAAACTCTGAGAACAGTGAACAGCCAAAGTCACTCAGCAGGAAAAGCATGAATAGCTTCAACAAGGCAGAGGAAAAAGAATGGAAGAGCAAGAGGCAGAAAGGCAAAAATGCTGGAGAGAGTGTGGAACATTCAGAGAAGGCATGTAGTTCAACCCGGCTGGTGCTCAAGTTGTGCAGCAGATAATGCCAACAGACGAAACATGAACAGAAGTCGAGTCACAGAAGGACAGGCCAGAATCTGGGGTGGATGTTGCTAGGAAGTCAATTAACACAGTAAGATGAGATTGATGTGTAGCCAGAGCTGATGAAAGCCAAAGAGGGACTTACCATTTATTTTCATTTCTTTGCCTTCCTCAAGGAAGTAAGAGAATAATAGTCTGAACTTCAAATAAAGACTCAGAATCTGGCCCACAATCCCCAACTTTCTAACTGCAAATTAAAATAATTTATAAGAAGATTTCAGGGGAAGACATAAAGTTCAAAAAAAGCCATGAACATGGTAAGACCACATTTTAGATGCCAACATTCTGTGTGAAATTTAATAATTAAAGGGAATTTTTCCCTTTGTTCTTGTTGCTTTGGGTACAGTCAGACTCTGGAGGGCAAGGTGGAAAAAGATAAAACCGAAAACTGGAAGGAATAAGTCATGAACAGGGAAATAGACACTGACACAGGAAATACAAGAAAAGTCTTACTGGAGTGACAGTATACAAGGATGGCAGCAGGGAAAGCAGCCTGTTCTTGCCAGACCCTTTGTTCATACTGCAGTTCTTCCATTATGTGGAGACCAAAAACCTCTCTGGGCTCCTAATGGTCAAGGCAGGCATCTCATACAGGAACCTCTGAAAATTAACAGCATCTTAGAATAAAGCCATTTCTCCACATACAAGGATCCTTAGGCACCATGCAAATACAAGGGATGAGCCAACACTTTTTATTTGCTTGTTTCAAATTTACCTGTTGAAAACACTAAGTAACAGAAAGAAAGTTCTACCCAAGTGCCACAAAAGCCAGGGCTGAAAGAAGCCAAAGCCTCCATCCTGATCTCCCTTGTAGATGGGAGGTACTCGAATACTTAGCCATCATATGGTGCCTCCTCGACTGTGCATTAACTGGAAAGTGGTACAGGCGTTCTGAGTGGTGACTTAACCTGCTGTGCCACAACACCTGCCCCAACACTAAACATCTTATCATTGGAAATTCACCAGCCTTCCTGATTCATTTGCTTTTTGTTATAATACCTTTCCTAAGAGCTCCTATAAGTAAGTAAAACACCATTGGTGTGTTGAATACCTTTTATGGGTTATAAAAATACGTTTTGTGTGTGTGTGTGTGTGTGTGTGTGTATGTTTTGGAGTAACAAATCCATAAGAAAGAGCCTTTCTCTTGTTGCTTTCAGTTGGTTTTCATTTTCTTGAAGTTCCTTTGCATAAAGAAGGTTTACCTTACAGCAAAATGTCATCTTAGTCTCATAAGTGGTAAGAATTCTGTAAGAGTTCTCAATAGATAATACATAATAGATGGTACCTAATAATATTCGTTCATGGAAAGTGTTTTGCTGACTATAAATAGTAGAAAAGAAAGAACAATATTAACAATGATGAAAAATAGACCTGTCTCTAATCCCCCAAACCATTTTCCCTATAATTGGTCTGTAATCAGAATAGGAAGTTGATAAAAAGTGAAAAAATTGCCCTTTCAATATTCAGTTATTGGTCTTATAATTAAAATGGTGGAGAGGGGTAGGCTAGTTTCTGCATGTATGCTGTTTCCAAGTAAATCAGTCACTGTGCACCTATTCCCCATGTAGGATCTCTGTCCTTACTGTGTTGTACTATGCAAATTATCGGTAAAACTATTACTCAAACAGTACTTTATACTTTGTGTATCTCTGTGGGTGCAAACTGTTGAAATCTTTACTTAATATGTACTAAGTTGATCTTCTGTATATAAAGATAATTGAAAATGAATCTTGCTGAAGAATGGGATGGGAGAGGGAGTGGGAAATGGGAGATGGGAGATGGGATGGTTGCGAGTGGGAGGGAGGTTATGGGGGGAAAAGCCACTATAATCCAAAAGTTGTACTTTGGAAATTTATGTTTATTAAATAAAAGTTGAAAATAAATACAACACTAACTATTGTGGATTCTGAAGATTCCCTAGAAAGAAACAGGAGAAACTGGCATACAGAATCCCCTGCTTGTACTCATTCTGTTTAAAAATGTTCTATTTTTCTGTGATGTATCCTAAAAATTTTTTTTTACTTCTAGTTGAAAAAAAATAAAAACTTTTTAGGAACATATTAATGTCAGTTTGTAGTGCTTGTACTTTAGGATCTTCAAAAATAACACATAGATTTTTACTCTAGATATATTAAATTGATTTTTCATGTTTATTTTGCAGTGCACGTTTCAAGAGAGTTCTACAAACCCCCAGTGGTATTTCAGGGCTGAGTATCTGCAGAATAGAAATTGCTGCCTCATTACAGCAAACAAACTGACATATCTGTAAGTCATTCCTAACCAAGTTAGTTACATATATACTTAAAAAAAGAAGGATCTGTACATTATTTCCTTCCTTGAAGTGGAGCACATTAGTCCCTGCAATCAAATAAAACTGCACTGGGACCACATAAAGTGAAATGTTTCCCCTCTATAGCTGGCATACTAAGTATCTGCTTCTTTTTAAAGAGATACCACCCATCTTCACTGACAGTGTGGGGCAGTGACTGTGATTTGCATCGTGTGTTCTGTCACTTTCAGGAGTCTGTCACCCTGTCTCTAACAGTGTGGAAAACGACAACCCAGTCTGTTTTTCAAGGCATAATTGTCTGTCCCCAAAACATGGCATAGTTTCAAATACTGTTTTGGAATAATGCTGGAACAAACTGGTTGTTAACCAACCATGAAAACTTGTGATCCTGATTTTGCCAGTAAACATACATAGTGGCCAGAAAGAAGTTATTGAGGAGCAGCCTGTTCTTTAGATGGCTCTAGTGGGAGGGGAACCCACACTTGCATACTCCGCAGAGAAGGAGGAATGAGCATCCAACTAGTGATCGGGGAGTAATAAATGTTTGTCTTAGGGTCTCACATCTCGCTCTCTATCATGTCTGAACTGAGTTCCTGGAAAGCGAGAGCCCGTCTGGGCTTCCAGTGTCTCCTCATTCACTGCTGATGGAAATGTAACCTAATTCAGATGTGTTGGGGAAATTAAAATGTACATCTTTACTATTCAATGAGACAAATGTGTAGTGACAAAATACTATAACTAGCCTATACATTTATTCATAGGAAACTGGTTAAATATGCTAAGGTATTTTATATGATGGAATTCACTGCAGCACAAAAAAGAATTTCTTTATAAACCAATGTGATTGATTATCAGCATAATAAAGATATATCATATAAATTAAAAAATGATAATAACTAAATATAACATGTGATTTTGGTTACCAAGAAAAGACACAACAGAACAAGGAAAGAAATATAGAAGGAAGGAGAGCAATACTATAAAGTAACAAATGATACCTGTGAGGGCAAATATTAACTGGGCAGAGGGAACCAAAATGTTATGAAGTATACCCACTTCTGTGTCCTTTAAATTTAGGATGAAAGTAATATTTCATTATACTTTACATATCAATGTTAAATTAATCAAGGGAAACAAACTCTGAATAGTATATAAATAGGAGTAAATTAACACTACTCCATAGAAAATTGATAACATTGACTATGACAAAAAATTTGGTGGATTTTTGTATTTATATAAAGAGAACTGAATTCATGTATTTCATATATACAATGTTAAGCACACAATAATACTTCCCATACTCCCTCCCTCCCCCTTCCTTCTTTTCTTTTTTTTTTAATTTTATGATAACATATTTTTAAAGATATATTTATTTGAAAATCAGAGTTACACAGAGAGAAGGAGAGGCAGAAAGAGAGTGAAGGAGAGACAGGTCTTCCACTCACTGGTTCATTCCTCAACTGGCTGCAATGGCCGGAGCTGTGCTGACCCAAAGCCGGGAGCTTCTTCTGAGTCTCCCAAAAATGTGTAGGGACCAAGGACTTGGACCATCTTCCATTGCTTTCCCAGGGCATAGCAGAGAGCTGGATCAAAAGTGGAGCAGTCAAGACTCTAACTGGCAGCCAAATGTGATGCCGGCACTGCAGGTGGTGGCTTTATCCACTACACTACAGCACTGGCCCCATAATAACATATTTTCAATTTACTTTATGTTCACAGGCTTAATCCTTTACTAAATAAAGAATTCAACAAGAAGAAAGTAAATGTCACACACACACACACACGCACACGTATAAATAATGAAATACTACTCAGCCATAAAAAAGAATGAAATCCTGTCTTTTGCCATGAATTGAATGCCATTGGAGACTACTATGCCTAGTGAAATAACTCAGAACCCAAAAGACAAATACTACATATTTCCTCTGATTTGTGGTTGTTAATACAGAGTATTAAAAATGTAATTTAGATGAGTGAAATTGACATTTTTTGACATTTGATAATTGTTTTTAGTTCTTGTCTGGACTCCCGCAGAAACAGTGTCCATTCTACTTTCTGCTTATTGAAAAAAAATTTAAGATTTATTTATTTTAAAGGCAGAATTATAGATACAGAGAGCTAGAGAGAGAATCTTCCATCTGCTGGCTACTCCCAAAATGGCTAGGATAGCCGAGGTTGGGCCAAGCCAAAGCCAGGAGCCTGGAAATCCATCTGGGTCTCCCACAAGGGTGACAGATGCCCAAACACTTGAGTCATCTCCCACTACTTTCCCAGGTGCATTAGCAGGGAGCTGGATTGGGAGTGGAGCAGATGGGACTTGAACCAGCACCCATATGGATGCCAAGCACTGCGAGCAGTGGCTTAACATTTTGTGCCACAATTCTGTTCCCAGTACTGACTATGAAAAGCCTTTACAAAGAAAGCACATTTTAAAAATTATTTAATTTACTATCAGAATAAAAGAAATACAAATCTTGCCAGCGCCGCGGCTCACTAGGCTAATCCTCCGCTATGCTGCGCCGGCACACCGGGTTCTAGTCCCGGTCAGGCGTTGGATTCTGTCCTGGTTGCCCCTCTTCCAGGTCAGCTCTCTGCTATGGCCCGGGAGTGCAGTGGAGGATGGCCCAAGTCCTTGGGCCCTGCACCCCGCATGGGAGACCAGGAAAAGCACCTGGCTCCTGCCTTCGGATCAGCGTGAGGTGCCAGCTGCAGTGTGCCGGCCGCAGCAGCCATTGGAGGGTGAACCAACGGCAAAAGGAAGACCTTTCTCTCTGTCTCTCTCTCACTGTCCACTCTGCCTGTCAAAAAAAAAAAGTGACTTGACCTAATAAGTTTCTCAAAGAAAATATCAGTAGTATAAATTTATTAACATATAATACTTGTACATTTTTTTTGTTAAGTACAGCACAGTATTTCAACAGGTATACACCACATAGGCAACCAGGAAACACTTCTATTTCCTTATCTTTTCTGTGCGTTTGGAACCCCACAGCTCCTGTCACCAAGTGCTTTATACAATGTGTAAGACATTATTGTTACTATAATCACCCCACTCTGACTACATTTTTGGTATCTGCTATCCAGCCTCCTTTTACTCCATTCCCCCACATTTCTCTGCTTCTAAGTTCAAATCAACTATTTTTTTTAACTTTCAGACATGAGGAAAAGCATGTGACATTTGTCTTTCTGTCTGCCTTACCTCACTTAACATAATGACATCAGGTTCCATCCATTTTGCTGCAGATGTCAAAAGTTCATTCTACCTTTATGGCTGAATAATATTCCATTGTGTATGTGTACAACATTTTTATCCACTCATCCATAGATGGACATCCAGCTGATTCCATACCTTGGCTGTTTTGAGTACTACAGTGAGGACCATTGCAGTGCAGGTGTCTCTATTATAGACTGATTGCATTTGCTTTGGAACTGCACCTAGAAAGTAGATCTATTTTTAGTTTTTTGAGAATTCTTCATACTGTATTCACAATGGCTGAATACATTCCTACCAATAATGTACAAGGGTTTACTTTTTTCTACATCTTCTCCAGAATTTGTTTGTGTGTGTGTGTGTGTGTATTTTTTGATAAGAGCCATTTTTATTGGAATGAGATGAAACTTCTTTATGATTTTGATTTTCATTTCCCTGATAGCTAATGATAATGAACAGTTCTATGAATTTGCTAACCATTTGCATTTCATGTTTTGAGAAATGTCTCCTAGGAGGCTTTGCCCACTTAACTGCATTGTTGTTGAGGACTTGGTGTTCCTTACATTGTCTGGGTATTGATCCTTTTTCAGATGAGGAGTTTGAAAATATTTTCTCTCATTTTTTAGGTTGTTTCCTCATTCTGTTGTTTCCTTTGCTTTGCATAAGATTCTTTATTTAATATAATTTAATTTGTCTATTATTGCTTTTGTGGTCTGTACTTTTGGGGTCTTATCCAAAAAAAAATCATTGTCCATGCCTCAGTGTTGAGGTGTTTCCCTATGTTTTCTTCTAGTAGTTTCTTACTTTCCAATATTACATTTAGATCTTTTGACCTATTTTGATTTGATTTTTAATAGGGTGAGCAGTAAGGGGTGGAGGCATGGGACATCCTATTTCAATCTTCTGCATGTAGATATCAAGTTTTCCCAACACTATCCATTGAAGAGGTTTTGCATCTTTGCTAAAAATCAGTGAACCATCGATGGGAAAGTTCATGGCTGAAGTCTGTATTCCATTCCACAGGCCAATTTTGTGTCAGTACACTGCTGCCTTGGTTGTAGTATCTCTGCAATATGTCTTAAAATCAGGTATTGTGTTGCTTCTTCATTTTTTCTTTTCGTTCTAGATTGCTTTGGCTATTCAGAATGTTCTCTGGTTTCACAGAAGTTTTTAAATCATTTTTGTCTAGTTCTTGGAAGACTCTCATTGGTTTTTAATGGGATACATTGAATCTGTACATCACTTTGTATAGCACGGAAATTTTAAATATTTATTTATTTGAAGGGTAGAGTGACAGTGATAGAGGGAAAGATACATAGAGGGAGAGACTGAAGAAATTTTCCATCTGCTAACTCACTTTCCAAATGCTCACCTCAGTTGGGGCTAGGCCAGCACCAAGCCAGCAGCCAGAAACTTCATCCAGGTTACCCATTACTAATACTTGAAGAATCCTCACTAGTCCACCCATCTCCATTTCTTTTTTTAACATGTGAAATAAGAATATATTATAATTTAAATGGTGTGATTCAGAGAATCACTATTTATATCAAATGATATAACACTGACTGCCTATATATTAACTACCACATATAAGAAACATGTGATATTTATCTTTTTAGGTTTGGGCTGTTTCACTTAGCATAATGGTCTCCAATTGAATCTATTTTGTTAAAAAGCCAGAATTTCATTCTTTTTGTGGCTGTGTAATATCCCATTGTTTGTATATATATAGTATTTTCTTTATTGAGTCATCAGAGGGTGGACATCTAAGTTGATTCCACATATTGAATATTATGAGTTGACCTGCTATAAATATGTAAGTACTGGCAACTCTTTCATATACTGATTTCATTTACTTTGGATATATTCCCAGGAGTAGGATAACTGTGTCATAATGTAGATCTATTTTTAGTTTTTGGAGGGATCTCCATATTGCCTTCCATAATGGTTGAACCAGTTTGCATTCCCATCAAAAGTATGTTAGCGTAACTTTGTCTCCACATCCTCACCAGCATTTGTTATTTTCTCTTTTTTTAGATATATTTATTTATTTGAAAGTCAGAGTTACACAGAGAGGAGAGGCAGAGAGAGAGAGAGAAAGAAAGGTCTTCCATCCGATGGTTCACTCCCCTGTTGGCCGCAACAGCTGGAGCTGTGCTGATCCGAAGCCAGGAACCAGGAGCTTCTTCCAGGTCTCCCATACAGGGACAGGGGCCCAAGGACTTGGGGCATCTTCTAATGCTTTCCCAGGCCATAACAGAGAGCTGGATGTAAAGAGGAGCAACCAGATCTTGAACTGGTGCCCATATGGAATGCCAGCGCTTCAGGCCAGGGTGTTAACCTGCTGTGCCACAGCAGCACTGGCCCCTGTTATTTTCCGATTTGTGCGTAATAGCCAATGAGACTATACCTCATTTTAGTTTTTATTTGCATTTACCCAATGGCTGATGATCTTCAGCATTTTTTCATGTGTTTGTTGGTCATTCGCATTTCTTCCTTTGAAAAATGCCTATTCATATCCTTTGCCCATTTCTTAACTAGATTGTTTGTTTTGTTGTTGATGAGTTTCTTGAACTCATTATATGCTCTGCATATTAATCCTTTATAAGATGTATAGTTTGCAAATTGTTGTCCCCAGTTCTGTTGATTGCCTCTTTGCATTGTTAATCATTTCATTTGCTGTACAAAAGCTTCTTAGCTTGACTCCTTCCTATATATCTAACTATTTTTTATTACCTCTACTGGGATCTCATCCAAGAAGGGTTTGCCTATGCCAATGTCTTGTTTCTACTGTTTTCCATTAGTAATTTGATGTTTGCAAGTCTAGGGTTTATATCCTTGATCAATGTAAGTTCATTTTGTATAGAGTGTAAAGTAGGGGTCTTGTTTGAGACTTCTACATCTGGCAATCCAGTTTTCCCAATACCAATTATTAAAGAGATTGTCCTTTCTCCATGGAATGATTTTAGCTCATTTTTCAAACATTAGTTGGTTTTACCTGTTGTACATGCCTGGATAGATATCTGGGGTGTCTGTTGTGTTTCATTGATTGATATGTCTATTTTTTTGCCAGTACATGGCTTTTTTGGTTATAACAGTATTACAGTTACTGAAATCTATTATTGGGATGCCTTCAGCTTTATTTTTATTGTTTAAGATTCTATTGGTTTGGGTGGTCTTTTGTGTTTGCATCTAAATTTTAGTAATTTTTTCTAGATCTGTGAAGAATATCCTTGGTATTCTGATTGGAATCACATTAATTCTGCAAATTACTTTGGGTAGTATGGGCATCTTGATAATATTAATTCTTCTAATTCATGAACATGGAAGAAATTTACATTTTTTGTCTTCTGTTTTTTTTTTCCTTAATGGTTTTTAATTTTCATTGTGTAAATATCTCACATTCTTGGTTAAGTTTATTCCAAGGTATTAGAAAAATTTTTGTAGGCATTGGAAAAAGGACTGATTTTCTAACTTCTTTCTCAGCCAGAGCTTTGTTGGTATGTAAGAATACTATTGATTTTTGTGTGTAGATTTTATATCCTACAACTTTGCTGAATTCTCTTATGGGTTCTAAAATAATCTTAGTGAAGTCATTTGGTTTCCGCAGTATATAGAATCATGTCATCTGCAAACATGATTATTTGACTTCCTCCTTTCCAATTTATACCTTTTGGTTTCTTTTTTGCCTACTGCTCTGGCTAAAACTTCCAGAATTATATTGAATAATGGTGGTGAGAGTGGACATCCTTGTCTGCCCCTGGATCGTCGTGGAAATTCTTCCAGATTTTCCCATTGAATATGGTGCTGGCTGTGGCTCACTCATATATTGCCTTGGTTATGCTACATTCTGTTTTTTTATTTGAAGATTTTTATTATGAAAAGATGTTGTATTTTATCAAATGCTTTCTCTGAATCTATTGAGATATTCACATGGTTTTTATCCTTCAATTTATTAATAAGATACATCACATTTGTTGATTTGCATATATTAAACCATCCCCACATCCCTGGAATAAATCCCATTTGGTCCAGGTGGATGATCTTTTTTATATGTCATTGCATACTATTAGCTAGTATTTTGTTGAGGATTTTTGCACCTATGCTCATCTGAGAAATTGTTTATTGTTCTCTCTGTTTTAATTCTATCTCTGATTTTGGAATTAAGATAATGCTGGGCATAAAGAATGTGTTTGAAGATCATCTTTCCTTTCAATTTGTTTGAATAGTTTAAGAAGAATTGGGATTAGTTCTACCATAAAAAATTTGGATGAACTCAGCAGTGAAGCTATCCAATTGTGAGCTTTTCTGTGGTGGAAAGCTCTTTGTTACTGAATCAATGTCAGTCTTGGTTATTGGTCTATTCAGGTTTTTTATGTCTTCATGTCTCAATTTTAATAAATTTTATTTGCCCCAAAACCTATCCATTTCTTCTGGATTTTGAATTTGTTGGCATATAGCTTTTTCTGATAATTTCTAGTTAGGAATACAAGTTATTTGTATTTCTGCAGTACCTATTGTATTTTTTTTTCTTCTCTGATTTTATTAATTTGGGTCTCCTGTGTGTTTTCTTGTTAGTTGGATCAATGGCTTATAAGTTTTGTGAATTTTCTTTTCAAAAAACAGCTCTTCATTACACTGATCTTTTGTGTATTTTTATTTCTATTTTGTTCAATTCTCCTCTAATTTTTATTATTTTTCCTCCTACTAATTTAGAGCTTGGTTTGTTCTTATCTTCTGGGTCCTTGAGATGCTTTTTTAGATCACTTAATTTGATACCTTTTCAGTGTTTGGATATAGGCACTGATTGCTACAAACTCTCTTCTTAATACTGCTTTTGCTGTATCCCATTAGTTTTGATATGTTGTGTTTTCATTTTCATTCATTTCAAGCAATTTTTCATTTACCGTTTTACTTTTCTGTGACCACTGTTCACTCTGTAGCATGTTGTTCTCTCTCCATGTGTTTGTACATTCTCGAGCTTTCCTTCTGTTGTTAATTTCCAGCTTCATTCCATTGTGATCATAAAAGATACATGATATTATTTCAATTCTTTTTAATTTAATGAGGCATGTTTTATGGCCTAGTATATGATCTATCCTAGAGAACGTTCAATGCACTGATGAAAGGAATGTGTAATATGCAACTGTGGAGTGAAATAATCTGTAGATATCAATTATGTCTATTTGTTCTAGAGTGTAGATTAGCTCTGTTGTTTCTTTGTTGATTTTTGGTCTGGTTGAAGAGTCTATTGATGAAAGAGGGATGTTGATTATTGTATTTGAGCTTATGTATCTGTTATAGGCTATTTGTATATTTCTGTATTTGTATATACTATTATTTTATTTGAGCTTATGCATCACTTGTATACATTTGTTTTGTAAAACTGGGTGCCCCAGTAATGGTTGGATGTACATTACTATAGTCACATCTTCTTGCTGAATTAATCCTTTAATCATTACATAATGACTTTCTTCATCTGTTTTAATGGTTTTGTCATAGAGTGTATTATTTATGAGTATAGCTACTAATACTTGTTTTTTGATTTCCACTTGCATTGAATATCTTGTTCTATCATCTTTTTTTCAGTCTGCCTGTGCCTTTATTAATGAAGTGTGTTTCTTGTAGGCAGCATATAGATGGATATTGTTTTTGTATCCATTCAGTCAGTCTGTACCTTTCAATTGGTATCAAATTAAGTGATCTAATTAAATTGTACCTTTTAATTGGAGAACTTAGTCCATTTATATTCAGGGTTATTATTGATAAGTCATGACTTGGTCCTGCCTTTTTCCCTATAAGTATTCCTATATTTAATCTCTTTTGTTCTCTAACTTATTTTGTGCTTTCACATTCTTATTGATGCTGTTTATCTTTCTATTTCTGTATGTAGTAAATCGTTAAATGTTTGTAAGGCTGGTCAGATGGTGACAATTCTTTCAATTTTCGCTTGTATTGAAAGTCTTTATTTTACCTTCATTTTTGAATGAGAGATTTACTGGATAATGTATTCTGGGTTGGCAGGTTTTTTTAAGGAGTTAGACTATATTTCTCCACTCTTTCCTGGCCTGTAGGTTTTCTGTTGAGAATTCTTCTGTTAATCTCAAGGAAGATCCTTTAAATGTGATCTGGTGTTAAACTCTTGCATAGGTCAGGATATTCTCTTTATGTTTACTTTCAAAAGTTTAACTATATAGGTCATGGTAAGGATATTTTCTGAGCATGTCTATTTGAAGATCTATGCACATGCGCTTCCTATATTTGGATGTCCGTATCTCTTTCAAAATGAGTGAATTTCCTGTTGTTATTTCACTGAATAAGTGTTCTAAATCACTTTTCCCCATTTTTCCAGCAACTTATAAGATACATATATTTGGTTATTTGATGATATCCCATAGATCCTGAACACTGCCTTTGGTTTGTTTTTTTTTTTTTTTTTTTTTTTTTTTTTTTTTTTTTGACAGGCAGAGTGGACAATGAGAGAGAGAGAGACAGAGAGAAAGGTCTTCCTTTGCCATTGGTTCACCCTCCAATGGCCACCACGGCCGGCGCACTGCAGCCGGCATACCGCGCTGATCTGATGGCAGGAGCCAGGTACTTATCCTGGTCTCCCATGGGGTGCAGGGCCCAAGTACTTGAGCCATCCTCCACTGCACTCCCTGGCCACAGCAGAGAGCTGGCCTGGAAGAGGGGCAACCAGGACAGAATCCGGTGTGCCGGCGCCACAAGGCGGAGGATTAGCCTAGTGAGCCGCGGCGCCGGCCTGCCTTTGGTCTTTCCAAACATTTTTTTTTTTTTGGCTGACCAAGATATTTCAAAACACTTGTCTTTTAGACTGAATATTCTTTCTCGGCAAATCTGTTGTGGGCTTTTCAGTGTGATTTTTATTTAACTTATTTAATATTTCATTTGTTATGTTTATAGATAATAGATAGATAGATATAGATATAGATTTGTAGAATTCCTTGCCCATTTAATGTATTGATTTCCTTATTTCATTTAACTGTTGTTGAGTAACCTTACAATTATTCTTTTGAATTCTTTTTCAGGAATTTCTCAATATTCCCTTCCACACAGTCCAATATTAATGAATTATTGTGCTTCTTCAGGTGGTGTGCATATTGGCTTCCTGGTTCATACTTTTTGTGTTTCAACATTTTTGTGCATCTGGAGAAATCTCTTAATACTATCTACTCTGAAGGACAGTGTATTATTATTATTATTATTGATGCTTTATTTCCTGGAAATATGCTTCTGGGACTTGATGGAATATCTAAGGCTTATGCTTGAGTTTCAGGGCATGTGCACTCTGTGGAGCCAGGGAAATCTGGCCATTGCTTGCGGGTGGATCAAGAGTATGAAGTGAGTGGCCAGCATTATGGTATAGTGAATTAAGCTCCTGCCTGCCGTGCCAACATCCTATATAGGTGGTGGTTCGAGTCCAAGCAGTTCCACTACCAATCCAGCTCCCCGACAATGTCCATGGGAAAGCAGTGGAGGATGACTCAATTGCTTGGGTCCCTGCACCCATGTGGGAGACCCAGAAAAAGTCCCTGGCTCCTGGCTTCAGCTTAGCCCAGCCGTGGCCATTGCAGCCATTTGGGTAGTGAACCAGCAGATAGAAGACCTCTCTCTCTCCCGCTCTCTGTAACTCTGCCTTTCAAATAAACAAAATAAAACTTTTTAAAAGAAAGAGTATAGAGTACAATGGTGAAGTGGCTCTGGTTACAGCCAGTAGGGTGGGGATATTGGAAACAGCTATGTGTTCACAGGTCCAGCCCTTCTCTGTGCCAAAGTGAACCACTTAATGCACAGCCTAGAGTGAGCTCACAGTGCTAGTGCACGCTAGCTGCTCAGGGATGCATACAATGCAGAATACCATCCCACTCTGAAGTATATCCCCAAGTCCTCTGCAATGTCTGGCTCCAGAATGCTCTAACTTTCTACAGTTAGACCAGCTGTGTACACAAGAACCAAGCCTCAACGTGCTACCTTCTCAGCTCCACCGTCTATGCCCAGAACTCCCACAGTCAGAGTATAGGTTATCTACTCTACACTGCAAGCTGCCACATGCCTGTCCCTGGTGGCCTCTGACAGTGGTGGATCTGCCCACTGTTCCCTGAATCAGGACAGAGTTCAACTACAGCTCCACCTCAGCAAACAGAATCCGGTGCTTTGGTTGGGGGTAGAGAGGGAGGCAATGTTGCCTCCTTCATGGAGCAAAGAAGCTGCCCAGACCCTTGCCAGTTCCCCTGGCTATACTAGAAGCCAGTGGAGACCATGGAATTCTCCCTCACTCAAAGCTACAAATATCAGGGGCTATAGCAGCCTCCTCTCACCTTGCTCCAGGAAGATGACATATAGATGGAGTGGTTGGTGGTGGCATGTCTGTCCTCTCTCCTCACTGCTCCATGGATTTTCTTTGTTCTGTTCATTCCATTCTCCTCTTGAAAGTTCTCTCGGCCAGTGCCGCGGCTCATTAGGCTAATCCTCCGCCTTGCGGTGCCGGCACACCGGGTTCTAGTCCCGGTCAGGGCGCTGGATTCTGTCCCGGTTGCCCCTCTTCCAGGCCAGCTCTCTGCTGTGGCCCGGGAGTGCAGTGGAGGATGGCCCAAGTCCTTGGGCCCTGCACCCCATGGGAGACCAGGAGAAGCACCTGGCTCCTGCCATCGGATTAGCGCGGTACGCCGGCCGCAGTGCGCCAGCCGTGGCGGCCATTGGAGGGTGAACCAATGGCAAAGGAAGACCTTTCTCGCTGTCTCTCTCTCTCACTGTCCACTCTGCCTGTCAAAAAAATTAAAAAAAAAAAAAGTTCTCTCATTCAGGCCCCTGGAAATGTAGTCCTTCCTTTGTTTTTCTGGGATTATTTTGTGGATAAGGTCAGCACAGCTCCTCACTATTTAGCAACCTTGTATCCACTCATTTTGTTTTCTAATCTTTAAAATTATCTTTAGGGGCAAGCTTTGGCATAGCGAATTAAGCTGCTGGGTGGCACACCTGAATCCCATATTGGATCCCTGATTTGAATCCCAGCACCTCTGTACTTCCAATTCAAATTCTGCTAATGCATCTTGGAAGCAGCAGAGGATGGCCCTAGTACTTGTGTTCTTTCCACCCTCATGGGAGACCCAAAGTGAGTTGCTGAATTCTGGATTTGACCTGGCCTATCCCCCAGTGTTGCAGGCATTTTAAGAGTGAACCAGGAGATGGAAGATCCCCCCATTGCCCCGACCGGTTGGTATGTGTGTGCTCGTGCGTGTGTGTGCATGTATTTGTGTGTCACTACGTCTTTAAAATACTTACTTGAATCTTTAAAGTAAATCTCTGAAGAACACTTATTTTTTAATTATTTATTTTATTTATTTGAAAGAATTACAGAGTGAGTTAGAAACAGAGAGAGGTCTATAGAATGGTTCACTCCCCAGATGGCCGCAACAGCTGGAGCTGAGCTGATCGGAAGCCAGGAGTCAGGAGCTTCTTCCAGGTCTCCTACGTGGGTGCAGGGGCCCAAGGACCGGGGCTATCTTCTACTGCTTTTCCAGGCCATAGCAGAGCTGGATCCAAAGAAGAACAGCCAGGACAAGAATATGGGATGCTGGTGCTTCAGGCCAGGGCGTTAACCCTCTGCGCCACAGCGCAGGCCCCTTATTTTTCTTTATATGATAATATAAATAAGATGGCATTGATGTGGTTACAAACCCAGGACCCTCAGTTCTTTATAGATGGACTGAAGGGCTGGTATCATTACCTACAAAAATATCTTGAAATCGATAGAGCTAAGTTGAGAAAGAAAGACAGCTGGATTTTTTTATATTTATCATTTATTTCCATTTTCTGTGCACTTTATAGTCTTCTCTTTTTGTAAGTTTTTATTTAGTGAATGGGTTTTTTCACAGATACAACTTTAGGAATATAGTGGTTCTTTCTCCCATCCCCGCCCCGTAGTCTTCTCATTCAGAGGAAGGGGTACATATGAGAAGCACCATGAGCACTAAATCAGCAGCATGCAGATTATAGGAATCTCTGCAGTTAAAGTTACTTGATTTTTCCAAGGAATATAAATAAATATTTAAAATTATAAAAATAAAAATGAAGGGAAAATAAGAATTAAAATGTATGTGTAGAGAAAAACAACTCATCAATAGTGTTTAAGAAAGCAAAGTAATAAAAATCAAGATGAAGGGAAAATAATTAAAATGTATGTGCAGAGAAAAAACATCTATAGTGTTTAAAGAAGCACACTTGAGTGATAAAATGATTTTTACAGAAGTAAAATAATGATTAATATAGAAATCAGAACAGAGGTATCTTAAACAGTAGGAGCTGTCCTTATGAAAGGTTGTATTGAGTTTGTCAATAGCGTTTTTGAACCAGGTAGTTCGCTGTTTTTTTAAAGATTTTTATTTATTTATTTATTTATTTATTTGAAAGGCAGCACTATGGGGGGGATAGAGATATAGAGATAGAGATAGAGATAGACATAGACATAGAGAGAGAGAGAGAGAGAATGAATGAGAGAATTAGAATCTTTCATCTACTTGTTCACTGCCCAAATGGTGCAATGGCCAGGGACAGGGACCTGGAGCCTCATCTGGGTCTTCCATGTGGGTGCAAGGCCCAAGGACTTGGGTCATCGGCTTATGTTTCCCAGGAACATTAGCAGGGAGCTGGATCAGAAATGGAACATATTTGACATGAACCAGCTCCCCGTCAGGATGCTGGCATTGCAGGCAGAGGCTTTAACCACTGGGCCACAATGCCAGCCTCTGCCTTGGGTTTTTTGTTTTAGAATAATTTACTAAGTTTTAATTTTGTCCAGTAGATGTTTATGTAAGTAATATTTTTTGAATAAAAGACTTTCCACCTACAAAAAAGCTGTCCAAGCTCTTTTCCCAGAGCTTAAATTGTGCCAATGTAAAACTCCAGTAGAAACAGAAATAAATCCAGTGGATTAGATTAAAGGGTCTATGAATCCCTTGAAATTGTTTCTAAATAAATATGTTCCTCCAAGATGGCTAAACATGAGTCAAAAAAGTTAATTTCTCCTCACTATGTTTTTCATGTTTCTGACTTCTTAATTTTAACATTACTGATTTCTTAATTTTTACTAGCACAAGAAGAGGGTGTCAAATGTTAAAAACACATGATAGAAATATAACTACTCATCAAACTTAAAAACTAAGATACAATCAAAGTAACCTTGTCCTATTATCCCCTTTATCACTATTCTCTTACAGTTGCCCCCTTAGTTTCTGCTTCCTGCAGACTTAATAGACTTTTTCCATATTTGTTAACTACTTCTTAAGTGGTCCACAAATTCTTAAACCATTTTGGATTGTTTTTCTTTATCTAAAATTCTTTTTTCTTTTATTTTCCTTACCTGGTCCACCACCAGAGGCTGTTCAGCCATCAGGCTAAACTCAGCTTCCTGGAGCTTTTACCTTTTCCCATGCACAGACTTGCGAGTCAGAATCTTGTGTATTGGCAGCATCTGGGCTTCTGGGTAGACATGCTGGATCCTGAACCCAAAGCCTGCCTGGCCAATTGTGACAGTAAGGACCCTAACGAATCTATAATTTTCAAGAGCCCCTTTTCCACAAGATTTAGGCACTGAAACATTAGAAAGCCACTGCAGAACTACTAGCCCTAGGACTCCTTTTTCCTTAGAAAAAATAAGCATTACTTTTCATTACTTTTCTTTTTTATAAAATGTACTGTTGCAAGTTAAGTAATTTAAAAAAAATATTTGAAAAGCAGTGAGATATATATTGAATGAATGAGATCCCATTGTATATAGCCCTGTGAGCACCACCAAAGTCAAAACACAGAATATTTCTATCACTCAAAGTGTTTCCTTGTGCTCTTTAAATTCAATTCCCTAATTTTGTTCCTGGTCACTGGCTACCACTGATCTACTGTCTGTCCCCATAGTTCTGCTTTTCTTAAAATATCTGGTTTGGCAAATAGAGAATAGCTCCTAAGAAGTGGGATTGCTGGATCATGGATAATTCTTGTTTTTGAGGAGGTGTTATAATGTTTTCCTATTGGCTGCACCATCTTACATGCCCTAAAACAGTGTACAGTGGCTCCAAGTTCACCACATTTTCAATATTTTTTCAAAGTACAAAAATGATATTCATTTTTGAATGTATAAGCTGCTTTGGGTGGTATTGATTTCCATTTTAACAGGCCATATTACTGATTGAATGATGTCTTTTTACAATAAGCCCTCATATACTTATTAAAAGAATGTAGTCCATTATGTATTATGGAGTACCAGCTCATAAGGACTCAATGTATATTTAAAAATGTATAAGTATTCTCTTATCTCTAAAAATAAAGAAAGCTAAATACTGGGTAGTATAACAGCCAGAAGCTTGCAAAGAGCTCTTGTTTTTAGTGGTTTTTTTGTTGTTTGCTTGTTTTTTAAAATTTTCATGTTGTTTACTTTGTCTGAACAATTTGTCAGTTTTACCATGAAGTTTGTGCTTCCGTAAACCAGTGGCACAAAATTAAACATTGTATCAACATCTGAAAAATTACCTCTGTATGTTTTAACACCACAATCTCAGATGAAAGTTCTAGACAGCCCAGATGATTAATAATTTTGTCTTCCCTAGAATAAATTCCTGTTTTTGACAGACAATAAATTATAAAAATTAAATTATACTTAGAGACAGTTTTCTCTACAACATGGAAATATTACATACACTTTATTGAATGTGAAGCCATCCAGAACTATCTTGGTATTCAGAAAGACAATTGATGCCAAAAGAAGCTTGAAACGTAAATTGGAGCTCATTTTTTCCCATTTATCTATCACTGTAGAGGAAGAGAAGGAAAAAGAAGGGTGGGAGGAGATGACCAGAGATTCTTGAAAGTAATTCTTGAATTTGACTTCCCTAATTAATTTCTTCCAATTGTCTGTGTTGTATTGTGACACAGAAACTAGAGGACCACCAGGAAACATGTGTTTGCCAAGTGCCCAGCTGAAGAAAACAGCATCCTGTGATGATGCTGTCTTTGTCCCTTGGGGTCTAACTGCTAGCGGATTCTGGGATAAGCAACTTGTCATGTACATTAGTCTCAAGCAGCAGATGGACCAGTAGATGAGAATGGTACTGATGTACATGATTGTTTAAGGAAGTTTTAGGATTTAAAAGGTTTTGGTACAGCACAGGGGTAAAAGCCTGCAGAAATGAGTTTTTCAACTTTCTATGTGAAAGGTGCTTTGGGTAGTACAGATTTCCATTTTATCTGGCTGGATTACTGTTTGAATGATGTCTTTTTACAATAAATTATCATATGCTTATTAAAATAACTTTGTAAATATTAATAAAGCTTTTACCTCATGCTAGTCTGTGGATATTGCTAGGAATAAACAGAAGTGGACTGACTGGAATGCTACACTATTAGGAATTATAGGTGTTGAAAAACAGCCTCTTACATTTTGATTTGGAGATTTTTGCTAAGTCTTTACCTTATTTTGTGTTATAACATGGTTTCCTTGTATACAGTATTCTGAATTATTTATTAATTGAAGTTGAGCCTAACCACAGCATCATTAATAATTAATTCTTCTTTTGGATCTGTGTGCATTCATGTGATTAAATGTCTGTGCTTTTGCTTATGGAACCCACAATCTGCTATTTTGCATTGATTAGAAGGAATGCACAAAAAGCAAGGGCCCATTATGGAATTCCCAAAGGGTAGTTACAATAACCATCTCCCGACTGTGTCTAACCTCTGATGTACCATTATGTAGGAAGAGAAAAACAAACGCTTCTACCACATTTTGCTGCATTTGAAACAGTGCATTTATAGTGAAGTAGAGCTCTCATCTGCCTTTTCTTTGTTATTCTTACAATATTTATTTTCCCCCAAGAACAGGGAGAGAGGTGAATAGGAATGATAAGCTATCTGAAGTGTCCTCATAAATACGAAAGAAAATAAAATGAAATTTTAAGAAGATCTGCCTTATGCAGAATTTTCATCTTTATGCAATTTGATTGAATTTATTTTGATAAAGTAAGAACATGCTTTAGGAACAAATCACTATCCCAAAGTGCAGTCACTTAACAAAGGTTGCTTTGCTCTAGGTTCATGCCCCATGCAGGTCACCAGGGGGCTCTCTTCCACATGACTCTCAGAAACAGGGTCTGACAGAGGGCTCTAGTCTCATAATGTGCAACTGGAACAAGAGGCATGCTTAGTTTGCCCACCAGGGGGACTGGCCCAGACTTGGTAATGGTTCTAACCAGGTCTCACACAGGGTTCATTGGGAATCACTAGTTATATGGATAGTAACTGAGAGGAATATGGAATTTGGGGAAACAGCACTGAATATGTTCCAGTCTACACTTATAGTCACCAAATATACTATTTTTTTCTTCTTCCAACAGATGGGCCATATTTAACTGCTTTCCAGGGAAGACTGCAAAAATTCCATCCAGTCAATAACTCTTATTATAATCCAGGTTCTTTAGGTGATGTTAATCCCAGCCCTTTAGATCTGGAGACTTATGAACCAAAAGACTTGTTACTGTTCTCTCTGAAAAAACAATAGCAAATATCTCCCATTTGGAGAGGAAACTAGGAGAAGTATGATAGTGATACTTTGTATCAAATTCCAAATCCCTCTGAACACATGTTATTAAGGACACTCTTACTTGGGGTAGGAAATGATCTTGATTCTTTGTCTTAACTTTCCTTTACTAAACTAAATCAGACACTGAGAACAAAATTTTCTTCAAGGCCATGCAACTTCTTGAGCCCAATTCCTGCCCCATAGAAAATTAGTACATGTTAGGTAGTCTCCATTACTCTATTCATTAGTATTCACTGTGCTTGTATGCAAAAGGATTTTCCCCCACTCCATTTAAATCTCTGGGTTTATAATTATTTGGGCCAAGAGAGTATGAACCATAGCATATTTTAAAACTGGTGTGGCACATACTACCCATGCTGTCTTTGCCCTCTGCCACATGATTTGCAGTGTCAGGTGGACATACGAAGTAAAGAGAGCATGGAGCAGTCATGGCCAACCTATGATAATCAGGTAGTGATATAGAAAGCTTTGTTTTTTGTAAGCCACCAACATTTTACAGTTATGCTACAGCATAACTTAACTTATTAAAATTGATATAAGGCCACAGCTTAGACTGGTGGCTCATTTGGCAATGTAACACCTTCAGAAACTTAACAGAGCTTCTTAAGTAGCCCATTTAAATTAGCTTTTATACAAGTAAATGCATCTATTATTTATTTTTTGACACAACATTCTCACATTTGAAATACTTGTTCACTTGATTACTCTTGTATCTTCCCAAGTTCTTTAAATGTAATAGTGGTGCCTGATCCATTCACCTTATCATCACAGGTTCCAGTTTATAAAATATTTTGCTTCTGAAAGAATATTTATAATGTAAAGCTAAAACAGTTCCAATATGAAAGTTCATTTTAAAAGTAGGTAGCTGTCTTTCTGGCTCAATAACCATTTCCTCAGTGACCACTAAACTATTGCCAGTATTTGAATTCTTTGATTGTTTGTTGCACCAGCATCTCTCTCCTAATACAAATTTCTTGTTAGCTGGGACCGGCTCCCTAAGATGTCTTAGTCTGCTTCTTTTGCTATAACTAAATTCTAGAGACATAGTAATTTATAAATAAAAGAGGCTTATTTAGCACACACTTCTGGAAATTCAAGAACGTGGTGCTGGGCTTCCTGCTGGGTCGTGACATTGCAGAAAATATCACATGGCAAGATAGAACAAGTTTGCCAAGTCTCCCTTTCTCTTCTTACAAAGCCAGTCATGGGGCTTTGTACTCATGACCTCACCAGATCCCAGTTAAGTCCCAAAGGCCCCACGACCATATATCACTAACATGCATTTTGGAAAATTAGGTTTCAACTGAAATTCAAACACTCAGATCATAACATGGGATGACCAATAATCTTCAGAAGTGGTCTATAAGACACCATCCAGCTTTTCTAAAGAGCTAGGAAAATGTAGAGAAACAAATGGAATCTTTGCTGAATATTAGTATCTCTCCAAAAATTGGTGAATATTACTATGTCTTTAAAAATTGCCCAATACACTGATCACATTTAAAAGAAACAAGTGATTGTAAAAAAATGAACAAAATGACAGGAAAAAGGAAAGAAATTCTAATAACAGTCACAGGAATTATGGAATAAATAATCAAATTTCTGCCATGCCTGCTTGCATGGCAGCAGAATAACACAATCATTTCTGAAGTACTCAGAACAGGGCTAATTTGCATGTTTTATCTATTGCTTGCTCATCTTTCTATTCTTTAATGCAAGATACAAAACATACACATACTATTTTATATCTTACAGTGGCTATGGCAAAACATACTAATAAGTAACACTAATTTATATTTATTATCTGTAAACTTGCAATCTTAATCAATTGTGTGGCCATATAATTTATTGCCTGAACCAGAACACTTTTTGAGGGTGAAAGGAGGTGATATTAAGAACTTGGGAACAACAAATTTTATTTTTCTACATTAAAAATATTTAAAGGGGAGTTGTGCAGAGATTAAGTTTATTCAAGAGCATGACATTCAGAAGCAGTGGAAATTTGTTTAAACCCAAGCTGCCTGATTCCCAAGTCTAAGCTCTTACCCACTACATTGTCTGAAAGACATCCTCTGTTCCCACTAGAGGGCCATTAATAATAAATTCCCTTAACTGAGATAAATATGTAAGGAAATTAAGAGAATGTTGGAAAGCTTTGTTATGTCATATTTTCTTGTGGTGATTCACTCCACCACGTTAATAAAGAGCAATACTGTTAGTGGGAAATGTAGAATAATAAAAAGAACTCAGCTGGACCAAAATTTTTGCCTGAAGTTATACTGAAAGAAACTGGAGTGACAGATTAAGACAAGATCTTTAGAAACTCCAGAAGATTAGCTCAGCACTTCATTTTTAAATAATAATATAAAAAATTATTCAGGAAAAGACTACAAAGGGTAATATCCAATAACTGACAAATATTGTGGAATGCATAAGCATTTCCAATTCTTTCATCGTGTCCTTCGAAAGTCATAAGAATACCTGTATGATGTAATTAGATTTGTTGTATTAACATAGACCATGGGAGTTGCTATATAGCATAATATTATCCAAGAAACAGAAATATAGTAGAGTGAAATTAACAGAGAAGTTACCAGAATCACAAAAAATAATGCATTTTTTCACAGTAGTCCTATGGGTTTTAATTTTGTTTTGTCTTTGTTTGAGTGCCTTTTAGCCCTTGAAAAACATTAGACCATTTGTTAATTTGCATGCCCATTGACAGCCAAACCTCACAGATATATTCTGCAGAAACCTGCCAAGCATAGAACAAGCAGTGATGAAAGAAGCAGATAAAGAGACATAAGATACAAGACAAGGAAGGAAGGGAGGGAGGCAGAGATGAAGAGAGGGAGGGAGGGAGGGAAGGAGGAAGGGAGGGAAGAAGGGCAGGATGAAGGGTGGGAGGCAGGGAAGAAGAGAGGGAGGGAGGGATGCCTGGTGAATGAATCAGCAACTAAAATAGTCAGATCAGTCAACTCTATGTTGTAGAAACCAAAAAGGCCATACTCTCTTTTGAGTTCTGTGAATATGTGACTTTGGCCCCAAACACTAATGCAAGTCTCATAGTGGGCAAGGCAGTTGCATTACAAATAAAGTGGTCATTGGGCATCTTTATGACTTCCAACAATTGCCCTATAAAATTGGCAGTTTATATTCACATTTACCCAGATCTCCCTTAGAGAATTCTATTAATTAGGTAGTGACTTGATTATACTTATTTGTTAAGTAACAGTATAGTATTTAGTTTTGTCACAGTCTTGTTTAAATTGAAATTTAATTCTTGGATTGACAGTAGACATATATGTTCCTTAAGGAAATACTATTTTGTATTAACTAATTTATATGCCTTATGCTGGGGAAATTTTAAATAACCCATAAACTGTCAGAAATTGTTTTATGATAATGTTTCAATCAAATAATGGCTATGCTCCAATTAATCCTTAATTGTAAATTAAATCCTCTGAGTGTATCTTTTTTAAAAAAATATCTTTTAAATAAATTTCCATTAAGCTTTTTTACATCAGACATTTTATCTATCTATCTATGTATCTATCTATCTATCCATCTATTATCTACCTATCTACATAGGAGAGAGAGATAGAGAGAGGCTTCCTTGATAGTTCATCCTGGGGCTGAAGCCAGGAGCTGGGAACATAATCCAGGCCTCTCAGTTGGTGGCAGGAACTCAGTCATAAGACTCATGAGCTCTCTCAGGGTCTGTATTAGATGAAGTTGGGGGCAGGAGCAGAGCCAGCTATCAAGCGCAGGCTACAGGGTGCAGGAGTCTGAAGTATTGTCTTAACAGCTTTGCCAAATGACTGGACTCAGTATGCTTCACTCCCCCAAATTCTACCCTCACAATAATTATTCTTGCTGTCCATTTCCTCGCATGGACATGTTCAAATAAATGAAGTCTTGCCTGAGGTGTTTTGGTCCCCCTATGTGTGAGCATACCGAAAGAGTAAAATAGGATACAGGTATTGCACCAAAAGATTTGGTGAGACCTTTCAGAGCTCTGGAAGGGGGTGTCACTGTGCCGAGGCTCCAAGGCCTATAGAAGATGAATGGAGAAAAATCAAATCGTGTTCTGTGATGAGCCACAGATCCTTTTCCAAAGGAAATCTAAGACCCTAAAAATGTGCTGCAAAGGCTATAGAAGAAAAAGTAAATGGGTGTTTTAGTTACCTTAAAATATGTTCCCATCCTATAATCCTAGAAAAATTCCTTGCATAAGAGATATGTGAAACTTCAGGGCTGTCAAAAGGAGCCAAACATGAGCATTTACACTTTCTGCTCTTAAAACTGATGAGTAAATACCGTTGTGTGCTTGGTTTTGAGGAGAGAAACATCCCTTATGAAATAATCAGGCCCAGCAGGACACCAGAAGCTATTTGGAGTTGTAGAAACTCAGACACTGGAGAAAAGTCATTTAGGCACCCAGAGGAACATGAAAACTGATAGAAGCACCAATCTCAGGACCATGGCAGTCATCTTACTCTAATAGTGTCAAGAGCCATAACTTTGACCTCTATAACACTGCATTGGAAACACCTGTAAGTCCAGAAATTTAGAATATGATTTGAATAAATTAGGGATTTTTAATTTCAAAAATCTTCCCTGTTCCAGCAGGATACTTAATAGATCTGGAGTCTTAGGAAATATTGGCTGGGGACCTGAACCCTCATTAGATATATCCAGATTCAGATCACAGATTGCAAGTCCCCACAAACCCAGTGGCTCCATGGCTCTAACTCTTTTCCCACCAGCTACTGGCTATTCTCAAGGCAGTGGATATCTGCATAGCTTTTCTGTCCTCACCCTTTTCCTTACTCTCTTCTGTGACACCTGTTTTCAACTTTTGTCATTAGACTAACCCAAGATTTCCAGCCTCAAATGTCAACATCTTTATAAAATCATACTATTCCAAGAGTTCATATCCCATAGCTTCTGGGCAGAAAATATCATGCCCTATGCTCTACCTAGGATTTTATAATGCCTCATTGCAACCCTAGCTTCTGTGCCTAGTAGTAGGCTTTGAGTTCCTTATAAAAGACAAACCCAGGAGAGAAGATTTAGCAATAACTGAAACAAAATTCAAAAATGAGGTAGAGACATTTAACAATAAGTATGCCCAGAAGAGAGAGGAAGGCACATTCAAAAATTTTCCCTCTTGAGGACTCATATGCCCTGAATTTTCTAAGATCGTTGGAAATTTAAACAATTCAGGAGAGATGCTTAGTGTTTATGATAGTGATTCAAGGTTACTATTGAAAATCATTTTTCATGATTTAAGTGGGTTGTCCATTTTTTCCATGTTCCTCTGGATAGTCAATATTATTGTAGAGCTACAATGATGCACTAAATTTTTGTTCCAACTTTGTAACTCTTAACATATTTAGCCCATGCTTCTGAGGGTCAATGACACTGCCAAGGAGACAGAATCAAGGGATGGCTTGCAGACATAGCTACAAAATGTGCATCCATCTAATATTCTTCTCTCCATGAACTCTTTTGCGTATCTATTGTTGTGGGATTGTCAGCAAAGGATTTCCCTTCCCTTGTGTGAATTATCTCTCCACAGGGACCTTAGAGACTTTTCCAACAAGCAAACTTCCTCCTGAAGCATTTCATTAACCTAATTGGATTGGGGAAGTTCTAACAGCATTTAACCTCAGAAGTGCAGGTAAAAAAAATCTCCTACATTGATATCCGTGGGATAAAACAGCTCGAAAACTTCTCTGTGGAAAGTGAATCAAGAGCATTTTACAAAATGGTACCCCATTAAAAGTTGTATATGAAAAACATTTCATAAAAGTGGGCCGGATAAGATTATCAAAGATAATAAACATCTAGTGGCTCTATTGGATTTTTTTAATTTGAATCTATTTTTTCATAAGCATCTGATGCATTATCTTGATTATTGTTAGGATAGAGTCCACTATACAAAGCATCACTTCAGATACAGTAGCATTATATTTCAGGACACTTTTATAACAGACTTACATTTCTATTTTGAATTTTATATAACTATTTTGTCATATAATATAAAATATTCTTTATATTTTTGTCTCTTGATCATAAATACATTTTGTAAAGGTATAGGACTTACATAGGCATCATTCTTAATAAGTTTGTTTTGACTCTATCACACTTACATAAATTACTGAACAAATATGATTTGTCCTCTAGGTGGCATGTAACTGTTATTGAAATTAAAATTTTCCAGTAGTGTTTTGAAAATTTGAGAACCAGCTCATGCTTTTGTTACTATTACCTGAGTACTTCTTGAAGCTGCTGGGTCTTTAAGAAGATTCACATCCATTAGAGCTAAGCCATCTCCTAGCACTAATAGTCCTTGTGGTGAAACAAAATGGCAAATAACCACTACCCAATTCCAGGAGGACTACTGGTGGCCCAGACTCATCAGAATTGAAAGTTTGAGTTAACATCATAAAATACAGAACCAAGAACAGCTGAGGTTATTGTTGAGGGCAAAGAAACATGGGTAAAGTGAAAGGTTAGTTCCAGGAATAGCCACATAGCACTTATAGCAATGAGGACTGTAATTGTTATAAGAATCTTCCTAACTTTGTTATGAATATATTTCTCTAATCCCTGTATTATGTAATATGAGATAATTTTATGTCAGTATTTTAAGTGTTGTAAACTTTACATCATATACTTAACTTATGGAATATCAAGAAGAGCAAACATCATTCAAACTTTGCATCTTAATCTGAGGAAAGAGTTAGTGCATTTTCAGTTGTATGTGCAAAGAACAGTTGTGGAAGAAATATTACTTTCTACTGTCTTCGGGAGTTGAGTATGATTTATGTATATGAATGCTAAGCAGACAAGCAACAGACTGATGATTAATTTTATGTGTCAACTCAGGTAGGTTATAGTACTAAGATGTTGGGTCAGACATTAGTCCAGATGTTACTGTGAAAGTATTTTTAGATATTATTAAAATCCATAATTTATTTTGGATATTGCAAATTACCCTCCATAATGTGAGTGAGCCTCATCCATTTAGTTGGAAAATCTTAAGAGCAGACCTGAGATTGCCAAAAGAAATGGCAATTCTGCCCAAGTTTCTGTCCTGTTGTCCTGCCCTGCATATTTGGAACTCAAGATTGCAACATCCATCCTAATCTGTATTTTCATACTGCTAATATGCCTGAAAGATTTCAAGCTTGCCAACCCCCACAATTTTCAAATAAATCAATTCTTTAAACAAATCAAATTATTTATGTATATAGAATAAATGTATATATATACATACACACATTAGTATATATGCATCTTCTATGTATATATGTATCATCTATAAACACCTATTTCTTATTGATCATTTTTCTATGGGAAGCTCTAACACATCCACAACTTTTGTTTTTCTTCATTTTTTTCTTTGTAAAAATAAATGTTTTTTTTTTTTTTCTGAAAGCAAGAAAGAAATCTATCATCCAGTCCTTCACTCCCTAAATGGCCACACTGTGGGCGTAGACCAGGCCAAAGTCAGAGCCTAGATTTCATATCTATGTCTTCAATGTGGGCACCAAGGACTAACTACTTGAGCCATCAAGACTGCTGCCCAAGGTGCATTCCAGCAGGAAGCTGGAACTGGAACTCAAGCTCGGACTCAGGCTTAAGTGCTGTGGTGTGGGATACAGGGATCTCAAGCAGTTCCTCAACCACTGTAATAAATGCCTTCTATCTCTTCATTTTTTTTACCTTTAAGAGTACAGTTTAATCTCTTAAACCAAATATAATCAGGTGTAAAGTCTTTATTCAAAGTGTTTGTTCTCATAATACAATATAGAAAAATTAATACATTTAAATATTTCTAATTCTCAAAGCCAAAGGTACTCAAAGTGCAATGGATTCAACAGTACTGTTTGAAGTAAAATTAGAAAGCCTTATCAGGGGGCCAGCGCTGTGGCTCACTTGGTTGATCCTCCACCTGTGGCGCCGGCATCCCATATGGGCGCCGGGTTCTAGTCCTGGTTGCTCCTCTTCCAGTCCAGCTCTCTGCTGTGGCCCGGGAGGGCAGTGGAGGATGGCCCAAGTGCTTGGGCTCCTGCACCCGCATGGGAGACCAGGAAGAAGCACCTGGCTCCTGGCTTTGGATTGGCACAGCTCTGGCCATAGCGGCCACTTGGGGAGTAAACCAGAGGAAGGAAGACATTTCTCTCTGTCTCTCTCTCACTGTCTATAACTCTACCTGTCAAATTTAAAAAAAAAAAAAAAAAAAAAAAAAAGCCTAATCCAATCTTTTTTCCGCTGCCTCCCCATGGACTAGACCCATCCTTGGACATAACATATATTGTTTCCAAACTGTTCTGAATTAAAATACAATTAATTAGAACTCTACATCAAACAATATGTTGGTTGCACAACTCAATTCAAACATTTATAAAACGTTGACTATGGATCAGACAATATCCTTGCTCTGAAATAATTTATAAACCCAATCCTTTGCACCTAGGTTTTTCTCTATCATTAAACTTGTTATTTTCTGCAATTGAGTACCCAACCCATAAACTCATAGGCTGTTATTAATTCCCTGGGAACCTGAGACAAAGGACACACGGCCACACTGTGATTATGGGAATAACAGACATAAGTCACACTTCATTCCCACACTTGAGTTCTGTCTGCAACTTCCCCTAGCAACAACGTGACTGACAGATTAAGCTTGAGTATCAATCATCTTGTGGGTTTTGTTAAAATAATACATCTGTTCATCTGTTAGAGTATGAATTAAAATCCTTTGGGGGTGAGAGCCATGCAGCTGACACCTGTAGTTCTTTTCACAGAAATTCAGATAATATCCACAAAGGGTGATCCAATATTTTATGAAGCCACTCGCATTCTAAGTAATAACAATGACTTTCACAGATTGTGAACACTACACATACATATGTATTCTGTATTAGTTTAACAAAATTTGTTCTTGACAAAAAGATTTTCTTGATGAAACTTTATCAATCAATAAACATGTATTCAAGAAAATGATCTTGTTTAAAAAAGACTGAGGAACTCTTAAAGTCTAAAGTCAGATTTCTTTCTGCATTCAGTAAGTTCTATTAGCAAAACAATAAAACAACTACTCTCTCATTCAAGCCATATTATAAGGAAAATAAAGAAGAGGAAGCATTAATAATTAATAGTAGGGTTTATAGTACTGGCAGCATACCACATTGATGCCAAAAAGCAATAGGAATTTCTCAGCTACACTACAATCTTACGGGACACTAATTATATACATGGCCCATTGTTGACTAAAAAGTCATTATGTGATACGTAGCTATAAGAGTAGTGTTGAATGGATAAATAGCAGGGAATACTGGATCATGGAGACAAAGCCAATATAAACAAAGTTCAAGTCAAGTGTAGATAAAATGCAAGTGCCAAGCACAAACTCAGACTCCATTTTTAGGGAACTTCCAAAGAACATTGAAAGTGACAGGGTCATTTTCAGAATCTTCTATAAAGTTAAGTAGATGACATATGGACTTAACTCAGTGATTTGGAAGACCCAGATATATTTATCTATAACTACAATTCATCAATCCTAAGGTAGCCATATCTATAGATATATTCATGTTCAAAATATAGCAGCATTAGTTTCCTGTTGATGCTGTAACAAATTATCATAAACTTTTTGGTTTAATATGGCCCAAGTTTATGCTCTAGTTTTCATAAGGCTGAACCTGAGGTATAGATTTGTGGAAAGAACCATTCCCAGTGTAACTTAGTTTGTTGACTGAATCCAGTTCTTTATTGTTATAGAGCTAAGGTCTCTGTTTCCCTACTGGTAGACAGCTTGGAACTTCTTTAGCTTTTAGAGGTCTCCAGATGGCCCTCTGCCTTAGAGTCAAAAACAGAACATGGGATCTTCTTTGTACTTGGAATTCCGATTTCCCTTTCACAATTCAGTTCTACTTCCTATTTACCACTCCTAACTGCCTCCAGCCAGAGAAAGTACCATGCTTTAAGTGTGCATGAAATTAAATTGGGCCCATCATGATAATACAGGATTTCTCTCAATTTTGAGGTTTTTGACCTTGATTACATGTACAGACTTTGTTAGCAATGTGAGGCAATACATTGATATATCATGTATGTGGAGATTAAGGCACAAGCATTTTGGAGGAGGGGTACATTAGTCTGTGTGCTATAATAACCATACTAATTTATAATCTTGCTAGATAGATGGCTCCTTTTGTAATATTTACTGTTGAATGTGGCCAAGAAACACAATTACCCTGTTTCTTAGAAGATGTTAAAACTCAGGTTTTCTGAGAACAAAATGCTATCAGACTCTACAAGAGTTAGATAGTCTGCCCACCTGGTGAAATAGTCCCTTCTTTATGAAGTATGCTTTGATGAAAGAGTTTTTTTATTTAGATGGAATGCAAGGTATCACTTCACTTTATATGAATGAAGTTGAACATCTTTTCATCTTTTTATTGGTTAATAGCCCTTGCCTATTTTCCTGCTGAACTATATAGTACTTTTGCTTTTTACCATTTGAGCTCTTTGTTTATTGGAGCATTAAGCTTTTGACTATAATATAAGTTAAAATAAGCTATCTCAAAAAATAAATGAAATATTAAGCTGGAAAAACGTCATCAGAAATATTATCAATGAGCTATGGCAGTTGATGAAATAACCTTTTTAGTTTATAAAGTCAATGCCTGTAGAGTCTCCTAGTTACCACCATAAGCCTGGCAGGGCCACCATATACAGTTGCATAGCTTGTGTCCTGCACAAGGATACCCAGCTGAGTGGTTGGAATCTGCTGGTCCTCCACCTTCCAAGCTCTGAGTCCTGGCAGCGCTCAGAGAAAATTGCACCTCACGGGTTTACTGCAACCCTGGAACTCTCCCTTCAGTAGTGTTGGGTGACAGTCGGACACATTCTTGTTCTCCAGTTTTCTCTTTTCTCACCTTGGGATGCCCATCCCTCTCTTTTCCTTATTATAATTTAATTATTGATTTTGTCTTTCCACCAGGTAGTCCTAAAATAAATCAATTCCCCAGAGTAGGGCACTTTTAAATTGATTATGTTATAGGTGAGCTTTATCCTGATACCATGCACTTGACTCTATAACTTAAGCACTACTATTTCTTTAGACCATATTTTAGGGTAGATTTCTGGGAAGATATTTGCAAGAAAGTTTTTTTCATCCATTCTATGAAAATTCCTGTAAAACTCAACAAACAAGAGAGTCATTCCTGGCCAAAATACCTTACCCTATTCCTTTCTGAATTTTTTTCTACTGTATGAACCAGTCATGCTTAGTCTTCAAACCTGTGCGTTGCTATTAACTGTAATCTTAATTCTCTGGTATTTATTTAAATTATGCAGAAACTAATGACCTAACATTAACTGGACATTAATATGTATAACTTATAAGTTCATTGACTATAATTCAAGTTAGTAATTACTTTTTCAGCATTGGCCATTTTATTACTTATCCTGCTAATTTTAATGGACTATAAAAACATTGTTACTCAATATTTGTGAAATTTTAAACACTATTTATATTTTGGCAAGTCTGAAGAAAAGGGTTAACTCAGTTTTATTCAGTAACTTGGAGATCTAGGTTCTTGAGATTTTGGTGTAAAATTTAATAAACTTTCACTATTTTCCACAGCTAACCAAGTTTTCCCCATTCACTAGGACATTCCCCAACCTGCACATTTTTCCGTGTTGTTCTTTATTTATAAACCATATAATGTGCACCACTATGCCTTACTTTTTCTACTTTCCATCTTGAAACTTTTGAAGTTGAAAATAATTCAAGATATCCTTCTAACACCATTCCCTTCCTGAACATTTCCTCACGTACTGCACTAAAGTGAGCTCTCACTCTTCTGGATTTCTTTAATGCCTTGGTTCTGTCACTTTTATAGTATTGACTACAGATGAATTTGTATCATATTTTTTTCTGAGCATTTTATCGCTGGGTTTCTTCAGGCAAGGGATAAAAATGCCTGCATTATTTTTTCATAACTACATGAAAGATTCAAAAGACTGTTATTGAAGGACCTATCTATATGGGTCTATAGTTTGTTGGTGGCAGGTTTTAATGTGAGTGCAATGGAAAACTGAGTTTAAGAGTTTTTTGAAGTTTAGGACTAACTCTTACTGATGGTTTTTCTGCACAATGGTTAGAGTATTGGCATTCATTTGATAGGTACGCAGTGAACATTTACAAGAAATTAATACACGTTTACAAGTAGGAGAGGCTAAAGTGTGGGCATTTGGCCTAGTGGTTAAAACACTGGTTAAGAGGCCCACATCCCATATCGGAGTACCTGGGTTTGAATCATGGCTGTGCTCTCAATTCCAGCTCTCTGCTAATGTACACCTCGAAGGCAGCTAGTGATGGTGCAAGTGGTTGGGTCTCTGCCACCCATGTGGGAGACAGAGTTTGGGTTTCCAGCTCCAGGTTTGAGTCTGACCGAGCCCTACCTTTTGGGGGCATTTGAGGAATGAATCACTGTATCTAAACACTCTGTCTCCCTTTCCAGATCCTCTCCCTCTCTCAATACCTTTCTCCCTCCCCCCACAAATAAATATAATAAATAATACCATATTATTACTACAAATAATAATATGAAAATATCAAGCATTTATGTAGTGCATTCAATGTGCCAAGCAATGTTCAACTCAATGAAACATCACAACAATCCTTGGATTTTATATTTTTATCCTATTCCTAAGAAGAGAAAATTAAAGAAAAAATAGGTAACTTTCTAGTAGTCACACAGCTAACAAATGGCAGAGCCAATGTTTGAAGTTGAATAATCTGTTTCTAGATATTATATTCTTTTTTATTATTTGACAGATAGAGTTAGACAGTGAAGGAGAGAGACAGAGAGAAAGGTCTTCCTTCCATTGGTTCACCCCACAAATGGCCACTGTGGCCAGAGCTACGCTGATCCGAAGCTAGGAGCCAGGTGCTTCATCCTGGTCTCCCATGCAGGTGCAAGAGCCCAAGCACTTGGGCCATCCTCCGCTGCCCTCCCGGGCCACAGCAGAGAGCTGGACTGGAAGAGGAGCAACCAGGACTAGGACCCGGCACCCATATAGGATGCCAGTGCTGCGGGCGGAGGATTAACCAAGTGAGCCATGGCACCAGCCCCTAGATATTATATTCTTAATAATCTGAATACATGCTAAATAAAAAGTTTTTTCTTTATTTTTTGGAAAATTCCCAATAGTCTATAACCATAAAATGGACTAACATTTAACAATGAAACAATGTTAAAAATGAATTCTGAGTAGCTGAGAGTTTTACATAAATTAAAGTTCCTGTGGTCACATAGTTTTATGGAATGCCAAATGAAATGTGTTTTTTTCATATAGTCTTTGATAAACAGGATACAGATTGAGAAACACTGGTGTCTCGCCTGATGTAGTTGTTCTTTAAACTGGCCAACCTCATTTACCTCACAAGAAGCTATTAAAGTATGCATGTGTGTACACACACACACACACACACTTCTTCCTAGTCAAGAACTACTGCATTTGCTTTCTGGAAGTTGGATGCTCAATCAATAGACTGAATTAAAGCAATATAACTCAGAGCTATAACGGGTGGAATTCTAAAGCTTAGGAAAACTTAAGACACGTTCACCTCACTATAGGTTTATCTATACATTCTGTGTTCTGTGTGAAGCCATTATAGTTAAAGGAAGGGAGAGAGGGAGGGAGAGAAAGAGAGAGAGAGAGAGAGAGAGAGAGAGAGAGAGAGAGAGAGAGAGAGAAACTAATTTGTTTTCCCATTGTGAACCCATTAACTTCAATTATTGCAAAATTCAGTTAGTTCCTTTTTACACTTCTCATTAGTTCATTATACTATGGATATTTCTAATGAGAGACTATAATATTAAGGATAATTGAAAACCATTTGGAAGAAACCTTAGCAAGAATCAGTATTAAATAATATAGAACCAATACTTTCATTAGAATTATACATCAATGTTATATGTCATTTGTATACATTGTAAATATACATATTATATATATATATATATATATATATATCAGTGTTAGTGCCTATTTACAGACTGTTAGTGTTATATATTTGTTGCATGTTTAATCCTCCTAAGAACATATTGTAATACAATTTTCCATTTAGTCTCAAATTTTAGAAACAGCAAGCATGATAAAAAGTGGTGTCTTGTACATATTTATATTTTAAGAATGTTTTGTCTTCTAAAAAGCACATAGTATTCTTTGAGCAGCAGAACTGCCACATTAGAATGAACTAGCAATCCTCTTGTTTTAAGGAAATGGAAAAGTTTATTAGCAAAAGCAATCAAGATGCTATTATGGTCCTACTTGTGTGTCCAATTTGTTCATTTATTTGTGGTTGGATCCCATTTCTTGAGGCAGCCAATGTAACTTTTTCAATGTTTTTCTATTGCTTCATAAGATATTCATGAGAATATTTTATCAATAGTACTAATAGACTTACGCATATACATGCAGAATATACAGACTCCAACCTGGATAAGTATATTATTGATTACAGTTTAGAATCCTAGATGCATTGAACTCTATGGGAGAGTGATAAATCAATGTAACATAGAAAAGGGTTAATGTGCTTCATTAAATTTACACTTTATACAACCTATATATATATATATATATTTAAGGTTTTATTTATTTTCAAAGAGTTACAGTAGGAGAGTGAGACACACACGCATGCACACACACACACAGAGAGAGAGAGAGAGAGAGAGAAAATCTTCCATATGCTGGCTCACTCCCCAGATAGTGGCAATGGCTAGTGCTGGGCCAGGCCAAAGCCAGGAGCCAGGAGCTTCATCTGGGTCTCCCAAACACTTGGGCCATCTTCTACTGCTTTTCCTAGGCCATTAGCAGCAAGAAGCTGGATCAGGAGTGGAGCAGCTGGGACGCAAACCTAAGGCACATATGGGATGTTGACGTCGCAGATGGCAGCATTATCCACTGTCACAGCCCCACCCCTTTTATTTTAAAATTATATTGTATTGGGGAAATGTTTCATAACTTTTAGACACATTTCTAAATTCTAAATGCCTATATGTTCTGTTTTCTTTGACTATAAGTTTCTTTAAAGAAAGATATAACCTCTACATTTTATTTCTTTTTTCAACTTTCAACATTTGTCAGTAGAGTCACAGACATGTGTGTGGGTGTATATTGGTGTATGTGTGCAGTCACACCTAGAAACAGCTTTGATATATTTTGTGATTGTTCTAAAAAGAGGGGAAATTTTGGAAGATCTACTGGCACCCAGTGACTAAGAAAATCTGCAATAATACAGGATTTTTGTTAAAATAAGAATTTGCTTTAGGATTGAGAGCAACTTCTGTGCTATGGGGCTCACTTGCCTAAAGAAAAAGTGTAAGGAATGCTTTAAGTCAGTCACCAAGCAAGGAAAGAAACAGTTGAGAAGAACTGACAGCTAAATCTAAAGCCCACCATCCAGCAAATTCTCTGCACACAGAGAGCCATTGTCTCAAAAGTGCATCTCATGTGAAGAGGATGTAACAGTTATGAGTACGACAAGTGCAGAGGCAAATGCATTGATTTTTAAGATTTACTTATTTAACTAGAAAGTTAGAGTTACAGGGGAAGGGAGGGAAGAAGAAAGAGAATCTTCCATCCACTTGTTCACTTCCAAGATGTCCACAATGGCCTGGGCTGGGCTGGGCCAGGACAGAGCTAGGAGCCATGAGCCAAGCTTCATCTGGGTCTCCCACATGGGTGCAGGGGCCCAAGTACTTGGGTCATCCTCCACTGCTTTCTTCGGATCCTTAGCAGGTAGCTGTATAGGAACTGGTGCAGCCAGAATTTGAACAAGTGCCCATATGGGATGCCAGCATTGCAGGCAGTGGCTTAGTACACTGTGCCGCAGTGCCTTCCCCCTAAATGCATTGATCTGGTTTCCCTTCTTCCTTCCCTTTCAGCCTTAGCTCATACAACAAATATTTACTGAGCACTCATTATGTGTCAAGTTATAACAATGAATAAGACACAGACCCTAGCTTCCAACTTCTTGCATACTCTTTTAAGTATAGTTGAGTATGCCCTGTTCTTCCCACTGAATTGTAATCTACTTAAGACAATAAGCATGTCTTGTCCTTTCTAATCACACCTCATGTGTTATATACTAATCCCCCCCACAACACACACACACACACACACATACAGAAATGTCGGACCAAGACAGTTCGGTATGATTTCACAGCACTTCAACCACTCGGTTACCCAACCTAGAAATTTCAATTAACTGACCACTTCTTTCTCCCATATGCCTTCACATTTAAGGATTAAACTGGTTCCATCAATTTTGCTTCCTTATTAGCACTAATCTCTCTCTCCCATTAAATGTTTGCTCTCCATTTCCTTTGCTCAAGTCAAATAATTTATCTTGTGGACTAATCAGCATCTGTACCACAAGTCTTATTTATCTCTACTTCATCTCCTACACTGTCAAATGAGGTCTTTATCTAAACTACAGAAAGGATTATATGATGTCCTGCTTTGCACTCTCCATAAGTCTCACAGACTATAGGATAAAATCTCAACTCTTTGCATACTACACCAGGTGCTCCTTTGTCCCTAGCAGCCTCATCTCCCTCCAATCTCATTACCAAGATTATACACTCATCAAACAAAAATCCTCAGGAGGAGGCATTTGACACAGTAGTTAAAATACCACTTGGAATCCCCATATGCCAGACCAGAGTGCCCAGGTTTGAGTTCTGGCTCTTGTTCTCAATTCCAGCTTGCTACTAATGCACACTCTGGAAGGCGATGAGTCAAGAAGCTGGGTCCCTGCCATCACATGGGAGACCCACATTAAGATGTAAGCTCCTGTCTGTCTTGCATAGTCCCAACTCTTGTAGTCACTTCAGAAGTGAACCAGCAGATGAGAGAACTCTGTCTCTGGCTTTGCATCTCTTATTTTCAAATAAAATGAAAATGAATAATAAGTAAAAGAAAAAAAAAACACCTCAGATCATCCTCCCTCAACTTTTGACCACTCTAAACCATTGTTCATGGTGTTTCCTGTGCTCAAAATCATCGCTCAGTGCCCGCATTCTGGTGCAGCCAGCTAAGGCACCAAGTGGGACACCAGCATCACATATCAGAGTGCTATTTGAGTCCTGGCTATCAACTTCTGATCCACTTCCCTGCTATTGCACCTGGGAAGGCAGTAGAAGATGGCCCAAGTGCTTGGGCTCCTGCCACTCATGTGGAGACCAGGATGGAGTTCTTGGCTCCTGGCTTCAGCCAGGCTCAGCCCTGGATATTGCAATCATATGGAGAGTGAAATAGAGGATGAAAGATACCTCTCTCCATCTCTCCCTCTCTCTGTTGCTCTGCTTTTTCAAATAAATAAAATAAATCTTTTAAAAAATGGTAAAATGGTACTTCCTCAGTCTTGCAAATAATTTTTATTGTTCTGATTGAAAGTATTTAATACAAGTGGGTTATAGGTGTATTTTTTTAAACAGGACCATTATTCCCCAGAAATCATTATTTCCCTTTCCTTTATAAAAACCCATGTATGCACATGTAGATAAAACTATAGAAATTTGGAGTTTCTATTTATTCATTTCTATGTATTAATTAGTTTGTTCACTCTTTTCCATTTTCTTTGACGAAACACTTGCATTAAAATGACTCACAATAATACATAGTGGTGAATTCATTCAAATCTTTGTGATTTTTTTATAAAAAGAACAAATTACTCAAAGTACAAAGAAAACAAAGCAGCCTGCTTTAACTAGTTAGAGAAGAATTAATTTCTTGTTACTGAATCATCACTTAAGAAAAATATGTTTTGTTAAATATTTTGACACATGAGGACGTTATATAATGAATGGCAGTTCTGTACACTGCAGTTAAGCTCCTTCTCTCTTAGACATATGCCAGGGAGAGAAAACAACACTGGAATATGGGCACAACAGTAAGAAGGGCACAAAGACTGTGGAGGAGCTTGATTATAAGACTGGAGAGTTGAAAATATACTTTCAAGGTGCCATCCAAAGCATTTGATTGGTGTGCTGAGAGTCTCTAAGAGAGATCATTGAATCTTGAACATATGAAAGAGTAGCTCGAGTTGGATGGAACTGATAACAGAAAACCCAGCATTTGAAGAACACAGGAATCTATCAATTACCAACAATAAGAAAGGTTTTTATTGACTGTATTAAGATGGAAATGAGCCACAGTCCTTTTGGTCAGGGACACTTAAGACAACTATGAATAGAGCAAATAAAGATCAGGCCAGGAGTCCAAGAAAAATGGAGAGAATGCAGCCACTTAAACCAATTATATTGGCTCCCAGTCTAATTGTTATCATGAAATAGGGCTGTGATTCACAGTGGAGGTTTGCTCCTTCCAGACCTGTGTGCATCAGGGTGACCTCCATTTTTAGGCTCCATAGACCCATATCTATTCAATGAATCATTTTGTTTCATTTGTAAGACAGTGGCTGCCACATCAATTTTCAGCTCAAAGAATTATCCTTTGTGATGCAGTTCTTATTCACTTCAAGGCACTAGATAAAGTCGTTGGTAGTTGTAGGGCTTGAATGTGAAGGTCAGTGGTAAATTTCTACCATCATAACAGCCATTCAAGAAAGAACTAATTAGACTCACTGACTCAGATTCTGTAACTCTTGGTCACAATAACTACTTGGCAGAGAGTGCTTACTATAGCTGGGTACCACAAGAAGGATTATTTGGTAGATTTTTCACTACAAAGGAACACTATTCAAATTTACATACAATTTAGAATATATTTTCATAAGAGAGCACAAATTTACCAGTTTGCAAAAATTATTTACACTATCTTTGTAACATATATAAAAATGATGGAGGAGGGTCAGTGCTGTGGCGTAGTGGATAAAGCCGCTGCCTGCAGTGCTGGCATCCCATATGGGCACTGGTTAAAGTCCCAGCTGCTCCATTTCTGATCCAGCTCTCTTCAATGGCCTGGGAAAGCTGTGGAAGATGGTCAAAATGCTTGGGCCACTGCATCCATGTGAGAGAGAGACAGACAGACAGAAAGATTTTTCTTCTGTTGGTTCACCCCCCAAATGGCCGCTATGGCCGATACAAAGCCAGGAGCCAGGTGCTCCCTCCTGGTCTCCCGTGCAGGTGCAGGGCCCAAGCACTTGGGCATCCTCCACAGCCTTCCTGGGCCACAGCAGAGAGCTGGACTGGAAGAGGGGCAACCAGAACAGAATTCGGTGCCCCAACCGGGACTAAAACATGGGGTGTCGGCGCCGCAGGCGGAGGATTAACCTAGTGAGCCACGGCGCCGGCCAATGTGAAGCAATTTTTTAAAACGGACCCATTAAATCCTATGATATTTTTCAATCAAATTAATCTGTATTTGTGCTTCTTTTAATATATTAGAAGAGCTAATTTGTTTTGTGCTTCTATTTATTTCAATATCTGCAAATACTTTGAGTCACATTTTGGCATTTGGTCTTTATGTTTGTATTCATTCATGCAGGCCTGTTTTCTTATGCATCTAGTAATTTTGAACTCTTATCTTAGAAGTTTGTGGGAGCTCTAGATCTTGACTTCCTCTCATTGGTTCCTAGAAGCACTGTAACCTGAAATGCTCTTAGCATAATTTATTTGCTATAAGTGGGAATAGTTTGAAAGATACAAGTTTTTAGGGTTACATGAATGGAGACCTATGTTCTGACTTGCTAAGATTACCATTTTTTCCCAGGTAGTTCCACCGAAAGACGAAACTTAGATAAAAATATCCTTAGTTTTGTCATTCACATGTGTGATTTTTCTAACTCATCTCTCAAAGGTCACTTTATTTGGGAAATTCCTACCTGATCTCTCAATATGCTTGGACCCAGACTTATTTTACAAAAATCTAACATAGGTTGGCTTATGTCCTCAGAGAAAATTGTATCATTTCCATTGGAGTGTTCCTACCTTATAGTTTTTGTAAAAAAAAAAAAAAGTTAATTACTTATTTTATTTATTTGGAAGGAAAAGAGACAGAGAGTGAGCGAGAGAGCGAGAGAGCGAGAGCTGCTTTGAACCCCAAAATGCCTACAACAGCTAAGGTTGAAACAGGCCAAAGCCAGGAGCTGGGACTAATCTGAGACTCCATGCCGGTGGCAGGGTCAGGATGGGCATTTTTTTTCTTGACATGCTTCACAGAACTGTTAAAACTAAATAATTGAATTGCCTATAAAGATAAATTCAGGATAAGGTTAAACAAGGAATTAGAAAACTGGGATACTAAGGACAACACTGCTTAGTGACTCAATGAGATATCACTACATACCCATTAGAAGGGCTACATCTTGGATGATGGGGAACATAAGCAATGGAAGTGTAAATCTGTGAACTCAGCCATTCCATTTCAAAGTATTTACCTGGGGGAAATACTAATGTCTGTCCACACAAAAGATCTGTACATGAATTCTCATGACACCTTTATAAAAACTAAGTACTGAAAGTAACCCAAATGAATGTTATATAAAATATTATGTCCATATGGATATTGCTAATATGCAAAACTGGAAATTTTTTAGAATTTCTCTTCAAAATCTCTAACTCAAGGAAGCCAACATTTCTATGCCATATGCTAAGCAATATTTATTATATAATGAAAAAAGAGAAAATAATTTAAAAATAAGTACTAGAAGGGAAGAAACAAATATCTCTTTTTGACATAACTGCAGATGTAAAGAGCACAAAAACCTTTAGATATATTAATTTAATGAGTATAATTTTTATTTTTTTGACAGGCAGAGTGGACAGTGAGAGAGAGAGACAGAGAGAAAGGTCTTCCTTTGCCATTGGTTCACCCTCCAATGGCCACCGCGGCCGGCGCGCCGCGCTGATCTGATGGCAGGAGCCAGGTACTTATCCTGGTTTCCCATGGGGTTCAGGGCCCAAGGACTTGGGCCATCCTCCACTGCACTCCCTGGCCACAGCAGAGAGCTGGCCTGGAGGAGGGGCAACTGGGACAGAATCCGGTGCCCTGACCGGGACTAGAACCCGGTGTGCTGGCGCCGCAAGGCGGAGGATTAGCCTAGCGAGCCACGGCGCTGGCTGAGTATAATGTTTTAATTTAATACAAAAGTCTATACCCAATGTCTTGATTATATTTCTTTTTTAAAAAGATTCCAAGAGGGGAATGAAATGGGATAAGGCAGGTAGCTAAATTAGGGTCACCACTAGCTGGAAGCCACAATTTCCCCATCCTATGTAATCCTATCCACCCACCTATCAATCTAATGACCCTTTCCCCAGGATGCACCACTCCTTACCTGGGACCTGTGGTACTATGTAACCACTCCCCTTTCTAATCTCAAAAGATGCTTGGCAAAGGGGACAAGGCTCTCTCTCTCTTCATGTGGACCTGAGTAAACAGGGTACTGAAATCTCTCTTTTCTCTTCCTGGCCAACTCTCCCTGAACAATGCCCACGTGTGTGTGTTTGTGTGTTGTGTGCATTTTTCTCACTTTTTAAATAAACTTAATCACTTAGTATGTTGAACAAAAAGATTTATTTTTCTTTATTTATTTATAAGGGGGAAGGAGAGAGAGAGGGAAATGGAAAAACAGAGAGGGAGAGAGAAAGACCGAACTTCCAACCACTGTTTCACTACCCAAATGGCTGCAATTTGGGAGGCTGGTCCAGATCAAGGTCAGGAGCCAGGAGCTTCAACCAGGTCTCTCATGTGGGAACTGGCACTCATATGGGATGCCAGAGTTACAGGTGGCAGCTTAACCTGCTACACTACAATGTTGGCCGCTGGAAAATATTTAAAATCAAATCATCAAATGTTGCTGAGGATATGAATCAATGTAAACAAGACTACAATATTGATGGGAATATCTACACCTCCTAAGCACTCTAGAAAAGTCATTACTGGGGTCGGCGCTGTGGCGCAGTGGGTTAATCCTCTGTCTGCAGCTGCAGCATCCCAGATGGGTGCCAGTTCTAGTCCTGGCTGCTCCTCTTCCCATCCAGCTCTCTGCTATGGCCTGGGAAAGAAGTAGAAGATGGCCCAAGTCCTTGGGTCCCTGCATCCACATGAGAGACCCAGAAGAAGCTCCTGGCTCCTGGCTTCGAATCAGCGCAGCTCTGGCCATTGTGGCCATCTGGGGAGTGAACCAGCAGATGGAAGACCTCTCTCTCTCTCTCTTTCTCTCTCTCTGCCTCTCCTTCTCTCTCTGTGTAACTCTGACTCTCAAATAAATAAATATATAATTTAAAAAAAAAGAAGAGGCAATACTTAGCTACAACAAGAAGACATGAATAAAAATTTTCATAGCAACCTTTTCCAAAATACTTAAAAATGGAAATAAAGCAAATTGACATTGAATAGTACAATAAATACATTTTAATATAAAATAAAGCAATAATAAAAACTAATGGATAATGGCTAAGGGTATGGGTATGAATAAATTTTAAAAATGATGTTGAATGAAAGAATATAGGTACATTAATACTTTTTATAGTTCTATTAGATAAAGTTCAGAAAGCAGCTAAATAATATGTTATTTGGGAAGATTACATGTTGCTGAGTCCATTTTATCTTATTATAACAAAATACATGAAGTTAAGTATTTTTATATAGAAAATTGATTTATTTAACTCCAATTTTGTAAATTCAAGAGCATGATTCCTTTGACAGGGCTTTGTGGCTCCTCCTGTTTAGTGTTACTTTGTCACCTCCATTTTTCAACAAATCCCTTGGGATTTGTCTCTTAAGAGACCAAAAAAAAAAAGTATCCAAACCATTCGCATGTTGTGGAATGAATGTGTGTGCCCAACCAAAATTCAAATGTTGAAGCCCTAACCCTCAATGTGATGGTATTTGGAGAAGGGGCTTTGGTTATAGAATGAGGGTTAGAGGGACCCTCTTTTGAGATCAGTGCCTTTATCAGAGGAAACACCAGTGCTAGCTCCCTCTAGTGAGCCCAGGGTGAATAGGTCATGTAAGCATACCCCAATATAGCATACACAGAGGGGGCTCCTCAGAATGAAAGCTTCGTTTGCCAGTACCTTGACTTTGGACCCTCCAGCCTCCAAAACTGTGAGAAATAAATTTCTGTTTTATAAGCCACCGGCTTACAGTATTTGGTTATAGAAGCCTGAGCTAACAGCAGCCTAAGCTAACTAATACATGCCTATGTAGTTTAACCTACTAGTGTAATCTGGGAAATGACTGACAAAAATGTACTTTCATATTTTCAAATAATCCATGATTTGTGACAGTTTTTCAGGCATGTAAAGCCAAGACACTGTGGCAAAAAAAAAAAAAATGACCTGAATGAAAGATCACTGTGAGTGAGATCACAGCAGAAAGAACAAGCCATCAAAGAAGGAGGTACCTTTCTCTGAAGGGAGAAGAGAACTTCCATTTATAAGCCAGTCCCAAAGAGACAAATATCATATGTTCTCCCTGATCGGCGACAACTAACTGAGCACCAAAGGGGAAACCTACTGAAGTGAAATGGATGCTATGAGAAACAGTGACTTGATCAGCTCTTGTCCTTACTGTTGATGTACAATGTAATACTTTATCCATTTTAGTATTTTTTTTGTTCTAGTACTATTGATTGAACTCTGTAATTAACACACAATTATTCTTAGGTGTTTAAATTTTAACCGAAAAGTGATCCCTATAAATATAAGAGTGAGAATAAGAGAGGGAGGAGATGTACAATTTGGGACATGCTCAATCGGACTTGCCACAAATGGTGGAGCTAGAAATGTGCCAGGGGATTCCAATACAATCCCATCAAGGTGGCATGTACCAATACCATCTCACTAGTCCAAGTGATCAATTTCTGTTCACAATTGATCACACTGATAGGTCTAAGAGCCAAAGGGATCACACAAACAAGTCTAGTGTCTGCTAATACTAACTGATAGAATCAAAAAGGGAGAGAATGATCCATCATGGGAAGCGGGATACACAGCAGACTCATAGATGTCCTAAATAGCACTCTGGCCTCAGAATCAGCCCTTAAGGCATTTGGATATGGCTGAAGAGCCCATGAGAGTATTTTAGGCATGGAAAGCCAAGGCACTCTGGAAAAAAAAAAAAAAAAAAACCCTAAGTGAAGGATCTCTGCGAGTGAGATCCCAGTGGAAAGAACGGGGCCATTAAAGAAGGAGGTACCTTTCTCTGGAGGGAGGAGAGAACTTCCACTTTGACTATGACCCTGTCAGAATAAGATAGAAGTCAGCGAACTCAAAAGGCATCCATAGCCTTGGCAACTCATGACTAGAGCCTAGGGAGATTACTGATGCCATAAACAAGGGTGTCACATTGTTAAGTGAACAACAGGAGTCACTGTGTACTTACTTCTCATGTGGGATCCGTCCTTAATGTGTTGTCCAATGTGAAGTAATGCTATAACTAGTACTGAAACAGTATTTTACACTTTGTGTTTCTGTGTGGGTGCAAACTGATGAAATCTTTACTTAATATATACTAAATCGATCTTCTATATATAAAGATAATTGAAAATGAATCTTGATGTGAATGGAATGGGAGAGGGAGCGGGAGATGGGAGGGGTGCAAGTGGGAGGGAAGTTATGGGGGGGAAAGCCATTGTAATCCATAAACTGTACTTTGAAAATTTATATTTACTAAATAGAAAAAGGAAAAAATAGTTACAAAGAAAAAAAATAAAATAAATAAGTTTGGACTTTGTAAACTCAAGAGGCTTCTGTAGCCTTGGTGGCTCGTGACAAGAGCCTCAGGAGACTACCGATGTCAGAAATAAGAGTGTCGATTGTTAAATCAACAACATGAGTCACTGGGCACTTATTCCCCATGTGGATCTGTGTCTTTAATGTGTTGTATTATGTGAATTAATGGTAAAACTACTACTAAAACAGTACTCTATACTTTGTGTGTCTGTGTGGGTGCAGTCTGTTGAAATCTTTACTTAGTATATACTAAGTTGATCTTCTGTATATAAAGAGAACTGAAAATGAATGGTGATGAAGAATGGGATGGGAGAGGGAGTGGGAGATGGGATGGTTGCGGGTGGGAGGGAGGTTATGAGGGGGAAAAAGCCATTGTAATCCAAAAGTTGTACTTTCAAAATTTATATTTATTAAATAAAAGGTTTTTTTTAAAAAAATCCATGATTTGAAGGAGAGAAATTGAGGTAGACTAAAGGCACCAAATGTTGGCACTACATTAAAAATAGAAAAAGAGTCGGAATATACTTCAATAATTCATTCCCCAAATATTTGGTGCCAATGCCTGTGTCTGGCATAGTTCTCAGCAACTGCAATACTATGAGGAAAAAAAGAAGGAAACTAACTCACAGCCCTTGATTTGAACTTTCTCATGTGCTCAATGAAATATTGAATAAACAACACTGAGATGAAAAATGATAAGAGCATCAGGAACAAGAAAGTGTAATAAGTGATCTGCTATCCCCCAGGAGGAATTTCCATTAAGTAAAGAACAGAACAACTCCAAAGGGAAAAGCTGGACTCAGAAAAGAAGATTAATTGGTATCTATTTATTTCCACACATCTAGTAGGGAATAATAATCTATAGATTTGAATAATATTTCTTACATATATGACTATTAAGTACTTGAATGTAAATATAATATATAAAACACTGATAGTATGTTAACTTACAATATTTATAATTTCACAATATTATGGTATAGTTACATAATCAACATAACTTAATTGCTAATGCTGTATATACACAAATGGAAAAAAACACATTTTGTTCAAGAGAGTCCATGGGATAACTTAAAATTTTGATTTCATAATCTCTAAAATATGTCATAGGGTCCCCAAAGTAGAAAGTTTATGAAAAATCTTCAATAAAATAAAGAAACAGCAAATGCTCAATCAGTAAAATTGCAAACAATTGTTAAACTTAAATATTCATCATTGAATGAAGTACAAGATCAAAATTGTAATATATGCTACTTACAAAATATCGATATGATATATGGCAAAATTGTAGAGTCATTGTTCCTGTAAATTTTTACAAATTTTTTAGAATTTACTTATTTATTTGAAAGTCAGAGTTACAGAGAGGCAGAGGCAGAGGCAGAGAGAAAGAGAGGTCTTCTATCCTCTGGTTCACTCCCCAGTTGGCCACAACAACTGGAGCTACACCAATCAGAAACCAGGAGCCAGGAGCTTCCTTTGAGTCTCCCACAGGGTGCAGGGGCCTGAAGACTTGGGCCATCTTCTACTGCTTTCCCAGGCCATAGCAGAGAGCTGGATCAGAAGTCGAGTAGCCGGGACTCGAACTGGCACCCATATGGGATGCCAGCACTGTGGGCAGCAGCTTTACCCACAATGCCACAGTGCTAGCCCCATTTTTACATTATTTGAAAAACAAAAAGTCAATACAAAAAACTTTTAAAGCCTCAAAAAAATATCAAATTGTATTTGTTGCCAAACAACACCCTAAACTAGTTGGAGGTGTTTTCTGCACAAACTTCAGACTGGGTCTGCTGGCCCAGCATGCAGAAAGCCAGTTACTGACATCATGGTGGTGAAGAAAGTAGGTATTTATTGCTAAGTGTAGACCAAGGAGCCAGGCAGCTATTACTTAATTCCCAGGCTCCCTGCAGAATTCGGGAGTTGATAGATTTCAATTTATAGATTGAAATTTTGCCTGAGAGGTACATGATCAGCTCGTGCCCAACTTCCTGGTTGGTCAGTGGTGCTCATGACCTTCCTTTGATTAGTCGTTGATGACATGCATTTGGGGGAATTCATGATGGCCAGGCAGACTCCAGTTGGTCTGGAGGTTGTGTAAAAGTGGCAATTACATTCTGCCCATACCTACACAAACCTTTCCAAACAATACTGCCCATCAAAGTTTTTATCTATTGGAAAAGCAAACCATTTCTTCCTTGAGTCTGGTGATTAGAACTTTGTAAGGCCAGCTGTATCACTGCCTCAAATCAGTGAATTCCTTTTGTTAAAAGACAGGCAAGAACACCTTGGGTTAAGGGAGACAAACAAGGGGCTGGGTCCTACTCTTACATTATAGGAGTTTGTTTTCACAATCAGTGAATTAGAAAACATTTTTTGAAAGTCCGGAAGTGATTTTACAGGGGACAGTTGTTTGGGGGGAAATTTAAATCTATTACAGAAAAGATAAACTTAATGGGCAAAATTAAAAATGAGAATGAAAGTTCAGCAGATTTTGTATTTTAATTATAATTAAATATTTAAAATGCTACTTAAACTATATAACAAACAAAAAAGAAAAAAAGAACTTAATACTTTAAAAAAATAAAAAAATAAAATGCTACTTAAAAATTCTAAATGAATAAGTTTCTGTGATTGATTTAATAAGGAATAGGAAACTTGAATAGCTTTGTAATAATGGAGAAAGAAGCCTAAAACTTGTCCATGTGTCATACATTTTGCTAAAAAGTAAACTCAAAAGCTGAATGACTTATGGATAATTTATTTCAAATTTTGAAGGCACTCATAATTCAATAGCATGTAAATTCTTTCAGAGCATATAAGAAGATAGAACATTTCACAATTTATTTTAGAAATGTTGTATAACCATCACTATAAATCCTGAAAAAAATAGTATGAAGTCAAATCTGCAAAAGCAATCTCATATATATGTATATACTCACACAAATAAATAAAAAAACAGGATATTAACAAAATAACAGTGGGATGTGAGTGAAGGTATTTATTGAAAGCGGACATGACAAAGTGACACTAAATATGGGGAGTGAAAGTAGAAAAATAGCCATAAACAGTCATAAATCATACAGATGAGAAATAAGAGAGACATTCTTTTATGGAGATAGACAAAGGCAGTTAGCCTTAATTTGAACCCAGGCACTACTGTTAAGTAGTTGTTCCTTGGGCGAGTTGTTTAATATAGTTAACTTTCTCTTTGTTGACCTTTCAAATAAGAGGAATAGTAAATACTTAAGGGATTGGCATTGTGGTGAAATGGGTTAAAAAGCTGCCTCCTGCAAAGTGACCTGCTTCCCATCCAGCTCCCTGCTGGTATACCTGGGAAGGTGATGGAAGATAGCCCAAGCACTTTAGCCCCTGCCACCCAAGTGGAAGACCTGGGTGGAGTTCCAAGTTTCTGACTACAGTAAGCAATTGAAGATCCCCTTCTCTGTCTCTCCCTCTTTCTGTGTCACTCTGCCTTTTAATTAAATGAAATAAATCTTTAAAATAAATAAATACTTTAGCAATGTCTTGAATAAATTGTCAGATAAAATATGTAATGTTTTTAAACTCTTTTTTTAAGATTTATTTTGTTTGAAAGGCACAGTTAGAGAGAGACAGAGGCAGAGGCAGAAGCAGAGAGAAAGAGGTCCTCTATTGGCTGGCTCACTCCCCAGATGGCTGCAATGGCCAGAGCTGTGCTGGACCGAAGCCAGGAGCCAGGAGCCAGGAGCCAGGAGCCAGGAGCCAGGAGCTTCCTCCAGGTCTCCCACATGGGTGTAGGGGCCCAAGGACTTGGGCCATCCTCCACTGCTTTTCCAGTCTATAACAGAGAGCTGGATCGGAAATGGAGCAGCTAGGACTTGAACCCTATGGGATGCCAGCACTGCAGGAGATGGCTTTACATGCTATGCCACAGCACCAGACCCTAAAGCAACTCTTGATGTATAGTAAGTGCTCATAAATCCTAGAATATTTTATAATTAATATAATGAGCAGTAATTTCAAGAATTAAGGTGATCTAAGACTAAAAGACCAATCAATAAACCAAAAAATTAATAGTTACAAGTACATGAGATTATTCAATTTCTTATAAGCATCCCAGTAGAAATTTTTGAAGAAAGAAGAAGGTTGTTTTAACTTGAATCTCAGGTTACATCTTTGCATAATTTGTCTTCATTGGGCATAATGGACTCACATTGCAGACCTGATTCAAGGAAAACAAAGAATTTCTTTCTTTCTTTCTTTCTTTCTTTCTTTCTTTCTTTCTTTCTTTCTTTTTTTTTTTGACAGGCAGAGTGGATAGTGAGAGAGAGAGACAGAGAGAAAGGTCTTCCTTTTGCCTTTGGTTCACCCTCCAATGGCCACCGCGGCCGGCACACTGCGGCCGGCGCACCGCACTGATCTGAAGGCAGGAGCCAGGTGCTTCTCCTGGTCTCCCATGGGGTGCAGGGCCCAAGCATTTGGGCCATCCTCCACTGCACTCCCGGGCCACAGCAGAGAGCTGGCCTGGAAGAGGGGCAACCGGGACAGAATCTGGCGCCCCGACCGGGACTAGAACCCTGTGTGCCGGTGCCACTAGGTGGAAGATTAGCCTATTGAGCTGCGGTGCCAGCCCAAAGAATTTCTAACATCTATTTTTATTTATCCAAAGCATTAACATAGCATTTGGATTATTTTTAGGAATTTGCAAAGGTTTTTCTATAAAATTAAGTACTGATTTACAAAGAATACTAGATGAGTAAGTTTCACTCAACATACAGTTAAATCAAAATAATAACAAGACCCAGATTACCAGCACTAGTTGGACCAAAGTGATAAAAACCACTCCCCTACTCCAGTAAGAAGTTTCAATAGCATGAACTATTTATATTTTTGAGAGTAAGGTCCATGCCCCTCCATAGAATCGACAACTAATTGTAAACTGCCTGAAATCCAAGAACTCAGTAAGAAGTCTGGTTTGTCTGCAGTATGGAACTGCTCTTTCCACACCTCTCCTTTCTCCCCTTGTCTAACTCCAGCTTCTCTACTAATTGGACCCTGAAGTTATTAAGCGATGTAGCCAGATTTGGAACCAGCCTCCTTGTTTTTAGAATCTACACTCTGAATTAACATATGTGAGCTGTTTTTACTCTCAGCACTTCTGATGACAAATGTCATGCGGGTAGAGGTGACCCACTCAAAAAACAATTCTCCAGACAACAGCTGGGTGTCCTAGATTTAATTCAACTCCACAGTTAGTACAGACTACAGGTTAAGGGCTCAGACAAGATTGCTCTACAGTTACCAGTGGTAAGTCTCAAATTTCCTTCTGTATTCTGATCACTTGACTATAAATTGGGAGTCCTTGCTATCCCCTCCTCAGGTTTAATAAGTTGCTGGGATGACTCAGGAAAGCGCTTTGTATACCATTATCCATTATTGTAAAGGACACAAGCAGGAACAGCCAAACAGAAAGGATATAGGGTATTCTATTTTATCTATCTGCAGAATATGTATTTTTATTAGCTAGGAATTATGTTTTTGTTGGAAAAAATAATTTTTACCAAGAATGGAGGTTCACTAGATTTTGTGAAATGAGTTTCATAGAATAAAATTAATTATATTTTGAAGTTTCTTATATACGATTAAGAGTATTTCTTAGCTGGCGCCGTGGCTCAATAGGCTACTCCTCTGCCTGCAGCGCCAGCACACCTGGTTCTAGTCCCAGTCGGGGCGCCGGATTCTGTCCCGGTTGCCCCTCTTCCAGGCCAGCTCTCTGCTGTGGCCAGGGAGTGCAGTGGAGGATGGCCCAAGTGCTTGGGCCCTGCACCCCATGGGAGACCAGGAGAAGCACCTGGCTCCTGCCCTCAGATCAGCGTGGTGTGCCGGCCGCAGCGCGCTGGCCGCGGCGGCCATTGGAGTGCTGAACCAAAGGCAAAAGGAAGACCTTTCTTTCTGTCTCTCTCTCTCTCTCACTATCCACTCTGCCTGTCAAAAAAAAAAAAAAAAAAAAAGAGTATTTCTTAAAGAGCTAATTCTCATAATGTTTATGATTGATAAAGCATTAATACTATGGTTCCATAATTTTGATTTTAAAGATCTTTAGGAAAAATTCCTCTAAGAAATGAAAAGCCTAGAGAAATTCCAAGTAAAATGCAAGTTATAAAATCACTGCCAATAAATGAAGTCATAGTCATTTACTATCATATGAATATTTAAAGAAACACTTGATGCAATTTTCAATTTTTAAAGCCTATCCAGAATTTTCTTATTCAAAACTGATATCATAGTTCAATGTGCTTTTTATAAACTGCATTGCTTCCTGGTTGTCAGGTCTTCTTTCTATTTAAAAATAGCTGGGATATTGCCAATATTCTAAATCTAAATTTTCAAGTATCTTTTCAAAGAGCTGATTATTGTAAGTGTTTTGGATTTCTAACTCTTCTTCCTTAATTCACATTATTACAATGTCCAAAAGATATCCATGACAATGTATATGAAAAGTTCTACCTAATTCTCCTTTAACTTTGTTCTCACTCCACTCAGTTTTATATTTCTTTCAGCAATGCTAATTTGATCCAGTATTTTTTTAAACCTGAATTCAATTTTAGGCAGTGAACTTCTTTTAATCCTATTTTTAAATTGGTACTAAGCATTCATCACCACCAATAATATTTTAACAATCATTTCATTAAAATATTCTGAAGCCACCTTATATGAATTTTATGACCAATAATCTTTGTATTAAATTGAGGATATATGATTACAATCACCAGATCTGTAACATTTAGAGTTTTATTACTCTAAGGATTAACTTCTGAACTTTCATACATTAATAGAGATCAATTGTAAACTCGCAAGATGAACTACTTTTCATTTGGCTTAATCTTTCTCTGATTTCCAACATGAGAAAACTCACATATGCATAATTGTAGATATAATCATTTGATCATGTACTTTTACACTGAGAATATTATTTTCTAAGTTATAAAATATATTCAATGAAGAGTTTTATATTGTTCATCAACCAACCTGTTGTACTAAGCTGATAATTTTTTCTTTACAATTTCATCACAAATACAACATTCTAAAATTTCATTAACTTCATTAAATATACACATTTTTTTTAATTTAACATTAGAAGCCCCTCACCCTGGAATTTTAATTTATCATACAAATTTTAATGGCAGGAAAATAAACATTGCTAATGGAATGTTATCTCTCTTGTAATCTTATATCCAACTCCTATCAGTCAATACATTAAGACTACTTAAAATATCATGATTTAGCTATTATTTCTTGTACTTTAAAGCTAAATTGTGGTTCACAAGTTTCACATATCAAAGAAACTCTGTGAAATGAAGAGTCATAGGTTAAATCTCTCCTTCATGTATCTTCCTACGTTGTCTACATTGACACCTGATGATAAACTTGTGTAGCAGCAGAACCTCAGTTGATACTGTTGTATACAAATGAGTCACAGAGAAATGCCACACAAAGAGAAACTGGAATGAGTCCTTTATTTTAGGAGGCAGACGAGAGCAGGCTCATGCCCTAAAGAACTTTCCACCCTAAAGCTCAAGGCAATAGGGTTTATAAATCAAAAACCACAAGGAGGGGATGGGGAATACATGGTTGCTAGGGTCAAGCTGACATAAAGCGTATGCAAAACTAATATCAACCACAATCTTTACATTAGTCCAGGTGCAGCCTATCTGTTTTAAGCTTGAGTGATCATGCTAGGGGATTTCTATGTCTGCCAGGCAGGATGTGGTTGTGCTGCTATTGTCTTCGTTTTTAGTTTTAGACCATGATCTCATGGCGGGGGGTGCTTTTACAAGATGGAATCTAATCTATCTCTAAAATGGAGTCCCTACTGTCAGGGTGTCACTCAACAGCATCATTGACTCAATCGATGAAGGATCAAAAATATTTGTAAATATTCATAATGTAAATATTCATAATTTGTAAATATTCATTATAATTTTCAAATTGCCACAGTTACTGATATAAATCACAAAATATATTAAATATTAAACCATTAAAGAATAGCAAGAAGTATTGTAGTATGTGTACAGAATTATATGTAGTGGCATTTGATAAAATGAGTCAGGTAGATGTCATAGTATTAAAGTAAACCAATCAATTCCACATACCAGTGTCATCACTTATTTTGTTGATAACTTCTTGCCATTTTTTTTACATCCAAAATCAATTCAAAATGTACTGATAATGTCCAAGGAAAATTTGCCACTTTTAAAGTATAACTGAACAAGTAGAGCAATAGTTTATATTGTGTTATTTGATATACTTTTAAAACGTCTATTATTTTTGAGCCGGTGCCGTGGCTCAATAGGCTAATCCTTCACCTTGCGGCGCCGGCATACTGGGTTCTAGTCCCGGTCGGGGCGCCGGATTCTGTCCCGGTTGCCCCTCTTCCAGGCCAGCTCTCTGCTATGGCCAGGGAGTGCAGTGGAGGATGGCCCAGGTGCTTGGGCCCTGCACCCCATGGGAGACCAGGAAAAGCACCTGGATCCTGGCTCCTGCCATCGGATCAGCGCCGTGCGCCGGCTGCAGCGGCGGCCATTGGAGGGTGAACCAACGGCAAAGGAAGACCTTTCTCTCTCCTTCTCTCTCTCTCACTGTCCACTCTGCCTATCAAAAAAAAATAAATAAATAAATAATAAAAAAAAAAACCCTTCTATTATTTTTAAGACAACCACAAACAAAAGCTTTTATCTTCTGGGAAACTGGCAAGAATTATAAACCACACAACCATCCTCATTATCTGTAATTATGCTTTTCCTCTGGACACCGATGATAAACAAAAAACACTCTCTGCTCTGTCAAAAATACCAGTACTAATTCTCTTTAAATGATGTTTTCTCTAAAATACCAACAATAGGTAAGAATGTAAACAAAATAAAACCTTTTATTTTCACTATTTCAATTGTATATGATTATCAATATAACAATTTAATAATTAAATTTAATGCATTACCAAAATTATTTCAGCTTTAGTTATATATTCTATAATTATTATCCAAGAAGATGAAAAATAGTTTCGGATCTCTACTCAAATGTAAAAAAAAAGATAGTTGTTAAATATTTTCAAATAACATATAAAGAGACTTCAAAAATTTCGTGGAAAAGTATAATTAACAGATATAATTTCATTGAAAATTTTGAAATGCATGATCACTTTTTCTATTGCTTAATTTCAGTAAACTTTTTGAAGACCCTTCGTATATCTGAGGAAAAATTCTAAAATAAATGGCTATAATAGGTTGTAATAATGAGCACCAAGAGTCACAGCTGACTTTATAGATTCTACAATCTAGTTCCTCTCCTGATATGGAAAAATTACATTCCAGAATTGTCAAAAAATGAGTACATGTATTAAACCATTATAAAATAATATCTTGGGATGGGCTTTTAGTATAGTAGTCAAAACACTGCTTAGAATGCCCACATTCTAGCTGGGCCAGACCAAAGCCAGGAGCCAGGCATTTAAACCAGTTTCCCACATGGGTGACAGGGACTCAAGTACTTGAGGCCTTCCCTGCTGCCTCTCAGGGTGCACAACAGCAAGAGGCAGGAATTGGGATCAGAATTGGTACTCGAACCATGGGACTCCACTGTGGGATGCAGGCATACCAAACATTGTCTAGGCCAAACACCAGTCCCAGGATCTAATTTTTGAATAACTTAATTAAAAAATGAGACACTAGTGATTTTTCTTTGCTGTTTGTTGTTGTATCATTTGCAAGGTAGCTACTTGAATTTTCACATTGCAAAATCATGGAATTATGTCACTTTTATGAATATGTGTTCTTACATCCCAAACTCACAGAAGAACAGACTTTTTTCTCATGTGTGCCATCAACATGTAGTTTAAATGAGACTAAATGTTTCAGAGGAAGAAAAAGTTGCTATCCTTATAATGAAGAGAAGCTGAAGAGATAATAAAATAGAATGAGGAGTAAGAAATAGGAAGAAAATATACTGAAAGGGAAACTTTGGTGAATTAATATAACAAAAATTATCCAAATTTTCTCCAAACCACTGGTGTTACCATTTGATAGAAGATGTAAACATGGGTTGTTTTATTTCTCAAAGTGCAGTAATTTAGTCATGTTGGATTAAAATGTTTATTAGGGTCCAGAAACAAATTTGGACATCCTTCTTTGTCTTCTATCCACAAAATGAATTATTCATATAATTACAGACAGAAGGACTTACCCAGAACAGTTCTGAATGATACACCTTTCTTTTTCTGTACAGTGAATAGAGGCAGTGTGGAGTCCTCAGATCTTATTGATGATCTTTCAGGTCATACAACAAGAAAGAGAACATGAGAGCTCCTCTTTTTTAATTTAATTTTATTTAGTTTTTAACATATTCAATGTGCTTGATTGATACAATTCAAATAACATAATATTACCTTCCTCTCTCCCTCCCCCAACAGTGACTAAGTGTTCCCCTTTGTCCACATCCTCGCCAGAATTCATTAGTCTCTGTGATTTGGATTTTAGCCATTCTGAGAGGAGTGAGGTGATACCTCATTGTGGACTTTTTTCCCAAAGAAACCTTTTATTTAATGAGTACACATTTCATAAGTACAACTTTAGGAATATAGTGGTTCTTCCCCCCATACACCCTCCCAACCCTCCCATTACCACTTCCATTCCACCTCCTCCTCCTTCTCCCATTGTGTCCCACTCTCCATGAAGATTCATTTTTAATTAACTTTATACACAGAAGACCAACTCTATACTAAGTAAATATTTGAACAATTTGCACACACACACACATGCACACAATATAAAAAAAAAACTGAGAACAAGTTTTATAGTTAATTCTCATAGTACAACTCAGTAAGGACAGAGGAGAGGTCCTGCATGGGAAGTAAGTGCACAGTGACTCCTGTTGTTAATTCAACAGTTAACACTCTTACGTATGACACCAGCAATCACCTGAGGCTCTTGACATGAGCTGCCAGGGCTATGCAAGCCTTTTGAGTCCAGAATCTCCATCAGTATTTAGACACGGCCATAAGCAAAGTGGAAGTTCCCTGCTCCCTTCAGAGAAAAGCACATCCTTCTTTGATGGCCCTTTCTTTCCCATTGGGTCTCATTCATGAAGATCCTTCATGTAGGACTTTTTTTTTTCTTTTTTGCCACAGTGTCTTGGCTTTCCATACCTGAAATGCTATTATGGGCTTTTCAGTCAGACAAGAATACTTTAAGGTCTGACTCTGAGTGCTGTTTAGAGAGTTTGTCATTCTATGAATTACAAGACACTTGATCTTGTTTACATGATCACTTTAACACTTAATGCTATCTATATGATCCATTAAACATTTAATATGATCATTTTAGCACTCAAAATGGCATTATTACCACCCATGTTAATGTGATTTGGAGTTCCATGGCAAGTTTTTAGCTTAGAAGTAAATCTGTAGGAATGTACACAGAACTATACAGCTCTTCCCTATCTTATTTCCACACTTATTTTTTTTTTTTTAACTGGGATCTTTTTTTTTTTTTTTAAGTAAAGCACAGGATCTAGTTCAGACTGACTAGGTCCCATGCTTAACATCTCTTATTTTTTTAAAAGATTCATTTATTTATTTGAAAGGCAGAGTAACAAAAAGGAAGAGGCAGAGGCAGAGAGAGATATCTTCCATCCACTGGTTCACTCCCCAATGGCCGCAATAGCTGGAGCTGCGCTAATCCGAAGCCAGGAGCCTGGAGCTTTTTCTAGGTCTCCCACGTGGGTGCAAGCATCCAAGCACTTGGGCCACCTTCCACTGCTTTCCTAAGCCATAGCAGAGAGCTGCATCAGAGTGGAGCATCCAGGACTCAAACTGACACCCATATGGGATACCAGCACTGCAGACTGTGGCTTTACTGGCTATGCCACAGCACCAGTCCCGGGATCTATATTCATTTGACCTTATACACACGATTAATTATATGCTAAGTAAGGAATAGAATCAATGGTGTAAGAAGAAAAAGAAACTCTTCCTCAACAGTCAAGACAAGAGCTATTCAAATCATTTCTTCTCACGATGTCAATTTCACTTCTACAGGTTTCTTTTTATGTGCTCTGCTAATTACCATAGATCAGGGAGAACATGTTATTTATCTCTTTGAGACTGGCTTATTTCACTAAGTATGATGTTTTCCAGATTCATCCATTTTGTTGAAAATGACCAGATTTATTTTTTTCATGCCATGTAGTATTACATAGTGTATATATACCATCATTTCTTTATCTAGTCTTCAGTTGATGTGCATTTAGATTGATAATATGTCTTAGCTACTGTGAATTGAGCGGCAATAAACATGGGGATGCAGATAATGCTTTTATTTGCAGATTTCATTTCCCTTAGTTAAATTCCAAGAAGTGGTATGGCTGGGTCATATGGTAGCTCTATATTCAGATTTCTGAAGTATCTCTGAACTGTCTTCCATGGTGGTTTTTACCAGTTTACATTCCCACAGGCAGTGTATTAGATTACCTTTTTCCCCACATTTTTGCCAGCATTTGTTGTTTGTTGATTTGTATATGAAAGTCATTCTAACTGCGGTGAGGTGAAAATTCATTGTTTTGATTTGCACTTCCCTGATGGCTAGTGATCCTGAGCATTTTTTCATGTGATTGTTGGCCATTGGATTTCCTCTTTTGAAAAATGTCTGTTTAAGTCCTTTGCCCATTTTGTAACTAGGTGGTTTGTTTTGTTTTTATAGAGTTTCCTGAACTCTTTGCAGATTCTTGTTATTAATCCTTTATCAGCTGTGTGATTTACAAATAATTTCTCCCATTCTGTCAGTTAGCTTTCACTTTCCTGAGTGTTTCTTTTGAAGTACAGAAGCTTCTCAATTTGATATAATCCCATTTGTTAATTTTGGCTTTTATTGTCCATGCCTCTCGGGTCTTTTCCAGGCATTCATTGCCTGTGCCAATGTCTTGCAGGATTTCTCCAATATTCTCTAATAATTTGATGGCATCAAGTCATAGATTTAGGTGTTTAATCCATCTTGAATGCATTTTTGTGTAAGGTGTAAGGGAGAGGTCCTGCTTCATGCTTCTCCATGTGGGAATCCAGTTTTCCCAGCACCATTTGTTGAAGAGACTATATTTGTTCTAGGGATTGGCTTTAGCTCCTTGGTCAAAAATAAGTTGGTTGTAGATGTTTGGATTGATTTCTGGCATTTCCATTCTGTTCTGTTGTTTTGTTCATCTATTTTTGCACCAGAACCAGGCTGTTTTTTATTGTAACTGCCTTGGAGTATGTCTTGAAATCTGGTATTGTGATGTCTCTGGCTTTGTTTTTCTTTTATAAGATTGCTTTATGTATTTGAGGTCTCTTGTGTTTCTACATGAACTTCAGCATCATTTTTTCTGAGAAGATTATCTTTGTTATTTTGATCATATTTCATTAAATCTGTAGATTACTTTCAGATGAATGGGCATTTTGATTATATTGATTCTTCCAATCCATGAACATGAAGGTTTTTTCCATTTCTTTGTGTCTTTTTCTATTTCTTTCTTAATGTTTTATAATTCTCATCATAGAGATCTTTGACATCCTTGGTTAAATTTATTCCAAGAAATTTGATTTTTTGTAGCTATTGTGAATGGGATTGATCTTAGATGTTCCTTCTCATCCTTGACATTATCTGTGAATACAAAGGCTATTGATTTTTGTGTGTTTATTTTATATCCTGCTATTTTACCAAACTCTTCTATGAGTTCCAATAGTCTCTTGGTGGAGTCTTTTGGATCCCCTATCTACAGAATCATATCATATGCAAATAGGAATAGTTTGACTTCCTCTTTCTCAATTTGAATCCCAATAATTTTTTTCTTGCTTAATGACTTTGGTTAAAACTTCCAGGATTATATTGAATAGCAATAGTGAGAGTGGACATCCTTGTCTGGTTCAGAATCTTAGTGGGAATGCTTCCAAATTTCCCCATTCAATAGGATGCTAGCCATGGGTTTGTCATAAAATGCCCTGTGTTGAGAAATGTTCCTTCTAAACCCAATTTGCTTAGAGTTTTCTTCATGAAAGGGTTTTGTATTTTGTCAAATGCTTTCTCTGCATCTATTGAGATAATAATATTTTTTTCTTTAGTTTGTTAATGTGATGTATCACATTGATTGATTTGTGAATGTTGAACCATCCTTGCATACCAGGGATAAATCCCACTTGGTCTAAATGAATGGTCTTTCTAATGTTGTTGGATTTGATTGGCCAGAATTTTGTTGAGATTTTTGCATCTATGTTCATCAGGGAAATTGGTCTGTAGTTCTCTTTCCCTGTTGCACCTTTTCTGGGTTTAGGAATCAAGGTGAAGGTGGCTTCATAGAAAGAATTTTGAAGTATTCCCTCCCTTTCAATTGTTTTGAATCACTTGAGAAAAATTTGAGTTAGTTTTTCTTTAAATATCCGGTAGATTTCAGCAGTGAAGCCATCTAGTCTTGGGTTTTTCTTTTTTGGGAGGGTCTTTATTACTGATTCAATTTCTGTCTTTGTATAGGCCCATTAAGATTTTCTGTCTTCATGGCTCAATTTATGTAGGTTGTATGTAACTAGCAATCTATACATTTCTTCAAGGTTTTCCAGTTTGTTTGCGCAGAGCTCTTTGTAGTAATTTCTGATGATTCTTTTTATTTCTGTGATGTCTTTTGTTATACATTTTTTCATCTCTAATTTTGTTGATTTGGGTTTTCTCTCCTTTTTTGGTTAGTTGGGCCAGTGATGTGTCAATTTTATTTATCTTTTCAAAAAAAAAAACAGCTCTTCATTTTACTCATCTTTTGTATTCTTTGTTTCAATTTTGTTAATTTCTTCTCTAATTTTAGTTATTTATTTTCTCCTACTACTTTTGGGTTTGGTTTGCTGTTGTATTCCTAGGTCCTTCAGATGCAATGTTAGCTCATTTATTTCATGCCTTTCCAGTTTCTTGATGTAAGCACCAATTGCTATAAACTTTCCTCCTAACACTGCTTTTGCTATATCTGATAACTTTCTGTATGTTATATTGTCATCTTCATTTGTTTCCAGTATTTTTTTGATTTCTCCTATGGTTCACTGTCCATTTAGGAGTATGTTGTTCAGTATCCATGTATTTATGTGTATTCTGGAGATTCCTGAGTTACTGATTTCCAGCTTCATTGCATTGTGGTCTGAGAAGATGCATGGTATGATTTTGATTTTTTTGAATTTTCTGAGGCTTTCTTAATGGCTTGAAATTTGGTCTATCCTAGAGAAAGTTCCATGCACTGGTGTGAAAAATGTGTGTTCTGTGACTGTGGGGTAGAAGGTTCTATAGATACCTGCTAGGTATATTTGGTCTATGGTGTCAACTAACTCTGTTGTTTCCTTGTTGATTTTCTGTCTGGTTGATCTGTCTTTTCTGAACATGTGGTATTAAAGAGGCCCATTACTGTTGTATTTGAGTCTATATCTCCCTTAAATCCATTTAGCTTTTCTTTTTAAATATCCGGGTGTCCTGTAATTATGTGCATATACATTTGTAATAGTTACATCTTCCTGTTGAATTGATCCTTTAAGCATTATATAGTGTTTTTCTTTGTCTCTTTTAATAGTTTTTGTGTTAAAGTCTATATTTCTTGATATTAAGATGGCCACACCAGCTCTTTTTTGGTTTTTATTAGCATAGATTTTCTTTTTCCATCCTTTCACTTTCAGTCTGTTGGTGAGATGTTTCTTGTAGGTAGGAAATAGATGGGTTTTCTTTTTTAATCCGTTCAGGAAGCCTGTGTCATTTAATTGAGAAGACCATTTACATTTGGATTGACTATTGTAAATTCAGACTTTTCACTGCCACATTTCCATAAATAGTCCTAATTTAATATTTCGGGCATCCTTTGTACTCAGAATGGGTCATTTTCCGCATTCATCTTCCTTCATAGTGATGTTCCTGTGTATGTGTTTATGTGTGTAGCACATCCTTGAGCATCTTTTGTAGGGCCGAGTGAGTAGTTGCAAATTTTTCAATTTATGTTTGTTGTGGAAGATCCTTATTACTCCTTCATTCACAAATGAGAGCATTGCAGTGTGCATTGTTCTGCATTGACTGTTTTTTTCTCTTAGGTCTTGGAATATATCTCACCATTTTCTTCCTGTACTCAATGGTGCATGGACTGAGCTCGAGTTTTTGATATTCAGGACTTTCTCTTTGTTGTACAGCTTGTGTGGTGGGGAAGAAATTATTCTGAAATATTGTGGCCCTTGTTACTGTTCCATTGATCTATGTGTCAGTTTTTATGCCAATATCACGCTGTTTTAATGACTATAGCTTTGTGATATGCTTTGAAGTCAAGTATTGTGATGCCTCCAGCTTGATTTTTCTTGTTCTGGGTTGCTATGGGTATTCAGGGTCTTTTGTGATGCCATCTGAATTTTACTGTTGCTTTTTCTAGTTCTTAAAGGATGTTATTGGTATTTTGATAAGGATTGAATTTAATCTGTAAACTGCATTAGATAGTATAGACATTTTAATGATATCAGTTCTTCCAAACAATGAGAAAGGAATATCTTTCCACTTTTTGTGTGTCCTTGATGATTTCTTTCATCAATGTTTAATAATTTTCCTTGTAGAGAGTGTCCACTTCTATGGTTAAATTTATTCCTAAATATTTGATTTTTTTGGTGGCTGTTGTTAATGGGATTTCTTTCTTAATTTCTCTTTATTTTTTTATTTTTATTTTTGACAGGCAGAGTGGACAGTGAGAGAGAGATACAGAGAGAAAGGTCTTCCTTTGCCATTGGTTCACCCTCCAATGGCCGCCGTGGCTGGCACGCTGCAGCCGGCACACCACGCTGATCCGAAGCCAGGAGCCAGGTGCTTCTCCTGGTCTCCCATGCGGGTGCAGGGCCCAAGCACTTGGGCCATCCTCCACTGCACTTCCAGGCCATAGCAGAGAGCTGGCCTGGAAGAGGGGCAACCGGGACAGAATCCGGTGCCCTGACTGGGAATAGATCCCGGTGTGCTGGTGCCACAGGTGGAGGATTAGCTTATTGAGCCATGGTGCTGGCCTAATTTCTCTTTCTGTGAGTTCATCATTAGCTGCAAAAATGCTACTATTTTTTTGAGAGTTTCTTAAGGAAGGTATAAGGAAGAGAAGTCCTATGCTTTTAGAGACTCCTTTCCCCACTACTGAAGTCCTGGAGTTATCCTGCTATAACTACCCTCTCCTAAAAAGGCACCTGAAAAAGACTGAAAAATAACTGCTGGACACACCAACCAGATTGTGGGGAGCAACTGAGACTAGACTAAATTACTGGAACTGCTAAGACTAATTCTATGCATCTGTTCTCCCACAATATGGCACTGAGAGAGAGCAAACAACTTTCTACGCAGCTGCCTCACCAATTCGACTGATAAACTGCAGGAGCTGATCCTGCTCCTGATTGGAGGAGAGCAGCGTGCTCGGCGTGTGGGCAGCAGAGCATGGATTGGTGGAAGAGGACTATAAAGGAGAGAGAGACAATATGCACCAGGAACATCTGAGGAACATCTGAGCAGCCCCCGAGAGAGCTGGCCGGAGGTGTGCTGCTCCTCCGCAGAAGCAGGGAAAGCGGCGGGGGTGCCGCCCCTCCGCAGGGGGAGGGGGGGCGGCAGCTAACCCTGGATGGCGTCGTTCCTCCGCGAGTGAGGGACCAGCAGCTAACCCGGGAAGGGCCGGGCAAAAAGAACAGCGCAGGGTCCGGTGTCGTTCCTCCGCTAATGGGGAAGTGACACAGATGACAAAAGGAAGCAATGAAGAGAATTTCTCATAATTCACTGAAAATTAAGAAGAAAACCCACTCCCTGGAAGTCTTCACCATGATTCTTTCATCTTTTAAGTCAGCAAGTTAGTAAAACAATTGAAATTCCTTTGGAATTCTAAGGTTTACTAAGCCATACAAAAATATCAACTTCCCTTTATTCATTCATTCCATCATTTACAAAAGAGAAATGCAAGGAACACAATCTCTCTAGGGAGATACCAGTAACTCCCTGAGACAAACACTACTTAATTCTTTTATTACACTAGTGATTAGGAAATATTTATTTGATTATGTAATTTCAGTCAAGAAAATATTTCATTATACTTTGCCACTAAAATTATGGTCATAGGCCAGCAACATCAGCATACCCCAAGAGACTGATATAAAAGCAGGTACTCAGGCCCTCTACAGAGTTGATCCAGACTGGCATCTTAAAACAAAATAGTATCTCCCAAGTGATTCATGCATATATTCAAGTTAATAAATTCTTCTTTAAAAGGGTTTGTTTTTCAAGGGAGGGAATAAGAGATGGAGGAGGTAGTCTAAAACTGTAAAACAGTATAGTTCTGCATATAGGCATATAGGCTTACGTCTCAGGGTACAGACTAAGAACCGATCATGGGGCTCCAAACCCATAAGAATTGGTGCTATAAACACCATCTTCACTGTTATAATGGTCATATTAAATGTTAAAGGCAACAGATAGACTGGTCTAAGTTTAAAAGGGATGACATAAATAACATCAAGTACCCAGTAAAAATAATAGAATTAAAAAAGGAAGGAAGGACCAACATGGGAAGCAGCAGACTCCTAGAATGACTCTGACAGTAAATAACACTCTTACCTCAGAATCAACCCATAAGGCTTCCTGGTCAGGCTCAAAGGCCTGCAAGAGCATCTCAGGCATGGAAAGACAAGACTCTGTGGAAAAAAAAAATCCTACACAGAGGATCTCTGCGAGACCTCAGAGGAAAGAAAGGGTCATCAAAGGAGACACTCTTCTCTGAAGGGAGAGAACATCCTCTTTGCTTATGGCCCTGCCCAAATACTAACAGAGTCTATGGTCACAAAAGGCCTCCATAGCCCTGGCAGCCCACAACAAGAGCCTTGGATGATCACTGACGTCATAAAAAAAGAGTGTTAATTGTTACAGGAACAACAGTAGTCACTGTGCACTTGGTCCCCAGGTAGGACCTCTTGTTCTATTGAATTGCAATATGAGAATCAACTGCTAATTATCTCCCCAAACTGTACTCTATATGTTGTGTGTGGGCGTGGAGACAAATTGTTGAAATCTATGATTAGCATAGAGTTGGTCCTCTATATATAAAGTCATACTAAAAATGATCCATAATGAAGAAGGAGATGGGAGAGGGAATGGAAGGTGGGATGGGAGTGGGGTGGGGGGCATGGGGGAAAGAACCACTTTATCCCTAAGATTGTACCTATGCAAAAATGCATTTATTAAATAAAAAAGCAAAAAATATTACATGACAAAAAATTTAAAAAATAAAAAATATTTTTACTCAAATAGGAAATAAAGAAATTAAAAAAGCATTTGTTTTTAATGATTTATTTATTTTTCTTGAAAAGCAGAGTGATGGCGTAAAGATCCCCTGGTTCACTCCCGAATTTCTACAACAGCCAGGGATGGGCCACACCAAAGCCAGGGTTCAGGAACTGTCTCCAGTTCTCCCATATGGGTGGCAAGAACCCAAGTACTTGAGTCATCATTCACCACCTTTCCAGGTACGTAAGCAGGAAGCTGCATTAGAATTGAAAGAGCCAGAAATCCAAACAGCCTTCAGATATAGGATATGGGAGTTGCAAGCAGTGGCTTAACCCACTACTCTACAATACCTGCCCTCAAAGTAGGTTTTTACAAATGAGTCCTGTGAGACAGCATTGTGGCACAGTGAATTGGACCACTGCCTGTGACACTGGCATCCCATAAGGGTGCTGGTTCATGTCCCAGCTGCTCCAATTTCCATCCAGCTCCCTGCTAATGCATATGGGAAAGCAGCAATGTTGTCCCACGTCCTTGGACCCCTGTACCCAAGTGAGATACCCAGATGAAGCTCCCAACTCCTGGCTTTGGCCTGGCCCAACCCTGGTGGTTGCTGCCATTTGGGGAGTGTATGGACAGATGGAAGATCTCTCTTTCTTTCTGTCTCTCCTTCTCTCTCTGTAACTCTGACTTTCAAATAAAACTTTTTAAAAATGAATTATGGACAGGATCATTTTTAAAAATGTCATCAGTGTTATAAATAAAATATTAAGCTGAATAAGCCTATAAACATTTTATATAAGCTTATTATTTATGAGTGAATGCATTCTGAATCTAAACCAACAAACCAAACAATGCAACCCTTTTCATTTGTATGTGTTCCCTTAAGCATACTCTTACAGATGGATTCAGTTACTGTATTTGGAGACTTGAGAACAGCCTACCAAAAAAGTGCTCTGAGAGTGAGTTAAGTTTGAACTTGAACTCAGTGGCCGTACAAGTTCCTGTCAGTCTGTTTAGAAGTGGCTTTTGATTCTCCTCAAGCTGCTCTGCACCTCAGAATTTCCTGCCGTAGGAACTTGAGTAACTGTGCATTCAGTATGCATTCAGGACACACTAGGAGAGAAGGGAAAGGCAGGCCAAATTTTCAAAATGAATAATCTAGAAAGGACTGTCTGAAGAAAATATTAAAGCTGTCTAGTATTATAACATATACACTAAGGAAATACGAGTCCATTTCTAAGAGTAATGAAGAGTAAAATAATTGTTTATTCCAACTCAATATATAAAGTTCTTCCATCAAGTTGTCACTCACTCATTCTCCGCTGTGTTGCACTTGGAGTGTATTTGCAAGTTTACAATTAGTAGGGGATAGAAGACAGTTGCTCCTTGATAGACTGTAATTTTATCTCAATCACAATATCCAAGTGTTTAAAAATTGTTGTTTACCTAATATAAAAAGATTTTGCAAGGGAAACACAAATTTTTAGTTGTATTTCACTGAAAATGTCTCCTAAACCGCAGTGGGGTTCTGTGACCTCTACCTTGATGAACTGTGAGCAGAATCTGGCCCCTGGATTTGGGAGTGGCAGCTGTAGGGAACTGTTTGCAAATACAAAGTGCAGATTTCCAGCATGTTGCATTTTCCTCAGACCTACATCTTTAGCTCACAGCCCATGGGTGACTGAGGGTCACTGACTCAATATGAAATATTACAGTTATGCACTGATGGCACACACGCTGTCTCCCACCCCTCACTCTACCAATAAAATAAAATAAGATAAAATTAAGTATGTTGAAGCCCTAAACCCAGTGTGTTGGCATCTGGAGATGGAATTTATGGGAGGTAATTAGGATGAGATAAGGTCATAATGGTTGGGCTTTAATCCAGTGATCTCTCTCCTTCTCCCTCCTGTCTCCCCATGCTCACAAAGTTATTGTGAACAGCACAATGTGATAGCTGTCAGCTGCAGACAAGCTAAGCAAGAGGCCTTAGAGTGAAACAAATCCTGCCAGCAACTTGATCTTGGGAACTCCTAACCTCCAGAACTGTGAGAAATCCATTTCTGTTAAGTCACACAGTCTACAATATTGTGTAATGGCAGTCTGAGCAGACCAGTATACACTCCACATAATGTATTGGTCCAAATCCAAATTATTTGAAAGTAGCTATAGACAAAGGAAAAAATTTCATTATTATGTTATAGTATACCAGATATGATTATTATTCAAAGTGAACTTGAGGAAACTGACTACAAATGCAACTTACAAGGTAAGATGATTTTTTGGATTTATTGTCAAATAAATATGAATAGCATAAAAACAGTAGTAATGAGAAACCATGCCTGACTTTTAAAAATAAGCCATGAAGAAGTAACAGTTTATAGAACTTGATAAATATACCTAAAAACTAAATATTTTTATTGCACATACCAATTATTTTCACATAAAATTCTATCATTGACCCTAAATGAGGAGTCAACATAAATAAAAATGTATATAGATTAAGAGTCAGAGAAATGCAAAGAAATTATTTAGATATAAAACAAAATGTATTTCAGAATAAGATCTCCACATTGCTATTGAAACCTGAATCTAGGAGCCCTTAAGTAATATGTTAGGAAAATCTTTCAAATTCTCTGCATGTATCTTGCAATTGTATGTTACAAATAGAATTCTTAGAACAAATTTGTGTCTATGTGTGTTTTCTTTAAGTAATAAATGAAACAAGATATTCAGAAAAGTACATTTTATATACAACTATAGAATAGTTTTTCTAATACAATTCCTGTCATTTTTTTTTTTGCTGACATTTCAGGAAGATATTTTCAAATGCATCTATAAAATGCAATTAAAACTCATCCTGAACAAAACTCTTACACTCATTGTGATGGTATCTATTAGGCTTGGGACACAGTAGGGACTCAACAGATGTTGAATGAGTGGATGAATTGACAGGATTCAGAATTTGCTAACTCAAAACATGATACCTTGGCCCATTGAATACTTTAAGCTGAAGGAATTCAAGAAGTAGTGGGTGCACATGTAAGCAAGATATGGTTCCTGGCTATTTAATTCAAGATTTTTGCCTTTACATAAGAAAAGAAATCAAAGCAGATGTAAGTTAAGTACAGGAATGGGAGCATAATTTATTTAAGAAAGAGAAAATAAGTATAGTCATTTGTGAGTGCAGGCAAAACCATGAGGAGAATCTACCAGTGAAGAAAAGGCAAGGCAGAAAAAATTCCCACCCCCATTTTTTTTAAAAAAAAGATTTATTCTATGTATTTGAAAGAGTTATAAAGAGAAGTGGAGAGGCAGAGAGAGAAAGAGGGATCTTCTATTGCTGGTCCACTCCTTGAAGGGCTTCACCATCCTGGGATGAGCCCTTAGTTTGGCGGACCCACATAATTGGATGGTGGGGTGTAGGCGGGGCTCAGTGATGCCTCTGGGAGGGCTTCTGTGGCATCTTCACGTGGAGCTCAGCAGCACAGGTTCGTCATGGCACCTTCATGCTAGAGGAGACTCGCGTGTGTCATGGGAAAGCAGATGAGCTGATTGGCATGGTGGGGTTTAGTGAGGGTACAGAACTGTTGACAAAGTAGGAAATCGTCCCGCTCATTGTTCCCTAGCTGACTCCCTGCTCTAGGACCGCATCACAGGCAAGTTACTCTAACCCCCACAACTTTTCCCGTCAAGCAGAGCTTAAGACCCTCTGAGAGAGATGCGCTCTCTGTACTGTCGCTCCCCGTCTTCGTGGAGGAACGACACAGGACCCTGCGCTGTTCTTTCGTCTGCTCGGCCCTTCCCGGGTTTCGGCACCATTATGTCGCTCCCCCTCTTCATGGAGGAACGACACAGGACCCTGCGCTGTTCTTTCGTCTGCTCGGCCCTTCCCGGGTTTGCTGCTGGTTCTTCCCGGGTTGGCTACTATCCCTTCCACCTCCGTGGAAGGGCAGTTCCCCCTGGCCACATTCCCCACTTCCGCAGGGGAGCGGCACACCGCCGGCCGGCTTTCTCGGGGGCTGCACAGGTGTTCCTTCAGATAGATGTTCCCCTTAGATGTTCCTGGTGCATGCCGTCTCTCTCCTCCTTTATAGTCCTCCTCCGCCAATCCTAACTCGGCTGCCCACACGCCGAGTACGCTGCTCTCCTCCAATCAGTAGCAAGTCCCACAGTTTATTGGTTGAACTTGAGGCAGCTGTGCGGAAGCTGTTTACTTCTCTCCCAGCGCCATATTGTGGGAGAGCAGATGCATAGAATAAGTCTTAATTCCAGTAACCTAGTCTAGTCCGAATTGCTCCCCACATGTACCCAGAAAACAGAACGCCCTTATCTCTGAAGATGGAGGGATTGCAAGGGGAATCTTAATGAACAGGACTCACTAATTTTCCCCCAGTTTATGATCCTTAGCTCACATTTCTTTATTCTGTCACCTTTTTTCATGACCTTCTACACTTTATAAAAGCTAGTGCCAAAACACTCAGGTTTAGTCATTTTGTCAGGTCTTCATTTCTTCATGAAGACTGTCTTTTGAGTAACATAAAATTTACATTAAGTAAATATATTTTTGTCTTGTAAAGAGTTCTTTTTGTAGTCTAATTTACATGGTTCCAGCCAATGATTCTAACATAAGTAGAAGGAAAAGATTTTTTTTTCTTTCCTACACAATGAATAAACACTGTTTAAATTGTAAAGTTGCTTTCATTACCTTCATTACACTATTCATGTTTAACAAAACTAATTCACATAAGTTCATACAAAATATTAGGAAAACAGAAAAGGAGACAAAGTAGATATTTAATGTTACTTTTTTATATTTGAATGTTAATGGAAAATGAATGATATTCCCATATGTAATTAAGTTTTTACTGTGCCTATCACTGTCTTAAACTTATCCTACACACTGGAATGAAAGCTCTGTGAGAGCACAGACTTTGTTTCATAAACAATTCATCAAAAGTGCTATAGAAAGTTCTTGTCAAATATCAGGTGCTAAAAATGTTTGCTAAATGAAATCAAACCTAAAACTTTGGTTCTTAGACTAGTTCAGATGATATGGCAACTAGGAACTGTGCTTTGCTTTGTTTTAAAAGTACTACTAACATAAAATTCCCAAGCTTAAAAGTATTAAGTTTATAACAAAATAAATATCATATAGTATTACTGGAATTATAAATTATGGAATATATGACATCTTATTTTTTCAAAACAGTTGGGAGTCCACAATTAATCCATTTTAATTGCAGCTTATAAGATAGCAAAATTAAAAATCATTGTCAGTATGAATGATATCAAACTCTAATTCAATTTCTAAGTATTCCTCTCAAAATTTCAAACATGATAAAATAGGGTCCATCTAGTAAGTGCCTTCCTTGTACATAATGTTTGTATTTTAAATGTTAATGAGTTTGCATTATATTTGCAACTCATTTACACTCACAGAATATCAGCACAGCATATGTAAAATGGATTTTTCATTGTAATGCATGCCCCCTTTCCATCTTGTGCAAAGCTAGAAGCAGTGAGTATAGATGCATTAAAAATACCCTTAGATTATTAAAGGTGATTTATGTCATATTAAAATAATGTTATACTCTGAATGCTATTACAAACTTTTGTAGAATCTAGATAACAATTTCTGTACAATTTATACACCTAATTAGAGGGCTTCTAAGTAACAGAAATATGTTTCTCAGAGTTCTGAAGTCTGAGAAGTCCCAGATCAAGGCACCAGAAGATTTAGTTTTTATTGAGAGGCTGCTTCCTTGTCCTCTCATGTGTCCTCATGTGGTGGAAAGGGTGAGGGTACTCTTAAGATCTCTTTCAAAAAGGCATAGATCTCTGTCAAGAGGACTCTGCATGTCCTCATGTCAAAGTCACATCCAAACCCTCTATCTCCCAGCGCCATCACATCGAGGGGTAGGATTTCAACATATGAAATTTGGGAGGACTCAAACATTATTTTTATAGCAACTTATTTTCACATATCATGACATCAGAATATAGTTAGCAATAATCTAAATTGAGAAGTATGTCAAATAATATAAAATGGTATATTAGATAGCTAGTTAATCTTTTAAAAGTTTAATATTGAGGCCGGCGCCATGGTTCAATAGGCTAAACCTCCGCCTGCGGCGCCGGCACCCCAGGTTCTAGTCCCGGTCAGGGCGCTGGATTCTGTCCCGGTTGCCCCTCTTCCAGGCCAGCTCTCTGCTGTGGCCCGGGAGTGCAGTGGAGGATGGCTCAAGTGCTTGGGCCCTGCACCCGCATGGGAGACCAGGGGAAGCACCTGGCTCCTGGCTTCGGATCAGCGTGGTGCGCCAGCCGCAGCAGCCATTGGGGGGTGAACCAATGGATAAGGAAGAGGTTTCTCTCTGTCTCTCTCTCTCTCACTGTCCACTCTGCCTGTCAAAAAAAAAAAAAAGTTTAATATTGCATAAGGAAAAATGCTTACTTAGGTATTTAAGTTATCTGAGGAATCCATTCATATATATTAGCCTAGGAAATAGAGAAACAGGCTAACCAAATTAATAAATATTAGGGAAAATCCAAATTAACTGATGCTTTGAAAAATAAGGCAGTAATTTACCATTACTAGATTTTGCCTTTAAATTGTGAGATTAAAAAAAAAAAAAAAGATTAAATCAACTGCTTCAAAAGCACTGTTTCCAGAATGCTTTACCTGCTTTGGGAACAATCTCTTCATCCCCAAAAGTGCAATGAAAGCTGACTAAAATCATTAGAGCAAGAGCTCCTGGGAGGCAGATATGGCATCTTGGTTATACTGTCTCTGAGACTTTAAGAACACTTAGTAAGTACCTGCAGAGCAAAGGTAGCTTGCTGAATTCTGACCTTGTAAGTACATGATTCTTTGAAATATGCTGCACCATTGTTTGTCATAAACCATTAAAAAACTCCAGTAATTACTCTGTGCATCCAAAACCTATCTTGAGCCTGCCTGCCACTTCCGGGAGAGGCAGAAAATTCATTGTCAGTTCATATCAGCAACACTGCTAGGAACGTTCAATTGAATTCACTGAAGATTTGTTAGTCTCCTGCCATGTGTCTTTTCACTATACTAGATGCTAAAAGAAAATAAAGGAAGTAAATGTCATGATCCTTGCTCTTAAGAGGGTCTTACCCATCTCTATCCCCATATATATATATATATATATATATATGCTATTAAAACTATTTTCCAAGGAAACATATCCCTCAATCTTCCACAGTAAGTCACTGCAGCATTTTTATTAGATAACTTGGATAATAAAAAGGGCAGTACTCATAAATGTAAGTCTGAACAACAAGGGGCTCTAAGGGGTCAAAGGAGCACGTGAGAGGAGTCACCATACTAGGTGAGCAAAGGAAGGGAGCTGGAAACACAGCAGCATGGTAACTAAAATAACACCTAAAGATGAAACTACTGTGTAGAATACAGCGATTTGAAGAAAAGCACTGCCTAATCAAAAATCATCGTGTCTTCTACGCGTAAGATATATTTTTTCTTCATTTCTGATCTAATGTTTGCTTAGAAGACAATAGGAAAGGAACAGACATTGTAAAGAAAGGAGCGACTGTCTGCTGCTGCTTATCAGCCAGAAGGTCCCACAATAAACAGGATGACAGGAACTGTTTGGTGAAGCCAAGACATCTGGTCCCAATCCTAATTTTGTTGAACAGCCTGATGAAAGGGAAAGGGGTTCTCATCTAAATTAATGGCTAGTATTTGCATTTTAATGGAACTTTTTGGAAAGTGTGGTAACCAAAATATGTCAGCTATTTCCTCAGAGAAGGAAGTGGGAGCTCAATTCATTTCCAAATTCGAAACCAAATAAAAATACAAACCCATTCTCATAAGACCAAATGAAGCAAGTTTTAAATCTTTTTGAACACATTGATTCAATAGCAAATCAGTCATTGTTTCTAACATTGTTTTTAAATGAGAGATTCTTAGCACCCTCATTTATTTTATCATAATCCAGAGAAAGAAATTGGACCAGATTTACAAACAAATATGGCAGTCTGAATATCTTCAATTGGAAAGCAATCACACCCCAAGTGGTAACTGGTTGGTAGGCTGCAGTCTCCATGCTCATAATCATGTCCAGGGAAGCTTTATCTGCTAATAGATTCAGCTGATTTGTGCTAAGCTATTGGTGATGTGGTTCCCAATCTGCTACTTTAGCTTTTTTTTTTTTTAATTTTTAGGAATGAATTCCCAAGACATAAAACATTTCTTATGTTGTTTTTACAGCTTTAAGTTTTGTTTAATTGAAGAAAAAAATTTAAACTATGTTATTCTGAATCAATTATATTACATATTCATAAATGACTGTTTAACCCTAATCATTCAGGTTATTTACTGATTTTCATGGGATGAACTAATAATTATAATTTTTACAAGAGGACATATATTTGAAAGTTGGCATTATATGTCCTCATTTTTTTAAAGTCTAAAGGAAAATATCCACTTATCTCTTTTCTACAATTGTCAAATGATCCTTTACAGTTTTCTCAGTGAGTCGGGTCTGGATTAACAGAGATTGAAGTGTACAAAGAAGAGATCTACATATGAGATAGATGATTAAATCAAATTAAATATGCTTTTAATATTAATAAATTAAAGAAAGTATGCATTTGTTTACTTCCCACTTGGCTAGTATCTTTTTTCCTTTTAAAATTTTAATGTCAATTTAAATATATCCAGTAGAGCTAACAGAATCTATTTGGATTGATATGGAACACTGAAGTCATGGATTTATTATTTATTAAGGCATAAATCCTAGAAATCAAGTTAATATCCATCTCTCCTTTTGCAGATAACAGAACTAAAATGCATATAATTCTTCACCTATAGGAGCTGCAAACTATGGAAGCAACCAAAGTGAAATCCTTAAGCTGAAAGATTTCTTAGGCAGTTCAGATGATGTACTCAGTTGAACCTGAACACCATTAAGCTTCCATAATGTCATTATTTCCTGAAAGCTTGAGACCAATAGGACCCACTCTCAAATGAGTTTCAAATTTTTGGTCTGATGCCAAACTTTAAAGTGTGGTTAGATGGAGACATCTCAGACATACAAACAAAGCACAGAGTCACAAAAAAGTTATAAAAGAGCCTGAGAGCAAAAAGTTTTGTTTTGTTTTGTTTTCAACTCCTTCCTTTTCTTCTTTCTTTTGGACGACAATGGTTATTCACTGTCTGGTTTCTAGCAGGTGTGGGACTTGGCACAGTAGCAAAACTATTTTTCATATTCAACCTGGGCACCTATCTCTCCGTATTGGACTAACAATTATCATTAGAAATTTCACACAGAGGAAGACATGGCCAATATAGAACTCTAAGGACAATGTGGAGCATAAAGTGTTACTGGACATTCTGCAAAATTCCATTGGAAAAGTTCTATAACTGGGATATGAGAAGCAAGTGTTTGGAATTGCAAAGGGCTAAAAGGGGCACCTTTTGTTTAAATCTACAGGAAAGATATTGGTGAAGCCATTGCAGACTTTTTAAAGTTACAATTTGAAAACTGTTGCAATTTAAGTGAAACCTCTAGCTTCTGGGAGTCCCACACAGAAACCAGAGGCAGGCTAATACAATGAGGTGAGGGAGGATCTGTCAGCTCATCCAATGATTGTGTTTATACACGCTGTTCAGCAGTGCAATTGCGAAGGAAGCTCTGTTGGCTCTAATAACTCGGGAGGAACAAATTGTGCCTACCCTTAACTGCAGGCAGTTAATGTTTTGGCTGGAAAAATAACAAGATGAGTAGCTTTCCATTGATTATTCACTCAACACCATAGCACATATGCTTGTTAGACTAATGACCACCACAAATGCTTTGGAGAACATGTGAGTGACTGACATTATATTGGGGCCTCAAACACTGTATGAAACCACAGGAAAATGCATGCAGAGAAAGAGAAACAGTAACAAACATGCAAATTAAATCTGGGAATAAAAAAAAAAAAACAAAATGTTTTTACTATGATCTGAGGTAGAAGGAGTTAAAAAGAACAACACAGTAGCAATCTCAAATCACTGTACTTTGGGAAACCAGAGACATCCCCTGAAAGACTGTGTTTTGTATTTATACAAAAATAAATATTTTTAAAGTAATAGTATTAAATGGTAGCAGGTTTTACCTGATTTTACCCATGCTAGCAGCAGAATGTTTTCATGCACATCATGGAGATCCCATTTATCCCAGAGTATCAACATGCAGAGGACAGAAACTCCTGAATTTAATGAAGATAAATAAGGTAGAAAATTTCTGAGTTCAAATTGTACAACGAAAGCTTATATTCAACTCTCTATTTGATGACAGACTTTAGAAATCCTAGAAATCTTATAAACAATTTATAATTTCAATTTGCAATTCTCTCCTCACTATGAAACTCATAAAATCTCAAAAAACCAAAACTTTTGTCAAACCCAAAACACACGATTCTCATTTATTACTCAATAACAACACTATAGCATTCCACAAGGCATCTTCCACGGAACACTTTTTCTTTGACATACTGAAGATATTAGGATTTCACTTTAAACTAAAATGTTTGAAACTACATAAAGATTCACAAGGACCATGAACATATTAGAATTTCTAAGTCCTGCAATTATAAAGAAATGGTTTTCACCAGAAATCACAAGACAGTTACAATCTACTTACTACATCTTATGAATAAAAACAAGACAGTCATCAACAAAATCAAACAACAGAAGAAAATCAGTAAACTGAGGAGACATCTGCAATCCTACAATAATTGCAGCATCCTTATTCAAATAGGCAAGATATGGAATTTACTTAAGTGTACAATGGTTTGGGTTATTGGGGAAATGTTGGTCAAAGGGCATAAAGTTTCAGTTCCAGAAGATGAATAATAGCTGGAGATTGTGGCTTGTCCTGCAAGGCTACCACTGATGCCATGAGCGAGGTCCCTTCCCCTGGCGGACTTCGCATGTTGGCAGGAAGCCAATGCAGGTCCCAGGCAGGTCTGCGGGTGCACTCTCTATAGTGGAAGCACACCTGAGCCCCACCTCCCCCCTACCCCACCCATGGCTGGGGCGGGGGTGCAGATGACTGAGTGTAGAAGGAGGAGCAAAGCAAGAAGACGTGGGCAGCCATTTTTCACCATGTTGCCCGGTCCCTTTTCCACGTGGGGAGCTTCTGGCCACGGCAGACAATTTCCTCCCTCCTATCAGACAGAACCCTTGGGACCGGGGTATGGCAGTGGTCCCTACAAGGAGACAGGGATTTCCTCTCTCCTGACAGAGAGGCCTAGAAGCCGGTGCACGGCAGGGGTTTTGGCCCGACCAACAGGCGATGGATCCTTAACTAGCAGAGGAGGATTCTGCTCTTCAACTATACTATGCGGTCAGGTCCCTGTTGGAGGCGCCAGTTATGGCTTGTCCTGCAAGGCCGCACAGTCGGGGACAGCAGGGCAACGGTGCTCTTCCTGGGACAGGCTTTGGTGAATATGCCCATCTTTATTCACACCGTGTGCACTTTTACAGTGCAGTCAGCAGGGCCATAACTGATTCAAAGCAGCACTAATTCTATAGGACAGAACCAACACTGGCGCCAATATGCCTCTCCAATCAGCTTGAAGGTCATGTTACCTGATTGGCAGAAGGCGGTTGTAGGAGAAATGGGCCTGGGGGTCCCGCTGCCTGCCAGCAGTCAGGCTAACTGCATGGGCTAGGGCAGGCAGCCTCACGGGATAGCCCACAGATCAGTGTATATTATGGTGACTACCATCAGTAACAATCTTGCATGCTTGATAATTGCGAAGAGAGTTAGAACATAAATGTTTTCACCACACAAAAGAAATAACTATGTGAGTGAACGGATATGTTACTTAGCTTGATTGAATCATTTCAGAGTATCTGCAAGTATGAAAACATGGCACTGTGTATCCTAAATAGATGCAATTTTTGTTTGCCAGTTGTACCTTGATAAATCAGGGGAAGGGCATACCACACATACAAAATAGTATACATTACGATTAAGTGATGTTTATTCCAGGAACACAAGGTAAATTTGACATCTGAAAACCTGTTAATGTAATCATAATTTATTGACATGAAAAGTCCCAAAGAAGCAAATCTACAGAGACAAAATACAGACTACCTGTTACCTAGGGCTGAGGCAGGATAAGATGTAAAGAAAAGTAGGAGCTGTTATGTGGTACAGGATTTCTTTTAGGGGTCATGAAATTTTCTAAAATTAGTTGTGAATCAGAGTGAGTCTGAATGTAACCAAAAAATGTTGATACAACATTATTCACAAAAAATGAATAGTCTCAATTGGAAATTTATCTCAGTAAAAGTGTTACCAAACATGTTTTCATAGATATTTTACATACAAGATTATCATCACCAGAGTGATAATATTGGCAAGAACCATTTTTGCCTTTGCAAATGCTATTCTTTTAGTCTGTATTGTCAACCCTAGTCACCATTCTTTTCTGCCTTAGCAATGTCTACTTTTTAATCATCAGCCAAAATGACACTGCCACTGTAAAGCCTTCCATGATTCACTTCATAAAAAACATGTATCTTTGAAACATTTGTTTCTATTATCCACATATAGAACCTGAGTGGATGGAATAGATAGATAGATAGATAGATAGATAGATAGATAGACAGACAGAGAGGTAAATACAAATATTATGTAATACTTCTTCACTTCATGCTATACTTTGTACTTTAGTCTATTTCATTTTTTTTCTTTTTTCTTAGAGTTTTTTTTAACTTTTATTTAATGAATATAAATTTCCAAAGTACGACTTATGGATTACAATGGCTTCCCCCCCATACTGTCCCTCCCACCCGCAACCTTCCCCTTTCCCACTCCCTCTCCCCTTCCATTCACATCAAGATTCATTTTCGATTCTCTTAATATACAGAAGATCAGCTTAGTATACATTAAGTAAAGATCAACAGTTTGCTCCCACACAGAAACATAAAGTGAAAAATAATAGATGATTTTTTAAATGATGATGAAATCAGATCAGACCTATTGTCATGGTTAATCCCAGTGAGAGTCAAGTTGGGAATTGATAATTTCTTTTTTTTTTTTTTTACAGAAGATCAGTTTAGTATATCTTAAGTAAAGATTTCAACAGTTTGCACCCACATAGAAACACAAAGTGAAAAATACTGTTTGAGTACTCGTTATAGCATTAAGTCTCAATGTACAGCACATTAAGAACAGAGATCCTACATGAGGAGTAAGTGCACAGTGACCCCTGTTGTTGACTTAACAAATTGACACTCCTGTCTATGGCATCAGTAATCTCCCTATGCTCCAGCCACGAGTTTCCAAGGCTATGGAAGCCCTCTGAGTTCTCCGACTCTTATCTTGTTTAGACAAGGTCATAGTCAAAGTGGAGGTTCTCTCCTCCCTTCTGAGAAAGGTACCTCCTTCTTTGAAGACCTGTTCTTTCCACTGGGATCTCACTCACAGAGATCAGTCTATTTCATTTTTAATGTTTTTCATAACCCATTAATGGAATGACTCCCTAATGAGAAGCAATCTGTAATTTGAAAAGTACTATCCCAAATAAATGGATCCTATATTACATGTTTTAATATAGATATCCCCTATGTGTCAGTTTGCAACCATGAATATTGGTCCTCTTGGATTAGTGTAACAACAAATTATAGTCTTCATCTGTATTCTCTGTTTATGTAATGTTTAAATATCGGAATTCTGCTATTTTCTGAGTATTATAATTTTGATCTGAGTATTATAATTCTGAACTACACAGCAAAGTATTTTTATATGCCAGGAAATTATTGCTATTTTCAGAAAAGTCTCAATATCTTACTTTAGACTTACGTTTAGTTTCCAGTGCCCTTTTGTGGGAGCACAGAAACTGTTCTTCCCTCCAATAATACTTGTACAAACTGATGGTTGACTCTCTTATTTACCATTCTGTAATGGCTTCTGAGATGAACCCTGTTCTTCTTTATTTTCAGTGTTATGAACTCTAAATAAGTTCCTCTGTGTTTTCCTTTTAATGTGAGCAGATTGGGAACACAGTGAAAGCAATTTCACCCTGAGAAGATATGGGTACAAATGGCACTTACTGGGTAATGCCAGTAATTGTATCCTATGAATGTGTCCCAAAAGTAATTTTATAATTGAATTAAGTTACACCCAGTGACAAGTTGGCTTCCTAACCAACAGTATTTCAGATTTTAATTTTTCTGTTTTCTTATCTACTGATGGTTACTTTTTATTATAATTTCTGTGTATATTATAAAACATTGCATTCAATTTTTGTGTAATTTGTATGGGTGTGAATGATAAGAAGCAGGTATGGAGTCTGTCAATCATGTGTTTGTTAGATATAGGGCTAGGAAAAAATGCTAGGTTTTTATTTTGTGACCTTATTCTACTTATGGCAATTGGATTTATTCCTTCTGGAAACCCTAATTTGGGAAATTTCTCTCTCTCTCCTTCCTCTGTCTCTATGGGTGTGCAAGCATGTGTGTTTCCAAAGAACTAGTATATTTAGGCATGAAAAGTCATATAGTCTGGGCAATAGGGACAATCCTGGAGAAGCTGTCCATCAAAAGACACTTTGCAAAAACAATACTAGGCATAGAGGATTAAAAAGAATGGCCTTGTCTGAGTCCCAGTTTTGGTTCTGGTAGTCACCTGCTTTCTGCAAATACTTACTCCATTTTTCTGTGTATCTTGTTTTTGTTTTCCTTATACCAACGTACATACCATGCTGTTTTTTTTTTTTTTTGAAGGTAATATGTCAAGCCTTAATACTTCATATGCTTGCTTTTGAGCATTCTCTTGACTCCTTGGTTTACCCATTTCTTGACAAATGTCTAAACCTCTAGTATTCAATCTGCATTCTGAGAGTAGAACTGGAACATCATAGATTTGAAGAGCACATTATTGACTTGTATAAGTGCTGTACATTCAGAAGAATGTCACTAACCTCAGGGAACATGAAATCCAGTTACAGAGACAAAATAATGAATATTAACCAAGAACAAGAATTTGTAGAGCACATGGAAAGTAGTACAGGATATCTATGAATCCCATAGATATAACAAGAAACACAAAAGCAATACTAAGAGAATCTCAAAATGCAAACACGATAGATATTTATATTTAAGTGAAACTAGATATGGCAGAGTGGCATCCTTTGCCCCTTTATTCCTTTCTCTCATGGCATTGTCATGTTTGAGAGAAGCACATTGACACAATAAAGTTATGAGACTCTTGCTGTGAAAGGCAATTTGTCCTACAAAGTACATCCTCATTTGAAAGAATGTGACTTTTATACTGCATAGGAATTGACAGGAAAAAAAAAGAGAAGAAAACAAAAGGAAAGGATAAATTCAAGGTAAAAAAAAATCCAAGAGCCAGCATTGTGGTGTAGTTGGTAAAGCCAATGCCTGGGACACCAGCATCCCATATGGGTGCTGGTTCGAATCCTTGCTGCTAATCTACCTCCTTCTTAATGGTCTTGGAAAAGCAGCAAAGGATGGTCCAAGGCCAAAGTGCTTGGGTCCCTGCACCCATGTAGGAAACCTGGAAGAAGCTCCTGGCTTCTGGCTATGGCCATTTGGGGAGTGAACCAGTAGATGAAAGAATTTTCTGACTCCTCGTCTCTCTTTCTGTAACTCTGCCTTACAAATAAAAGTAAATCTTTTATTTTAAATTCAGAATTGGTGAAATGGCTATCTGCAAAATGAATAAAGAATATCTGAACCTTCCTGAAGACTCAGAATATATTCCTGATGACCAGCAGTAATACAGGGTCCCCAGGGCTGGAGGGTTGAGTCTATGATCATTTTCAACTGATACTGCAATTAAGGACAGTTTCCTCAAAATGAAACCAAAGTCTACATGGAAATAATCTAGACTACCTAGTTGTGGAGTCCCATGCTATTACTGGCTTTCCTCACCTGTGGGGAGCAACTGGGAGCAACTCGGACTAGACTAAGTTACTGGAATTAAGACTTATTCTATGCATCTGCTCTCCCACAATATGGCGCTGAGAAGGGAGAGACGGCTTCTGCACAGCTGCCTCCAGTTCAACCAATAGGCAGCAGGACCTGCTCCTGATTGGAGGAGAGCAGCGTACTCGGCATGTGGGCAGCCGAGTTAGGATTGGCGGAGGAGGACTATAAAGGAGGAGAGAGACGGCATGCACCAGGAACATCTAAGAGGAACATCTACCTGAGGAACACCTGTGCAGCCCCCGAGAGAGCCGGCCGGCGGTGTGCCGCTCCCCCGCGGAAGTGGGGAATGTGGCAGGGGGAACCGCCCTTCCACGGAGGTGGAAGGGACGGTAGCCAACCCGGGAAGAACCAGCAGCAAACCCGGGGAGGGCCGAGCAGACGAAAGAACAGCGCAGGGTCCTGTGTCGTTCCTCCACGAAGAGGGGGAGCGACATAATGGTGCCGTGACTCGGATATGAAGCCTAGGCAAGGTTTAGTGTCGTTCCTCCACGAAGAGGGGGAGCGACACTCACCTTCCTATTTCCCCATCATAGCATAAATGTGTTAATGATTTCAGCCTTCTAACAAAAAGACATCTCTGTCCAAATATCTTTAACTAAAATATATGTTCACATTGAATATGAAAGTTCAGCTGGGATGGGCATTGTAGCTTTCACAGCATTTGGAATGTGTTTTATTTTGCTTTGTCTAGCTTCCTTTGTTGACTGAACACAGCAACTTTTTAATAAACTTGCATCTCAGCTTTCCTTTGAGTTTTCCATACATTTTCTGACTGCCCGTTATCTGACAAGTAGGTGCTATAATCAATATATAGAGAAATATGAGAGTGTTTCAAAAATTTCATGGAAAATATGTATTATAGAAAAAACTATGCAGGAATCACAAAATCTTTTTGCACCAACAAAAGTTTTAATTACACTTTTCCATGAACATTTTGAGATACTATCATATAATTTCTTTATTTCTAAAGCATTTACAACCATTAAGTGGAGATAGATACAGAAATATCTATTTTTTTTTTGACAGGCAGAGTGGACAGTGAGAGAGACAGACAGAGAGAAAGGTCTTCCTTTGCCGTTGGTTCACCCTCCAATGGCCGCCACTGCTGGCGCACTGCGGCTGGCGCATCGTGCTGATCCGAAGCCAGGAGCCAGGTGCTTCCCCTGGTCTCCCATGCGGGTGCAGGGCCCAAGCATTTGAGCCATCCTCCACTGCACTCCCGGGCCACAGCAGAGAGCTGGCCTGGAAGAGGGGCAACCGGGACAGAATCCGGCGCCCCAACCGGGACTAGAACCCGGTGTGCCGGCGCCGCAGGTGGAGGATTAGCCAATTGAGCCACGGCACCAGCCCGAAATATCTATTTTTTTATTTGACAGGTGGAGTTATAGACAGAGAGAGAGAGACAGAGAGAAAGGTCTTCCTTCCATTGGTTCACCCCACAAATGGCCACTACGGCCGGCACTGTGCCAATCCGAAGCCAGGAACCAGGTGCTTCTTTATGGTCTCCCATGCGGTGCAGGGGCCCAAGCAGTTGGACCTTCCTCCACTGCCTTCCCGGGCCACAGCAGAGAGCTTGGCTGGAAGAGGAGCAAGCGGAACTAGAACCCGGCGCCCATATGGGATGCCGGTGCTGCAGGCGGAGGATTAACCAAGTGAGCCACGGCACCGGCCCAGAAATATCTGCTTTTAATTGGGTGTATAACAGTCCCCAGCTTCCAATAAACCTTGCCCTGCAGCTCTGATCCCACACTTGGGGGACTCTGCCATGTGTGAGCCAGTGCTTTTGTTTCTCCTCTCCCAGCTAAGTACATATCACCTCTCATCTCTAAACTCATGGTTTAATCTCCCACTCATTTTTCTTTGTGTAATTGCAGACCATGCAAAAATATTTCTTAAAGTGTTTCTACAAGCTAATCTAGAAGTGAAACATATAAATTGAACTACATCGTTTTTACAAGTAAATATTTTAGAGAATTGTAAAGAGTGGGAGAAATAAAGACCAACAAAAACTGAAGTGAACATAAAGTATCTGAAATAATGTCCCACAAATATTGATAAGGATTTTCCTGGATAAATCCTTCAACTGATTCAAGGAGAATATCGACAAGTCCAAGTGAGCTTGTGACAATTGCCAGCTGATTATAATTCTAAAAGTCACTTGGGACCATCACATTAGACTCCATAAATAAGAAGCAGATAGTGTAACTGAATCACCCATATAACATTAGTAATCAATCCATTACTAAAAATCTTCCTCAGTGTTCACATTCCATGATTGAAGATACTGCCTTTACTTCCTAGGTTTTAAATGAATCTGGTTCTGTCCCACTCGAGTGCATTCACATTTGTCAGGAATAGTCTTTCTTCCCTACAATTTTCCCTTTTTAACACAATTGCCATTCCTCTTTGAAAGATGATCTTAAATGTCAGTATTTCCAGGAAACCTTCCCTAATCTCCCAGAATAGATTCCCTTGTTATTTCATCTTTTAGGTCCTAGTATTAGATTCCTAGCACTGTTTACATTGCAAATAAACAATTTCTTGTATAATTGTTATAAAATTTGATTCCCCCACTAACCCATAAACTCCATGAAGTAAAGTGTAGTATTTACCTTATTCACTACCAGTTCCTACCACCAAGAATTTTTTTTAACTTTTATTTAATGAATATAGATTTCCAAAGTACAGCTTATGGAATACATTGGCTTCCTCCCCCCACAATGACTTCCCTCCTACCCACAACCCTCCCCTTTTCTGCTCTCTCTCCCCTTCCATTCTTATCAAGATTCATTTTGAATTTTCTTTATATACAGAAGATCAGTTTAGTATACATTAAGTAAAGATTTCAACAGTTTGCACCCCCATAGAAACACAAAGTGAAAAATACTGTTTGAGTACTAGTTATAGCATTAAATCACAATGTACAGCACATTAAGGACAGAGATCCTACATGAGGAGTAAGTGCACAGTGACTCCTGTTGTTGACTTAACAAATTGACACTCCTGTTTATGGCATCAGTAATCTCCCTAGGCTCCCGTCATGAGTTTCCAAGGCTATGGAAGCCTTTTGAGTTCACTGACTCTTATCTTATTTAGACAAGGTCATAGTCAAAGTGGAAGTTCTCTCCTCCCTTCAGAGAAGGGTACCTCCTTCTTTGAAGACCTGTTCTTTCCACTGGGATCTCACTCACAGAGATCTTTCATTTAGGGTGTTTTTTTGTTTTTGTTTTTTTTGTTTGTTTGTTTTTTGTTTTTGCCAGAGTGTCTTGGCTTTCCATGCCTGAAATACTCTCATGGGCTTTTCAGCCAGATCCGAATGCCTTTAGGGCTGATTCTGAGGCCAGAGTGCTCTTTAGGACATCCACCATTCTATGAGTCTGCTGTGTATCTTGCTTCCCATGTTGGATCACTCTCCCCTTTATTTATTCTATCGGTTAGTATTAGCAGGTACTAGACTTGTTTAGGTGATCCCTTTGACTCTTAGTCCTTTCATTATGATCAATTGTGAACTGAAATTGATCACTTGGACTAGTGAGATGGCATTGGTACATGCCACCTTGATGGGATTGAATTGGAATCCCCTGCTATGTTTCTAACTCTACCATTTGGGGCAAGTCAGCTTAAGCATGTCCCAAATTGTACATCTCTTCCCTCTCTTATTCCCACTCTTATATTTAACAGGGATCACATTTCAGTTAAATTTCAACACTTAAGAATAACTGTGTATTAATTACAGAATTAAACCAGTAGTATTAAGTAGAACAGACAAAAAACTACTAAGAGGGATAACGTATTAAGTTGTTCATTAACAGTCAGGGCTATGCTGATCAAGTCACCGTTTCTTATAGTGTCCATTTCACTTCAACAGGTTTCCTTTTTGGTGTTCAGTCAGTTGTCACCGATCAGGGAGAACATATGGTATTTGTCCCTTTGGGACTGGCTTATTTCACTCAGCATGATGTGTTCCAGATTCCTCCATTTTGTTGCAAATGACCGGATTTCATTGTTTTTTACTGCGGTATAGTATTCTATTTTAGCAACTAAAATGTCCACTGGAGTGTTCACATTCCATATGAGTCCAGGCCCTACTCCTGATTCTAGCTTCTTACCATTGCACACCCTGTGAGGCAGCAGGTAATGACTCAAGTAGTTGGATCGCTATCACCCACAAGGGAGGCCCCTGTTGAATTCTTGGCTCCTGGCTTGGCCTGACCTAGGCCTGGCTGCAGCAGGCATTTACAAAGGGAACCAGTGAATGGCAACTCTCTTCCCATCTGCCTTTGTTTCTCTGTCTGTCTCTGTCTCTCAAATAAATAAATTTTAAAATAAAAGGACATTTCAGGCATCAGAATTACACTAAGGCAGGAAAGACATTAGAACCTCACTCCCTGTGACAGGAAGAGTCAGACTCCAGTCAGATATCCAGTCTTGTATTGATTAATTCCCACTTCATCAGCACACATTCTTCACATTTCTCTACTCTGCTTTGTGTCTAGAGAAGATGGCTTCAAAGGATTACATCCTTTGCTCACTTGTTGTCTGATCCCATTTTGAGTTCAGCCAGTGGGAGGGGTCAACAGGAAGTCAGATGTCAAGAGAAAGAGATCATGGATTTTTTTCGTTACTCACTTCCTGATTGATCACAGCTTCATGTTGGGAAAGCAGTGCCTTTCTTCTGTACTACTTAGTGTCCTTAGTGTCCAATTTACCTCCAGCTAGGAGTGATAAGCAAGCCATATACATATGGCCACACTATAACAAAGGCACAAAATAAGGAAAGAATGGGGTGCTGTCTTTGTCCTCAAAAATTTACAGATTAAGGACTAGTGTTGTGGTGCAGCAGGGTAAGCTGCTTGCTAGTGATGCCAGCATCATGTGTCAGAGCACCAGTTCAGTTCAGTCTGCAGCTTCCAATCCAGCTCCCTGCTAATGCACCTGGAAAGGTAGCTGAAGATGGTCTGTGTACTGGGCCACCTGCCACCTATGTGGGAGACCAGTATGCATTTCCTGGCTCTAGGCTTCAGCCTGGCCTAGACTTGGCTCTTGCGGCTATTTGGGAAATAAACCAGCAGATGGAAGAACTCTCATGCTTGCTGTCTGTCTCTTCCTTTCCCTCCATTGCTCTGCCTTTCATATAGAAGAAAATTTATGGCCCATGACCCAGATAGACCCATACCACAGGCATGTGCACCCACAGAAACTTCACCAGGGATACTTTGAAGTTGGTTAACTTCTTCAGTCAACTATAATTTTTAATAATTATTATTGGATGCATTTTATGTAAATTGTTTTAAAAATTGAAGAACTACTTGTGAGACTTTTAAAAAAATTTTCATTATAGTTATTGTAGACATATAAATAATAAATATACACATATATTATATATATTTATATATATAAATGAATGGAGTAAAAAGCAGAAGTCAGACATAGAGATCTGATAACTTGCTAGCAAGATCAGGAGTGTAGTTAGGATCAGATACCATAATATATATTACATGAACACATAATCAAAGAAGAGGCACAATTTAGAGTGAAAGCCTATATCATTCTCTTTTCACACAATAGAAATATTTGTTCTACCATGCAACACATTAAAATTTCATCTTATTTTAATCACTAAGGAATTTGACAACATACAGAAATGAATATTAGAAAAAATATGCAACCATCAAGTTATAGAGAATTAATAAGTTTATGATTGAGAACAAAGTGCCAGAAAAATCTTAGTAATTAATGATGATAAAATAATAATATTTAACATGTTTGTCACTTTAAATGTTCCAGTCAACTTATCTGATATTATTGTAATTAATCCTAAAAATTAAATGGTATAAGATTAATACTCATAGTATTCTCATATTGCAGATAACAAAACTTAAAACAATTAAGTAACTCACCCAAAATTACAAAGCCAATCCAAGAATTGAATTTGAACTCTTATCAAGAATCTTGTGTGCTAACCTTTAATATCTTGATCATACTAATTTGTATTTGTATCATGTGTAGGAAGGAATTGATATTCCATGATAGCAACCTATCTCATATATCCAAGAGAAGAATTTCTGAATAATGCCAGCAAGAAGTCTTAAAAGGAAGATGCTATGCATAATATATTCTTGTGTTCTATTTCCATCCTTGGCCCATCACCAATTATTCACTTTCACCTATGCATAACATATCACTTCAGTGCATTTTTAGAAAAATGAAAAACAGTGCCTGGTAAAAAAATTTTTCAATATCGCTTCTTTGTAGAAAACTCATTAAAGAAAAGGCAATGGATTATAACACACACAATGATGCCGGGCCTTTCCATTAAATTTTAATATTATCTGAATTACAGAAATGATGTTTCAGTGCTGATAAAATAATAAAATAATTAAACTAGACTTCAAGAAAATGTATTGTGAGCAGTTTATATAAAATGTTCAGTCATTTACCACACTGTTTGCAATTTATACGGAAAATTCACATTATTGGGTAATAATATTTCTCAAGTTTTGGAAATAGTAAGGGCAAATTTTGGAACAACACTGATTTTCAGAAACTTGAACATTAAAGTAAAATATTCTAAGCCACAGAACAATGCTTCTTGGGGCCAGTGTTGTGGCACAATGCATTAAGCTGCCACCTGCAACACCGACATCTCCTGTTGGAATGCCGGTTCAAATCTCAACTGCTCTCCTTCTGATCCAGCTCTCTGATAATGCATAGGGAAAAACAGTAAATGATGTCTCAAGTGCTTGTTCCCCTTCCACCCACATAGAGAACCCAACTGGAGCACCGGGCTCCTGGCTTTGGCCTGGACCAGTCTTTGTCATTGCAGCCACCTGGGAATGAACCAGCATTTGGAAGATCTCTTTCTTCCTATCCCTCTCTCTGTATCACTCTGCCTTTAAAATAAGTAAATCTTAAAAAAAATCCACAGTGCATCCAAGTTATTCTGTGTTCATTTAGTGGAAATAAGGGTGTGTGTGTGTGTGTGTGTGTGTGTATGCTTATTCAAAGATAGTATGGATTGAACAAGATTTTATTCCTGAAACTCAGGCAGATATTTATATCTCAAGGTCTTAGCTAGTGGTTGATGGGGTAACAGTAGAGACTTGTTCTAATTATGACTTCTGTTAGGTGGCCCTGCTGGACGTTTTTGTTTGTGTGTTTGTTTTTTCTCTTTTCCTTTGCTGTAGGGAGGTTTTTAGGTCACTGGGGGCTTGCCCTCAGAAGGTAGCTCTCTTGAGAAGGAGTTGGTTATATAAACTGGGCATGCTTCTTGTCTTTCCCTCTCTGCTTCCTGGCTTATCATGTGATTGTTCTTTCACACCTGCTCTGCTACTGCCAGCCTAATGGGGCCTCCTAATCTTGAACTTGAACTTCCAAACTGTATGTCAAGGTAAACCTTTTCCATCCCAAGAAGCTTCTCTCAATCAGATTAGTTAAGATCATGAATAGATGACTAATAAATATGATCCTTCAAGAAGATCATGGAAAATGGAATAAAAGATGAGTAAGGGCCAGCATTGTAGCTCAGTGGGTTAAGCTACCACCTGCAAGGCTGGCCTCCCATATCAGAACCAGTTTGAATGCTGGTTGCTCCATTTCTGATCCAATTCCCTGCTAATGTGCCTGAGAAAGCAGAAGAGGAGGGCCCAAATGCTTGTGCCCTTGCACTCACATGGGAGACCCAGATGGAGCTCTTGAGACTTTGTTTTTGCCTGGCTAAGCACCAGCTGTTGCAGCCATTTAGGGTGTGAACCAACAGATGGAAGATCTCTCTTTCTCTGCCTCTCTCTCTGTAACTCTGCCTTTCAAATAAATAAAACAAATCTTTTTTGAAAAAACTATTTTATTTCAATGTAAATCGGTGAAATCCATTCATAATTATTTTTTCAAAATATGTATTCTGGATTGAGTTTTGAAATATATTTCCAATATATTATATAAAATATATATTTCAAAAACTTCATGCAAAATGCTATATATATATTACAATTTTTCAAATAAAAAAGCATTTTGAGTTGGTTTGGTTTTCTGTATATAGCACACGAATTTCTGTGGTTGTGGTGGAAGGTCATCCAAGATAACTTGAGCAATGTTTCAATGTCCTCCTCAGTGTTTCTCCTCTACTTCTCAGTTCCTGCCCCACAATAAAACCAGTTTCGATAAAATAGAAATAAGTCAATAGTTTGTCTCAACTAGCATCTACCTTAATGAGTGTCAAACCAGATGCTGCAAAGGATGGTGCTTCTCCATAAGCCAATGACATTCTGAAATTGGTGAACAGCACCTAAACTTAATGTAGAGAGGTAGATATAACCCCTGGAACATCGATGCTTGTATGAGGTCTCTTTTTCTCAGTGTTCTGGCCAATCTACCTTACTTCCTTTCTGTTTGAATTCATGTTTCTTAATTGTCCCTTTAGTTCTTCTAAGGAAAGAGTCCATCATGTCTCCTTCTTGCATTATAACCTTCTGTCTGTTCCCACCACATCAGGACTGTACCTACTTTCTGCACATCTCATATCAACATAGATAGACCAGATGGACCAATGTAATTTATTCATTTGCCATATACTTCACTGTTCCCTCCCAGATTCTAAGTTCATTTTCTGCCTCAATTTCTATACTCCAACAATCCCTTTTTCTTCATTGGCTTGATCTCTAGAGAGAGGAGCTATCCTACTATCTACTAGTTGTTATCAACTTTGATTTTTTCTGGCTTATTCCAATCTTTAAACACCTGTCAGTAGTTTCCAACACACCACAAGTCAGGGTCATGAGCCTTATGACACTATGTTGGTAGAAACCTAAGTTCTACTTTCTCCCATTCCTGATGTTTATTTACTCTATTTGTCTTTCCTCAGAGTTCTGGATATTCTCTTCTTCTGATAAATTTAAGATATCACATGTCAGATTAGACTACAGGAACACTAATTTAAAGGTAATCCTGGCAAGTGATTCTCTTACACAGTTAATATGCTGAGGAATCAGAGACTTGGGTTGGAGCTGAAAAAAATGTATAAAGATATCTCGGAGGCTTGCAGTTCTTTGGCTGTGTGATCTTTATTCTTAAACAAATGAACTCATACAATCTCACTGTCTTGAATATTTATAATTTCACAGTCTCAGCATCTCACAGGAAGTCTTAGAATCAAATTAGCCAAATCTCAAAGCCTCACAGGATTTCATTCTTAAAGCCTTATGGTATAATGATTTACCAATGTTAAGGTCTAGCAGAGCTGAGGTCACCTAGGGAGACCTGAATTTCTTCCTCTCCATCAAACCTCTGTTCAAGTCAAAGTTTGAAAAGATAAGAGATATGAGCTCCATGGGGACAACAAAATCTTAAGGTTGTGCTGTAAAAACATGAGAAAAATTAGAAACCAACTGCTCAAATTCCAAAGCTACAGTAGAGACTAAAGCCGTAATTTCACACCAAACAAGCTGAAATACTGTCAATCAATGGTATTATTCCCACCTAAACACATTGTCCTGCAGAAAATCAAAATGAATGAGACAAGCAGCAAGTAAACATGACCAATAGTCAACAGAAAAAAATAATTCATTATAAATAGACCAACAGATTACGCTGAAGTCAGAAAAATTAGGACAAATTTTAAGTCAGAAATAATATGGTAACAGATTAATCATAAGGGGTAAAGAAAACAAGAGCTATTTGGTAGTAACTTTAAAGCCCTTGGAAACCACAGACATAAAAACACCATATGAAGTGGGTATTGTCACGAAATGGGTTAAGCCACCACTTTGGATGCCTGCATTCCGTATTGCAGTGACTAGAAATTAGTTCCATCTTTGCTACAAATCCAGCTTCCTGCTAATGCACCTGTGAGGCAACACATGATGGCCAGGTGCGTGGGTTCCTGCCACCCAAACGGACGATCAGGATGGAGTTCTAGGCTCCTGGCTTTCAACTGGGTGGCCCTGGCTATTGTGGGCTTTAAGGAGTGAACCAACAGATGGAAGATATTGTGTGCGTGCAGGTGCTCTCTCTCCCCATCTCTCTGCTACTCTGCCTTTTAAATACAATCTTTAAAGCTTAAGAAGAAAAGAATATTTTTTAATAAAAAGTTACGTAAGGGTATATAGAACCATTTTGAACAAACATAAGAAAGATTAGACAAATGTAAAAACTAGTCCAAAGAAATCTTCAAAACTTAAGCACATAGCTGGTTTTGAAAAAACAATCACTGAAGGACAGACAGATGAGACTGTATAAAGAGGTCTAATATACAGGTAGTTGGGTTCCTGAAAGGAGAGAAGGAAAATAAAAGATGAGAAAAAGATGTTTGCTGAAATATTTGCTATTTTTTCAACATTAGATTTTTTATAAACAGTTCTTTGACTCTAAACGCAAAATAAAACACTGACAAGAATAAGTTTAAAGAAACTCATGTAAGTACATTGAAATAAAAATGCTAATAAAACAAAAAAAAATGTATATTTTTAAAGCCAGGAAAAAGGGAACACCACATACAAAGAAACAAAAATAGGAAATACACTCAATTTTTCTTCTGGAAAAACAGAGGCCACAGAGTTGACACTGTGGCCTAGAAGGGTAAACCTCCTCTTGCTGTTCTGGTACCACATATGGGCACTAGTTCAAGTCCCAGCTGCTCCGCTTCTGATCCTTCTTCCTGCTAATGGCCTTGGAAAAGCAATGGAGGATAGCCCAAAGGCTTGGGCCCCTGCCAGCCACTTAGGAAACTCGGAAAAAGCTCTTGGCTTCTGGTTTTGGCCTAGCATAGCCCTGGCCCTTGGGGCCATCTGGGGAGTGAACCAGCTGATGAAAGAACTCTCTCTTTCTCTCACTCTCTCTCTCCCTTATTTTAACTTCCAAATAAATAAATAAATCTTGTAAGAAAAGAAAAAATCTTTGCCTGGTCCTAGATCTTGAAGATTTCTTCCCCTGGCATCTGTTTTAATTTATAGTTTCATATTTACTCTAAGAATATAATCAAGTTGAGCCAATTATTTAATAAATTGTGAGAAGTGGAATTAGGTCAAGGTTTGCTATTCATGTTATTTAAGTCATTTGGTGGATTTTTTGTTGATTTGTTTGCTTTGGTCCATGAATGGCTACTTCTCTAGCACCCATTGTTGAAAGACCATCTTTCCTCCATTGAATTGTTTTTGCTATTTTTGCACCTTTGTCAAAATCAGTTGGGCATTCTTATGTGGATCCGTCTCTAGGATCTCTACTCTTCCACGAAGGACATAGATACATTTCCTGCTACAATTTTGATCACTATCACTGTATGGTTATGCTTGAAAACAGATTTCTTCCCAATTTATTCTTTTAAAAATTTTTTTAAAAAGTAAAAAAATTACTGAAGCTATCCAAATTCTTTTCCAAATAAATTTTAGGATAATGTTATATATCCTTTAAAAAGTAATGAAGGGGTTTTAATATAAATTATGTTAAACCCATGTATCAATTTAGGAAGAAAAAAAAACTTTATGATGTTGAGTCTTCTTACCTATATATAAAATACATCTCTCCATTTATTTAGACCTTCTTTAATTTCTGTCAATAAATGTTAAGCAGTTTTCAGCATACAAATATATACCAGTTTTTAGTTTTGATGTATATGTGCTCATCGCTAATATAAAAAAATACAGTTGATGTTCCTATGTTTATCTGATATATTATGACCTTGCTAGGCTCCTTTATTTTGGCTCCTTTATTATGATCAATTTTTTTGGTAGACTTGTTTGGATTTTCTAAGTAGAAAATTACATCATCTGCAAAGTAAGATAATTTTGGTCTTTTCTGGATTCCATACCCTTTATTTTATTACTTATTTCACTGGCTGGAATTTCCAGCATTGTCTTGAATAAGAATGGTGAGACTGAGTATCTTCACCTATTACAACCCTAGGGAGAAAATACTCCATCTTTGACTATTAAGCTTTAAACTGTAGCTGTAGAATTACTACTTTTCTGAGAGTTTTTGTCATGAATGTTCATGGAATTTTGTGTAATGTTGTCTGTTCATTGAATATTATGATCAAATTGGTGGATTTATTAATGGATTTTCACACATTTAATCAGCCCTGCATTCTTAGAAGAAATGTCATTCGGTTACAGGATATAATTATTGTGTATATATTTGATAAATCTACTTTCTAATATTTGTTAAGAATATTTTGTCCACATTCAAGAGGAATATTGGTGTGTAGTTGTCTCTCTTTGTACTGTCTTTGTCTGGTTTTGGCATCAGGGTAGCAACATTTCATGAAATAAATTGTACAGTGTTTCTTTCTCCTGTTTTCTGGATTCTATTGTTTAAAATTGGAATTAATTCTTCCCTAAGCATTTAATAGAATTCTCTGGTGAAATAATCTGTTCCTGGAAAATGACTTTTAGTGAATTTCTAAAATTATAAATTCAATTTCCTTAATAATCATATTGCTACTCAATTTATCTATTTTATTTTTAGTGGGATATAATAGTTTGTGATTTATTGAGGATGTGTTCTACTTAGTCTGCTGTCAAATTTATGTATGGTTGTTCATAATACTCCCTTATCCTTTGAATGTCTACAGTGTTTGCAATAATATTCTCCATTTCATTCCTTATGTTAGTAATTTGTCTATTCCCATATTTCCTTGTCAGTCTTGTTAGAGACATGCCAGTTTTATTGATCTTAAAAAAACACAGAAGGCTGTTTCATTGAATTTTCTCTACTTGTTTTCTTCAATATTATTGATTTATGATCTTTATCATTTCCCTTCCTCTGCTTAGATTGGATTTGATTCACTCTTTGTATTCTTGAGAAGAGATATTATTCATTTTATATATTTTCTCTTTCATAACAGATATAATTATTGCTATAAATTTCACTCGCAGTGCTGCTTTAGCTTTGTCCCACAAATGTTGGACTTCCACTTCACTCAATTCAAGCTGGATTTTTAATTTTCTTAGAGAAATTTTTGAGCCATGTGATTATTTGATTTATTGCATTTAATATTGAATTTTATCTAAAGTAAAATGTATTATTGGACAGTAGATTGTGAAGTTAGAGATACACATGGAAATTTATGTAACAATGTCTTAAGCCTGCATATAAGAAAGTACCACTAAAATAGTCAATTCAAGAAGTAACATGTATTCTTCAAAATACTTTATTCACCTCCAAAAGTGATAAGAGAAACAAGAAACAAATGGGACAAATATAAAATAAATACCAAACGTAAAAATTATTACATTACATACAATTAGACTAAATCTACCACCCTATAGCACAGAGATTAAACAAATGAAAACAAAAGATTCAAGTTTATTGTGTTTAGAATAAATAAACTTTGATGATAATGATACAAACAAGTTCGAAGTGAAATGGTAGAAAAATCATAGCACCCAGGAAGTGTAAGAAAGCTACTCTAATTATATCATTACTACAAAATAAACTTTTAAGACAGTAATTTAAGTGTAAATAAGTTTTGAAAGTAATAAAAGGATAAGTTTATAAAGAAAACATATCATTGATAACTTCTATGGACCCAACAATAGATTTGAAAATGAATAAAACAAAAATTGACAGAAACAGAAATACAAAAGTTCCCTAAATAGTAGGAAATTATGACAGTTTGTTCTTCATAACTGATTGAACAAACTTTTTAAAAAGTGAGCATAAAAATATTGGAACACAGTTTAAAACAACTTGACCTAGTTGATACTTAGTATGTTACACCCAACAACTGAATACTATACATTATTTTCAAGTTCACTTGGAAAGTTCATCAAGATACAAGATATACTGAGCCATTAATCAGTGCTTAATATGTTCCAAAGAGTTATTAAATCAAGGAATGCTGTATGATCACAACAGTATTAAGATAGAAATAAGTAACACAATATATTTTTTGTATTTCTTTTCCTTTTATTTTTAATGTTTAGGGTGAAGAAATTTATTGTATTTTATATATATAGATTTAGGAGCATAGTACTACTTCCCACCCATCCCTCTATCCTTTTTCTTTTCCCATTCATTCCTTTAATTTTTACAATGATTTACTCCCAGTGTGTTACACTCATAAGGTTCACTGTATACTAAGTAAAGAATTCAACAAAAGGTAAGAAAAAACTATATTCTTATGTATATAGAAATATACCTTTCTTGTCTTATGAAATTGGGATCATATATTACACAATACCTGGACAGTCCTCAATTATGAGTATGTTAAGCAACAAATCCATAGGTTAAACTGGTAGCAAGGTGGAGAATTTTAAAAATTTGAACTCAAAGATTCAAATTTGTTTGATATAGCTAAATAAGTCCTTAAAAAGAAATTCATAGCTTCAAATGTTTTACATTAATAAATGAAGAAATATAATGATCAAACATTTTAAATTCAGGAGCTAGAAATTACAGAAAAAATTAGCCTACAATGAAAGCAGAGGGAGTGATAGAAAAGGTAATCCAATAGCATGTAAAACAAAAAATTAAAAATTAAAAATCCAGTTGGTTATTTGAAAAGATTAATATAAATTATAAGTCCTTAGTTTTGCTAATTAAAACAGGAGGAAGATAAGAACACAGATTACCAATATCAGGAATGAAAGAGATAACATTACACATACCGTAAACACAAAAAGAAAAATAAAGACATATGATCGCAGCTGTTATAATAAATTCAAAGATTAAATATAAAAAATAAAATCAAAATAAAATATTCAATGAAAACAACATATAACCAATGACACAGGAAGTAACAGAAAATTCAACTAGCTTAATTATTGTATAAAGTTGTAACTAAAAACTCTTGCAAGGCAAATTTCTAGTCCAAATAGTTTCAATCTTGAATTCTATGAAACATTTAGCAAAGTAATATTACCAATTATACATAAACTCTTTCATTCACCGAGAGAATATATAATTCCAGATCTACTGTGAAACCTAAACAAGACAAAAATGTTTTAAGAAGTTTTTCTATGAATATCTTTCAACAAATATATTTAAAAATTCTTATTAAAATGTCAACAAATTGAATAGGGCAACATATTGAAAATCTGATCAACTGGAGTTGACCATGATCAGCTGGAGTCTCCCATGAACCCAAGGTTGGATTAACACCCACAAGTAGAAAAAAAGGAGAAAAATCAGATGATTACCCTAAGGCATGCAAAGAAGTCAATTGCCAATTTGCATACCCATTTATGATAAATACTTTTTAAGAGAAATCGAATGGGACTTACATAATCTGATAAAAAGTACCTATTAAAGACAGACACCAGCAGGAGAGGAGGGATGCCCAGGGCTCCGAGTCCACACATTGGCGCTGGAAGGTGAGATGAGCTCAGTAACCGGAGACATTGGCGGGGAAACAGTGGACAGAATTTTAGAGGGAAGCGGGCTTTGAAGCGGGAAAGTTCACCAGACTGACTACAGGAGAGAAGGGAAAAAAAAAAAAAAAAGGTGGGGGCGTACTGATACAGACAAGTTTCTCTCTCCGCCAACCTTGCAAAGGCAAGCAAGAGACAAAGAGCAAGCCCCGCTTGGGATATACATAATAAAAGGGGAGAGTTAAGGCTACAATTCAGTAGCCTAGGCAACCCAGTGGGAGTCTGCAGGAGAAACCTAGCCTGCACAGACTCTTTGGGTAGAAGCCAGAGATCAGAGATCGGAAGCTAAATACCATCAATGCTGCTCAGCCTTCCAGTATTACTTACCTCCTGAATAAAAAATAAAATAAAATAAATAAATGAATAAATAAATAAAGAGAGATTTACCACACATAACCTAAGGGTGTCACCTTTGCACACCCATAACCCTGAAGAACCAAGCAGAGCTCTCAGGCCACACCCATCTCAAGGCTCCAAGGCTCCTCCAACAGCAGGCAGTCCACTTAACACAGACATAGTAAAAAAAAAAAAAAAAAAAAAAAAAAAACTTCACAGTGAGGGAAAAATAATTAACCATGCCAAGCAATAAACACAGAAATCGAGGGAACAAGATCAACGATGACACTATGACGCCTCCAAATAAACAAAACACCCCAAGCCAAGATTATGAAGATGATGAGATAGAAGAAATGCAAGATACGTATTTCAAAAAATTTATGATAAGAACATTTAGATGTTTTCAAAAGCAAATCCTTGAACTACAGAAATCCTTATTGGACAGGATTGAAAATCTCTCTCGTGAAAATGAAACTTTAAGGAAGAATCAAAGTGAAACGCAGAAACTAGTAGAACAGGAAAGTGTGATAGTGAAGAGAAATCAAAATGAAATGAAGAGCTCAATAGATCAAATGACAAACACATTAGAGAGCCTTAAAAACAGAATGGGTAAAGCAGAAGAGAGAATATCGGACTTAGAAGATAGAGAACAGGAAAACATACAGTCAAACCAAAGAAAAGAAGAGGAAATTAGAAATCTAAAAAATATTGTTGGGAATCTACAGGATACTATTAAAAAAACCAACATTCGGGTTCTAGGAGTTCCTGAAGGCATGGAGAGAGAGAAAGGATTAGAAGGCCTTTTTAGTGAGATACTAGCAGAGAACTTTGCGGGTTTGGAGAAGGACAGAGACATCCTAGTACAGGAAGCTCATAGAACCCCCAGTAAACATGACCAAATGAGATCCTCACCATGACACGTTGTAATTAAACTCACCACAGTGAAACATAAAGGAAAGATCCTAAAATGTGCAAGAGAGAAACGTCAGATTACTCTCAGAGGATCTCCAATCAGACTCACAGCAGACTTCTCATCAGAAACACTACAGGCTAGGAGGGAATGGCAAGACATAGCACAGGTGCTAAGAGAGAGAAATTGCCAGCCCAGAATATTATATCCTGATAAGCTCTCATTTGTGAATGAAGGTGAAATAAAGACCTTTCATAGCAAACAGAAATTGAAAGATTTGTGACCACTCGTCCGGCCCTGCAAAAGATACTTAAAGATGTGCTACACTCAGAAACACAGAAACACGGCCATCAATATGAAAGAAGGTAAAGGAAGAACACCTACCAGTAAAAGAGCATGGGAAGCTCAAAGCATGTGGGGAGCAACTCGGACTATACTGTTACTGGAATTAAGACTTATTCTATACATCTGCTCTCCCACAATATGGCACTGGGAGAGGAGCAAACAGCTTCTACCCAGCTGCCTCTCACCAACTTGACAAGCTGCAGGAGCTGCTCCTGATTGGAGGAGAGCAGCGTGCTCAGCGTGTGGGTAGCAGAGCACGGATTGGTGGAGAGGACTATATAGGAGGAGAGAGACGGCATGGTGGTGTGGGTTGGTTGGAGAGTGCGTTGGAGAGTTCGCGGGGAAGTTCGTTGCTTCGTTCTTTCTCATTTCTCTCTACTCATTCTTGCTTTGGGAGTTCGTTGTTTACTTATTCTTACTTTACTATAGAAAGGACTTGTAAAAAAGGGGAACAATAAGTGTCCGGTCCGTTGCGGCTCCTCGGCGTGCGGAGGAGCAGCAAAAGCATATACTAGAAAATATCTCCAGGAAAATAGCAGGGCAAAGTCACTATCTATCAATAGTCACATTAAACGTTAATGGTCTTAACTCTTCAGTTAAAAGACACCGATTGGCTGACTGCCTTAAGGAACAACACCCTACTATTTGTTGCCTACAAGAAACACATCTCTCTAACAAAGATGCATGCAGACTGAAAGTGAAAGGTAGGAAAAAGGTATTCCATGCCAACGAAAAACAAAAAACGCAGGTATAGCCATATTAATATCAGACAAAATAAACTTTAATACAAAAACTGTTAAGAGAGACAAAGAGGGACACTATATAATGATCAAGAGTTCAATTCAGCAGGAAGATGTAACTATTATAAATGTATATGCACCTAATTACAGGGCACCGGTCTATTTAAAAGATATGTTAAGGGACTTAAAGGGAGACTTAGATTCCAATACAATAGTACTGGGAGACTTCAATACTCCACTCTCAGAAATAGATAGATCATGCGGACAGAAGATCAACAAGGAAACAGCAGATTTAATCGACACTATTGCCCAAATGGATCTAACAGATATCTACAGAACTTTCAATCCTACATCTAAAGACTTCACATTCTTCTCAGCAGTGCATGGAACCTTCTCTAGGATTGATCACATACTAGGTCATAAAGCAAGTCTCAGCAAATTCAAAAGAATTAGAATCATACCATGCAGCTTCTCAGACCACAGCGGAATGAAGCTGGAAATTAGCAACTCAGGAAACCCCAGAAAGTATGGAAACACATGGAGACTGAACAACATGCTCCTGAATGAACACTGGGTGATTCAAGAAATCAAAAGAGAAATCAGAAACTTTCTGGAAGTAAATGAGGATAACAACACGACATATCAAAACTTCTGCGTAACGGCAAAAACAGTATTGAGAGGCAAGTTTATAGCAATAGGGGCCTATATCAAGAAATTGGAAAGGCACCAAATAAATGAGCTTTCAGCGCATCTCAAGGACCTAGAAAAACTGCAGCAAACCAGACCCAAATCTAGTAGGAGAAGAGAAATAATTAAAATCAGAGAAGAAATCAACAGGATTGAATCCAAAAAAAATTGCAAAAAATCAGCCAAGCGAAGAGCTGGTTTTTTGAAAAAATAAACAAAATAGACACCCCATTGGCCCAACTAACTAAAAAAAGAAGAGAAAAGACCCAAATCAATAAAATCAGAGATGAACAAGGAAACATAACAACAGACACCACAGAAATAAAAAGAATCATCAGAAATTACTACAAGGACTTGTATGCCAGCAAACAAGAAAATCTATCAGAAATGGATAGATTCCTGGACACATGTAATCTACCTAAATTGAACCATGAAGACACAGAAAACCTAAACAGACCCATAACTGAAACAGAAATTGAAACAGTAATAAAGGCCCTCCCAACAAAGAAAAGCCCAGGACCATATGGATTCACTGCTGAATTCTACCAGACATTTAAAGAAGAACTAATTCCATTTCTTCTCAAACTATTCAGAACAATCGAAAAAGATGGAATCCTCCCAAATTCTTTCTATGAAGCCAGCATCACCTTAATCCCAAAGCCAGAGAAAGATGCAGCACTGAAAGAAAATTACAGACCAATATCCCTGATGAACATAGACGCAAAAATCCTCAATAAAATTCTGGCCAATAGAGTACAACAACACATCAGAAAGATCATCCACCCAGACCAAGTGGGATTTATCCCTGCTATGCAGGGATGGTTCAACATTCGCAAATCAATCAATGTGATTCTCCACATTAACAGACTGCAGAAGAAAAACCATATGATTATCTCAATTGATGCAGAGAAAGCATTCGATAAAATTCAACACCCTTTCATGATGAAAACTCTAAGCAAATTGGGTATAGAAGGAACATTCCTCAATATAATCAAAGCAATTTATGAAAAACCCACGGCTAGCATTCTATTGAATGGGGAAAAGTTGGAAGCATTTCCACTGAGATCTGGCACCAGACAGGGATATCCCACTCTCACCACTGCTATTTAACATAGTTTTGGAAGTTTTAGCCAGAGCTATTAGGCAAGAAAAAGAAATTAAAGGGATACAAATTGGGAAGGAAGAACTCAAACTATCCCTCTTTGCAGACGATATGATTCTTTACTTAGAGGATCCAAAGAACTCTACTAAGAGACTATTGGAACTCATAGAGGAGTTTGGCAAAGTGGCAGGATATAAAATCAATGCACAAAAATCAACAGCCTTTGTATACACAAGCAATGCCATGGCTGAGAAAGCAATGCCATTCACAATAGCTACAAAAACAATCAAATACCTTGGAATAAACTTAACCAAGGACGTTCAAGATCTCTACGATGAGAATTACAAAATCTTAAAGAAAGAAATAGAAGAGTATACCAAGAAATGGAAAAGTCTTCCATGCTCATGGATTGGAAGAATCAATATCATCAAAATGTCCATTCTCCCAAAAGCAATTTATACATTCAATGCAATACCAATCAAGATACCAAAGACATTCTTCTCAGATCTGGAAAAAATGGTGCTGAAATTTATATGGAGGCACAAGAGACCTCGAATAGCTAAAGCAATCTTGTACAACAAAAACAAAGCCGGAGGCATCACAATACCAGATTTCAGGACATACTACAGGGCAGTTGTAATCAAAACAGCATGGTACTGGTACAGAAACAGATGGATAGACCAATGGAACAGAATTGAAACACCAGAAATCAATCCAAACATCTACAGCCAACTTATATTTGATCAAGGATCTAAAACCAATCCCTGGAGCAAGGACAGTCTATTCAATAAATGGTGCTGGGAAAACTGGATTTCCACGTGCAGAAGCATGAAGCAAGACCCCTACCTTACACCTTACACAAAAATCCACTCAACATGGATTAAAGACCTAAATATATGACCTGACACCATCAAGTTATTAGAGAACATTGGAGAAACCCTTCAAGATATTGGCACAGGCAAAGCGTTTCTGGAAAAGACCCAGGAGGCACAGGCAGTCAAAGCCAAAATCAACTATTGGGATTGCATCAAATTGAGAAGTTTCTGTACTGCAAAAGAAACAGTCAGGAGAGTGAAGAGACAACCGACAGAATGGGAAAAAATATTTGCAAACTATGCAACAGATAAAGGGTTAATAACCAGAATCTACAAAGAGATCAGGAAACTCCACAAAAACAAAACCAACAACCCACTTAAGAGATGGGCCAAGGACCTCAATAGACATTTTTCAAAAGAGGAAATCCAAATGGCCAACAGGCACATGAAAAAATGTTCAAGGTCACTAGCAATCAGGGAAATGCAAATCAAAACCACAATGAGGTTTCACCTCACCCCGGTTAGAATGGCTCACATACAGAAATCTACCAACAACAGATACTGGCGAGGATGTGGGGAAAAAGGGACACTAACCCACTGTTGGTGGGAATGCAAACTTTCAAGCCACTATGGAAGTCAGTCTGGAGATTCCTCAGAAACCTGAATATAACCCTACCATTCAACCCAGCCATACCACTCCTTGGAATTTACCCAAAGGAATTTAAATTGGCAAACAAAAAAGCGGTCTGCACCCTAATGTTTATTGCAGCTCAATTCACAATAGCCAAGACCTGGAACCAACCTAAATGCCCATCAACGGTAGACTGGATAAAGAAATTATGGGACATGTACTCTTTAGAATACTATACCGCAATAAAAAACAATGAAATCCGGTCATTTGCAACAAAATGGAGGAATCTGGAACACATGCTGGGTGAAATAAGCCAGTCCCAAAGGGAAAAATACCATATGTTCTCCCTGATCGGTGACAACTGACTGAACACCAAAAAGGAAACCTGTTGAAGTGAAATGGACACTATGAGAAATGGTGACTTGATCAGCATAGCCCTGACTGTTAATGAAGAACTTAATACATTATCCCTCTTAGTAGTTTTTTTTGTCTGTTCTACTTAATATGACTGGGTTAATTCTATAATTAATACACAGTTATTCTTAAGTGTTGAAATTTAACTGAAATGTGATCCCTGTTAAACATAAGAGTGGGAATAAGAGAGGGAAGAGATGTACAATTTGGGACAAGCTGACTTGCCCCAAATGGTAGAGTTAGAAACATACCAGTGGACTCCAATTCAATCCCATCAAGGTGGCATGTACCAATGCTATCTCACTAGTCCAAGTGTTCAATTTAAGTTCACAATTGATTATAATGAAAGGACTAAGAGTCAAAGGAAGCACATAAACAAGTCTAGTACCTGCTAATACTAACTGATAGAATAAATAAAGGGGAGAGTGATCCAACATGGGAAGCGAGATACTCAGCAGACTCATAGAATGGCAGATGTCCTAAAGAGCACTCTGGCCTCAGAATCAGCCCTAAAGGCATTTGGAGATGGCTGAAAAGCCCATGAGAGTATTTCAGGCATGGAAAGCCAAGATACTCTGGCAAAAACAAACAAACAAACAAACAAAAACCTAAATGAGGGATCTCTGTGAGTGAGATCCCAGTGGAAAGAACAGGTCTTCTAAGAAGGAGGTACCTTTCTCTGAAGGGAGGAGAGAACCTCCACTTTGACTATGACCTTGTCTAAATAAGATAAGAGTCGGAAAACTCAAAAGGCTTCCATAGCCTTGGAAACTCGTGACTGGAGCATAGGGAGATTACTGATGCCATAAACAGGAGTGTCAATTTGTAAAGTCAACAACAGGAGTCACTGTGCACTTACTCCTCATGTAGGTTCTCTGTCCTTAATGTGCTGTACATTGAGATTTGATGCTATAATGAGTACTCAAACAGTATATTTCACTTTGTGTTTCCATGGTGGTGCAAACTGTTGAAATCTTTACTTAATGTATACTAAACTGATCTTCTGTAAAAAAAAAAAAAAAAAAAAAAAAAAAAGAAATTATCAATTCCCAACTTGACTCTCACTGGGTTAAACATGGCAATAGGTCTGATCTGATTTCATCATCATTTAAAAAATCATCTATTATTTTTCACTTTATGTTTCTGTGTGGGAGCAAACTGTTGAAATCTTTACTTAATGTATGCTATTCTGATCTTCTGTATATAAAGAGAATCGAAAATGAATCTTGATGTGAATGGAAGGGGAGAGGGAGTGGGAAAGGGGAGGGTGCGGGTGGGAGGGACGTTATGGGGGGTGGAAGCCATTGTAATCCATAAGCCGTACTTTGGAAATTTATATTCATTAAATAAAATTTAAAAAAAAGAAAAAAAAAGTATCTATTAAAAAACATACAGTTAATAGTATAGTAATCCTAAAAGCCTGAACATTTCTTCCCAAATCAGCAAGACCATGTACTCTCTCCATCCCCATTCATTGTTTTACTGGGGGTCCTAAACAGAATAGTAAAATAAGAAAAATCAATGAATGGCATATAGGGTAAGGAGTAGCAGGGAAATCTCTGTATGTACATGTGGAAAAATGGTTTACCTAAAAATCTTCCATACTGAATTTTAAAAACTACTAGAACTTTTTAATTCAGGAAGATTATAAGATACTTAACATAAAAGTCATTTGTGTGTCAAAATACTAAGACCAAACTATTGCTTTTGAGTTTAAAGGCTGCTATAATTACAACTAACCTGGTGACTTATAACCATAAAAATTTGGGGATAGCACTGTGGTACAGCAGTATAAACCTCTGCTTTCTGCTTGCATCACTCCCACATTGGAGTCCCAGATTGAGTCCCAGCAACTCTGCTTCTGATTCAACTTCCTGCTAATGTGTCTGGGAAGGCATCAGAAGATAGACCAGGTGCTTAGGACCTTGCCATTCATGGTGGAGGTATGGATGGAGTTCCTAGTTCCTGGCTTTGGTCTGCAGCCAGTTGGAGAGTGAACCAGCAGATTGAAGATATCTCTCTCTCTCTCTCTCTCTCTCTCTTTCTCTCTTTCTCTTCTTCTCTCTGCTCTTGTCCTTCTTGCCTTCTCTTTCTCTCCATGTCACTCTGCCTTTCAAATTAATTATTTTTTAGATGGAAAAACTAAAACAAGTTACTCTCTCACAGTTCTGGAAGTCAGCAGAGACACACTCCCTCCAATGACACTAGAAGAGTTTGCCCCCCCACCCCCATTCTGATGTCTCTTGCCAATTGCAAATCCTTGGCTTTTGGAAGCATAAGTATAATGTCTGCCTCCATCTTCCCATGACTTCTTCCCTCTGTGTCTTCTCTCCTCACATCTCATGTCACAGAATATAGGATCCACCCCAAATCCAGGATGATCTTACTGTCAGATTCTTAATTATACCACCAAAGATCCCTTTTCCAAATAGTCACCTTCATAGCTTCTGGGGATCAGAGTTTGGACATATCTTTGTGGGCTCTACTATTCAATCTACAAAACTGGTACATGAAAAATTAGAAGTATCATAAATTTCTCAAATATTTGGAATAAATTTAACAAAAATGACAATCTTTACGCTCAAAATGAGCACACATTACCTAGAGACATTTTAAAAAAATAAAGTGTTATATATGTACTGTATTCATGAACCTGCTTACTTAGTGTTCTTATGATGATAATTTGATCCAAATTTATCTTTAGAATCTACATCATAGTCATGATTAAAATACGAATTTTTATGAAATTTAAAAAGATTGATCCTAAAATGTGTATGCTCCTAGATTAGCCAAACGAATCTTAAAAGAGACAAAGAGGGGTGAATATTTGACCTAGTGGTTAGGACACTCATATACCATATCACAGTGCCTGGGATTGATACTCACCTCCTGCTCCAGACCCCAGCTCCCTGTGAAAGATACCCTAGGAGAGAGCAGTTGATGGTTAAATTCCCAGCTCCTTGCTTCATTCTTGCCCAGCCCTGGTTGTTCTGGTATTTGAGGGGTGATCTATTAAATGTGTGCACTCTGTTGCTCTCTCTCTCTCTCTCACTCTGTGTGTGTGTGTGTGTGAGAATAAATAATAAAATTAAAAGAAGAGATAAAGGAACTTGGAAGCTACATTACCTAATTTCAAAATATTTATTATAATACTACTGTAATCAACACAGCAAAATTATTGGTCTGAGGATAGACAAATATTCTCTGAAACAAAAGAGAACATTCAGAAACAGACCCACAAGTATGCAGTCAATTGATATTTACAAGACACCAAGGTAATTCAATGAGTCAAGGCTAAGTAAATGGTACTGGAAAAACTGGATATCTATGAGAAAATTATACATCTTAACCTGGACTTCATATGGTACAGAAAAATGCATTGAAAATGTATCCTTAACCTAAATGTAAATTCTAAAGCTATAAAATGTTCATAAGAAAATATAGACAGTATCTTCACAACTCTAAGGTAGATAGGGAATTCTTAGGGCACAAAAAGCTTAGCCATAAGATAAAAAATTTATAAATTGAATTCCATCAATATTTTTGAAAATTATTCATCAGAATATATTGCAAAGAATATCAGAATAGAAGTAACACACGGGGAGAAAATATTCACAAGAAATGTAGGACAAAGAATATATAGGAAATAAGAACTCTAACAATAATACGATAATACAAGAGTCAGAATCCAAGAAACTATAGAAATATCTTTCATGAACACCTTATAAAATGATATATAAAATTTGGCAATAGCATATGAAAAGTTTATCTATGTCCCAAGTCATCAATAAAATAAAAAATTCAAACTTCAGCCACATACCATTTCTTATTCCAGTGTTCTCAATGGACAGGTTTCAGACCCCTGCCAGGAATTCTCCTGTGCAGAGGTGCCTTTTCTTCTGTTTGTTTTCACTAGCACCTTCTAGTGCTTTGTTAAACTCCAATGTTGATATACCACTTGCTGGTACATTGGTGTTTGTAACTCTCCTTGCCCCTTGAGAATTGCATAGGTGTAGGTTGTGGACATGTCTGTCTGTTCTCTTGTTCACATATTAGATATTTACAAGCACATGAGGGGATATTGCAATCTGCAAGGCTACCATTATCCCACCTTCTTTTGTGTCCTGCTGCTGAATTTTAAAATCTTCTTCAAAATAATCACTATTTCACAGTGATTGTGTCTAATTATTGGTTTTGTTGATTGCCTTTCTTCAGATTTATGTATATGCTTTGAGATTTTCATTTATAGACTAACTTGGCGTAAGGGGCTTTTATGTGTTCTACATGCCTGTTTTTCTTGCCTCCACACAAACTGCACCAGATAGAAGTCTAGTAGTTTTGAGATTCTCTTCAGCTTGATTTTCTTCCTACTCCAGAAGCAGATCTTTTAATGGAATTTTGAGTTTCTTCTCCACAGTGACTTTTGGGAAATCACAAGGCAATCAGAGAACTTGATTTATTTCCTGGTTACAAGGCAGAACCTGTGTCTTCCTACCTAGTTAAGCACACCTTTGATAATTCAGTTTCCATTTTTTTTTTTTAAAGAAGTTCATTGTGTTTGCACCCTTGACTTCAGTCATGAGCCTAGCTCCAGACTGTTATCAAGTACTTTGATCTCTTTCACCCACAGAAATAACATAACTCTGGCTACACTTGCAAAGACTCAGGGCCTCAAACATTTGTGGCTTAAGCTGTGCTCCACGGGTTGTACTTCTGGTCCTCAAAGTGTTTACCTTGCTTTCAAGTCAGATCATGTATCTTTTCAGTTTTCATTGTTTTGTACTTTATCCAGTATTGTTATGTGCTGAGAACAGCTGGAAGCATCAAACTGTGATGTTCATGGAAGCCTTTCCACGATACAATTTCAGACTGCCTTTACATGGGAGAAACTGCAGATCTTTAAAGTCAAAATCCTTCCTCTAGAAGATGACAGAGTATCAGCAAACACTGATATCACACTTACTCGGAGCCCAGCACTATAGTAGCTGTTTTATATACAATATTGTTATCTGTATTTTTTGTATGTGAAGAAGTAAAATAGGGAATTAAAGTACCCAGGATTCCTTCAGCTAGCACATGTAAACCAGTTCACACTCTGTCTCAAGAGAATACTCTCGTCAACATAGTAAGCATTTAATGGCCACTTCTTAAAATCTAGAAAAGGATCCCAGAAGAAAAACAACCACATTCTTTTTGATAAAAGTTGCTAACTTATAGGTTTCTGAACATCCGTGGAGAGCTTTTTAAGAGCCTTTATAAAATGCTCATCCTTTGAGAACTTCTGGTGAAGTTGTGGTTAGTATGCATTACTTTGCTCACCCTAATAGATCCAGTTGTGCCACCAGACACTCATTCCCAGGTAAACTCGACCAAGAGCAGTGCCGGATTCTGCTGCTTCATTGCTGAGCAGTTTCACTTTCTAGATTTATGGCGCAAAGGGGTCGTGTCAGCTCCCCGTTATCCACTGGCCTAACCTGTTTAGAGCTCTCCCATACACAAGGCTCCTTCTCCAGGGAAGGCACAGAATGAGTATGGCACTGGGCCTTGGTCTCCATGCATCTCAATCTTTGTGCATAATGCTGATGGGCAACACAAAGGAGGAAAAGTGGCTGCTGTAGGGATTTTCTCCTTTCTGATGTGAATTTTAGTTCTTTTACTAATGGAAACTTTCCTTTCTAAGCATCAGTCTCTCACCTTCTATGGGCTGTCTTGCAAAGCAACCTTATAATTTTCATTTCTACACACATCTAAATTCTTTGGCCTTTAACCTTGATTTCCTTTCAACTGACTGCTGAAATCATAGTCCTAGAATTCTCTTTAAAACTTGCTTTCTTTTTAAATTCAATATCTGTCATTCAGTCCTCACTGTCTTTAACCAGATTCTACCACCCTAACTCTCTTCCTGTCTTTCTGCCCCCATTCATGTACAATTCAATGATGTCATTTTCGTGTCATTTTGAGCAGCCCCCCAAGTTCCATTTTGACAACTGCTTGTCTTCGCGTCACAGTCTCTTCCTTGTAGACTTCACTCAACTCCAGGAATTTAGCTGTCCCTTCTGCATATGCCTCAGAGAACTTGTGTATACCGACTGTTCTAGCCCACAGTGCTATTCAACACTAGCCTGTTTTATTGCAGCTTCTAGCATCACCTCAAACACGTCTTGCCTCCAATGAAATAGTGCCTCTTCCCCTCAAAAAGCCACACCTCATTATACCTGACAGTTTCCCCAATCACAGGAAATGGAGCTTATTATTCAATAGTATTGAAACTTTAAGTTCTATCCATTCTTGTTTGTTTCAAGATCTGTTGCATCTGTTGCTTTTTCTTCCCTAGGAACATCATCCTGCTTCAGATCTCAACACCACAAAATATTTTCATAGATTTCTGAGAGCTTCTAATCTGTCTCCAGGCAAGTCAAGCTCAACTCTAATATAGGTTTGATTGATACAGCACTGCTTCCCTCACATGATATCACTCATAATTGTCAGTATGACTCCACTGTCTCTCTAATTAAGTTTCTTTTCTTTAATATGGCACTGAGGCCTACCACAACTGATACAGATTTGATTCTAATTGTGTAATCATTAATTTGTTCAGCAAATATAGGTACCAGCCACTCTGCTAGGGGCTTGAGATATGTCAGAGGAAACTAATAAATAGAAAATCCTTTCTGCTTCTGTCAAGTATTTCTTCTAGTGAGGGGTAAAAGAGAATAAAGAATAAACATGTGTTTAAAACTACACAGAATGCTACAAGGTAACAGCCAGGGGAAAAAAAAAAAACAACAAACAACAGATCTGAATGCTGATGGCCTGATGGAACGGGGTGAATTTAATTTTTATATGAACATGCATGTGTAGTTTTCATAATATACAGTTACATGAACTTTTTGAATATGCCACATACAGATGAATTTCAAAAATTTTGTGTAGCAAAGTAACGTGTTTTAATTCCATTTTTCATCTACTTTTTCAAGTTCCCTTGCATCCAACATCAAACAGATCAAAGTCCTAACCACATAAATATATACTACCAAAAGGTTACCAAAGAATCAGTTCCCTAAAATACCTATGGCCACTCCAGTTCCCTATGAAGGAAAGCATGAGGAAGGGGAGTTAGAATGGAAAGATAAAGGTGTCTTAACCAACTTCAATTTACATGTCAGATTAAATATTTTACTTTGCAAACTTACCAGATCACATGACCCTATAAACGCTTTTCCAGAACCTTTCCCAGAAGTTCGGGTTGCTCCCTGCAAGTGAAAAGCATTGAGGCCAAATCTTGTAGCCTTAAGGTAAATCCACATCTGAGTGTGGGCCTGAGTCCCCATCACATAACCAAGACTCTGCTCAATGCAGATGCTTACACTACAGAAATAATTCCCTTACCACCAACTTGCAGCTCACTATTATTTTGAGATTTCTGCCTGAGGAACACAGGAGCTAAAAAGAAAAGAAAAAGATACTTCAAGTCAACATTTTGGAACAATTCCATTACTTCCAGATCCTCTTTGGAAATCCTCTGATTTGAATGCAGGCATCATGAGACCTTGCTGATCCAATGGTCAGTTGATGGAGTATATTTGTATGTTCTGGGTTAGCTAAGTGTCTTGCAGCCTGAAATCTTTTGAGTAGCTCTCAAGATTACTTGTCATAGGAAGTTTTGTTTGATAACAAACATGGATATGTTGGTGGTAATCATAGATCTACAAACTGAGAATTTGTCTTGGAAAATGTCAGTCCTTGATTTTACTCCCATCAAGTTGTAATCAAGTCTGGCATCTTTGCTACTACAACTGTCTTTGTTCATGTTCTTTATGTAACAAAATACCTGAGGCTAGGTAATTATGAAGAATAGAGGCTTGCTTAGCTTACAGTTCTGAAGAGGATGGCACCAACATCTGGTGAGGGCCTTCTTGCTGTATCAGAACATGGCAGAGGGTGTCACATGGCAAGACAGAGCAAGCGTGCTGGTTGGAGTCTCTCCTTCTCTTCCTATAAAGGCCATACCTCATGCCATCATGGGGTCCCCAGCCTCATTGACTACTCTATCCCTCATTACCTCCCTGAGGCCGCACCTCTGGATACTGTTAACATGAATTTGGGGTTAGGTTTTCAACACACAAACTTTTGGGAGATAGACTCAAACCCCAGCACCAAGTGCTGAAGAAGGGGAAGTACTTGTAGAAGTCCTGAGAAATCATATCCTCCCCAAACTTTAACCCCTATGCCCATATACCCCTTTAGGTCTTACAGCTGAAAAATTGACTCAGAGACGAAAGTTGTATACTTTTCTCCTTTCTCTAACTGCTATGTGTTGTTTTAGTATTGTGTTTATCACATCAGATACTTAACACACTTTTGACAAAGTAGCAACAAGGACACCTTGTCCACAGAGTTATACTACTAATAAGCAATTGATTTGTTTTTCAATATGGTAAGAACAAAACATTTTCCTGATTTCCTGGTAATTTCCAATTACCCAGCTTGGTCCCCACATCCTTGGAAAATGGCTTTCTCTATAATTTTCATTTGAATGAGATCCTGGTTTTTCATCCAAACAAAATATTCAGTAAAAAACCCTCCTTTGAACTTCACTAGAGAAAACAAGAAAATCCTTGGCCACAACTTTTAAAACATATAATTAATGATCTGGTACACCTCATCAAGTTGTTGTGCTGAGCTAACTGAAATGGCTTTATTGGGCCCTAAATTAAAGGTTTTTATCTCTTTCTGCCACTCATCATTAGCCTTTATCATGTTATTTGTTCTGGTCAATTTAACTTATTGATTTTCATTGCAAAGGCTATAATACTGCCAACAATTTGGGACTTTCACAAGTTAGGTTAATGCATGCTAACTGATAATCACTGTCAGATTTATAGCTTTATCACTGAGAAGATAAGTTACAACTTTTTTTTTTTTATTCTGGGTGTGCCTTTAATGGAAGAGGATAGAAGAATAAATAAAAATGGAATGAATAAAAAAAATGAGACCTGTACTTTCTAGATAAGGTAGCACTCCAGACATGTGCTCTTTTGTCCTTAGGACTTTGGAAAATTGTCCTAAATTTCAACATTAAATCAGCATTCAATCAATAATTTTTGAGTATCTACTAAAACTACTCTATCCCAGAAGTAGTTTATAGTTGAGTGCTATTGATGAGAAAATATAATTTAAAATAAGTGCTTAGGTAGAGACGTGTATACAACCCCTTACTATGAACTGAATGCATCTCCTAAGAATTTCTGTTGGAAGCTTGGTCCTCAGTATAGTGACGTTAGGAGGTCATGAGACTTTTAAGGTGCGGGCCTCATAGAAATTAGTTATGGCATTGGGACACTGCTAGGTTAGTTCTTCAGGACTCCTGAGTTAGTTCTTGGGAGGGCGATTGCCATAAAAAAGTTAGCCTGACCCTTGACTCACTATTTGACTTCCTGTCTTGCTATGTGATCTCTCCTTCTTGTAGTGTTCCCACCATGATTCCATAAACAGTGAGGCCTTCCCCAGATTCTAGCCAATGCCAACTCTGTGCCCTTGAAACTCCGAACCTATGACCTAAAAATCCTATTTTCTTTATAAAGTACCTAGCCTCAATTATTCTATTATAGTCATAGAAAATGGGCTAATCACAAATCAGGGACTGAGAATGTAACATCATATTTTTGTGTACTGGTTGGTTTCATATTAAAAGAATTTTTCTTCTCTGTACAGCTGGTCTTTTCTGAAAAATTCCAGAATTTTCTTAGTAATTCTTAATATTTCTTTTGCTGTAGTTTTTATTTAACACAAAAGATTCATTCTCCTTTCCTGGCATATGAAAATAATGTTTAAGATAAAAATACTTGAAACTAAAAATGTCATGTTGCTTTTGCTTTTTGGAAATTACAGTATAAGACTATTATAGACAGAGACAACAGAAAATGTTGATTTTTATGGATTATTTATCTAGAGACTTTTTTTGAGATATGTCAACAGGGAACTATTATATTCCTGAAAATAGACATGTAAGTATTTCATCCTTTTCTTAAAGGGTTTATTTTATTTACTTACTAATCATCTATTAAAATGTAACCCCTGAGGGTGGGTGTTTGGTGCAGCAGTTAAGATGGCACATGGGCCACCCATATTCCATTTTGAAATGCCTTGGTTTAGTACCAGCTTCCTGCTAATACATACCTTAGGAGGCGGCAGATAATGACTCACATACTTGGATTCCCTGCCATTTGTGTGGGAGATTGGAATCAGCTCCAGGTTCTTGACTTTGTCTTTGTCCAGCCATTTGGCATTTGGAAAATTTGAGCATTTAGGCAATGAACTAGCAAATGAAAGATCTCTCTCTCTTTCTCTTTCTCTCTCTCTCTCTCTCCCCACTTCTCTCTCTCTTTTCTCCTCCCCTTCTCCCTCCCCTCCCCTTCTTCCTCTCTACTTCCTCCTCCTTCTTCACCTCTCTGCCTTTCAAATCAAATACATAAAAAATTATTAGCCTTTTAAAAAATATAATGCCATTTAGGAGAAGGGATTTGGTTTATTTAATTTTATTTCTAATACCTAGCATGTTTCCAGGTACATATTTGACAATCAAAAATTTAAAGGAACCAGACTAACCTAAATGGATGAAGTGAGTTTCAGATAAAATACTCTCCTTGCATATAGGTAACTTGTAATATGCTGAAATTAACTTATCTAACACATACTTATGGGCTAGTGTCTAATGAGTGGCACAGTTTTAAGTACAGGAGCACAACACTGAACAAATATAAAAACACTTGTCATAGTCAAAGATTTGCTTACATTGAAGTTCAGAAAAATTGGCAAAATTGTGACGTCTGTGTTGATTCAGCTTTCATACATCCAGTCATGTTTTTGTTGTGCCTGATTCATGTCAGATAGTGAATTCTATTCCAGACATTCTCAGCTGAAAAGATACAGACCCTCTCCGTGGGGAGCTCCCAGGCTGCAAGGGAAAGCACTTAGGGCACATGAAACACACAAAACAAGTGATCACAAGAAAGCCTGTTACCTGCCACCAATGCGGGTATGTACCAGGTACAGTGGCAGCCAGGAGAAATCAAGGGAGATTTAAAGGTTTTCCTGAAGGAAAGCTTGCAGAGGAGCTGCCCAGAGAGCCTGTAGACAAAGACAATGGCAGGTGCTGAAAGCACAGGTCCTGAGAGAACCGGATGGGCACTGAGAATTCCAGTGGGATAGAGAGGAGGGCCAGGGCAAAAACACATGGCCAGACTTGGCTCCAATCCTGGTACCTCCGTTTACAAATTGGATGACCTGGGGCAAATTACTTACTTACCTCACCTGTAAAGTGGAGTATTATGTCTGTCTGCAGCATTGTTGTGAAGATTAAATAGATAAAACATTTCCAGGTTCCAGAATTGTGCTTAAAATGTGACAAGTGCTCACTAAATGCCAGCTCACTTATTTTTTTCTCTGTATCTGTAACAATAAGGAAATAATTGAAGGGTTTTTACGATAAATCCCTGGCATTGGACTATAAGGCAGCATTTTTGAGATGCTTTTGAGGAAGGTAATACTTAGGAGGAGATGGTTTTCCTGAAAGAAAAAGAATATTAAAAAGAGAAGATGAAGAGTTAGGGGTGGAGATTGCAGATAAACAATAGAGTAGAATGCCAGGATGTAAGGACAGCTACATTGTGAAAATGAGACTGGGGCAGGTCTAAGATGGCTACTTAGAAAACTGAATTGATGCTAGAAAATCTAAGAACTGTAGTGAATTTTAAAAATAGACATTATGGAATCAGCCCTGGATCTGTTGATTTGAGGTGACTCTGAGACACATGCGGAATCATTATAAACATGATCAACAGATATCTAGAGTGCAAAAGAAAAAAGAGCTTAGATTCTGTACTCATATGTGAAAGTAAATACCAAGGCTTGGATAGTGTCATTTAAGGAAAAGGACTCTGTATGTTTTACCTATTTTTCAAGTAACACGGATGAGAAGATTTTTCGCTATGCCTAATTATGTTAAACTTATTTTGTGATCCTAGTTAGATCCACTACAAAATGGAAGCACTTACTTAAAAAGATGATGTTGGGTCCCCCACCCCCCGAAAACTCCTATGTGTAACTGCTGACCCCTAAGGACATGTTATTACAAGGTGATTTGGTTCTAAGGGCAGAGTTCTTTTAAATGGGGCTGGCGCCGTGGCTCACTTGGTTAATCCTCCGCCTGCGGTGCCAGCATCCCATATGGGTGCCGGGTTCCAGTCCCGGTTGCTCCTCTTCCAGGCCAGCTCTTTGCTCTGGCCCGGGGAAGGCAGTGGAGGATGGCCCAAGTGCTTGGGCCCTGCACCCCATGGGAGACCAGGAGGAAGCACCCGGCTCCTGGCTTCAGATCAGCGCAGCGCTGGCCGTAGCAGCCATTTGGGAAGTGAATCAACACTCTCTCTCACTGTCTAACTCTATCTGTCAAAAAAAAAAAAAAAAAAAAAGATGGGCCGGTGCTGCGGCTCACTAGGCTAATCCTCCGCCTTGCAGCGCCGGCACACCAGGTTCTAGTCCCGGTCAGGGCGCCGGATTCTGTCCCGGTTGCCCCTCTTCCAGGCCACACAGGCCAGCTCTCTGCTGTGGCCAGGGAGTGCAGTGGAGGATGGCCCAAGTACTTGGGCCCCGCACCCCATGGCAGACCAGGAGAAGTACCTGGCTCCTGCCATCAGATCAGCGCGGTGCGCCGGCCGGGGCAGCCATTGGAGGGTGAACCAACGGCAAAGGCAAACCTTTCTCTCTTTCTCTGTCTCTCACTGTGCACTCCGCCTGTCAAAAAAATAAATAAATAAAAATAATGGCATCCTTGCCCCTTGCAAATAGTGCAAAGGTCACTCTTAGGACAAAGGCCTACAGTGGGGATTGAGACAATGGGCCTCATCAGACACTCAATCCCCCTTCTGGGCCCTTGCATCCTCCATAACTGTGAGGAATAAATGTCTGTTGTTTAGAAGCCACCTGCTCTGTGCTGCTTTGTTCTTGTAGGTCAGGGACTAAGATAAATGGGTTCAACTTATTGACTAAAAGGGAGCTCAAAGTTTCCTGTAGCCCCTTTCTTCCCATATGCACTTTATAACCAGTCTACTTGCTAGGAGAAATTCTACTATGTACGAGGGTACTTAAAATTTATGTTAAAATGTGATTAGAAGATCTGTTTATTTGGTTGCAAACAAGCTTTAAATACGTGCATACTTATTTCATAATAACACTTTCTATTAACTTTCTGAGGTACTCTCATTTGCATAGATTTCAAAATCTTTTGTATCCAAATTAACTTATCATTTAGTCCTGTTTTTCCATGAATTTTTTGAAAGACTATGTATAGGTTAAGAATATTTTATTAGCCCACAGCTTGGAGGAAAAGTCATGGGTCAGCAGCCTTTCTGCTACTCAGAGCACTGGCTGTGCTGGGCAGCAGAGCGGCCTTGTACTCCAGGACACTGTTCCCTTTGATGATGCTCTTCTCCCACTGAACTGAGCTGAAGAAGCCTGAATCGAGTAAGAAGGGCCTAGACTGGTGGCCAAACCTACCTCTTTATCTGCTTTCTACCAATAAGTATACTTGGATTAGGAATTACTTTCATTAATTGTGTAAGGGCAAAGATTTCCATTTGACCTCAGACTGGAATTAGAGAAATTAGGTAATTTTTTTTTTTTACCTTTCTTCTTTTTGTTAAATTTAAAATTAAAAAAAAATCATGGATTTCATATATACAGGTTTAGGGACATAGTGACACTTCCAACCCTTCCACCCGCCCACCCATGCTTCCACCATTCCTCCTCCTTCCTTTCTTATTCCCTCTCTTAATTTTTATAATCTACTTTCAGTTTACTATATACTAATAAGGATAACCTTATAATAAGTAAAGAGTTTAACAACTAGTAAGAAGAAAAAAACACTGTTCTCAACAGTAAATATAAGGTCTATTAACAATCATCAAATCTCAAAATATCAATTTAACTCCTATACATTACATTTTTGGTACTCTATTAGTTACCACAAATCAGGGAAAACATGTATTTGTCTTCTGAGGACTGACTTATTTCACTAAGTATAATGGTTTTCAGGTATATCCATTTTGTTGCAAAAAGCAGGATTTCATTATTTTTTATGACTGAGAATTATTCCATGGTGTATGTATACCATAATTTCCTTATCCAGTCATTAGTCGATGAACTTCTAGGCATCTGGGTTGATTCCATATCTTAGCTATTGTTACTTGAGCTGCAATAAACATGGGGGTACAGATAACTCTTTCATATGCTGATTTCATTAGCTTTGGTAAATTCCCAAATGTAAGATGGCTGGGTCATGTGTTATATCTATTTTTAGCTTTCTGAACTATATCCATACTGACTTCTACAATGGCTTTACTAGTTTACAATGCCACCAATAGTGGATTAGGGTACTTTTTCCCATATCCTCACCAGCCTTTATTGTTTCTTCATTTCTGTATGAGAGCCATTCTAACTGGGGTGATGTGAAATCTCATTGCAATTTTTATTTGCATTTATTTCCCTGATGGTTAGTGATCCTGAGCATTTTTTCATGTGTCTGTTAGCCATTTGAATTTCCTCTTATGTTCCTCAACCTGGATGTAGGAAATACAGGAATTTTTATACCTTAAATAAATTTCTAAAAAAAAGGAAAAAAAGAAAAATGCCTGTTCAAGTCCTTTGCCCATTTCTTAACTGGAAGCTAGGTTTTTTGATTGACTTTCATTCTGATACTGTGGCCTATGTAGCCAAGCCAAGAACTACTCCCAAGGTGGTACCAAATTCTCTTAGTTGTGGCAATGCTCTCTAAATAATATCATCTATTCTGACTTGAATTTTCCTCTGTTGAAACTGATAGAAGAAGGAATTCAGGTATTTCCAGGACTATGGCCCAATTCCAACCTAGTGTTTCCCCAAAATTCCCCTTTCTTTGATGGAATTGTAGTTTATCTGAACTAGAAAACAATTCAAAATATCCAAGTGGATATTGCTTTTTATTTGTATACATGAAAGATGTATATAGTGAAACACTATGACATCATTCCCAAAGTTCCAGATAGAATTAGTTTAAGAGAAAGCTGCAATTGAGAATACTATAATCAGATTGCTCCTTTGGACTATGTCAATTATAGCAGTTTCTTCAGGTTCATGTCACAAATCATTATCCTCAGCAAGCTGGACCTGACTTAAAGACAGAAAGTCATTTGTCTGCTTTGTTACTGCTTTTAACACCCATTCTAAAATTGTAAACTGGTGTAAAAATGCGTGTTCAGAATTTGGAAGTTTATCTTATCCATAAAAAGAACTTTAAATAATATAGTATGATATATGTTAGACATTTTAGTCTCAACTATTTTCCTATAGTTAGGAGAAACCTAAAGTCATAGATTGTATTCTTTCTAAAGTCTATTAAGACTATTTGTTAACTATTAATTAAGCAAATTATTGTTCTTACTATTTCTTCTCTTTTGAATATCGCCCCTGCTCTGTGCTCTGCCACCCCCAACTAATCTATCTAGACATCAATTGGAAGTCCCAAAGTTTATTCTACATTTGATGAATAAAAAATATTCCCCAAATTGGTATGCAAGGAAAATTCACATTTCTAAATTAAACTTCTTCTTAGGCTTTCATTGTTATTTCCAAAATAATTAGCCAACCTGTGTTCATCAACAGATGAACAGAAAAAGCAATGTGATACACACACACACACACATACGCACACACATGCACACACACACACAAAAGGATTCTATTCAGCCTTAGGAAAGGAATCCTATAATTTGTAACAACATAGGTAACCCTCAGCAGTTTGACCTCAATTCTAAATTTAAGCCATCATCATGTTGCAGTCAAATGGGTGAAAATAATAGTAACAGCTAACTATTAACATGTGTTGAACGCTGTCATCTGCTAATCAGTGTTCTAAGTGCTTTATCTGTGCAGTTTCACTTATCTTTAACAACCATGTAACACAGAAGTTAAGTATGATGTCTGTGGTTTACAAAACTGATCTATGATTGAGCAGCTTGATGTGTTACATACATTATCATAAATTATGAATATGTTAAAATTCATACATAGAGTTCATCTAATTTCACTTCATTGAGAAGTCTTGTTTCCTTGAAGAGTAAGCAATGATGCAGCTTTGCATTGGTTTAAATAATCATCAAACACAAAGTGTAAAATAATGTTTTGAGTACTAGTTATAGCGTTAATTCACATTGTACAACCCATTAAGGACAGGGATCCTACATGAGGAGTAAGTGCACAGTGACTCCTGTTGTTGACTTAACAATTTGACACTCTTGTTTATGGTGTCAGTAATCACCCTAGGCTCATGTCATGAGTTTTCAAGGCTATGGAAGCCCTTTGAGTTTGCCAATTCCGATCTTATTTAAAGGAGGTCATAGTCAAAGTGGAAGTTCTCTCCTCCCTTCAGAGAGAGGTACCTCCTTCTTTGATGGCCTGTTCTTTCCACTGGTATCTCACTTGCAGAGATCTTTCATTTAGGTTTTTTTTTTTTTTGTTGTTGTTGTTTTTTTTTTTTTTTTGCCAGAATGTCTTGGCTTTCCATGCCTAAAATACTCTCATGGGATCTTCAGCCAGCTCCGAATGCCTTAAGGACTAATTATGAGGCCAGAGTGCTATTTAGGACATCTGCCATTCTATGAGTCTGCTGTGTATCCCACTTCCCATGTTGGAACGTTCTCTCCTTCTTAATTCTATCAGATAGTATTAGCAGACACTAGTCTTGTTTATGTGATCCCTTTGACTCTTATACCTATCATTATGATCAATTGTGAGCAGAAATTGATCACTTGGACTAGTGAGATGGCATTGGTACATGCCACCTTGATGAGATTGAATTGGAATCCCCTGGTATGTTTCTAACGCTACCATTTGGGGCAAGTCAGATTGAGCATGTCCCAAATTGTATATCTTCTCCCTCTCTTTTTCCCACTCTTATATTTAACAGAGATCACTTTTCAGTTAAATTTAAGCACCTAAGAATAATTGTGTGTTAATTACAGAGTTCAACCAATAGTATTAAGTAGGATAAAAAAAGAAAATAATCTAACTTGTGACATCTAAAAACACAAGTACCAAAGCTTGTATTTAAATAACCTGGATCAGAAGTTCTCAAACTTTTTGGTCTCAGGATTCTTATGTATTTTTTAAAAAATAAATATTTATTTATTTATTTGAAAGACAAAGTTACATATAGGCAAAGGCAGAGATAGAGAGAGAGAGAAAGAGAGAGAGAGAGAGAGTCTTCCATTCACTAGCTGACTCCCAGATGAACTTAATGGCTGGAACAGTACCAAACCAAAGCCAGGAGCCAGGAGCTTCTTCTGGGTTTCCCAGCTGGGTGCAGGGGCCCAAGGCCTTGGGCCATCTACTACTGCTTTCCCAGGCCATAGCAGAGAGCTGGATCAGAAGCGGAGCAGCCAGGACTCGAACTGGTGCCCATGTGGGATGCTGGCACTGTAGGCGGCAGCTCTACCCACTATACTACAGCACCAGCTTCTCTTATGTATTCTTTAAAAAATTATTGCAGATCCAAATCCAAAATGTTTTTCATTTATACAAGTTCTATCTATAGGTATTTTAGTATATAAGAAATTAAAACTGAGAAAAGTTCAAAACACAGGAATACACAAGCACGTGGAGGTTGATGATGTGGTTTAGTGGGTTAAGCAACTGCCTGTGATGCTGGTATCGCATAGGGGCATCTGTTCACGTTCCAATTGCTCTACTTCTGTTTAGCTAAATCTTTCACTATTGCAGCAAAAGATGACCCAAGTGTTTGGGTTCCTGCTACCTATATGGGAGACCCACATGAAACTACTGGCTTCTGCCTTCAGCCTGGCAGAGCCCTGGCAATTGTGATCATTTCAAGAATGAAACAGTGGATGGAAGATCTCTGTGTGTGTGTGTGTGTGTGTGTGTGTGTCTGTGAGTCTCCCTGTCTGTAACTCTGCCTTTCAAATAAATAAGTAAATCTTTAAAAAGAAAGCACAAATTTCATTAACTGTCAAAGTAATGACATCATTGCATACCATGCAGCTTTGAAAAATTCCACTGTGTAAGCATGAGATAATGAAATTGAAGTAATCAAACAATGTTTTAGGCTCAGTTTGAAAATAGTTTTATCTTAACAATCTACAGAAAAGATAACACTTTGAGATGTGCTGATAAAAAATTATGGTTCTTATCCTGACTATTGTCGTCCATAATTCTTTTAAATTGCTCACTTTAGAAAAGATAAGAGATTTCTAAAAGACTGTTATATGGGCAATGGGTTGAAGTTGATCTTCTTATCACTTTTTGATCATTTAAAATGCAAGTGCCCAACTATAGCAGCTATTTGAGAATATTTATTCACTCATCACCAAATTTCAGTGAATTCAAAGACCGTGGTTTTTTTTTAAATTTTATTGTATTTATTTAAAAGATAGACATCAAAGACAGAGAGAGACAGAGAGAGAGAGACAGACAGAAAGAGATCTTCCATGTACAGGCTTAAACCCCAAATGCCCAAAACAGCCAGGGGTTGGTCAGGCCAAGGCCAGGAACCTGAATCTCAATGCAAGTCTTTCATATAGGTGTCATGGACCCAAGTACTTGAGCCAGCACCTCCTTTCCCCCAGTGTGTGTATTAGCAGGAAGCTGAAGCTGGAGACCAAGCTGGGACTTGAAATCAGGTGTTCCTGACATGCAGGCATCCAAGCACTGTAATAACCACTACATCAAATGCCCTCCCCCAAAGACCACTGAAACTATATTTAATGACCATTCACAAAGGTATTTATCTGTCACACTGAAGCACTGATGTAACAGAGAATAAATAATGATCTCTCTAAGAATGCTCTACAGGAACTAGGGCTATATTTAGGTCAAGAATCGGATTCAGAAGATGCAAAAAGTGTATGTCCTACCAATCCCACCAAGTTGAGTCAAGGATGGCAAGAACCAGAGAGTAAATCCTCCACCAACCAAGTAATGTTACAACCAGAAGCTGTGAGGGAATGAGGAGTTGGGGAGAGTTAACACTCCATAGTCTGGCAGATGATCTAGAGGCCATATTAAGTCTCTGGCAGAAAACAAAAGTTTGAATTTTTCAGAATGTGGTCACAGAGGCAACTGCAGAGACAGTGAGTAAGGTCTGGGATGTTAGCTATGAATTCCTGGGAATATTTTTTATCAGTCTCTTCATGGGCGTGACAGACCGGCTTGAATGTGTCTCCTCCAAAATTCTCGTGTTGCCAATGCAATGGTATGAAGAAGTGGAGCATTTCAGAGTTGATTATGCCATGGGGATTTCTTTTTCATTAATGAGATTAAGACTGTTTTAAAAGAGGTTTCGTACAAGATTCCTCCAGCTTACTTTCTGCCTTCTGCCAATAGACAATGCTTCAGGAAGGCCCTCATTAGATCAAATACCCAATTCTTGATCTTGGATTTCTGACTCCAGAACTATGAGAAATAAATATATATTTCTATGTAAATTACCCAGTCTCAGGTATTCTGTAGTTGCAGCACAAATGGACTAAGACAGAAATTGATACCAGAGGAGGGATGTTACAATAACAGATACCTCAAAATGTGGAAGCAATTTTTAAACTCAGTAATGGGTAGAGGTTAGAACACTTTTGAAGTGAATGCCAGAAAAAGCTGCTATTGCCACGAGCAGATCATTGAAATCAATGGTGAGGGCTCAGAAGACAAGAGCTGTGGGGAAAGTTCCCTTCTTCTCACAGATTACTCAGTGGGGTGGGACTCTGATGACATCACAGATGGAAATGAAAAGCAAGGTATTAGAAACTGGAAGAAAGGCCATCATCCTACAAAGTGGCCAAGAATTTGTCTGAATTATATCTGTGTCCCAGTGTTGTGGAGGAGACCCCAGCTAGATTTCATCCATGTTCTTGATGCCATGGTAAAAGGATTCAAGGAGAAAATGTAGATAGAGGAGTGTGGTAAGATTTATTTTTAAAGTCAAAAGGAATGCACATAGACAAGCTTGGATTAGAATAAGCTGCAATTAACAAACCTGGGGTTGTCCTTTTACAAGACATGGGGCAGTGCCTGGAGAACTGCTTAAATGAATATTCAGGAGAAGCTGAGTTTGGGGTGGAGTTGTGCAGTGCCCATTTCCGTACCTCTTTTTGGAAATCTCAGAAGTGTCATGGTATCTGGTGTGCATGGGGCTGCAGCACATGTATTGATATCTAGAATTCTTATGGCATGTGGTGCATGATGGGAGTGGATGTGCCAAAGCTGGACACCATATTGGATAGATCTAGCTGTGCAATCCCTGTTGCTGCAATTACATGGAAGGAATAGGGTTTTAGTGGTGGAGGGCTACAGCCACAAGTATCGCTGGAAGTCCTTAGCTCCTCATCACTCACCAGCTATCTTCCTACCTCCCTAGGACTTCATGGAAGCTATAACATAAGAGTTTAGCTAGGATCTTTGGAAGACAAAATGTCTAAGCAGCAGAACACTCAAGGTGTTTCATTGCTCTTCTTAACTGCTTACGGTAAAATCTGACAAGGAAGAACTGATTTAAAGAAGGAATACATGATTAAAAGGGAAAAAATATAAAGATTTGGAAAATTTCTCAACCTGGTGCCATGTGAAAAATTAAAAAAAAAAAGTATGCGTAAAGGAAAAAAAACTAAGGTAAACAGACTTGACACAGACATCAGCAGGGCTAGAAGGGAGCCAGGTGCTACTTATCAGGACAGTGACAGCATGACCTCAAAGGCGTTTTGGAGATCTTTGAGACTGCTGCTCCCATCAGAGGCCCTGATTGCTAGGATCTTGAGAGCAGACGTACTTTAAAAGACTGGCCCTGGGCATCTGTGAAAAATCCAGGCTCAGTTCTCAGGGGTTCAGTCAGGTTTTTTCATTCTGATGCAGTGCTCCTTGGCCATCCCAAATGCGAACTCATGTGGGCTCTGGTGCAGCCCAGGCTGCCACGCCTGGTGCAAGCAGTGAGCTTCAGCGCTACCTACCTGGAAGTATTCTGTAGGCACAAAGGATACAATAGCAGTGGAGGTGTGATTCCACCTAGATTTCAAAGGATGCTGCAAGAAGTTTCCTCTAGAAAGATGCCCAGCAGAGCTGTGAGGGTGGGGCTGCCACCAAGATCTCAGAACTATGAGGCCACTAGCTAACAGTGCTGGTCTGGTAACGCCAGAGGCATATTATATAATACCCTCAAAACTGCTTGGAGGAATTGCTACAGAACCCCCAAAACTCAATCTGCTTACCTGGTGCACAGTAAGCCAATCACTGACACTAGAAGAATAGAAGAAAGTAGATAATTTGCAATGAGCAGAGCAAGGAGTCTTGCAGCTAATGCTGAACTCTCAGGCTCCCTGGTGGATTAAAGGCGATGTTCAAAGTCGGGCATGAGCAGTGCATGGTCTGCTCATGGCTGGGCCTCTGGTTGATTCCCAGTGCAGTGCATGTGGCCTTCCTTTTATTTTTCGGTGATAGGGACCAGAATGGCAAAGGTGGGCTCCAGTCTCTGGGGCTAAAGGGAGATTACTTTATTTGATCAGGGACTATAAGTTCCTGCACAGCTCTCAGAACAGAGGCTAGCATTAAAACTGTGTTAACTCTAGGGTAATTTGAGTCTTTGTAATTTAGGCTCTTCGCTCTGGCTACCATGGTGTCATTCTCTTAATTTAATGATTTTTTTTTAACAGAGGAACTGCAATCTGAGGAAGGATTTTTTTTTAAAGATTTGTTTATTTATTTGAAAAGCAGAGTTACACACACACACACACACACAGAGAGAGAGAGAGAGAGAGAGAGAGTGGTCTTCCATTCACTGGTTCACTCCCCAAATGGCCACAATGGCCAGGGTTGAGCTGATCTGAAGCCAGGAGCCAGAAACCAGGAGCTGGGAGCCAGGAGCTTCTTCTAGGTCTCCCACGAGGATGCAGGGGCCCAAACACTTGGACCATCTTCTACTGCTTTCCCAGGCCATGGCAGAGAGCTGGTGGGAAGTAGAGCAGCTGAGACTCAAACTGGTGCCCATAAGGGGTGCTGGCACTGCAGGCAGTGGCTTTACCAGCTACACCACAGTGCCGACCCCTGAGAAAGGATTTTAGAGTAGATGAAGTCTACATCAAAGACATTAGAGGGAGGGCCTCATCTTCAGGCATGGGATTTCAGTCCATGAGCACTGAGGGTCTGTGCCCAGCAAAGCCACACAGACAGAGCTACTTGAGTCCTTGGGAGCTTCATCCCCCACCAAATCATGCCCAGACAGCAGGATAAGGACTCAGCAGTAAGATTAAAGGTATGCCCCCTTGGGTTTGGGCTTATTGGAAATCTGTTATTCCTTCCTTCTTTCCTACTGCTCCTTTTTGGAGTGGGAATGCCTTCCCCACCATTCCCTTTTGGAGGGGCTGACTTGTTTGAGTTCATAGGCTCACACCTGGAGGGGAACTTTCCTCAGGCTGAATTACATGTGGTATCTCATTCCTATGATGTCTGGATAAGACTTGGACTTAGGTTTTAAAGTTTGTTCTAGAATTAGTTAATACTTTAATGGCTATTAATGGAATTTTGTGTGTAAGTAGAACATGAATTTTGGAGGCCAAGGCAGTATGTTATGCTTTGAATGTGCCCCTCAAAAATTCAGGTGGTGTTGGTGTGGATGGAGCAGTGCTAAGAAGTGATTAGGTCATGAAAATGCCTTCCCTTTGACAGGACTAAAAGAGACTTCAGGTGAGTGGTCTTTATTTGACTTAGCAAGAAAGCCTTCACCAGATCAATTTCCCATGGCTTGATCTTGAACTTCTCAGTTTCCAGAACTGCAAGAAATAAAGTTCTGTTCTTTATAAATTACCCAGTCTCAGGTATTTTGTGGAGCCTCACAGATAGATTAAGACAGGTCGGTTTCATAATGTTGAAATTGAATTCCTGGCTTAGATGAGTGCTAACGTCTCATGCTTCCATTAAAAATAAAAAATTAGACATAAAAATAAAAACCCTTACAAAATGAGTATTCTCTGCTTTGACCAAATCACCTTATCATTTTCAGCAAGTTTTTAAAATTTCAAACCATGTCATTTTATCTTCTAAACAATATACATGAAGTACAAAAAGAGTTTTTATTTTAAATTTTTTTTTTCCTTTTAACACACACACACACACACACACACACGGGGTGGGGAGGGGGATGAATGATGGCTAACATTTTAAAACCTTGGAATTTTTGCATCGAGGTAAATTCATTAGCCAACCATCTATGGTTTCTAAATTAGATCACTTAATTATATTCACTTCTTTTCCATTTCTATAGATTCAGATTAGAAAGGAAGGCAACACAAATGAGAAAAGGAAGGAATGGTATTAATACTTTTCGAATTTCATTCCCAACTCTGTATTAAATGCACAAGTAAGAATGTGTCTGGCTGAAACTGCCATACTAACCTATTCTTTCTCAAGCACTAAACTTTATGGTGAATGAGGCTCCACAGACAAGAATTATGTGACAGCATGACCTTTATGGAACAGCAGAGGTGCCACTGTGTTAACAATCAGCAAATCCTGAAACAGCAGCAAACATGTTGATTAGATGTCTGTCATTTTCAAATGCCCCATTTGACAATTTCCTGGAGTTCAGAGACAAATAATCAGGCACATACAATTTTACCTTCAAGATTTTACTGCAGCCGCCTAGAGAAAGCAATTCACTATGTGGCAAGCTTTGCCGTCTTCTTGGACTGCCCCATGGATGAAATTAAATGAACAGATGTTGAAGAGGCACTTGGGAATGGGTAGGAACTTCCCAGGTAAGGTCACATAGCAATCTCGACTGCAACCCAGGATTACCTCTGACTGAGGGACAATGATTCAGAGCTATTGCTGTTGTCTTTGGGGCAGATATTCTAATTGGTTCCTGAGCCCGATCTCCTTGCCAAAAGGAAGAACAACATCCTCTCCTGCAAAAATATGTTATATGTGTGTCATCTGACAACTCTGGAAGCCAAACATCCCGAGTGTCAGGTGTGACTCGGTCCATCTGAAGACAGTCGGCATTTGACATTTCTTGGAGTATTGCATTCTGAAATTCAAGTTTTTGCTTTAACTCTTTTTATTCCAAGTAGATGCTTTTAAAGCACTGATGATTAATGAGAAAAAGGCAAACTAACACTAGAAATTTTGAGTTCAGAGATGGTATCAAGGACAAGAAAATATTATTAAAGTACTAAAAGCATCATTATAAACACAAGCAAAAGAGAAAGATAAGTTAGAATTAATGTGGCAAAAGTATTCCATCTCTGTTGCAGCTGGAATCATGGAACTAGTATTAGTCTTTTTTAAAAAATTGCTGTTTACCAAGGTCGTATTCAGAGAAAAAAAATTCTTACTGTTTCCCATGATTATTTCAGATATATGTGTCTATGTAAAGTAGGAACAGCTCTTTCAAACTGGCTGTTTATGAGAGCACATAAAAAATATGTTATTGGTAGCAATAACATTTATAATCAGGTATATAAGTAATAAGAAAAAGTAGGAAATGGCCTATATCAATAAAAATACATCCCTATAGCTATGCAGCAAATAGCCAAATTAAAGTAATTTCTTGGATTTATCTGTTTCTATGAAATATTCCACAATATATGAATCTTCATATTTTTAAAATGTCAGAATAGTTTTCATTAAGTACAAGTAAATTACTTTGGCCCTGGTATTCCATATCAGCTTTTATCTTACTTCCCTATTCCCCTTTACAAAATAATGAAATAGATTTCCATAGACTCTCTACTCTTCATCTCGATTCACTTTTCAGCAATACTTACATTAGTTGTATCCCACCCTGCCCAACACCTCTTAAATAGTTCTTGTCATGGTCACCAATGGTCTCTTTTGCTAAATCAGGGAATGCACTTGAACTTATATTACCTGAATGATGGCCATTTATTCCTTCTGGAAACATTCTCCTATGGGATTCAGTGTCACTATTCTCACCATAGATGGGTGAGTTTCCATGCTCGTTCATAAGCCCTCTCACTTTCCTCTCTATATGCCATCTGGTTAAGGATACTTCAAGATTTCCCTATACTCCAACTTCCAGATAGATCTCAATCTAGCCTTATCCACTATAAGCCCCAGGTGATCAATAGACTGATCAATCTATCTATAGGTGATAGAATGGATAGATAAAATAGATGATAGATTATAAATAACATAGAAAAATAACATACTAAGCTGAATGTACTTCTCCCAATATTCTTTTTCCCTCTCCTATTATTGTTTAAATAACCATATACTGAAAGTTATATCAATTCAGTTTTGTAAGCACAGTAATATTATTATAAAAATATACAACGCTATAACAGACCCTTCAATTTAACATCCATGTGGCTTTAGGAAAACACAAGAATTGAGGGTAAATTGGCCCCCAACCACATGGAAGACCTAGAAGAAGTTCCTGGCTCCTAACTTCAGGTCAGTTCAGCTCTGACTGTTGCGGTCATCTAGGGAGTAAACCAGGGGATGGAAGACCTCCCTCTCTGGCTCTACCTCTCTCTGTAACTCTGTCTTTCAAATAAAATAAAAATAAATCTTTAAAAAATACTCCATCACCAATCATAAAGAATCGTTATAATATCTATGGACTACTTATCATATCATGTAATGATGAGTCATCGGATGTACCTGACATCATCATAAACTTTCCAAACTTCAGGCTTGGAATGTAGAGCATGTCCTTTGGGGAGTTTAAAATCAAAGTAAAATAGTACGTAAATAAAATGAGCACAGATAGAATATAAATAAAATCATAGAATCAAAGGTTTATTTTTCTTAAAGATTTATTTATTTATTTGAAAGGCATAGTTACAGAGAGGCAGAAACAGAGAGAGAGAAAGCTCTTTCATCCGCTGGTTTACTCTCCAGATGTCCAAAACTGCCAGAGCTGCGCTGATCCAAAGCCAGAACCCAGGAGCTTCCCCAGATATCCCATGCAGGTTCAGGGGCCCAAGGACTTGGATCATCCTCCACCACTTTACCTGGCCATAGCAGAGAGCTGGATCAGAAGTGGAACAGCTGGGACCCAACCCGATGCCCATATGGGATGACGGCATTGCAGGCTGCAGCTTTACCCACTACGCCACAGCACCAGCCCCAAAGATTTTTAATATAGTTAATCAATCAGTGAATGAGTAGGCTACACAGCAGAAAGTGTGAGTTCTCTTGTAATTGTGTTTTTGAGAAAATATAGAATTTCAGATGATGAATAAATAATGGAGAGAAGTTTTTATCGAGATGAATAAAACGTGAGAGAAGTAAAATGTAACCGTCTGGAAGGCTTGAGAAGAAAATAAGACACTGTAATTAAAAACTACTACTAGGAAGAGGTATTTAACCTGGCAGTTAAGATTCCCACGCCCTGTACTGCAGTGCTAGGGTTTGGTTCTTGGCACCAGCTCCTGATGGCAGCTTCCTGCCAGTGTAGACCTAGATGATAGCTCATGTGATTGGGTTCTTGCAGTCCCTGTCTGAGACTTGGGTTGCATTCTGAGCTTCTAGCTTTGGCCCTGGCCTTTCCCCTTACCTATTGCAGATAATTGGAGAATGAATCAATATGAGAGCACTGTCTGTCTTCCTTCCACCCCACCTCTATTTCTATGTGTATGGTGTGCGTGTCTCAAATAATTTAAATACTTTTAAAAAAAAGCTACAGACAGAAAAATAACAAAGGACAAGGGGTGGTACACTGTTGCTCCCCGTCTTCGTGGAGGAACGACACAGGACCCTGCGCTGTTCTTTTGTCTGCTCGGCCCTCCCCGGGTTTGCTGCTGGTCCTTCCCGGGTTGGCTACCGACCCTTCCACCTCCGTGGAAGGGCGGTTCCCCCTGCCACTTTCCCCACTTCCGCGGGGGAGCGGCACACCGCCGGCCGGCTCTCTCGGGGGCTGCTCAGATGTTCCTCAGGTGTTCCCCTTAGATGTTCCTGGTGCATGTTGTCTCTCTCCTCCTTTATAGTCCTCTTCCGCCAATCCCAACTCGGCTGCCCACACGCCGAGTACGCTGCTCTCCTCCAATCAGGAGCAGGTCCTGCTGTTTATTGGTTGAACTGGAGGCAGCTGCGCAGAAGCTGTTTACCCTCTCCCAGCGCCATATTGTGGGAGAGCAGATGCATAGAATAAGTCTTAATTCCAGTAACTTAGTCTAGTCCGAGTTGCTCCCCACAGTACACATACCAATAAGTAAATAATTCAGTGAGGCCAAGTGAAGACATGGATGTAGAGTGTCAAAATTTTTGTCTGACCTATATGGCTCAGTAATCTGTTATACAGTTAATAGTTTGAAAGATATTTCCATCAGTCTGGGGCTCTCTCTCTCTCTAATGTTAAGACCAAATAATATTTTCTACATCAGGACTATGGTTCAATCCACCAGATTAATGTCAGATATGTGTATCAATGTCAGCTATGCAAACATGCAGAACTACAAATCTAATGGAAGGTAGGCGGGCAGCCTTGAATCTGCATAGCTTCAGTATCACTGTCTATTGGGCCACTCCAAGCCCCCTCTCCATGCTTGTTTTGCTTGGATTTCATTCCCCAAAGTTAAAACCTGTAGTAAAAAAGGCAAAAGTAAGGCAGGCATTGTGGTATAGCTAGTAAAGCTGCTGCCTGCCATGCTAGTGTCACATATGGACACCAGTTCCCAGTTCAAGTCCCAGCTGCTCTGCTTCTGATCCAGCTCCCTGCTTATGTACCAGGAAAAGCAGCAGAGGATGGCCCATGTACTTGGGTCCCTGAACCCATGTGGGAGACGCAGCAAACACTCCTGGCTCCTGGCTTTGACGTGGCCCAGCCAATCCATTGCAGCCATCTGGTGAGTGAACCAGCAGATGGAAGATTCCTCCCCCATTCTCTGTCCCTCTCTCTGTCTCTCTCTCTCTGAAATTCTTTCAAATAAATAAATAAATCTTTCTAAAAAAGGCAAAAATCTTAGGTTATCAAAAGGAAAACACAGATAATTGGGGTAATTAGTCCTGGACTACTATAAACTTTAAATTATGATTAGCCCAAAATACCACTATATTGGCTATTGGCACTTTTTTGTTTTTTTTTTTTTTTTTTCTACCAATTCTTATGTCCAACACCAGAACATAATCACACAATATTTCCAGTAGCTTCAAAATTAAACCAAAACAGCAACTTCTCTGGAAAACATTACTTATTGCCACTGAAATAATAAAAAGTTTAATAAATCTTTGACTTGTATTGAAAGTATCAGAGAAAAAATGATATGTTTTAATGAATATTGTTTCTTATTTTTTCTAAGAAAACAGTCATATTTTCTTATGAAAAAAGTTCTGGCTAGTCCCTTATGGAACAATTGTAACAACTATTCAGAGGCGCTGCATTATTTTTCTTTTTGCTTAAAAATTATAAACAGAATGTATCCATTCTCAATGAGATTTTGCTAGTGACTATAGTTGTTTTAAAAAAAGAAAACAGTCCATTTAAGAAAATATTCCAATTTGCGTAGATTGGAAAAGCTTTAATTTTTTTTCTTACATTTGATTGAGAAATCTTGTGTATAAAGCAATCTTAAATCTCCAGATACTCTTTTCTTTATGGCTATTAACTCAACAAAAATTGACCTTTGCCTAGAGCTCCCTGCTGGGTAATAAGAATACAAAGTAAATATTTGGTCTCCACCCTTAATAAACGCACAGTTTAGTTTCTTCCATTATTTTCAAAGGCAGCAATCATTTATTCAAAAACAATTCTTATTTATTTAATTTTTATTGTTTATTAATATAAAGAGAACAGCTTTCATAGGTAAAATTCTCACAAGATAACCATACTTCCTTTTCCTCCCCAACTCCCTTCCTCGAACTCCCTCATTCCTTTCTTTCTTTTTATCCTTTAATTTTTGCAACAACATAATTTCAATCCACTCTATAATCACAGGCTTAATGCACTACCAACCATGATATTCAACAATGAAAAGTAAAAAAAAATCACAGATCCTTAGGAGTATAAACAAGGGTGAAAAATAACAACCAAATCACAAATGTCCATGTCATTCTATATGGTTTTTGTATTCTGTATTAACTACCACATACCAGAGAATACATATGATATTTTTCTTATTTCACTTAAGCAAAATCTTCATACATTGTATTTTAGTCAGGAATTTTAGAAAGGATTATCTATTACCACAATAAAAATTTTAGCTCAAAAATGTCTAATAAATCTTATGTCATATACCAATTCTTCAGACATAGGAATGGGGAGAAATAATATATTTAAAAAAATTTAAACATAGTCAATATTTTCTTGCTGAGTCTCTAGTATGAAAATATGAATTACATAAATTTCTTAATAGGAAAATGAAGTATTTTACAGGAAATTTTTATTTCAGGAGAATAACCACACAGTAATTACATGCAATAGAAAATATTTTTGAAACATCAGATGAAGTGCAATTTAATTATTTCAGAAATGTACCAACAGGAAGTTATGTTTTATTTACCCTAATGGTCCACCTACATTATTAAGGTATTTTAGAATATTTCCTGAAGTATTTTATCTACTTCACCTTAAAAAAATGACCATTTAAACATGATTTCACCCTACAAGAGGATCAATATCAATTTAAATTGCTGTCTATCTACTTTGCTTTTCTTTTAAGAATACATTCACCAAGCTTTCAGATGTAAAGGTAAAAATATGATAGAAAAAACAAAGGTCAGTGCATGGAGAAAAGGGGATATGTGGGGAGCAACTGGGAACAACTCGGACTAGACTGTTACTGGAATTAAGACTTATTCTATGCATCTGCTTTCCCACAATATGGCGCTGAGAAGGGAAACAGCTTCTACACAGCTGCCTCCAGTTCAACCAATAAACTGTGGGTCCTGCTCCTGATTGGAGGAGAGCAGCGTACTCGGCGTGTGGGTAGCAGAGTTGGGATTGGTGGAAGAGGACTATAAAGGAGGAGAGAGACGGCATGCACCAGGAACATCTAAGGGGAACACCTGTGCAGCCCCCGAGAGAGCCGGCCGGCAGTGTGCCGCTCCCCTGCGGAAGTGGGGAATGTGGCAGGGGGAACCGCCCTTCCACGGAGGTGGAAGGGACGGCAGCCAACCCGGGAAGAACCAGCAGCAAACCCGGGAAGGGCCAAGCAGACGAAAGAACAGCGCAGGGTCCTGTGTCGTTCCTCCACGAAGACGGGGAGCGACATAATGGTGCCGTGACTCGGATATGAAGCCTAGGCAGGGTTTGGTGTCGTTCCTCCACGAAGAGGGGGAGCGACAGGGATATTTTAACACCTATAAATGGTTATGCAGATAGAATTTCAATTTTTTCAATAAGATAATGTAAAACTTCTCAAGAAATATCCATGATATTTTTCTCAAGGGAAACTGTTTAGTAATACTATATATGTGAAAATAAAATGATATACAGAATTCACCACTTTTTTTTTAAAGATTTTATTTATTTATTTGAGAGACAGAGTTACAGACTGAGAGAAGGAGAGACACAGAGATCTTCCATCTGCTGGTTCACTTTCCAAATGCCTTCAATGGGTATAGCTGGGTCAATCCGAAGCCAGGAGCCAGAAGCTTCATCTGGGTCTCCCACGTGGGTGCAGGGGCCCAAGCACTTGGGCCATCGTCCACTGCCTTCCCAGGCCATCAGCAGAGATGCTGGATTGGAAGACGAGCAACAGGGACATGAACTGGCATCTATATGGGATGTCAGCAGTGCAAGCAGAGGATTAGCCCACTGTGCCACAGCACTGGCCCCATTCACCACTTCTTAAAACACCAGATTAGAGTTCTGAGGCCCAGAAATCAGTGTTGTTTCTTTCCTAATAATCTTAGTTAGGTCACATCATTTTCCTGTGCCATTTTCTGTGCACTTACATGGAAGTTTAATGAATATGAGAAAGTCAAAGCTCTTAGAGTTCTAGGTTTTATTTCCATAAGAAAATTCCTTTAAAAAATTGCAAAAGCAAAAGCCTGCTCTTATTTAGATTCTTTTTAACATCTCAAGGAAACTCAACAGATTAAACCAAACATATTTTTCCAGAAAGTCAACTTTAATCATTTAGCACTCATGCACAATTAGTTTCGGATTTTAATGTGGACCTGAAAATAGTTCTTCTACGCATGTTCTGGAAAGAGAGTCCAAATGACTTTTATTCCTGACTAGTAGTGATAAATTCTCAGAGCATCCAGCTGGGGAATGTATTACAATGACATCACACCACTATGTTCTGTTTTTATTCAAACTCTTATCACATTGAATTTTAAAACTAAGTTGAGGGGATAAGATGGCTACAGCTCAAACATAAGCAGACAGAAAACAGATGGACCAGAGAGACAACGCAGAGCGTGACAGCACCTTCTTTTTAACAGCCCAATTATAAAGGCATCTGTTCTGAATGTACAGGTTTCTACAGCATCTTTGTTTTACCTGATGGATGAAAGACCAGAAGCATTTCCAATCCAGAGAATGACAAAGCAGTAACAGGTTAACTTATATGCAGAAGTTGTGAATGTAATGATGTCATGGACAGGGTTGATTAACAGCATTCTCTCCCAAAGGGTATAGCCACATCTTACAACTAAGTGACTTACTGCCGAGCTCCAAGGCAGAAGAGTAAATTTGAACAGCATCACGATATTCCAGGCCTCAGGAGGAGGGCTGGGGGCACACAAAGCACGATATTTCTTAGGCCCTGGCATATTTCTGCTAGTGGCAGAGTGATTTTACTGGCATGAGTCAGAAAGCGGGTGAGTCATCTGTATACTAAATGAGACAACTTTATTTCATTCAGCTTCTGCTCACTTCATTATAGCAAGAGAATGTAAGGGAAATTTCTGTTTTCTGTCAGGTTTTCATTTTCCCAAAATGATCAGTCACTGATGGCTCACATGTCCCCATCAGAACTGTGTGAAACTATGAAGCCACTGCTTGTACTGCCAGCAACCCAGGCAGCAAAGTGGTTGCCAAGCACACTGGCTCCTGCAATGATTTACCACTTCCAAATGTTACATTTGACAACAAATCTAAGAAGTGCAGGCTTCTCAGCTAGAAGCTTCCGGAGTTAGATCTTCTGTCACTGCTGTTTGGCTTTGGTCTCTCCAGGAAGGGACAGAGAGTTTTTTGCAGCTCTGTTGGCCACAGCTGAATCTCATGACTGGGGCACTATACTCCAGGTCACCCTCATCTTTGCTGTTCAACTAAAACATCCAGTCAAACCAAAGGTGGGATTCAATTAAACAGGTGAGTTAACCAGCAGCTCCCTTCTGTTAGGAGGAGGTAGGGGAGGCAAAACTTTAAAAACAAATGCAGTTGTTGATTATGAATGGGACTAAGGTACAATTGGGTCTTTGAAGATATGAAACACAATGCAAGGAGAATTGCTGCAGATTCATATCTGTGATACAGGAAGATAATGATGCAGAAGGAGTGAGTGTCACATAGCCTGGTTGGAACCAAATTATAACTTTCAAATTGAGAGGTAAAGTAAAACTTTTAAGTGATTGAAAGTTACAAAGGATCTTAGCAACAGCCTACTCCCTTTATCTCTGTCATGTAGAAATGGCCTGTATGATAGCTGCTTGGCACTCACACAGGCTTTGTTAGAGTTATCTCAAGCCTTGGAAACTCACACGAGGCAGCTCATTCCTTTGCAAACCCATTCTGATGTCTATAAAAAGATTCTCAGAGTGAGCAAAATTTTCCCTCTCTCAAGCTTCCCCCACTAGGTCTCACTCTAGCCACTTAACAGAACTGGTTGAGACCTTGTGGAAGGAATTTGCTTCAGTTTCTACCCATTCCATTCTGATGATTGCATATTGAGTCATGCAGATTTGTTTGTGATTCTGGCACGTATAGACCTTGATATTTCTATTGTTGGCTGGGCTCATAGTTGTGCTTTGCTCGACTACAAGGCTCTATCCATCTAGTTATCTAGTTTGTCTCATTGACCACCATTTCTGTTCAGAAAACAAAGCATGTGCAGAGATTTAACACTTGGCCAGTCTTCTCTTCTAGCACAATTCTTCCTGTATCAATCCTCCAAATAGATCTTTGAAAATACCAAAATATATCCACATCCATAGGTCTCTAAGCCACCTCATTGATTGTACATACAAGTTCGGTTGCTTCAATTTCTTTGTCTTGAAAGCTCCCTTCTATTACCCTATGACTCTCATTGTGGAAATTAAAGATAGACTATACCCAGGCCTTGGAGAGCCACTAACAAAGCAGGCAGAAACTGATGACAGCCTGTATCAGGCAAGGAGAATGGACAATGGAGACAAAGGATATTAAAAGCTGGAAGCTGTAGAATACAAAATCATAATGGATGATATAAACCGAGGGGTGTTTGTATGAGATGAAAGAATGTGAAATTACAGAGCCAAGAGTAGTGCCATTCACCAAGATAGATGATACAGAAGGAGACTGGTGGAGAGTACTGATTAATTTTCCAATGTGACTGATGGAAGGTGCTTGCGGGTTTTACCAAATTGAAATATTTATTAGTCCATTAGAAGTGTGGGTCCCAAATTCAGCAAAGTTCTTGATTAGATTTGAGGATAATCAAAATGTGAAGGTAACACTGGGACAGATTTTCATGAAGATACCATAGGCATTCTATTCAGAGTGAAAACGTCAGAGAGAAAAAGATGGAGCACTTTGGGATTTTGACCTTGGCTCTTACAAACTGAGCAGATGAAGAAAAGTCCTTGAGAGGAGTCTAGAATGAACAGCTGAGTGGAGGAGGAAGGATGAAAAACTTGATCATGAAAAACGAAAGGAAGAGATGGTGTCCAATGGTGTCAAGAAGAGAATATAAATAGTTAGAATAAATATTCATCAGAATATCCAGTGCTATAGGAAAATACAAATTCAATTCTGTTGGTGAGATAAAGGCAAACAATCCCAGCAGCAAAGACTGGTGAGATACTTACCAACCCCCTTTCTTCTTTACCTGTGTTTCCTCTTTACTAGTTTTCACTAGCATTTGCAGTTAATTATTGACATGGAGTGAGCTCTGGCTGACAGAAGGTGGGCAGAAATGATGAGTGATGAGTGCCACATCCTACCTGACCAATTAAACCTACTACCTATGATTCCCATTTTCAGTGTCTCCCTTTAACATTCAGAGGATCTAGCAGCAAATTCGAAGATCCTCTGAAAAGAAGGAATCACAGGTGATAAGGAGCCCATGTCCCTAAAGTACTATTGGAGCAGATGCCTATCCCCATCTAATCTTCCACTTTCTCCCACTTTCAGCAGCCTCTAATTAGATTTAAAAACCTTTTCAAAATTTTGTTTACATTTCATTCGAAAGAGTGACATTGCAAGAATAACAGAGAGAGAGAATTGATCTTCCCTCTGCCGATTCATTCCCCAAATGCCCACAATAGCCAGGGCTGGGTCAGGTGGCAGCCATGAGTCAGGAACACAATCTGGGTCAACAACGTGGGTGGCAGGAACTCAAGTATTTGGACCATCAGCTGCTGCCTCACAGGTGGCACATTAGCAGGAAGATGAAAGCAGAAGCAGAAGCAGAAATTAAATCTAGGTACTTGTAGGGGAGGCAGGTATCCAGCATCTTAACTGCTGAACCAAATACCTGCTCCTCTAACTGAATTTTAAAAGCACTTCTTAAAAACACTGATATTTGAGTATCCTAAGATTCAACCACTTATTACCTGTACAAATATCAACAACTTCAACGGAGATTTTCAATGTATTGGTAGTCGGTAAAAGTAAAAGATAAGCAAGCACATTGGGTATTCCTTGACAGGTATAATTTTTTTTTTTCATATCCACGCAAATGTGGGAATGAGTCATGGTGATACTTAGAGTTTGAGTGGTACATTTAGTGTTTAAATGCTCAATGAATCAAAATTAACTTGACTGGCCCTAAAAATAAGATTGCCAAATTTTGCTTCCCTAGGCGCTATTGAAAATTTGAACCAATGAAAAATGGTTGCTCCCATTGAAGTTTCTGATGTCAAAAGCTTTGGGGAGTGGGATTGTTGGTGAGTTAGAACTGCTGCAGGTAGGGAAGGACATGCAGTATACAATTTTTATTGAATGCCTACCACATGCTATTCTAAGCAGTAGGGATACAATAGTAAAGCAGTAAAAGTTAATGCATCTCAGCCGGTACCGTGGCTCACTTGGCTAATCCTCTGCCTGTGGCGCCAGTACCCTGGGTTCTAGTCCCAGTTGGGGTGCCAGGTACTAGTCCCGGTTGCTCCTCTTCCAGTCCAGCTCTCTGCTGTGGCCCGGGAGGGCAGAGGAGGATGGCCCAAGTGCTTGGGTCCCTGCACCCGCATGGGAGACCAGAAGGAAGTACCCGGCTCCTGGCTTCGGATCGGTGCAGCGCTGGCCATGGCGGCCATTAGGGGAGTGAACAAACGGAAGGAAGACCTTTCTGTCTCTCTCTCACTGGATATAACTCTTCCTCTGTCTCTCTCTCTCACTGTCTAACTCTGCCTGGCAAAAAATAATAATAATAATAAAAAAGTTAATGCATCTCACAGTTTAGTGTATTCTACATTATCACAGTCTTCACAATAAGAAAACTGAGGTAACACCAATACAGGTAGATCCACAGTCCTGCTTTTTAAAATATATTTAATTATCCAGCTACATCCTACTCAAATGCCAAGGAAGAGCAAGGAAAATAAGTGAAAATTGAGCTCAGCAAGAAGCAAGTCATTATCCAAGAATAATTCACTGCTAATATGACCTCTGTTACCAGCCATCTCCTTCCTGACCAGATCTTCCCAACATAAGAGAGCATGCTACCTGAGACCAGGGATGAGTGATTAGGGGGAGAAGTGACAATTATAACTCTAGTTTTCTTTCCATGGCCATTAGAGTCTCCAGATAGATGGTACTTTCTTTTACTTGTGTGCCTATGAAAAGTTTTCATTTCAGCTGATAGAATGAGTTAGCAAGAGTTTTGGGAGAGTTTCAATAGACTAACAAAGTAAATAAACCATTCTTCAGAAATCATAAAATCATAAAATGTAGTTATAATGTTCTGTACAGCATATTTTGTAGAAAAATATCCTGGGGATATTGTAACAGTCCAGTCAATTGTCTTAAATAAGTGCATTTAATGTTTTTATGTCTCTATTAAAAAATTAAGCCCATAAATAGGAATACATGTCATAACATTAGAAATCCTAGAATACCAAGAGTAATAAGTAATTGTCTTATACAAACTTGACATATTTTCTAGGATTGATTATAGTTGAGAGAAATAAATAGATGATAAAAATAGACATAAATATGCTTATAAGTGTGTATATATAAACTCTATACACTTTGCATATAATTATGTGTATACTTCAGTGCCAAATTTTCCAAATCCTCTAAAATCTGTCCCCTTCAAACTCAAATGACTTTTTATTTCCTAATGACAAATTGAAGGGAAAACAAAAAATAAATAATTCTTTTCTGATGCATGAAACTAGTCTCAAGGCCACAATTTTATCCAAGGAGACGTGGAAGGTAGTACCATCATGACTACAACTACTATCTCCCTCCTTGTAATGTATTATTTATTTGGAGTATTGGGAAAGATTTTTCTCCTTAGCCAGGTTCTCTGAGGCTTCTTGTTTCAGGAATTAAGCCTTTATATTCTAACATGAGGATAATTGTAGATATAAACCCATCTGCTCATTTTCCTAGGGAAAAAATCAAAACTTTCCCATTAAATTATTAAAAAATTAATAAAAATATGTCCCCCACTGGATATTATAGCTTAATGTTGCTTAATGAGGTTTATTTTGAAATAATTACACAAAATGGTGATACCAAATGCAGCAGAGGCACAATTTGGATATAAAATTAAGACTAAAGATCAGAGTAGTGTATGGCATTATTAAATGACTGGTGAATATAACAAAAGGGAAGATGAGCAGAGGATATAAAAGCATGAAATTACCATATCAAATTTTGTCTATGAAACCATGTAAGAGAAATGAACTGCAGCATGCATTTGAAAACCTATAGTATTATCTTCCCTGTTTTATTATTTAAATATTTATTTATTTGAAAAGCAGAGGTAAAGAGAGAGAAAGGGAGGGAGAGACAGAGAAAGAGAAATCTCTTCCATCTACTGATTCTCTCCCAAAATGGCTGCAACAGCTGAGGTTGGTCCAGGCTGAAGCCAGGAGCCTGGAGTTCCACCTACATCTCTCACCTGGGTAGCATGGGCTCAAACATTTGGCCCAACCTCTGCTGCTTTCTCAGGCACAGTAGCAGGGAGCTTTCATGGAAGCAGAGCAACTGGGACTTGAACTGGTCCTCTGACATGGGATGCTGATGCTGCAAGCAGCAGCTTAGCTCACTGCATCACAACACAGGCTCCCCACTTCCCTATTTCAATATATTCCAGGTATTATTAAGTATTTTTGTTCCCTGCCCCATTTTTGCTCAGAACTCTAGCCTAGGCTCCGTAAGCCACATTCCCATCATCACAGTAGACCCTCTTGCTGTCTGTCCTTTGGTGTGCGACAGTAGCCTTGGAAAGACTGTCCTGCTTGGTCCAGAGGGCTGCTCAGGTCATCCAATGGAATGGGCTGGAAGCCTTATCTAACGACCATTTGGAGTTCGACAGCTTTTATTCTGTTAGAGAAAAAATGAACAAGGGCATTAAAAACACATGGTCCAGCCGGCGCCGCGGCTCACTAGGCTAATCCTCCGCCTAGCGGCGCCGGCACACCGGGTTCTAGTCCCAGTCGGAGCGCCGGATTCTGTCCTGGTTGCCCCTATTCCAGGCCAGCTCTCTGCTGTGGCCAGGGAGTGCAGTGGAGGTTGGCTCAAGTACTTGGGCCCTGCACCCCATGGGAGACCAGGAGAAGTACCTGGCTCCTGCCATTGGATCAGCGCAGTACACTGGCTGCAGCGTGCCAGCCGCGGCAGCCATTGGAGGGTGAACCAACGGCAAAGGAAGACCTTTCTCTCTGTCTCTCTCTCTCACTGTCCACTCTGCCTCTCAAAATAAATAAATAATTAATTAATTAAAAAAAATAAAAAAACCCACATGGTCCAAAGAGAAGCAGCAGGATTACACAAGTTATAGGGCCAAGGAGAGGAAATATCCAGGATTTCCATGACAAGATGTTCAGGCCAGAAATCCTAGTTCTGCTTAGCCTGGTCCTGGAGCTGTTCGGCTTTGTCCAGGAAGTTACAAATTTGGGTTTGTACCTGTCCAGTCTGATTGACCCAGAAACACCATTCTTCCTGGAACATGGCACAGATACCTCCCTAAGTGGCAGTTAGCATGTCCAATATTTCTTTCATAACCTTTGGTGACTTCCACACACCCTCGTCAACTTACTTGAAATATTCCATCATTGCCATTCCAGTCTAGAGTAAACTAGCCATCAGGGTGAAGTCATTCTTACAAACCATGTCCTTTCTTCATTCAAAAGAACTCTTTCCTTTTTAACCTTCCTTACCAAGAACACTCTTTCCTTCTTAACCTTTCTTACCAAGTGCACATTTCTATACTTTGGATGTTTTCCCTAGAATCTGGTTGGCTCTTTCTACCTTACCAGAAGACCAAGGTCTCCATGCAGAGTGAAGGTGCTAGGTTATTCCAAGCGCCTTACAAATCCCTTGTGAAATCTGGGAGATGAAGGAAGGCCCATTGTCACTTTGTAAAGATTTTGGGAGACCACAGCATGGAATAACTTCCTTCAGGGAAATTTTGGCCACTTCCTGAGCTCTTTCAGTTCTAGTAAAGTTGTCTATAAGTACAAGCAGGTACCTACAGCTTTAACAGAGTGGCATCTGTGTAAAATGTATTTGCCAGCCTTCCCCGGGGTTAGTTCCCTTTTGCTGCATAGGTTTAATTAAAGGTGAAGGTTGAGACCCCTGGAAGTTATTTTCTCTTGTTCTTAACACTCTAATGGACTAGCTATGCTTTTTTTCTCTCTGGATATCTAGTAGCTAGTTTTCCTAGGAAGTTAAGCCAGTGTATAAGACCAGTCTCAGTCTGGGCAAGGAAACAGACTAACAAATCATTTACATTTAACCATCTACATTTTAGATTATTGTACACCCCCCTCAAGAGATAGACCCTTTAAGTCCTCAGTGAGGATCTATTCAAATAGGTGCAGGACTATCTAAGTTAGCTGTTACTGAATTCCCTGTTTTTTTGGAACTGGCAGGAAGGGCTTGACATTTTTTTTTTAAGATTTTAGTTTATTTACTTGAAAGACAGAGTTACAGAGAAAGGTTTTCCACGCACTGGTTCACTCTCCAGATGGCTACATTGTCCAGAGCTGAGCCAATCAGAACCCAGGAGCCAGGCTATTCTGCGGGGTTTCCCATGTGGGTTCAGGTATCCAAGGATTTGGGCCATCCTCCATTGCTTTTCCAGGCACATTAGCAGGGAGCTGGATCAGAAGTGGAGCATCCAGGACTCAAACTGGTGCCTATATGGGATGCTACTGCTATAGGCCCTGGCTTTAACCCACTGCTCCATAGCACCAGCCCCAGACCGGGCATCTTTTAAGAAATGAAAAAGTACCCATATTTTCCATCTCTTATAGCAATGCTTTTGCAATTAAATTTTGAAATTCATCCTATCATGATATGAAGTACATTTCTCCATGCCTTACATCCAGGGTGACATTATGACTTGCTTTAGAAGATGAAGTGCATTGTAAATAACATCATGCAATGTTATAGTTAGTCTGCTTTTTGTTAAAGATTTATTTTATTTATTTGAAAGACAGAGTTACAGAGAGAAGTAGAGACAGAGAAAGAGGTCTTCCATCCGCTGGTTCACTTCCCAGATGGCTGCAATGGCCAGAGCTGTGCCAATCCAACGCCAGGAGCCAGGAGCTTCCTCCAGATCTCCCACGTGGGTGCAGGGGCCTAAGCACTTGGACCATCTTCTACTGTTATCCCAGGCCATAGCAGAGAGCTGGATCAGAAGAGAAATAGCCAGGACTAGAACCGGTGCCCATATGGGATGCTGGCGCTTCAGGCCAGGGATTTAACCCACTGTGCCACAGTGCCGGCCCCTATAGTTAGTCTTCAATATGTGTTTAACTTCTCCCTCTGATTCCTACCAGGTCACCATATGAGCAAGCTTCAGGTAGCCTGCTTGATTATGAAAGACAAATGTTCCTAGAACACCAGCTGCCCTAATTAAACTCAGAGATCTGCCCAGTATAAATATAATTTATTCTGGACAAATCAAACTCCAGTTGTGCACCAGACAACCATAGAGGCATGTGTGAAACCAGTTTTTACTGAGTGTGACCTACATCAGCAGAACTTTCCATATGACTGACAGACTCATGAGCAATGATAAATTGTTGCTAGTTTGTCACTAATGTGGGAGAAGTTTATTACATATAAACTTGTCACAACACAAAATGAAATGACCTATAAACTTTCTTCAGTCAGCAGATCATGCAATTTTATATCTAACCTCATTGATTTCCTTTATATCAGGGACTTACAGATCACTCAATTTTATTTAGGTAATATATTTTAGTCACAAATAAGACTGTGACTTAAAGATGAGGATATAATAAAACTGAGAAATTAATACAGTTATTGATGGAACTCTGTGATCCTTTCACTTTGTGTTCATTATGGACATTATTTTTTCAATAAGTAGAATGTTTACAACTAATATGCAGAGAAGAGCATGTTTGCATGCTATATAATCAAGGGCAAATTTTGCCAGATACTTCCTGTTAGTACTTAGGACCATTCTGTTCCCCATCTTTCATGTGCCAGAAGACTAAAAACTTAGCAAATTTCCAATGTAGGATATGCCAATGAGGCATTTGCAAAATTAGAAGGGAGATAGATGCTATAAATCACTTTTTAAAAATCTAGCAAGAATCTAATGTGCGCTTTTGTCAGACATGTGGTAATAAGCCAAAAGTGTGAGCCAACTGTTGCTAAAAGATAAACATGGGCTGGTTTGCACTGTGTAGCAATAGAGGGACTATGAAAACTGGCTCCTAAGAGCATAGGAAACAGCTTCATATCAGTACTTGAGCTTCCAGTAATACTATCTTCCTCCCATACATCCCTCCAGAACTTCTAACAAGTTTTTGCCCTCATCATCTATATTAAATATATTGTGGCAAAATATCTACAATATTTGTTTGATTCCTGTTTGCTTACTGAATCCTGACTGCTATGGTATATTCTCAATGCATGAAGAATTACTAAATAAATGAATTAATTAGCAGTGAAAGAATGGGATATAAGAGTTCGGAAGAATAGGAAGTATTATAAAGAAGGTTGAGGAAAAGAAGGAAGAACAAATTTGTCTCATATCATTGATTTTTTAGGATTTTTTGCAAAATATCTAATAATGCCTATTTTTGTATTGATTGGCACAGCAAGGCTTTCAAAATTTTATAATTATTTGAATTTTTCTCTTATATTTTAAAATTATTGGTTTCTTAATATTTGTTTTCTTATTACTGAATTCAAGTTAGTTCTCTGTTGTTTCAAAGTTATCTCCAGTAACTTACACAAAATATCACATGTATCAAAAATTACATCAAAAACATTTTTATTTCTATTTAAATTTGCTATTTTTTTTTTTTGACAGGCAGAGTTAGACAGTGAGACACAGAGAGAGACAGAGAGAAAGGTCTTCCTTCCTTTGGTTTACCCCCCAAATGGCTACTACGGCCAGTACGCTGCGCTGATCCAAAGCCAGCAGCCAGGTGCTTCCTCCTGGTCTCCCATGCGGGTGCAGGGCCCAAGCACTTGGGCCATCCTCCACTGCATTCCTGGGCCAGAGCAGAGAGCTGGACTGGAAGAGGAGTAACCGGGACAGAATCTAGCGCTCCGACCGGGACTAGAACCCAGGATGCCGGCGCCACAAGCAAAAGATTAGCCAAGTGAGCTGCAGCACTGGCCCTAAATTTGCTATTTATTCACGTAAATGCAAAGATTATCTGTGATGATCATAAATGTTAAATACAGCCAGAGGATTCTACATTCTTTCCTGCTGGTATATGATATTCTACGCTTACACCATTGGCCTTTACATGTCACAGATTTCATGTAATTACAAAGGGTTGTGATTTTTACACTTTTTCTCTCATGATTGAATGAGCTAATAATCAAGAATGTACATGTACAGATGTAATTAAAGGTAAGGTTTCAGTACTATCTACCACCTCTTTACCCAGCATGGCCTGGCCTCTTTGCCAAGGACACTTATAATTTAAAACTGAGATTGTCATTTGAGATAAAAAAAATGATCTGCTCCTCTGCTCACTTCCCCTCCCCAATGTCCCCCTTAAATTACTTTGCTTTACAATCTTGAAGATAAATAGAAATATGCACATTGCCTCTCTACCCTTATTTGCCTCTCTCCTGCTAGTGGAGACTGTATTGTGCAACAAAGTCCTATTTCAAGACTGATACACTTGGCCGGCGCCATGGCTCACTAGGCTAATCCTCCACCTTGCGGCGCTGGCACACCCGGTTCTAGTCCTGGTCAGGGCACCGGATTCTGTCCCAGTTGCCCCTCTTCCAGGCCAGCTCTCTGCTATGGCCCGGGAGTGCAGTGGAGGATGGCCCAAGTGCTTGGGCCCTGCACCGGCATGGGAGACCAGGAGAGCTCCTGGCTCCTGGCTTCGGATCAGTGTGGTGCACCAGCTGCAGCGCGCCGGCCATGGCGGCCATTGGAGGGTGAACCAACGGCAAAAAGGAAGACCTTTCTCTCTCTCTCTCTCTCTCTCTCTCTCTCACTGTCCACTCTGCCTGTCAAAAAATTTTAAAAAAAGAATATATTTCTTTAAAAAAAAAGACTGATACACTCATTTCCCCCAGCTTCTGGGAATGTTGAGCATCACAACTCAGAACCCAATAAATCAGCAGCAAGCAAATTTTCATTTGTTCCTTAATGAACTGAAATTATAAGGTTAGTGAAACAAAAGTGGTGTACAGGAGCATCTCTTAATTTTGGAATTTTGGAACTAGATCGTTCATTAGCTGGCAATGAGTACACCATCACTCATGGAAGATAGAGTCCTAATACTACCTGGCTTCCTGGAACAGATCACTGAACAGGAATAGCCTCTAGCAGGACCTCTAAACCAGTGGTGAACTGAGTGGTGTTGCCATTACAATGACGTGCATCTGGAGGAGGGCACAGTAACTACAGGTTCTATGAAATTGGAAGCCTGCCTCTGGGAGATTTTGAAACATTGGACTAATCATAAATTTAAACAAAGTGTGAGAGCCAAAGGATCTCCTAGGCAGCATCTAAAGTCTCTCAGATTCTGTAAACTAAGGGTAGAAAAAGATGAGAATCAAAAATTACTTATTCAGAAGGTTGGAAGAAAAGATTGAATTTTCAACTGCTATAAATCTGCTACTCCAAATAGGAGCCCTGATGTGGATCAGGATGGTGTGGATATTCTGCAGAACATCTAATTGGTCTATTACACCAATGACATCATGTTAATTACAACAGTTGAGTAAAAACAGGCAAGTAAGAAATAGCAGGAGATAAACCATCTGTGGTGCCCAATATCTCCCTCCATGAAGTTTTCAGGAGTCCTGGAGCATGCAAAGATGTTCCCTATAACAAAAAGGACACAAAGTACCTTGCACATCTCACCACTAAAATGGAGGCACAAGTACCAGTAGGCTTTTTTAGATGCAGTAAACAACATATTCCACACTTGGGAACACTTTTTGACCCATTCAATAGTGATAAGGAAAGTGGTCATATTTGAGTGGAACCTAACACAGGAAAGGCCCCAGATGTGATACAAGCAATCTTGTCACTTAGGCCACATAATCTGACAGACTGGAAAAGATGCCATGTAAAAATTGTGGCCAAGTACCAGTCAGTGCAGCATAATATGCAACTTAAGCATAGATTCACTGCAATAAACTCTACATTTTTATATACTTAACAATACAAGAAAATATTGACTTGAAGGCTGGACCCTATTACTTGAACCGTCACCTGCTGCTTCCGAGGTATGCAGCAGTGGAGACAGAATTTGAACCCAAGCACCCTAATATAGTATCCAGGCATTCTATGGCATGTCTTAACTGCCATGCCAAACATCCACCCCTCCAACCCCTTTTTAAATTATCACTTAGCTGAGTATGAGATTCTAGGCTGTTATTTTTTCTCAAGACTTTGAAGAGATTGCTCCACTCTTGGGACTCCTATCGTTGTTTTTTGAATTTCATTAATTTTTAAGATTTATTTATTTATTTATTTGCATGCATTGCCTTGTTTAGAGGTCATGGATTTTCCTAGTTGTTTCTTCTCTAGCTTCTGTACATCCTCTCTTTTGCTTCGGCATTCCAAAGTTTTACTGCAATGCATTTAAATGTATTTTTTTTTTTATTTTTCTGCTTGGGTTTCATCAGGTTTAGATTTGCCTTTCGTCAGCTTCCAAGAATTCTCTGCTATTACTTTGTCAAATATTCCTCTTCCCTTATTCTTTAAACCCTTTGCTTCTGAAACACTGGTAGAGGGAACGTTAGATCTTCTCATTCTAGTCTCTTTGTTGCTTAGACTCTCATATCATATATTCCCTTTTCTCTCCTGTCCTTTGTGTAATTATTCTTAAATCTATGCTTCAGTTTATAAATCTGTTTAATATTGTTGAATCTGTTATTAAGAATTTTGGGGGGCCGGCGCCGCGGCTCAGTAGGCTAATCCTCCGCCTTGCGGCGCCGACACACTGGGTTCTAATCCTGGTCAGGGTGCCGGATTCTGTCCCGGTTGCCCCTCTTCCAGGCCAGCTCTCTGCTGTGGCCAGGGAGTGCAGTGGAGGTTGGCTCAAGTCCTTGGGCCCTGCACCCCATGGGAGACCAGGATAAGTACCTGGCTCCTGCCATCGGATCAGCGCGGTGCGCCGGCTGCAGCGCGCCGGCCGCGGCGGCCATTGGAGGGTGAACCAACGGCAAAAGGAAGACCTTTCTCTCTGTTTCTCTCTCTCACTGTCCACTCTGCCTGTCAAAAAAAAAAAAAAAAAAGAATCTTGGGCATTTATAGCAATGCATTTGTTGTTTTTATCTAGAAACTAAAAATTCATTTTCAAGTTTTCCTACAAAAACAACTATATCATTTTGTATTCACGTTTTTGCTTCTTTCTTCTGTCTTTAAATATATTAAAACCTACTCAGTTGTCTTTATTTGTAAGTCCTATATCGGTATGCTTTGGGGTCTAATTCTGCCTTTTTAAATTTCTGCTATCACATGTCGTAGCTTATCTTGTCATTCTAGATTACAAGGTCAAGTATACATGGACTTTATATGGGGAAAATGTTTTGTTGTCTTATATGAGAGAGATTTTCCTCTACTACAGCCATGCATCCTAAGACACTACAAGCAGAGGTCACTTGAAGTTAAATTCTTAGATTGAGATTTTTCTGGATAACATGAGTACTGCAAACTTAGATTCCAAAACTGTGTCACAGTAGACTTGTCAACACAAGATCTTGGAGGCATTTTGCTGTTTTGTTTAGTTTTCTTTAAAAGTCCAGGACAAGATTGCCAAGGCTCCTTGCCTTCTCTTTTTGCTATTATGTGGAATTTTTCAAGTCCACCCTTTCATCAACTCCATAGATTGTCTAGGGCCCCAGTTTATACAGGAGTCTCACGCCCTCTCCCCTCCTGACAAAGACACAAAGCCCAGCTATGGTTCTTCTCATGATCATTGAGACCCAAGTTCTAGGACATTGTGACTAGAAGACTCATTGGAAACATGTAGATTGGAGCATTCTTTCTGCTCCCTCTTCATCTTCGGTGCCTGAGCATTTGCATTTCAGTCTTTTCATGCAAGCTTTTCATTTTCAAGAATATTTGTTAGAGTTTTCCCCAGAATTTAGAAAACTAAAATGTTTTCAGGAGTCATAATGTACCCTATTCATGAATAGATCTATGAGTATAAATTTTAAATTTGAGGAAATGAGAATTTGTTTTCCATGTGATTGCACCTAGTTATGATCTTCTACCAAAATGTGAGTTTGCTTTGCTTGGCATCATTAAGTTTTTTGTTTCAGTGAATCTATAGGGAAAACAATGCACCCTGAGATATCATTGTGTATTCCTTTAATTATAAGGAAGTTAAGGACATTTTCACAGGTTTATTAGAAATTTAAGGGTATTTTTCCTATTAATTACCTATTCAGAATCCTTTGCTGAGTTATTTATAGGCATGAATTTTCCTTTGGTTTAATACAAGAGGAGATTAGGTTTTTGAACATTCTGTGTTATGTTTAACAGTTTTATTGAGGGAAATTGGCATATCAGACACTTTTCAAGTTTGAAATGTATAATAGTGCATTTTGGCACTTAAACTATTGGTGCACTCAAGATCATGAACATTCTAATTACCTTCATAATTTAAATTTTTTGCAAATATTTTCTGTTTGTATCCTTTAGTATTACTTATTTTTTTTACTTACATCATCATCATGTTTACTACACAAATTTCCAATTTCTCAGTAGCAAAATTTGCCAATCATTTACTGTAGGGCATTTTCTATTTCTTTTGTCATAGCCTTCTCAGATGACTGTGCTTCAAGTTTATGTGTAATGTCTCCTAACTTTCTTCTTCCTTTCTTAGTTTTTTCATTTTTGTATATTTACATTTTTGAAATTACTTCTTTTTTGGCAGGAGCCCAGAACATTCTATACAAAGACAGCCAGAATCGTTATTGTTTTATTTGAAAGGCAGACAAAGGGAGAGGCATAGAGATAGACAGGAAGAGTTCCTTTCCACTGCTTCACTCTCCAAATACCAACAATGACCCAGGCCAAGCTGGAGCTGTAGCCAACAGCCAGGAACTCAATCCAGGTCTCCCATGTGTGGGTGGCAGAAAATCAATTGCCTGAGACATTAGCATTGCCTCCCAGGCTCTACTTCGGCAGGAAGTTGGAATCAGGCTCTATACAAAAAAAAGAATTCAAGCATTCCAATGTGGGACACAGGTGTCATAACTCCCAGGCCAACTAATCCCTTGATAACCCGGATTTTTAAGTCAGTCAGACAACAGAGTGAACAGTGTAATTTATTAAAAATAGCTGAATTAATTCCAAATGGAATGAGTTGCCATTTCCATGGTGTTGGCTGCCAAACTGATGGAGGGCCCCCTTTCTCTTAGCAACTCTGTGAGAAACATATTACTTCAGACATGACTTGAGATCTGTGTTTGCAAACCTTTCTTTTTAGTATAACCATTCAAATAGCTTGATATGACATTTTATTAATTACCTAGTTAATTGCTATTTTATTTCTTAACTGACAGCTAAGTTCATTCAAGACAACAGAAAAACGCAAGCAAGTGATAAAAGAATTGAAGTCCTTTTTATTAAAAAAAATAAAGCTCATTACTATTTAAAGTATATCAACTTCCAGATCCCTGCCAATGTGCCTGGGAAAGCAGTAAAAGATGGCCCAAGTGCTTGAGCCCCTGCACCAATATGGAAGACCAGGAGGAAGCTCCTGGCTCCTAGAATTGGCCTGGCTCAGCTCCAGCTGTTGCAGCCATTTGGGCAGTGAACCAGTAGATGGAAAATCTCTCTCTCTTTCTCAATCCCCACCCCCACCCCACACCTCTGCCTCTCTCTCTCTGTAAATTAATAAATAAATGTTTGGGGAAAAAAGTACAGCAACTAATCTGTCATGTATAGGAAAATAAGCTTCTTGTTTTTTAGCTTCTGACTTAAAAGTTATACTTCCAAAATTACTTCTTTAAAGCATTTCCTTTACATTTCTTCTAAGCCCTGAGTTTTACCTTCAATTGCATAAACATGGACTTTGCCCCCTGAGTATGTCTCATTTTCACAGAAGTAGTCATTTTAAGCACATGTTAGGTCTATCCAGTTAAATGTTCCCATCTTTAGTTCAATGAGACTGTTGGTAAATCCAAATTACTTACTACACTTAGACACATTCATGAGTTTTATGGGGAGATACCAGGGTGTTCGTATAAAGCAAATTTTGAGGGCTCCTGAAAGTTATAATTTGGGAAAAGATAGCATGTGAACAGCTGCCAGCCTCAACTGCACTAGAGCAGAGGGTTCAAGTCAATTAAATCATGAACACAGATACCTCTCCTCTACCTAGTTGGACCAGAAGGCAAGAGCATCATGTGAAGGCAAGTAGCAAAGGGAGAACTGTAGATAATAGATAAGTATGAATTCAAATACAAATGAAATTTAAGGTGATATTTTAATACAAGAATAAATAATAATAGTTAATGTGTGGGAGATGAAAAGGAATGAGGAATTAAAAGGACTTGGAAAGCATGAAGATCAACCAGTAGAGATAGAAAAACAACAGGAATCAGGAAAGAAAAGAAAAAGAAATGTAAGAGACATAAATATTGAGGAAACACATGTGTGGGTAAGAGAATTGGAAGCTGAAAATAGGGAAAGAGAATGTGTGTGTTTAAGGACAAGTGTCATTAATATTTGCACATATGTATAGCTTAGTTAGGTGACTCAAGTCTACAAATTTCACCTGCATTCACAAGTAAATATAAACATAGAAGTGGCTAAGTTAATAGAACATCTATTTCCAGCATCTTTTAAAAATTTTATAAGATAATCCTCATAGAGCATCTTTTTAATTATAGCAAATAAATATGTATTCTTTTGGTTCCTCCCTGGCCTTAAAAACTCTATTTTATATTAAAAGGAATAATTCATTGCCTCTATATTATATAGCTGTTTGCTTTACAAAATAGGTGCATACTATCAAAATAACTATAAATTAAAATCACTAAAATAAGCAATATTCCTTCATAGAGTTCATAAAAGATACCAGAAATGTGTTCTTTTCCAGGAGGGATTAAAAATCTAGCTTCTAATTTTAAGTAGCACATAGACATAGGGATATTTTGTCTCATTGCCTGCATTACTGAGTTTTAAGCCATATGCCTCTGACTTTAGTTCTCAATATTTACACCACTGGTGAGATGATAAAATTTGAGCACAGTGTGTCCTATTCAGACTTTATCCAGTAACTCATTTTTATTTCAGAATGTATTCATCACACTAAGTCCTGTGATTTAAGGAAACTTTTTTTTAAAACCAGGCACAGATACCATCCCGAGCTAAGATTGCCAAAACAAGGTTTCCTCTGCTATTTGTGTGGAAAAATGAATTAAAATGGTAGTATCAAGAATAGAAGCAACATTTATGTATTAGTATAATTTTATCTTTCCTAAAGTGTAGGATTTGAATACATTTTCTATTCTAGGTTCTTGCATCTGAATTTTTCCTCTCCTACATGTTTCCATATCCCACACACATCCTCTCACCCTCATGTTCCACTTATTTGAAGAGGAGATTGCATGGAAACCAGACAACATTCTTGTATCGGCATACTCCTCTGCTACCAACTTGAGAAAGAGACACAGATGCCCCAACAGTAGCTTGGCTTAGAATCTTCTCCATTCATCCACTGCAATGTGGTAGATGAGCAATTGCTCTGTTTTCGATCATAGACACTGAATGGTCTTTGAAATTAACAAGTAGCATTGCCTCTCCACCACTACTTTATCACTTATCTCCTACCTTGAAAATTTCTGAAGATGTAAACCTACAGATCAAGTTAATAACAGTTTGAATTCTACCATTTCAATCTCTTCATTATACAGTCTGCCTTTTAGTAACCTAAATTCATGTCATGCATACTCAAAAAGATTCTCTGCTTGTCCAAACTTTAGCCAGCCTCCTCAGTCTTCTCTGAGACACATTTGTGTACTTTGTAAACCCCAGATTTAACAATTATCTTGCTAAACTAGTTTAACAAGAACTATCCAGTTTTTGATACCTGCTCACTCTCAGTATCTCACATCTTCCACCATCCCCTGAGGTGATGCCTGATCATTGTAGCCTGTCTTCAGTAAGAATCCTACTAAGTTGGCTTAGCTACAATCCCCCATACCCCTGATATGTCCTCAGTAGCTTTCCTTCCACTGACCCCACCACCACGTCTGCTCCTTGGTCATAAATTCCCATGTGCTCAGAGTAAAGCCCAGTCTCTCTCTCTCTGCAAAATCCCACGTGATGATCTTGAATAAAATCTTCCTTACTGTGCTTTCACAAGTATCATTAAATAGTTCTTTCCTTAACAATAGCTTTAATTTGATGTTTTAAATATTATCATAAACTCTATATGAAATCACACTGGCTTATATGGGAAGCTCTAAATGAACTTTCAGTACTCTCAAGTCCAGGAATTTTAGAGTGGAGAAAGAAGAGGCCTCACTACCTTTAAAAATCAAGTTTCAAGAGACAAACTTGCTTGTCTGATTGGGTGGCAGCTCAGATGAATTAAAATACAAGACTCCTGATTCTTCTTCCAATGTCCTTTCTGTTCAACCACATGGCCTTTTTTAAGAACACCTAGAAGGCAAACTGCTTTGAATATGAATGATTATTTCCTGTTGATGTTATTTGATTCAGTATTAGTGAGATAAAATTTTATTTTAATGATTTAATAAATCATTATAACTCATGAATTAGCTGGTAACTGTATAATCTATGTCATTTTAGAGCCATCAATTAATTCACCAGAGCTCTGACCAAGAAGTTCTCATCATTATTCTAGTATTTGCAAATAAATTACATGAACAGAAAAGAAAAAGAAAGCAGTAAGAATAAAAGATGGAAAGTTGAGAGTAATTGAGGAGACCACGTAACAGAGTTAATTATCAAAACACAACATGAGACATATGGAATCTGTGATCTACTCCCGGGTCCCCTACTTGTGGTAGCATTAATTTAGCCATATTATCAAAATCTCTGAAACTCAAGTTCTCCTCTGTGGCTGGGGAAATAATAGCACTTATCTCGTAAAGTTCCTGTTAGAAAAATATACAATATTTTATAAAGTACCTGGCACATAAGAATGTTCAAGAAAAGCTGGCCAAATCTCAATATATCTATGGGACATTTAAAAAATTGATCACATCTGGGAACTATTATGCATTCCCCTCACCTAGGAATATTATAAAAACAAGTCTTTTGCAGAACAGCCAGAAGGAGACTGATAGGGAGTCTCCATCAGTCACCCATCCCAGGGCCATAAGCTCCAAGTGAGTGAATCACCTCACTGCTGGGTTCACAGGAGAAGAACCTTGGAAAAAAGAATTGTCTTCACCACTGCAAGTCTGGGAGCAGATTGAGATATATCCCACAGCTAGAGAAAGAAGCCAAGATGGGAAAGTGCTCAATTTAGTTAAGCTTATTTACTGACTCATCCCTGAACAGTTGTGCTTATATTAAAATTATAATATATACGAAATGCACATATAAATACACTCAGATGGGATGAACATATGCACACACGTGCACACACACACATACACAATAGCAACCATTTTTCAATGACAATGGGGAAAATTTATTGAAGCCTGGAGGAAACCAAAGTGCCCTTTTCTCTTTGGAATTCACTTTCAGATTTTGGAGAGAAATATTTACTTTCCAAATTATGATTTGCTTTGGCAAATATTAGCTTTGCTCAGGCACACATCGAATAGCAACACAGTAAAATCATGCTGGACAACAGACAGAAGACAATTTGTATTGAACATTTAGGACTGGCTCTCAGTCCTAGGAAGGCAGAAACAACTGCTGTCCCTGTTCTGTCTCTCCCCTACACTAGAAGAGCACATGCACAAAGCAGGACATCAGTAAACATTTGCTTTGCAAATTATTAAAGAAAAGTCCCTATGTGTGCAATGCCATATATATATATGCACACACACACATACATATATATATATGCACATTTTGAAGAAGAAAAGAAGAAAATGGTTTCCAAAGTTTTATAAACTTTGAGAAAACAGCTCAATTCATCTAACAAGCCCTTATGAAGTCATTACTAAATTTCAGTTCTGTGCTGGTCGCTAGATACATAGAAACCTAGAAGACATCATTTTTCCTCCCAAGCATTCACAAACTATGATAAGAATGAAAGCTGTTCAGATTAATGAAGCACAGTATGGATATAATGATAAGACAGAGTAGACATGAGATTCAATCAGGAACAAGGCTGTCCTTGCAATCCCTCTCTACTCTCAGGTCATCTAATCCCATTTCCCCAGCTGCCATGTTCCAGAGGCTGGAGGGACTGCATCACAATCTCCATCGATCTTGGATTCCCAGTTTCATCTCATGAATAGTTGGCACCAGTAGGAGATCAGAGGGCAGGAGGTTAGTGAAGCTGGAGTATTTACTAGCATGATTTCTTCCCTTTGGTGTTTGTGCAGGTTGCCTGCAGGCCTCTGCTAAATTCTACTGCTCCTCTCAGGTGGCCCCTCCCACATCTACCCTCCCTATGCTCCTGTCCCTTGTTTCATTCCTAGGGATGGTAATTACCTGCCCACACCTATGTAAATTTTGTCTTAATAGCTCTCCTCTAGGCCAGATACTGAGACTAGCGGTTCAGACACCAGTAAGGATCCCCACATCCCATGTTGAAATGCCTGGATTTGATACCCTAGATCTGTCCCCTGGCTTGGGATTCTGCTAGTGCTGACTCTGGTGGAAAGCAAAGATTGGGTCCCTGTCACCCATGTGGGAGACCTGGATTCTGTTCTCCGCCTTTGACTATGGCCCAGCCTTGTACCCAACTGTTACAGGCATTTGGAAAGTGATCTGGCATGTGGGAGCTCTCTGCCCCTCTGTTTGCCTTTCTTTCTCTGTCTCTCTGCCTCTTGAATAAATAATTACCTTCCTCTGATTATCCATTTTGAATGTACCATCTGTTTCTTCTCAGGAACCTAGTATAGTGTCTGAAATAGATAAAGGTCATAAAAAAGTAAACTTGGGTAGTATGGCGGCAAGTTGATGAAGAAACGCCATGATGTCATCAGATCTCAGAACTTTCCCACTTTCTCCTCTACTGCTCTTATCACATAATCCTTAATGTTGGTTCTCTTACTCACATTTAGAAGATTCATCTCCTGCTAGGAAGAGAATACATTTAAGATAAAGAGAATACATTTAGAAATAAAGAAATACTAGCAAGGTATTGCCCTCTCCTTCAGGAAAAGAATGTTGAATAAAGGTAGTTTTGCCAGAATTTTATCTTATAGATACTCCTACAATTTCTTGAGAGTCGTGAGATGGTGAGGGAGAAGGGAGAAGACATTGCTACAAAGATTTGGATCCTCCCATCCATAACACTTGTCACAATATTCTTCTTAAAAATCTTTTTCTCCAATCACTCTAAAGTTCAACTCAAGTTCAGACCAATCCATTACTGAGATATCATGTTTAGTTTTTAAAATCACTGTATTCCTGGGTTAAGCCTACCATTTCTTGCATCTTTTTGTTTATAGTTTTTGTATTCCTTTATTATTTTGTTGCAATACATATTCAAGAACCTTATTGAGGAAGGTGGATTGGAGATAAACTTTCGGAGTTCTGTAGTGTTTAATAATATTTGATTATTACTCTCACACTTGATTAACATTTTACTTATTTAACATTTTCTAGAATATTTTATCTATTTAGCATTTTGAGAAAGAAATGTTTGCCTCATAGAAAATTAAAGTTATTATTTCATGTCTTCTAGCATAGAGTTTTCCTTTTTTTGTTTGTGTTTGCATTTTTATGTATATGAAGAGAACAAATTTCATGTATTTCATGTATAAAATTTAAGCATATAATGATACTTCTCACCTTCTCTCCTTTTCATTTTTGATAACATACTTTCAATTTACTTTATAATCATAGGCTTGATTCTCCACCAAATAAAAAATTGAATAAATAGAAAGACCACTATTCTTCAGGAGTAGATACAAGGGCCATCAGCAATAATTGCATCTCAATATGTCAATTTCACTCATATACATTATATTTTTGGTGCTCTATTTGTTAGCTTTCTAAATGAAAAATCTGAAGCCAATCAAATTCTCATTCTTTTTTTTTCTTAAAGTCTCATTCCCCCCTCTCTTCTAGAAATATTAAGAAACTTTCCTTATGCTTCTCATTCTTACACTTCAATAGGTTACATCCAGATATAATTATTCAACAATTACCTATCAAGCACTCTGAAGATTAACTGGAGATTTGGGAGAAAATAATATAGAACTAGTCCATGTTGTCATTGTTTTTGAGCTACAGAAAGGAAGTTTGTACTAATCATTAATAATCATGGAAAAAAATCAGTTCATTTCAAATAGTGATAATGCTATGAAGATTCTAAACAATATTAACAGAGACAGACAAGGTTCACGTGAAGGAACTATTGTGACTAAAGTGACCAGGGAAGGCTTTCCTGGGGATGGATATTTGATTAATATTTGGTTGATAATTAATATTTGATAAAGAATATCAAAGTCAGGACAAGGCCAGTACTGTGAAGGCTAGCGTATGGTGAATAAGGGGAAAATGATAAAAGAATTATGGAACATGATAGTGCCTTTGGGATTTACTCAAGTTATGTGAGGAAATTATTAAAGGATTTAAGGGGGAGTTCAATAATTTGAATTATGTCCCTTAAGACTTTTCAAATCCACTTCTGAAATGCAAAAACACAAGATCATACTAGTATGTTCATTTAAAATTCATGTCCATAAACTCTAAATTAAAGTGAGCCTGAATTCTGCCAACTAATTATATAATATTCCCCTGATCCATTCTCCCACTCCTCCCCTGTGTCCTTCCTCTTTTCTTCTCAAGTCTGCTATTCCACCTCATTTTCACTCTCAGGTGATGACCTTTCTACTTCACCCAGAAACTTCAACATCAGAAGAAAACATCCACAGGTTTTTTTTTGAAGTATTTTTATTATATTTTTATTATCAAACAATGTATGCATTTATGGGCTATACTATTACATTTCAAATGTATGCATGTTCACTCAGTGTAATCAACATTTCCCCTTTGATACTTCTCTATAATTGGAGGCTTGGAGCCCCTTTATTCTGTGTGTTCGTAAAATATATGCCAGGTAAACTATAGTCACCCAAAAAAGCTGTATAACAGCAGGAACTTTCTCCTTCTATCTAACTTCTATCTAACTCTAATTAGGTACTTGACATGCAAATGCTACCCCCTTCCACTATTACCAATAATTACTACTCTGCATTCAGGTGGACAGTTTTGGCTTTCACAAGAGGGAGAATGTGACATATTCATTTTTCTGTGCCTGATTTATTTCTTCTAACATGATGTCCCCCAGTTTCATGAGTTTCACTGCATAGGCTAATTTTTTTCTTATTTTTTATGGCTGAATAATATTCCATTGTGCATATACACCACATTTTCTTTATCCATTCACCTATTTATTAACATCTTGGTTGATTACATATTTTGAGTAGTATGAATAGTGCTGCTGTTAATGTGATGGAGCAGGTATTTGACTCAGTGTGCTCATGTCTTTTGGATGTACACCCATTAGTAGAATTACTGGATCAGATGGCAGGTCTATTCCTAGTTTTCTATGGAATTTCCTACTGTTTTCCATAATAGATATACTAATTTACATTCCCACAAACACTGTATAAGAGTCTCCTTTCTCTAAATCTCAGCAAAGATTTATTATATTCTGTCTTTTTGATAATAGCCATTGTAACAGGGCAAATAGTTCTCAAAATAAGAAATGCAAATGGCCAACATATACATTTAAAAAAGCTCAATATCACTAGCATGGATATGCAAATCAAATCCACAATGAATTATTACTCCACAGATTTTCTTTTTAAAAAAATTTATTTATTTATTTGAAAGGCAGAGTTACAGAGAGGCAGAGGCAGAGAGAGAAACAGAGAGAGGTTTTCTATCCAATGGTTCACTCCCCAGATGGCCGCAACAGCCAGAGCTAGACTGATCTGAAGCCAGGAGCTGGGAGCTTCCTCCAGGTCTATCCCCTGGGTGCAAGAGTCCAAGGACTTGGGTCATCTTCCATTGCTTTCCCAGGCCATAGCAGAGAGCTGGATTGGAAGTGGAACAGCTAGGACATAAATCAACACCCATATGGGATGCTGGCACTACAGGCAGCAGCTTTACCAGCGACACCACCGCTCTGGCCCCTCCACAGATTTTCTTATTCAGCTTACTACTCTGAAAACATTATCTATACCTTACATATAGTCTTCTTTCCCACTTTCTTAGAGTCATTACTTATATACTTTCCTGAAACTAATTCTTCACTTGAATGCTAGATTTCATTTCTGCTCATCTGTGCATGGATATCACTTAAGGAAATCTGCTTTTTTATATTTTCAATTATTTCTCACTCTTCTTGAACATTACTATCAGTATACAATGTGCTGTTAACTTTCCCACCTTAAAAAGCTCACTCTTGTCTTCACATCCCCCACTATTTGCCACATCATTTCTCTGTGTCTCTTTGCTGCAAAGGAGCAAAAGAGTTATCTTATATAGACTTTCTCCATCATACCCTTTTCAGTCACTCCTAAATCCATTCTAATTAGGTCCTCACCTCCCCACACCACTACTTTGGATCCACCCCATTTAAAATAATATGTAATGTCTAAATTACTAAGTACAATGCCAGTTCTCATTTTTATCTCAATTTTATTTTATCTCAATTTTATCTCATTCTTATCAACTTTATCTCATTTGGCCAATTAGTTGCTGCCAATACACTTAATTATTTTCTCCTTCTTAGTACCCTTTCTTTCCTCAGCTAAAAAACACTCTTGTTTTTCTTCCTAACTCAATGGTCTATCCCTGTTCCCCTTTGTAGTTTCTTTACTTCCTTCTGAACTCTTAACACTGGACTACCCCATGGTTCAGTATTTGGCTACCATTTTTTTCTCTTCATGGTAATATCACCCAGTCTCATAATCTTAGATACCACATTTATCTATGTCTATTTACACAAATTAGCATCTTCAAGTGAGACCTCTCTCCTAAATTCCAGATTGCAATATCATTTCCAGCTTTTCAATGAGATTTCCACTTGGCTATCTAAGGGACATCTCAAATTTAAATGTCCAAAATGGATTTCCAATTTCCCTGGTGCGCCACAAAAATCCACAGCCTTCTCAATTATCCCCATCTCAGCTGTTAACTCTGTCCTCCAAGTTGCTCAGGCCAAAATCGTTTACTTCATCTTTAACTTCTCTCTCACCTAGTGTTCAGTCTGTTACTAAAATAAACACATGCTTATCTTTTCTTTTTTTTTATTTTTTTTTATTTTTTGACAGGCAGAGTGGACAGTGAGAGAGAGAGACAGAGCGAAAGGTCTTCCTTTTGCCGTTGGTTCACCCTCCAATGGCCGCCGCGGCCGGCGCGCTGCGGCCGGCGCACCGCGCTGATCCGATGGCAGGAGCCAGGAGCCAGGTGCTTTTCCTGGTCTCCCATGGGGTGCAGGGCCCAAGCACCTGGGCCATCCTCCACTGCACTCCCGGGCCACAGCAGAGAGCTGGCCTGGAAGAGGGGCAACCGGGACAGAATCCGGCGCCCCAACCGGGACTAGAACCTGGTGTGCCGGCGCCGCTAGGCGGAGGATTAGCCTAGTGAGCCGCGGCGCCGGCCCTATCTTTTCTTACCATCTCCAGTTATCACCCTACACTGGCCAACATTACTTTGGGGAAATTTAGCTGTAATACTTTCCAAACTAGATTTTTGTGATGTTTGGGTTGTGTTTCTTTGCTTGTTTATTTCCACACTTGCCTGACTGAGGCAGTAAAGCAAACAAATTGATGATTTTTAAGTGGTAAATCAAATCGCATCTCTCCTTTGAGCATCACATTAGAATGGTTCCCAACGGCCCTTCGAAAATAAAAGTTGCATACCTTACACTTGTCTAGAAGACTCACTTATCTGTCCTCATTGCCTTTCTGACTTCATCTTTTACTATCTTCCACCTTCTACTTCTCTTTTATTACATTGGCTTCCTTTCTGCTCTTCAAACATACCAAACGTGAGAACATCAAGGCTTTTGTACCAGCTGTTCTCTTTCAGATGATATTCCCAAGTTATTCTTGTCCCCTATTCTGTCATCTATGTATATATCAATTCTTGACTTGCAAAATTACCTATCTATATACTTATTTATTATAGTCTCCTACTTTAATGTAAGTTCAATGAGGATTAGTGTTTTTGTCAGTTTATTCACTGTCAATTCTCACCATCTGCAAACAAGTATGACATATAGTACATTCCATAAGTATTTTTGAGTGATTGTATAAAAATGAAACTGAATCCATCAACATATCCTAAAACCTGAGTAGTGTATTCTAAAAACAAATTAAAAGAATACCTACACCATGATTGTATTTATGCAAGGATTGAAACATAAAAATTTAAAATATGTATAGAAAATACTTGTGATCAAGGATCCAAAACCAATCACTGGAGTAAGGACAGTCTATTCAATAAATGGTGCTGGGAAAATTGAATTTCCACATGCAGAATCATGAAGCAAGACCCCTACCTTACACCTTACACAAAAATTCACTCAAAATGGATTAAAGACTTAAATCTACGACCTGAAACCATCAAATTATTAGAGAGCATTGGAAAAACCCTGCAAGATATAGGTACTGGCAATGACTTCTTGGAAAAGACCCCAGAAGCACAGGCAGTCAAAGCCAAAATTAACATTTGGGATTGCATCAAATTGAGAAGATTCTGTACTGCAAAAGAAACAGTCAGGAAAGAGAAGAGGCAACCAACAGAATGGGAAAATATATTTGCAAACCATGTAACTGATAAAGGGTTGATAACCAGAATATACGAAGAAATCAAGAAACTCCACAAGATCAAAACAAACAACCCACTTAAGAGATGGGCCAAGGACCTCAATAGACATTTTTCAAAAGAGGAAATCCAAATGGCCAACAGACACATGAAAAAATGTTCAAGATCACTAGCAATCAGGGAAATGCAAATCAAAACCACAATGAGGTTTCACCTCACCCCGGTTAGAATGGCTCACATTCAGAAATCTACCAACAATAGATGCTGGAGAGGATGTGGGGAAAAGGGACACTAACCCACTGTTGGTGGGAATGCAAATTGGTTAATCCACTATGGAAGTCAGTCTGGAGATTCCTCAGAAACCTGAAGATAACCCTACCATTCAACCCAGCCATCCCACTCCTTGGAATTTACCCAAAGGAAATGAAATTGGCAAACAAAAAAGCTGTGTGCACATTAATGTTTATTGCAGCTCAATTCACAATTGCTAAGACCTGGAACCAACCCAAATGCCCATCAACAGTAGACTGGATAAAGAAATTATGGGACCTGTACTCTATAGAATACTATACAGCAGTCAAAAACAATGAAACCCAGTCATTTGCAACAAGATGGAGGAATTTGGAAAACATCATGCTGAGTGAATTAAGCCAGTCCCAAAGGGACAAATATCATATGTTCTCCCTGATCAGCGACAACTAACTGAGCACCAAAGGAGAAACTTGTTGAAGTGAAATGGACACTGTGAGAAACAGTGACTTGATCAGCTCTTGTCCTGACCGTTGATGTACAATGTAATACTTTATCCATTTTAGTACTTTTTTTTTGTTCTAGTACCATTTGTTGAACTCTGTAATTAACAAACAATTATTCTTAGGTGTTTAAATTTTAACTGAAAAGTGATCCCTGTTAGGAATTTGGAAAACATTATGCTAAGTGAAATAAGCCAATCCCAAAGGGACAAATACCACTTGTTCTCCCTGATAGGTGATAACTAACTGAGCACCAAAAAGGAAACCTGTTAAAGTGAAATGAACACTATGAGAAACGGTGACTTGATCAGCCCTCACCCTGACTGTTGATGAGCAAATTAATATGTTATCCCTCTTAGTATTTTTTTTGTTTGTTCTACTTAATACTTTTGGTTGAATACTGTAATCAATACACAATTCTTCTTAAGTGCTGAAACTTAACTGAAAAGTGATCACTGTTAAATATAAGAGTGGGATTAAGAGAGGGAAGAGATGTGCAATTCGGGACATGCTCAGCTGACTTACCTCAAACGGTAGAGTTAGAAACATACCAGTGGTTTCGAATTCAATCCCATCGAGGTGGCATGTACCAATGCCATCTCACTAGTCCCAGTGATCAATTTCTGTTCACAATTGATCATAATGATAGGACTAAGAACCAAAGGGATCACACAAACAAGAATAGTGTCTGCAAATACTAGCTGATAGAATCAAAAAGGGAGAGAACAATCCAACATGGGAAGTGAGATACACAGCAGACCCATAGAATGGCAGATGTCCTAAACAGCACTCTGGCCTCAGAATCAGCCCTTAAGGCATGCGGATCCACTGAAAAGCCCATGAGAGTATTTCAGGCATGGAAAGCCAAGATACTCTGGCAAAAAAAAAAAAAAAAAAATCTAAATGAAAGATCTCCGTGAGTGAGATCCCAGGAGAAAGAACAGGTCATCAAAGAAGGAGGTACCTTTCTCTGAAGGGAGGAAAGAACTTCCACTTTGACTATGGCCTTGTCTAAATTTGATCAGAGTCAGTGAACTCAGGGGGCTTGCATAGCCTTGGCAGCTCATGACAAGAGCCTAGGGTGATTACTGATGCCATAAACAAGAGTGTCAATTTGTTAAGTCAACAACAGGAGTCACTGTGCACTTACTCTTCATGTAGGATCTCTGTCCTTAGTGTGCCGTACATTGAGATTTAATGCTATAACTAGTACTCAAACAGTATTTTTCACTTTATGTTTCTGTGTGGGAGCAAACTGTTGAAATCTTTACTTAATGTATGCTAAACTGATCTTCTGTATATAAAGAGAAACGAAAATGAATCTTGATGTGAATGGAAGTGGAGACGGAGTGGGAAAGGGGAGGGTTGCGTGTTGGAGGGACGTTTTGGGGGGAAATCATTGTAATCCATAAGCTGTACTTTGGAAATTTATATTCATTAAATAAAAGTTTAAAAAAAAAGAAAATACTTGTGATAAAGCTGATTTTATTTATTTTAAAGATTTATTCATTTATATGAATAGAGATCTGTTTCAGAGATAGAGATCTTCCATTTGCTGGTTCACTCTCCAAATAACCACAGTGACTGGGGCTAAACTAGGCTGAAGCCAAGAGCCAGGAGCCAGGAACCAGGAACTTCTTCCAGGTCTCCCACATGGGTATCAGGGGCCCAGGGATTTGGGCCATCTTCCACTGCTTTTCCCATGTGCATTAACAGAGAGCTGGATCAGAAGTAAAGCAGCTGGCACTCAAACTGGCACCCATAGGGGATGCCAGCACTGCGGGGAGCAACTTACCTTGCTGTACCACAACACGCACTCCAGCAAAACTGCTTTTTATCTGGAAGTGAGCAAGGAGAATCCATTTGGAGACCTAAAACTACCACTTCTTTAGACTGGTTCTGAGTACATGAGTGATTGCTTTATTAACATTCATTAAATAATGGATAACTATAATACATTCTTTTGGTATATACAAGATATATAAGAACAAGACATATCAAAAACAAATAAAACAAACTTTACTTGTTTTACCCTTGAATTTCTAGCATTAGCTTATGTCTATGTACTGTTTTTTTTTTTGACAAACAAATGCTGGTTTTGTAATTTCATTTGATCCTCAAAACCTCTTATTCTCACTTGATAGATGAGGAAGCTGAAACTCAAAAATGAAGTGACAATCAAGGTTTAAAACTAATCACAGGGACAGCCAAGAATAGAACTTAAATCTTCTGATTTCAGAGATTTGAACTGAAAAGCACAGAAAAATATGGTGATATTAATATTGAGTTTGCACAGAGTATAAAACTTATTTAGTAGTTTTGAGAATGTTCAGAGAAATGACATTAATTTATGTCATTAATAAATCATGTGGGTTTCTCATCCTCTTGCATAAAATACGGGCTTTCACGTTATACTGACCTAACTTTCAACTCAAGATTTCTGTCTTGGCATTTGAGGGCCTCCACATCTGACTACACGTTCCCTATGACATGTTTTACAGTTATCCTGAAGTATTTCCCAAGCATGAAATGGTCTTTAATATTACATTTCCTTTATTATGCTCAATCTTATCCTGATGCAATGCTTCTTTCTCTGCTTATTGACAATTCTTCTCCCTCAAAGACAGCTGGTATGTTTCCCTCTCCAAATAAGCCAGCTCCAAATTTCCCATTTGGAATGAATTGCCCCCTTCTCGGTACAACAAATATTGAATGTTGGGACTTTTCTTGGAACAACTTTTATTCTATCTGGTACTTTAATTCTATCAGGTATGCTCCATACTAAATTAGAAGATGCTTGATAAAATAGTTTATCCTATGTGTACTTTCATTTACCACCAAACAACAAACAATGTATTCTCTCAATCACTGTTGAAATGAATCTATTAATAGATTGAAAAAATAGCAAATATGTAATATTTTCCATGAAATTTTCCTAATCAGTTTTTTAAGTTATTTAAGTTAAATTTAAAATGATAATCTATTTGTGTGCTCTTTCCTATTTGAAGCTATAATCACATCAATGGCATGGCATTTGATTCTACCATAATAATAATAATAATAATAGTAATAATAATAATATTCATAAACAATGATGATCGTTAAGATTTATTTTTGAAGCTACAAGATACAAATAAGGATGTTGGCTAATGGTAGGAGAAATCAAAATCTCATCTACAAGCGTTTGTTGCTCTAGATTAGGCACAAATGAGAGTGTCACGTCCAGCCAATTGTACCCTCATTTAATTCTTCATTTTTTAGGCAGTCTTCCAGGTGTACTGCTGTTTCTGAGACAGTCAAGAGGTTGTGAATCAAGTCTGGTAATTTTATTCGTTGCATGTACAGGCACGATTCCAGTAGCAGAGCAAGAGACAGTGTAACTGAATCTATTGATCCTTTTCAAAATTCAACTATAAACCAATTGAGAATCAGATTTATTAGATGTCAAGTGCAACAGTTGTAGCAAGATCAGTGACATAATTAAGGGTTCTATTGAGTATTAGGAAGAAAATGAGAGAGTACTTATTTTCCTTTTAAGGAGTAAGAAACAATAGTTGAATACCAATAATTTTGTTGCCCATTAAAGCACAGATCACATTGATATTTAAGTCTCTTAATAGTCACTAAATTTTGCCTATTTGACACTGAGACTGGCAAGTTACATAATGAAGTACTACCAAAGAAGCCTTCCTTAAAAACTTTTGATTTAGAGATGGCATTCACACTCTCTTCGATAATATATCACACTGATTTTTCACTACTTTTCTAAATAAAGTCTCATGTTAACATTTCCTCTGGGAGAACATACAAGCTAGAAGAGAACTAAATCCTACCAAGTTGAAATCTATGAAACTACCTCATTAGGAAAAAAATATTTATATGAACAAATTATACAGAAATACATGGTACCTACTCTTGTTTTCCTTCTCTGTACTGTAGTTCAATTTTGCAATTATAAATAGATCTTTTGCCATTAATTCTACCTTAATAATTTCAACATCTAAAATATTTTCTTTAAATTTGATACACAAAAGTCAGAATGGATACTCAGTGATTCATTCACTATTTTAGCTTATTACAGCGCACTCCACATTACCATAAATTTCAAAAGACCTCCATAGAAACTGCATTCAAGTGTATTTGAATATCTCTGCTTTTACATAACAGTTTCTGTTTTTTCTAAACATTTTGCTCTTTCTGTATATATATTACAACAAAGACTGCCATCCCAGCACCTATAATAAAAATCCCTTAGTCTTATGTGTTATCCAAATTCCTAATTCACTTGTTAGCCAGACTTAAGGGTAGAATAATCCATGATTGCTGCCTTATCTATCTCCTCACTTCCCTTTAATCCCTTTCTTATTTCTTCTTTAAAACTGCTGTGAGATTAGTCAACATTTCATTTGAATTATTGCAAAGGATACTTAGAAGCTATGATGAACTGAATCTGCAGTGTAAATGCTGTTGAACTCTCCTTTCTTAAAGATTCCGCTTCCTGGATTATGGTAGGTCTCTATTCAGATTTCTGAGGTATCTCCATACTTTCTTCTACAGCAGTTGCATGAGTTTACATTCCCGCCAACAGTGAATCTGGTTACCTTTTCCCCAGCATCCTCGCCAGCATTTGTTTATTGATTACTGTATGGGAGCCATTTTTACCGGAGCGAGGTGAAACCTCCTTGTGATTTTGATTTGCATTTCCCTGATGACTAATGATCCTGAACATTTTCTCTTTTGACCAGTTGAATTTCCTCTCTTAAAAAATGCCTGTTTGGCCGGCGCCGCGGCTCACTAGGCTAATTCTCCGCCTTGCGGTCAGGGCGCTGGATTCTTTCCCGGTTGCCCCTCTTCCAGGCCAGCTCTCTGCTGTGGCCAGGGAGTGCAGTGGAGGATGGCCCAAGTACTTGGGCTCTGCACCCCATGGGAGCCCAGGAGAAGTACCTGGCTCCTGCCATCGGATCAGCGCGGTGCACCGGGCCACAACGTGCAGGCCGCGGCGGCCATTGGAGGGTGAACCAACGGCAAAAGGAAGACCTTTCTCTCTGTCTCTCTCTCTCTCACTGTCCACTCTGCCTGTCATAAAATAAAAAATAAAAAAATAAATGCCTGTTTAAGTCCTTTGCCCATTTCTTTACTGGATTGTTTGTTTTGTTGTTGTTGAATTTCTTGAACTCTTTATATATTCTGGATGCTAATCTTTTATCAGTTGTGCATTTTGCAAATATATTCTCCTATTCTGTCAGTTGCCTCTTCATTTTGCTGAATGTTTCGTTTGCAGTGAAGATGTTTCTCACCTTGATGTAATCCCATTTGTCAATTCTGGCATTGATTGCCCATGCTTTTGGGGTCTTTTCTAAGAATTCTTTGCTTGTGCCAATATCTTGTAGAGTTTCCCCCATGTTCTCTAATAATTTGATTGTACCAGGTCATATATTTAGGTCTTTGATCTGTCTTGAGTGGATCTTTGTGTAAGGTGTAAGGTAGGGGTCTAGTTTCATACTTCTGCACAGAAGATCCAGTTTTTCCTGAGAATTTACCCAAAGCAAAAGAAATCAGTATATGAAAGAGTTATCTGTAGCCCCATGTGTATTCCAGCACTATTCACAATAGCTACAATATGGAGTCAACCCAAATGTCCATCAAAAATTGGTTGAATACAGCAGACCCATAGAATGGCAGATGTCCTAAACAGTACTCTGGCCTCAGAATCAGCCCTTAAGGCATGCAGACCTGGCTGAAATGTCCATGAGAGTATTTCAGGTATGGAAAGCCAAGACACTCTGCGGGGAAAAAAAAAAAAACCTAAATGAAAGATCTCTGCGAGTGAGATCCCAGTGGAAAAAATGGGTCATCAAAGAAGGAGGTACCTTTCTCTGAAGGGAGGAGAGAACCTCCACTTTGACCATGGCCTTGTCTAAATATGATCAGAGTTGGTGAACTCAAAAGGCTTCCATAGCCTTGGCAGCTCATGACAAGAGCCTAGGGTGATTACTGAGGCCATAAACAAGAGTGTCAATTTGTTAAGTCAACAACAGGAGTCACTGTGCACTTACTCCTCATGTAGGATCTTTGTCCTTAGTGTGCTGTACATTGAGATTTAATGCTATAACTAGTACTCAAACAGTATTTTTCACTTTATGTTTCTGTGTGGGAGCAAACTGTTGAAATCTTTACTTAATATATGCTAAACTGATCTTCTGTATATAAAGAGAATCGAAAATGAATCTTGATGTGAATGGAAGGGGAGAGGGAGTGGGAAAGGGGAGGGTTGCGTGTTGGAGGGACGTTATGGAGAGGAAGCCATTGTAATCCATAAGCTGTACTTTGGAAATTTATATTCATTAAATAAAAGTTAAAAAAAAGAGAAAAAAAATTGTTTGGATAAAGAAATTATGGTATATATACTATGGAGTACTACTCAGTTGTAAAAAAAAAAAAAGATAAAAGAAAAGAAAAAAAGGAAAAGAAATCCTGTCTTTTGCAAAATATGATTTCAACTAGAAATCATTACACTCAGTGAAATAAGCCAATCCCAAAAAACAAATATCATGTTTTCCCTGATCTGATGTAATTAATAGAATACCTGAAATATATTGTAATGTATCTGAGAGGGAGGGTGGGGGAAGAGTTGAAATATGGATAGGAGGGAGGGGAAGTTCCACAATGTCCCTAAATTTGTATATATGAAATATATGAAATTTGTATAACTTAATGAAAATTTTTTAAAAAAGACAAAAAAGTTTATACTTCCTCACTCCCTTATCTTAGATCTTCTAAGTTAATTCTTCTTGCCTTTTTTGAAAGTCAGAATTACACAGAGAGGAGAGGCAGAGAGAGGAGGTGGGGGGAGAGAGAGAGAGAGAGAAAGAGATGTTTTCCATCCACTGGTTTACTCCCCAACTGGCTGCAATGACTGGAGCTGTGCCGATCCAAAGTCCAAAGCCAGGAACCAGGAGCTTCTTCTGGGTCTACCATCTTGGTGCAGGGGCCCAAGGACTTAGGCCATCTCCCACAGCTTTCCCAGGCCATGACACAGAGCTGAATCAGAAGTGGAGCAGCAGGGACTTGGACCGGCGCCCATATGGGATGTCAGCACTGCAGGCAGTTGCTTTACCTGCTATGCCATAGTGCCAGCCCCCTTCTTGCCTTATTTCACAAACTCTTTCTCAGACATCCAGTCATGGGATGTAAAGCTACTGCTTTATGATACTTCAGGTATATCCTTAAATGAAGAGGATGTGTTTGTCCCCACCTCGTCCCACGAAATAGGATATAAATTTGATATCTGAAAGTTAAGGGCTACCCTGGCCCTAGAGGTTGATTCAAGTGCCAATGATGAAAGATGAACACAATGAAAGTCACCATTGATAACAATGTAACTGTTCTACCAGTCTCTTTTTAGTCATATGTTTTATTACATCCAGGGGTTGAGGTGGGTGACTTGGTGACCAGGAAGAGACTGCTTTTGCCAGAGCCAGGTAATTCCTAGAGATAATAAATAACTTGCCTGTTAGCATGCCTATCATCTGCAAAGCAACCAATCCCAAATAAAACTCTTGAACACACCCTTTATCTCTTACATACTAAATCAAGATTTGCCTTCCAGTAAATCAACCCAGGACTCATTATGAGCAAACTGGAGGGACAGCCCTTAGTCCTGAAGACCAACTGGAATTATCCAAACTAGCCAATCCTAAACTGCCATGCCTTACCTTTACATGGAAACTCCAGCACAATTTCTCCTCCATCCTGCTTCTGCCTCCCCCCGGAGTCGGGTGCTTCCTGCCTGTCCCTGCAGGGCATGCCATGCCTCTCCTTCTTAGAAGAACCATAACAACAGTGACATTGACCTCTTCATGTTGTCACTCAGGAACCTTTATATATTAGGATCTGGGCACAAATCAGTCCTGGAATCTTTTATCTCTGAATTTCATTGAAATGGGAAAGACATAAACCACTCTCTTATGTAAATCATTGTTATTTTCATTTTATTATCATTTATAATCAAATACTTTAATAAAAATAAACATCACTGGGATATTCTACAACATTTAAAAACAGCATTTCAAATAGCCCTCAATATTTTATCCCTCCTCAAATATACCCTTACTCTTATTTATTTTTTTTCTTTTCAGATAATATTAACTTGATGTGCAGATAGTAACCCAAACCAGAAACACAAGGCTCATTGTAGAATCCATACCCATCTTCATGTTCCACATCCAGCAAACCTTTGGAATGTTTTCATTTTACTCTACCCCTTAAACATTGCTCATACATATCTTTCTACTTTTTGTATATTGGTTATCTCTGCCTTGGACTTATTTTCTGTATTAATAAATAGCACTTAAAATAAAATATAAATTATCAATTATACCCTGAGAGCCCATTATGCTATTGGGTCCCTACCTTTGTCTCCCAATCCTGCTCCATGAGGTTATCCTTTGAGGAGAGAAATTAGGCAAAAGAGTATGACTCAAATGGCTCCTTGATTGACGGTGCAGGAAATTTTTATACATTAGGTAGGAGAAAGCAGGTATACGGAAATGCCTTTGCAAAGCCAAATTTTCATTGGAGAAGTTTGGAATCAGATCAGCATAAGATGGACTTTTAATTTCCTCTTCCGTTTTTAAGGGACGTCTTTCTTCTGAAAGGGCTGTGGTGTACTCAGGTTCCGGTGTTCCCGTATTGCTCTGGTTTCTTTGGTACTGCCAGTTAGATTTTAGCATTTTGTGTTTGCCTAATTAGCAGGACATGTAGTTCTCTACCCTGAGTTCCCTCCATGCATTCACAGTCATTTCCTAAAATGCAGGAACATATATATATATATATATATATATATATATATATATATATAAAATCACACTCATTGTTGAAATGTAAAGTAGGAAAACTTTCAGAAAAAGAATAAGGAAGCATACTAAGGGTTATTTTGCTTGGGAAACCAAGGGGAACAGGGCATAAGCACAGTCTGGTGGCAATTACATGATCTTATCCTTCTGTTTTTGCAAGCATACTTTTTTTTGCATATTTCTTTGTTTCTCCACTTCCCATTCATTCATTGCCATTCATTTTGTATCATGAAGATACTGATTTTCCTCCCACTTGAGAGTCTTTACAGCAGCTGCTCACTCTGTTTGTAGGACTAATCCTTTCCCCAGGCCCTTCATGTGGCTGGTTAACCCTTCTGCAAGTCTGGTAAATGTCAGTTCCTCAAAGCGCATTTTCCTGAAGGGGCTATATAAATCACCACCAACTCACAGACACATACACCTATTCTTGATCATATTATACACTTATTTATTTGTAGCAATTATCAAATCCAGAATTCTCTTGTTTTCATATTGTTTACTTGTTTATTATCTAGCTCCCTCATGAGATGACAAAGAGATAAATATATTTGCAGAATAAATGAATGGATATTCTGTCTCTTTCTATTCTTCCCCATCTTTGGGCCTGTTCTATATTATGATGCCATAATGATCTAGACTCAATATAACTATAAAATAATGCTAATAAAATCTTCAAAGCTGAACTAGGGATTCCCAAGTTTTAGTGTCCAAAGAAACTCCTTTAGAATGTTCAAAAACATACATTTTCCTATCCACTTTGTGAGGTTGTGATTTAATACATCTGGTTTAGTATCTGAAAATTTATTAAACTTGTTTTTAGCAAACTCTCTAGGGAATTCTGAGGATGTTCACTTCAACATGCAGAATAAAATTTATGCTGTTTAACCTGGCCTCCAAAGTGAATCACACTAAGTATTTAACCAGCTTGTCTGGTTAAATCCCATCATGTCTCACATGAACTTTTCATTAAAATTATCAAAGATTCAGTAGTTGTTCAAACACACTTCATTACTCCTTTTTTTCAAAAAGATTTATTTATTAATTTGAAAGGCACAGTTTTCAGAGAAAGGGAGAGAATCATACAGAAAGAGAGAGAAATCTTCCATCCACTTGTCCACTCCCCAAATGTCCTCAATGGCCCGAGCTGAGCCAGTCCAAAGCCAGAAGCTTCCTCCAGGTCTTCCACATGGGTTCAGGACCCAAAAACTTGAACCATCTTCTGCTGCTCTCCCAGGTACATTAGCAGGGAAGTGGATTAGAAGTAGAACAGCCAGGTCTCAAACCAGCACCTATGTGGTTTGCAAGCATCACAGGCAGCGGCTTAATCCACTATGCCACAACACCAGCCCCTCCATTATTTCTTGCCTCTAACTTTTGTTCCTGTTATTACTAACCCAGCTGCCTCTACCAGTCTAGAACATCCACATTTTCCAGAAATATTCATTAAAATCCCAAGAGAGATTCGGTACTCCTAGATAGACAATGGTGTCTTCTTTGTTTTTTTTTTTTTTTTTCATTATACATAGTAATGTAGAATAAGATTTCAACATCAAGTATTTGTAGTTTTATCAACTGTAAGTTCCATTTTTCCCCCCAAATAATGGTAGAAACTCTCTATCATGCTGATTTGGAAGGTTGAGCTTGCGCATTAAAGACAATCACTAAATTAACTCAGGAGTGAAACTCTATCTTTTCCTGGGTTCCCCTGAAAACAGACTGAGATGAAAACTTATTTGCTAATACTTTATGGAAGGTGTACAGCACAGAGAAGCAGAAGTGAGGGATAGACAATGATCCAGAAAAGAATGAGAGAAAATGCAATGGGGTACTTTATGAGGTTTTATTACATATTCATAACTGATGTAATCAATTACTCAATCTCATGAGGCATCTTCAGTAACTATCAGATGTCTCAATCTTGGAATATTCCACCTGTGGAGAAGGAAGGAGTTTTCTTCTGTTATCACTATTCTGTACCAACTCCTATGAAGGGAAGGAATCTGCAGCTCACCTAGAATCAGGGTCTGTTAACTAAGATCTGAAAACAGAATGAAAGACCACAATTTCCATTACAATTACTGACATCAAACTTCTACTTGTTAGCCTCTTTAAAAATCATATAAGTAGCAGGGGGGAAAGCCACAACAATGCAAAAGTTGCACTTTGTAAATTCACATTTATTAAATAAAAAAAGAAAATAAAACATAATTAATGCTTGGGGTGTAGTTTATAAAATATCTTAAAATACCTTTCATGATTAAGCAATAATGACAAAGAAAACAACTGACTTCCAGTTTAACTGATCAAGAAAAAGGAAATGCACAAATAAAGTATAATAGTATGTCGGGCTGAAAGGCCTGCAAGAGCATCTCAGGCATGGAAAGACAAGACTCTGTGGAAAAAAAAATCCTACAGGGAGGATCTCTGCGAAACCTCAGAGGAAAGAAAGGGTCATCAATGAAGGAGACACTCTTCTCTGAAGGGAGGAGAGAACATCCACTTTGCTTATGGCCGTGTCCAAATACCGACAGAGTCTATGGTCACAAAAAGCCTCCATAGCCCTGGCAGCCCACGACAAGAGCCTTGGATGATCACTGACATCACAAAAAAGTGTTAATTGTTAAAAGAACAACAGTAGTCACTGTGCACTTGCTTCCCAGGTAGGACCTCTGTCCCTATTGAATTGCAATATGAGAATTGACTGCAAATTCTCTCCCCAAACTGTACTCTATATGTTGCCAATTCAAACTGTACTCTATATGTTGTGTGTGGCATTGTTGAAATCTATGATTAGCATAGAGTTGGTCCTCTATATATAAAGTCATACTAAAAATGATCCATAATGAAGAAGGAGATGGGAGAGGGAATGGGAGGTGGGATGGGAGTGGGGTGGGAGGCATAGGGGAAAGAACCACTGTATTCCTAAAGTTGTATCTATGTAAAAATGCATTCATTAAATAAAAAAGAATAATAGTATGAAAAAAATCATATAAGTAGATAAACATCTTAGTTTAGCTTCTCACATCTCACTGATCATAACAACATCATAATTCATTTGTTGTCATCATAGCTCTTTGTAGTTCAAAGCACTCTTATCCCAGCCTTGTTGCCTATTATAGCTGTTATGTTAACCTTTCCCCTGACAGCTAGATACCTTCACCCGGCTTCTGCAGTGACATGAACTGGAGGGAAAGGGATAGTGGTTAATGGGTACAGGGTTTCAGTCTGGGGTGAGAGAAATAGTTCTGGAGATGAATTGAGGAGATGGTTGCACTACAATGCGAATGTCCTTAATGTCACAGCACTGTAAACTTAAATAGCAAAAGTAATAAACTTTGCATCATGTGTATTTTGTTACAGTGAAAAACAGATATCCAAAATTATTATCTTTATAATTTTTATTATCCTCATACCAATTAAATACAGCAGCCACATACTTTCAAGTGTTCTTTGCTTTACTTCATGGAGCCTATTTATAAGAGCTGCTTTAAAATCACTTCCTGTGGGTGGATATTTGGTTCAGACTGAGACACTTATTAGGACACTTGCAGCCTGGACCCAAGTGCCTGGCTTTGAGTCTTTGCTCCTTGCCAATTCCTGCTCCAGAATATGAGCACCTGTGGAGACAATGGGTGAAGACTCAAGTAGTTGGATCCCTGCCACCAAGTGGGAGACCTAGACTGAGTTCTTGGTCCTGGCTTCACCCTGGCCCAGCTCCAATGGTCATGGGCACTTGGACTTGGAAAGTATACCAACAGATGAGAGATCCATTCTCTCCCTCCCTTTTCTCCCCACCCCATCTCTGTTTCAAGTAAATAAATAAATTCAATTTAAAACACACAAAATCACTGCCTAATAGTTGCCACATGGTGCTATTTCCTTGCTGGTGTGTGTGTGTGTGTGTGTGTGTGTTCTTATTTCCCCTTGAGAACTGGTCACATTGTCCTGATTCTTGCGTTTTCAGTAATTTTGGATTGTATTTTAGAAATTCTGAGCATTATGCTGGGTAGACTCTGGGTCCTGTTATAAGCCTATAGAGAATATTGTTTCTGTTTTAAGAGGCATACAACCTGATGTGATTCATACCATATGTTTGTCCTATTTCCTTTGGTAGGGGTGGTTTTCAATTTTTATTTAGTACCTTAAACCTCTGCCATATTGGTTTGAGTCTTACCCATGCATGTGTTATTCAGGAGACTTGCAAAAGTTGTCCTTGTGCAATTGCTTACTTGTTTGCTTAAAAATATCAACAAGGTCCAATCAGGAAGTAATGAAACCACTTTAGTTTTTTCAAGTGCAAGGACTTTAATCATAAATGAATTAGCTTCACAGGTGATGGAAGGTCTGAGAAGCTAAAAAGTGATGGCCAATCAACACAGAGATTGACAACAGCTGGAAGTTGCAATTAATTTATTGTTAAAAGAACAGGAAGATGTTATCAGAGGCCAGATGTTAGGGTTCTTTGGTGGAAGCCAGAACATCAGAAGTTGCCCTGAGGAAATCATTGTTGGATGAGCTCTAGAGAAGATCACCCATATCCAGAAACGGTACAAGAGGCAGAGCGATTTGGAGTGGGACATCCTGGCTCCTCTCATTGTTTCTGCCTTCCAATCTTTGCCTCATACCTTCTATTGACCAAACCTAGGAATGCAAACCTATTGACCAAACCTATGAACGCAAAGTGAAAGAGAGCCAGGGGAAAGCAGTTTCCTAACATAGAAAGTAAAGCAGAGAGGGTGGGTTCTGTGGTTCAGATGCGTGCCCCTCCCCAAATTCAGGTGTTGCCAATTCAGACGTCACCAATTTAAGAGGTAGGGCCTTTAACAGGTGAAGGGCCATGAAAACTCTTCCCCTTCCTTAATGGGCTTTAGACCCTTAAAAAGGGGGCTCCAAGGAACTTTCTGCACTTTTGGCCGTCCATCTTCTACCCGACAGGCTGTCTTCTAAGGATGCAGCCATCTTGGAAGCAGACCCTTAGTACTCTGATCTTGGACTTCCCCACTTCCAGAATGGTGAGGTATTTTTCTGTTTTTCAATAAATTACCCAATCTGTGGTACTCTGTTACAGCATCAGTTAAAAGCCGAGGCAGTTAGGTAACTGGGATTAAATCAGACAAGCATTTTACAGGCACACTGGAATTTTTACATTTATTTAAGGTGTACAAATGCCATGCATTTCATGTATACAGATTCAGGAATATAATGATACTTCCACCCTACCCTCCCTCCCTCCTGCCCATGCTCCCACCCTTTTTCCTCCACCCTCTCCTATTCTCATTCTAATTTTTTACAAAGATCTATTTTCAGTTAACTTTATACTCAAAAGATTAACCCTATAGTAAGTAAAGAGTTCAACAAATAGTATGAAGAGAGGAAAAAAAAAAAAAAAAAAAACTGTTCCTCAACACCAAACCCATATGTTTGTTATTTTGCCGATAAATACTAGTTCTTCAAATTTTTAAGGTGAGCTTATAAGAACAAAACTGAAGTAAAAGGCCAGGTATTTAGGTATATCAGTGGGCCTCTGGCCTTATAGTTATGTCATTTGAGATACCTGAATCCTGTGAATGCCTGGGTTCCAGTCCCAGGTACTACCCCCAATTCCAACTTTCTACTAATGTGTACTCCAGAAGGCATTAAATGACTGCTTAAGCATTTGTATCACTGCTATCCATGTAGGACATGGATTAGGTTCCTAGCCCTGCTTTAGTCTGTCCCAGCCTCACTGCTGCCAACATTTGGGGCCTGAACCAGTAGATGGGAGCTTTTTTCCCTTCCTGCCCTAGCTCACCCCCTACTCCCTTCACCTTCTACCCACCATCTCCCTCCTCACCCCATGTCTAGCTCTCCCTTCCTCCCTCCCTTTCCCCTCTACCTGCCTCCCTATCTCTCTCTGAAGTAAATTTAAAAATAAAAATAACCTAAGGAAAACAACAAATCACACCGTTTTCCTAGAAATTTGATATCTGCCGGAAACTTAAGAATGAATGATTGGCCTTTGGGATGATTTTGTAAGACATCACAATTCATGCCCTATATTTCCCATTCTTGATATGAGAAAGTAAACGCCCAGCCATTGTTCTGTCCATGTCTTGATTGCTAATTGAGATTAAGAAAAAAAAAGACACAGATGAGAGCCAGAAACCAGGAGTCAAGAGTGAAGGAAACCCAATTCAGACACAGAAGTAACAGATAAACGCCGGTGCCATGGCTCAATAGGCTAATCCTCCGCCTTGCAGCGCCGGCACACCGGGTTCTAGTCCCAGTTGGGGCACCAGTTTCTGTCCCGGTTGCCCCTCTTCCAGGCCAGCTCTCTGCTGTGGCCCGGGAGTGCAGTGGAGGATGGCCCAAGTCCTTGGGCTCTGCACCCCATGGGAGACCAGGATAAGCACCTGGCTCCTGCCTTTGGATCAGCGCAGTGTGCCAGCTGCAGCACGCCGGCCACGGCAGCCATTGGAGGGTGAACCAACAGCAAAGGAAGACCTTTCTCTTTCTCTCTCTCTCTCTCTCTCACTGTCCACTCTGCCTGTTTAAAAAAAAAAAAGTAACAGATAAGATGGAAATAAGGGGTTCATATTCCTAACAGAAAATTTCTGAAAATCTAGGAGTTGTGGCTCACAGGGAAATGAACTGTATGTGTCCCATATTTTTGCAGGTTCTGGCAGATGGATTTTCAACCTCTAGAGAGATTTAAAAGAGAAACAGTTTAGGAGAGCTCTCCCTGTGTTCCCTCTAGCACGTCTCAGATCTCTCCAAGGGAGAATATACCTGAGTTCCTAGAAACAAAGATTTATACTGGAATTTTTGATATAAAAAAAGCTTTGATACTTTCTTTAATGTCATACTCAAAATATTTTGTGGTTCTATTTTCATAAGATGATGAAATTCTATTCAAAGTTTATAATGCAACCAGTCTGCATATAAGCAATAATGGAAATCATATTTTAAATATCAGTTTTTGTATACTCCTAATTTGAACTAAAACTCAATTTTTCTCAAAGAAATGAAAATGGAAAAATGTCATGAGTTTCTGTTTTCTTTGCATCTCTTCATATCTTTCAATGTAAGTTTTATAAATCAGCCTATAAACAAGAGCCAATTTCCAAGCTAGTATTTCTTAGAGCTAAGACAAGTACTTGAACTCATTTACCCATAGAAGTGTTTTAAACACATAGTAAAATAAACACAAGGGGAGATACAAAGAAGAGCTTGACTCAGTGAAGAATGTATTTCTCTTGAAATAGAATTAATCTCTGCAATATTTAGGCAGGTTAACTGCTGCATAATTAGTTTCCAAATATGCCAGTAGTTCTCAAATCTCCAGCAAAGGTGACATAGCTTTACCTATAGGACAACTCTATGGTGAGTCACTGAGTAGGAGGCAGGACTGCAACATAATGACAACTAGTTCTCCAATAACTAGCTCTGACTTGGATCTTGATCACAGCTGAGCTCACCAGGATCTGCAGAACCACCTTGGTGAGAACTATTTGATAGTTTCTCCTTAAAGGATGTAGTTTCCCTATGTACAAAAATAGTCATAATGGTCAAACTGAAAACAACACATGCATCCCCTCTCACAACTTTTTGTGACAGAGATACTTGGGTAAGCATAAATTGTGTAGAAAACACAGCTGACATTTTAACCTTTTTAAGAAAATGTGAACTCACCTTGATGCCTTGACAGAAATAGTGTGGCCAATACAGTGCTTTGCACTGGAGCCATTTGTCAGTTTTATAACATACAGGAATGCCATTGTCTACTGAACAATAAAATTAACTGAAAACAAGTTAAACACAGTAAAGTGTCAGCTCAATAGATAAATCAGTCCAACAGATTTTCACGAAGAGAGAGAGAGAGTGTCTTACTTTGATGCTTCCCACAGTTAATAATTTCTCCTTGATTTCATGCAGACAATGTGAAAGGAGGAAACGGGATGAGTTGATGAAGGAATCATGAAGTATGGTGGTTCAGTATCCAGTGAGGGGATTGGTTCCTGAAGCCCCACGGATGCCAAAATCTGTAGGTGCTCAAGCCCTTACTTAAAATAGCATAGTATTAGGCATAAAACATGTGCATCTTTTTTTTTTTTTTTTTTTTTTTTTTGGACAGGCAGAGTGGACAGTGAGAAGAGAAAGGTCTTCCTTTTTCTGTAGGTTCACCTCCCAATGTATGCTGCGGCCAGCGCACTGCACTGATCTGAAGCCAGGAGCCAGGTGCTTCTCCTGGTCTCCCATGAGGTTGCAGGGCCCAAGGACCTGGGCCACCCTCCACTGCACTCCCGGGCCAAAGCAGAGAGCTGGCCTGGAATTGGGGCAACCGGGACAGAATCCGGTGCCCCGACCGGGACTAGAACCCAGTGTGCCGGCGCCACAGGTGGAGGATTAGCCTACTGAGCCCTGGCGTTGGCAATGTGCATCCTTTCAAATGCATCAAAACATATCCACACGGGCTGGCCTTGTGGCTTAGCGGATTAAGCTAATGCCTGCAAAGCTGGCATTCCATATGGGCACCGGTTCATGACCTGGCTGCTCTAATTCCAATCCAGCTCCCTGCTAATGTTCCTGGTAAAGCAGAAGAGGATGGCCCAAGTGTTTATGTCTGTGACACCCATATGGGAGACCTGGAAGAAACTCCTGGCTTATGCCTGGCCCAACCCTGGCTGTTTCGGCCATTTGGAGACTGAACCAGCAGATGGAAGATCGATCTCTGTCTCTCTCATCACTCTGCCTTTCAAATAAATAAATAAATCCATAGAAATAATCTAGATTACCTATAATTCCCAATACATTGCAAATGATATGTAAATATTTGTTAGGCTGTATTGTTTAGGGGATAATGACAAGAAAATCCTCCACATAATAAGACATTTTTTTTCTGAGTATTTTTGATCCATGATTGGATACAGAACTCGGAGATTGATAAGTGACTGTATGCTTTGTAATGGCTACAGTAGGTAAATGTGACTTTATAAAAAATAGTATCTAATCATCTCCATAACATCTCCATAACAATTTAAATTTAAGTATCTTTTATCAGCAACAGTAAAATTTTATAAGCTCCTACTTGAATGACAGTAGTTCATACTTATGTTGGATTTATGTCACTTTTTTTCCAGATGAAATTTGCTTTTAATGATTTGATGTTGATATAGTATTGCTTTAAAAGTAATATAAATCGGCCAGCACCGCGGCTCAATAGGCTAATCCTCCACCTGCAGTGCCGGTTGGGGCGCCAGATTCTGTCCCGGTTGCTCCTCTTCCAGGCCAGCTCTCTGCTATGGCCCAGGAGTGCAGATGAGGATGGCCCAAGTGCTTGGGCCCTGCACCCACATGGGAGACCAGGAGAAGCACCTGGCTCCTGGTTTCGGATCTGCGCAGCGCTAGCCATAGTGGCCATTGAGGGGTGAACCAATGGTAAAGGAAGACCTTTCTCTCTGTCTCTCTCTCTCACTGTCCACTCTGCCTGCCAAAAAAAAAGTAATACAAATCCTTTTATGCCCTCTGAGGCATCATTTTAAGCCACAGGCCTGTATTTCCCATTTAAAGAATAATTTTAAAAAATGCACAAGTAAGGACAAGCCAAAAAGCTTAGGTCCTTTTCCCCAAGGGCAGCCCATTGTTGGTTCTTATTTGTCACTCTTTAGAGAAGCTCACTGCCATATTGAAAGAATACAAAAGACTGCTTAAATGTAGGCAAATCAAGCCAAACCTTGCTCATCCCATTGTTTGTTATCCACTAAATATTCGAGTGGATATTTCTCAAAAGATAGGGGTGGCTAATAATCATGTGAAGAATATACTCAGCATCATTAGTCATTGGGGAAATAAAATTAATAACATAATGAGATTCTACTCCATATTCACTAGAATAGCAGAAACTGACAAGACTGGCAGGCGTGAGAAGCACAGGGACCTCCCTTACACGGACGGTAGCAGTGCAATGTGATAGAAACACTGTGCAAGAAACAGTTGGGTCATTTCTTACAAAGTAAAATACACATTTACTACATTACCTAGAAATTCTATTCCTTGGTCTTTGAAAAAGGAAAACATGCTTACAAAAAAAAGAGAAATAGCTAGTTTGCTCATCAACATTTAATTGGGTCAAAGGGGATAGAGGAAATATACTACTCTGCACTAAAGGCTAACAAGCAAGTGATACACAACATAGTTGAACTATAAAAATATTGTGCAGAGTAAAATAAGCCAGACACTGGAGAGTAAATAGTATATAAGTATTGTACATGAAACTCTGAAAGGGGCAAATATAAACCACAGTGTCAGAAAATCAGCAGTTGCCAAGAGCAGGGAGGGATTACAAAAGATAAGAGGGAAATTTGAGGGTGGATGGAAATCTGTATCTTGATTGGATTAGTTTGTCAAAATTCATGGAAGCTATGGGTTTATCTTATTGCATAGAAACTATGCTAGCCTCAAAATATTGTATCTTTAGAATCATTAGTAATTTACTTATTTGCTGTCCTTATTATCTCCCTAAATATAAAATTATTCCACATAAGTCTCATTAAAGACACCAGAATCAGTATGATTATTACTATCAATTCAAAGAAGAGACAATGGGGCTTAGAAATGTTAAGTGATAAATTAGAATGAGAAGGCATAGCCAGAGTTGCTGCACTATGATTACACTGAATTCTCTTACAAATACCATTCTACATTCTTTCCACAACCCCTTAGGCTTCATTTTAACTAAGATGTACAACGTAGCACTAGTATATATCTTCAGTACTCTGTTGATATTTTACTTGATAAATTGAAAGGGTTCCCATCTGTCACTTCCTTTTGAAATAGAAAAAAAAAATTAGTCCAATTATCTTTGCTCTGGTTTTTTACTTCTGTGTAATCTGCTAATCATTGTCTATAGACTAAGTATTTTTAACCAATAACTTTACAGGATAGGTAAAATTACATTAATTCTCAATCAACTATCTAAAGATAAAATGCTTTGAACTTCATGCAACCTTAATTACCTGTGTTCTCCAAATAACATTTGGCCCCACTGGTCACATCATTTAGTGACTAGTCAGAAATTTCTTCTAGTCTCTCTGTGACTCTTATTTATACTCCTACCACTGAGGATGGCTTTTCACAGACACAAAGACTCATTTGTTTCGGACTAGACTCTATTGTCAGCTCTGCACAAAGATCCTATTTAACCTTATGTTTAGATCCTGCTCTGGCTTATCTGAAACTTTTTAGCTCACTCTACTTAGTGGCAGATAATTGCTGATATCCTTGAACTTCTCAAGGTACTAAAAGATAGCCATGTTCTATTACCTTTTCTTTTGTAAGTACAATGTACATATTTACTTTTTTTGAAATCCTATCAAGAAATCCTTTGAAATATCATATTATTCCAGTAAGTTTTATTACCTTTAAAGGGGTACACAGTCATATGTCACATAATGACATTTTGGTTTAGGATTGACTACAAACATACGATGTCCCCTTATGATTATAATGGAACTGAAACAGGAATGTATAGCTGAAAAAAAGACACTAAGGAAAGTGCAGGAGAAGGGAGAGTTTAAAAAAAAAAAAGAAAATTGACACTGAAGGGTTTAGCAGAAGCTTTGTCAGACCTCATCAAGTTCTTTAGAACGTTTGAGACATGGACTCCAAACCAAAAATTTTCATTAATGTAGAGGAATATTCGGGGTGTATTACCTGCTTATAAGCAAATCAATGATGAAAAAGAAACCAAGCAAATTCTCATGAACACATTGCTGAAACGAGTGATGGGTCCTCAAGAGGCTCAGGTAGATCCTTCAAGGGTTGCTCCCGAAGATAGTGTTATTACAATGGGATATGACAGCTCCACATATGTCATTGTCTTAATGGACTTACAGTGGGACAAGATGTTGTAGGGAGTGATATTGATAACCCTGATCCCGTGTGGGACTGGGCTAGTGTGTGTGTGTGTGTGTGTGTGTGTACGCGTGCATCATTTTTAACTTGTGCTTCTGTCTTGTCATAAATCAGAGGTTCCCACAATTCACATCTCAGGCTTGATAATTTGCTAGACTGTCTTGTAGAACTCAGGACAACAGTTTACTTGGTTACACGTTTTTTACATGTTGCGGATGAAAAGGGTGCATAGGGTAAGGTATGAGATTGGGGGAGGGAGGATGATAGAGCTGGTATGCTACCCATCAGCCCCTCACATGTGCACCATCCTGGAACCTCTCTGAACCCTGTCCTTTCAGTGTTTCTTTCATAATTGGCAGATAAAAACTATATTGTTGACCTGTGAATGATGCAGGTGTTGGCACAACAATATCCCTCACATGAAAAAATGTGTGTATGACTTTTCTTGAAGACCTTTACTTAAAGCTTCTTGTATTTTGTTGACTTTTGAGAAAAAAAACAACTTGGAAAATTCTATTACAAGCTAAGAATGAATTTCCTGAGAATATCAACTTGACCATATATGAAACCACTTTAAAATCTCAAAAAGTATATTGAAGCAAAACAATGCAGACTTAAAATACACACACACACACACACACTGTTGACATTTCTACAGAAAGACATCTTCAGGTAAAAATAATATCCCCATCCTGCATAGATCATACAGATAACTCTAATCATCTGGCCAAGAAGCCAAATGCAAATACTTCAGTTCTTCAGCTCCAATCTTTCATTCTTAGCGCTGGAATCTCCTGTCCAAGTCATCTTGTTAGATGACACAAGAGATGGTAAGTTGACATTTACTCAGCTCTGCCCTGTTAAGCCTCAGCAGTGATGAATTAGCTTAGTGGATCTGCTGCTTTGGTTTCTTTTCCATCTTCTGCTTAGTGTTTTCTGGGCATAGGCATCAGTTGCTGTAATTATGATGGTACTCCTGTTGAGATAGCTGCTGATACTGGTCTCATCTCCTCGATATTCCTTATCCTCCTCACTGCCATCCCCTCAAGGGTGTTTCTTTGGCAAGCAGGGCCCTGAAGAACCATGTTCTGTAACCCTGCTATGTATTCTGTCTCACTGATACACCTTGCTTTCTTGCACCCTGGTATTAGCACCCTCCATCACTTCTCCCAGCAAATGAGGCTTGGTCCTCTTTGGAAATACCCCAGGAGGTCTCCGCATGTGGCCTGGACTTCAAGAACAGTCTCTCATGAATCCATCTGTCCACTCTCACTATTCTGGTAATTGTTTGGAGGAATCCTATGATTTGTATAGTGTCTCCAGTTGTTGTGTTTTGCTGCATATTTATAGCCTTGAACAGTAACTCTACCAGGTCTTGCAACATTTGCTGCTTGCTTATCCTTTTCCCTTTCAATAACATCAAATCCCACCACCCCTCCATTTCCTAGACTATGAAGGTCCTTGCTTGAGTGACTTTTCTTTATGGAAAACTGGTGTATAAATACTTCTATGCTGTTTCATTCCTATTGATGATGTAATTTCCATTTCCTGTATTAAGTTATCTTAAAGACCTCAAATATTTTGTTGCTCATCTGTAGGTGCCAATGATGTGAGACCACCCCAAACATAACTCCCTGTGTCATTGTCTATGGTTCTGGGTATGGTGTTCTCAGTGCAGACGGCAAGAGAGCCTCAGTGCTCAGGGTTGGTGGTGGGGGCTAGGGCCTGCTGCTCTCTGTGTAGGAGTGTGTAGGCTGGAGAGGGTAGGGCTGCTCAGGGTTCTCTGGGGTCTTACTCTGCTCTACTACCACCAACTCAGTATAATATTTAACTTCACAAAAACAGTCTTCTGTTGACTTGAAGTCTTATTGATGTTAAAAGTAAACACATGTTCTGTTACCTGCATTATACATGATGCAAAGCATTCAGGAACCACTAAAGATCATCTTATAGCCATACACAATTTACTTGGAGAAGAGCTGCTCACCTTGAGGTGGTCAGAATCACACAGCTTTTAAGAGGATCCCCACAACACTATGTTCATCTTGATAGTGACAGGAAGTGACTACAAAATTTTTACAGTAGCATAGCTTATACAAGTCAGTTTTATAGTTTTAAGTTGAAACTGACACTTTCTTTACATTTCTCACCACTGCAAATAGTGTCATGCATGTTTTGTGCTTGCAATGAATTTTGATAAATTTTAACTTTTAAACTAGTGTTTTCACTGAGAATTATTGACATAAATTACCACATGGTATCCCATAAATATAATTTTTAATACATGTATATGGTGTCTCATGTACAGTCAGGGTAAATACATCTATTTCATCAACCATCATAGTTCCTGATATTGAAAATATTCAAAATCCTATCTAGGTTTTTTCTTTTGTATAGAAATATACATTAACATCAGCTTTAGTCACCCTACTGTGCAATAGAAAAACAGAGCTTCTTACTCCTGTGTGGTTATGTTAGTACTCTTCTCAACCCTTCCTTCCCCATTCCTTTCTCAGTATCTGGTAACCACTATTATACTTTTAAATAAGATGTCTTTTATTTATAACATTTTAATTTTTAAATAGTTTTTAACATATAATGTGATTTGTTGATACAGTTCCAAAAACATAATGATATTCTCTTTCTTCATCGCTCCTTGCACTCTCTCCCTCTCATTTGTTTCTCCCATTGTTCCTATCTTTTTTAAAAAATTTTTGTGATAACATGTTTTAAAACTACACTACAGTAAAAAGGTTTAATTCTTCACTGAACAAGAAGTTTAACAAGAAAAAAGCAAAAAGACCCTAGTTTAGTGGGAATATAGACAATGGCTATAAGCAATCATTGAATGGAAAAATGACCATTTAACTCATATGCAGTAAATTTTAAAGTAATCACAGATCATTAACACTATAGTAATATAACATTCTTAACCACTGGTTTCACAAAAGAATAAAACAGTTTTGCAAAACTATATTTGCATCAATACTGACACATACACACTTTACATTTAATATTAGCTGCTGCATATTAGGGAGAACATTTATCTTTCCAGTTCTGGCTTATTTCAATCAACATGGTGTCCTCCTGCATACATTTTGCTACAAATGGTACAATTTCATTCTTTTTTATAGCTGAATAATATTCCATTGTGTATATGTACCACATTTTATTTATTCATCTGATGATGGACACCTTGGTTGATGACAAATTTGACTATCGTGAACAGTGCTGCTATATACATGGTGGTGCAGGAGCCTCTTTGATACAGTATGTTCATCTCTTTTTGGGTACATATGCAGTACTGGGATTGCTGGATCATATGGCAAGTCTATTTTCTAATTTTTTTAAGAAATCTCCACACTTGGCAGGTGCCGCAGCTCAATAGACTAATCCTCTGCCTGCGGCGCCAACACACCAGTTTCTAGTCCCGGTCGGGGAGCCGGATTCTGTCCTGGTTGCTCCTTTTCCAGTGTAGCTCTCTGCTGTGGCCCGGGAAGGCAGTGGAGGATGGCCTAGGTGCTTGGGCCCTGCACCCCATGGGAGACCAGGAGAAACACCTGGCTCCTGGCTTCAGATCAGTGTGGTGTGCTGGCTACAGCGGCCATTTGAGGGTGAACCAACAGCAAAGGGAGACCTTTCTCTCTCTCTCTCTCTCTCTCTCTCTCTCTCTGTCCACTCTGCCTGTCAATAAATAAATAAATAAATAAATAAATAAAAATTAAAAAGAAATCTCCACACTGTTTCCCACAATGGGTGCACTAATTTACATTCCGCTTTGTCCACATCCTCACCAGTATCTGTTACTCTGTTTTGGATTTTAGCCATTCTGACAGGAGTGAGGTGATCTCATTGTACTTTTGGCTTGCACTTTCCTGATGGCAGTTTTTCATATATTTGTTGGCCACTGGTATTTCTTTTGATAACTGTTTCTCAACTGGACTAGTTTTTTTGTTGTTGTTGAGTTTTTTAAATTTATGTTCGGGATATAAATCCTTTGTTGGATAGGTGGTTAACAAATATTTGCCCATCCTGTCAAATGTCTCTTAATTCTAGTCATCATTTCCTTTGCTAGGCAAAAGCTTCTGAGATTGATATAGTCCCATTTGTTTAGTTTTGCTTTTGTTACCTATACTTTAGAGGTCTTGTCCAAGAAGTCCCCTCCATCAGCAACGTCATAGTCTTGGGTCCTAAATTTAGATGTTTGATACATCTTGAGTTGATTTTTGTGTATGGTGAGATGTTCAGATCCAATTTCATTCTTCTACATACATGCATCCTGTTTTGCCATCATCATTTGTGATGGCACTCCACTATCTGGTATGAATATTTCTGTCAAATCAGTTTGCTGATGTAAATTAATTTTTGGTCTCTATATTCTGTTTTGATATATGTATCAGTTTTTATGCCAGTACCAAAATGTGTTGCTGACTATTGCTTCATATTATGATTTGAAGTCAGGTATTGTGATGCCTCTAGCTTGGTTTTTCTTGCTCAGGATCCCTTTGGCTATTCAGGTTTTAGATTTTAGAATTTTTTTTCTAATTTTGTAAAGAACACCATTGGTATTTTGATAGGGATTGAATTGAATCTGTAAATGCTTTAGGTAATATAGACATTGCAGTGATATTCATTCTTCCAATCCATGAGAAAGGGATTCCTTTCCATTTTTTTTTCTGTTCCTTTTGATTTCTTTCACCAATACTTAATAATTTTCAATGTAGAGATCTTTCAGTTCCTTGGTTAAGTTTATTCCTAAATTTTTTTTATGGCTATTGTGAGTTGGATTTCTTTCTTGGTTTCCTTCAGTTGAGTTCATTAACATTCAAAATTTACTCTTTTTGTATGCTAATTTTGTAACCTGAAACTTTACTGAATTGGTTTGCAATTCTAACAGCTTCTTGGTGGAATGTTAGGTTTTTCCATGTCCAACATCATGTCATTGATAAACATGAGTAATTTGACTTCCTCTTTTCCAATTTTGATGACTTTTATTTCTTTCTCTTCCCTTAATAAAACTTCTAGTACTATACTGAATACAAGATGAAAGTAGACATTCTTGTCTTTTTCCAGATATGAGAGGGAATTCTTTGAGGTTTTCCCCTGTTCAGTATGATTTTGGCTGTTGATTTGTGATATACAGCCTTTGAGATTCCATATTTGAATGCTATCATGTGATACTTCATGCTTAACTTATTTCACTTAACATATGGGACTGAAGATCATTATGTTATCAATTCAAAACTTAATTCTGTTTAAAACTGAGTGTTCCATCATGTGTGTGACATTTTCTTCATTCCTTCAACAGTAGGTGGCCACTTACGTTGTTTCCATTTCTGACTTACTGTGAACAGTGCTTCAGTAAGCATGAGGACACAGATGTCTCTTCAGTCTGATTTCATTATCCTTAGATATATGTACAAGAATGTAATAGGTGGATTTTGTGGAAGTCAACTTCTAGGTTATTTTTTTTTTTTTGAAGAACCTCTATGCTGTTTTCCAAAATGGCTGTACTAATACACATTCATACCAACAAGGTGCCTATCCTCATCAACACTTCATATCTCTTGTCCATTTGAAATAAGCAATTGAATGTAGTGAGGAGATATCTCATTGTAGCTGTGATTTTCACTTCCCTGATGTTAAGCATTTTTATGTACCTATTGGCCATTTGTATGTCATCTTTGAGGAATATCTATATCTACTGCCTACTTAAAAATGTTTTAACTATTTAATTTCCTTGTCAATGCTATAGAGACAAAATAATTACAATATGGGTCCCCAGAAAATAGAAAGAGATGGCCTTTTAAAAATCACAACTTGGTTCTGTTCCTGAACAATGTGGTAGGAGGAGAGGGTGTGGAATTAGTATTCTTGAGGCTTCCTAGCAGATTCCAACATGCAGCAAGGATTGAGGATCGACATGTTTAAGAAAGTCTACCTGAAATGATTTGAGTGTTTAAAGAGCTGGTCTTAAGTTTTACACATTTCCTCCCAGTTTCAATTTTCCCCTAACACTTAAATTTTAACCCACCACACTTATAATTTAAGTAATTAAGCCAACATATTATGCTCAATGAAGAATCTGCTCGTTTTTTTTCTGCTACTGAGTTGGGTTCCTATATATCCTGGGTATTAACCTCTTGCCAGTAATACAGATTTCAAATATTTTCTCCCATTCTCTAGGTAGGTTCTCTTCACTCTATTGTTTCCTTTGCTGTATAGAAACGAAACACTTTAGTTTGGTGAAATCCCATTGTATGTGTTTTGTTTTTGTTTTTTGTTTTGTTTTTGTTTTTGTTTTGTTTTATTTTTGCTGTACTTTTGCAATTTAATAAAGAAAAAACCTTACCCATTCCAATGTCCTGAAATGTCCCACTGTTTTCTTGTAGTTCAAAGTTTTAGGTCTTACTTTAAGTTACATAATCCAGTTTGAGTTAACTTTTATACATGGTGAGAGATAGAGGTCTAGTGTAACTTTTCTACATGTGGGTATTCAATTTTTCCAGCCCAATTTGCTAAAAAGTCTACTTTTTTCCAGTGAATGTTTCTAGAACCTTTGTCAAAGTTCATTTGGATGTAGAGTTGTGAGTCTACTTCTAGACTAATCTGTTGCATTGCAGTATCCTTTCTTAAGTAAATGTCATGCTATATTAATTACAGCTTTGTTACGTTTTTTAAAGTCAAGTATTAAAATGCCTTCTGCTTTGACTATTAAAGGTCTTTCATTGTTCCATACAAATCTAGTAGTGTCTTTTCTAGTTCTTTGGAAAATGTCACTGGAGTTTTGTTAGGTATTGCATTGAAGCAATAAAATGCTTTTGGCAGGATGTCAGTTTTAATAATCCTGATTCATCTAATCCATGAACATGGATGCATAGTCATTTCTTTGTATCTTCAGTTTCTTTCATCACTGATTTGTAGTTTTCATCATAGTCCTTTCTCCTTTTCATGAAGTTTATTCCTAGAATTTTTTTTTTTTTATTTTTTAGTTAGAAATGGTTTTGCTTGATTTATTTTGCAGATAATTTTGTATTGGTATAAAACAACACTGCTGATTGTTGTACATTAAGTTTGCTGTAATTTTTCTGAAACTTGTTCTAATATTTTTGGAGAATTCTGGGGTTTTCTATATTTAAGATCATATCATCTGCAAACAATCTTTTAACTTCTTTCTTTCCAAGTTTGATATCCTTTATTTCTCTTTTGCAATTGCACTGGCTAGGAATTCCAGTGATGCCATGAATACAAGTAGTTAAGTAGGCATCCTTGACTTGTTCCAGGTCTTAGGGAGAAGGCCTTCAGCTTTTCCAAATTCAGGTCATGTTAGCTGTTGGCTTGTCATTATGGCCTTTATTAAGTTGAGGTATACTTCTTCTATACATACTTGGTTCAGCGTCTTTATCAGGAAGGAATATTGAATGTTACCACGTGCCTTTTCTGAATCTATTGAGGTAGAATTTTTGCCCATTTGTTGATGTGTATCCAGTTAATTTGTACTAATTACTTTAATCCATTATGTTGATCCATCCTTGCAACTCTGGCATGAATTCCACTTGATTATGGTGAAAATCTTTTAAAGTGCTGTTAGATATGATTTACTGAGAACTTTGACATCTATGCGTATCAAGGATATTAACCTTTAGCTTTCTTTTGCAGTTTCTGTTTTTGTTGGGTTTTGGTATCAAGGTAATACTGGTTTCATATATTGAGTTCTAAAACATTCTTCTATTTATTGAAGTAATTTAAGAAGTATTAGTCTTGAGCTTTTATTTGATAGTTTTTTTTCTTTCTTTTTTTTTTTTTTTTTTTTTTTTTTACAGGCAGAGTGGACAGTGGCCGCTGCGGCCGGTGCGCTGCGGCCAGTGCACCACGCTGATCCGAAGGCAGGAGCCAGGTGCTTCCCCTGGTCTCCCATGGGGTGCAGGGCCCAAGCACTTGGGCCATCCTCCACTGCATTCCCAGGCCACAGCAGAGAGCTGGCCTGGAAGAGGAGCAACCGGGACAGAATCCGGCGCCCCAACCGGGACTAGAACCAGGTGTGCCGGTGCCACAGGCGGAGGATTAGCATATTGAGTCACGGCGCCAGCCATTGATAGTTTTTAAATACTGCTTGAACATTGTTGCTGATTATTGGTCTGTTTAGTCATTCTATTGTTTCATGATTCACTTTGGTAAGGCAAACATGTCCACTAATCTGTCCATTGTTTACAGATTCTCAAATCTGTTGCTATAATTTTCAGAATAATCTTTATCCTTTGTATTTCTGTGGTGTCAGTCATAATGCCTCCATTTTTATCTTATTTTATGTATTTAGATCTTTTTTAAGGATTTATCAAATTTGCCCATCTTTTCAAAGGACCAGCTTTTCACTTCATTGATGCTGTTGTTGTTCATGTTGTTTGGTGGCAGTGGCAGTGGTATTGTCTTTTCATTCTGTCATTTATTTGTGCTTGGAGTTTCATTTCTTACCCCTACTAATTTTGTACTTTCTCATTTTTCTGGTTCCTCGAAGTGCAGAGGTAGTTTTTCTATGTGATATTTTTCTGCTTTTTTGATGTAAGCACTGAATGCTATAAACTTGCCTTTCAGTACTGCCTTTGTTGTATCAGATTTCTCACTTGTTTTTAAGAATTTTTAAATTTCCTCAATTTATTTTTGATCCATTGGTACACAATTATTTAAATTCCATATATTTCGGAAATTTATTGTCTTCTAGTTTTATTGCACTGTTAAAAGATTCTTGATATTTTATTTTTTAAATGCTGTGAGATTTGGTTTCTGCTTTCCATATAATACTTTCTACATAGTGTTTAATGTGCTGTTGAAGAATATGTACCATGCAGCTACTGGATGGAATGTCCTATCAATGCCTGTTTCATCCAGTTGGTATAGTGTATGATATAAGTCCGCTATTTTTTTGTTGCTTTTCTGTCTGGATACACTTTCCATTTATGCAAGTAGATTTTAAAGTCCCCTACTATTATTTTGGCATTATATCCACATTTAGACCTGATATTGAGTGCATCTTTATTTACAACTGTTTCTTCTTGCTAGATTGGAACATTTATCATTATATAATGACCTTTCTTGTCTTTTTTTTTTTTTTTAAACTATATCCGGATGAAAAGCCCATGAGAGTATTTCAGGCATGGAAAGCCAAGACACTCTTTTTTTTTTTTTTTTTAAACACCTAAATGAAAGATCTCTGCGAGTGAGATCCCAGTGGAAAGAACGGGTCATCAAAGGAGGTACCTTTCTCTGAAGGGAGGAAAGAACTTCCACTTTGACCATATCCTTGTCTAAAAATTATCAGAGTCGGTGAACTCAGGGGGCTTCCATAGCCTTGGCAGCTCATGACAAGAGCCTAGGGTGATTACTGATGCCATAAACAAGAGTGTCAATTTGTTAAGTCAACAACACGAGTCACTGTGCACTTACTCCTCATGTAGGATTTCTGTCCTTACTGTGCTGTACATTGAGATTTAACGCTATAACTAGTACTCACAGTATTTTTCACTTTATGTTTCTGTGTGGGAGCAAACTGTTAATCTTTACTTAATGTATGCTAAACTGATCTTCTGTATATAAAGAGAAACGAAAATGAATCTTGATGTGAATGGAAGGGGAGAGGGAGTGGATAAGGGGAGGGTTGCGGGTGGGAGGGATGTTATGGGGGGGAAGCCATTGTAACCTATAAGCTGTACTTTGGAAATTTATATTCATTAAATAAAAGTTTAAAAAAAATAAAATAAAATAAAACTATTTTCAGTTTAAAATCTATTTCATTTAATGTAAGTATAGATATTCCATTGTTCTTTCAGGTTCCATTGCATGGAATACCTTCTTCTGTTATTTAAGTCTTTTTGTGTCCTCAGATGCAAAGTGAGTTTCTTGTAGGTAGCATGTAGTTGGGTCTTGTTTTTGTTTTATCTACTAGATGACTCTATGTGTCTTCACCAGATGATTTAATCAATTCACGCTTAAGAATTATTGACTAGTAAGATCTTATGTGATTTTGATACTTGTTGAATAGTTTGATTATAATTATTTCTTTCCTTCTCGCGCTGACATAATCTTCAACAGTGACTAAGTCATTTTTTTCAAGTAGTATACTGATTCCTTGCTTAATTTTTCAATAAGTCTATTACAAATTGTTTTTGGTTTGAAATGAACACTATGAGAAACAGTGACTTGATCAGCGCTTGTCCTGACCGTTGATGTACAATGTAATACTTTATCCATTTTAGTATTTTTTTGTTCTGTATCATTGGTTGAACTCTGTAATTAACACACAATTATTCTTAGGTGTTTAAATTTTAACTGAAAAGTGATCCCTGTTAGGAATTTGGAAAACATTATGCTGAGTGAAATAAGCCAATCCCAAAGGGACAAATACCACTTGTTCTCCCTGATAGGTGACAACTAACTGAGCACCAAAAAGGAAACCTGTTAAAGTGAAATGAACACTATGAGAAATGGTGACTTGATCAACCCTCACCCTGACTGTTGATGAACAACTTAATATGTTGTCCCTCTTAGTATTTTTTTTGTTTTGTTTTTGGTTTTGATTACAATGACATTTACAGAAAACTGTTTCAATTTATAGCATGCTATTTTAAAATGATCATAACTTAACACTGATTATAAAATAAGGAAAAATCAAACGAATAAGACATACTATTTTTGGCCGGTGCCACGGCTCAATAGGCTAATCCTCCACCTGCGGTGCCGGTACTCCGGATTCTGTCCCGGTTGCTCCTCTTCAAGTTCAGCTCTCTGCTGTGGCCCGGGAAGGCAGTGGAGGATGGCCCAAGTACTTGGGTCCTGCACCCACATGGGAGACCAGGAAGAAGCACCTGGCTCCTGGCTTTGGATTGACGCAGCACTGGCCATAGCGGCCAGTTGGGGGTGAACCAACGGAAGGAAGACCTTTTTCTCTTTCTCTCACGTCTAACTCTGCCTGTCAAAAAAAATACAAGACATACTGTTTTTGTTTTGTTTTTTTTTAAGATTTTATTTATTTGACAAGCAGAGTTATAGACAGAGAGAGAGAAAAGTCTTCCTTCCATTGGTTCACCCTCCAAATGGGCACAACGGCTAGTCCTGTGCTGATCCAAGGCCAGGAGCCAGGTGCTTCTTCCTGGTCTCCCATGCAAGTGCAGGGGCTCAAGCACTTGGGCCATTCTCCACTGCTATCCCAGGCCACAACAGAGGAGCTGGACTGGAAGAGGAGCAACTGGGACTAGAACCAGCACCCATATGGGATGCTGGTGCCTCAGGCTGAGGATTAACCTACTGTGCCATGGCACCAGTTCCAAGACACTATTAAAGAACTCTATACCTATACTCAGTTACTTTTCATATTTCAATGCTTGTTTTCACCAACTTGAAAAGCAGAGCAAGTGTGAAAATGAGAGAGGTAGTCTGTCTTCCCATTCACTTTTCAAATGTTCAATACAATTGGGCATATTTTGAATTTACAATGTCTATTTTACTTTCTATATTGCCTATCTCTTGAAGATTTAGTGTTATTGTTTAGTCTTCATTTTAAAGACATGAATGGTTTATGTACCATGTTTACAGTATTGGCCTGAATTCATTTCTAAATTTATACTTTACAAATGAGTTAATTTTCTACCTTCTGATAGAAAGTGCTGTACCTTGTGATAGAAAATCTGTGAGTTTCCTGCCTTCTGTTATTCTTACTCACTGTCTCTGTTTCAGTGTAAAAAACTCCATTTAGTATTTCTTGGAAAACAAGTCTGGTGGTGACAAATTCCCTCAGCTTTTGTTGCCTAGGAATGTCCTTCTCTGTCCCCCATATCTGTAGGGTAGCTTTGCTGGGTAGAGTATTCTGGGCTGGTAATTTTTTTTTCATTTAGTACTGTGAAGGTTTTATCCCACTCCCTCTTGACCTGTAAGATACCTGGTGAGAACTCTGATCAAGTGAGTTGGAGCTATTTTTTTTTCCTTTCTGTTGCAGTTCTGAGACTCCCTTTATCTTTTTCAAATAAATAAAATAAATCTTTACCTATCACTGTAGCTGTCCTTTTTTTTTTTTTTTTTTTTTTTTTTTTTGAGACAGAGAGAGAGTCTTCCATCCAATGGTTCACTCCCCTGATGGTCACAAAGGCTGGAGCTGCACCAATCCAAAGCCAGGAGACAGGAGCCTCCTCCAGGTCTCCCACGTGGGTATAGGGGCCCAAGGAATTGGGCCATCCTCCACTGCTTTCCCAGGCCATAGCAGAGAGCTGGATCAGAAGAGGAGCAGCCAGGACTAGAACCAGCACCCATATGGAATGCCAACACCTCAGGCTAGGGCTTTAACTTGCTGTGCCATAGCGCCGGCCCCTCCCTTTATCTTTAAATTAGAGATATTCATTATATCTTTTAACTTTCATCAGATTCAATATGATTTATACATAAGTCTAAGAATCTTCTGCCCTTCTCACATCCTTTTTTTTGAGATAACAATTTTTAAATTTGCATTACAGTAAAAAAGCTTAATACTTTACCGAATAAATAACAAGTAAAAGGAAAAAGCCCCAAGTTTGGTGGGAATATAGACAATGGGTGCAAACCATAATTGAATGGAAAAATGACCATTTTACCTACAGTTTTTTGTCAATTAGTCATTCATAATTTCTTGTGATGAAATAAAACCAATGATAGTGCAACATCTAAATATTTCCTGTGTGTTCATAATAATTAAGTTCACTTAGACAATAAGCCATTTCCTCAACAGTTTATGAACAGGAATAATTTTATGCAATGAAAACATTACACATTATATTTTGTGCTCTATTAGTTACCACAGATCAGGGAAAATATATGGTATTTGTCTTTTGGGGACTGGCTTATTTCACTAAGTATAATGGCTTACAGTTGCATCCATTTTGTTGCAAAAGATGGGATTTCATTAATTTTCGCAGCTGAGTAATATTACATAGTATATAGTTAACATAGTTTCTTTACCAAATCATCAGTTGAATGTCATCTCTGTGGATTCCATATCTTAGCTATTGTGAATTTAAGATAAGTATAGATATTCCATATCTTAGCTAGGGGGTACATATAATCCTTTTATATACTAATTTCATTTCCTTTGGGTAAATTCGCAAGAGTGGGATGGCTGGATCATATGGCAGATCTCTTTTCAGATTTCTGAGGAATCTCCAGGCTGTCTTCCACAATGATGGTGCTAATTTACATTACCATCAACTGTGTATTAAGGTACCCTTTTCTCCACATCCTCACCAGCAATTGTTGCTTTTTGGATTTTTGGATGATAGCGATTCTAACCAGGGGGAGGGAGGACATCATTGTGGTTTTTATTTGCATTTCCCTGATGGCTAGTGACCCTGAGCATTTTTCATGTGTCTGTTGGCCATTTGGATTTCCTCTTCTGAAAAATGCCTGTCCAAGTTCTTTGCATATTTCTTAACTGGATGTTGCTGAGTTTCTTGAAGTTGTTATAGATTCTGGATATTAATCCTTTATCAGTTGCTTTGTTTGCAAATACTTTCTCCAATTCTTTTGGTTGTCTCTTAACTTTGCCGAGTATTTTCCAGTGCAGAGCTTGTATATAATCACCTTTGTCTATTTAGGTTTTGATTGCCTGTGCCTCTGGGGTTCTTTCCAAAAAGTCTTTGCCTATGACAATGCCTTGCAGAGTTTCTTTAATGTTCTCCAGTAATTTGATGGTATCATGTCATAGATTTAGATCCTTTTTTATTTATTTTTTTTAATCTTTTTTTAAAATTTTATTTAATGAATATAAATTTCCAAAGTACAAAATATTGATTACAATGGCTTCATCCCATAACGTCCCTCCAACCCGCAACCCTCCCCCTTATCCACTCCCTCTCCCCTTCCATTCATATCAAGATTCATTTTCGATTCTCTTTATATACAGAAGATCAGTTTAGCATACATTAAATATTTCAACAGTTTGCTCCCACACAGAAACATAAAGTGAAAAATACTGTTTGAGTACTAGTTATAGCATTAGATCTCAATGTACAGCACACTAAGGACAAAGATCCTTGATCCACCTTGAGTTGATTTTTGTATAAAGTGTAAGGTAGGGGTCTTGTTTCATGCTTCTTCACATGGAGATCCAACTTTACCAGCACCATTTGTTGAAGAGACTGTCCTTGCTCCAGGGATTGGTTTTAGCTCCTTTATCAAAACTGATTTGCTTGTAGTTGCATGGGTTGATTTTTTTTTTTTTTTAACACTTATGTCTTTGAGAGGCAACGTTACAGGCAGAGAAGGAAAGGCAGAGAGAAGTCTTCTATCTGCTGGTTTGTTCCCCAAATGGCAGTATCTGCTGGAGCTGGGCCAATCCAAAGCCAGGAGTCAGGAGCTGTTTCTGGGTCTCCCATGAGGGTGCAGGGGTCCAAGCCCTGCTCTGTTTCCCCAGGCTATCAGCAGGGAGCTCTATAGGAAGTGGAGCAGCTGGGACTCAAACTGGCACCCATATGGGAGGCTGGGACCACAGGCAGATGCTTAACCTACTACCCAACAGAGATGGCCCCTTAGGTTGATTTCTGAAGGTTCTATTCTGTTTCATTGTTCTACATGTCTCTTTTTCTTTTTTTTTTTTAGTGTACTTTTTGTATTGGAGGTACAATAATGAATAAGAAACATTTATTGCCATTTCACATTTTCACACAGTGAATGTTGGAAAAAAGAGCTTCAAAAAATGTTTGCTCGTTAGTTACTTAAACCCAGGTGTAAATTATTGTTTTATATTCCATTCTTTTTTATATCCCATATCTTTCTTTTTTCTTGGGTAACTTTTTAATAAAGACTTTGAATTTTATTTGAATTTCAGACAGGGAGAGAAAGGAGGGAGAGAGAGAGATAGAAAGAGAGATCTTCCATCAGCTTGTTCACTCCCCAAATGGCCACAATGGCCGGAGCTGGATTAGATTCAAGCTAGGAGCCAGGAACTCTATCCCTCTGTCTGAGTCTCTCTCTCATAGGTGCAGGGACCTAAGCATTTCAGCCATCTTCGACTGCCTTCCCAGGCACATTACCGGCAGCTGGATCAGAAGCACAAATGAGCACTCTAATATGGGATGGCAATGTCACAAGAGGTAGCTTAAACTGCTGCACCCAACACCAAGCCCAGATAGCTTTTTTATTGTCTTTTAATAAGATTATTATTTTTTCACAGACATTCTGTGTGTCTGATATTTTCTTTTTTTTTTAACTTTTATTTAATGAATATAAATTTCCAAAGTACGATTTATGGATTACAATGGCTTCCCCCACATACCGTCCCTCCCACCCACAACCCTCCCCTTTCCCACTCCCTCTCCCCTTCCATTCACATCAAGATTCATTTTCGATTATCTTAATATACAGAAGATCAGCTTAGTATACATTAAGGATTTCAACAGTTTGCTCCCACACAGAAACATAAAGTGAAAAATAATAGATTTTTTTAAATGATGATGAAATCAGATCAGACCTATTGTCATGTTTAATCCCAGTGAGAGTCAAGTTGGGAGTTGATAATTTCTTTTCTTTTTTTTTTTTTTTTTTTTTTTTTTTTTTTTTTACAGAGGATCAGTTTAGTATACATTAAGTAAAGATTTCAACAGTTTGCACCCCCATAGAAACACAAAGTGAAATATATTGTTTGAGTACTCGTTATAG